>NC_133410.1:25570000-27970000 GCF_049350105.2 Macaca mulatta | reverse complement strand
AGAAATAGACAAAGTGGACTTAATAAAAACAAAAAGTCTCAACTTTTGCAGTGCAAACAATACCATCAAGAACTTAACACACAAAGCACATAATGGAAGAATGTATTTATGTATTTTCAAATACTATATCCAATAAGGAATTATATCCAAAATATATAAAAAACTTTTATGATTCAATAATAAAGCTATAATGTAAAAATAGGTAAATAATTTAATTAATACAATGTAAAAATAGGTAAAGAATGTCCTTATAAATTTCTCAACATAAAGTATATAAATGACCAATAACACAAACACACACACAGAAATGTTCAATACTATTATCCAGTAGAGCTATGTAAATCTGAACAACAGTTGAAATCCTACATTCACACACTCATACACACTAGAATGGATATAATCAAAAAAGACAGATAACTGAAGGCAAAGACATGGAGAAATTAGACACCAGTGTATTCCTGCTAGGATGTAAAATGGTGCAGTCACACACACAAAAAAAAATCAGTTTAGTAACTGTTTCTTCAATGTGTCAAACATACGGTTGCCATTTGACCTAGCAATTTCATTAATACATACATATTCAAGAGAAATGATAAGATAGTCCACACAAAAGCTTGTACACTAAAGTTCAGAGCAGTATCATTCATAATATCCAAAACTGAAAACAATCCAAATGCCCATTACCTGAAGAATGGATATATGAAATAACTAAAATGTGGTGTAGACTTACAATGGAGTATAAGCAGTAATAAAATAAGGGAAGTATAAATGCACAACTACAACATGGATGAGCCTTGAAAATAGTATGCAAAGTTGAAGAACGCAGTCTAATATCCCGTATAGTGTATGATTTCATATATATATATACAATATCTGGAAAAGGCAAATCTATAGAGACAAAAATTGATGTTTTTCCAAGTGTTAGGGGGAAACAGAGTGAGGAATTATTGGTAAAGAGATATTCAGCTTCTTTATGGTGAAATAAAATGTTCTAAAATTGATTGTGATAATGGAGATTGATGTATCTATCTTTATAAGTATGTACAAAGACACTGAATTCTACTTTAAGTAAGAACATTTTATGGTGCATAGTATGCATATCATATCTTAGTAAAGATGATGAAAAAGTATATTTTCCAGAACTATGATTCCAAAATATATGATAATGTAACTTCTATAGGTCATTGCTCTACCTTCCTCTCTTTCCATATACTATGTTAAACACAGATAAAAGAGAAAAAAGTAGGAATAGTAATAAGAATAAAACATTAGAGAATAAGAACTTATGATCAATTAAAAAAGAGATATGAGAAATTAGATATAGGAGGAAGGCAGTTGTCTGCAACTGAAAACAGAGCTATTTGTCATTAATTAATTACCAAAAAGATTATTATCAATACTATATCTGATATTTTTCCTCCACCCCCAAAATTGAGAATGTTCTTGGAAAGTGCTTATGAAATATTGATCACAGGTTGTTTTTCTTGTTTTGTTAGATAATTTGCTGATAACATACTAATTACTCAGAACATCTTTCTCATTCAGCAGCCCCAGAATTTTCTGAATGGGCTCCTTCAACCAAGCTAGCAGATTTTGTCACACTTCCTGTACTAATACTTGGAGAATCTAATGATAACATTACATTAGTGTCAAATAAACGATGTTCTCATGAAAATGAGATAATGGACTTAATCCTTAATTCACAACTTTATTGAAACAAGTTACACTAAAATATCCAAAGTTGCTTTTGTACTAAATCAAATGAGCCCTTTTAAATTCTTTCCTTTTTTATTTTTCCCTCCCAGGTGAATTCAATACATTTACTATTTTCTACCTAAGGCTTTTTTTTTTCCTCATCCTTGTTGCAATTTCTGATGGAAATTATGAAAATATTTACCTGTACTAATGTGTTTGTGTCCCATCAACTTGGGTGTTAGAGAATAAAAAACGATTGTGACCTTGACAGAGACTGCAAAAGGGATAGCTACTATTTGATTCCATGAGATTACTCAGGTTTCCTCTTTCATCTTGTACTCTCTTTTTCCATCTCTTTTGCTTGCTTCTTATAATCCTCAAACAAATTTTTAAATATTGGAAATGACAGGGACTCAAATTTAGGCTTTCATTGTTTTCAACTATGCAATTATCCTGAATGTTATCCTACCCAGTACTTTCATTTCAATTATAATATATATGTTATTCCTAAATTTAAAATTTAGTTCATCACATGTTCTTGAGATCTGGAGTTGCATATCCACGTTTCTATTCAGCATCTTCATATCACTATCTCAAAACATCTGGAAACAAATATTTAAAACATTAAAATATTTGAAATTATGTCTTCCTCTCTACTGAATTAAGCAAAATTATTAAATTGAGAGAAACTCTTCTTTCTTTTTCAGTGTTCACATGCAATAAATCATGAAGCCCTCATCATTTTATCTCCTAAGTAGGTGTTGAATATCCTCATTCCTCATCTTTACCACTATTTTCTTAGGCTAGTAGGTCGCCCTGATATTTACTTGATCTAAGAAAAGGCTTTCTATCTCTTCCCTGCTCTTGAGTCATACTTCTCACTGAAGATCCTTGTGATCCTTAAAATAAACCCTGTCTATTGTCTTCAGAAAAATACTTGAAGTTCTTAACATGTCTTGCAAGATTCTTTTTGATGTGACTTCAAGCTTATCTATTTAGGGTCTTCCAATATTCTACTTAACACGTTAGCCACATACTGTTCTTTTTCTTTATTTTGTCGTGCTTTCTCTCCCAACTTCAGGGTTCTTTGATATTGTTATCTAGTTGTTGTTATTAAAAATTGATATTTCTTCCTGGAGTTCTGTTTTTTGTTTTGTTTTGAGATGGAGTTTCGCTCTTGTTGCCCAGGCTGGAGTGCAATGGCGCGATCTCGGCTCACTGCAACCCCTGCCTCCCAGGTTCAAGCATTTCTCCTGCCCTATCCTTCGGAGTAGCTGGGATTACAGGCATGCACCACCATGCCCAGCTAATTTTATCTGTAGTTTTAGTAGAGACGGGGTTTCTCCATGTTGGTCAGGCTGGTCTTGAACTCCCGACCTCAGATGATCTGCCCGCGTAGGCCTCCCAAAGTGCTGGGATTACAGGCCTGAGACACTGCTCCCAGCTCTGGAGTTCTCTTTCTTTTCCTCCTTTCACAACTCCTAATTATCTTTTAGTTGTTAAGTGTAATTTTCTTCTAGAAATGTCCATGAAAGTTCTATGCTAAGTCAAATATTCTTACTAGATATTCCCAGAACATCATAAACTTCCTGCATTACAAAATTATTATGTTTTAAGATTAGTTCCTATTTATTTGCCTGTTTTCTCTACGTGAAGATTCTTCATAAAAAGATTTTGCAAATAAGATTTCTCAAATGTCTTGAGAGGTTATATCTTTGTGAATATATTTTCAAATCTTCATTAAAGTTTTTAAAAATATTTCTAGTATCTTACCACAGATGTTAGATATAGTAAAATCCTAAAAAGAAAAATAAGTTGAATAAATGAGTGAATTAACTCAGAAAAGACCCCTTGCAATTTAGTACCAGATTATGGAGAATTCTAGAAAGGAGTCTTCTATGTTTATAAATACGTCCATCTAACAATTTAATATTTACTGTCATATTCTGATTCAAAAACACTTATTGTTCTAGGAGATATAAGGGATTATATATATAATCTAATACTTGATTTGGTATCAGGCATTCTGTCAGTTCCCAGTATCTACCATTTATTTTCAAGAAAAGAGTTACTCAGAGTTCCTATAAAAATGAGATTTTCCACTAGCTTCTCATGACGTTAGACGTCCAAGACAGCTGGCCAGACATACTAAAAGGAGTAAAGAAATAAATTATCACAAGAGAAGTGGAATTAAAGTCCATTTCAACTACAATAGCAGGAAATTTATATGACATTTATTTTAATATAGTCGATAAGTGTAATGTTTGGTAGTATTTGTGGTATTCCAGTTTATAATCTCTCAAATTTCTATCCAAAAGCTATAGCAACATTTATATGTAAATTTTAACATTAATATGTAGCCATTAAATATTTTTAAATTATGTGTCATTAGTTCACCAATACTCTTAACATTATCCTGATTTTTAAAATTATATCTGTAGGATAGATTGTTATAAATAACTATTAATGAATAACAAAAACAACATACAAAAGAGAATCCATGTCCAAAGAGAATCAGTGTCAGAAAAAGAAAAAACAGGCTGAGCATGGTGGCTCACGCCTGTAATCCCAGCACTTTGGGAGGCCGAGGTGAGCAGATCACGAGGTCAGGAGATCGAGACCATCCTGGCTAACATGGTGAAACCCTGTCTTTACTAAAAACATACAAAAAAATTAGCCAGGCGTGGTGGTGGGAACCTGTAGTCCCAGCTACTCGGGAGGCTGAGGCAGGATAATGGCGTGAACCCAGGAGGCAGAACTTGCAGTGAGCTGAGATCGCACCACTGCACTCCAACCTGGGCGACAGAGCGAGACTCCGTCTCAAAAACAAAACAAAACAAACAAACAAACAAAAAAACAAAGAAAAAGAAAAAACAGAATCTATGGCTTTAATAAAGTGTGTGTGTGTGTGTGTGTGTGTGTGTGTGAAACTTTAATCTACAGGAGCTTCTTAACTTCAAAGTTAGGGTATAGGTTAGGCCCACAATATGCTGGGTTAAACAAAAATCTCCCATTGAATAAAACTCAACTCCTATTCTCATTTATCTACAAGAGTTGCTGGAAAATATAGAAGCTCATGGAATGGCTTTGGACCCAACTGAAATTCAAAAATTTAGTGACAATTCTGGCACCTAGAATTGTTATTAAATAGCACTTATTATAGTTTATACTTTTATATGTGTAATTATTTGTTTATTGTATGTTTGTCCAATTCGATTTTAAGCTCTTATGGATTTTGTCTATTCTTTTTATCATTGTAGAAGGTATCACAAAAATTTTACTTCAGGTTAAAATCTCACTAAAAATTTTGAGACAGAAGATTTCCAAAGTCTAACAAAGTAACTGAACCACAGTCAGTCACGAGTAGATATTTATTTAATAAATGAATAAATAAATGTATTTAAACAGAGAAGGCACTTAGTTTATCTTACCAGTTATAAATGCTGCTGAACCCTCAACCTCATTCACTATTTTTAAAGCTAGAAAAAAAAGGTAAATTAAAATCATGGTCAACAGAATGTTCAAGAGTGGGACTTCACATATTATAAAAAGTTGCTCACGGTATTGCCAAACAAGGAATCATTAAGTAGCACACCAAACCCTGCGTTCTTTCCAACGAGGCTCTAAAATATTCTCCACGTGTATCCAGAGGTACAAGGCATTCTGTCAGTTCCCAGTATCTGACATTGATTTTAACTTTTGTTTTAAGTTCAGGGGTACATGTACAGATTTATTATATAGGTAAGCTCGTGCGATGAGGGTTCGTGGGCAGATTATTTCATCACCCAGATATTAAGCTACTACTCATTAGTTATTTTTGCTGATCCTCTTCGTTCTCCTACCCTCAACCCTCCAGTAGGCCCCAGTGTGTGTTGTTTCCACTCTTTGTGTCCATGTTTTCTCATCATTTAGCTCCCACTTGTAAGTGAGAACATATAGTGTTTGGTTTCCTGCTCCTGTGTTAGTTTTCTAAGGACAATGACCTCCAGTTCCACCCATGCATCTGCAAAGGACATGATCTCATTCTTCTTTAGGCTGCAGTAGTAGTCCATGGTGTATAAATATTACATTTTCTTTATCCAGTCTTTTTTTTTTTTTGAGACAAAGTGTTCCTCTGTTGCCCAGGTTGTAGTGCAGTGGCGCGATCTCGGCTCTCTGCAACTTCCACATCCCAGGTTCAAGCAATTCTTCTGCCTCAGCCTCCTGAGTAGCTGGGACTACAGGAGCATGCCACCACATCCTAGCTGGGACTACAGGTGCCCGCCACCATTCCTGGCTCATTTTTGTATTTTTAGTAGAGACGCGGTTTCACCATATTGGTCAGGTTGGTCTTGAACCCCTGATCTGAGGCAATCCACCAGTCTCAGCCTCCCAAAGTTCTGGGATTACAGGCGTGAGCCACCACACCCAGCCTATCCAGTCTGTCATTGATGGGCATTTAGGTTGTGTCTATGTTGTTGCTATTGTAAACAGTGTTGCAATGAACTATGTACGCATATGTCTTTATAATACAATGATTTATATTTCTTTGGGTACCTACCCAGTAATGGGATTGTTGGTTTAAATGGTATTTCCATCTTTAGGTCTTTGAGGAATTGCCACACTGTCTTCCACAATGGTTGAACTAATTTACACTCCCACCAACAACAGTGCATAAGCATTTGTTTTTTCCATAACCATGCCAACATATGGTATTTTTTGACTTTTTCATAATAGCCATACTGACTGGCATGAGATGTTATCTCCTCGTGGTTCTGGCTTGCATTTCTCTAATGATCACTGATATTGAGTTTTTTTTCATATGATTGTTGCTCACATGTATATCTTTTATTATTTTTATTTTATTTATTTGTTTATTTTGGGACGGAGTCTTGCTCTGCCACCAGGCTGGAGTGCAGTGGCGTGATCTTGGTTCACTGCAACCTCTGCTTCCAGGGTTCAAGTGATTCTCCTGCCTCAGCCACCTGAGTAACTAAGACTACAGGCATGTGCCACCATGCCTAGTTAATTTTTGTATTTTTAGTAAAGTTGGGGTTTCACCATATTGGCCAGGATGTCTTCTTTTAAGATGGGTCTGTTCATGTCCTTTGCCTACATTTTATGGAATTGGTTGTTTCTTTTCTTGTAAATTTGTTTACATTCCATATAGATCCTGGATATTAGGGCTTTGTTAGATGCATAGTTTGCAAAAATTTTTTCCAGTTCTGTAGGTTGTCTGTTTACTCTGTTTATAGTTTATTTCTCTGTTCAGAAGCTCTTTAGTTTAATTACATCCCATTTGTCAATTTTGCCTTTATTAGCAATTACTTTTGGCATCTTCATCATGTAATCTTTGCCCATGCTCATGTCCTGAACGGTATTGCCTAGGTTGTCTTCATGGGGTTTTATAGTTTTGGGTTTTACATTTAAGTATTTAATCTATCCACTGTTAATTTTTGTATGTGGTGTAAGAATGGGGTCCAGTTTTAATTTTCTGCATATGGCTAGCCGGTCATTGCAGCAACACTTACTTAGTAGGGAATCTTTTCCCTATTGCCTGTTTTTGTCAGGTTAGTTAAAGTTCAGATAGCTGTAGTAGGTGTGTGGTCTTACTTATAGGTTCTTTTTTTTTTTTTTTCTTCTTTTTTTTTTTGAGACAGAGTCTCACTCTGTTGCCCAGGCTGGAGTGCACCAGCGCAATTTCGGCTCACCACAAGCCTCCCAGGTTCATGCCATTCTCCTGCCTCAGCCTCCCGAGTAGCTGGGAATACAGGCGCCCACCACCATGCCTGGCTAATTTTTTGTATTTTTAATACAGACGGGGTTTCACCGTGTTAGTCAGGATGATCTCGATCTCCTGACCTCGTGATCCACCCGTCTCGGTCTCCCAAAGTGCTGGGATTACAGGCATGAGCCACTGCACCTGGCCTGGGTTCTTTATTCTGTTCTATTGGTCTGTGTGTCTGTTTTTGCACCAATACCATGCTGGTTTGGTAACTGTAGCCCTATAGTATAGTTGAAGTCAGGTAGCATGATGCCTCCAACTTTGTGCTTTTTGTTTAGGATTGCCTTGGCTATTTGGGTTCTTTATTGGTTCCATATGAGGTTTTTTCTTTTTGGTGGGGGGAGGGGGGCAGAGTCTCACTCTGCCAACCGGGTTGGAGTACAATGGCACCATCTCAGCTCACTGCAACCTCCACCACTCGGATTCAAGTGATTGTCTTGCCTCAGCCTCCTGAGTAGCTGGGATTGCAGGCACACACCACTGGAGTGCAGTGGCACGATCTTTGCTCACTGCCACCTCCACTTCCCAGGTTCAAGGAATTCTCCTGCCTCAGCCTCCTGAGTAGCTGGGACTACAGGAGCATGCCACCACATCCTAGCAGGCACTACAGGTGCCCTTCACCATTCCCGGCAAATGTCCAGCTAATTTTTATATTTTTAATAGAGATGGTATTTCATCATGTTGTTCAGGCTGTTCTCAAACTCCTAACCTTAGGTGATCTGCTCAACTTGGCCTCCCACAGTGCCAGGATTACAGGTGTGAGCCACTGTGCCTGGCCTCATATGAATTTTAAAACAGTTTTTTTCTAGTTCTGGGAAGACTGTCAATGCTATATAAATAGGCATATCATTGAATCTTTAAATTGCTTTGGGCAGTATGGCCATTTTAACCATATCGATTCTTCCTATCCATGAGCATGAACTGTTTATGTCATTTGTTTGTATCATCTCTGATTTCCTAGAGCAGTGTTTTGTATTTCTCATTGTAGAGATATTTCACCTCCATGTTAGCTGTACTCCTATGTATTTCATTTTCATTTTTTTGTGTCAAGTATAAATGGGATTGTGTTTCTGATTTTGTTCTCAATTTAGAGGTTGTTGGTGTACAGGGGTGTCACTGATTTTTGTACATTGATTTTGCATCCTGCAAATTTTCGAAAATTATTTGAGAGTTCAAATACCTTTTGGGCAGAGACAATGGAATTTTCTACATATAGAATCATGTCATCTGCAAAAGGTATAGTTTGACTTCCTTTATTCTTATTTGGATGCCCTTTATTTATTTTTCTTGCCTGATTGTCCTGGCTAGAACTTCCAATACTGTGTTGAATAGGAATGTTGAGAGAAGGTATACTTGTCTTGTGCTGGTTTTCAAGGGGAATGCTTCCAGCTTCTGCCCATTCAGTACGATGTTGGGGCTGTGGGTTTATCATATATGACTCTTATTATTTTGAGGTATATTCTTGCAATACTTAGTTTACTGAGAGTTTTTAACATGAAATGATGTCGAATTTTATTGAAGTCCTTTTCTTCATCTATTGAGATAATCATGTGGTTTTTGTCTTTTTTTTTTTCTTATGTGATGAATCACCTTTATTGATTTGCATATGTTCAACTAACCTTGCATCCTGGGGATGAAGCCAATTTGACCATGGCGGATAAGCTTAGCTATGTCCTAGAGATTCTGACATGATGTATCTTTGTTTTCATTAGTTTCAAAAAACTTCTTGATGTCTGCCTTAATTTCATTATTTATCCCAGAGTCATTCAGGAGCAAGTTGTTCAATTTTCATGTAAGTATATGGTTTTAAGTGAATTTCTTAGCCTTAATTTTTCATTTGATTATGCTATCATCTGAGACATTGTTTGTTATGATTTCAGTTCTTTGGTATTTTCTGAGGATTGTTTTACTTCCAGTTAGGTGATCAGTTTTAGAGAATTTGCCACATGATGATGAGAAGAATGTATGTTTTGTTGTTCGATATGAATAATTTTATATATATCTATTATGTCCATTTGATGCAGTGCTGTATTCAGATCCTGACTATCTTTGTTAATTTTCTCTTTTATGATCTGTCTAATAATGTTAATGAGGTGCTAAAGCCTCCCACTATTTTTGTGTGGGAGACTCGGTTTCTTTGAAGATCTCCAAGAACTTGCTCTATCAATCTGGGTGTTTCTCTGTTGGGTACATATATATTTAGGATGGTTAGATTTTCTTGTTGAATTGAACTCTTAACCATTATGTAATGACCTTCTTTGTCTTTTTTTTTATCTTTGTTAAAGTCTGTTCTGTTAGAAACTATAAATTGCAACTCCTGCTATTTTTTCTGTTTTCCATTTGCTTGGAAGATTTTTATCGATCCCTTTATTTTAGCCTATGTGTGTCACTGCATGTGCAATGGGTCTCTTGAAGGCATCATAACAATGGGTTCTGGCTCTTTATCCAGCTTGCCACTTTGTCTTTTAAATAGGGCATTTAGCTCATTTACATTTAAGGTTAGTATTGATATGTGTGGATTTAATCCTGTCTTCAAGATTTGTTTTTTCAGACTTGTTTATGTGGTTGCTCTATAATGTCACTGGTTTGTGTACTTCAGTGTGTTTTAGTAGTGGCAGGTCTTTCCTTTCCATATTTACTGCTTTCTTTAGGAGTTCTCATAAGGCAGGTTTGGTGGTAACAGATTCCCCCAGCAGTTGCTTGTATGAAATAGATTTTATTTATCCTTTGCTGATGAAGCTTAGTTAGGCTCAATACAAAATTCTGGGTTGAAATTTCTTTTCTTTAAGAAGGTTAAATATTGGTTCCTATTGTCTTCTGGCTTGTAGGATTTCAGCTGAGAGTTCTGTTAGCATGATGGGCTTCTTTTGTAGATGATCTGGCCTTTTTCTCTAAGTGCTTTTAACATTTTTTCTTTCATTTTGACCTTGGAGAATCTGATGGTTATGTGTCTTGGAAATGATCTTCTCACAGAATATCTTATTGGGGTTCTCTTCATTTCCTGAATTTGAATGTTGGCCACTCTAGCTATGTTGGGGAAGTTCTCATGGACGTATCTGCCTTTTTTTACCTTCTTATAGTGAGTACCCCTTGATTTCCAGGGGTTGGGTCAATTTTGCCTAAGTACCCAAGTTTGGGAAAGGAGGATTTAAAACTGGGCTAATACTGAGTTTCTTCGCAGGATATTAACTCAAAAGGCAAAGCATCACATTTGTTCCTTACACATTTTCCTCATCTTTTACTTGGAAAGGGTAATCAATTTTTACCTTATTCCCCTGTGTCCAAGTCCCTCACTTGGAAATACTCTTACCAGGCTAGATCCTTAATGGTTGGAATCCAGTCTTGATTATTTCAGAACAAACTCTAGAGAGTTGAGTCCTGTCCAATTCTGGGTTCCTAACACTCACTAGGAGACGTCTCTTCTACCACTTCGTACCTGGTTGTGTGTGTACATATTCATGTTGCAGGATTTCTCCTTCTGACCTGTCCTTGCCTTTAAGGACAACCTTTATTCTGCTATCAGTTCTCCACCAACTACACAATCAGATGCAATCTGTCACCAAGTCTTTGACATTCATCACTGCTTATCTCCGAAGCTGCAGTCTCAAACAGCTGGAAGATCTGATTTCAGGTACCAACATTACTCAGTTTGCTTCATCCTAATGGTTAACTTTATTAAAGCCAGCTATGTCCTTACAGAAGATATCTGTAGTTTTATTGCTTCTAATTTTATTTTTAACATGGAGATCCCTTAATGTTTGAATTGAAGTCATAAAATATATTTCTATCCAGTTGTTTTATTTTTATTGCTCCATCACTGATAACACATTTGGTCAGGTCCTCACTAACTTAGGCATTGACTATTAAGATATGTTTTGATTATGAGTTTTCTCAGCATTTATATCAGCATATATATATATGTATATAAATATACATATATATATCCAACAGATTAATTACTCTCTGCATTCAGTAACATTAAGTGATTTTTAATTGTTTATAAATGAATGTTTAAATTCCATAGCCTGAAAGTCCATACTCTTCAGCAATCAAGGTTTACCTTAGTTTTTCTAATCTACTTCCACCTATTTTCCTACAAAGAGATTCTCCTTTTCCAAGAAATTATTCAATCAATTACTTAAAAGCCAATGCAGACAGTTGCTCTTCAAAGTCTTTGATTATGTTTTTCTACTCCTTTAAAAACTTAGTCCAGGTTCTATGTCTTCCATAAAGCCTTCATTATTTTATTTTGTATAAGCATGGCATATTTTATCAACAATAGTAGTAATTATTTTTATATAAACTAGATTTATTTAAACCTATTTAAAATATAAACAATTTTGTCGTTTTCTCTTTGTTTGGTAGAAATCATTAAGTGCTTAACACATTTCTTTTGCAAATACAGAGCTTGATTTTGCTGTGCAATCTAAAGAATACATTATTGATTTTTAAAAAGTTGTATCTATTCATTTTTACTGTCATACCAGCCTAGCACACATTGTTGTCTTTTCTGAATGTCGTATAAAAATGATCCAAGGTTTTAAAGATTTAATGCAAAAATGACTTCAATCCTTATCTCTAAAAGGTATATTTAAAACTTACAATTTCCATATAATTATAACAATTTCAATTGGTATAAAAGTTTTATTTAAAGTAAAGGATAATTCACTGATAGTTTATACAGTGTTTCTAATAATGCCTTGGTTTATTTACAATTAATTTGTTAATCCTTTGCATTTCCCACAATATCTAGAAATGCTGTTCCAGCTTGCAGAAGAGAATGTTGAGGCAGGTAGATTGAATGATCATCTCCAAATATGTGATAATGAGATAGAATTTTGCTTAATATATTCTAATAATGTAGTTGTCTAGATTTTAATATGAAAAGGCATTTTATCTATAGGACAAAGATGAGGAGGTGAACTAAGATAATTATTTAAATAAGTCAGGATAAAGGGGACATTTTCTCAATTTTCTAAATAGTTTGACTGAAAGCTTTCTTTTTAATTCTAAAATTATATGAATAACTACTTCATTGCTCCATTTCGCTTTACCTGTGTCTATTTGACCTCAGTAGTGTGAGATGTTATCCCTATTAGAGGCATCCAGGCAATTGCTTTCTCTTTTACCTTGCTAAGTCATTTCTTCCATAGAAATAGGGAGAGAGTCTGAACTTGAAATTTAGAATATTGTTTAACTTTCATATTTCTTTTCTTTAGGGATATTTTTAAAATATTTGAATTAATACTCAAAAACCCTTTAATATAGATTTTGATTCTAATCATACAACAGAAGACACTGAACACAAGCTTATCACCAAAAAAAAAAAAAAAAAAAACCACAATCTATTTTCCAAAAAGGATTGCCAACTTGCATATTTATAGTTAGCAAATGTTTAGTAGTCTGAACTTTCTCAGTAGCAGTCAGAATGCAAGTTAGACCCGTGTAGGTACGAACAACTACCCACATATTTACTGCCTAAATTAAGCAATAAAAATTTTCAGGACTTATTTATTTATTTATTTATTTTGAGATGGAGTCTTGCTCTGTAGCCCAGGCTGGAGTGCAGTGGCACGAACTCTGCTCACTGCAAGCTCTGCACCCCTGGGGTTCATGCCATTCTCCTGCCTCAGCCTCCCGAGTAGCTGGGTCTACAGGGGCCCGCGACCACATCTGGCTAATTTTTTTGCATTTTTACTGGAGTCTGGGTTTCACAGTGTTCGCCAGGATGGTCTTGATCTCCTGACCTCATGATCCACCTGCCTCAGCCTCCTAAAGTGCTGGGATTACAAGCGTGAGCCACCATGCCCTTCCCAGGATTTTTATATGAAGCTGAAAACTCTCAGCTGTTTACTACAATTTGGTACTTATTAAACAATTCATGTTTTCTTAAGCACAATGAAAAATAGTGACTAAATATGTGTAAAAAATTTGAGGCTTTTTTCCCCTGATGGTTATAGACCAAAACCATCTATCAATGTGAGAGAAAAAAACAAAAGACCAAGTTTTTTGTCTGGATTTTCTGTATTTATTACCTACCTTGAAAAGTAATCTATTTCACTCTTCAGTTCACTCAGAATAGAGAGAGTCAACCTTATAAAAATATGGGGGGAAAAAGATGCAACTTGAATTTACATTCTCTTTTAGCTGTTGTCATACTAAAAAGAATAAATCTTCAAAGTGCAAAAAGAAATGTATGAATGTTTTCAGCACTAAACTACTCATCTTTGAGGTTTTGTTCAAATTACACTTAGATTGACCCACAATATTCGATATAAATTTTATATTAAATATGCAAAATCTATTATTTTTATGTGTTGGGTTGTTCTACTTTGTCTGTAACAATTTCAGTTTCTAAGATATGTCATCATATTCACTCCTTATTTAAGATAGGATAGAGGAAAATTTCTTAAATGAGTGTCAAAACACTATATTACATATTTATACGTAGAATATTTGAGAAATTGCCTTCATTGAAACAAACTATAAAAACCTTAAAGCTTTACAGTGACAGACTTGGTAGGCCACACAGCCAGTGTAAAATTGGATTCAGTGTGATTATTTCTGGGCAATAATTCAGAGCAAATAACATCAAGGAAGCTTGCGTAAATCCAGATGGAAAAAGTGGATTTAAATCAAACTAATAGTTTGCAAAACATGAAATATGCTTTGTACTGTGCCTTGGAGACACATGGTCAAATCCATATTCAAAAAGTAAAAACAAACCAGAGTGATTTGAGGAATAAATTACTTGTCATCGTGATCTTTTAAAAAATGCCAGAATTTAATGCAAAAATATAATTCTAACATTTATTGCAGCAAAAATAAATGTCAACATATTAGACTTAACTGGCAAAGCCTTGTGGTAGCATTTCTACAGAGTGAAAGGAACGTGACAAGCTGTATTTCACATTTATGAGAATGAGATTTGGTCTTCTTTATCATAAGCAGTAGGTTTAAACACTCTATTTTAATTTACTTCATGATATTGAGGAAAACATTGACTCAGATAAGAAAAAAAAAATGCTGTATAAACTTGTTCACTGAAGCAATCCATCAATCTTAGAAGCTAAATATGTATTATGACAACACCAAGCCTTTATAGTTAGAAGAATTGAGCACAAAGTGGCTGTGACACATTCCATGGTTCAGGCAGCATATGTGAGTGGGAAATTCTGCGTGGATGCCTAGTCATACATGAGACACTTCTTTCTTTCTTCTTCTTCTTCTTTACTTGATATTGTTTACAGAGCTCAAGAGCTGACTGAAATGGTGTCCGGGGCTAGAAATTCCCTTAATTTATTCTTCCCCAATTGTTTTCCTTTCATTAAAGACTATTACAAGGTATCATTTGTATGTGTATTAAGTATGTGTTTGAAATTTGTGTACTATTTCGTAAATAAGTGTAAGGTTTCTGAGATTTTTCATAGCTGATATTTTTTAAGTCTTTTAGGCTAAATCAGCCCATATATTCTCAATAGGCAGAATATTCATAAAATTTAGCTAATCTGGACAAATGACAAATTTGACTTCTCTCGACTTGATAAGGGTCAAACATAAATGTACTTATCATAGGAAAAGTAAATTGTATATAGTGCACTATGTAATACCAAGAAGTACATAAACACAATAAATATGTATATATGTAAATCCAAATGTTTACATACACTTGAGTGTGCATAGATAAACATATAAATACCTTTGCAAGGAGTGCAAAAACCAAGTTTTTATATGCACAAAGGAATGCAATTATACATGCAAATTTCAAAGTGTCTAGTATGAAAATTAGTAATTTTAACACACTGTACTCTGCAAAGATATTTACATTTAAATATGATTCCACTTAGCACTTAGGTAGTAAACAGAATTCCACATGCCAATGCAAAAATATGTTTTACAGAAATATTCTAAATGTTGAAAAACTATGTGATTTTATGAACTCAGTATATGTGCCACCAAAGCCTGCCAAGTTATTAGATAATGTTTTGTGGAAAGGTATTTTTTTCCAAATACCTCCTACGGAATTTTAATTTTAAACACCAATACTTGAGAATTAAGACCTTAAAAGTAAGCATTTTATGTACATTTGTCTGACTGTTTAATGAGAGTCTTAATAGCTGCCATTCTTAAGTAGTTACCTGGGAAGCTAAGATAATAAACTCGTATTGTCTCAGATAAGAAATAAAAGTATAACCCAAACTAGCAGTATAGTATGCTGAAATTCACAGTTTTCTTGAGTTATTTGTTCTCCATATAGCCCTACACCAGATTAAACCAGTCTTTTGATAATTCAATCCTGTCCAATATTTATAATTTCTTGTTCTCATCTTTTGACTGTAATGCACTAAGACTCTAATGTACTATTTTATCTCAATGATATATTTCATCACCGATAAACTTAATAACTCTACCTATTAATCAATTCCTTCGACGATAAAAAAAATCCAGTTCCTATGCACATAGCCCAGGACTCGGCATATTGTATGTGCTTTGTACATATTAAATGAACATACATCAGACCCTCATATGCCAACTACTGAGCTAAGTGCTGCAGATTCAAAACACATAACCCTCGGGACACTCATAGTCTAGTGAGGAAGACAGACAAGTTAATTTTAGTGTGATATGTTAAAAGTATGGAAGTGGAGGATGCACCTAATCCTGCTTAGGTTGGGACTGAAGAGTACAAGGTCAAAGGGAATGATAAGATTGTGGTTATGAGGGAGACTTCACATAAAAAGTGATTTATACCCTAAAGTTTAAAGATAAGTGGATGTTTACCAGGTGAATAAATAGGTGGCATGTTCTATGCATGTGGTGGCTTTCAGAGGCACATCAATAAACAATGATTGAAAGACTAGATTGATAAAGCCATAGGCAATTTTTGTCTTGCCTTTACCATACATTCTAATTGACTCAGGGTTCTCTTACTATTTCCCTGGTTCAGGGTAAGAAGAAAGTTTTCTGCATTTTAAAAATCTATTTATTCAATCCAAGGCAAAACAAATCACTAATTAAAGAATCAAGAGGTTTACACATAAAAACATCAAGTCTGTATGACTCAGAGGAGTAAAAACAAAACCAAACCCATCCACACAACTTTTAAAGTTTTATTTGTATGTGTGCACTGGTTTCTGATGGCTACCAGAGTACTACCAACTGAACTGCATTCTCTCCTCATACCTACCTTGTTTCGTCCTAATTTCTAGCTCTATTAATTAGTACTTCCTACTATTGAACTTCATATAAATAGATTCATGCAGTATGTATTCTCTAGTGTCTGGCTTCTTTCGCTCAAGCTATTTTCTCGAGATCTATTTATGCTATTAAACATAGCAATAGTTGATTCTTTCTCCTTCTCTCACTGTTTTCCATCAAATTGTATGCACAATAAACAAATTAACTATGCTCAAATGTGACTCAGTAATTCTTGGGTCAATGAAATGCCACTAAACTTATACGAGTTCATAAAGGATCATATACAACATTGTTAAACCCAGTGTTACTGATGATAGGAGGGAAGCAGAGGCCACCTGCTTCTCCATCTATGGAAAAGTGGGTAGAAAAATTGTGGAAAACATAAACCATAAAGTTCCCCACAACATTTGAAAAGAATAACTAACTGAACATTTTAAAATAATGCCAAAGTAAATATATGCTGCTAAGAGGAAAAATAAGTAAAGAGTAATGTATATAATTAACAAAATTAAAAGTAAATTCAAAGAAAAGAATAATGCACATTTTTAAGAACACAGACTTATACATTCATTAATCACATTAAAATGGTTGCTAGTGGAGTGTGGATTAGAGGGGAAGGATGGGGATAAAGGACGCAAACTAGAAACAAACCTTGCATAAACAAATGATATAAATAAATGGTAATATCCATGTGCTAAATGTGTATGGGTAATTCAACACTCTGAACCTGAGGTGTAACAAAATAAAAAAATCTAATCTATCAAAAATAGTTGTTTGTTCTTAAATATATCCTGAATTCATCCATTTCTCTCCATTACCATAGCCACTACTATAGTCCAAGTTTCCCTGAAGTCTCATAGGAGCCATTGAAATACCTTCCAGCTGTCTCATGCTTCCATGCTTTCGCCCCTGTTGTTCTTTCCTTACTCAACAGTCAAAGTGAGCTTTTTGAAACTTCTATCAGATCCCTCCTTTCCTTTTTGAAAATATTTACCATTAGAATACTTTAGTCAAACAGAGTAGGTCTTGTCAGTAAATGTTTTAACAATAAGAAAAAGTAGCATGGAGAAGTATGGGGCACCTGAATAAGAAGGTGTGACAAAAAGCTGGTTGTAAGATTTGGGCTTGTGTTGGGTGATTTTCAAAAATGTTCAAGGAACCATAAGTTTGCCTTGGACTACGTACTGAAATTTTACAATCCATTGTCTTAAAAATCTGTATCTACTTGGCAAAGAAATGCGCAAAGCTGAAATTGAAACTGTCTTTGCAGGAATTATAACGGAGAAAATTATCACAGTGAAAAAGATCTCACTTAACCAGCTCCATCTTGCTTCTAACTTCCAGGCTGTCCTTGTTCATTCTGGGGCGTAGGCTGAACTAACTTTGAGAGGAACTTAGTTTATGATTTGAAACACAGATAATAACAGCCCTTTCCCAAAACAAACTCATTTCCTGCCTGGGGACTAGACCAACTTTGTAGGACTAACGAATTAGTCACAAGATTAGAAATTTGGTTTAGGATCATGCAGTTGTAGGCTGCAAGATTCTGAGCCTTCCCAAATTTCTCCTGGGGAAAACATCACTGTTGTAAAACCTAAGATAAGACCCTGCACTTGATGGATCAGCTAGCACCACCCAGACCAGTAAACTGGCTCCTCTGATCTCATAGCCTCAACCCAGGAACTGACTCAGTGCAAGAGCACAGCTTGGACTCCCCAAGATTTCATCTCCTACCTAACCAGTCACTACTCTCAACTCACTGGCACCTACCCACCAAATTTTCCTGAGCAACTCTGATCCCAGAGTTTCCAAGGAGACTTCATTGAGTAATAAAAATCTCTCGTCTCCCATACAGCCAGCTCTGTGTGAACTAAACTCTATCTATTGTATCTATTGTAATTTCCCTGTCTTGATAAATCAGCTGTCTAGGCAGTGGATAAGGAGAACCTGTTGAGCAATTACAAAGCTGTTTTGGAAAAGAATGATCAGGCATCCATGTTAGTTGAGTGAGGATGTTTGGTCATATTTCTGGTTTACCCAGTGTTATTGGTTTCGTCTGTAGTCACACATGATTACAATATGGGCTTTTGTTTTGTCTCATCTCACCGTAGTCGCAAAATGATCCTGCCTAGGTTTGGAGAAATCATTTACTTTTAATGAAACTATGGTTTAGTAGTTAATGCCAGGGCAGACAGCTGGCAGGGCTTTTATTTTCTTTCTCCAAATCCCCCTTTCAGCTAAGTAGATGAATTTAGCTTGTAGGACATTAATTTGTGATATTTACACCTTCACCATTGCCAACATTGTACTGCGCAGGAGCGTATCCAGAGAATGTGGTTGGTAGACTCAATTTAGTCCCTTTTTATCACTTTGTTTTCAAATGAATTTTTGAGTTACCTGATGTATCAATAGCTACAGAATAACACTCAAGGCTCTGGACAGAATTTATAAACCAACTGCAACACTGACAATTGCCAAAAACCAAAATGGTTTTTGATGGTCATCAGTCCTTTTAATACGTCCTGAACACAAAGTCCTACAGTAACCAAACTCAGGAAATGAAAACATGTTACAAAATTTATCAGGGCTCTTCTAGCTTTAAAATTGTAGAAAAGGACTACTTATGAAAGTTTAAAAAGGTGAATTAGTAGTAATGAAGGCAGAAAAATATATAACTGAGTCAGAATAATGTAAAACACAAGTACAATGAAAGGGTGCTATGATATCTTTGTCTAAGTAATATACAACAGAGCTACAGACATACAGTCTATCTTAAAGAATGGTCCATTGTTTTTTATTATGCCTTGTGAGTTTTCTGTTCTTCCTTCCTGTGTCTCCACACTTTAAACTTCCATTATCTGAAGTATCTTGAAGGGTCACTGGTATATCCTCAGTTCTTAGAAGACACCACATAACAGTGCTCAATAAATACTGAAGGAGATAATTAATGAGTATGTCTCTGTTTCTGAAAGCTGGAAGAACTTCAACCACAATCTAGTACTATGGTTTATATTCACATATAACCTTCTCAGATAACACTCCTTTTTCTTCTTCTCCAAGAACAAAATTTATATTCAGACTGCGAGAAATGAAGTAAAACAATTGTAATCCCATCTCTATGGAACTGCCTTTTAATGTGTTCTCTGTCTTACAGTTATAGGTCTTCAGTGGTACAACAGTGAACTCCAGTTTCAGGTACAAATTACCACTTTCAGACAACAGCAGTCACAGTTTAAGGCTACACTCTTTACCCTAGACATGTCTATGTTATTTTGTGAAATTTGTAAGCTGTGTCTCCAAGTATTTGAGTGTCTCATCTAGGATCTCAAAAAGCTTCAGTTCACCATTAAGAGGTGAGGTTACCATCTCTGAGATAGGAGAAACTCTGAATAAACATACAAACACCCTCACAACCACAAACACACAATCACAACCTCTGCATAAAACATGATTCCTTACTTCTCAGTCTTTATGTTAATTGAAGTAAATCAGGCCTAGAGATAAATACTGTGTGGTATACTCACTAAAGAATATTTCCTCAGTGTAATTGCCTGTCCCTAAGTTTCATAATCATAAAATGTCAGAGATAAAACTGAAAAAAAAGACATTAGTGACCCCACTCATCTATTATCTCACCTACAAAAGGTTTCATAGTTAAGTGACCTGAGCTGTCTTCTGGGTGTTTCTCCAGGCCTGATGATGATATTCCTGCCTTTGTTGTATTCCTTCATTAATCCTTTGCTTCTCTCCCCCTTATCATTAAAATAGTGTGTCATCTACATAACTTGAATGTCTTGTGCAGGCTTTGTTAACTGTAGAAGTTTGGTACCACTGTCCAGATTCAGCATGACACAGCTCTCTGTTCATGAGACCTCCAAGAGTGGTGGTGATGATGAAATAAGTCAAGGGATGTACATCTCTTTGAAAAGTGTCTGACAATGAGTAAATATTCTAAACTTAAGTTGTCTTAATTTTGCCTAATTCAGGCTGTGGATTTCTATATTCTCTCCACAGACATGTACGATGCCTCCTCCATAAATCATAATTCAATCTCTAGAGATACACAATAGATCATTGCTTATTATAAAGCAACACTTAATCTGCTGGAAGTGATGGATAATAAACAGGCAAGTTATAATTAGCATAGTAAATTTTATGATACTGATTTATGCAAGTTATTATTAAAATACGGAAACAATGTGAATGGTTAGAAAATAGGCTATGATTTCAAATCCCACTAGCTTTTTGTTTTATGTCTTTTTTTCCCCCCGGAAATATAGAATTGTTTTATTGGGTTGTGATAGTTCAAATACGCTAAAAAGGGTAGGTATAGATGCTATAGAAAACTTACTTCCATTTAAGACTCTTTACTCTCCGCATTGTTAAGTATAATTGCCTTTAATGCTTCTGCTGCCTGCATTGAACACATCAGATTGTTATAATTTTTGTTTCAACTACCAATACAAATTTTTAAAAACCATGAGAAGAAATATAGTCTGTTATTATTTACCCCTACTTTTCTTCATTCTAAGCTTTTCTTTTTGAAGTTCCAAGCCTCTTTTTCTTCCAGTACTTGAAAAATATGCCACTTCCTTCTGTCCCTTATGATTTTATATGAGACAGTCACTATCTTTCAAATTGGTGTTTCTCTATAAGGAATGTATAATTTCTCTGTGAATATTTTTAAAATTTCCTTTGTTTTAATTTTCAGAAATTTAATTATGATACATTTTGGAATTAATTTGCTTATGGCAATCTTCAAAATTTATGTTTCCTTCTGTTTTTCAGATTGGGCAAATTCCACTAATCTATCCTCAAGTTTACTGATTCTATCCTCTGTCAATGTCACTCTCTCTATTATTGAGCCCTAGCAAGGTTTTCTGTTTTTGTTTCATATCTTTGCTGAGTCTTTCTAGCTGTTTGTTAGTTTTCTTTCATTTTGCTTTGTTTTTTACTTGTTGAAAGTGTGTCTGTGATTGCTATGGAAACATTTTTTGTAATTGTTACTTTAAAATCTTTGACAGATAATTCCAACATCTGAGTCATCTTGCTGTTAGCTTCTGTTGATTTTTTTCTCATTCAAATTGTGGTTGACCTGGTTCTTGTTATGAGAAGTGATTTACAATTGTATCCTGGACATTTTAGGTATTATGTGAGATTACCCAAGAGATTCTGTGACCTACTTAATTTTTTAAATAGACTAAATTTAAGATTTAATTTATCGTGAGGTTCTGAACCTAGTTAGTCTTTTTTAGCAGGCAGTTGCTTTGTTTAATTGCAGTGTGCACCGGTCCTCGGGAAGGTAGATCCCCAGCTTTCTGTTGGGCCCTGTTGACATCACTGCAGCAGAAGTGGGGCTCTGACTCACTCTACCTCATTGCAGTCAGAGTGCAAACACAGCTTCCACTCTGAGATGGGATTGAAAGGGGAACCCGAGTGGTAAATAGTCCTTCTTCACACTGTTTCATCTAGTCTTGATATTGATGAGTGGGGGTGAAGGTTCAGTTTTCCACTAAGTCCTACTGAAACCTACTAAAAGACGGGTCACAGAAAACTGAAATGCTGGCAAGCTCCTACTCACATTACCTTGTTCAATCTCTGGACTGTTTCAAACCCTGGCAGGGGAATTAGAACACTGTATCCATTAAGCAAAGAATGGAAGATTAGCACTCTGCTTGCTGGCTGACAATACAAAGTGAGCGATTAGATTACCAATATATTTCTCCAAGGTGGGAGAGTGGGTGAGAAGACTGGCTACGTGCTAAGTCCCACTGACCCCTGCATGGAGAGTGAGGGCCAATATTTATATTGATGCTTGCCTGGAATAGAGTGGTTATTACCAGAAAGGTTGCCACAGGTAAGCCACCCTTTTCCTCCATTCTTTAGCTAGAGGAAGAGTCTTTTCTTGGATTTATTGTTTTTCTGTGTCTGTTGACATTTCCAGGTTGGAGTCTTCTGAACCTTCCTTTCCCAATTATGTGGAAGGAAAGAACTCATTGCCATTTCATTCTTCACGTTTAATTTTAGACATGTCTTTTTATATGCATATGTGTGTATATGTGTGAGTGTGTGTGTGTGAGAGAGAGAGAGAGAGCAAGAGAGAGAAAGAGTGGGGAAGTGAGGTGACCGACATACAGGTTTAATATTTAATACTTTCTTTAGTGTTATCACTATCAATCAAATCATGCATAATATATACACAGAAGTTATTTATTTCCAAGCTAGCAATTACGTTACTGTGTGCTGATAGCATAACCATTCATATTCTCTTTCTTATTCTCACAATATATTCTATTCCTCCATCTCTACCTCCCAGCACGATGCTTTCTCATCAAATTCTAAATGTAAATGCCAAAAGCCTATCTAGTGTATCTCTTTTCTGTTCTTGTTTGACAAACATAAATTCTAATTCACTATCCTTGTTTGTGTCAGTTCTTCTCATAACCCCATTGTTGGGGATGCCAGTAAGGAAACAAATGTATTATGAATACTGGACACGTTTGTGTTTTCTGTCTGCTTGGCTGGGCATTGCCACTTCTGGTTGCTGTCTCTTTTGTCATTGAAATATCTATTGCCTTGACATATAGCACATAAAGCTTCATCAGGGAGGAAACTGTTTTTGAATATGCTCTAAAGTCTACAGAGTAATCCAATTCGAAGGAAATGATTGGGATTCATTAAATTTTCTCTTACATTACCAGGCTATGATGACTTTATCAGCTTTGTCACATAAGCACAAATGCTTTCTCCTTCAAAGTAACTGCGGTTTGTGAAATCTCACTCTGACTGTCATTAGAGTAAAGTCATCATCGTTTCATTGAAAATCGTCACTGCGGATTTCCCAGGTGTTTCCAAATTTCTGACTAGAACATGTGCGTTTCCTGTGATTAGACTATAGGGCAGACCTAGCCTTACTTTGCATAGTTTCAATCATCTAGCTATTTCCACTTAGATTTAGAAATCCGACATCAGTACAGACCAGAAAATCCTAATATTCACCAATATATGTGTTTCATGAAAACAATTCTTAAAAAATAATTGTTATCCATTCCTTTTATTACTTTGAATAGTGGCATTGCTAATATTAAACTAAAGAAAAAAATTAGACAGAATTTTCATTTAGAGAGACCAGCTGGCTTTTTGATGAGGATCTTGAGGGCAGTGTCTTGAGTGGGATAGTACTTGGGTCTTGGCCTCAACTTTTAGGACTAAGAAATGTTTTTCAGCATTCATGGATGTGGTTGCTTTCAAGGGTACATGACTCATGCTAACCAAACAGAAACAACATCTGTAAAATCATGGTGTGCAATTGATTTTGCTAACTGGCAAGCTAAACAAAATGTACATGTTGAAGAGTGCAATATCTTCCAGTAAGAAAGTTTTATAGGAGGAAACTTCTAATCAATACATTGTGTGTTAAGCATAGAATCATAGCAAGAGGAATCACTGAAGATATTAATGACCAGTGTCATCAAGTCATTTGTAGTGCATCTGTCTTCTCTGTAGAAATAGTTCTACTCAGCAGACTACACAAATGCATCAACTTATCTAGAGATACTAGATTATCTCTCCTGGACATTGGTGTGTGTACAATATCACATCCTTGTTGAATGCAACCCCTGTTTCTATGATGCCATGATAACTCTACCTCTTTTGACAAAAAAGTTTTTTCTCAGAGTCATATTCGATTAACTTGACAAATTTTATTTTAAAATTTATGCAATTTTAGTTTAAAAAGTTACTTTTATTAGGCAATTCAATTTAAGCCTACTTGGTCAAATTTTTTCAGCTATTGCCTTATGAGGAAGATGATCACACTATTTATGATTTAAACTGGAATACTTTTGATACTTATTATGCTGAGACTACCACTGTAAAACTGGACTTTGCCAAGAAAACTGGAATACATCATTATGTTACTGATAGGTATTTCATAGTTTTTCAGATGACTAATCTCATCTGTGGAATATACTTGTTTCATCCTTTTACTTCAAAATTCTTGGATTAAGTTTTGTCATCTTTGACCTTTATCATGACTGCTGGTCTTTTCTCTATCTGATTGCTTTAGATTCATCACACACTAGTACCCATCCACTTTTTTCCTGATATCCTTTTAATTTTGAAAGATTGTTTCACACATTGGAATGCTAATGTAATAGTTGTTTGCTTGTATATTATTCCCTAATAGCCTTGTTAAGATGTCACATTCTCTCAATTTCATCTGAAAACTCCTTTTAAGAAAATAAGCATCCAGACAACCTCAACACACACACTGTAAGACACCCCAAGTTGTTTTTTCATTGGTAGAGACAATTGTTCATGCTTATGTTGTAATTTGATGGAGAATTCACTGGATTCTGCCTAGTGTCATTTGCAGGTTTACCCTTTAATATCTCCCAAGAGCCCTTCTTCCATCTGTTCCAGATGGATTCAGAAGATCTAGTGGAGGACTCCTGTGTCACCTCCAGAAGGTCACAGTGAAATAGAATGAAAAAAGCCTTGGCCCTACCTCATAGACCCTCTCTAGTGTGAGAAATAAATTATCATTTTGGTAAGTCACAGTGATTCAGGATTATTTATTGTAATGATTAATCTTCCCTGATTAATATGGGTGACACTGATGATGAAGTCACAAAAATACTACCAGAAAAGCCCTGTCTAAACAATATGCAATACACTGGTGAAATAATTACATACTTTTCAGAGCATATAAGGCTTTGCAATATTGTCTCCAAGCATGTCTTTTCTGATTGTCTTTCTCTTGATCATCTTTGCATTTCTACAAAACTCAACCAGTGAATGCTCTTCTTGCATTTCTCTGCTTTTCTGCTTTAGTGACTTCACTCACTGAGTAACTTTTGTCCTTCTTTCTAAATTGCACCTGCCCACATTTGAATAGAATTCTTTCTGTGAATCACTCCCAAACAAACAAAAACAACACACACACACACACACACACACACACACGCATTAAAAACAAAACCAAATAAAATGAAGACTTCCGAACTAATTAACACTTGTCTGGAAAGATTCATGCCACTCCATTTGAGTATGTTTTTATTATGAATCTCATTTTACTTTATGTTATAATTGTTTAAGAATAAGTATCATCTCCTTTATTGGAATGTGTTACAGATTTCACATTTCATTTAGCTTTGTATTTTCCAAAAGTTTCAAAGTACTCTTGAAAACATTTATTGAATGATTGGAAGCTCTTGAGGGTATACTGTTTATTTCAAAATGTTTAGAGATTTGCCCTTTAGCTGTTGTCTTTAAATCATTGCCAAATCTCTATCTCTTGTCACTACACATTTCTACTGTCCAATGCTGGATAGTGCTTACTTTATATTTTACAGTGATTTTTAAATAACCATGTATATTTCCTGTCTTTCTGAGTTCTCATTCTTTATACCTTTTTCTTATAGCACTACCTTACTTTCTATTACATTTACTTAAAACCTGGTAGACATCTTTGGTTTCATATGGTAAATTATTCATTCATATATTCCACAAATAGGAACTGAGAATCAACTTAAGTGCAATATACACTTTACCACTACTTGGTACCAGTATAAATAAGTCAGCAGGTCATGTCAGTGCTTATGGCTCTTTCTATTAGGCTTAAATGATTGTTAATGACGTTAAACAAATTTACATTAAATGTAGTGTTCCATTAGATTTCATTCTTAGAACAACGCTTATGGAAGGTTTTACTAATTTAGGTCTTATCACCACAAATATGTCTATTCTGCACCCCCAATTGACCACCTCGCCACTTGTCTTTCTATTCTTTCATCCTTGATATCCAGTATTTTTTGGTTACTCTTCGTGAGGCATTAATTTAATCACACTCTTCAGTGACTATCCCCAATGACTTCATCTTTGCCACAGGAAAAAGTCTAAACCTATTAGCCTAGTATGTAAATTTTTATCTTCCCCATAATATTAATACCTACAAAGCCCAAACTGACCAACTTTAATACTCATTAATTGACCACCCCTTTACGTTAAAAGCTATGTTAATAACTGTACAGTCATCTTCCTAACAAGCTGCTTGTAATTTCCATTGAAACGGTGAAGGCGATAAGCCTTACAAGGGTTCAATATCCTACCCAAAATTGCATTGGTAGTAAGCACCCACAGTGAGGCTATAATTCAGGCAGTTTTTACTTTAAAGTTTTTTAGATTCTGCTAGTATTTTATCTTGCATTTATCTATCAGAAACATGTATTTTCTTTGCTATGCTTATGCTCTTTTGCCTCAAAAGCAAGAATGAGCAAAGCCATACTACCCATACAACTCTAAAACTCCAGTGGATACATTATCAGCTAGAATGTCTCAGCAAGTAAAGCATAGTCAGCACTCGCTTTGCACAGTACTGTGGGGTCATAGAAATGATCCTGGAAGCAGAAACTTTGCAAAGCAATCGGAATAACCAATGTGAAAAAAAAATACGATTGTTCTGTAATATTTTAAAAGGTTTGCCAAAACTAAAATTATTCTTATTTCTGATTATAAATGTACAGTGAGAAATAATCAGCCACAGAGTGGGAGAAAATATTTGCAAACTATGCATCGAACAAAAAAAAAAAATAATACCCAGAATCTACAAGGAACTCAAACAAATCAGCAAGAAAAAACAATGATGAATCCCATCAAAAAGTAGGCTAAGGACATGAATAAACAATTCTCAAAAAAAGATACACAAATGAACAACAAACTTGAAAAAATACTCAACATCACTGATTGTCAGGGAAATGCAAATCAAAGCCACAGTGCAATTCCCCCTTACTCCTGCAGGAATGACCATAATCAAAAAATCAAAAATTAATAGATGTTGGCATGGATATGGTGAAAAAGGAACACGTTTATACTGCTCGTGGGAATTTAAACTAGTACAACCACTATGGAAAACAGTATAGAAATTCCTTAAAAAACTAGAAGTGGAACTTCCATTTGATTCAGCAATCCCACCACTTAAGGGTATCTACCCAAAGGAAAGTAAATTGTAAGAAAAAGGCACATGCCTGTTTATAGCAGACAAATTTGCAGTTGCAAAAATGTAGAATCAGCCTAAATGCCCGTAAACCAAGGAGTGGAGGAAAGTAATGTCGTATATATGTCTACACATCATAGAATACTACTCATCCATAAAAAGGAATGAAATAATGGTATTCACAGCAACCTCCATGGAGTTGAAAGCATTATTCTAAGTGAAGTAACTCAGAAATGGAAAACCAAATATTGTATGTTCTCACTTATAAGTGGGAGCTAAGCTATGAGGATGCAAACGGCTAAGAATGACATAATGAACTCTGGGGACTTTTGGGGAAGGATGGGTGGGGGGTGAGGGATAAAAGACTACACATTGGATGCAGTGAACACTGGTTGGGTGATGGGTACACCAAAATATCAGAAATCACAACGAGGTTATCCATGTAACCTCCCCAAAAACTATGAAATAATAATAATATAAGAAATAAAAAAGTAAAATAAGCAGTAAAAAATTAATATTTTTATTTTCTAATTAATAATGTAAGTAACAAAAGATGCTAAAATATTCTTTAGGAGAGATTTCTCTAGAAGTAGGATTGGGGGTCAGAAAGTTTTGGAAGAGACCCACACTGATGCTCTAAGGTACTTATTTATACACTACAGTCAAACCTTGGTATCTGGAAGGATTGGTCCCAGGACCCTCCACATACACCAAAATCCACAGATACTCAAGTCCCTTATATAATATGGTGCAGTACTGTGTATAACCTACGCACATCTTTCCTTATACTTTAAATCATCTCCAAATTACATATAATACCTAATACAATGTGAATGCTATATTTAAAAAGGACAGTGAAATTTAAAAAGTAAAAGCTATTTATTTAGCATATTGCAATTTAAAATATTAGAGATATTCAAAAATATTTTATTTCTTTTTTTAAAAAAATCTCACAAAGAGTAGTTTGAATAGTGAATGACTTATTTTCATATAATTGATGATACAGAGCATCTTTTTTAGGCTTGGCAAATCCTCACACTCTTCCAAGTTTAGATCAGTTTCCAAAATTTTATCCTTTACATTTTCAATGTCATTACAAATTTCCAAGAATTTCTTGAGACGCTTTTTTTTTTTTTTTTTTTTTTTTTTTGCCAGCATCACTCCCTCTAGGATATCTTCTCTGCTTTTATCATATTTCTTCATTTATGTAGATGCATTTGCCTTTACTAAGTTCCTCCTCTGTTGTCTCTTGGATGGTGGTAATGTCATCCTTCTTACAGTCAACTATTTATTCTATAACTTTTCTTAAATTATATTCAAATTTTACCTCCAGTATTATCACTTTTTGTTTCTTTATTGCACTTTAAACTTTGTTGGCCATTTTCCTTTTTTGATTCTCCAGTTTTGAAAATGCCATATGGGTTTATCACTGGAAGACAGAGATGCAACACAACTACCTACTTTGCTGTCTGTACATGATCTAACTAACAAATATGTAGCAAATAATTGACAGTCTTTGAAGGAAGTAGCATAATTGGTCACAGATCATGTTGCACATCTCTTACTTATTGTTGCATCTGTTACCTATTACCAAGAATAGAAGTCTGAACACTTCTGTCCACTGTGTCTCTGGAAAGGAGTCACCAAAGAAAACACAAGACATTCAATCACTGGATGGAACAAGGCTTTGCTCAACATTGAGAAGAAACAGAGCAAGATCAGCTTCTGTAATGGATGTTGAATGCCCACGGTCAGCAGGTTCCTCCTGGAAACCACCAAAGGGCAATTGACCTGCACTCACCTCTCTTATACTGCAACAGGACCCCATACCTCCTTGCAGAGGACAGTTATAAACTGTAGGGACCTGTTTAAGTGGAACAAAAATACACATGGAGTCAGAAACAGGGACATATATTCCCACACAAGATTGTATACCTAGCATAGACTGCATAGACTATTTATCTCTTGCTAAAAAAGTATTCCAAGCTCAAGGCCAGTTCTCAGGTGGCTTCCAGGGGATTGAAAGACTTTGTTCATGAGACCTTTCCCAACACTTACGCAGAGCTTCACAGACTCAAGAGCTAGTAGCAAAGTTTGTACTTTATAAAATTACTTATAGTTCATATGGAAACTTAAATTTGAGCTGCAATTTCATAGATTCACAACTGATTCTCATCTCCAATACTTAATGGGCATTCTTTTTTTTCTCTTATAAATAATTTCTTTAAACCCTTTACTCATTCTCATGGCCTCCTTCTCCTTTGTAATTTTGACCTGAAGAGTGAGGCAGGGTCTAGTCCATCATCATCATATTTTCATTTGTTGTATCTTTCTTCCTACTTTCTCTCAATCACCCTTTTTATATAGATTCATTTGGATTTTACATAGATCATCTTAACCTCTAGGTGAAAGGTCCTGAAATATATGTGCCTAAGGGTTAAACAAGTAATATAATTGAATACTGTAGAAAGAGGACTTGTGACTGACTGAAGGATTTATGCCCCTCCTGATGCATTGAGCATCTTCTTTGCTCCAGAAGGATCTCTGCAATGCCGAAAAGAGAACTTTTGGATATTTTCCCAGAAGATAGCAAATTTTTTGTTTGTTTGTTTTTCATAAAAATTACTTTATATGACAGCTTCTCAAGGAATTAAAAATAGAATTACCATATGATCCAATAATTTCACTTGTGAGTATATACTCAAATGAACTGAAGAGACTCAAATAGATACTTGTATGCTCTTGTTCATAGCAGCATTATTCCAAATAGACAAATGGTGGAAGCAGCCTAAATATTCATCGATGGATGAATGAATAAACAAGATGTGTAATATGCATGTAATAGAATACAATATTTTTAGCCTTAAAAAAGTAAGAAAATTCTTGGCCAGGTGCAGTGGCTCGCGCCTGTAATCCCAGCACTTTGGGAGGCCAAGGCGGGCAGATCACCTGAGGTTAGGAGTTCAAGAGGAGTCTGGTCAACATGGTGAAACCTCGTCTCTTCTAAAAATACAAAAATTAGCTAGAACTGGTGGTTGGCGCCTGTAATCTCAGCTGCTGGGGAGGCTGAAGCAGGAGTATCTCTTGAACTCAGAAGGCGGAGCTTGTAGTGAGCTGAGATTGTGCCACTGCACTCCAGCCTGGGTGACAGAGCGAAACTCCAAAAAAACTTTCTCAAAAAAAGAAAGAAAAAAAAAGAAAAAGGAAAAGAAAATTTTGTCACATGCTACAACTTGGATTATTCTTGATGGTATCATGCTATGTGAAATAAAACAGTCACAAAAGGACAAATACTGCATGACTCAACTCATTTTGATGTAGTTAGAGTTATCAAATTCATTGAGATAGAAAGTAGAATGGTGGTTGCCAGAGGTTAGGAGAAGGGATACTGGGCAGTGGTCAGTTAATGGGTACAGCATTTCAGTTTTACAAGATGGAAAAAAAAGTCCTTAAATGGATGATGGTGATAGTTGCACAACAATCTGAATGTAGTTAATGCCTCTGAATTATATCCCTAAAATTGGTTAAAGTGGGGGAAAAAATGCTATGTATGTTTTTAATGCCTTATTTTAAAATATTGGCAACTAATTCATGTAAAAACAAAACAAAACAACCCTGGGTCAAAAGGGCTGAATATAAGTTTTTGTTGTTGGTGTTGGTGGTGGTGGTAGGTGGGGGTGTAGATTATGCTTATGAAATGAAAGTGCGGGCTCCTTTAAAAAGGCTGTATAATCAAATATATTACTGACAGAGAGAGTTTGTTTTTACTTGTTTTTAAAGGAAAAGAAATCCTCTCCTTAACAACTACACATTTAATGATTGTGAGAATTTTCCACAGGCTAGCTTCTGCTCTGTACGATTCTAACTTTTTTATCCCTTTCTATCTCACATACTTTAGATCCCAGTTTTACAGAATATTCTCATGTGATTTCCACTTTTACAAACTCATGTCAAAATTCCTGAAGCCTTTCTATAAGGCTATAACTGGAGATACTACTCATGGGAGTGACTGCAACAATGTGACTATATCCTACTAAATCTAAATGAAATGCCTCTCTCTTTATAAGATTCTCCTTAACAGATTTGAAAACTGCTCCTGGCCACCCCAAGACGACTCACCATGAGGTAAAGTGTGGCAAAGGTGACACTGTAGTGCAAAGAGATATTTGCTTAACCAATTGGAAAAAAAAGGACAATCTGACTTAAAAACAAACTATAATTCTGAAGGAACAATAGACAAAAGAGGAAAAAGAGCAAGGAGAAGGGTAAAATGTGATTAGCAAAGCTGAAGATATATACTTAACAATATTACTAGAATATCAAGAAAAAGACACTGGTATAATCTAGGATTAAAGTTAATGGGAATTATACGGCTAGAGGATCTTTGACTCACCATAACATACTTGAAAGACAGGGAAGGAGAAGAGATAAAGAGATGGTTGTATACAGAAAGAAAAATATATTTGGCAGAACATATACAATAAAGCAGGTAGAAAAGATTCTGAAACAGAAGGCCAATGCAATGAAGCAATGCTAATAAGATAGTGAATGTATGAACTTGAGTGAGTACCTGGCAAAGAGGGAGTACCAGATTTAAGCACTAATGATATAACATGTAACAAGAAGGTACTCAAAAGAGAAAGAGAGGAATGAAGTCAAAAACATTTACTTGCCAACTACATTTGCCATCTGTTAATATGGTAGTGTAACATAAAGTAAAATTGTTCAGAAACAATAATGAATGGCTTTTAAAAAATACAACCTGTGACATTTGATAAAGCACAGACAATTGAATGCTTGCCAGTTTACAGATCAAGCAAAATTAACTGAGTATCTGAGAATTCAAACCCTCAACTAAGCATATATGTCCTCCAAAGGAGAAACATTCTTTGATTACTGTTTAAAATGTGTTGTATTTATTTTATTTAATAATTAACATTTTATATCAAGTTTGAGATACTAAGAATGGAGTTTTTTAATACAAAAAGTAAAAAGTTAATGCCCATGATTGGTTTGAAGGTGCTGCAAATCATATAGTACCCATCAGTAGTAGAAACTGTACGTAAATGTTCATAAATTTTACTAAAACATTTTGAGGAAAATAAACTTGGATTAAACATGTACAGTGCAAATTTATTATTTAATTGGTAATTTATTTTTTTTCCTACTGTTTCTTATGGTATGGTTGATTTTGCCTTGAAAGGAGCAGTTATATATTTTATTGCAGAAATGGAAAGATCTCTTCAGAGGCTTCCGTGGTGGTAAAATAAATATTCAGACATCTCAGGGGTCCAATTTATTTCTGCTCTTAGAAGGATGAACTATTTTCTACTGAATGTGAGTATTGGCCATAAGGAAACTGAAGCACAAACATCTCACTGCTGCCGTGGAGATGAGAGATAACTCCGCTTTCTAGAGAAACTCAGTTTGTCCTTTCGCTTGATCTTGTCACAAATAGTTACCTCTATCATTAGATCCTTGAAGCTCCATTCCTTGACACTTCATAATAAGTAGATAAACTAGATAATCCAGTCATCTAAGATATTAAATATAAGATTTGAAATATAGAGTTTTAAGAAGTAAAAGTTTGGCTGGGAATGGTGGCTCATGCCCAGCACTTTGGGAGGCAGAAGTGGGTGGATCACCTGAGGCCAGGGGTTTGAGACCAACAGGGTCAAAGCCCATCTCTACTAATAATACAAAAGAAAATTTGGCCAGGTGGGGTGGCCTGCGCCTGTAGTCCCAACTACTGGGGAGGCTGAGGCAGGAGAATCGCTTGAACCCAGGAAGCGGAAGTTGCAGTAACCTGAGATCACACCATTGCACTCCAGCGTGGGCGACAACAGCAAAACTCCATCTCAAAAAAAAAAAAAAAAAAAAAAAAAGAAGTAAAAGTTCAAATTAAGTATTCATATTACACTTCTCTCAAAAACATAGTATCAGTATTGTATATATAATTGTATGTAAAAATTGTATAAAATAATTTCTGTTTTTTTTTTTTTTTTTGAGATGGAGTCTTGCTCTGTCACCCAGGCTGGAGTGCAGTGGTGCAATCTCGGCTCACTGCAACCTCCACATCCTGGGTTCAAGAGATTCTCCTGCCTCAGCCTCCTTAGTAGCTGGAATTACAGGCATGCGCCACCACGTCCAACTGATTTTTGTATTTTTCATAGAGATGGGTTTTCGCCATGTTGGTCAGGCTGGTCTCGAACTCCTGACCTTGTGATCCACCCACCTCAACCTCCCAAAGTGCTGGGATTACAAAGTGTGAGTCATGGAACCAGGCCCTGTATGTAAAAATGTCTCTGAAGAGTTAGAGCATTTGGGAATCTGCGTAGGTTTTAAGCATTAATCATTTTGCAATCATTTTTTAATATTTGCAATGTTACTGCAACATTCCAAACATTAACTTTGATTGACCATTTTTATTAGCAATGGTTCCATGTACTTTCACATTAGCATGGTTTAGTATGTTAAGTAGTAATTTAAATTAATTTTCTTGTATTTCGGAATTAAGAACCCCTTAATATTAAAGATTCATAATGCTATCCAAGAGTCATACAAAAATGTGACAGTAATTGTTTTTCCTTTCATTCTTTTTCTTTCTTTTTAAATTAATTTCCTTCCTTCTTTTGTTCATTGATTTTTTTAATATTGTGTATTATTTTCTTTCATTCCTTCTTATTTTCATTCCTACTTCCCTTTCTAAGAATTGCTATCACTTGAATTAACTGATGGGGATGTGTCTCTTGGAAATAAACATGTAATAGACAAGAGGATGTTAGTCTGCAAGACAAATATATTTGAATGCGAAACTCCTCTGCAGTGGTATCTCTTCAAAAAAAAAAGTCAAAACACCATAAGTTAAAATATTATTTATAATGGTATACATATATACCTTACCACATTTCTGAGGTTATTTGCTTTTGTCACAAGTTTGCTGACCAATCATTGTTGACATGTAATTATGAATTTTACTACATTTATTATGGCCAAATGACAAATGTATTTGCTAATTACTCCCTGTTGTGTTACATTTTATCATATCAGAAAGCATGACTTTTTATTTTTTTTAAGCTTTAATAAGACTATCTTCATACAACACTTCGTTTTTATCTCTTTAAAATATCAATTTGATTATTCTCAGTGAATATCTGCTATGTAGTCTCTGCTATATTTGGCACTGAGACTACAAAGGTGAGCAACCTGAGCTCCATGGAAATGGAAGGAGTCTACTGTGGCTAGATGGAGACAAATGAATATAGAAAAAAACGATCTGGATATTGAAGCATTAGACTGATTTCTCTCAATGGAAAATGAGAATGCCATGTGGAAGATAAAGGAAAGAAAAAAGACATAACACTTGTAGGTGGAAGGCAACATGGTATCATCCTCTTTCAAGAAGAGCAAAAGTCCATACAGTAATAGTGAGATTAAGTAGAACGAGGCTAAATTCAGATTAATCTAAATTACTAAAAACGGATTTATATTTTATTTGGTCGGCCTCAGAAAACAACGATCACTTTTTGAAAATAGAAATCTATATAAATAAGAAATATTTCCAGAACATAAATTCAAAGGCATAAATTCAAATATTTCCAGAACATAAATTCATATTTCTTCATAATATGAAGAAAGTGGAAGCAAGTTGTCCTCTAAGAGATTGTTGCAATGATTCCAAAGAAAATGGCTGAGAAATTAGGATATGGTTGGATTAATTTTTGTTTTCACAATACTGATAATAATAACACCTAAAATTTTCTGAGCACACTATTAAGTGTCATGTAATATGATAAAGCCTCTTCATGGGATTACTTCTTTATTTTACGATGCAGGTGACATTAATAATTATTTTCAAGATGAGAAAACTGAAATTTATAAGGATTATATAGTTTTCCTAAAGTCAGGCAACATAAGTGAATGAGTTAGGGTATACCAACTTTACGTATAACCAATTATGTCTGATTGTAGAGTTTAAATTTTTAATCATTACATTTGCTGGTAACATTAGGTTTGATAAGAAAGAAAATGTAGGAAATATTTTGAAGAAAGAAAAAGCATAACATTGACAAAAATTACATAGTAGTGAGGAAAACAGTTAAAAGTAGATAAAACAGGATCAGTAAGATGAACTCCCAGTGAATCTTACAATAATCTATAAGAATTCCATCAATCCGTACAGAACAAATCTCAACACAAGTGTTATCACAACTAATGGCCTTTGTAATGTTGCTTCAACATTGTTGATAGCTATAGAGGACTCACTCCCACTCCCTCTTCATTTTCCCTGTTTTCTGATTTTCATGTACTACCTTGAATGTTACCCTATCATAGAGTCCATTCTTCCCAGGGGCAGTTGTCATAATTTTTAGCTCCACAAACAACAAGTCATTTTTATCACGGTAATTCATTAAGTAATAGGAAAGTGCCATTAATTAGGTCAAACGACTTGTGAGATATGCTGGAGGCTTCTGCTACTAGAAAAAAAAAAAAAAAAAAAAAACCTTGTTTTTAAAAATCAAGACTATGTCACATTGAAATACTTCTTCTTCCTATGCACAATACTTTCTGTGATTTTGAAGTCTCAGATTGTCTCAGGGAAGCCAATCTGATGAAACCAGCATACAGGAGATCAGCTAAAGTTAATCTACCTCCTACATGGTACACTACCTTGGAAGTTCCAATTCTACACACCTTTAAATAGTTTTATTCCTTAAGATAAATAGAATTGTTCTCTTATTTGAAGTTGAAAGCTTACTGCTTGCCATGAATATGTACCTCAAACGCTCAAATATAATACGACTATTTGTGAAGAAAAAGTCAGTTTCTCTTAATGTTTACAATAAGTTATAGATTCCAATTAGCTCATTCATTCCTTCATTTTCATATCGAACAAAAAAATTGAGTTTAAATTTGTTGCAATAGTTTTATGGTGAAAACGTTGATCAAAGAGAAGTAAGATATTACCCAGTGTAATGTAGCCAAATTAATTAAGCAGACTATAGTGGATGCCACACCAAATTACAGTAGCTGTAAAGAAAACTACACACACACACACACACACACACAGACACACACACACACACACATAATGACAGCCGGAAAAGTGGGAAGTCAGAAAACACACTTCAAATAGGAAAACATAGAGTGCTTTTAAAGTTATTTCAATGCATGTCAGGTCAGGAAACTGCATTTTGTACATGATACTTAACAAATGTCTGTTTCAAATATTAACAAAGAAAAAGAATATGACGGTTATCAAATCCAATATTCCTAGGAATCATGAAAAAGAAGAATTATTATGCAATCCATACATATGTTTTAGGATTATATGTGTTGTCAACATTTGTAATTGTATTAGAATTCATGAAAATTATCTAAGAGAATATCCTTCTGAATCATATAAAAACAACATTTTCAACTGTTCATTCAATACTTATTTATGCAGAATCATAAAGCAAGTATCTTACTAAACCTACATATAATGATCAATTTCAACCACAAAGTTACCAGGAGTCAATGTGAATGGAGGTAAAGAGAGGCATCAGGAAGTAAATTTCAAAAGAATTGCAAAATTAAAATGAACTAATTATATTTATTAATAAAATAAGTTAGATTTGAAACTTTCAAAAATAATTATTTTACTTTAAACATTGATTAGAAAGAGCTGGAAAAACTAAACTGGATTTATAGATGCAGAAAACATAATTTGCCTGATTTAGAGAGAAAAACAGAGTATCAACTTTAAGAGAAATGTAGCTTGGGAAAACAGATCTTCATTAAAATCAACAAATTTCTGCATGATGAATTGCCTGTGAAAACAAAACAAAACAAAAATCAGTTTTCAAACTATTCATTTTACCATTAATGATTTGTGAGTAAGAAAGTTGGTCAGTAAAGCGTACCTCAACAACAACAAAAAGGCAGGTCGTCTTCTTCAGAGAGCAAAGCATTATAGAGACAGCTGTAGAGGACTACGTGCTCACAAACAGGGTGTTCCCCATAAGTCCTGCTCTCGCAAACCAAGCAGGGCGTTCCCGACAAGTCCTGTTGCAAACGATGCAGGGCATTCCCAATAAGTCCTGCTCTTGCAAACGAAGCAGGGCATTGGGGGCCTGTTTATATGTAAACATCTTGAAAATCCAGAAAGTCAGGGAAAGGTCAGAAAAACAACAGTGTGTCTTGTGACTTGGCAACATTCCACAAACGACTGTATAAAATAAAGCAGAGCGCGCCATTCTAGGCAGCCGCCATGTTTGTCTTGTCTTGTGTTGTCTTGTGTTGTCTTGTGTTGTCTTGTGTGTTCATTCCTTTGTTTAGGAAACACGCGGACCCCAACAGACAGCTTATCATATCTTGCTATTTTTTTAAAGAAATCAACAAGCAGGAGTTTGAAATGCACCAGTACAACTATGTACAAAGTAAAACAAAGATGAGAAAGCTAACTAACTTAAAGATGAAATAATATACCTGTTAAGAGCTGAATTGTACCCCCTTATTTTATGTCAAAATCTTAACCCTCAGTACCCCAGGATGTAACTGTATTTGTAAATAGGGTCTGTAAATTAGAAGTAATTAAATTAAATGGAGTTGAATAATGTGGGCCTTAAGTTAATATGACTTGTATTTGTATAACAGATTAGGATGCAGAAATATAGAGGGGAGACCACAGTTAGGACCCAGGGAGAAGGTAACCATCAAAAAGCCAAAAAAAGAAGCATCAAAATGAAATCCACCCTGCCAACATCCTGTCTTAAATGTCCAGCCTTAAAAATTGTGAGAATAGAAATTTCTATTGTTTAACTTATCTATTCTGTGGTACTTTGTTTTAGCAGTTCTAGAAAACAAACACAATGTGTATAGTCTGTCTTCTCAAAAAAGAAACTTTTCTAGGTACAAAATAGAATGCTACGGTCAGACTAATTAATAAACCTTCCCTAAGTACATATACTCTGAGGAGGAATGGAATGGATTACAACCTATGCCTGTGTAAAGTCCAATAAAATAGAAATATCTTCCTTTTGTGGTAGTCTAAAATATGGGTTTGTAAGTAAGTAACTTTACGAAAACTAATAAATAACAAGATATTTAACAAGTGCCAAATTCCTAAATAGCAAAGTACACTTAAAAAAAAAAAAAATTCACACAGATTGACCAGATTCAACTGAATTTCAGGAACAATTGACTGTATATAATATTAATGTTGTTTCAAATAACACTTATTGGGAACTACAGTAAGTTATTTCTGGTCAATGACTCAAACAATAAGAGATCAATAATCACTTCAAATACCATTAAGGTATCCATTTCCGAATTTCAAAGCAACAACATTTTTTTAATGGCAATTGCTTCTACTGCTACTACTACCGCTGCTACTACTGTTACTACTACTTGCTTCATTTGCTTCTTTCATTTTGTTTTGGAAAAAATGGGCTTTTGGCATGCCAGTTGGAAGAAATATAAAGAAGACAAATGCCTCTACTTTCATGTACTCACATTTTAGAATGAGATTTTAAGGCATTGTCTTCAGATAAGAGAACACTTGATGAGACACAGATTTTAATATGAAATGGAATAAGTACAACATGGCAACACAGGCAGAATGGAAAGTTGAAATGTTTTCTTATTTCTTATTGTTACAATTAGTTAGGCATGAAGCGGGCAGAAGAAGACTCTCATCCCAGTAGGGATGTCGGATGTGGTTTGGCAATTATCGCATTTCCTCTCCAAAAATGGTAATTTGGCAACACCAGGGAGAGGCCATTTCCTGATGATCCACACCTGTTAACATCAACATGTTAATTAAATACAGGCCCCAGGGAGAAGCAACTGCCTGGGCATGCATGTTAAGAGACAAAAACAGTAAATGAAGTGTGATCTTCTAGGGGCAAACTCCACTGGAAAGGGTAAGGAAAGCACTGCACATGTGGGAAGCTACCCTTAAGAGGAGAATCATGGGGAAAAGGGGACCCTATAAAAGCCTTAGGATCCCACTTAACCGGGGCACTTGACCTTCTCTGTTTAACCTTCATGTGCCAGCTTGGGTGTCTTCTAAGCACATCTTCCTTTCTTTCCTGTTCTAAGGTCATTTAAATAACCCTTCCATTCCTGCTAGGGAACTTGCCTTGGTCTCTTTTTGCTTTATGTCCCTCAGTTGAATTCTTTCTTCTGAGAAAGCAAGGGCTGAAGTTGGCTGTGGATGAGTACAGATTTGTCCTTGATAACTCAGGGTAACTGGGATTTCAGCCACCAATCACATTATCGGAAATTCCATATTCGGGAAAATTATAACTTAGGAACTTAAAACTCAGTACAGTCATCCTTTGATATCCGTGGGGTATTTTTTTTCTAGGACTCCACTACAGATGCCAAAATCTGTGGATAGTCAAGTCTCTTATAGAAAATGGCATAGTGTTTGTATATTACTTATGCGTATTCTCTCATATGCTTTAGATCATCTTAGATTAATTATAATACCTAATACAACACAAATGGTATGTAAGTAGTTATTTTACTGTGCTGTTTTTATTTGCATTATTTTTAATTTTTGTATTGTTATTATTTTTTTTTTCAAATATTTTTGATCTGTGATTGGTTGGATCCACAGATATGGGACCTGTGGCCATACAGGGCCTATTGTAAATGTCAATGAAAATGCATGTAAGCTGTCTGACACTTAATCATAGTTTATACTTATTTGTTAAGTAAAAAAAAAAAAAAAAAAAAAAATTCTATGGACACCTGGAATTTGAATCCAAAGTAAATTTCAAGGATATACAGTTGACCCTTGAACATGGGCTTGAACTGTGTGTGTCCATGTATACATAGATGTTTTTCAATAAATATATTGGGAAATTTTTTGGATATTTTTGACAAACTGAAGAAAACTCCCAGATGTATCTTGCAATCTGGAAATACATTTTCTTAAAGTTAGATATGTCATGAATGTATCAAATATATGTAAATACTAATAGTATATTTTTATCATGTATTACCAGGTAATGTAAAAATCTTTTACAAAATGGTAACATTTATCAAAATTCTTGCACCCAGTTGCAGACCATACATGTTGCGACTTGCATGGAAAGAAAGGTAAACAAATGTAAAGATGCAGTATTAAATCATAATGGCATAAACTTAACTGTAGCATATAATGTACTATTGTAATAATTTTGTAGCCACCTCCTGCTGCTATAGTGGTGAGCTCAAGTGTTGGAGTATCTCCTGAAAACTCCATGTACCTCTCAGCATCTCTACATGAGCGGTTCATCTCTCCGGTAAACTGAATTGCAGTAAAATTGGCCCTCTGTGGTTCCTGCAGATCTTTCTATATGTTTAGTGCAATACTGTAAACTTTCAGTAACATCATGAAACCCATACAGAGTGCCACTTATGATGCCAGAATTGCTTCCAAGAAGTTGAGAAAAGACATGACATTACAAGACAATGTTGAATTGCTTCATATGTACTGAAGATTTAGTTCTGCAGCTGCAGTTGCTCACAATTTCAAGATACATGAATGCAGCTAAAGGGTCATTGTAAAAACAGAAAAAAAGATTGTGAAGCTGTTACTGCAGTTATGTCAACAAGTGCAAACCTTTCACTTTTTCAAAATACCTTTTTTTATTTTGTGATTGAAAATGCACCTTGTATGTGAGTGCAAGTTTGCTAAAGAAAGGCATACCTATAGACTCTAATAGAATCTGAGAAAAAGCAGAGTCATTATAATAGAACTAAAAATAAAAGGAAGGTAAAAGATCCAAAACTGGGGAATTTAATGCCAGCAATGGATAGTTGAAAATTTTGAAAGAGGTTTGGCTTTAACAAAAATGTCAAGATAACAGGAAAAGGAGATTCTGCTGATCAAGAGACAGCAGAATGAGTTCCCAGGTACCATTAAGAAACATAATCAAGGAGAAAGAATCTGCTTGAACAGGTTTTGAATTCAGAAAAAAAGTGCCGTATCTTTGAAAAGAAAAAATGCCACAAAGAACCATTATTAGTAAGAAAGAGAAGCACCGCATTCAAGACAAATAGGGATAGAGTAACTCCATTGTTATGGAAATGCAGTCAGATTTATGATCAGGACTGCTTTTATCTATAAAGCTGCTAACTCTTATAGGGAAAAGATAAACATTTATCATCAGTCTTTTGGCTGTACAACAAGATCTAGACAATGAAAAACGTTTTACTGGATGGGTTTCATCTACACTTTGTCCTTGAGGTCAGGAGTTACCTTGCCAGTAAAGGACTGCCTTTGAAAGTGCTTTTGAAATTGGACAATTACCTTGATCTCTCAGAACCTCAGGAGTTCACATCAAAGGTGTTGAAGTGATCTACTTGCCCCCAAACACAAGTCTCTAATTCAGCTTCTAGAGGAGGGGAATCATAAGGACCTTTATGTGTTGTTACATATACTCTATGAAAAGGATTGTGAATGCTATGGAAGAAAACCCCAGTAGAGAGAACATCATGAAAGTCTGCAAAAATTATACCATTAAAGATGCCATCATTGTTATAGAAAAAGCCATGAAATCCATTCAGGCTCTCAACTGCGTCTAGACGTTGCACATGACTTCAAAGGATTCATGACAGAGACAATCCAATAAATAATGAAAGAGACTGTGGATATGGCAAAAAAAAAAAAAAAAAAAAAAAGGTGGGGGGGTAGTGAGTTTCAAGACATGGATCTGAGAGAAATTCACCAGCTAATAGATACAACACTAGTGGAATTAACAGAAGACAACTTGATGGAGATGAGTGCTTCCAAACCAGTGCCAGATGATGAGGAAGAAGATGTAATAGAAACAGTGCCAGTAAACAAATTGACATTAGACAATCTGGCAGAATGGTTCTGAGTATTGAAGACTGCTTTTGACTTCTTTAATCACACGGATCCTTCTATGATACAGACACTGAAACTAAAGCAAATGATGGAAGAGGAATGGTAGCATATAGAAACATTTTAGAGAACTGAAAAAGCAAAAAAGCAGAGATAAAATATGATGTATTTCTGAAAAGTTACTCAAGTGTGTCTTCCTGTCCTGTCTCCCTTTCTACCACGTCCACTTCTGTCTCTACCAACCCAGAGACAGCAAAACCAACCTCTCCTCTTCCTCCTCCTCTTCATCCTACTTAACATGAAGATGCTGCTGATGAAGACCTTGATGATGATTATCCACTTACACTTAATAAATAATAAATGTATTTTCTCTTCCTTATGGTTTTCTTAATAATGTTTTTTCTCCAGCTTACTTAATTGTAAAAATATAGTACATAAAATACACAACATATACAATATGTGTTAACTGACTCTATGTTATTGGTAAGGCTTCTTGTCTATAGTGAGCTACTAGTAGTTATATTTTAGAAGAGTCAGGAGTTATTTTCAGAGTTTTGACTTCAGGGGGTTGGGGTGGGGGTGACAGCATTTCTAACCCCTGCATTGTTGAATTATATATGTAAATGCTGCTTGCAGATTGCTGGTTAAAGTACTTCACTAAAGTCTGAATTTAAAGTGCTTTATAGAACTCTATCACTTGCTTGCCTTGTGCTATGGGTAAAGTTAGTTAAACTCTTTGTATCTCATTTTCAACCAGTGCAACCTTCTTTTGCCATACATGACTCCAGAGTCAGGGTATTGTATCATCATCAAAACTCACATATGTTCTATATTTATTTGAACTCTTTGATAGTTTTTCCTTTCTTTCTTTCTTTTTTTAATCCTCACATTCATTGTCTTCAGACAAGGAAATTGAATTTAAATGACTTATTCAAGGACACTAGGGCAGCTTCCATTTTTCTGCTGATTTAGATTAACAGCTTTTATTTTCCTGGTTGGATTGACCCCCTGAGCCTTGTCAACTCTTATTCCATTTCCATAAAATAAGGATAATAATACTTAACACCTGGTTCAATTGAGTAGCTCTGTAATTATTCTCTTATACATGTAAAGTACCTTGAAGCACAGAGTCAAGTGCTGTCTTTCAAATTTCAAGCTACTTACAACAGAGAAGAAATAGCTTTAGAGATATTATAACTCCGATTTTTGATTGGGCTGGTATTTGACAGAGGCATTAGGTATCTTTCCTGTTGCTCAAGATAGTGACTTTTGTGGGGTTGCTGTGTTTTAATTTTAATAAACTACATAGGAATGTAAGCATCTAAATATTGGCTTTCAGAATGGTTATCATGGGAGAATGCATTGTTATTTTTTGAAATATTCCGAACACTCTATTTCATAGTTCAAACCTCTTTCCCAATAATCTAAACCCTCTTGTACCAATCTACATTTCCTTTCTTGTACTAATCTATGTTTATTGTACTTCTAACGTTAATTTGTAATTATTAGGTAATCACTTTATCTCAAAAATTAGGCTTACTCTCTACTTTCTATCATCCCTTTTTCTGACCAAGCATTTACTTACTACCAGCTTCCTGGGGCAGGGCTATTTTATTATTATTATTATTGTGGTGTGGGTTCTTGATATTACTTGGTAAATATGTCTTAAATTTATAGAATGGTGTCTGAAACATAATAGGTGCTAAGTGAAATTTACTGGGGTAATTAATTAATTTTTGGAAGTTACCGTTTGGAATGGATACCAATAATAATTTCTGAGCATCTAGCAAAAATATCATTACTTTATGCTATATCATATTTTAAAACCCAATTAGTTCACAACTCAATTCAATGGATTAAGCTCCAAATAAGTAATGAATACTTTAAAAAATAAAATAAATAAATATCTTTGGTTCCAAAGATCAAAATGAAACACTTGCACAAAAGTATTTCTCCAAATACTTTTCATTACACTGCTTTAAAGTGGTTCTTTTTAATTAAAAATTTTGAGCAAAATATCGATATATTCAAATTTAGTGAATAAGATCCAAGTTATTATTGCAACTGAATTACATATGAAAGTGCCCAGCATAATGGCAGGTATGTAATGGACACTGTAACAGCTAGTGTGTATATATTCTCTATTGATTCTTTCAATAGGTGACAGATTGTAAGGAGAGATTATTAAGCAAGGAAGCTAATTAATAAACAGAATTAAGCCATAGAAAATTATATAGTACTTTATTAGATATCAGAGTATATGGTGTGCAATGAGTAAACCTTAACCTTAGTGGTCTGACTTAAAAAAAAAAAAAAAAAAACAATTACAACACACACATGCTATTTAAAGTCTTCCTAAAGAGTATTTGATTTGCAGATGTTTTTGTTATGCAGTTTGGATCAGTCTTAAATATCATTCACTGTGCATTAAAAATTTAGGCTTCAGTAATTCTTAAAGTAATTGCTGTTTTAAACCATGTAGAAAAAGAAAACTACAATTATGTATAAGGAATTAAATTTTAATTAGTTTCCCCTACTTCCCACCTTTATGCTCTTGAAAAGTAAAACCTTATGAAACTTTCTCTCTCTAATGTGTTTTCTTATAGTCCAGCTTTTGCACATGTTCATCTCTATCTCTGACTTCATTGAAATCACTAATTTTTTTTTTTTTTGAGTTCATAAAGATGCAATTTCTTATACAAATTTTTTTCTTAGTCTTTCAAGGTCAGGCTATATAAGCATGAAAAGATTTGCAATTTATCTATGAATTTCCTCATTGAGAGCATAGGTTCAAGAAAGTAAGGGCTTCACTTTACAATGATAATCACAATATGTATAGCGTCTAAAAAATTTCGGATACTTAGTAGGCATTTCAAATATAGCAAAAACAATTAAGTAAAAGAAGTTTTGATTGTGAATAGGAATATAAAGGACTATAGAAAGGTGCAATAAATGAGAGCACTCAATGAAGTTGTATCATTCTTTTATTAGTTGGATTAGTTCTTATTATACTGTAAAAAATTATCACAAATTTAGTGACGTAAAACAACAAGAGGGAGGTTCTAAGATGGCCGAATAGGAACAGCTCCAGTCTACAGCTCCCAGAGTGAGCAACACAGAAGACGGGTGATTTCTGCATTTCCAACTGAGGTACCGTGTTCATCTCACTGGGGCTTGTTGGACAGTGGGTGCAGAACAGTAGGTGCAGCCCACGGACCGTGAGCCAAAGCAGGATGAGGCATAGCCTCACCCAGGAAGCACAAGGGGTCGGAGAATTCCTTTTCTAGCCAAGGGAAGCCATGGCACAGGGCACCTGGAAAATTGGGTCACTCCCACCCTAATATTGTGCTTTTCCAATGGTCTTAGCAAATGGCACACCAGGAGATTATATCTCGTGCCTGATTCAGAGGGTCCACACCCATGGAGCCTTGCTCACTGCTAGCACAGCAGTCTGAGATTGAACTGCAAGGCAGTAGCGAGGCTGGGGCAGGGCACCTGCCATTACTGAGGCTTGAGTAGGTAAACAAAGCGGCCAGGAAGCTTGAACTGGGTGGAGCCCACCGCAGCTCAAGGTGGCTCACCTGCCTCTGTAGACTCCACCTCTGGGGGCAGGGCATAGCTGAACAAAAGGCAGCAGAAACTTCAGCAGACTTAAATGTCCCTGTCTGACAGCTTTAAAGAGAGTAGTGGTTCTCCCAGCATGGAGCTTATGATCTGAGAATGGACAGAGTGCCTCCTCAAGTGGGTCACTGACCCCCAAGTAGCCTAACTGGGAAGCACCTCCCAGTAGGGGCTGACTGAAACCTCATACGGCCAGGTGCCCCTCTGAGACGAAGCTTCCAGAGGAACGATCAGGCAGTAACATTTGCCATTCTGCAATATTTGCGGTTCTGCAGCCTCTGCTGGTGATACCCAGGCAAACAGGGTCTGGAGTGGACCTCCAGCAAACTCCAACAGACCTGCAGCTGAGGGTCCTGACTTTTAGAAGGAAAACTAACAACAGAAAGGACTTCCACACCAAAACCCCATCTGTACATCATCATCATCAAAGACCAAAGGTAGATAAAACCACAAAGATGGGGAGAAACCAGAGCACAAAAGCTGAAAATTCTAAAAATCAGAGTGTCTCTTCTCCTCCAAAGGAATGCAGCTCCTCTCCAGCAATGGAACAAAACTGGATGGAGAATGACTTTGATGAGTTGAGAGAAGAAGGCTTCAGAAGATCAATAACAAACTTCTCCAAGCTAAAGGAGGATGTTTGAACCCATCGCAAGGAAGCTAAAAACTTTGAAAAAAGATTGGATGAATGGCTAACTAGAATAAACAGTGTAGAGAAGACCTTAAATAATCTGATACATCACGAGAACTATGTGACAAATGCACAAGCTTCAGTAACCGACTCAATCAACTGGAAGAAAGGGTATCAGTGATTCAAGATCAAATGAATGAAATGAAGTAAGAAGAGAAGTTTAGAGAAAAAAGAGTAAAAAGAAATGAACAAAGTCTCCAAGAAATATGGGACTATGTGAAAAGACCAAATCTACGTCTGATTGGTGTACCTGAAAGTGATGGGGAGAATGGAACCAAGATGGAAAACACTCTTCAGGTATCCAGGAGAACCACCCCAACCTAGCAAGTCAGGCCAGTATTCAAATTCAGGAAATACAGGGAATGCCACAAAGATACTCCTAGAGAAGAGCAACTCTGAGACACATAATTGTCAGATTCACAAAAGTTGAAATGAAGAAAAAAATGTTAAGGGAAGCCAGAGAGAAAGGTCGGATTACCCACAAAGGGAAGCCCATCAGACAAACAGCAGATCTCTTGGCAGAATCTCTACAAGCCAGAAGAGAGTGGGGGCCAATATTCAACATTCTGAAAGAAAAGAATTTTCAACCCAGAATTTCATATCCAGTCAAACTAAGCTTCATAAATGAAGGAGAAATAAAATCCTGTACAGACAAGCAAATGCTGAGAGATTTTTGTCACCACCAGGTCTGCCTTACAAGAGCTCCTGAAGGAAGCACTAAACATGGAAAGGAACAACTGGTACCAGCCACTGCAAAAATATGCCAAATTGTAAAGACCATCAGTGCTAGGAAGAAACTGCATCAACTAACAAGCAAAATAACCAGTTAACATCATAATGACAGGATCAAATTCACACATAACAATATTAACCTTAAATGTAAATGTGCTAACTGCTCCAATTATAAGACACAGACTGGCAAATTGGATAAAGTGTCAAGATCCATCAGTCTGCTGTATTCAGGAGACCCATCACATGTGCAGAAACACCCATAGGCTCAAAATAAAGGGATGGAGGAAGACCTACCAAGCAAATGGAAAACAAAAGAAAAAAACAGGGGTTGCAATCCTAGTCTCTGATAAAACAGACTTTAAACCAACAAAGATCGGAAGAGACAAAGAAGGCCATTACATAACGGTAAAAGGATCAATTCAATGAGAGGAGCTAACTATTCTAAATATATATGCACCCAATACAGGATCACCCAGATTCATAAAGCAAGTCCTTAGAGACCTGCAAAGAGATTTATACTCCCACACAAAATAATTGTAGACTTTAACACCCTACTGTCAACATTAGACAGATCCATGAGACAGAAAGATAACAAGGATATCCAAGAATTGAACTCAGCTCTGCACCAAGCAGACCTAACAGACATCTACAGAACTCTCCACCCCAAATCAACAGAATATACATTCTTCTCAGCACCACATCACACTTATTCCAAAATTGACCACATAGTTGGAAGTAAAGCACTCCTCAGCAAATGTAAAAGAACATAAATTATAACAAACTGTCTCTCAGACCACAGTGCAATCAAACTAGAACTCAGGATTAAGAAACTCACTCAAAACCACTCAACTACATGGAAACTGAACAACCTGCTCCTGAATGACTACTGGGTACATAACGAAATGAAGGCAGATATAAAGATGTTCTTTGAAACCGACGAGAACAAACAGAAACATACCAGAATCTCTGGGACACGTGTAAAGCAGTATGTAGAGGGAAATTTATAGCACTAAATGCCCACAAGAGAAAGCAGGAAAGATCTAAAATTGACACCCTAACATCACAATTAAAAGAACTAGAGCAGCGAGACCAAACACATTCAAAAGCTAGCAGAAGGCAAGAAATAACTAAGATCAGAGCAGAACTGAAAGAGATAGAGACACAAAAAAAACCCTTCAAAATATCAATTAATCCAGGAGAGGTTTTTTTGAAAAAATCAACAAAACTGATAGACCCCTAGCAAGACTAATAAACAAGAAAAGAGAGAAGAATCAAATAAACACAATAAAAAAGATAAAAGGGATATAACCCCCCACCCCCAGAGATACAAACTACCATCAGAGAATATGTAAATACCTCTAGGAAAATAAACTAGAAAATCTGGAAGAAATGGATAAATTCCTGGACACATACACCTTCCCAAGACTAAACCAGGAAGAAGTTGAATGCCTGAATAGACCAATAACAGGCTCTGAAATTGAGGCAATAATTAATAGCCTACCAACCAAAAACAGTCCAGAATCAGATGGATTCACAACCGAATTCTACCAGAGGTACAAACAGGAGCTGGTACCATTCTTTCTTAAACTATTCCAATCAATAGAAAAAGAGGGAATCCTCCCTAACTAATTGTGTGAGGCCAGCATCATTCTGGTACTAAAGCCTGGCAGAGACACAACAAAAAAAGAGAATTTTAGACCAATATCCCTGATGAACATCAATGCAAAAATCCTCAATAAAATACTGGTAAACCAAATTCAGCAGCACATCAAAAAGCTTATCCATCACGAAGAAGTAGGTTTCATCCCTGGGATGCAAGGTCGGTTCTACATATGCAAATCAATAAACATAATCCATCATATAAACAGAACCAAAGACAAAAACAACAAGATTATCTCAATAGATGCAGAAAAGGCCTTTGATAAAATTCAACAGCCCTTCATGCTAAAAACTCTCAATAAATTAGGTATTGATGGGACGTATCTCAAAATACTAACAGCTATTTATGCAAACCCATAGCCAATATCATACTAAATGGGCAAAAACTGGAAGCATTCCCTTTGAAAACTGGCACTCTCTCACCACTCCTATTCAACACAGTGTTGGAAGTTCTGGCCAGAACAATCAGTAAGGAGAAAGAAATAAAAGGTATTCGATTAGGAAAAGAGGAAGTCAAATTGTCCCTGTTTGCAGATGACATGATTGTATATTTAGAAAACCCCATCATCTCAGCCCCAAATCTCCTTAAGCTGATAAGCAAATTCTTCAAAGTCTCAGGATACAAAAATCAATGTGCAAAAATCACAAGCATTCTTATACACCAATAACTGACAGAGAGCCAAATCATGAATGAACTCCCATTCAGAATTGCTTCAAAGAAAATAAAATACCTAGGAATCCAACTTACAAGGGACGTGAAGCACCTCTTCAAGGAGAATTACAAACCACTGCTCAACTAAATAAAAGAGGGCACAAACAAATGGAAAAACATAACATGCTCATGGATAGGAAGAATCAATATCGTGAAAATGGCCATACTGCCCAAGGCAATTTATAGATTCAATGCCATTCCCATCAAGCTACCAACGACTTTCTTCACAGAATTGGAAAAAACTACTTTAAAGTTCATATGGAACCAAAAAACAGCCCACATTGCCAAAACAATCCTAAGCCAAAAGAACAAAAATAGAGTCATCAAGCTACCTGACTTCAAACTATACTACAAGGCTACAGCAACAAAAAAAGCATGGTACTGGTACCAAAACAGAGATATAGACCAATGGAACACAACAGAGGCCTCAGAAATAATACCACACATCTACAACCATCTGATCTTTGACAAATCTGACAAAAACAAGAAATGGGGAAAGGATTCCCTATTTAATAATTGGTGCTGAGAAAACTGGTTAGCCATAAGTAGAAAGCTGAAACTGAATCCCTTCCTTATACCTTATACAAAAATTAACTCAAGATGGATTAAAGACTTAAATGCCAGACCTAAAACCATAAAATTCCTAGAAGAAAACCTAGGCAATACCATTCAGGACATAGGCATGGGCAAGGACTTCATGTATAAAACACCAAAAGCAATGACAACAAAATCCAAAATTGAGAAATGGGATCTAATTAAACTAAAGAGCTTCTGCACAGCAAAAGAAACTACCATCAAAGTGAACAGGCAACCTACAGAATGGGAGAAAATTTTTGCAATTTACTCATCTGACAAAGGGCTAATATCCAGAATTTACAAATAACTTAAACAAATTTACAAGAAAAAATCAAGCAACCCCATGAAAAATGGGCAAAGGATATGAACAGACACTTCTCAAAAGAAGACACTTATGCAGCCAACAGACACATGATAAAATGCTCATCACCACTGGCCATCAGAGAAATGCAAATCGAAACCACAATGAGATACCATATCACACCAGTTGGAATGGTGATCTTTAAAAAGTCAGGAAACAACAGGTAATGGAGAGGATGTGGAGAAATAGGAACAACTTACACGGTTGATGGGAATGTAAACTAGTTCAACCATTGTGGAAGACAGTGTGGTGATTCCTCAGGGATTTAGAACTAGAAATACCATTTGACCCAGCCATCCCATTACTGGGTATATACCCAAAGGATTATAAATCATGCTGCTATAAAGACACATGTACACATATGTTTATTGCGGCACTATTCACAATAGCAAAGACTTGGAACCAACCCAAATGTCCATCAATGATAGACTGGATTAAGAAAATGTGGCACATATACACCATGGAATACTAGGCAGCCATAAAAAAGGATGAGTTCATGTCCTTTGTAGGGACATGGATGAAGCTGGAAACCATCATTCTGAGCAAACTATTGCAAGGACAGAAAACCAAACACTGCATGTTCCCACTTATAGGTGGGAATTGAACAATGAGAACACTTGGACACAGGGTGGGGAATATTACACACTGGTGCCTGTTGTGGCGTGCAGGGAGTGGGTAGGGATAGCATTAGGAGATATACCTAATGTAAATGACAAGTTAATGGGTACAGCACACTAACCTGGCACATGCATACACATGTAACAAACCTGCAGGTTGTGCACATGTACCCTAGAACTTAAAGTATAATAATAATAAAAAAACCACCAATGTATTATCTTACATGTTTGTAGGTCAGAAGTCTGATGTAAGTTCCACTGAGCAATAATCAGGTTGCTGGCAGATCCACATTCCTTTATGGGGGTTCTAAAGGAGAACCCGTTTTCTTGCCTTTTTCAGATTTAAGAAGATGCCTTTATCAGCCCTTGGCCCTCTTACATCTTCAAAGCTAGTAACACTTGTCTTTCTCACACTACTTCACACTGACCATGAGGGTTTTGCTTTCCTCTTCCACATTTAAAGACCTTTGGGATCACATTTGGCTTATTCCTGATAATCCAATTATTCTTAGGAACAATTAGGATTAGGTTCCTAATCTTCCTATTTTAAGATCAGTTTATTAACAGCTGATATGAATGGAATCGGGTCCTTTCCCAAATTCCTTTGTTGAAGCTTGAGCTCCCAGTGGAAGTATATTTAGAGAAAAAGTCTTTTTTCGTTGTTGTTTTGTTTTTTCTGAGATGGAGTTTCACTCTTGTCGCTCAGGCTAGAGTGCAGTGGCGAGATCTTGGCTCACTGCCACCTCTCTCTCCTGGGTTCAAGCAATTCTCTTGACTCAGCCTCCCAGGTAGCTGGGATTACAGGCATGCAAGGCAGCATCACCATGCCCAGCTAATTTTATATTTTTAGTAGATACAGATCTCGTCATCTTAGCCAGGCTAGTCCCAAACTCCTGACCTCAGGTGATCCACCCCTGTCGGCCTCCCAAACTGGTGAGATTACAGGTGTGAGCCACCATGCCCAGCAGGAGAAAAAACCTTTAAGGGGGAAATTGAGGTTATACAAGGTCCTATTTGTGACATTCTAATCCAATTGGGCAGGCGTCTTCATATGAACAGGAAGAGACACCAGGGGTGTACATGCTCGAAGGAAAGGCCACATGAGGACATAATGAAAATGTGGCCACTGCAAGTCAAGGAGAGAAGACTCAGGCGAAACCAAACCTCCTGGCAACTTGATTTTGGACTTCTCGCTTCCAAAACGTTGCAAAAATAAATTTCTGTTTTTTAAGCCATCTGGTCAGTGGTATTTTGTTATGGCAGTCCTAGTAGTAATGTATAGCAACATTAATTGCATATGCTATCTTAATTTCTGCTGTGCCTTACAACACTTTTACCAACTCTGGGATGTATGACATACATGGACATCTTTGGAGCTTATTTTGCCACCATAGTAGTCTGTGAGTGAAGAAAGGAAACACTCTTTTCACAACAATGAAGATGCAAAGACCCCAGATTTCCTTTTTCTTCAGTTTGGCAAATAGGCAAGGACAAAGAAAAATAAATTAAATTTAACAAATTATCAAGAAATAAACACCATAGAAACATTTTTACCAAGGTGGAGAGGCCTGAATGGGATAAAGTCATGATTTTAAACAGTGTATGTTTTGTTGGTAGTGAGAGGGATGTGAGGGGTGCTATTTCTAAGGATTTTCTTTTTTTTTTTTTTAAGATTCCAGGAAATCAGAGTATAGTGTAGAGGAGGCAAAACTTTGTCTCTTCCTTGTTTGTATTTTTATCCATCTGGATGTGATAATTATTTTAACATGTGACAAGCAGGAGAAAAGCATACAAATTTATTTCTTAGAAGTTTTAGGTGACAAGGAGCTCTCATAAGGAAATGAAGACTGAAAGAAGCAGTTGAAGTCAAACACCATATACTGAATTGGACAGAGTAGTAAACTGTGAAAATGTAATCAAGTAAAGGAACTTGGGCAAGAGTAGTTAATTGAGTAGAGAAGTGACTAGGAGTAAAAAGGATTACATTAACAAGGTTTATTTATTTTTTTTTTTACAGATTTCCCTTGGCTTCAATTTTCCATCCTTGATGAAAATCATGTTACTTTCAGGCGAGGACATTAGCAAGATGGCCGATTTGAAGCTAATAACTCTCTCCTCTTCCCACAAAAATCCCAAAGCAACAAATAAGGATCTAAATTTTGACCAAAATAACTAACAAAGAGCATCAGAGAACAGCAAAGAAGCAGGAGGAATCCTTTAGAGAACAGAAACCCAGGATGACTGCACAGAGAAGGGGAGAAAACACATTGGCTCTGCCACATCATCTCCTCAGTCAGAATTAACACAGAACCAGGAGGAGCTTCTCACTGTGGGGGAAGGGGAAGCAAATGGACCCCACCCCCAGTCACCACTTTGGACACCTATAGTCTTCTCTATTGGACATTCCTTTGTACCTCCCAAGCTTTGCACCAGCTGAGGGAGCTCCCTGGAGTCAACAAGGCTGAGCTATCTGTAGAGAAGAAGCTGAGACTATGCCCCCCACCACTGTGGTCTGTGCTGCTACTGCTTTGTACTATTTTGGAAGTGGAGACTCTTCCAGAGTGTGTCCTGCTCTGGGGATGAGTAGCCATTGCATCCCTTTATCCCTGAGGCTCAGTGACCATGATTACCTGGTAACATGCCATCCCCAAGCAAAGCTAATGTTCCATCTTACCCCTCAGGGGCAAGTTACTGCACAGCAATTCCTACTCAATTATCTCAATTGCTAGGGCAGCCTCCTTTTAGGGTCACAGCTAAGATCACAAATGACCTCACCGCCTCTAGGACCTCAGGCCTCTGGCATATAGGAACAGTTGTGCCCCCTGGCACCACAGCTAAGGCAAAACCCTGTGTCCCAAGGGGTCTAATTCTCTAGCAAACATGGGCAGTTGCACCTCCTAGCACCACAGCTGATGTGGTACCCCACCTGCAGGGATCCAGAGGCTCCACTGACCCATGGAACCACACTTTCTGGGGCCAGGTAGACATAGTGTCTCAAATTTCAGGGAATCAAAGAATTGCCTGAGCTGTTTGGCCCTCCAGGCTGAACCATAGATGGAACTGTGGAACTAGATAGAGCTACTTGGAACTCGATGGCCCCTTGAGGTCTATAAATGGCTGAGACATCTGCTCTTCCAGGTGGTTGAATCATCACTGCACTGATCCCTAAGTCCCAATTCACAGTAGTACCTCGCCCTTTCTAGGTTCTTGCTGCTGCTGTACCTGGCCTCACAGAGACTGGGTTGCTGCTATTTCCTAACATCCTAACTGGGTTACTGAAGTTTCCCAACATCCTAGGATCTAGTGTCACCTTATCTTCCAGGGCCTGAGCTGCCAATGTGCTCTGTTGGTTCTGAGTCTCAAATTGCAACTGTGCCCTATCTCTGGGGCCCAAACCCTTGGAGTACTCCTTCCTTCCTGAAACTATGTTATGTTGTGCTCTGATCCCCAGTGTCAGAATTGCAGCCACATCCCGTACACCTGAGACCAAGGTGCTTGGGTATACTTCAGAAAAACAGACTCCAGCCAAGTGAGAGAACTGTATCCATTTGTTTCTTGGAGAGTGAACTTGTGCCTCAAGTCTCAGGTGCTGTACTAGATTCTCAAGACCCGAAACCATGAATCTGGCTTCACGGTTTCTCCAAGCACCTGTGCCCTGAATCCCAGTGCCACTGTGGCTGTGTGTGAGCCATGTCAGGCCCAACACCAAGAGAAATCACCTTAGGTAAGACTCCTCATTGTGAGGAAGACAAGAACAGGAGAATACCTAAAGATCCTGCCCCAATTACCTATACAGACACCATCACTGCCACAAACTCCTATAGCCTAGACAACTGAGGCAGCCAGTTATTGCTAATGTTGGTTACAACAACAACAACAAAAAGTTGCATGGAGACTAAACAACTGCACCCACATAAAAACCAGGGCCACCATACCCTGCCCAACACAGCATCTTCTGGTCCATCTGCAAGTAAATGTCTTCTCCTACCAAAGCCATTCGCTAAACTTTGAAATAGGTGACTGCAACACCAGATGCACAGAAATCAACAGAGAGACATAAACAATATGAAAATGAAAGGCCACATGACACCACCAAGGGAATATAATAATCCTCCAGTAACTGACCCCACGGAAACAAATTTATAAGCAGTTTAAAAAATAATTGAAAATAGGCTGGGTGTGGTGGCTCACTCCTGTAATCCCAGCACTTTGGGAGGCCGAGGTGGGCGGATCATGAGGTCAGGAGATTGAGACCATCTTGGCTAACACGGTGAAAACCCATCTCTACTAAAAATACAAAAAATTAGCTGGGCATGTTGGCAGGCACCTGTAGTCCCAGCTACTACGTGGGAGGCTGAGGCAGGAGAATGGCATGAACCCAGGAGGTGGAGCTTGCAGTGAGCCGAGATCACACCATTGCACTCCAGCCTGGGCGATAGAGCGAGACTCCATCTAAAAAAATAAATAAATAAATAAAAATAATGATCTCAAGAAAACTTAATGAAAAATAATAAAATACAAATAGGCTATTCAATGAAATCAGGAAAACAAAACAATTCATGATCAAAATAAGAAATTGAACTAACAAATGAACGTCATTAAAAAGGGTCAAACTAAACTGTTGTTGCTAAAGAATTCAGTGAAATAATTTTTTTAAAAACCATGAGCTACAATGGAAGCATATATCAAGCAAAAGAAAGAATCCATGAAGCAAGGTCATTTGAAATGACTCAAATCAGAAGAAAAAAAAACAAGAATAATGTAAAAAAGAGTACAGACAGACTATGAGACTTATTGGACACTATTAAGTGAAGCAATATTCACAAAGAGTTTCAAAAAGTGAAAAGATAGAGCAATGACATGAAGCTTATCTAATGCAATAATTGCTGAAAACTTCCCAAGTCTTGGAAGAGATACGTTTATCCAAATTCATGAAGCTCAATAGTCCCCAAATGGATGGAACACAAAGAGATCCTTTCAAAGGTACATTATAATTAATCTGTCAAAAGTCAAAGGCAGAGAATTCTAAAAGCAGTGAAAGAAAACTATGAAGTCATATATAAGAGAAAAATCATTAGACTATTAACAGATATATCAGCAGAAACTTTGCAGGCCAGGAGAGACTGAGATGATACATTCAAGGGACTAAAAAGAAAAAGAAAAAGAAAACTGCCAGCCAAGAATACTATTCGCAGTTAATCTATTCCTCAGAAATAAAACATAAATAAATTCAGTCCCACAAAAGCAAAAGCTGAGGAATCATTACCACTACATATATCTTACAAGAAAAAGCTTAAGTCAGTTCTTCAAACCCAAACAAATAAAAAGTGATAACTATAATGAATAAATATGAAAATATAAAAATCACTAGTAAAGGTCAATATTTAGTCAAATCCAGAATACTCAAATACTGTGGTATATATTAATAAGTCATATTAATACATTTCTCTAATATCAAGTTTAGAGATATGTCAAAGTATCTAAAGCTACAAGAAGTTATTGAGGAATCTACAGTATAAAAAGATATATTGTGATGTCGCTAATTAAATTGTAGGATGCTAGGAAGGTAAAACTCTAGAGTTTTTATAGGTGACAGCATTTAATTATCAGCTTAAAATAGTTCTTTGTAATTATAATTTTTTATGTAAGTCTCACAGAAACCACAATACAAAAAGCTACAGCAGTTATACAAACATTAAAGATTAGGAATCAAAGCATAACACTACAAAAAAGTATCAAAAATTACAAAGGTAGACAAGAGATGAAGAAGGAAACAAATGAGTTACAAAACAACCAGAATGTAAATAACAAAATAGCAATAGTAAGTCTTTGTTTATCAATAAAAAACTGTAAATGAATTAAATTGACTAACTGAAATCATAGAATGGTAATTATTAAAAAGTCAAGAAACAACAGATGCTGATGCAGTAACAAAGAAACAGGAACACATTTACACTGTTGGTAGAAATGTAAATTAGTTCAACCATTGTGGAAGACAATGTGGTGATTCCTGAAGGACTTGGAACCAGAAATACCCTTTGACTCAGCAATCCTATTACTGGGTATATACCCAAAGGAATATAAATCATTCTATTATAAAGATACATGCATGCATATGTTCATTGCAGCACTACTCACAATAGCAAACACATGGAATCAACCTAAATGCCCATCAATGATAGACTAGATAAAGAAAATGAGGTACATGTACACCATGGAATATCATGCAGCCATGAAAAGGAACAAGATCATGTTCTTTGCAGGACATGGATGGAGTTGGAAGCCATTATTCTCAACAAACTAAGACAAGAGCAGAAAACCAAACACCACATGTTCTCACTTACAAGTGGGAGCAAAATGATTAGAACCCATGGACATAAAGAGGGGAACACCACACCCTGGGGCCTATCAGAGGGTGGAAAGTGGGAGGAGGGAAAGGATCAGGAAAAATACAAATGGATACTAGTCTTAATACCTGGATGCTGACGTGATCTGTATAATAAATCCCCATGAAACACATTTACCTATGCAACAAACCTGCACATCCTGCACATGCACCCCTGAACTTAAAACAAAAACTAAAAGAAAAAAAAGAAAAAAAAGATGTACCACAGAATTTAAAGTGCCCCACTGTTGAGAACAAGCCCCCCAAAATCTGGCCATAAACTGGCCCCAAAACTGGCCACAAACAAAATCTCTGCAGCACTGTGACATGGAGGAAAACCGCTAAAGGCATTCTTAAGCCACAAACAATAGCATGAGCAATCTGTGTCTTAAGGACATGCTCCTGCCACAGTTAACTAGCCCAACCTATTCCTTTAATTCAGCCCATCCCTTCGTTTCCCATAAGGGATACTTTTAGTTAATTGAATATCTGTAGAAACAATTGTTAATAAATAAATACATGATTAAAAAATATTGTTAATAAATACATGATTAAATCTCTGTTCGGGGCTCTCAGCTCTGAAGGCTGTGAGACCCCTGATTTCCCACTTCACACCTCTGTATTTCTGTGTGTGTGTCTTTAATTCTTCTAGTGCCGCTGGGTTAGGGTCTCCCCAACAGAGCTGGTCTTGGCACCCTATTTGCAGCCCTTCCCTTGACCAGGACTCAACAGATGTAGAACAGGACAGTTCACAGGAAGAAAGCTTGGATAAAGTCATCGAAGGAACTGTTGGCTATTGACTCATTGTTTAAGTTTGTTTGTTTTGCCAAAGTCTGATGTTGCTCTTATGTGGAAATAGAAATAATGAGGATATTCGAGGGGATAGTTCTGATTTTTTGACAGAGCTGCAGTAGTCTCAAATAAAAAGAATAGAGATTGGACCCAGAAAAAGAAGACTTGGGGCAACAACATACATTGCTTCTTTTAAGATTTTAATGAAAACTAATGTCCTCCAGGAAAAGAAATGTAGCCCATTGGAAAGCAGTCTTATAATATGGAGTAAATAGCAGCTTTTTGATAATGGTTTCATTTGTAATTTTTTTTTTTTTTGAGATGGAGTCTTGACTCTGTTGCCCAGACTGGAGTGCAGTGGTGTGATCTCAGCTCACTGCAACCTCTGCCTCCTGGGTTCAAGTAATTCTCCTGCCTCAGCCTTCTGAGTAGCTAGGATTAAAGGCATGCACAATCACGCCCGACTAAGTTTTGTATTTTTAGCGATTTCACCATGTTGTCCAGGCTGGTCTTGAACCCCTGACCTCAGGTGATCCACCTACCTCGGCCTCCCAAAGTGCTGGAATTACAGGCGTGAGCCAATGCTCAGCCTCATTTGTGAATATTGTAAATACCTTGTAACTAGAAATTCTGTTGTGAAAAAAACCCTGTAATTTTCTTGAAAAAAAAAAAAAAAAAAAAAAGAAGAAGAAGAAATGCCTGAGACTGTGTAACTTATAAGAAAAGGTGTTTAATTGGATAATGGTTGCATGGGCTGTACAGGAAGCATGGTAGCATCTGCTTCTGGGGAGGCCTCAGGAAACTTTTACTCATGGTGGAAGGCAGATGGGAGCAGGCACCATCTTACATGTCAGGAACAGGACTAAGAGGGGAGGAGGTGCCACATACCTTTAAACAACCAGATCTCATGAGAACTCACTCACTGTCACGACATAATACCAAGCAAAAAATCGACCCACATAATACAATCACTTCCCACCGGGTCCCACCTCCAACACTGAAGACTAGAGGACATTATGCTAAATAGAATATACCAAACACAGAAAAAAAAAATTGCATGATCTCACTCTTTTTTTGTTTTTATTTTTGAGATGGAGTTTCACTCTTTTTGCCGAGGCTGGAGTGCAATGACGCCATCTCGGTTCACTGCAACCTCAGCATCCGGTTCAATGATTCTCCTGCCTCAGCCTCCAGAGTAGCTGGAATTACAGGCATGCACCACTACACCTGGCTAATTTTGTATTTTTAGTAGAGACGGGTTTGCGCCATGTTGACCAGTCTGATCTCTAACTCCTGACCTCATGTTTTTCGCCTGCCTTGGCCTCCCAAAGTTCTGGGATTACAGGCATCAGCCACCACACCTGACCACTTGATCATCTTACTTTTAAGCCAAATCTAAAATAAATAAATAAATAAACATCCAGACATAGAGAACAGAAAAGTGGTTGGAGGTGTATGGAGAGATGTCGATCAGGAGGTCTAAGTAGCAGATATGTAGAATGAACAAGAATAGAGATCTAATGTACAACACGAGGACTGAAGGTAATAAAAGTGCTATATATGAAAAGTAGTTAAAACAGACTATATGAAAAAAGTTACTGTTTTTCAGTTTAGGGAGGACAACTTTCACATGGGAATTTTATCTCCTGTTTATAAGAAACAGAATGAAGGTCAGAGGCAACTCAGAATGGTCAATATGCTAAAGCAGCATATTAGGAGTGGCATATTCTTAAGTCCTTAAATAGCAAAATGACCCAATCAAAAATTCAAGACACACAGAGGAAATTCTTAGTAAGAGACAGTAAAGCTGGAGAGAAAGTAAAATAATATAAATAATAATAAATAAGTTGTTGAGGTCAGGTGGCTCACACCTGTAATCTGAGCACTTTGGGAGGCCGAGGTGGGTGGATCACTTGAGGTCAGGAGTTTGAGACCAGCATGGCCAGCATGGTGAAATCCTGTCTCTACTAAAAATAAGAAAATTAGCCAGGAATGGTGGTGGGCAACTATAATCCCAGCTACTGAGGAAAAGCTGAGGGAGAAAACCACTTGAACCCAGGAGGCAGAGGGTCCAGTGAGCTGAATCATGCCACTACACTCCAGCCTGGGTGACAGAGCCTGGGGGAGGGTGAGAGATTGAGACTGTCTGAGGGAAAAAAAAGGTTGTTGTGAAAATTCCTTACTAGAACCAAGAATCACCCTCTGTAAGCCGAGGGGAAGCTCAGATCAAAAAGACCAATCCAGGTTGGTAGCTGGTCAAAGATGTACTTAGAGGGAACTTACAAAAGAGCAAGTCTTCGGTGGCAGCAAGATGAGGTAGATCTCTGGGCTTGCAGTGCATGCCTGTCTAGTCTTTCATACCATGAGAAAGAAAGAAAAAAAAAAAAGAGCCACTGAAGGCATACTGAACCACCTGATTGCTTTCTTAAATCTATTTACTTTTTTTTTTTTTTTTTTTTGAGACAGAGCTTTGCTCTGTTGCCCAGGCTGGAGTGCAGTTGCTTGAGCTTGGCTCACTGCAAGTTCCACCTTCCCAGGTTCAACAATTCTCCTGTCTCAACCTCCCAAGTAGCTGGGACTGCAGGCATGCACCACCACGCCTGGCTAATTTTTGTATTTTTAGTAGAGATGGAGTTTCACTATGTTGGCCAGGCTGGTTTCCAACTCCTGACCTCGTGATCCACCCGCCTCGGCCTCCCAAAGTGCTGGGATTATAGACATGAGCCACCGTGCCAGTCCTTAAATCCATTTACTTTCTACTTAAAGGAATTGTTTGGTTTCCCTGCAATCTGGTCAACATTGCCAAGGAGGATGTTGACAGAAGCAGCAGTTATCTAGGTGCTGGTATGCTTCCTCCTGTGGCTGCATCCTACAGCTCATTTTGTGGTCACACAGCCAGAATATATTTTCACAACATAATTCTTTTGTTTTCCATGTTAATGATCTTTTCTGGATTGCAAAAGGCAGTGAATTTAAAAACACTTTTACATGTATTATTTGTTTGATTCTGTCAGAGATCTTATAGAAGAGGATAATATCTTTCGATCTATTTTTACATATGAAGGACTAGAAATTCAGAGAAGCTACAGTTCTTGAGAAAGTTAACATTTGTATCTAGATTTTCCAACACTAAGTTCAGGCCTTTTTAAATTACCCCAAGGAGATGAATTTACTCTGAGCCAAAATTAAATGGAATGCAAGTTCCCAGAAGAGGAGAGAATCTACATCTGTGCTACAGTTAGCTCACCTATAAAATGAAAGATTAGAGTGAGTATGATCTTCAAGGTTCATGCAATTCAAAAACCTCTATGAGTAACCTTTCCCTGCTTTTACAGAAGACCAAATATCTTCTTCATTGATAATTTGTCATGTACGTTTTCTATGTATTTCTTCTCTAGCCCTTAGACGCTGACTTAGTAGTTTTAATTCTCGAAGTCCAAATTATTTGATGATGGGAGTGGAGTGCTGACTTATTGTAGTCTACACAAATGCTAGTCAAGTCGGAGAAGGTCAAAGAATTAATAACAGAAATTCTATCACAACCAAGCCCCTTGATACTGAGATTAGTGATTTTTCATGACACCATGCTGTTTATCATATCTATCTAGCTCATCAGTATGTATTACTGATTAAATTACTTTCTTCTTCTCAAGATTTCTTTTACCCTTCTTCTTTGGTTTTGCGTGTGTGTGTGCGTGTGTGTGTGCGTGTGTGTGTGTGTGTGTCTTCCATTTGATAACTTTCCCCAAATAGAAAATTCCCTATAGAATCAAAGTGCAGTTTGGAAAGATAAGATGTCAATTATGTTGAACATTCAGAAATGATATATGATTGTCCTGAGTTAGAAGATTGTGCAGGATTATTTTTGCTTTCCTGTCATTGACTGAATAATCTCCCTCTCAGCTTAAATCCCAGTTGTAACAATTAGCTCAAATAATTGTGTGCATAGCATTCTCATTGCACTGAAAGATGCATTTCAAATTTTACTTTTAGTATCACCTCCATTGTGGCTCATATATTACCATAAAAATGGATTTTGCTTATGTGTGAAGTTAGTCAGTGTTTCCCAAAAAGGAAAAGCATTTTCCACATGAAGTGAAGCTGGGAAATGGGAAAATGTTACCCAACATAGTCTTAAACATTATATTATGCCTAGAAAAGCTAAGAACTCAGTTACAAACTGCTCATTTTACAAGTGCTTTGCAAATGTCCTAATTTACTGCCATGACATCCACAAGAGAGGTTGGTTAAGTAATCCAGATATTCTAAAACGTTAACAGTGTCAATATCTGCAATCTAAATGTAACAAAAAAGCGTTTTACTGTGTTCAATATACTTTATACTTAGAGAAGTAGAAATATGTTGCTATAAAAAAGTATCTAGAGTAATGAAAATTATGGTGTTTGGGGATTTGTAAATTATTCAGTGTTAAGCTCTTCTTACATTATTTACCCTAGCTAGCTTTATAACATAATCTCTCCTGCTATATATCATTCCATCTTCAGTTTCAAAATAAGCTTTTAAAAAAAATTTAGTTCAAAGCATGAACTTTTAGAAGGACTTTAATTTTCCAATTTTCTTAAATAAGAGTTATTTATTATTGCCTTTATTACCCCAACTTAATAACTAATAAGAGACTAGTAAATAATGTTGCTACAGTACACATTTACAGCTGTGTTTTTTACATGTTAGCATAACCTATTCCACATATTACACTAGATGCACATAGAAATACAATATATATATATTCATACATAAACATTGTATATTACACCAAATTTACAAATCAATGTTAAATATCATACATATATTAAATGTACAATACAATTTACATTAAATTTAAATTCTATTAAAATATGCTAGCCTGGAATTTATCAACATCTATGATGTATCTGTGTTAAATATAATTAAGATGGCATAAGTTTATTGGTGGCATATTCATAAGTGGAAATTCTTATGTATTAATGATTTCCGTGAAGTAACAAAGAGTTAATTCTGTTCTGAATATTTCAAGTAGTAGAAAGCAACTCAGCCTTTCAGTTTTTTATTATTGGGAGTTTAAATTTTTCTTCTTGTAAGAGAAACATTTAGTTTACTACCTTTTTGGATATAATTACCTTAGATTTTACACATAAGTAATTGTTATGATTATTTATTTCTGAAAATCCAAGAGAACATTTATTTCTGAAAATCCAAAATGAATATGCAAACATTTAAGATTTTGCTTCATAAATAAGGTGTTTTGACAGGTAAGAGTTTCTTTTTTAAACATAAATTTTAAAATTATCCACAACCACACTTGACTTGTTTCGTATTAGGTTCTAAAAAGATCTCATTATAGCATACTACATGAATGCAATAAGAGAAGTTTATTCCTTTTCTGTAATGTTCCTACTAAGTTAACTACCTTATTGACATTAAAAAATCTAAATATAGATTTAGATGTTGATTAGTGGTTTCTTCCTTATTGTTTGCTACACCATGCCACTTTCCTAACCATCCTTCAGTAGTGTGACATAATTTATTCATCCTTTCAGCATATCTCTATTGGATACCTGTGTTTCCCTAAGTAGTTTATCAATAGCTCCAAGAAGTTCCTTCACTCCCTGACTGATTTCCAGTCCCTTCCCAATCTAAAACCTTTAAATTAACCAACTGTATTTTTTCTCTACTCTCAAACATCTCCCCTTATTGTTTGGTGAATTACAAATATTCTGTTTGTTATCAATGACTCTTTTTCATTCATTTATTGACTAATCTAAACTTGATCTCTTATAAGCCACAGCACTTGGAGTGTGTAGTTTTGTTCTCACCAAATTCATTTTACAGTAGCATATGTGTTAATTATCTACACAAAGCTGGAGTAAGAATTACTTGAGGGAAAGGGTCATTATTTATTCCAAATCTTTCTTTCTTTTCCTTCTTAGGTAAGCATACGTATTACACCTGTATCAATTATATTCAGTTGATTCATGCTTTCTAGCATCATGCTCACTGATTAGTTACGACCCACATCATCTCACCAAGATTATTATAGAAGCCTCCCAAATGACAGCCCTGCTGATTCTTCTATACTGCCAACAGATTCTCATTACACGTTGAAACCCCCCCACTCCATCATTATCCTCAGACCATTCTCTGGAGGGCTCCAGTGTAGAAGATAGCTCAAATTCCATCTATATTGGACTCTTCAAACTTCACTCGTACCTTGCTCTACAGTCTCTTCATTTTCTCCACAGGGACACTAGGTAATTCATTGTCTTCAGAACACGTTTGGCCCTGTCATGGCTGTGTATGTTTTCCATATTGCTTATTTCAAAAATATGAAGAAAATTTCTGAAGAAAATCCAACCTCACACAGATAGGTAGTTGGAAAAGGAACTTAATAGCCTTTTTAGATAATTTTGGATGTATTTCTTTGATATTACACCCAAACTCAATAAGTGGTTCTTTCTTAAAGGATAGTTACAATGTGGACTCTGAAGCCACCTCAGACTCTCTTCCATTAAAATCTATTGATCTATTCTGCACTTAGAAAATATTCCTTGTATATAATCATATTATGCTTTGGTCATCTCAAATATATCGATTAACTTAATTATGCAAGTCTTTCCAATTTTGATGCAATTCATTATATAATATAAAAAATCACTTGGTTAATATAACCATCCAAATGATCAGAACAATCTCTAGTATTGGAAATCTTCCAAGTTTATTGCAGTAGATATGAGTTACCCAAAATTTTATTTTTAATATGAAAACTTAAACTTTTTCTTTGGCAGAAAGTAGTCATTTTTTCTTAAAGTAACAGACTCACTTGATACATTTTTGAGAATATCTGCCAAATTTTCAACTCAGAATAACCAGAGTGTGTTTTTTAGTCATTTTTTTCAAGTTAAAATGAAATTTTTTGTCAAATGTGTCACCTTAGTTCATAACTCAATCACACACAGATTTTTCTTAAAGTCACCATTGACCTTACATATGAGGCACTAGAACTTTATTTGTACTTCTCACTTTATCACACTAGCTATCAAAGTTTGAAATTTAATATAATTAATAAGTACTGCTTCATCAATATTATTCTTAAGTGTAACTGGAATAATTATAATTTTACATGGCAATAGGGTGGCAGTACAGAATTCAACACTACTAGTACAGTTTAGTACTGAGGAGAAAACAGTGTGGCCACCATTGCTTTTGTACGATCAGTTGAAATGTTAATTATTGAAAAATGGAAATAATAGCTTAGCATACTAATAAAAACATTTTTGCTTCTGAGAAGGATTTGGGGGATTTATTGACCATACTCAGAGAACTTCTGCTTTATAACTTAATGTAATTGATTTGTACAAAATTATATATAAATTTATATTTATTTGGTGTCTTGATGCTCAATATGAGGGAGTAATCAATATATCCTGATTACCAGTACATTACTCATGAGTTGATAAAATTGAGTGCATGAGGGAAAAATAAATTCTTCAGGCTTAAGATATATAAAACTCTAATTTTTAGTGAATTTTATGTTCATTTTGTATTGAAGCCTCTTCCTTAGTCAAGGTTATCCAGATTTTGACTGTAAGTGGATAATCCTGACAATCAACAATACTCTTTTTTTAGGAAAATTGCTTTTATAAATAAATATCATATGTTAAACTTTTAATTCTTAATTCAACACTGCCCCTACATAATTTATTTCAAATATTTTCTAGCACTGGTCTAGTTCTGGGCTTCATAGTATGTTACATATAGATAATAAAAGTAAGAAATAGTGATCTCTGCAATGAGCTTCATAGTTTCTCAAAATAAAGATGATTAAAGAATATTATGAGTGATAGAGGACTAACTTGTATTTCCTATCCCCCCTTTGACTTCTGTTGCAAGAGAAATGCGTCAGATTCTTTATTCATTCAGCAATTGACTCATTGTGGTCACTCAGAACCAGGTATTGTGCTAGAATAAAGGAACGGTATATAATGAAGAGTAAAATTAAAGTGGATCCTGCCACCATGAGGCTTATAGAAATCCAGAGGAACACATATATAAGTCATATGCTATGCAAGTTACACATCATAGCAAAAGCTACTAAAGGAAACAATAGGAGCTATAAAAGAAAATTAAGGGTGAGATGGATTATAATTTGATTGGGGATCCATGAATGTGTTTTGTTAAAAGTGACATTTTTCAGAGTGTCAGATTTGAGTAGGAAGCAAATAGGTTACAATCATATAAGAGAGAATGTCAGAAAGAAGGAATAACACATGTAAATACCTTAAGCTGGGGAACATTTTGGCATTTGGAGGAAACAAAAGATGGCTGTGCTTGGTCTGGAATGCATGAGAGAAAATGATCCTACGATTTGATAGAGAGGAAGGTGGGGAGCGAACAAGTGTACATTGATGAGGATTATATTGTATCTTCAGTGGACAGCGAGTTGATGAAGGATTCAAAGAAGATGAGGTTATAATTCCATACTCATTTTCTTTCCCTTTGTTTTAAGTATTTTACAGGTGGAAAATGCACAAATCATAAATTGGTTTTCAAAGAGTAAGAACCAAGTAAACATACATTTGTAACCTCAACCTATTGCCAGATACTACACCTATGCCCTCTTCTTTTCTTTATCCTTTTCTTCTCCTAGGGTTGATCACTCTCCTTACACCCAGCCCTTTAGATTAGTTTTGATTCTTTGAAACTTTACATAATAAATGACAGAGCAAACATTCTTGTGTCTGGCTTATTTTGTTCCATGTTACATTTCTGCCTGCAGCAGTGGTTTATTCAATTTATTTTTGTATAATATTCTGCATTCTGACCATAACTCTATTTACTTATTTATTCTATTACTAATGGACATCTGGGTGCATCAGTGTTTGGCTGTAAAGTTAATGCATCCATCAACATTTTTGCACAATTTTTGTTGTATCAGTGCACACATTTCTGTTGAATATATACAGAGCAAAGGAATTGCTAGACCAAAGGGCATATGTATATTTGAATTTAGTAATAATGAAACAGTTTCCAAAGCTGGTTATACTCAATTGCACTTCCACTAGCAGTGTATAGTAGAAAGAGAAATAAATCTAGTATGTGGAAGAAAAAAAAAAAAAACCCACAAAGAAACATGCCTATTGGGATCTTGGCATTGGATGGAAAGAAAAAGAAATCTCTCCTGAGAATTCATACTCACAAACTGGCCCTCATATGGATTTGCAGCTAGTGATCCAAAACTTTCAAGATGAGAATTTATTTCTAAGTGATCCCATGTAAGTACCTTCGAGCACCAGGCAGAAGCAAACACAAGTACTCTCAAGAGAAATGCTTTTTTTCAGCCAGGCCTTACAAAAATCTCATAGATAATGTTCCAGGAGAAATAAAACCACAGTTAAAAAAATTCACAAAACTTGCAATAAGAGAAACCATCATGAGGAAGAACTTACAGAAAGAAGAGTGAGAAAAGTTAAATTCCCAAAGAGTACAGATATTGGAGCTGTAAGATTTTTTTTTTTTTTTTTTTTTTTTTTTTTTTTTGAGACAGAGTCTGGCTCTGTTGCCCGTGCTAGAGTGCAGGGGCCGCATCTCAGCTCACTGCAAGCTCCACCTCCTGGGTTTACGCCATTCTCCTGCCTCAGCCTCCCGAGTAGCTGGGACTACAGGTGCCCACCACCTCGCCCAGCTAGTTTTTTGTATTTTTTTTTAGTAGAGACGGGTTTTCACTGTGTTAACCAGGATGGTCTCGATCTCCTGACCTCGTGATCCACCCGTCTCGGTCTCCCAAAGCGCTGGAATTACAGGTTTGAGCCACCGCGCCCGGCCAAGATTTTTTTTAAAAGTATGTATTGTTTTAGAAAAGTAAATAAAATAATTAAAATATGAATACTTAATATAATATAAAATATTACATCTGAGAATATATGAAAAAGAACCAATTAAATTATAAACTAGATTATAAAGGTGGATAAACTTTATAAATAGAATCACTGAAGCAAAACAAAGATTCAATATAAAAAAGATAAGTAGTGTGGATGATTGAGAATGTATAATATGAACCTCAGCAGATTTTCAGAAAGACATAATGAAAGAAGTGACAATATTTAAAGAGATAATGGCAGAGAATTTTCCTAAACTTAAGAAGAACAATTGTTAGATCCAGAAAACCCAATCAATTGTAAACAGTATAAAAAAGAGAAATCTAAACTTAGACATGTCACAGTGAATCTGCATAGAACAAGCAGCCAATGAAACATCCTGAAATGAAGACAAATTGACCATAAAGGAGCCATGATGAGACTAAAAACTGACTTTCCAATAGCTACAATAGGCGTTTGACGGAGGCAACATCATTTCATATACAGTGTGTAACCCAGTGATTATCTAAAATCACTATAAATGTGTATTAAGCCCAAACCATATAAATTTGCATTAAGCCATTACTCTTGGGTTTAATACAAATTTGGACTTTGATAATAGTATTAAATGGTTTAATACTTGGGCTTTAATAGTAGTATTAAACTGTTTAATACTATTAAGCTTGGGCCCAATATAAACACAAATTTATAGTGTTTTGTTTTTGTTTTGTTACTGACAACAAACCATCATTATGAGTATGGAGAGAAGGAAACAAATATCAAATAGAAAATTGCTTGACATGCAAAATGAGGTTATGAGTGAAGATACTGGTAAACATCTTGATATATATATATACAAGTATTTTCTGAATAAGACAAAAATAACATCACATTTGAGGAGTGTATTAGTTTCCTTGTGTTACTATATTGAATTACAACAAGCAGTGTGGTTTTATAAAACAGTAATTTATTCTCTTACGTTTCTGGAGGTTAGAAATTTCAAATCAAGTTGTCAATAGGGCCCAGATATCTCTGAAGGTTCTAGGGGAGTGTTTGTTCCATGCTTGTGTGTCAGTCAGTCATCTTTGGCTTTCCTTGACTTGAAAATGTGTCACTCAAGTCTCTGCTTCATCATGGTTGTTTTTATCTTTTCTCATAAAGACACCAGCCATACTAATTTTAGGGCCCTCCTCACTCCAGTATAAACCCATTGTAACATGATTATATCTGCAAAAACTCAATATCTGAATGAGATCACATTTATAAATACTGAAAATTTGAATTTAAACATATTTTTGGGCAAGACACAATTAACCCACAAGAGGTTTTAAAAAGTTACTAAAATCTAAACAATACTTAGAAAGATGAGGGAGGGGGTAAATAGTATTAAACTGTTCTTATGGGTTTTTTTTTTCAATGTTCTGGTAAGAATAATGATATTAAGTTTAGACTATCTTTAAACATAATGAAACTAGGCCTCATAAAATTTAGAAACTAGGCCCCATATAGAAAAAATTAACACCAGGTGGCTCTGGATAGGGTCCCACCCTGCCTCGATAGGGTCCCACCCTGATAGGGTCCCACCCTGCCGATTCCGGGAAACAACCTCATGGGGTCCCACCCTGCCAATTCTGGGGGTCCCACCCTGCCTCAAAGTTCCCGGAATCAGCAACTCCAAGAAAAAACCTCATAAGGTCCTGCTCTAACCAATTAGAACAAGACACCTTGCTCAGGCCATAGCTAGACCCAATTACCACGCGCCTAAAGCTTTGTTTGAATTTCGCGCCTTAAGCTGTGTTTGAACTTGTGTTTGCCTATATAAACAGCCTGTAACAAGCACTCGGGGTCCCAGGGCCAACTTAGAGCTTGGGACCCTAGCGCGCTAGTAATAAATAACTCTCTGCTGTGAATCTCGTGTCGGTGATCCTTCGCGGCGACCCCTGCCCAGGAGGGAATCGACAGTTCGGTTCCAACATTTGGTGCGTTGGCCGGGAAGTGGGGTCGTCCGAGGACTCCCGACCCATCCGGCGGAGACCTATCTGGCCCGGGCCACGGACTGCTGACTGAACGGACCCACCAGGTACTTTCGTTTTGTTCTGTCTGTCTTGCCGGCTAACTCTGAACTCTGGGGAGTACTCCTTCTGAATTAAGTGGGGAAGGGGGACAGACGTGTCCCGCACCTTCCCACTTGCGCCCTGGGGGACGCCCTGGCGGTAGTCTGGGAGAAAGCTGACGACACAGTCAGCCTCTTCAAATCTGTAGGCAGGCCGCCCCTGCCGTCTGAATATTTTGTGATCTTGTGGCGCCACTCTCTGGTTGCGCGGCTTCTCCTTACTTGTCTGGTCTTTGTTTTTGTTTCCTTTGTTTTGTCCTTGTTATATGTGGACGAAATGGGACAGACGTTGACGACTCCTTTGTCTCTAACCCTGACTCACTTCCCTGACGTCCGGGCTCGAGCCCACCACCTCTCTGTAGAAGTCCGTAAGGGACAATGGAAAACATTTTGCTCGTCCGAATGGCCAACCCTCCATGGGGAATGGCCCCGGGACGGAACATTTAACCTCTCAATTATCTTGCAGGTTAAAGCAAAAGTGATGGATCCTGGGCCACTCGGACACCCGGACCAGGTGGCCTACATAATTATTTGGGAGGATCTGGTCCGAAATCCTCCCTCTTGGGTGAAACCCTTCCTCCATCCCCCTTCCCCATCCCAATCTACCCTCCTTGCCTTAGAAGCCCCAAAGAATCGGAATCCGGACACACCTAAGCCAGTCCTCCCAGATGAACCCCAGAGGGATCTCCTCCTTCTTGACCCCCTGCCTCCTCCACCTCAGAACCCCCTTCTGGGACCTCCACCTTACGCTTCACCCTTGCCCCCTGTCCAGTCCCCAGCTCTTTCCTCCACCGCCTCGGCCCCTACCCTTTCTCCAACTTCTCCCTCGGCCCCTCCCTCCACCCCGTCTCCTTCTCCAGCCCCGCCCAAGCTCACCCCTCGGACGCCGCCGCCGACACCTCCTCGTCTCCGCTTGCGGTGGACTGAGGACCCAGAGGGCCCTTCTACTTGGCAATCCTCCCTTTTTCCCCTCCGTACTGTCAATCGCACGGTCCAGTACTGGCCCTTCTCTGCCTCTGACCTCTACAACTGGAAAACCCATAACCCTTCCTTTTCCCAAGACCCCCAGGCCCTAACCTCGTTAATAGAATCCATTCTCCTCACTCACCAGCCCACTTGGGATGATTGCCAGCAACTTTTGCAGGTCCTCCTAACCACTGAAGAAAGGCAGCGAGTCCTCCTGGAGGCCCGGAAAAATGTGCCAGGACCAGGAGGCCTCCCAACCCAACTTCCCAATGAAATAGACGAGGGATTTCCCCTCACCCGCCCAGACTGGGACTATGAAACGGCACCAGGTAGGGAGAGTCTCCGAATCTATCGCCAGGCTCTGTTGGCGGGTCTCAAAGGGGCAGGAAAGCGCCCCACAAATTTGGCCAAGGTAAGGACCATAACTCAGGAAAGGGATGAAAGCCCGGCAGCCTTCATGGAAAGGCTTCTGGAAGGATTCCGAATGTATAACCCATTCGATCCAGAGGCCCTAGAACATAAGGCTACCGTAGCTATGGCATTCATAGACCAAGCTGCATTAGATATAAAAGGAAAACTCCAAAGGCTAGATGGAATCCAAACCTATGGATTACAGGAATTGGTTAAGGAGGCAGAAAAAGTGTATAATAAGAGAGAAACCCCTGAGGAAAGGGAAGCCAGGTTAGCGAAGGAACAGATGGAGCGAGAGGATCGTAGGGACCGAGTGAGGGATAAGCATTTAACAAAAATCCTGGCGGCAGTTGTGAGAGAAAAAGGACCAGGGAGAGAGGGAGAAAAGCGGAGGCGGCCAAAAGTGGAAAAAGACCAGTGTGCCTACTGCAAAGAACGGGGACATTGGATTAAAGATTGCCCCAAGCGTCCTAAAGACCAAAAGAAACCTGCCGCTGTCCTCACCCTAGGTGAAGATAGCGAATAGGGGTGTCAAGGCTCTAGAGCTCCCCCCCAAGCCCCGGCTAACTCTCTCTGTAGGGGGGCAACCCACCACCTTCTTGGTGGACACAGGCGCCCAACATTCAGTTTTGACAAAGGCAGACGGGCCCCTGTCATCCCGCACATCCTGGGTCCAGGGGGCAACAGGGGGAAAATTGCACAAGTGGACTAACCACCGGACAGTTAACCTTGGACAAGGAATGGTGACACATTCCTTCTTGGTGGTACCTGAATGCCCCTACCCCCTCCTAGGGCGAGATCTTCTGACCAAGCTCGGAGCCCAAATCCATTTCTCCGAGACAGGGGCCCAGGTATTAAATCGGGACGGTCAGCCCATCCAAATCTTAACTGTGTCTCTGCAAGATGAGCATCGGCTTTTCGACGCTCCGGTTATCACTAGCCTCCCTGATATTTGGTTGCAAGATTTTCCCCAAGCTTGGGCGGAAACGGGAGGACTCGGGCTAGCTAAGTATCAAGCCCCAATCATAATTGATCTAAAGCCCACGGCGGTGCCCATGTCTATCAAGCAATATCCCATGAGCCGAGAGGCTCATATAGGAATTCGGCAGCACATTAACAAATTTCTAGAACTCGGAGTGTTGCGACCTTGTCGCTCGCCCTGGAACACTCCTCTTCTGCCAGTAAAAAAGCCTGGTACTCAGGATTACAGGCCTGTCCAAGACTTGAGAGAAATCAACAAAAGAACCATGGACATCCATCCCACGGTCCCCAATCCTTACAACTTACTCAGCACCTTAAAACCAGGCTATGACTGGTATACAGTATTAGATTTAAAAGATGCTTTCTTCTGTTTACCTCTGGCCCCCCAAAGCCAAGAACTCTTTGCCTTTGAGTGGAAGGATCCTGAGAAAGGAATTTCGGGCCAATTGACCTGGACCCGGCTTCCCCAAGGATTCAAGAACTCTCCCACTCTCTTCGATGAGGCTCTTCATCGAGACCTGACCAACTTCCAGACCCAAAATCCAGAAGTGACTCTACTCCAGTATGTGGATGACCTCCTCTTGGCTGCTCCTACAAAGGAAATCTGTATACAAGGTACCAGGCATCTACTCCAGGCACTGGGTGAAAAAGGATACCGGGCATCCGCCAAGAAGGCACAGCTCTGTCAGACCAAGGTAACATATCTGGGGTATATCCTGAGTGAAGGGAAAAGGTGGCTCACCCCTGGGCGCATAGAGACAGTGGCTCGCCTTCCACCACCACGAAATCCCAGGGAGGTACGTGAATTCTTGGGAACTGCTGGGTTCTGTCGCCTGTGGATACCCGGTTTTGCTGAACTGGCCGCCCCCCTTTATGCACTCACCAAGGAGAGCACCCCTTTCACCTGGCAGACAGAGCATCAATTGGCTTTTGAGGCACTAAAACAAGCACTCTTATCTGCCCCGGCCCTTGGGTTACCAGACACCTCAAAGCCCTTTACCCTCTTCCTGGACGAAAGGCAAGGAATTGCCAAAGGGGTCTTGACCCAAAAATTAGGGCCTTGGAAAAGACCGGTAGCATACCTGTCTAAGAAGCTAGACCCTGTGGCGGCCGGCTGGCCCCCATGTCTCCGTATCATGGCAGCCACCGCTATGCTGGTCAAGGACTCTGCTAAGTTAACCCTTGGGCAGCGACTGACTATTATTACCCCACATGCTCTAGAGGCCATAGTGCGGCAGCCCCCGGACCGGTGGATAACCAACGCACGCCTAACCCACTACCAGGCCCTCCTACTGGACACGGACCGCGTCCAGTTTGGCCCTCCGGTCACCCTAAACCCTGCTACGCTGCTGCCGGTACCGGAAGACCAACCAAGCCCACACGATTGTCGGCAAGTACTGGCTGAGACCCATGGAACACGGGAAGACCTTAAAGACCAAGAACTCCCAGACGCGGATCACACCTGGTACACAGACGGCAGCAGTTACCTTGACTCAGGTACCCGGAGGGCGGGAGCAGCGGTAGTAGATGGCCACAACACCATTTGGGCACAATCACTACCTCCTGGCACGTCTGCACAGAAGGCTGAGTTAATAGCACTAACCAAGGACCTAGAGCTGTCGAAGGGAAAAAAAGCTAACATTTATACTGATAGCCGGTATGCCTTTGCAACGGCTCATACTCATGGAAGTATCTATGAAAGAAGAGGTCTCCTAACCTCAGAAGGAAAGGAAATCAAGAACAAAGCTGAAATAATTGCCTTATTGAAAGCCCTTTTTGTTCCTCAAGAAGTGGCTATAATTCACTGCCCCGGGCATCAGAAAGGACAGGATCCAGTCGCAGTAGGAAACAGACAGGCTGACCAAGTAGCCAGGCAAGCCGCCATGGCGGAAGTACTGACCCTAGCCACAGAACCTGACGAAACCAGCCACATAACTATTGAACATACTTATACCCCAGAAGACCAGGAAGAAGCAAAGGCCATAGGGGCTATAGAAAACAAAGACACTAAAAACTGGGAAAAAGGAGGGAAAATAGTCCTTCCCCAAAAGGAGGCCCTGGCAATGATCCAGCAGATGCATGCCTGGACACACTTGAGTAATCGAAAGCTAAAATTACTGATTGAAAAAACTGACTTTCTAATCCCAAAGGCAAGTACCCTCGTAGAACAAGTGACATCTGCCTGTAAGGTCTGTCAGCAGGTAAACGCTGGGGCTACCCGAGTGCTAGAAGGGAAACGAACTCGTGGTAACCGCCCAGGAGTCTATTGGGAAATAGACTTCACTGAAGTAAAACCTCACTATGCTGGATATAAGTACTTACTGGTGTTTATAGATACCTTTTCAGGATGGGTAGAAGCCTACCCCACCCGGCAAGAAACGGCACACATAGTAGCCAAGAAAATTTTGGAAGAAATCTTTCCTAGATTCGGACTTCCCAAGGTAATTGGGTCAGATAATGGGCCGGCCTTCGTTTCTCAGGTAAGTCAGGGGCTCGCCAGGATATTGGGGATTAATTGGAAATTACATTGTGCCTATAGACCCCAGAGCTCAGGACAGGTAGAAAGAATGAATAGAACAATAAAAGAGACCCTTACTAAATTGACCTTAGAGACTGGTTTAAAAGATTGGAGACGCCTCCTATCCTTAGCTCTGTTAAGGGCCCGGAATACACCTAACCGTTTTGGGCTCACTCCATATGAAATCCTCTACGGAGGACCTCCCCCTTTGTCAACCTTGCTTAATTCCTTCTCCCCCTCTGATCCTAAGACTGACCTACAGGCCCGGCTAAAAGGACTCCAAGCAGTACAGGCCCAAATCTAGGCCCCCTTGGCAGAACTGTACCAACCAGGACATCCACAGACCAGTCACCCCTTCCAGGTGGGAGACTCTGTCTACGTTAGACGGCATCGCACTCAAGGACTAGAGCCTCGGTGGAAAGGACCCTACATTGTTCTCCTGACCACACCCACAGCCATAAAGGTTGACGGAATCTCCACTTGGATCCACGCATCCCACGCCAAGGCTGCTCCAGGGACGCCCGGACCAACACCACCTGAGACATGGAGACTCCGACACTCCGAGGACCCGCTCAAGATAAGACTCTCTCGTATCTAGCCCCTTGCTTGTTACTAGCCCTCCTTCCCTGCGTCGCTGGCAGTAATAACCCCCACCGACCATATAACCTGACCTGGCAGGTGATTGATTTTAGTACTCATGAGGTCTTAGATAAAACCTCAAAAATTGCTCCTATGGGGACTTGGTTCCCTGACCTCTATTTCAACCTAGACAAAATAGCAAAAATAGATGACATGGAAGGGGGAGAATGGAGAAAACAGGCTAGAAGGGTGTCCGTAAGCCGGAACGGGTTCTATGCCTGTCCCGGATTCAGGACAGGAGAAATGAAAAAAACTTGTGGAGAAATAGATGCCCTGTTTTGCGCTAGTTGGTCCTGTATAACTACCAATGATGGAGAATGGAAATGGGCCACGAAACCCTGGTACATAACCATGTCCTTTGTCCAGCGCTGCACCAGAACCCGATATTCAAAAACTTGCAATCTGGTCCGCATCAAGTTTGAAGATGCAGCAAAATCTGATAACCGTTGGATATCCGGGTTAATATGGGGCCTATATTTATACCAAAAGCCACTGTATGGAATCCCTATCCAAATCAAATTAATAGTCAACCCTATCACAGCCCCTGTCGCAGTAGGACCAAACCAAGTTTTATCAGAAACAAGGAAGCCCCTGGTTCCTGCACCAAGAGAGCCCCAACCAAGAGCTCCTAAAAGCACTTCCCCGCCTCTAATCTCCACCTCCTCTAAATACACACCTTCAGCCCAAAACGTCACCCGTGGGCCCCTTGACCTGGGAATAGGTGACAGGCTCCTAAATCTCATAAAGGGCTCCTACTTCGCTTTAAACCAGACAAAGCCAGAATTTACCTCCTCTTGCTGGCTATGTCTGGCAACAGGCCCCCCTTACTATGAAGGCATTGCCTCCACTAATAATTTCACTAACTCCGCCAATCCTACTGGATGCGCATGGGAACAACAAAGAAAACTAACCCTGGCTGAAGTTTCTGGGTCAGGAACCTGCATAGGTCAGGTGCCCCCTAGTCATCAGCATCTTTGTAATGTAACCTTGACAGTACCCAGCTCCAATCACTATTTGGTCCCCTCCGAGACGGACTGGTGGGCTTGCAACACTGGGCTCACCCCCTGTATATCCACAGCCGTTTTTAGCAGTGGCACCCACTATTGCGTGTTGGTACAAGTTGTTCCCCGAGTATACTATCACTCTGGAGACTCCTTTGATCTCCGGTATGAGCAAAAAACTCATACTAGACCAAAGAGAGAACCTATCTCCTTCACCCTCGCCGTAATGTTAGGAATTGGGGTAGCGGCTGGAGTTGGGACCGGGACAGCAGCCCTGGTGCATGGTAACCATCATCTGCAACAACTTAGAGTAGCCATAGATGAAGACCTTAGAGCCATAGAACAATCCATCACAAAACTTGAAGAGTCCTTGACTTCTCTGTCTGAAGTTGTATTACAAAACCGACGAGGACTAGAAATTGTCTTTCTGAAGGAGGGCGGGCTCTGTGCAGCCCTGAAAGAGCAATGTTGTTTTTATGCAGATCATTCAGGAGTAGTTAAAGATTCTATGGCAAAACTGAGAGAAAGATTAGACAAAAGAAAAAAAGAGAGAGAATCTCAGCAAAATTGGTTTGAAAATTGGTACAACCAATCCCCTTGGCTTAGCACCCTAATCTCCACCATCTTAGGACCCCTCATCCTGCTCACGCTCATCCTGACTTTCGGGCCATGCATACTCAACCGCTTACTCACCCTTATTAAAAATAGATTAAACATAGTACATGCTATGGTTCTGACCCAACAATACCAGACCCTCAGGACTGAAGAAGAGGCTCAAGATTGAGCCTCTGACACAAAAAGAGGAGGGAATGAAACTAGGCCTCATAAAATTTAGAAACTAGGCCCCATATAGAAAAAATTAACACCAGGTGGCTCTGGATAGGGTCCCACCCTGCCTCGATAGGGTCCCACCCTGATAGGGTCCCACCCTGCCGATTCCGGGAAACAACCTCATGGGGTCCCACCCTGCCAATTCTGGGGGTCCCACCCTGCCTCAAAGTTCCCGGAATCAGCAACTCCAAGAAAAAACCTCATAAGGTCCTGCTCTAACCAATTAGAACAAGACACCTTGCTCAGGCCATAGCTAGACCCAATTACCACGCGCCTAAAGCTTTGTTTGAATTTCGCGCCTTAAGCTGTGTTTGAACTTGTGTTTGCCTATATAAACAGCCTGTAACAAGCACTCGGGGTCCCAGGGCCAACTTAGAGCTTGGGACCCTAGCGCGCTAGTAATAAATAACTCTCTGCTGTGAATCTCGTGTCGGTGATCCTTCGCGGCGACCCCTGCCCAGGAGGGAATCGACAGTTCGGTTCCAACAATATATGATATAAATATTATTTCTATATACTTATTATTTAATGAAAGATTAAAATTAATCTTTGGACATGTCTATGTTCCTATAACAATAGAAGAGTTCTTCGCAGAGTTCCGAAAACATAAGCCAACAAATTAAAACTACAGATTTTAAAAAATATATCCACGTGACAAAAATTAGAGTTATGTTCTTATTGCTTGTATTTTAGAAGTGAGGAGCATCATTTTATAGTTGTGGTGCCTCATATCAAGATTCTTAAAGAAATGAAATGAACAGAATGAAAGAAAAATGACTGCTAATGGCAAAACAAACAAACAAACAAAAAACTCCCCATAAATCAAAGTGAGATAAGTGTCCCTTCTATCTATCTTTTCTCATGACTCAGGTACTATCATTACAAGGGGCAGATAGAAATTTAAGAAATACTTTTTCACAAAGAATTTTTAATAAGGGAATTTTTAAAAATCAGATTTTTAGAGCTCTATTTCTATGAGCCATGTATTAGAAAAAGAAAAATGACTGTTTCACAGAATTGTTCCACATAATGACATTTGTATCCATGGAATTTTATATGTGATTCAAGTAATCAAACAAATAAAAACTTTCTTTCTGATATTTTAATCTGAACACTACAACCTCTGTTTCACTCACCTAGCTTTATATAGCCAAATATTAAAGCCATGTGGATTCCAATAATAGCCTTTTCTCTAACTTGAGACAGTTGAAGCAAGCTTATTTGCTATTTTTACCTGCTAATTACCTATTTGCAGTAGAATTTTAAAATGTTACCCTGATCTATGTCCTTATTTCCTTATGTTACATGCAATTCCCTGTTACTTTGTTTAAATAGGTTATCTCTAACAGTAATTGTCTAGAAGTGAGATATGCAGTCCGTTGGGTCACCATTACCTATACCAGTCATTCTAAATTTAGAACATGACAGGCTATATGTGATAGGAAACAAACATTCTATAAAGTTCCGGGATTATATTTCACATTTACCAATTATCAAGGGACCAAACTAGAAAATGTGCTATTTTATTAAACCTTCCTAAAACTATTTGCTACCAAGTATAGATAGGTTCTCATGTGCACAAATGAGTTACTTTTGTCATATATTATTTGTGGTTGCTCTCATTCTTCCTGTCAGAAATGACAATATTTGTTCTGCAGATAGGTCAGGGAGGAGAACAGACTGGAAAAGGCTAGATTTTTCTTTGTTAGCAGTTAGAAGCTGCTTGATGCTTTAAGGGCCTGGAGATAAATAAAACTACTGTAATTGCAGAGTCATTTTTAGAATTGCACATCCACCGAGACATCTTGACCTGCAGCTATAAACTACTAGTCAGTACTTGAACTGTTCGTATCAGTTAATTAGAAAATGAATATGTAACTGAATAGATTCATTCAACAACCTACACCAGCATAGCAATAGTATCTCAGTACCTCAAAGCTCTACTATTTTCTTTTGTTTCTCCTTTTTTTCTCTTTTTCTTTCATGAATAACCACTCCATATGTTAATTTTTCAATATAGACTCCCATAAACACAAGATGTTGTCGTTTTTCCTATGAATTGATATCAACAGAGCATTTTATTCACAATTCTTGAACAGAGTTTGTATGATGCTCAACTATGAAGTCATTTATTCCCAAGCAAAGAGTGACTTGGATATTCGTTCATTTATTTATGCCACAAATATTTTCTTAAATATTTATTATATAACAATCAGTATGATAGGTAATGTTAACGAAGTAGAGAACAGGATGACTGACTGAGAAAGCTGAGTCTAGGCAGCGCCAATATGGAACATATAAAAATGAACAGCAAGCATGTGAAATAATGGCAGATTTTGATTTGTACTTTCATGGAAATGACAAATGCTGACATGACAGGAAATAACAAGTGAGTCCACTATATATCGGGTGGTCAGAAAAGGACTCCATATGAAGTGTTTGCTTAAAGAACAGTCTTGAGTCAGTCGTGCCAGAAAAGTGGACAGCAAAACCGAGGTGGTGAAATATGAAAAAATATGCCCATCCCTCATGCATTCTCTCTCAGTTTAAACTGGTAAATGTGCTTGTTGCAATTCTGTGGAAAAAAATAATGTGGGGTTAGATAAGACTAGAAAAGAGTCTGGGGACAGATAAATAGGACTTCTTTAGCTACAAGAAGGATTTTTAGTTTGATTCTGTATACTATAGAAAACAATGGAATAACTTTCAGCCAGTGAGTTACGTACTCTAATTTACATTTTAAAAACAGGATACAGTTTGCTATGTGAAGAGTGGAATTTTTTTCTGGAAAAGGACAAATTGGGAAATCAATTAGTTAGTTAAAATGTTATCTTTATTAGGATAGTAATAATAGAGATGGAGAGGGAGGAAAACCCTAGATTTTGTCTTCAGAAACTGGTTGAATAGAATGCCACTTTCTAAAATGAACATCTTGGGCAAGAACTATATTGAGGGGAAAATTGTGATTTCTGTTTTAAATACACAAAGTTTGAGATACTTAAGATATATTCAAGTAGATGTGTCGAGCAAGCTGTTGTAAATATATGTCTGGAGCTCAGAAAATATGTCTGGGCTAAAAAATGTATATTTGGAGATGTTGTCATAGGTGGTGTTTAAAGTCATGGGGATTGATGAGATCTGTTAAGCAGATGAATTTCAAGGTTTAGATTACCTCAGGAATGGAGCCTGTGAAAGAGGGAGAATCCAATGAGAAAGGACAAACACAAGGAAGCTGTTATATAAATAAGTAGAAGGATTGTTTCCAGAGAAATAAATGATCTATTTATTGGATAACACTGACCCAGCAAGTAAAACGAGAAACTGAAATCACCGAGAAGATTTGACTTCACGCAGGACACTGGTAATGTAGACAAGAGCAGAATTATAGACAATCACTTGGAGGGTTCTGCATTACTGGGAGAGATTCATTCAGGGCAACAAACAGTAGACTTCACTCACTTAATTCATATAAGAAAATACATACATGTCATTCAATCCTTTAGAATATCATGACAAGTCTCTTCCTAATGGCAAATGTTACAAAAAAGAATTTGTATTGATATTAAAGTGATCATCCACTCAGAAAGGGAACTCTGACCATCAGAGGTGGTCCTTCCAGTTTAGAACACCCTTCCACACATTACAGTCTGTCAGATTCTGGCTGGAAAAGGCTTTCGTCTAATTATCCCATTTTCCATAAATAATTCTACTCAGACTAATATGGCACAAGATTATATCAGTTGTGTGGTTGATACCCGCAGACCACTTGGAAAAGTACTGATAATAGAAATAGGACAAAAATTATTTTATAAAAACCAATATTCACAGATAAATCAGTAGAAGATTATTAGCAGTTATTTTTTTTTAAATCAGTGATTATACTTAAAGGTAGTTTAATAACAGAAGACTTTTTTGCATTTTCATGACCAAGAGTGATGAAAAAATTTTAAATTAATGTATTATTTTACATGGGTATATTCAATCTATTTACAGTATTTTTTTTTTTTTTTTTTTTTTTTTTTTTTAGATGGACTTTTGCTCTTTTTGCCCAGATTGGACTGCAATGGCATGATCTTGGCTCACTGCAACCTCCGCCTCCCGGGCTGAAGTGATTCTTCTGGCCCAGGCTTCAGAGTGGTTGGGATTACAGGTGCACGCCACCACGCCTGGCTAATTTTGTATTTTTAGTAGAGACAGTGTTTCACCATGTTGGTCAGGCAGGTCTCGAACTCCTGACCTCAGGTAATTCGCCCACCTCAGCCTCCCAAAGTGCTGGGATTACAGGTGTGAGCCACTGCGCCCAGCCTATTTACAGTTTTAATAAAGTTTCTTGCCACTCTTTTCTGGTGAAAGCTCTGACTCCTCCTTATTCTTCTAGAGGTTTCAGAGGCCATTGCTTTCTTTTGAAACTGTCGAAGTGGAGCTACATTATGATTGCATTCTTTGTTTGTGTGTTTGTTTGTGACAGAGTTTCACTCTTGTTGCCTAGACTGGATGCAATGGTGAGATCTTGACTCACTGCAACCTCCACCTAGTGGGTTGAAGTGATTCTGCTGCCTCAGCCTCCTGAGTAGCTGGGATTACAGGCTCACACCACCACCTATTTTTAGTAGAGACAGGGTTTCACTGTGTTGGCCAGGCTAGTCTCAAACTCCGGACCTCAGGTGATCCACCTGCCTTGGCCTCCCAAATTGCTGGAATTACAGGTGTGAGCCACCACACCGTGCCATGGTTACATTATTATTATTATTATTATTATTTTTAATTTGCTAAAGCCAGTGTTGAAGTTAAGAGTCACACGTCACCCAGGAGAAGGATTATAAGAATTTTTAAATGTTGGGAGATGCGGGTTTTCAAAGTGCAACGTTCAAATTACTAAAGCTTTGATTTATATTTAAATTGAACGCTTATCTCAAAAAAATATTTAAAAGATGTATTTTGTCACATTTTCCCAAATGGAGCCTATTTAAAAGCTAAAATTCTTTTTTTTAGCTATTCAACTGCTTTTTCCCAATTTTATTGAGGTATAATTGAAAAATAAAAATTGTATACATTCAATGTGTATAATATGATGATTTAATGTACATATACATTGTAAAACAATTATCAGAATCAAATTAATTAACACTTCCAATATCACATTTAGGTATCATTTGTTCATGCGTGTATGTTTGTGTGTGTGTATGTGTGTGGTGAAGATACTGAAGATCTATTCTCTTAGCAGATTTCAAGTAACAGTATAAGATTATTAACTATAGTCATCATGTTGTTAGATTTACAGAACTTATTCATCTTAAAACATTTTTTGTTCCCTTTGGCCTTTGACTAATATCTCCCATTTGCCCTCTCTGCTGGTCCCTGGCAACCACCATTCTACTCTCTGGTTCTATGAGTTGGACATTTTTTAGATTCCAAAGTATGTGAGATTCTACAACATTTGTTTTTCTGTATCTGACTTATTTTGCTTTGCATAATATTCTCCAGATTCATCTTTTTTGTCACAGTGGCAAGATTTCCTTCTTTTTAATGGCTGAATAGTAATGCATTACATGTATATAGCACATTTTCTTTATGTGTTCATCCACTGATGGATACTTAAGTAGTTTCCATATTTTAGTGATCATAACTAATACTGCAATGAATATGTGGATGCAGCTATCTCTTTGAGATAACGATTTTGTTTCCTTTGGATATATACACCTTGATATCTTAGAAGTAGGATCGCCGAATGTATGGTAGTTCTATTAATACTTTTTTGGTTTCTGGAGACTGTTTATGGATGCCCCTCGTGTATTTTAAATCTTAGTATTCCCAGTTGTTTTTGTAAATCATGCTTGTCATATAATAGATGATTAATAAATATTTTCTTGAAATGTAAATGATAATCTCTCAGAAATAGCTTAACCTACTAATTTAGAACATTTTCTTTGTATTTTTTCCTTTTTCTTTCCTTTTGTGTGCCAATGCTTTTTGACTATTATGTAAAATTGCTAATTTGAAAATTAAAAAAAGAAAACTTATATTGTGTTAACTTTCCCTTCAAATTAATTATGTGTTTTATTTCCAAATAAGAGTATTAAATTTAAACTCAAGGAGGTCAAATAGAGTACTTAAGTTAACCCACTTGTTAAGTGGCCATGTCTGCCCAAACACCTAAGATTTCAACAAGTACTTAAATGCTGCACAAGTGATATCAAATGCATATATTTTCCATCACACTGCTTGAATTGCATGTATACCATGACCCCATGATGCAATCATGAATCCTAGCTAGTAGTGCTGCAAAACAAGTTATTTATTTAAAGAAAAGTTAAGGGATCTGGTGAAGGCTCAAAAATTACTTGTATCTGAGACTTTAATATATTTTTCTAATTACTTATTTTCTGCTCTTTGTATAAAATTATGACTTTTTAAAAATATGTATATTTATGGAGCATTACATAATCACACTACTGGAAATATGTTTTCATGATCATCACCACCTAAAACCACAAATTTACAAAGGCATTGGGTATTTTAAAAACCCAGCTCAATGTATGAGGAAGAACTAATGCTAAAATATAAATAGTTTTCATTTACATAAAATTGTTACCATTAATAAATTGCTATTTATTAATATTTATTAATAAATAATGAATAGTTTATAATGGCATTTAAAGTAAGGTTTAAATGTCTCAGAAATAAAATGTGGTCTATCTTGATGAAGGACAGAGGTGCACTTGAAATGAATGTTGTTCTCTTGGTTAAATGGTTCTATAAATATCAACTGTTCAAGTTGGCTATACATTAGTTAAAATACACTAGACTCCCTAGATTCATGGCCAAGTCTGCTGTTTATTAAGTCTAAAGAGAATTCATTCTAATTCTCGTAAATTTCTCCTTTTTAAAACTAGGGAATTTAATAACTCAATTCACAGTATTGTTGTGAGCATTGTTGTTTTAAAAACATTTAAGTCTAAAGCATCACACAAAAAGAACCTCTTATGGGTCTTCTAAAGTAAGAAACCTGAGTTACTCTATAACCCTAACGTACACCTAAACATGGTAATTTTTACATTGACAATCACGTTGTTCAATTTGCTTGGGTCTATCAAACTGACAGCTGCACCTTCCCCATCTGTAAATTCAGTGTAAATTTGGCTTCCAAAGAGCTGACCCACTTCTGAGCATTGTTATCCCAACTTGAAGAATCTGTAATCTACTGAATTTGGAGAACATGCTCATCTCTGTGCTGTACAATGTCTCACAGGCATACATAGCATAAAGAAGAGGGGCATGGTATAATGAAAAGGGTACTAGGGGAGAAATCAGGAAAATGAAAGTTTCAGATCTTTCACTAGTTAGTGTGGGACCTTTGAGGAAGACTAATGGCTTTGAGGATCACGATGAATGGTATAACATAAAACTATTTCTGATGATAGTCCAGCATTGCCCCATAGAGGAGGTCTGTGGCAGTTTATTTATTGTACTTGAAATACTGCTTTTTTTTAATCCACAAATTACTCCTTCCTAACCATTAAATCATTAACTGTGATAATATAAATAACACATCTAATATAATGCCTAGCAGATATTTATCCCAATCAAATGTTTTCCTACTTTTACTTGCTTTTCCTCTTCCTTTTTTCTTTCTTTTTACTCTTTCTTTCTCCCCCTCAACTTTTTCTCCCTAATTATTTTCTTCTTTCCCTTTTCCACTACTTGTAAAATTAGTATATTGAACTGTCAGATCTCTGACATTCTTTCTAGCTCAATGACTCCATAATAAGATAGGAATGCATACTGAGACCTTATTACTCTAATCATCTCTGAGATTTTACATAGTCCTGTCATGAGTGTTGTTGTAGCGTCTGTTTTGAAATATAATCTCCTTTGCCTTGGTATCAGAAACAATTTAAAAGAGCTAAAATAATGAATTTGAAAATTTAGCACTTTTCCTGTACCTAGAGCAGATCAAAAATAGTGAGATGAACAGTTTTGGTCAGATTCCCAGATAAGAAGTCCGATTCAAAAAGAGGTCAAAGGGAAATTAGAGAAGTCTAATATTATAACAATGAAGCCCTTCTGTAGACCTTTCTCTTTGCTAAGGTTACAGGCAGGAAATAGGTAGTTAACAAGTCAAGCTGAAGAATACCATTATCCTCATTATTATTTCTACCAATTATAATTGTCAAAGTGTATGAAATGCAAAGCAAAATTTCTTCCGGATTTTCTATGCAACTCTGAGCCAGATTTTCTCCATCTAAAATGTCCTGCAAATATATGAGTCAGTTGTCAGAAGTTATATGAACTCTCATAGCTTTAAGATCGTGTTCTTAACACCTTGAATATAGAAGAATTATACAACTAAAGGGGTCATTAGTTTCTTGAATAAGTAAAATCTGTATCGCAATTTTCAGAAAATAGGTGTTACAGCTGGAATTACAGCTTGGCTACTTATTGCCTATCATCTTGCCAAATCACTTGTGGTTCTATGCATCAGTTCTATCCACTATGAAATAAGAAAAGAGTCTCATCACCTGTTTTTGTTACAAGAAGAGTATGAATTAAGTCAAATACAAATAAAGCACATAAGAAAAAACTAAGAAAACACCTGATAGAAAACGATTTTTAAAATGGAATTATTGCACAACCTGTTTCTCCCAAACATGGGGTCCTGTAGCCCAGGTCTTACCCAAATCAGGATGAGGTAGTGGCCGGTCCGGTTGGGGCTGTTGGCCCTGACCCTCCTTGCTGTGTACCTGCACATCCCACCTCTTCAGGTGTCCCCTGCCCTTCACTCATAGAAGTCTTTAGGAAAGTTGTTCACTTACAAAGGACTGTGTATCTTCTACCAAGATTTTGTGGGTGTGCTTGGAAGTCCGGAGATAGTTGGGCGTTTACACAGCTTTCCAACATCCAGCTACAATCGGTACAACTTTGGGAAGTTTGACCTTGAGGTCTTATCGAGTGATTGTCCTTGATTTCTCAGGCTTTGGCTTCAGTGACAAACGGAGACCACATCACTATTCCATATTTGAGCAGGCCAGCATTGTGGAAGCGCTTTGGGGCATCTGGAGCTCCAGAACGGCAGGATCAACCTTTAGTCTCATGACTATGGAGATATTGTTGCTCAGGAACTGCTCTACAGGCACAAGCATAATCTGTCTGGTCGGCTTACCATAAAGAGTCTCTGTCTGTCAAATGGAGGTATCTTTCCTGAGACTCGCCGTACACTCCTCCAAAAGCTACTCACAGGTGGAGGTGTGCTGCCACCCATCCTCACGCAGCTGGTGAACTTTGTATTCTCTTGAGGTCTCACCCCAGTCTTTGGGCCGTATACTCGGCCCTCTGAGAGTGAGCTGTGGGACATGTGGGCAGGGATCCTCAACAATGACAGAAACTTAGTCATTGTTAGTCTCTTCCATCAATAGAGGAACTAGTTCAGAAGGCGCTGTGTGGGAGTTCTTGCCTCTGTAACTATCCCTATTCATTTTATCTGTGGGCCTTGGATCCTGTGAACCTCTACCCAGAGTTTTTGGAGCTGTACAGGAAAATGCTGCCGTGGTCTACATTAGCCGCGATCCACAGCTAGAGGATCCCATGGGCTTCTTCAACTCCTTCTGAGCTGGAAAGAGTAGCTTCCCTGTATTACCTCGCCTACGCCCTTATCTGTTTTGTATCCACTTAGGAAGAGATGCTCAAAAGAGATCCTGGCCATCAAACACTATTCTCTTACAAAGTCCACTTCACTCAAATTGGTGAACAGTATATAGGCAGAAGCCAGCAGGAACTCTAAGACTGACATAATAGTCCTCCACCCATTACTTTAACATCTGATCAAATGTATGGACTGGGCTTTGTTTTTGTGTTATTATGAAACTCTGATGAGCGCTAATATTCACTGATGCAGAAAGACTTTTTTTGCATAAAAGATTTTTAAGATTTTGGACTCCTCTGAAGTATTTAGAACTGCTCATTCCTGGCCCAGCTCCAACAAGAATTCTACAGTAAGAATGAGGAGAAGGGCACCTCCTTCCTTGTTCTTGAATGGCTTTATGGGTACATACTTTTTAAAATTTCTTTAAGCAACAGAGCTGAGTCCTCTTTGTCATACCTTTGGATTTAGTTTCATTAGCTGTGTTTAATTATGAACATTTTGTTAAAACAGATATTGGCTTAAATAATATGGTATTCTATGTATGATTTAAGACTATGATTTACCTACACATTACATATATATATATAAAATAAGGATACTAAGTCAGCATACCCTTACTCTGCCAGAGTAGCGAACCTAATTAAACATGTTTGATTTCTGAATAAATTAAACTAAATCCAAACTATTTACAGAATTTCCTGAAATTGCAGGACATAAAGGACCAATAGCATCTGTGCCAGAGATTTACTGTTATTAGCTAAGAAGACCAATTCTAACAGCAAATGACAGTCTGAGACTCCTCATACCTCAGTGCTTGGAAGCATGTCTTTCCTGAGCTACCGTAGAGGGGAAGGGATTGTTTTGTAGTCAAGTCACCGCGCTGAATATACATTGATTCGTTTATGATGACTGCTTACCTCCCCAGTGCCTGCCCCAGGGAGGCTTTCCAATGTAGCTCAGTCATTCCTATACTTTACAGACAGGAAAATTCCAGAAACTTTAAGAACAAATTCAGAAAGATCTATGAGCACATGGTGCTGAATATTTATTTTTTAAATCCACATTTCATTGCCTTAGTCAAAGCAGGATTATTAAATGATTATTTAAAATTTGGTTTATTTAAATTAGCAACTTCAAGCATGACAACTTTGAAACTGGAATAAGTGTTTATTTTCTATTAATAAAAATGAACTGGGACAAAAAAATTGAATTATTGGTTCTTTATTTGATCAGAAAATGGAAACTCAGACAGGATAGGTGACTTGCTGAAAGTCACATAACTTCTTAGTGGTCTTTTAACTATTATATACAAGTCATAATTTAGGGCTCTTTACTGATGATTAATAGATAAAAGGACATTGAACAGATAGGTCTTTGTCATTATGATATTGTATTGAAAACAGTAGGGCTGCTTAAGTGTTTCTGCTTTTAAAGCTTAAGTAGCTGTTTATTTAAAAATTATAAAAGTTAAATTATATTACAGAATCAAATTATGATTTTTGCTTAAGCAATACAATAAGGAAAATCACATGTATTCAGTGAGCCATCAGTATCAGAATCTCCTCAGGTGCTTTGTAGAAATGTCATTTCCTGGATATCTCTCACATACAATATGAGACAGAATGTTTTAATTGGAACTAATTATTTCTATGATTTACCTACCACCAGAAATCCCCATTACTAAGAATGCTTGAATGTTCTTGATCTAATGTTCAAATGCAAAGTTACAGACCTGAGTTTAAAGTCTGGTACCCCCACGTTGGAATTACAGAATGTTGGTCAAAGTAATTTCCGTTACTCATTTGTGAAAAAGAGACAATGTAAGTACCTTCCTCTTGGAGTTACTGCAGAATGAAATGAGTTAATACATATAAAGACTTTGGCACTTCATAAATAATAGAATATGGAGTTTGGAAGAGACTCTGGAGGTGATTTAGACAAACTTTGACTCTCTTAATTGCAAATCATTGAATTAGATTGTGATGTCCCTAAAGACAGCATCAGATTCATGCCTCCTTCTATGTCAAAAATCTAGAGAAAAGAGGAAGTTCAGAAGTCTGTTAATAGTATATCGATTTTTCAATATTTATTCTAATCTGTTATCATCCTGAGATCCAATCCCTAGGGCTATAATATTTCTAGATTTCTGAAATTAATGCAGATTACCCTCATTCAGTACAAGTACCAAAGATTATTTGATATAAATTTTCCTCCTGTATATGTGTTTTCCAATGGATATTCAATAGAAAATTAATTTTATAAGAAGCTTTATACTCAAAAATGTTGAAAAATGCCACATCCTCTGTGTGGTCTCAGAAATATACCATTCATATTAAAAGTTACAAGAAATCCTATAGCAAAAACAAAACAAAACAAAAAAAAACAACATTTGATTTACTTCTTTAACTCAGGATTTCTGAAAATTACTTGGTAAAGGAAGATTTTTACTGCATAATATCTAACAAAATTTTTTAGTATAAGTCATTGTCTTTGGTCTCTCTTTTGTTCATATAATGTTTAAATCTATTCTCTGTTCCTCAGTCTTTTTCGTATTTAGAAAAGCTGACAATGAAGTTGTGATCTAGTGCAGAAGCATGTCTAGCTTCAAATCCTGATGCCTCACTTAGTAGCTAAGTTATCTGAGGCAAGTTAATCCAACTTTCAGGACCTTTATGTTTCACATCTGCAAAATGGAGCCAAAACTCACTTTGAAGTATTTTTGTGAGTATCCTATTCTGTGATATACATAAAGTAGTCATTCCAGTCTAGGAGTTAAAAAAATGGTCTACTAATTTCCTTCTGTGTTGATCTCATTGTTGTCTGGAATTAAAACAGCAATGTAAAATATCATAATTATTCTTTCATAATCCTTCCTTCCTTCCTTCCTTCCTTCCTTCCTTCCTTCCTTCCTTCCTTCCTTCCTTCCTTCCTTCCTTCCTCCCTCCCTCCCTCCCTCCCTCCCTCCTTCCCTTCCTTTCTTTTTTTGTTTTTTTGAGACAGCGTTTTGCTCTTGTTTGTCACCCAGGCTGGAGTGCAATGGCGCAATCTCGGCTCACTGCAACCTCTGCCTCCCAGGTTCAAGCGATTCTCCTGCCTTAGCCTCCCGAGTAGCTGGGATTACAGGCATGCGCCACCACACCAGGCTATTTTATTTTTTCTTTTTTTCTTTTTTCCTTTTTTTTTTTTTTTCTTCTTGTAGAGATGGGGTTTCTCCATGTTGGTCAGGCTGGTCTTGAACTCCCGACCTCAGGTGATCCACCTGCCTCAGTCACCACACCCTGCCTCATAATAGTTTTAAATCACCCCTTTATCTTTAAATAATTTCACTTATCAAATAAAATAGACTTTATCTGACAGTGAGAATGAGACAGGCCATGCATAATCGCTCAGAGGGAGAGAGAGATTAACTAATGAAATATTGGAATCCAAAACTCTTAGTCCAACATAGGGCCTTTTCCAGTAATATCCTTGTATTTGTCACTGCTTTCTCTTCCTCTATGGCTGATATCAATGTCTGTTAAATTCTATGTCAAGTGTTACAGGGAAATGAAAGCCAAGGTCAGAAAAAAAAAAAAAAAAAAAAAAAAACCATGCATTTTGTATGTGTTGTGTTTCTTTGAAGTGAAATGTGACCTGGTTAGACATTATCTTCCCATTATCACTTTTTATGCTGACTGCTGACTGTGCTCAGGTGACAAAAAAGAAGTGGTAATTGGACGGAAATGTTTTAATCCTCATAGTAATTTAAAAAATAAAAAAGAAGTAGTGAAAGCAGCTTCCTCCTGAAGTCTCCATTGTGCAGTTAAGGCAAAATGTCACCAGGAACAATATAGCAAAAATGGGACCTTTCAAAAGGATTGATCAGTACTTCAGGTCCCACTCATTGGTCATCTGACTTGGAATGAGGCACGTCTATTCACAGCCTACTCTCCAAAGGCATTGTCCCCTGTTGTGACCTCCAGTAGCGCTTCTAGTCTGGATTTCACCTCTTGTACCTGTAATGTTTCAAGTGTACTTCATACTGAAGGAATATCTTTCTAATACTATGTGAAAAGTTTATGATCAAAGACAGTTTGACAAGACTTCTTCTGGGACCTCATGCATATGGTTCTCAGCTTTTCTATCTCAGTTTTTTCCTTCTCTCTGCATGTATTAACATACTAACAATAGACCATGTTTTGAGAACAGATTCACATTAACTAAGGTCATCAAAGTCATTTTTCCATTTTATCAATTGACAATAAGATACATAAACTGTTAAATTATCTTAAATGATTAAACTTACTCAGCAAGAATACCTGGGAAGATAGATTTTAAAATCAAACTGATAAGTGCAGAATCAGAACTTCTATAGATAGAAAGTACACTGTACATTACTTGTTGGTCATTGCACACCTTAAGTAAATTATTAAATTTTTTATTTTGTTTTTAATTGATACATAATAATTATATATATTTATGGGGTACGGTGTAATATTTAGATAACTACATGCTTTGTGTAATGATTAAATCATTATAATTAGCATATTTATCACCTCAAACACTTCTCATTTGTTTGCAATGAGAACATTCCAAATTCTCTCTTCTAGCTATTTTGAAGTATACAATATATTATTATTGACTAGTCACTCTACTTTTCAAGAGAATACCAGAACTTATCCCTCCTATCTAACTATGACTTTCTACCCTTTCACCAACCTCTCCTTATATCCTTCCTTGAATACTCTCCTCAGCCTTAGGAAACCACTTTTCTACTGTTCACTTCTATGAGATCAGGCTTTTTCAGATTCCACATATGAGTGTGATCATGTGGTATTTGTCTTCTGTGCCGTATTTAACTTAATATGTCCTCTAGGTTCATCCATGTTGTTGCAAGTCGTAGGGTTTCATATTTTTAGGCTAATTACAGCTCCATTGTGTATATATAGCACATTCATTTTATTCATTCATTTATTGATGGACACATATCTTTACTCCATATCTTGGCTGTTGTGAATAATGCTGGAATAAACTTGGTAGTGCAGATTCTTTTTGGCATACCAATTTCATTACTTTTGAATATATAGCCAGAAGTATTGGTACTTTTATTTTTAAATTTTGTGGAACCCTCATGCTGATTTTCATAGTGGATATACTAATTTACATTCTCACCAACAGTGTATAAAAGTTCTCCTTTCTCCACACCCTTACCAAGATTTTTTTTTTTCTTTTTTATAGCAACCATTCTAACTGGGGTGAGGTGATATTTCATTGTGAGTTTGATTTGCCTTTCCCTGATGATTAGTGATGGTGAGCATTTTTTGTAGACACCTGTTGGCCATTTGTATGTATTTTTTTTTCCAAAATGTTTATTCATATATTTGCCCAATTTTAAATTGAATTATTTGTTATTTTGCTATTGATTTGAGTTTCTTTATATTCTGAATATTAAGCACTAGTCAGATACATAGTTTATGAACATTTTCTCCCATTCTGTAGGTTGTCTTTTCAGTCTTGATGATTTCCTTTGCTGTTCCATGGCTTTTTAGTTTTATATAATTCTACATGTCTAATTTTGCTTTCATTGACTGTACTTTTGATGTTTTATTCAAACACTCTCCCCAGTTCAACATCATGAAGAGTTTCTCCTATGTTTTCTTTTAGGAATTTCAAAGTTTCAAGTCTTACAATTAAGTCTTTCATTGGTTTTTAATTGATTTTTATAATTGGGAGAGATAAGTACCTATTTCTATTCTTTTGCATGTGGAAATCCAGTTTTCCAGCACTGTATATTGAAGAGACTGTCCTTTTCCTAATGTGGTTTTTGGTTCCTTTGTTGATAATTTTTCTATAAATGTATAGATTTATTTTTGGTTTCTGTATTCTGTTTCATTAGTCTACAGGTATGTTATTATGCCAGTGCCATGTTGTTTTGGTTACCATTACTCTGTGATATGTTTTAAGTTAGGTAATGTAACACCTTCAGCTTTGCTCTGTTTGCTCAAGCTTACTTTGGCTGTTCAGGGGCTTTTGTGATTCTACAAAAATTTTAGGATTTAAAATAAAATTCCATGAAGAACGTCATTGCTATTTTGATAGGCATTGCATTGACTCTGTAGATTGCTTTGGGTACTTTGTACATTTTAACAATATTAATTCTTTCAATCCGTGAACATTTCATTTCTGTCCATGGACCTTCCACTGATGAGTGTCAACTCCAATTTTTTAATCAATGTTTTAGAGTTTTTATTTTAGAGATCTTTCCTCTCTTTAAGTTTATTCCTACATATTTTATTTTTATTTTTATGTAGCTATTGTAAAAGAGGTTGTTTTTATTATTTTATTTTCAGATAGTTTACTGTTGGCATATAGAAATGCTACGATGTTGGAATGTTGATTTTGTAGCCTTTGATTTTATTGAATTCTTTTTATTAGTTCTAACAATTTTTTCATGGAGTCTTTAGAGTTTTCTATATATGATGTTACATATGTAGAAACAAAGACGATTTGACTTCCTTTATTCCCATTTGGATACACTTTATTTTTTACTCTTGCCTAATTGCTAGGACCACAGCTTCCTGTACTACATTGAATAGAGAAAGTTGGTATTCTTGTCTTTTCTAGGTTTTAGGAAAAAAATTTTCAATTTTCTCCAGTCAGTATGATGTTAGTTGTGGGTATGTCATAAATGACCTTTATTGTGTTGAAATGTTTTTCTTCCATGCCTAGTTTCTTTAGGTTTTCCTTTTAATGAAATAATGTTGGATTTTATCAAATGCTTTTTCTGCATCTATTTAGATGATCATACTTTTTTTGTCTTTCTTTCTTTCTTTCTTTCTTTCCTTCTTTCTTTTCTTTCTTTCTTTCTCTCTCTCTCTCTTTCTTTCTTTCTTTTTCTTTCTTTCTTTGTGATGTATCATTTTTATTGATTTGAGTATGTTAAACCACCATTGCATTCCTGTGGTAAATGGTACTTGATCATGGTGAATGATCCTTTTGAAGTTCTCTTGAATTCAGTTTGCTAGTATTTTAGTTCAAGATATTTGCATCTACGTGCTTCTGGAAGAGTGGCCTGCGTTTTTTTTTTTTTTTTTTTTTTTTTTTTTTTTTTTTTTTTTTTTCCCAATGTATTTTTTCCTGTTTGGTTTTGATATCAGGGTAATTCTAGTCTCCTAAAGTAAATATGGAATAATTTCCTCCACATCAGTTTTTTCAAATACTTTGAGAACAATTGGTATTAGTTCCTCTTTAAATGTTTGGTAGAATTCAGCAGTGAAGACATCAGGTCCTGGGCTTTTCATTTATGGGAGACTTTCATCAGAAATTCAGTCTCATTACTTGTAATTACTCTATTCATGTTTTCTGTTATCTCATGATTCAGTCTTAGTATGTTGTATATGTCCAGGAATGTATTCATTCAGTTTGTTGACATAAAGTTGTTCCTAATACTCTATGATGATACTTTGTATTTATCTGGTATCAGTTTTGATGTCTACTTTATCTAATCTCTGATTTTATGTATTTAGTCATCTCTCTTTTTCCTTAGTCTGTCCAGCTAAAGGTTTGTTAATTTTGTTTATCTTTTCAAAAAACAAACTCTTCATTGATTTTTTGTCTTGTTTTTAGTCACTATTTTGTTTATTTCTGATCTAGTATTTATTACAACTGTTTTTTCCCACAAATTCTGAGTCATTTGTTGTTGTTTTTCTCATTCCCTGAGGTGCAACAATAGATTGCTTAATTGAGATCTTTCTACTTTTTGATGAAGGTGTTTTTTCCTATAAACTTCCCTCTTATAACTGATTTTGCTATAACCCATAGGTTTTGGTATGTTGTGTTTTCATTTTCATTTGTCTCCAGAAATATTTTGAATTTCCTTTTTAATTGTTTCATTGATCCATTGGTCATTCAGCAGCATGTTGTTTGAATTTTATACATTAGCACGGTTTCCAATGTTCATTTCAGCCACTCTACATCTTTTAATGGAGAATTCAATCTATTCAGTGAAGGTAATTATTAGTAGTAAGGACTTACTTCTGTGTTTTGATACCTGTTTTCTAATTGATTTGTAGATATTTTCTTTCTTTTCTTCTGCTCTCATTGTCTTCCTTTGTAGTTAAGTGTTTTCATTTGGTGGTATGTTTTGATTCATTTATTTTTATTTTAGTGTACCTGTTATAGGTTTTTTTCTTTGTGGTTACCATGAGACTTACATAAAAACCTCTTATAGCTATAATAAGTTGTTTTAAACTGACAACTTAACTGTGATTGCAAATAAAAGAAAACAAACACTATACTTTAACTTTGTTTTCTCCAACATTTTGAATTATTGATACCATACTTTACATCTTTTTATAGTGCCTGTCTATTAACAAATTAGTTATAATTACTTTAATAGATTTGTCTTTTAGTCTTCATACCAAAGATATAAGCAGTATAAACACTCTGATTACAGTATTAGAGTAAGTATTAAAGTAACTATACTTTGTCTGTACGCTTACTTTTACCAGTGAGCTTTATACATTCAGATATGTTCTTGTTACATGTTAGCATCCTTTCATTGTCATTGTGCTGGGATTCAATGGTGGAGTGGTGTATAGAGATTTTAAATTGACTAGATAGCATTAAATTAGTTTTATAGCCTGACACTTGTTTCTCTTACATCAGTGATAATTTCCATATGTAAATAAGTTATTAAGTATTGTTTTATTACCTATAATAAACCTTGATGCTCTACAAAAATATTTAGCCAATCTATTTTTATTTTTTATTTAAATAATGGTTTACAAATGTTTGTCCTTTTACCTCCTAAAGTTATAATCAGTGGAGGAAACTGAAAAATCTTAGATATACTACGGAAAACCTCAGATTTTCCTTTAGTTGGTTGGGACCTCACTTTCCAGCTCTACGCCCTCTTTTCTTCCTGTTGATTATCAAGGAGGCAAAATATTTCACCTCTGCATAGTTGTAATTGACTGTTTGGGGGTAGGAAAATTCCATTTAATTTTCTCTGAGTATCCACCTGGCAGGTTAGGTTTCTGTATAAATCAAACGTAATATCACATCCTTGAAGTAAGAATGAAAATGAGAGAACAAAATTGGCCTTGAGAGCAGCAATCTTAAAATAGCCTTTCTCTTAATATTATTAGAGAAAAAAGAAGTGTGATTTCTTCAATTGAAATGGCAAGTACAAAGGAAAATAAATAGTGTTCAAAGTGGCAGTGTTTCTGCTTGTTCAAATTCTTAAAATAAGGCTTCACATACAATCTCATAAAACACTAAATGAGAGAAAAAAAGGGAAAAAAGTTCTCTCTTCGCATTCCCTCAAGAAAGCACAAAAAGACAGATGGCCCAGATGAGACAGTCCCTGGTCAGATAAGTCCTTAATAATCTTCCTTTGCTTGGACAGAAAAACTATGCAGTGAACTATGTAACGACTTTATTCTCCCAGGAGAAGGCACAACAGTGAGAAAAGAAAGATGCCTAAAAATGGCCACATCTTTGACAACATGGGTTATAATGCTTTGTTTTGTTAAGTAATAAAAGAATAATAAGAATCTTTTCTTTTGTACCTTGCACTATCCTTTCTTAAGTATAAAACCAAAAGACAAAAGTCTGAAATAGTATGATTTCTATGGTTTATTTATTTTCCTTTCTGTTATATAATGAGGGAAGAACAAAGAAACTTGCTTTACCGTGTCTCTAGGAAATGAATAGTGGCAAAAGCAAAGAAAGAAAACAGAAAAACAAAGAAACAAAGAAAGAAAACAGCCCAAACCAACAGACTGTTAAAATAAATCCAATAATCTAAATTATTATCTCACACGGAAATACGGAGCTCCAATTTAATCTGTCAATAGCAATTAGAGACTCACTTGGATGCCAGTCTTGTTCCAGACTCAGTTTCTATATTACCTATCAAATAATACCTATTGTGCAAGATCCTAGACTAATTAGCATTAATCACTTCAAGCATTCCTAATTGGAAGTTAAAACAATTTTCCCTTTCAAAGACTCAACACCAACATCCTGGTAGTATAATTAGGGGAACTCTTGGTTAGAAAATCCAGCCTAGGACTGTTTTTGTAAGTAAAAGTTAATTGGAATCCATGCTTTCTTATTTGTATATGTTCTGTTCTTTGCAACAGAGACTGTAAAGACTCCAAGCCTAGAATCTTTAGCCCTTTACACAAATAAATAAATAAATAAATAAATAAATAAATAAATAAGTTTCAGACCCTCATTTGAAAAAGAGGGAGGTTAGTATAATTCTTGAGAACTTCCAAAGTCGTTTAACAAATTCTGATATGTATATATGCCTAGCACTCATATAGTCAACTTGCTATGAACCAAGAATTAACTTAAATGCCCATCTTTCAAAATTTGTTTCCACTCAGTAATTTAGGCAACAATGAGATATATGTGTTTTGGTTTGCTTTGCTGAACTCCAAAGCAAACCGGGCGCGGTGGCTCAAGCCTGTAATCCCAGCACTTTGGGAGGCCAAGACGGACGGATCACGAGGTCAGGAGATCGAGACCATCCTGGCTAACACGGTGAAACCCCGTCTCTACTAAAACATACAAAAAACCTAGCCGGGCGAGGTGGCGGGCACCTGTAGTCCCAGCTACTCGGGAGGCTGAGGCAGGAGAATGGCATAAACCCGGGAGGCGGAGCTTGCAGTGAGCTGAGATCCGGCCACTGCACTCCAGCCTGGGCAACAGAGCCAGACTCCATCTCAAAAAAAAAAAAAAAAAAAAAAAAAAGCTCAGTAAATTGACTAAGCCAAGCATTTTTAAACCCTCACATTATCTTCTCTTCGACTTTTGTTTATAATCACCTCCTTTCTTCTGTAACTACTGTTTCAAACACACAACCAATGTCTCACATCTATTGCTGAAAGAAACCTTAATTAGCCATCATTTATTTCAAGGCATTCATTTTAGAAGAAAGAAACTGAGGCTTAGAGGGATGAAGTGAACTATGTCCACACTGCTGATTAGCACCAGAGCTGAGAGGCGAATCTAGTCTCTGGGGTCCTACTCCAGTGACCTTTTTAAGATACCACAATGCTTCTTCAATCTGACTAGCCTCTATTCAAATCCTAGGATCTGCATTCAAATATTATCTTTCACTTTTGAATTTTTAATATCTCCCTGTCTCCTCAGTCCGAGCCCAAATAAGTCCTGTCTGCAGAAAAACTGTATTCCCATGAAGCTTAAAAATTTGCTGTTATAATTTGGGAAAGAGCTGTACCCACGAGTTCCTCCCACTTTTTTTCTCTTTCTACCTCTTATGTTCTTACAAGGTCTTTTCCATGGCCACAGCTCTTCCAATAGGACTTGCTGGTTTGTCACCAAATCTTACAAATGACCTATTGTGTTCCCTCCTTGTACCCACTTCTTCTAACACTGCTTCCCAGTGGCAGCTGACTGTCTGTATCCCTCCTTCCTTTTGTCAAATAATAAGGAATAATACTCCTTATTCCCCTGAAGATATTTTCTTGTGGCTCTTTTCCTGTTATTCCAACCTGTCTTCCACTCTCTGAAGCTATCTTCTCTGATGCCTTCCCCCTTTTTTTCTTGTATTTCATGTATCTCAAATGTTACCTGCACTCAGGAATTCTACTACTCTTTATTTATATCATCCCCAAGAGTATGGTTGATAATCATAAATTCAGACAGCATTGTGACAAAGGATTCAATAAAATCTCCAGTTAAGTCCTAAGGAATTTTTTTTTTCCTGTTTCATCTGTTTACCTATGTCAGTGAATAGCATTATTATTCCTAGAGTCCTGGTTTTTAAAATCTCTCTCTCTCTCTCTCTTTCTCTCTCTCTCTCTCTCAGTCTCTCTCTCCCCCTCCCTCTGTTTCTCTCCCCTTTCCCCCCTCCCTTCACATAGTTCTTCTTTCTCTCTGTAACCACGTGGATTCTCAACCACATGATATTTCTTATTTCATTAAACTCTCATTTTTTCCTATTTATACTATGGTCATCTCCCTGATCCAGACATGAGACACTTCCCCTCTCTTTCATGGATAAAGGAATCAGCATCACTGTGCACTCTCAATATCAGGAGGAAGATGTTGAAGTCAGAATGTATTCAGCATATTGTACCATTGATCTTGGTTTTGCTCAGAAAAAAAGAAAACATCCTTAAATAATGTGAAACTGTTCTAAAGGAAGCAGAAACAAGGGAAACTTAAATAAAAATCAGCACGTTTAACAGGATTATGAATTCAAAAATGCTTAACTAAAATCATGTTAATAAGTGGAAGTGTGTGTGTAATGTGAGTATAAACCAATTTAAGTTGAATTTGGTTTGCACTATGTGCCAAAACACCATTCTAAATACTTTACACATATTAACTCATTTAAGTTTTCAAACTACACATGAGGTAAATGGCCTTATTATAGCCATTTTGTAAATGAGAAGAATAATACACAAAGAACTTCATCAAGGAATTTATAAATAGTAAAGGGTAGATTTGAACTCAATAGAACCTAGGCTGTTAACTACAAATCTATAATGCTACTCTGGAAATAATTACTTTAGGAAGAAATGTATTACTTGACTGACTGATGTATTTTTACCTATTTACTCATTCATATATATGTATATGTATATAATTATTTATTTATTTATATTATTTATATTGATTTATATTGATATTTTTTCCCCAAAACCTGGTCTGTGAGAGTCAATGCACCCCGTAGGGATATATTACTGACAAGCCAGACATGTCTTTGCCCTCACGGAGCTGGCTAATGCAGCAGATGTAAGACAAGTAAGAAAAGGAAAGAAGGAAATGTAGGATAATCCTAGACATTTTATTTGAACAAATAGGTGGATGGTGACATTTTTTTCCTGAGAAAAATGAGAATTGTCCAATCTCATGTGTAATTTTCAATTAACTTGAGAGAACTAGACTTTTGTTTTGTTGATTTGTTTTTATCAGGAGGCACATAATGTCTAGGATTTCTCTTTTCATTATCGTGTCACCTGTTACTGTTCAATGCTGAGACAAAATAATACATTCAAAGTGGGAAATTATTGCTAGTCAAATTCTATTAATTTATTTTATTTTTTTTGCTATAATACTTTTATGAAAAGAAGCTTTCCCTCATTGCATATTCACTTGCAAAAATTCAATTAGCTATAAAATTAATATAGAAAATATGAAATAAATGCTTGGCTATTTCTCTTAATTTACCAGTTTTTAAGATTAAAAAGTACTTCTTATTATCTCCCAAAGGTAATAAATATTATTGTTTGTATGTGTACATATAAAAATGTATTAAACTCATAAATTTAAATATATTTTATGTGTTTCATTTCATGTGCTTTAATTGATTGCTGAGTCCTTTAGGAATTTAATACATGCTTTTTTAAAAAATAGAGTGACTCAATTCTAATAACAAAAAGTGACTCAACTTTAATACTTTTCATTCAAATGCAGGGCTATAAGGTTGTACTCAGAACATTCTCTTACCTTATCTCTACTTTTTCTTTCTTACACAGAGTGAATCCTGGTTTTACAGGACACAGAGGATGAGAGAACTAACACACCACATGATTATATGTTTTCAATTGCGAATTACAAACAATGGTCCAGAATAACATATTCACAGTACTAACATTCTTAAAATAAACCATATAATTGCTACAAATAGTAAATTTTTTTCAGTTGTTGTTCACAATCTTCACCTCCACTTTTTAAGGTCTGACACACATAATGACAGGATATTGATGTTATTTATTATATTTTAATTTTTATTTGGTCTTTGGTTCTAGAATTTACTACATAATCTTAATATTCATTTTGTGATTCTCTTAATCTCTACTCATTTATTGATCTGAAGGTCTTTCTCTAGTGTATTTCTCAGGAATGGCACATGGAAATAATATTGTTCAAGTGCTTATATATGGATAACTGCTTATGTGCACACATTATCTTTGAATAATACTTTTGCTTAATATAAATTCCATGGACATTTTCTACCTTTGAACAATTTAAATATAATCTGCCATTTTCTTTGTGGCAAATATTGCCCTTAACAAGTCTTAGGATTATCTAATTTTCTTTTCTTGCAAGTTCTTGCTCTTTCTGTTTAGATGCAACAATTTTTTTTTCTAAAAATATCAATAATTTAAAAAAATATATCTTGACTAGTTTTGCTGAGTAGGTATTTACAGGCATGCAGAATGCCAATTCAGTATATAATTTCAACTATTTTTTAAAATTTACTTAACAGTTATATTGCATTCTAGGTTAGTTTTGTTTTACTCTGTCTCTCTTTGTTTTGAGTTTAAGTTTATTTTTCTCTTATTTGCTATTTCTTTCAAGGCATTATTTCATTTTTTAAAAAATGTGTTTCTTTTAGGTTATACTGCATAACAAATTATTTTTTCTTTGTTTTCATAATTTATTTTATAATTGAATATATTTTATCTTTTCTTGTTTATATCTTTTCTCTTCCTTTTGAGATGAAGTCTCACTCTGTTGCCCAGGCTGGAGTGCAATGGCATGGTATTGGCTTATAGAAACCTCCACCTCCCAGGCTCAAGCGATTCTCCTGTCTCAGCCTCCTGAATAACTGGGATTACATGCATGTGCCACCACGCCTAGCTAATTTTCTGTATTTTCAGTACAGATGGGGTTTCACCATCTTTGCCAGGCTGGTCTCAAACTCCTGACCTCAAGTGATCACCTGCCCCAGTCTCCCAAATGATGACAGGCGTAAACCATTGCGCCTGGCCCTTGTTTATATAACATTTTCAATATCTTTTAATGATTTTGAAATATTATGTTACACTTTTTTTTCTGTTTTGTGGACATGTCTTTGGGTATGGTTTCATTGTATGTAAAGACGTTTCAATCCATACTCTCATTTTTTGTATACAATTTTTCCAATGAATGTGATCTTGACTATTTTATGTTGCAAAATTATCTTTTTATGCATTTTAATGCAAAATTAGTTTTCTGAATCTCTAGGTGGAAGCTTGGTTCAGTAAAACTCTTCTAACTCTACAGAGTTAAACCTACAGTTATCTCTTCTCTGTTGTTTACAAGCAATGCTAAAAAGTATGGTGATTTGCTTTCTGAAAATTTTGCTTCTGTTTCACTTTTGTTATTCCCTTATGCTTATGCATGCTAAATAAATTTTTATGCATAAGCATGGAGGAATTGCAGGAGAATGATCACTCAATTATACAATGAAGCCCCAGTGCTTACATACCCTTCTTCAAGGGGAAAGAAAGGCAAGGGGCATAGAAGTAAATTATTTTCAGGGGAAAAGAATGAGCCCAAAGAACAATGGCTTGGGACAATATTCTTCTATGCTCTCGGGGAGGTGGTGGGAAGGTGAAGGTAGAACTTCATTGTATAAAAAAGTTGACTTATGCAGATAAAGTCTCCCAGGTAAGTCTCTCTCAGAGCTGTCCTCAGAAGAATAGGTGAAAAGTCCACCTGGGCAGGATGAGGGCTCCCAGGCTTTTCTTTTTTCCTGGTGGCTAATCTTTCCTGGTTATGTGATGAGATTCCTAGAAATGGGTCTTAAGACAATTTCATTTGTCTTATAAAGAAGCTTCCCTAATCAGATAAATATATTTCAGAAAAAGTTCCTTCCCATGTTTCAGAAAAGTAAGATGATCAGAGAGACAGAGGGTGGGGAACGGTTAGAGAGAGACCTTGGTCCTGAAGCTTACTTCTGAGGCCTTTCAATTTTTTTTTTTTTTTTTTTTTTTTTTTTTTTAATTCACAGCTGTCAGCATGCCAAAACACCATATTTTGGAGTATTAGTTTCTGAGCCCCAACAACAGAAGGGCTTCTGATAACATTTTCAGAATTAAGACTGTTCACTCACTCATTCACTTACTTATTCACTCACTGAATCATTAACTTATTCATTCATTTTTGTATTCAACATGTAATGATTGATCACATACAATGTCCTTGACACACGAAGTCCTCTAGACCTAGTGGTTAACTAGTGAACACAATTATTAGATCTCTGCCTTGATAAAGTCGATGATAAATATGTGGAGATAAACAATAAGCAATAAACAAACGAGCAAATATATAAAATATCTGGTTAGGATAAAGAGTAAAAAGAAAAATAAAGTAAAATAATGACTTGGATAATAATTACTGCAGGTGAGAAAGGTCTCTGTACACAAATGACATCTAAGCAAAGACTTAAGCAAGAGAGATAGAGTCCTGTGGATATTTGAGAGGAGCATCGCTCACTCATCCACTCATTTCTCAAATATTTTAGAGTTCTATTTTGGGTAACATCTCAGCTAAGCACTGGAGATTAAAATGAGTAAAAGGGTTACTGTCCTGAAGAAGTTCAGAAAGACTAATATATTTCATTGTTTTATTCATCAATTTTATAAATGTTACACAGATTTAATTGAATGATCTCTAAAACCAGTAAAAAAAAAAAAAAAAAAAGCACATGTGTTTGCTTTAAGAATTAAAGGAAGAACTACATTTAAAGAAATTCTCAGTATTATCAAGAAGACAATTCACTTCTTTCAACATTTTTTTCTTACCTCACGGTATTTAAGTCATTCTCAAATTCTCACTGAGAGTTTATTAAAGCGTTGTTACGTAGTTTGAGTACAGAGATTCACTCTCATCTACATGGAGAGCTCTCTTTTATCCTATTGATTGTTTTGATCTTATTTTTGTCTTCCCTTCTAAGATGGAAGTCGCCTTAACAATCCTTCTGAGGCATACAAAAGAGAAGTAGCACAAGCAGAGAGAGGTTGGTTGCTCTTTCTCTAAGAAATGAAGATTTTGTAATGAGAGCACAGAACACGGAGTCTCCCTCAAGGCAGAAGAATAAGTGCTTAGCTTTCCAACTCTGCATGTGAAATGATTCACTAATTAGTAGTCCTAAATGTTAGGGAAAGAGAGATGGAGAAATAAAAGCTGCTTATATGATGTTTTGTGCATGATGAAAGTGTTATATAAAACTTTGCTTCTTCATGGAAAATACCACTCTGTAAAAATCTGGTGCTATAAACTGTTACTTAAGCGGGTTCCTACAGCTGCAGACTTATTAAAACCCAGCAGGTAAAGCTGTAATAAACAAATACCACCTGCTGCTGGAACAGGTGTTTGTGTCCTCATTTAGAAACCAAACTAAATGAGAGGATGCAGAGGGGTTAGAAGAGACCATTTCCTGGATTACCAGGAGCCTGGCATTCTGTAATTCATTGCTTGTGTGTCCTTGAACTTAATGCTGTGGGTTTTGACTTGCCAGGTTAGTTGATGATGCCTCAAGGATGAAACTTCAACACAATTAAGAAGACCTGGCCGGGCGCGGTGGCTCAAGCCTGTAATCCCAGCACTTTGGGAGGCCGAGACGGGTGGATCACGAGGTCAGGAGATCGAGACCATCCTGGCTGACACAGTGAAACCCCATCTCTACTAAAAAATACAAAAAAACTAGCCGGGCGAGGTGGCGGGCGCCTGTAGTCCCAGCTACTCGGGAGGCTGAGGCAGGAGAATGGCGTGAACCCGGGAGGCGGAGCTTGCAGTGAGCCAAGATCCGGCCACTGCACTCCAGCCTGGGCGGCAGAGCGAGACTCTGTCTCAAAAAAAAAAAAAAAAAAAAAGAAGACCTGTATCTTCTCCTGCTAGGATTCCTCACACTCTGTGTCACACTTTTTTTTCCTCCTAAAGTTGACCTCTCTTCATCCTGCGCTACTTAAATCAATTACAGGACACAAATTATTGAGAAGAGTTCCCTTTACCTCGTACACCAAACAAAAAGAAATTGTACAGTATAAATTAAAGAAGAGTATACCGATAGCATACTATAAAATGTAATAAGTACCTTTTAAATGTTACTTCATTATGCGATATTAAAATCTTCTCCTAGTTTTTTTTTTCTTTTTTCTCACAACTATTCTAATTGTAACACTCACTATTTTCTAAGACAAGAAAATACAGTTTCATTGTCCCAAAGATTTGTGACCTCTTCTTTTTAAACAATGTAAACTCTCCATCCTCATTTTATAATAATTCTGAGAAAGTATGACTGGAAGAGGCTCAAAAAACTTTGGATAAATGGTTTCTGGTTTCCCCAATTTGTTTTCAGTAGCTGCTCTTTTTTGTTTGTTTGTTTTTGGTTTTTTGTTTGTTTGTTTTTTTGGCTTGAGGTGTGCCTGATATTGTAATATCAGATAGAAAAAGTAATTGTGAAAATGCTTGGACTATTTCAAAGTACTCTATGGATATAAAAAAGTTGCAATGAGTTTTGCTTAAAGCCCATAGGAAATAAGCACTGCAATTTTGAAGTAAGTTTTAAGACTTCTGCCAAAGACTTGCAAAAGAGATTTTGTGACTCTTAGGACCCTCTCACAGGGACTAGAGGTTCAGATGAAAGAGGTTTTGGGAGACCACCTGGAAAAATATTATTTATGTCACTAAGTTTGGGGATCACAGTGACAATAGGTGAGATCTCATACTCACACATTGGAAAATAGGAAAAGCAAAACACAGCTGGTAGCTGCTTTGAAAGCAGAGCAAAGGGGAAGTGACTGACATGGGCAGCCTGTGTGCTCAAACTTTGTGATCAACATATACAAGGTATATGGATATTCAGACGCTGTACTTGAGAGCTTCACAGAGGAATGTTTTAGTTAAAGCAACACTGGGTTCTTGCTGTAAAGACATAATACCCACATGTTCAGAGGCTTAATAAGATAAAATTTTATTTCTTGCTCATATAAAGTCTAAGCAAGTAGGAAGAGGGCTTTCTTCCTTGTAGTCATTTAGGGGCTCAAGGTCCTTCTATAGTATGACTACTCTTGGTGACTGAAATTCTTCCCTACTCTTCTTGATACTGAGAATTTAGACCTTCTAACCCAGTTTGATCTGCAAGGATGTACATTGGATCTTTTCACAGTCCAAATCCTTGCATAGGTCTAAGGAAAATTCTTCAAAATACAGCCCCTTACTAAGGTGCCACTTTGAGGAAATGACTCTACACTATAAATAAGGATCATGACTGCTTGGTTGTTAGTTATGTTTATCTTCCATAGTGAAACATAAATAAGGAAGAGGGACCTCTGGGTGTTTCAGGGCTAGTGATCACGTAAAGGATCATCCAGGATAGAGAGGTCCTCAATTCCTGTAAGGGAATGGAGGGAGAAAATGTCCTGTGATCCAGCATATCAGTGGATTTCCAAGGAAATCAAAATAGCCCCCATGAAAGGTGACAGAGCAGGAGCTCCACCATTTTGGACAAATACTGCCATTTTAAGTTCCCCTTGATTAAAAACCTACTAAATCCAGCCCCAATACTTAAGCCTAATAGCTAATGTCAGCATGACCATAAGCCAGAAGTGACACCTCTGACCAGAAACATTCCAACCCTGAGATAAACCACCCCTTACTAGAAACATACCAACCCTGAGATAACCTCCTCTCCCACCAGAAACATGCCAGCCCTGAGATAACCTCCCCTCTGACCGGAGATATTCCAACTCTGCAATCAAACTCTCCTACACACAGAAACATTCTGAGCATGTGATAAGCTCTCCCTCCTTAAACCAATAAATACCCTTAATCTGCAAGAGGGAAGGCTCCTGACCAAAATTGGCCAGAAGCCCCTCTCAGGTTTATTCTCCAAAATAAATCTGTCTTTGACTGTTGAGCTGCTTTTCATGTTTTTCTTCTTTCTTTAACTCTTACAAAAGGAAGTGTCAGCAATAAAAATTTCCTAAACCAGAGAAAATAATCTTTCAGTACTAGTAAGTCATTATTTTTCTACTCTCTTAACTCTTTTTCTTTTCTATTTTCCTCATCTTCAACCCCATCCCTATTCTTTGGAGTCAGAAGTGGCAGATACCAAAATAAAGAAGGAAAGGAAGAAATAAAATTGGGGATAGAAAAGAGATTATCCTATCCCTTTCACAGTAGAACTTGCAATACAGTTTTTAATTTTATTATGAATCCGTATCGTGCTACATATTACTTACTACCCAAGGAACTTTCAATTACCCAAAAGTAAAACAACATGACAACAAAAAACCCACACCAGATTAACCTTTAATTTCATTCAGTAACATGGGAAGATCTGCCCCAGAGAACACATTTAAAAAGGTAGTAAAAACTAAATTATTATTTGATGATTTGTTGATTTATTATTATGTCCCACAAGTCATGTTTGTATAATGTGAGGATGGAATAAATAAAAAGTAATGTATTGATTATATGAAAGAAAATCTTTAGTAGGTATATAAAACTAAAGGTTGTGGTTTATCACTTTTCTTTGTTTTATGAGTGCTAATCTCCATACCTATGATATTTATTAATTGTGCATAATTATATTTGATTATACCTTTCTTCCTTAGTGCAAAGTGACCATTATTTATTTTTTGATGATTTATCATCATTGAGAGTTTCAGCATCACTTTAAAATAATGTAATTATAGAAGAGATCAGGCATATTAGGAAAAGTGGCTGTCTCCTTCAGCCTTTCTTAATACTTTTTGCCTCTTTTCCAGGTAGAATGGATTAATCTTTCTTGACATTAATTCTGTAACTTATACACATCTGTTTCTCCCATTGGACCTGAATACTTTGAAGGCAGGGATTTTGAATTCCCTTTATCTTCTATAATACCAAATATGTAAAGAATCTCGTAAATAGAAGAGCTAAATTGTTTGAAAAAGAGGCTGAAAGTTAAAATTCTGTAATAAATTCCTGAAGTTATCTTTTTGGTGTTTTTTTTTTTTTTTTTCTTTAAGAAATTATCTTTATCTCTTAAATGTGGAACACAGGAAAAAGTTAGTTAATTGAGGCTTTTAGATCTGTGTTCCTATTAATCAAAGTTTTAATAATATAGATATATATGATAGATCCAGTGTTTGACAAGATGCCTGCCTTGATATTATAATGAAGTTTAACATGTTAAAAAGTCCCTGTAGTAGAGACCTACATAATTCAGAATTCGGTCTTTCTTTTTCCTATACATGGCAACTGGAAAGTGACAAGTGCATTGGTGTGGATTTGAACAGCTTTAAGAAAGGGATTAATTAGTCCAAGAGGGAGTATTTCCAATGGGATACTTAGCCTTGGAAAAAGGCAACACAATGTAAGCTATCCCTTCTGCTCAGAAAGGCTTTTTGGGTGTCCATACCATCTCTACCAAATCATAAAATCTGTGTTGCTCTTTGTTTTGCAAGTCAAATTGTGAAAAACTTTTCATTCCAATGTGAGGAAACAAAAAGGATCTTTTAATGAATCATGTTATTAATTCACACCTGTATGATTTTGTTACATCTAAAATTAAATGAAAATCATTTAAGATTTCTCAGACTCTAGAAAAAAGTCAGTATGAAGAAAACCTCCAAGTTTAATATTTGTTGTCATTGCCAACTTAATTGATTATCTTAGGGAAGCAGGTTGTACAGTAGTGACAAAATACGATTTCAAAAGAGAAATATATCATTGAAGTGGTATATTAACTACGAAGTAATCTTAGTGCTTCTAAGGGTTCACAGTCCTTCTGTTACATGTGAAAATAAAGTAAATGCAATATGCTAAATATTTTTCTACATTCTTCCCTTGTCTTTCGAGGTCACCAAAATTATTTCTGTTAGCCAATTTCCTTCCTATTAGCTCTCACATCAGAGTAACTGCCTTGTAGAATTTCTTTGATGCTGGACATTTATGACATGCTGGACTTTTACTGCTTGAGGCTGTTTCTAGCACATTCACTAATTATGTTTAAATAGGAGCTTGCTCTTATAAAATGGCAAATCTGGATTTTTAGAGCAGAACAGTTAAAACAACACTGATGCAAATCCAAGGAAAGTAGGGTTGAAACAGAAGCCCATTCAGCCAAGGATAACATTGCAACAGAAAAGCAATTAATTAATTTCATAGGACATATTTCAGGGCTTCCACATTTTTATCCACTCTGAAATACTTCTTTTCTTTAACATATTTGCAATTCATCACCTTTTCAGATAGACAACCTCAGCAATTTAAATGCAGACCTATTGTGCTTTGTTGTTCTTGTTCAGTGATGTAAGACACAAAATTTAACATTTGCCATCCTTCTCTCTGCAACCAATACCAAAAACCAGGCTCTTATGTGACTCCCTATATTGCTGTTTCCTCTACGCCTACATAGATGGTGCAAAATGACAGAGAAAACTCCTAACATGGCAACCATATCAGAGGAAGAGAGAGTAAAGAGACTTTTTTAGTCTGAATTTTTTCCCTAGCTTATGGTATCCATTTAGGCAAGTCAATAAACTTCTTAGAGTCTTAGTTTTACTATTCATAAAATGAGAAATTAAGTTGAAATTTTGCATTTTTCCCAAATTGACCAACTGTATGTAATATTATCATTATCATTATTATTACCATAGGTTTATGTTTATTTTCTTTTATTGAAGTAACTTTATACAGTAGAAGTACCCAAATCTTTAACTGTACAGATCAATGAATTTTTAAGTATGCACGGACCTGTGCAACTACCACTCAGATCAAAGGATAGGTTTCCAGGCCCCAGTAGGCTTGCTTGTTTCCCCACTGAGTTCATACCCTTTAACACTCTCAGACTTCTGACATAGCTTTGCCTTTTCTGCTTTTGAACTTTATGTAAATGGAATTATTCAGTATGTGCTATTTTGTGTCTGCCTTCTTTTGTTCAACAATACATCTGTGAAAGTCATCCATGTTCTTATTAGTAGTAGTAGCTTATTTTTCATTGTTGTGTTGCATCCCATTGTGTGCACATAACATTTGAGTTGTTTTGAGTTTGTGACTATCATGAATAAGACTGCTGATAACATTTTTGTAAGCAATAATTTTTTTTGGAGGAAGATATGCAACCTGAAAGAGAACTTCTGAATCATAGGTTAATCATATTTTTTACATTAGTACATATTTTTAAAAAGTGTTTCATACGTTTTATAACTGTACCATTGTACACTTTTTTTATGATTCGTAAATTTTTGCTAACTCATGGTTGTATAATTATATGTTTTTATGGATTCTCAAATGTTTAAGCATTTTCTTTTACTTAAAAATATAAGTAATATCTATGATAGTTTGATGTGGTAATTATATTTTGTCTAATTTCAATTAAGACACATATGAAATTATTAACAAACAAAATAGGCATCCTGATATAATTTTAAATGCTTTCATGCTAACCATATTTGTTCTAGATAATTGTTCCTGGGTCATTTCCCCCAAGAACTTTTAATTTTTAAAAAGTATATTTCTACTATATAAACAATATTTTTATTAAAATCCCAGAAAAACATAAACAGTTTGAGTTTGCAATTAAAGAAAATTTTAAAAAGAACGCACTTCAGAAAAAAATGTTAACACTATCATGAGTTAATATGAATTAGCTTTTTCATTGTTTATGCTTACAATGTAACATATGTAGGAAGTTTTGGTTTAGTATTAGCTAAAGGTTTTGTCAACCATATATGAACCCTAAATTTGTTTTCCAAATGATACCATAAATCTTTTAAAAATTTCATGACTCTGACAACTGTTGTTATCTTTATTATTATTAATGTTACCTTTATTATTGGCATTGAAAGTAATGGCAAAAACTGTGATTACTTTTATACCAACCTCATATAATCCATTCTGCCACATAAGTCTTTGAGAATTATTTCACTAGTTTGGAAATAATGTTCCAGGACTTTTCCTTATTTCAGCTAAAAACGAGGTTCTTTGTCCCATGTCCATGAAAATTCAGGCTCACAGACAATTAAATGGTGATTAAGACAGGGTTTTATTGGGTAAAAAGGAAGAAAGGGAGGAAACAGGGACTCTTGCAAGGCCAGAGTCTCTGCTAGAGCACTTCCTGCAGGCTGTTGGAATCCTAGGTCTACACAGGAAGAGGAGGGGCCAGGCTCCTCCCTGCTGCAAATGGCATGAACTTCCCGAGGCTCCACCCAAGTGGGCAGGCTGGCTGGAGTTTCTCCAGGAATCCCCTCCTACCTGGAGGTCTCAATAACATGCATTATATACCACTATCATCCAATGATAAAAACAACATGATGGCAAAAGTACAAAATTTGAAGTTGGCTTTGTCTTTCAATGGAATGCAGTTGGTGTGTTATTGTTAATTATCTGGGTCATCTTAAAGCAAAACTGGTGCCTCTAACCTTTATATTTGCACAATGGACCATGATTACATATGGCAGACACTGCATTCAATAAAAAATATTTTAGATGAGCACATTTTTTCCAAAATTAAACCTATATACATTTTCCAGTTTCTTTTTCCTGTCAAAATTTGTTTAGAAAACAACAACAAAAAACTAGCATTGGGGGAGAACTCAGATAAAAATAAAAGGTCTGACTCTTGGGATCACTTCATATATTGGTAATCCCAAATTACATAATCTAGAGCCAAGGATATATTAGTAACCCCAAATTACATAATCTGGAGCCAAGTGTTGATTTTCATGGTGGCTAAACTTATTTTTGCTAAATTTGTATGATGAGAATAGCAACACAAATCACTGGAATAAAAGAGTAACCAATACTCGGGAGGCTGAGGCAGGAGAATGGCGTGAACCCGGGAGGCGGAGCTTGCAGTGAGCTGAGATCCGGCCACTGCACTCCAGCCTGGGCGACAGAGCGAGACTCCGTCTCAAAAAAAAAAAAAAAAAAAAAAAAAAGAGTAACCAAAAATGCACACTAAAAAATGAACTAATATTTTGTTCATACAAACATGTTGCAAATTAAAATTCTATTTATTTACAATAAGCTTTATTTACAAGGAGGACTTTACCCCGGGACACAGCTGAGCAGTACCCTGAGGATCTAACAGCTACAGAGGACCTCCCATATAAGGCAATAGTACTGCACATGGGTGCTACCTCCATCTCCTGCCTTGGATGCCAGATCAATAACTAGAGATAAGTTGCATCACCACCCTGCTGAAAATGAGCTAGGGCTGATAGAAGGGAAAAAAATAAACACTAAACCGGTTTAATAATTAATTAGACAGATCCAGTAGGAGCTACAGAAATATTACAGGGATTATATTTTTAGAGTATTTGATTCAGAGGGATAGAATGTAACTATAAATAAGCAAGAATTAATTAACTTGGGGAACATTTTCTCAGGACATGGGATTTAACTTCCTGGTAAGGGACAAAAAGAATGGGGTAAATTTGCTGCTGGATTAGATCCTAGCAATCCAGAAAAAAAATAATGTCTGGTGCTCAGTAAAGTGGAAATATTTGTGTTGCCCTCACAGGTGGTAGAGGATGAAGCAAAGAGACTGAAGGAAGGGGCATGCTAGAATGGCATAATCAATGTCACTGGTGACCAGTAAGTCCAGGAGGTACACCATTCACCAAGGTCATTAGAAACATGCTGAGTGAGGCACCAGAAGTTCAATGATGATTCTTCTCTTCAGGCTACGGCTAATTGTAGGAGAGGGGAGTCACAGAGCTAGAATTCTTAATACCCATGGAAATAGTGGACTCTCAAAGTAATAGAGGCCAGGAGGCAGCCTTTATCCTCCACAAACCAAAAAGCCACAATTTCCTTGAAATTCAGCAAGATAAGTAGGTGCCCATGGATTTGTTAAATTAAATTTGTTAATTTGTTCAACTTCCGTTACAAAAGAGCAGCTAACAGAGTTTGATCCACAGGGGCCTGAGAAGATGGCATTACTACGGTCAAACTAGATGCACAGTCAATAAAATTGCTGCTTAACCTTTATTATCACATACATACATACACAAATGCAAGATACAGAGAGGCCACCACAATTAAGATAAATCAAAATCTCTGGCTAAGTTTCCAGAACGAAGCACGTTTTCTGTTCTAGAATCCTTTGATTGAAGAGTAGTTACGTCCATAGGAAGAAGGACCTTGCCATATGTCCTTTTACAAAGGGAACTATGATCATTTACTCTGATGACTACACACTATGGAGAAAGGAATACTCAGACATGTTAAGGGTTTTTAGGCACACAGTCATACCCGGAGACTCAAAGCATCTTTATATTTCTCCATTAGAGTGGGAGCTTAAGCATACCACATAATACATGAGGTTCTAAATAAAGTGTGGTTCATAATATACTAAATGGATACATGGACCTTGGCCATGCCCACTGGCCATTTTCCCAGGCTCTGAGTGTGTAATTTGAATTGATATGCTAAGAATAACTACCTACATTGGGTCCCAGGCATGTGTGTAAGAGCTATCACACTGAGGTAGTTAAAAGCAAGAGTTTTAGAAATTATCCCTCCTCCCCAACTACAATAGTAAATCTAAAACCATATTCGCACTCAAGAGAGTGGGAACAGCAAAATCAGTTCTGCCATTGATGAATTAAAGGATATAGAAGTGCTGGTCCCCGACATACCTCCATTTAATTTGCCTGGGTGGCCTCTGCTGATACTGGCTGGACTTCAGAGAATGCCTGTTGATAACTGCAGGCTCAGCTAAGTAATGGTGCCAATCACAGATGCTGGTAAATGTGGAAATGGTGCTAGAGCAGATTAATCAGGAGGTAATAGGTGCATAATAGGTGCCCATAAATTTGTTAAACATGTTTTCAACTTCAGTTACAAAAGAGGATCAGAAAGGATCATAGGGATTTCGTTCATGTGGGGCAGACAACAGTCTTTATCTAGTTTTAACTCAGGACTATGTTCACTTTGCTCCCGTTTTATGAAATAGTCTGAGGACATCTGGATTACCAGGACACCCCAAATGCCATTACACTGATTTATTTCATCAGTGAATTTATTTGTATTGAGAAGGACAAGAAATAGGTGGCAAACATTCAGGTAACTTTGGTAAGATATGCATTCCAGAGGGCAGGTGATTACACGAGGAAGATTCAGAAGCCTGTTTACTCAGAAATTGATGATATTTTTAAGTGTCCTGTGCTTGGGGATATTCCCTCCAAAGTAAATAAATAAATAAATAAATAAACAAATGATGGGAACATTTTGCATGCCCCAAAACAAATAAGCAAGCATCGTTCCCTTTTATGAGTTTTGGAGGAATCATATTCCACTTCTAGGAGTCAGTTCCTTTTCATTCTATATACCAAGTGACATGGAAACTTGCTGCCTTTGAGTGGATCTGGAGAAGAGGGCTCTCCAGCAGGTCTAGACTCTGGTACCTGGGCCATATGAACTGACAGATCCTTTGGTTTTTGTAAGTATCTGAGATAAAAATAGATGCTGCATAAAATTTGTGGCCAGATCCAGTGGGAAAATCACAACAGCACCCTTACTGAACGTTGAAACAGCTTCCTAAAGGCACAGTTAGAGTGGCATCTTGGAGGCAACACTGGAAAAGGGTGGCATCACATCCCTCAGAATGTACTATATATACTAAATCATAGGCCTCTGTATAATTCTGTGCCCTCAAAAGACAGAATACATTAGAATCAATGAGTGAAAACTAGTGTGATCTTATTCACCTTCACTCCCAAAGACATGCTTGGAAACTGTACTTTCCAGCTTCATGACTTGAGTCTGCAGGGCTAGAAGTTCCAGTTCCCAAAAGTGGTGCATGCTTCTCAGGGGACAGGATAGATTTTCCATTATATTACAAGTTGTAGTTGCTGCCATGACACTTTGGATTCCTTGTACCTGGGGACCAGTAGGTGAGAAGCGTCGTCACCATACTATTAGTGGTACTTAGCAACACTGAGCAGCAAGAGAACGTTGGGCTGGTTTTATCCAATGGAGGCATCGAGGAATACATGTGCAACACAGGTGAAGCCTTTGAGGTGTCTACATACTTTCTTGCCACATCGTAACTGTAAATAAAGCCATGCAGCAAACCTGGCCTAGGAAGGTGCTATGGAATATATGTTTGTGTCTCTCCAAAATTCATATGTTGTGTGTCTCTTCCCAGTTCCCAATGTGATGATATTCAGAGGTGGGGCCAACTGAGGGGTAATTAGGTCATGAGACTAGATTCCTCATAAATGGGAGTAGTGCCCTTATAGGTAGAGACCCAAGAGGGATGATCTCTGTCTCTGGCATGTAGGACACAGCCAGAAGGCAGCTTCCAGTCAGAGAAAGGGGTCTCGCCAAGGGCCCAACCATGCTGGCTCCCAGATGTCAGGCTTCTAACCTCCGTATCTGTGAGAAATAAATGTTGGCACTTTATCCTTCCCATTCCACAGTATATTTGAACCCTTAGTTATCATAACCCTCTCTCTTAGTTCAAAGCACCCAGGAAATATGTGTTGTAATGCCAAGTAAGCCATGGAGCCAAAGGAGGAAAGGGGATTTTAGCATAGATAGTGTAAACAAGGAGTTGATTATTACCAGTTTTGGTACTAATATCATGTGCAGCAATGGGTCTGAAGCTTGTCCCATTAACCGCTCCTAAGTGTTTCCTCAGGGAGAGAAACCTATGGGAGCCTTGGAGGAGCTGGCTGTAAAAACGCCCTCTTCAGATCTCCTTCAGCAAAGGGAAGAGGAGGAAGTTTCTATGAAATTCATTTCAGCTGCTGTACTCTGAAATCGCTCACCAAGTTCACACTGAAGCTACAGTTTTCACTCAGCTGTTTCCAACCAATGCCTAAACTGAATAGGGATACGAATGAAGGCTCTCCACGAAAGCCATCAGACTTTTCTATCCTGCGACTTCGGCACAGGGACTATCTGTGAGCCCCACCCAAACTCTTTTAGAACTGCACAACAGGCCGGGCGTGGTGGCTCACGCCTGTAATCCCAGCACTTTGGGAGGCCGAGGTGGGTGGATCACCTGAGATCAGGAGTTCAAGACCAGCCTGGCCAAACTGGTGAAACCCTGTCTCTACTAAAAATACAAAAAAAAAAAAAAAAAAAAAAAAATAGCTGGGCGAGGTGGCGGGCGCCTGTAATCCCAGCTACTTGGGAGGCTGAGGCAGGAGAATCACTTGGACCTGCAAGGCGGAGGTTGCAGTGAGCTGAGATCATGCCATTGTACTCCAGCCTGGGTGACAGAGTGAGACTCCGTCTCAAAAAAAAAAAAAGAACTGCACAACATTCTAAGATCTTCCCTTTTGGCTTTCTTCTTCTTAAGAGACAGACACTTATCACTGCCTGAAGAGCCTCCTATCCTCCTCAGGCTTCCTCCTGAGGCTCCTCCATGGGCTGGACTTTTCGCTTAATGAATCGCCTGTATATCTAACCTCATCATGGAGTCTGCTTCCTGCTCGACATGGATTAATTTACCCGTGTTTTCAGGCACATCCTCACTTATTATATGCAAATTTGTGGAAAACTTCATATCCATCATTACACACCAGTATATCAGCTTTAATTTTTTTACGGTTTTCTGTCTTTTAGGCATATAATAAAAATTAAATAGCAGATCCTAAACACCAAAGTACAGTGGAAAGAAGAGGATAGATTGCATATAAAAGAAAAATTAAGTTAATCCTTTCTCTTAGGGGAAATAATAAAAAAAAAAAAAACCTAAACTAGATTAGATTATTGTCAGGTTATTACAATTTTAATAAGAAGTAATCTTTTTAAAAATTTGCTTAGGACTGTAGTATTCTCCAAGGCAAATGATATTTTAAATGATAGATCAAAATGGGTATAAAATTGTTTACCCTGTGAGTTACCCACAATGGTATATTTAGTTTATCTAAAATAAAGCATCCTTCACTTGCCTTGATATATGTGTGTGAGTATGTGTGTGTGTGTGTGTGTGTGTGTATAATGCTTGAGATAATTTGTACTTTTCTGTTTGTTAACACTTTGGCTCAAAGTCAATATTTTCAATGCAGTTGGTTTAGTTTTGGGGCTGAGCCTTTTGTCACAAAGAAAACCAGGACTGCTCAGTCACAACATTTTAAGCCCATGAGCTCTTTCTTCTTGGTTAGGGTAATTTTGTCATAATCACATTTTTGGAACTACAATTCAGAGCACATAATTCTAAATCTGTCACATACATTTATATATGTATATATGTGTGTGTATGTCTATATATGTATATAAAATATGCTATGTCCTCTGAATTGTGATTATATTCTCTCTCTCTCTCTATATATATATATATACACGAATGAAGTATGTATCTCTCTCCAGAGAGAGAGAGAGAGAGAGAGAGAGAGAAAGCGAGAGAGACTGAGCAAGAGAGAGAGAATGTATTTGTATGCATGGTGCCTCCTTTGAACTTACGAACAATAAAAAGATTATTATAGAGCATGTATTTTTTATTTTCCCAGAAAAATAATCTTCAGAGAGGCTGTCCAATATGCTTAAGCCCACAAAATTTTATATTTCATTTTAGATTCATTGTTATTTTGATTGTAGATTTCCATTTCTTGTCTCGTTTTTAAACCCTCCAATGGATTCTTTCTGCGCTCTGCACAAATAAAACCAGACTATGGCATTAAAATAAAGACAGACTTTAATAGACATGAGGCCAGCAACACCACGTGATAGAGAGTCATAACTCAAATCAATCTCTCTGAGAATTTGGAGGCCAGGGTTTTAGGGGAAAGTGGTGGGAGCGGCTAGGCAGTTGATGCTTGCTGCTGATTGGTTGGAGGTGCAGTCACAGGGATGTGGAAAATGAGCTTGCTAGTGTCTCAGCGCTCTGAGGACCCGGCCTGGTTGGGGGCGGGCTGGGCACAAACCAAAGAGCCTCCCCTGCTACTCCAACACGACACTGGAAATATGGGTGGTACATGCTGGGCGAATCTATTGGGTTTCCGCCCCTACCCCTCAGTCCTCGCCTTTCTCACCGTGCCACTAAGAACACTTGGCTGGTAAGGGAAGAACGCCTCAAGTGAGTATTCATGTAACTCCAGCAAACACTGCACATGCGCCCCCTCCCAAGTGCTGGCCCCTCCCAAGTGCTGGCAGGCTGCAGAGCGTGCAGACAGCCCGCCTCAAGAGAAGAATCAGGGTAGAAGGGACACAACACCCCGGAAGTATGCCAACGCATAAAACCCCAAGTCAAAGGTCAAACAGTACACTTGATCTCACAAGTTGCCCACTTGACCCTCTTCCAAGTGTACTTTCCTTCCTTTTGTTCGTGCTCTAAACCTTTTTAATAAACTTTCACTCCTGCTCTAAATACAAATAAAAATATATAGGGATATGGGAAATGGTCCTTGTGCTTGCTGAGTTGCTTCTAGGTGGGGCCACAGAAGACGTCGGCAGGTCCAGGTGGAGCCATGAGTAGTCAGACGTGCAAAAACTCTGAAAGACATCTCAAACTGCCAATCTTAAGTTCTACAATAATGATGTTATCTGCAGGAGTAATTGGGGAAGTTGCATATATTGTGATCTCTGGAATAATGGCCAGCAATTGTTTATGTCTGCACTTTGGCAGAATTCAGGCTCCTCTATCCTCCTAGCCTAGCTGTCTCTTGATCTCTTTACAAAGGCTGTTGTTTTGGAGAAGGGATATTATCATTTAAACTAAAAACTAATGTGTATCAAAGTTAGCTTGGCCCAAGCCCAGGAATAATTAAAGGAAGCTTGAAGGCTAAAGGCAAGATGATGATTGGCTAGATCAGATCTCCCCTACTGCCGTAATTCTCTCACTGTTACAATTTTTGCAAAGGTGGTTTCCATTTCAGTCAGTTTCTTGAGTTTTTTTCACATTATATTCACTCATTTTGACAAAACAGCTAAAATGACTGAAGAAATCCACCCCCCACAACTATAAAGGTAGGTAACTACTCTCCCCACTTTTTAGCACTTCATAGAAAATTATCTTGGTTTACAGTCAATGGAGAGGCAGTTTCCATCCCCTCCCTGCTTCCTGTACTCCTTTCCCAAGGGAGAACAGAGATTGAGAAAAGAAAATTAGCATGTATAGCTTAGACCTTGAAGCATTTGTCCTCAGGACAAAGGTTTTCTCTGCTTATTCAGATGGTAAATATACCATAGTAAAATCTTTCCTTGAAAGGGAGGTTTTCAAAAAAAGACTAGCTGTGCTTGTCACAGCATATGGTTGTGTGTCTAATGGAACAAGCACAGTTTAGATAATTCATTTAGCCACACCACAAGACATGTTACCTCATCACGATTATTAAAAACGAAGGTGACATTTTCAACTCCATCTGATTCCTGTGTCTGCTTATCCAGAGGTTTTGGTCTCAACAAAGATGGAGGCAAATTGCATATTGATAGTTGTAAGGCCCATTCTAAATGCTGACACTACAACAGCTCTGTTGTGACAATAATACAACAAGAATGGAAACAAATGAAATACATTAAGGCTGGTAAATGTGAACGACAGAAGGAACCCAGATAACAGATGGAAGGACAGCAATTGCCTCACTCTAATTTTTACATTTTATGACAAAAGTAAACACTCTTTATTTAAATTATGTTAGTTATTTTCTATTACTTCAAGTTGGAAGCAATTCTATAGATAAAAATAAAGTGGACTTACGAGACAAATGTGGACTTGGATTCGCAAGATAAATTTATATTTATTCATTCACTGACTTATTCATTCAACAATTGATGCATATAATTCTACTTCACATATTTTAGTTTTAAATAATTACATATAGTTGATATAGAAAGATATTTATATATTAAAATTTTTGTTTTATATATAAAATTTGGATACCAAATAATAAAATATATTATTATAAAATGTTGTATCCTAGTGCTTAGAATACTCTCTGTATAGAGTAGGCAGTTAATAAATAACCATTGAGTAAATTTAATCTACTATCTACTAGGTGTACAAGAACAATATGATAGGGAAGATATATAAAAAAATGAACATATAATTCAGGGTATAGGTGTAATATATTTTACACGTATATTCCTTACTATATTTTTATGGAAGAAATATGATCCATATTATGGATGAAAACTATGAATCTGTTTTTAAGGAAAAAGAAAGAGTTTTTGTTTTTACTATTTGCAACTCTGGAAATACTCTTACATCATTCCCGTAAGTATCAAACTGTTATATATTTTAATGACCTTTTGAAGGCTAATTGAAATAAGCATATATGTAAATGGTACAATTTGATCATTTTAGCATATGTGTATGCTTGAGAAACTGTCATCGCAATTGAGTTGCCAAATATTTTCATTACCCAAAAACGTTCCTTTGTGCCTCTAATTTCATTCCTTCCTCCACCTCTGTATGTGGTTGATAACTAATCTCCTTTAGGTCATTCTAAACTAGTTCACACTTTATATAATTTTAGATATATACTCTTTTTTGCTTAATTTCTTTCCATTATCAGTTACATTATGTGATTCATGTGTCTCCACAGTTTTTTTTTAATTGATGAATAGCAGTCCATAATAAGAATATATAATAGTTTACAGACATTTGGTTTGCTTACACTTCTAGACTATTAAAAATAAAGCTGCTATAAACATTTCTGTATAGTTTCTGTTTCATATGGACATACGTTTTTGTTTCTCTGGGCTACTAAATATCTCGGGGTCAGTTGTTCCAGTCAAATGGTATGAATGTGTTTAAACTGAAATCTATTGCCCCCCTGGCAGGGCATGGTGGTTCACACCTGTAATCCTAGCACTTTGGGAGGCCAAGGTGGGCAGATTACTTGAGATCAGGAGTTTGAGACCAGCTTAGACAATATGGAGAAATCCTGTCTCTATCAGAAATACAAAAATTTAGCCACACATGATGGTGCACGCCTGTGGTCCCAGCTACCTGGGAGGCTGAGGTAGGGGGATCCCTTGAACCTAGGAGGTGGAGGTTGCAGTGAGCCGTGATCTTGCTACTGTACTCCAGTCTGGGTGACAGAGTGAGACCCTGTCTCAACAAACAAACAAAACAAAACAAAGTAAGAAAACCTATTGCCTTGAGCCTTGCCAATATGTGGAATGTTCCATTGTAGCCATCATTATTCATAATAGACATATAACAGTATCTTAAGTTTGCAGTTCTTTGTTGATTAATAATGCTGACCAATTTATTCGTGTTCTCCTTGGTTACCTGATAAAGTCTTTTGACTGCCTTTAATGGATTGCATATTTTGTTACTGAATTAGGAAAGTACTTATGTATTCTGCATAACATTTATTTATAGTGTATATGTTATTAATATTTTCTCCCTGTCTATGGTTTGCTAAGTTTTAGTTTCTTAGTTACGTGTTTTGAAGAGCACAAGTTTGAATTTGGATGGCTTTCAAGGGTTTATTTTTGTAGTTTTTTTTCTCTTCTTCTTCTTCAAAATATTTGACTAACCCAAGGTTATAAAGACTTTCTTCTGTGATTTTTTTTCTAGAAGTTTTATGCTTTAGGTTGTAGGTTTTATATTTTAGTCAATTATCTGTTACAAGTTAATTGCTTTGTATGGTATAATAATCGATGTTTATGTTTTATATATATACACACACACACACATATAATATATATGTATATACATCCATTGATCTAATAACATTATTTGAATGGACCTCCATTAAATCATCTTTGCATCTTTGTCAAAAAATCTCTACTCTGTTCTAATTTTCTATTTTGCCATTTTTTGCTAATGTTCAAATATTTTGATTATGGTAGCTGTGTAGAAAGTAATAAGATCAGGTACTGTTAGTCTAAGAATATTGTTATCTTTAAACCTGCTTTGATAATTCAACATACTTTCTACATTTTAAAATCATATTGTCAATTTACACACTGAACAATGTTTATGGTATTTTTATTGATATGTGTTGAATTTATAATAGATCAGTTTGGGAGACTTGTCATCACAATTGTGAAGCTTGCACCTCATTAAATTCATCTATTTTTCCACTTATTCATTTATAAATTTATTTTAGTAATATTGATAAGTTTCAGAGACAAGATATTATATTTGCTTTTGTGAAATGTATTTGTAGGTATTTTTTGTTTGGGGCATTACTGAAAATACAATTTTTAAAATATCCAATTGTTCTATGGTTGCACATTGAAATATGATTGATTTCTTAAATAATAACCTTGCATCTTCTGACCTTGCTAAATTTAATATTGAGTTCTAGTAGCTCTTTTTTAGTATCTTTGTAATTTACCGTGTACACAAAACTGCATATAGGACATTTTACTACCTCCTTCCTGTCTTTAGTACTTTTCTTTCTTTCCTTATTACAGGAATTAGAAGCTCCAGTAAAATTTTTGAATAGGAAGTAAGGAAATAGTCATCTTCATCTTGTTCCTAAATTCATGAAAACACAATTCTGATTCAATTTATATGCCATTTTAATATATCAGGAAAAAATCATCAATCAGTGCAATGGTAAGCACACACAGAAATATGTATAGTGAATTATTTTTAATGAGAAAAACAATAAAATAGCTCAAATATAATCAACCAGATAATGGTGAAATATATTGTATAATCAGCAATTTTAAAATTTGAACCAAATTTAGCTATATAAATCAATAGGTAAACACATAAATGTAAATTTGAATCAGGTAAATAGTAAGTTACATAGGATTACCTTAGCATGATATCATTTACATAAAAATTAAAATCATGTGAAACTGAACAGTATAATTTAAGGGATAGGTACACACATAGTGAAACATTTCAAAAACTCATGGGAATGATAAATACAAAATTAAGAACATTGGTGCCCCTGCGGGGTTTAAAGGAATGCATGATGAGAAAAGTATACATTAAGGATCAGTAGTTATTTTGTTTGGTAAGCTCGATGGTGGATATATGTATTTTTAAAATATTATTATTTGCACCTAATAGTTTACTTAAAAAAAATAGAAAACACTTGTTAGCAATCTGAGAATGTCAAAGGTGAGTTCCATATCCTATATCTAAAGGATACTTTCATCAAATGTATTGAAGAATACGAGCCGATTGAACCAAGGTCTAAAATTTAAAATTAAAGTTTCTGATAAAGTTCTTAATTCTTATTCTCAATATCTAGGTAATAAAGCTTTAATAAAAAATATTCTTTTGAGTGTTTGAATGGCACTTCTGTATTTAAATATACATTTGAATGTCAAAAGTGTTAATGACTACAACATATTCCAATAATTTTATACTGCTTACATAGTTCTAAGGATGGAATAAGCAAAATAAAACATTCCTAAAAATGTAGAAAGAGCTGGCTGTTTTTCTTGTCAAGTTGAAGGATTGTGTTCTGTTCTTGAGCTCACTTTATGATGTACAGACTTGTGAATAAAGATTTCCAGTTGACTGATAGCAAAACATGAAAGTCACTTTAATTCTTGTATTTTATGGAAATTAGATGTAACAACCCTAATCTTCTAAAATAGAGTGATTATAGGGAATATTTTAAGGCAAAAGTTTCTCACATTTTACAGATTTGGGCCTTGTGTGCACTAATCATGAAAGCTATGATGCTGTAGTTAAAAAATAAATATTGTGAGCAAATTTCTTGAATTTCAGTTTAAAAAAAAAAATCGTGGTTATTTCAGAGCCTCTACATTCAATGGAATAAAATTAGTTATTTTGTAGAATTTTAAAAAAGTGGTCCATACCTTGCTTAAAAAGAAAGGACCTAAGAAAGAAAGGAGACAAAGATTGAGTACAACTCAAAGTGTTGAGTTCCTGGGTGTAATACCAGGTGAGCTGATCATCCTCACAGGCCCAGCCTGGCTCGGGTTCTCATACCTAGTTCTACCCATTCTTGCTTCACTTGTTTCTGCTTTACGGTTCCTATATATTTGCACATTTGCAATTCTCTACATATAAGTGTGTCGCTTGTGATGCCCATGTTTAAACCCATAGACATTATGACATTAGGAATGAACAGTCATTCAAGACCTTTAATTTTAAGGCATGCATTTGTAAAAATACACTTTTCAGGATGATTTCAGAGAAATAGTGATTGCTAAATTCCAATACAAAAAACACAATGTCTAAGTATGTTGTATTGAATGCTAGATATTTATAAATTTATGTTGTGTGTGACTGTTTTTCCTTTTAAGAGATTAATTTACAAGCTAATGAATTTGGAGAAAAAGTTATATTTTCTCAAAGACAACAAAAATTGATAAATCATATAATAAGTCATAAGAAATAGCAATACAAAATCAGCTAATGCAACATCTACACTCACAACATATAGTAGAAAAATAACATGCAGGATTGGTGATCTACAAATGTTTCAAACAAGTTGAAAGGAGAGCAATAATTGGACCCTAGAACCACAGGCACATAGTTGTTGACATTATGACTCTTAAATAAGCCCTTTTGATTTACAATATGAAAAGAAGTAAATTAAGGGAGAATTAGATAATATGAGAATATAGAAGTACCTGATATCACCTTTTGCTTTCTGCTTTTTTTCTTTTAAATATAGTTTCTAAAATTGTTACTACTTCACATTTACATTCACATAAAAATTAGTTATCTTATCCAAAATGTCCTAGTATAATAATTTAGTGAAAAATAAAGTCATATCCATAAAATTATTTCTAAAGTCCTAGAGAATTTTATTTTTAAAACTTATTCAAGTGATAAAAAAAGGAAAGGCATTTCTATTCTGTCCTACATAGTAGAGTATAAAATAATTTTGTACTTTGGAGAGTTAACAATATAAGTACACATGTAGAGACAATGCTTCAAAATTGGGTATTGTTTCACTGAAGCTTTGACAGCCCATTTCCTCAGTATTATTTTCATCGATAATAAAACCTTTGTGAAAAGACAATTGTGGAGAAAAAATGCATCTGAGAAATTTTATTTGCCTTTCTACAATTATCTCTTTTAAAGGTAGCATTGTATACAAAGCAACGGATTTTACAAATTGAAATATTTGATTCACTCTACTTTCATGGAAGAATTTAAAGCTTTGACATGTTCTCAAATTGCAATTACTAAAATAATTATTTGATTTACCAATAATTTCTTTGAGAAAAAAGATAAAAATTTAAACACTGCTTGAGATAAAATGAACATTAAATATGTTAAGCTTTTTTTTTTTTTTTTTTTTTGAGACAGAGTCTCACTCTGTCACCCAGGCTGGAGTACAATGGTGCGATCTCGGCTCACCGCAACCTCCATCTCCGGGGTTCAAGCGATTCTCCTGCCTCAACCTCCTGAGTAGCTGGGACTACAGGTGCCCACCACCACACCCAGATAATTTTTGCATTTTTAGTAGGGACAGGGTTTCACCATGTTGGCCACGCTGGTCTCAAACTCCTGACCTCAAGTCATCCTCCCGCCTTGGCCTCTCAAAGTACTGGGATTACAGGCGTGAGCCACCGTGCACAGCCTAAGTGTGATAAGTATTTATTGCTTAAATACCTATCAGTGTTCTCATCAATGTAGAATTTTCCAGTTCCTCCGGATATAGTGCCCAACATTCTCATTGTGTCCTGGGAAGTGTAATTTTAAAAACTGCTTATTGAAATCTATATTATATCAGTCTGTTTTAGTATTACAACAACATATAATATTATTTGTTATATTCATGTGTTAATATTAAGATATCATATATGATATTAGCCAATTTAGATGCTTCCTCCTTCCTCTGCAGCTTTTCCAAGTTTATTGAAGAAATTCAATTGCATCTTCATCCTCAGTCTTCTGAATCGGAACTTAAAGCACTTGACATTATTTTTCTACATACTTACTGTGCCTATATATTTAGTTTCTGTCTTCTCATTTAAAAAACCAATTGCCTTATATTTATAAAATGATTTACTGTTATAATATGCCCTGGTGAATATTTTTATTCCAATATCTGGTAAGGTTTGAAGAACCACCGAGTTCCAAGTTAGCTGAAGTGACATATGCTCTTGAATCTATTTCTAAGCTAATTTCTATATGGGAAACACAATTATGCTCTAATCTTTTTTTTTTTTTTTTTTTTTTTTTCAAATAATATCTTTTGTCTGGGTTCCACTGGCTGGCAAAGCCTGAGACAAGGCTTATTTGGAAGGTGATTCTACAGGTAGGAGATGAAGACTGGGGACAGTCAGACAGGAATGAGTGAAAACCAACACTTGAGTATTCTCCACTTAGTCACACGGTGCACCACTGAGGTTCAGTTGTTGGTTCTTTTCAGGATCTGCCTAGAATGTACCTTAGAATGATCAACTAGAGAAATTAGAAGAGGGAAGAATTTATCCTTTGGCCCTTCTCACCCATTGTTCAAGTATTGTTACATAAGGTGTTTCCTCACACTTTTAAGACACACCCGATTGAATGCTGGATAGGCTATGACAAAAGTCCACGGAATGAAAGAAAAGATTATAAACCAATGAGTCAAAGTGCTTTCAGTTACAACCATGAGAAGATGTTTGCTGAAGCAAGAGGTAATGTAACAGGTAGATTGAGATACGTGAGATAGGGTAGAAGTGATTTCTGTATCCAGAGGTGTCAATAAATCATACTGCCATTTAAACAGTGTCCTCAAAACATCATATGTTTCTGATGGATAAATAATTAAATGTATTTCTATTTTTTGCATGCTATTAATATTCATTATTTAGCAGTTATTGAACATCCCTATCTATTCAATGTATAATTATTTATCATGTATAACACAGAAGTAACTGAATAGCCATTTACTTATTTGTCATAAATTGCACATTAGTAATTTTTCTATGGATTTGTAAGTCAACTAGATAATATTTGGCAATTCTCTATGCTAATTGGGGTGTTTAAAACTAAGTATGAACTTTCATTTCTGTGAAAATGGAGTAGAAATATGTTTTATTATTCCTCTCACAAAATACAATAAAACACCATGGACTTTACATATAAGCCCCATTACATACAAAAAAGAAAGAAGAAAGAAAGAAAGGGAAGAAAAGAAAGAAAGAAAGAAAGAAAGAAAGAAAGAAAGAAAGAAAGAAAGAAAGAAAGAGAGAGAGAGAGAGAAAGAAAGAAAAGAAAGAAAGACAGAAAAGAAAGAAAGAAAGAAAGAAAGAAAGAAAGAAAGAAAGAAAGAAAGAAAGAAAGAAAGAAAGAAAGAAAAAGAAAGGAAGGAAGGAAGGAAGGAAGGAAGGAAGGAAGGAAGGAAGGAAGGAAGGAAGGAAGGAAGGAAGGAAGGAAGGAAGGAGAGAGAGAAAGAAAGAAAGAAAGAAAGAAAGAAAGAAAGAAAGAAAGAGAGAGAGAAAGAAAGAAAGAAAGAAAAGAAAGAAAGAAAGAAAGAAAGAAAGAAAGAAAGAAAGAAAGAAAGAAAGAAAAGAAAGAAAGAGAAAGAAAGAAAAAGAAAGAGAAAAAGAAAGGGAAAAAGAAAGAGAAAAAGAAGGAAGGAAGGAAGGAAGGAGGGAAGGAAAGAGAGAAAGAAACCTCTCAAATAGGTAGGGAAGAAAGTAGATGGATTGAGACGTACAAGCCTAACTTAAAATGATAGCTAAAGGAAGTTGAAATAATGTATTAAATGTTTTAATTAGATTGTGACATAAATTAGTTGGGACAAACTCCTTGAAACACAATCATTAGAAAATATCTAGGAACATGAATGGCCCTCTTTATCACTTCTCAACTTTTTTCCCACATCCTAAAAAAGAAGAAAAGCAGAAATGTCAAATTATGCCCAGTTTCCTAGAAAAGTTATATTTTGATGAGATAGACTGCTGTTCATTTATGGGCAATAGTAATGAAAAGAAAGAAACAGAATCCTTGAGCATAATGTAAAATTTATGAAAAACAAAATTATTTACAGCAAAATTCAGAAAAAAAGGTCTCTAATTATTTCATATAACCAATATGCAATATTAGATACTTTTTTTTTTTTTGAGATGAAGTCTTGCTTTGTCTCCAGGCTGGAGGGCAGTGGCGCGATCTTAGCTCACTGCAATCTCCACCTCCCAGGTTCAAGCGATTCTCCTGCCTCAGTCTCCCCAGTAGCTGGGAGTACAGGCACACGCCACCACGCCTGGCTATTTTTTGTATTTTTAGTAGAGACTGGTTTTCACTGTGTCTACTGAGATGATGGTCTCAATCTCCCTACCTCGTGATCCACCCGCCTTGGCCTCCCAAAGTGCTGGGATTACACGCGTGAGCAATATTAGATACTTTAAGTGGCCAGAGTGTCTTCTTTTCAGAGAGGTTTTAGGTATTCAGAGATTAGTTAATGAAGGTAACTTCAAAATGTAATATATTGAGATGACACTTTAGAATTCTATGATCTAGTTTTTCCTTACTTTTAACTTTAATTGTGCCCTCTTCATTTACCTCAAATTTTCTCCGCTTCTCTATTTATGGAGAAACTCTAAAGAATACGCTTTCTAATCTTTGAGTTCATATGAATGTGGATTGCTATTTACTGTTTAGTTTGAGTAAAGAAATATTTACAATGTCTTAAACAGCACCCCCTCCCACCCCCACATTCTTTCCTTGTCAATTCTTGCTCAGGTCGTTTTATGTTACAAATTTGATCATAACTTGCTGAAGAGTTCAGTTGTGGTAGCTTCATGAAATAAAAACAAATTTCTAAAAAGTTAAATTATGTAGATTTCCAGTGGTGTGGAATAAACTGGGGTTGGAGGACTCCAATCTGTTTGAGAAACAAGCCCGGTGAGAACATATTTACACTAATCTGTTAATTGTGGAATAACTTTTAGCAGAGGTTAAATACTGTAGAGCAATCTACTAGGTTGTGACATTAATTATATATGTATTTATATTTTAGTAAAACAGTTAACTTTTTACTTGTCGCTAAAATAGGTCCATTATTTAAAAAAGAAAAAACACATGATATGACTCTGTATCTCCTGAATTTCTGTTTTTTAAGGTTTTTTTTTAATAATAAAAGAAAGCCTTTTCTTGTTAAGTTCAGGGATATATGTGCAGGGCCTATACATTCTTATTTTTAAACATTTTCAAACACTGTGGTATCAAATCTTCATTACATACTCTTTTATTCTTTTGACCCTAAAATTCCCTCTAAACTCAGAATTCTGATTAAAATATAATTTCCAAGACTGTTAATCTGAATATTTTTGACTAATCTGTCACTTTAGTTTATTATGGTATCCGTCTTTGAGCTGGCTAAACAAGTTCGTATCAAAGGCACTGTGTAGTTTCAAGGAGATAGCTGATTTTATTTTTTCCTTCCCTATTGATGTGACTTTCTCAGAAGGTTTTATTTAAATCCAATATTACTTTCCCAATACTTCTGAGATCCTTGAATCTTCAATAAAGTAGGTTATCCTAAAATCCTCTGGAAGATCAGAATAAAGAAAAGGCCATCTAGGACCAGGCTAGATCTTCCAGTCCTTAAGCCCTCTTTTACATATGTCCTTTCTACTGGAGCAGATCTTAGCATGATTTGCAGTAAAGAGTTTTGTCCTCTGTGATTAAATCTGCAGTGATCAAAAATTCAGATATGTTTTGCAGAAGCAATCTTCAGACCTATTAAAAGAGCCTTCAGGGCCTGGGTTAAACTAGTCCTATAGCATGCTTTATTTAAATAAATAGCTCGTTTAATCAAATAACAGCTCCCCTAAAGAGCTCACTCATTGAATGAACCTTTTTCCTCTTAGGATTCTCTTCACTGCACCCAGATGTAATTTCTTTGCAAACTGCCTCCAGCAATATTTTTGTTCTTTTTTCTTAATGTACAGATTTGAAATTTTTATGTTCATCCACCACAGTCTTCAGTGATTTCTCACTGAAGCATTTTCTTGATGAGAAATATTTTACCCTGTGGGAATCAACTCTCTTCTCTACCTGACCTTATCTAACTGATCCATCATTTTAAGTAAGATATACCATGGCATACACAGGTCCAGATAACAGCAACAATTGCTCAAATATTTCCCATTCCTTAAATTACTACTAATCGGGACACCTAGTTCAGGCTAGTCTATATTCTACTAACATCCAAGAAGAGCAAACATTAAATAGGACTATTTGCCACTACACGGTTAGTTGCCTGAAAGCTGGTTAAACAAAACAAACCAGGAAGGAGAACCTCCAGCACTTCAGATTTAGCCATGAGAAGATCCACTCTGGAGCTAGTTTTTGTTTAACTGTAGTAAGAACATTTAACATGAGATTTACCCTTTTAACACATTTGTAAGTGTACAATGCAGCATTGTTTATTATAAGCATCATGTTGTATAGCACATTTCTAGAACTTATACATCGTGCATGAAAAAAACGTTATACCTGCTGAATAGCAACTCTCTATTTTCCACTTCCCCCAGCCCGTGGAAACCATTTTACTCTCTGCTTCTATGCATTTGAATATTTTAGATACCTTATATAAGCAGAATGATCATGACTTTCTCATAGATTTATGAACTTGGCCAACTAATTTAACCTTCTGGAGTTTCTCTTTTACAGTCGATAAAAGATTAACAATGGAGTATGTTTTCCAATATTCCTACAGGGATGCATTGTGCCCAAAATAGTGCATGATGCTTAGTAAATATTTAATACACATTGTCTTTCTCCTTCCCCTCCTCACTTTTCCCTGCCCTATTTTTCATTTTCTCTTCCTAAATTTCTCATTCTCTCCCTTTCTCATGCTCTCTCTCTCTTTCACAATCCATTTTCCTCTCCTTCTCTTAATTGAAGTATTATTTTGCCTCCTCCTAGTTTTAATTCTGTATTTTCAGGCAAATTTGCAAGGTAGAATGATGAAGAAGATTGCCTAGTTGTCAAAATATTATATATGTAAACAGTTCAGCAAGCCTCCTATTATATAATAATTGCTTAGTAAATGCTGATTTTGCTCCATAACAAAGAGGCAAATTCATTAAAGCTGTGGTTGATTTTGGTTTTTACTGTAGTGGTTCTCATAATTGTTGTTGTTGCATGTGTGTGTGGGGGGCGGTTCTTGTTAATTTTGCTTTGTTTGTGTTTTTACCTGAAGGAGCATCTTTTTGTTATTCTGTCTTCAAGAAAACTTTACTCCTGAAATTAGTTTACATTTTACTATGGGATTAGATAAATTAATCACGTTTTCATTTTTCCATTATTACTACTGTCACTGAGTAAAAATAATTTCAGTGAATTTGTAGCATTTATTGTGTAATGTACTCTGGGCACTATGCTGAGGACATTGTACATACTGCTGTGTTTAATCTCTTTAAAAATATTTTGAAAGTAGAAGCTGAGACCTAAAATGGTTAAATATTTTACCTAGAATTACATAGTTAAAAAGCAATACAACCAGAATTTCAATTCAGGCTTGTCATCCTCCCCATACTTTTAATTATGTGATGTTGTCTCCATTTTAGCACCTGAAGCAAAAGTTTTGCCACCTAATATGTTTGCCTCCTTCAACTACCAATTTTCTTTCTGCATTCTTTGTATACATCCAAAGTGAAATATCTAAAGCATCAAACTAATCATGCCCTTTTTAGTTCCTGAAGTTTATCTATGGCATCTCATTGTTTCTGCATAAAGTCCAATCTCAAAATCAATGCTGTATCTCTTAATCAAATGTTCCCATTCAAGGAAGTTTTTTTGTTTCACCTAGGCTGAGTGAGGCTTCCTGTAACTGTGCTGTCAAAATCCCTGTAACAAACTTCCATGATAGCATGTATTATGCTGTATTGTAACACTTGTGTGTTTTGTACAACAGGATATCATGCACTTGTGGACAGGATTGTGTTTTATTCTCTTAGTGCCTGTCTCAGGACCAGTGTTGTAAAACCAATCATTTGATTAGGACAAAATGTAATTAAATGCTTGCCAGGAAAATGCCCTACAAAATCAGAACTATCTATCTACATATCATATCACTAATTCCACAGAAGACTGCTTAGGATCATGGCATTCTTTGGGATTTCACTATAAGCCTGGAAGCCAACTTTGATCCTGTGATCTGGGTAGGGAGTCTGTGTCTCCATCAATACCAAGAACTTTGATGTTTCTGAATAAAAACAGCCAGGAGTAATGAAAGAAAAAGAAAATCAAGCCGCAAAATTTTCAGACACAATCCTCCATTACCTTGAAACATCAAGAAGACTGGAAGTATTAAAAGGATCCTTAAAATAACTGGATTTGTCATAGAAAAGCCAAGAACTACTGAGAAAAGGAACAGTATCAGGGAATATGCAGAGATGTAAATACTTTAGGGAGTATTCTTCAAATTTCAATGTGTTTCCAATTGGAGTCCACTCACTCTCTATGTATTGAGAATGCAACCCTAAAAACAACAAATGTTAAGATACGCACAAGTTTTGCATACGACTAAATTAGTTTTCATGCTTATCAAGCAATAATGTCTTGAGATTGTATTCACTGAAGTCCACACTTTAAGTTCTATTCTTTCAGCTGAAGTAAAATCCAACTGTTGGTTGATATGGGTGTTGGACATAATTATATACAACTCCTACAGTGGAAGAATGCCAGATTTTCCACTGCCTAATAATTCTCATTATTCTGTTCTGGATTCTGTCCAAATCTCTTAGGATAATTTTATAGAGAGTCCAAAAGTGGAGCATATTTCTTTTTAATAGGAGGATGATTTCTTTAACCAAGGTTTATTAGGTTTACTCTCCTCTCTGTCACTAGGACTTTAATCTGTTGCAAAGGATGGTGATTGGGATATTTATAACATCCCACTTTCTGGGTTTCCACATTCAGTTTTTCCATTATGGAATAGATAACAAGCATATCTGTGTTTTATGTGGCTGCCATTGGAGCTCTGTTTAACTCACTGTATCAGTTTGCATTAATTGATGCAAGAGTAGGGAGGACTGGAAAGCTGACAGCCCAGCATTTCTAAAGCTTGAAATTCCTTAGTCAGTAAATGTGTATCTCAAATTGGTATATTAGGTTATCAAAGAAGTTTTAAAAACCTGGGGACTAAGAGTAAGCAGATTCTATACCTTGCAAGATTTATACCTGCATGCTAATGTATTCTTAGAGGAATTTTGTATGCAAGTTGCTAAGGTTAACGTTTTCTAAACGAGTTATTATTATTATTATTTTCCCGAAACTGTGGTAGATGATCCATTTAGTTTTGAAATAAGTTGGATTATTTGGATTCCTCAATCCTACATTTCATATGCAGTACTGCCTCTCCTTAAAACCAACTCAGTAGACAGATTTAATATGGATTTGCGCCTTGCAGTCTGTCAGCATTCTTGAATATTTTATTATCAGAACTAACCATAATAATTTTCCAAGTCCCAAGTTTATGCTGGTAGTTGGGCAAAAATCACATTTAAGAATAATCCATATCTTTTTGGGTCAACAACTAAATGACAATAAAATGAAGGAAAAAAAAAATCAAAAGCAGGGTAACTTGAGACCGTGAAACTTGCCAGTCAGTGAATTACATATCCTTACATCCCTCCCTTATGGCATGACAGACACATGGCTATTATAATTGGTCTGCGGAAAATGTTCGTGAGACACTGAGATTTTGAACATTAGTAGTTTCAGAACATTTATAGTCAGTGCTCCTACAGAGAATATCGTTCTGCTAAAATTATTAGCAGTCCCAAACAGTGTTTAGGAACAGAATGTACTAAGTTGAATTGAAGAGAACAAATACAGTTATGTGATTTCAGTTTCAGTTTGACTTCAGGCATAAATATCCTGACCATTACAACAAAATGAACCAAAGACAGAAATTTTTGTTTTACGACATCTTTAAAAACCTATTCTCTGGTCATAGTTACCAATCTCAATCTTCAATAAAACACTAGAACTTGAGCAGAATTCTAAACAGGTTAGGTATCTTGGTTTTTGAGAAAATTGAACACATAAACAAAAAGCAAAGGCCACAGAAATAATAAAATGTATAGAAATAACATTATTTCTTCAACACATCTCATGTTCCCAAATGTTGGCTATACATTGATTAATCACTTCTTCAAATGCTTTTGCCATATTATTTTACACATTTATAATATAAAGATAATGTAAATTCCCTTCTTGGTGGCTGATCAAAATTTATATTTGTTACTGATAAAGAAAAGTAAGTTTTAGATTTATAACACTATCGTTGATGGCATGTACTCATTTAGAAAAATTATCAATTGGACAACCTCTATGGAAAAGAGAACTTTTGTATTGATTAAACATTGATTACAACTGAATTTTATTTACTATTTTGTAAACTTGATAATTAGATAAATATTCTACAGCTTCTGTCTTTGGATGTTTCCAATACTGTTTCTCTTCCACCAGCCTTACACTTTTGGCTCATATCAAAATTATACCAGTAGCCAAGAATTTTGTGTCCCAATATAGAGTCCATTGGCACAGTGCATGGTATGAGTGTTCTATGAACCAAACCTATACTGGTATAGCTAACAATAACCTAGCTATGCATACATAGAATACATAAATATACCCCATTAAATCAAAATCAAATGCATCTTCAACTCAGCATTCCTTTATCTGAATGGAGAAAAAAAATCCCAAGGCCACTCCAACAGAAACAGATGTGAAGGGAACTTGGAATAGGAGACAGTGTTGTTAATTGACTTCAGCTAAAATACCATATTTTGAAGAGTTTGCAAATATATACAACCAATTCATTATTACATTGTATTCAGGATTAAACTATAGAGCAAAAAGAGAGAGAAACACATAAAAATGAGACAATACAACTAGTGAAGAGTGAGAGAACGAAAGAGCTAGAATAAGAATTGAGACCTGATAGAGTACAGAGCTCTCATCTAGGGATAATAGCAACTGTAACAATAATTAAAAGTTTTGTGGCATCTCCCATGTGCCAGTATGTTTTATACTCCAGAGAAAAGCCTCTATAATTTTTATCTATTATTATACCATGCTAAAAACTTGATTGTGGTGTATTAACATTTTGATGTGCTGCTGATTTTTGTTTGCTGCTATTTTATTGAGATTTTTTGCATCTATGTTCATCAGGGATTTGGGCCTTAAGTTTTTGTTTCGTTTTGTTTTATTTCATGTCTCTGCCAGGTTTTGGTATCAGAATGATGCTGGCTTCATCAAATGAAGTAGGGAGAAGTACCTTATCCTCAAATTTTTGGAGTAGTTTCATTAGTATTGATACCAACTCATTTGCGTGTCTGGTAGAATTTGGCTATGAATTCCTCTAGTCTAGTCCTTTTACAGTTGGTAGGTTTTTTGTTATTATTATTATTACTGATTACATTTCAGAACTCAGTATTGGTCTGTTCAGAGTTTAAGTTTCCTCCTGATTTCATCTTGAGAGGTTGTGCATTTGCAGAAATTTATCAATATCCTCTAGATTTTCTAGTTTGTGTACATAGAAGCCTTCAGAATAATACATGAGGAACTTTTTCATTTCTGTGGGATTGGTTGTAGTCTTCCTTTGTCACTTCTGATTACGTTTATTTGGATCTTCTTTGGTTTATTTCTTTGTTAATCTAGTTAGTGGTATATTGATCTCTTTTTATAGTATCCTTTCAAAGAACCAACTTATGGTTTTGTTGATTACTTGTATAGATTTTGGGGTCTCACTTTTACTCAGTTTCACTCTGATTTTATTTATGTGTTTTCTTCTGCTAGCTTTGGGGTTAGTTTGTTCTTGCTTTCCTAGTTCCTAGTTCCTTTTAGTGTGACATTTGAGATTATTAATTTGAGATCTTTCTAGTTTTTTGATGTAGGAATTTATTATTATAAACATTCCTCTTAACAATGCTTTTGATACATCACAGAGATTTTGATATATTGTGTCTCTCTTCATTTATTTCACAGAAGTTTTTCATCTCTGTCATAATTTTGTTGTTTACCCAAAAGTCATTCAGGAGCACACTGTTTAATTTCTATGTAATTGTTTGGTTTTGGTAAATCTTTTTGATATTACTTTCTATTTGTGTTCTATTGTATTCCAAGAGTATGATTGGTATAATGTTGGTTTTATTTATTAATTTTTTAAGACTTGCTTTATAGCTGAGCATGTGGTCAATATTGGGGTATGTTCTGTTTGCAATTGGGAAGAATGTATATTCTCCATTTCCTGGGTGGAGTGTTTTGTAGATGTTTATTAGGTGCAATTTGCCAACTGTCAAATTCAAGTGCAGAAATTCTTTTTAATTTTCTGCCTCAATGATCTATTGCTGCCAGTGAGGTGTTGCAGTCTGCCATTGTTTTTGTGTGGTTGTCTAAGTCTTTTCACAGGTCTAGAAGTACTTGTTTTATGAATCTGGGTGCTCCACCGTTGGATGGATATATATTTAGGATACTTAGCTTTGTGTTATGTTGAATCATTTACCATTACATAATGCTCTTCTTTGTACTCTTTTATTGTTGTTGGTATAAAGTCTGTTTTATATGATATAAGAATTATGACTCATGATTTTTTCTTTTCTATTTGCACAATAGATCTTTCTCTAACCTTTTAATTTGACCCTACAGGCATCATTGCATGTGATATGGTTATCTTGAAGACAGCAGAAGGATGAGTCTTGTTTTTTATTCAATTTCCAACTCTATGACTTTTAAATGGGTCGTTTAGACCATTTACATTCAAGGTTAATATTCATATTTGAAGTGTCTATCCTCTTGTGAAGTTGTTAGCTGATTATTTTGTAGTTTTTGTTGTGTGCTTGCTTTATAGGGTCTGTGGGCTTTGTATTTAAGTATTGTTTGTAGTAGCAGATATAATTATTTTGTTTACATATTGATAACACTCTTTTGCTTCTCTTGTAAGGCTGGCTTAATGGTAACGAATTCCCTTGTCACTTGCTTGTCTGGAAAATATTGTATTTCTCTTTCAATTATAAGTATAGTTTGGCAGAATATGAGATTCATGGTTAGAATTTATTTTCTTTAATCCCAGCACTTTGGGAGGCCGAGGCGGGCGGATCACAAGGTCAGGAGATCGAGACCATCCTGGCTAACACGGTGAAACCCCGTCTCTACTAAAAATACAAAAAATTAGCCGGGCGCGGTTGTGGGCGCCTGTAGTCCCAGCTACTCGGGAGGCTGAGGCAGGAGAATGGCGTGAACCCGGGAGGCGGAGCTTGCAGTGAGCCGAGATGGCGCCACTGCACTCCAGCCTGGGCGACAGAGCGAGACTCCGTCTCAAAAAAAAAAAAAAAAAAAAAAAAAAAAAGAATTTATTTTCTTTAAAAATGTTGAAAATAGGTCCCTAATGTCTCCTGGCTTGCAAGGTTTCTGCTGAAAGGTCTGTTGTTAGCCTTGTGGGGCTCCTTTCTTCTGCCTAGTCCACTTTATTAAAAAAGATATTCATTGTAGTTTGAAATTTCTTAAATGAGTGATCTATTCCAGATACTCTGATTGATTTCTTTTTAAGATGTTCATCTCTTTCTTCATTTATTGGATTGCGTTAGAAGTTTTTTTTGGTGTTGATTCTCAATCTTGTCTTGGATCTCACTGAGCTTCCTTGCAATCCATGCTTTGAATTCTTTATTTGTTCTTTGTGAGTTTCCATTTTGGTTAGTGACCATTGGCAGAGAGCTAATGTGATCCTTTGGTCATGTCACTACATTCAGATTTTTCATGGTGCTAGAATTCTTATGCTATTTGCCTGTCATCTGGAGACACTGGCACTTCCATTTTATGTAATTCTTTTTGTGCCAATAAGGGCTTTTTTTTTTCTTTCATTCCCTATAATATTACTGTGGTTTCATTTATTTTCCCACTCTCTCTGGGTTGTTACTGTAGAGAATGTTGGGGAGGGTCTGTTGGCTTTGCTCCTATAGCCCTACGCACTTCTCTCAGCAGGTTTCACATTGGGCTGTGTAGTTCAACCTACAAGCCAGTACATAGCTCTTACACGTAAGGGCTGGCTGCAACCAATATGACTGAAAACATACCTGTTTCTTATTTACCAGGAAAAGCTTTCGTTGCCTCAGGCAATGGACTTATCTTTGAAGTTCACAGTAGTCTGATCTCCCCACTTAACTCTGGTGATCTCCCCACTTAACTCTGGAGGAACGGAGAGGGCAACATGGGTGGGGCCGGACTAGGCAGACCCATCTCCAGGTCTCTTGATGACAGGCACAAACACTAGTGCCAAAGGAGAATCCAGTGGGCAGCTACCAAACACCTAGAGGTGTGCCTAGGCTTGGAGCTGAGAAAACTCCTTCCTTGGCCCCAAGCTCTGTGCATGGAGAGTTTGGGGTGACCTAAACTCCTTATCCAGGAGAGTAGGTACTCCAGATTCCTTGAGATCTGCCTGGATGTGGAATGTATAGGGGCCCCCTATACTGCACCCTGCACAGAGAGGGTGAAATGGCTCAGGCGCTGATTTGGGCTAGTGTGTGCTTTGAATTCCTGGGGATCTGCCTGGGAGTGGAGTGGAGAAGGCCCTACTTCACCATGGTCTTTGCACAGGGATTATGGGGCAGATCAGGCTGCTGATCCAGGCAAGTGAGTGCTCCAAATGCCTGCAGATATGCCTAGACTTGGAATGGAGAGACCTCCTCCCACACCAAAATCTCGGTATAGGAGAGGTGGGGCAACTCAGGCTGCTAAACTAGGAAAGCAGGTGCTCCAAATGCCTGGGGATCTGCCTAGGCATAAAGCACAGAGGGCCACCCTGCACAGGAAGTATGGGGCAGGTAGGCTACAAGTTCACGCAAGTAGGTTCTCCAAATGCCTGGAGATTGGCTTTTATCAGGTGGATGCCATCGTGCAGGGTTTTTGCCTGCATTCTCCTCCCCAGGATCAGGGGTGTCCTTTACAATTCCAGTAGATTCTCTCTGAATTAAGGCTCACATAGTTTATCTTTATGCACTATCTTGCTTTTTTCAAGTGGCTGGGAAACACTAAAGGCCTTTAATCCACTCTCTTGGAGAAAAAAGACACTCATTAACTTTACGAAAAAGCAGTATATAACATTTATATAGGGCAATTTACCTAGCAAATGATTACTGCATGTCTTTCATGAATGTAATAGAGTGCTAGATATGAGGGAAAGGGTTATCAGAATGCTCTTTCTCTTAGATTAAGATTTTGGATTAATTTATTGGGCTACATAGAATTTTTATATTCATAGGAACACATGGCTAATTTGTAGTATAACATCTTGCTGGGCAAGAGTATAGTGTCACTTTATGTTGTCTCTGTCAAAATGAGAGTGTATAAGTATGCAATGGTATCTAATGTTAATTGAAATTGCAAACCCCTAGTGAAAGGCACTGACAGCTGGTATATTGACTGTGTATTAAAATTGTGAGGAAATATCAGAGAATCCTTGTCTCACACACCACACCATATTCCATCTATATGGGATTTATATTGGATTTTAGTTTTTCTTGTTGTTGTTGTTGTCATTGTCACGTTAAAATGTCACTTCCCAAAGTGCAGCATTAGGCAGAGAATGACTTCCAGAAATGACATTTCAATTGTGCCGATATAGTAGCATTTGGTTTTGATTTTTTTTTTCTTTTTCAAAGCATAGCATCTAAAGGATGACAGTGCCTAGAATAAAATTGCATAGGAAAAGATATGGTAAAACATCAATAGCAAAGTCACTTCCCTTCTACCAAATAGAAGTTATCCTTTTCCATATACTCAGATATTGGTACTTGGCAGCCAGCACAAATAGGTGCTCTGTGCACAAGGAAGGGAGTGGTGGAATACTGAGAAAAAACAAGTTTCTAATGTTTTAATGCTATATGATTACCGAATAACAGAACTTAAAATTTTATTCCACCTCATTATGTTTTACTAGGTTTTATTTTAAAATATAACAGATATGATCCATGTTAGAATACTTTCTTTTTTTTTTTTTTTTTTTTTTTATGGAGACAGAGTCTCGCTCTGTCGCCCAGGCTGGAGTGCTGTGGCCGGATCTCAGCTCACTGCAAGCTCCGCCTCCCGGGTTCCCGCCATTCTCCTGCCTCAGCCTCCCGAGTAGCTGGGACTACAGGCGCCTGCCACCTCGCCCGGCTAGTTTTTTGTATTTTTTAGTAGAGACGGGGTTTCATCGTGTTAGCCAGGATGGTCTCGATCTCCTGACCTCGTGATCCGCCCATCTCGGCCTCCCAAAGTGCTGGGATTACAGGCTTGAGCCACCGCGCCCGGCCCATGTTAGAATACTTTCTATCTAACATCCATATAATACTACAGAGACTGGCATAATGTTCATGTTTCTGTTGGCTCAACTAAAATTGCTCATAGGCGGCCTTCAAATCCCCCTGAGTTTGATACTGTGATACATAATGGTCTCAGAACATTAAGGATTTGAAGGAGAAAATTTATATCTTATGCTTCTTCATTTGACAGAACCAGTTAGAATGCTAACAAGTACGAAGTCTCTGGAACCACTATACCATCACAAATAAACCATCACAAATGAAATCAGACTCATTTGAGCAAGCACAAGACACATTAAGTAACAGGAGCTATTGCTAAATGTAAAAATTTTCCTCCTATCCCTTTCACCCTGATGTGAAAATCAAGGCATTGTGTTTGTAGTAATCTCTTTAATTTAATTTTGTATTAACAACTTTAATTCTAAGTTCTCAGCCAGAGCCACTAAATTAATAAAAATAAAGGCCTTTGGAGTAAAAGAGATCTGGAAGATCAAAGGGAGTCAAAATCCCTGACAAGCAGCCGACACCAATATCAGCCACTTAGTACAAAGCAGTGCTAAACATGTTAATGTGGTGATAAATATTGAAATTTAGTTTGTTGATAAAAATGCCTAAAACATAAAGCAGATAACAATTCTATTACTGAGGATACTAAAAAACGTAAGAAAAACTGGTACTAATAGAGAAAGAAGCTAAAAGAAGTCTTGTATGGGAACACTTAGATTTCAGAATTTTAGAGGTTTTGTAGTACATTTAGGTTGAATATATTTAAAGTGTTAAGGAACAGGGAACAAGGATAGATTGAAGCATAGAAAAGACTAAAGATAAATATGCTATAAAGAATATTGATGAAGGTGTTTGCGGAGAATCCATTGCAATGAGTGCCTCATAGATATATTTCCAAATGAAAAAGTCAGACTAACTAAAACAAAGAAACAAACAACAAAACTAATGGATAATGAATGCATTAAGCAACAGCTCATATTGAATTACCATTAGGTGATTAATGTGGTGACTTCAACTCAAATTGTACTTATTACCATCATAAACAATTATTATTTTAGCAATTCTACCATGTAAGAAATGGCGCTATAAGAAAGTGCTATAATACTAAATTATGTCTAAGTCTTTTGTTATTTTGAGTATTCTCATTATGTTATTATGGGTTAATGAAAGAAAATGATTCCTTAAAAATGAAATTTGGGCCAAGCGCCATGACTCACACCTGTAATCCCAGCACTTTGTTAGGCCGAGGCGGGTGGATCATGAGGTCAGGAGATCGAGATTCATCCTGGCTACGGTGAAACCCCGTTTCTACTAAATATACAAACAATTAGCTGGGCATGGTGGGGGGCACCTGTAATCCCAGCTACTTGGGAGGCTGAGGCAGGAGAATGACGTGAACTCGGGAGGCAGAGCTTGCAGTGAACCAAGATCACGCCACTGCACTCCAGCCTGGGAGACAGAGTGAGACTCCGTCTTAAAAAAAAAAAAAGAAAAGAAATTTGAAAGTAGCAAGGGATTTCCTGTTTTGGATTTTGATTTTAGTAGTAGCGAAATTGACAAGAGTTTTCTCTTCTTTCACCTACTGGAGAAAGTGAGTAAATAAGCAAAAACAGTGGGAAGGCAAAATTCAATGGAGGCAGATCATCTGATAATCATCAGCAGTCCAAATGACCGTATTGATACTCAGGGATGTTTGTTTTCTAGTTTAACCAAGCCAAAATTATTCTTTGAAATATTTGTTTCATGAAACATCTCTTAATATATTTTATTCTGTTTTCAGGTGGAGACTCTTACATAACAGCTACTCATACTTCATTTCTTCTTCCTTGGAAAATATGAACTTTTTTAGTACTTAAATTTATGCTAAATAGAAATACAATTGGATTATAAATAGTTTACTCCACATATTTCTTGGCTTAATGTTACATTTCTAATTAAAATCCCAGTATGTTATTTGTATAAATATGACCTAAATTTCAGTACACTCTTTAAATTTTTAATGAAGAACATACTTTTAGTGTCTGTCTCAGAATAGTTCCTGATTTCATTTAATATAACAACAATAAAAAATTGTGAAGACAGAAAGTATCATTTGCTAGTTATTATTTGTAAAGCTGAAATTCAAATCTAGATAATATAGCTTCAAAATGATGTCTCAGTGGGACAATGAAGATTAATGAGTGTGTGGACTGTGACTCCTAACCCTGATGCATTTTGAATGCATGAAAATAAACATTGTCTATTTCAATGGGCTTCAGAGATAGCTGTGTATCTACCGGAACAATACTTTTTTTTTTTTTTTTTTTTTTTTTGAGATATAGTCGCTCTCTGTTGCCCAGGCTAGAATGCAGTGGCAGGATCTCCATTCACTGTAAGCTCCGCCTCCCAGGTTCACGCCATTCTCCTGCCTCAGCCTCCCATGTAGCTGGGACTACAGGCGCCCGCCACTGTGCCCTGCTAATTTTTGTATTTTTAATAGAGACGGGGTTTCACCATGTTAGCCAGGATGGTCTCGATCTCCTGACCTCATGATCCGCCCATCTCGGCCTCCCAAAGTGCTGGGATTACAGGTGTGAGCCACCACACTGGGCCTGAACCATACAGTTTTAATTATGTTTAGGAGATAACTACTGAACAATGGTCAAGGATCACACCTAAGAACAAAGGGGAGATTGCTGAGTGCAATTCAGGATTCTATGGGGACAAAGTAGAATATAGAAGCTGGAAGGTGGAGGGTGAGGGTTGAGTCTTATGAAAATATATGCAAACAATTAAGGACTAATAAGATCAGAGACACTACTCAAAGAAAGTGTACATTTATGGCAGAGATTTAGTTAAACAGAAATGTGAGAAATTATGTTTTTAATCTCAGCAGTGTCTTGGCAATAGTGAGCATTAGTCTAGAGCTATGATACTGAAACCCTTCTGCATTGATTTACAAACGATTTGGCAGAGGCCCTGCAGCTGGTGTTATAGTCTGGCTATGTTCAGCAAAAGAATAACTAGACACAATAAATACAATAAAAATAGCTAAAGGAACTAAATAAACATAACTAGTAGATTCATTACCTGATGCTGCCAAGGTTTTATAACTCTTCCTTCATGAAATAACACACATAGGCTATAAATACCATTGTTTCTCCATATAATTTTTTTTTAAAATGCTGTGTATTTCTCAGTTAACATATGCTACTTCTGATGGTGCTGCTGCCACTCATTTTTGGGGGGACCCTGACGGTGTTCAGTCTTGAGTACAGGACACAGAAAGAGTAGATACGTGAGCTGGGCCAGGTTCCAAAATAAGTGGAAGTACTTATGCCACTAAGTGCTTGTATTGGCTTCCATAGTTCAGTGTATTCGTTTCCAAGTTCAGAGTGTTCTGAATTTTGATATGACACATAAAATCTATGGAAAGCCTCAAAATTGGTACTTATGGTTTTATTTTTATTATTTTTTTAAGATGTCGCTTTTGATTAGCTAGTGCACCCTGATGGAAGCGGAATCTGACCATGAGCGTCAAGCTGCCATCAATTAAGTGTAACCAATAAAGCTCCATCTTCAAATGGAACTATATTTTTGAATGGGCCCAAAGTCATATATATATTTTATGATGAATAGCTTACATTTTCACCTGGGCTACTGCTGCCACAATGTTGACTTTCCCTCGGTATACCCTCATGAGCTAATGGAGAGTTCCTTATCACAACTTGAATTAAGGTGGGAAAAAAGATTGGCTAATACTTAGCACTGCATGCAGTACAGACACTAACCTACCATATGGCTAATACATTGCAGTAGCATTCAAAGATGTTGTAGAAAGAAAATAAAGAGGTTAAAACCTCTCATGTGCTAAATTTCCAGGAGTACGTCTTGAAGTCACTTTGCAAATAACAAAGTGAGCATGGTAAAATCTAGAGCAATTTATATAGAAAGGTTAATTTTATAAAAATGATCAAGGGCTTTGTAGGAGTAAGAATAAATTGTTAGTGAAAAGAAGTCTTGGGAAAGATTTATATAGATGATCCTTTCTGAGTGAGCCCAGAATGTAAATGTCCACCTCTTGCTCTAACCACCACAGTAGCTTTTTATAAAAGGCTTTTTTTGGGGAAGGGTGGGAGAGGGAAGGCTCACAGTAAAATTAAGAGGAAGGCAGAGGGATTTCCCATATGCTCAGTGCCCCTGCTCATGCACAAACTACCAATTATCAACATCCCCCCTGCAGAGTGGTATATTTAGTACAACTGGTGAGCCTACATTGACATGTAATAATCACTCTAAGTCCATAGTTTACATTTGGGGTTTACTCTTGTTGGTGTACATTCTGTGGGTTTGGACACATGTATAATAATATATATCCAGCATTATAGTACTATATGGAGTATTTCCACTGCCCTAAAAATCCTCTGTGCTCAGCATATTGATTCTTTCCCCCTCACTATGATGTCAATCACTGAACTTCTTACCGTCTCCATTGTTTTGATATTTCCAGTGTTTCCTATAGCTGAAATCATTTAGCATGTAGCCTTTTCAGATGGGCGTCCTTTCACTTAGTAATAGGCATTCTTTTCCTCCATTTCTTTTTATAGAGGGTTAATAGTTAATAAAATCTCATTGTCTTAATAAGCCACAGTTTATTATCCACTCATCTAGTGAAGGACATCTTGGATGCTTCCACATTTGGCAATTATGAATACGGATGCTGTAAGCATTCACTTGCACGATTTTTTTGTGGATATAAATTTTCAATTCCTTTGAGTAGATAACCAGTAGTGCGATCAGATTACTAGATCATATGGTAAGAATATGTTTAATATTGTAAGAAACTGCCAAACTGTCTTATACAGTGACTGTACCATTTCTCAATCCCACCAGCAATGAATGAGACTTCCTATTCTTCTACATCCTCACCAGTGTTTGGTATTGTCAGTATTCCAGATCCTGGCCATTCTAATAAATGGATAGTGACGTAACATTGCTTTACTTTTCATTTCTTTAATAATATATGATATGGAGCATCTTTTGCATGCTTATTTCCCATCTGTATATCTATTTTGGTAAGGTGTCTATTTAGGCCTTTGGCCCATGTTTTAATCCAGTGTTTTCTTCTTGAGTTTTAAGAGTTCTTTGTATATTTTGGATTAACAGTCCTTTTCCAAATACGTCTTTCAAAAATATTTTCTCCCACTCTGTATTCTCATCCTCTTGGCACTGCTTTTTACAGAGAAGTTTTACATTTTAATCAAGTCCAATTTATTAATTACTCCTTTCATAATTTGTGACTTTAGTGTTGTATCTGAAAAGTCATCATCATATTCAAGGTAATCTAGTTTTTATTCTATGTTGTCTTCTAGGAATTTTATAGTTTTATATTTTAAATTTAGGTCAGTGGTTCATTTAACATTAATTTTTATGGAATGTAAGTTGTGTATCTAGATTCATTTTTTTACTTGTGAATGTTTACTTGTTTACACCATCATTTGTGAAAAAGAGTAATGTGGCTCAATTGTATTACTTTTAGTGCATGTCAAAGATCGGTAATTTGTAATTTTTTAGTAATTTGTGCCCTGTTTTTTTTTTTTTCATTTAGCCTAGGTAGAGATTGAACCATTTTATCAATCCTTTTGAATAGCAAGCTTTTGGTTTCATTGATTTTTCTCTATTAGTTTCCTGTTTTCAATTTCATTCATTTCTGCTCTAATTATTACTATTTCTTTTCTTCTGCTTACTTTGGATTTAATTTGCTCTTTTTTTTCTAGTTTCCTAAGGTGAAATTTTAAACTATGGTTTTTAGCTGTTTCTTCTTTTCTAATATATACATTCGATGCTATGAATTTCCCTCTAAGCATTGCTTTTTCTACATCTTATAGATTTTGATGTTATGTCTTCATTTTCATTTAGTTCAAATATTTTAAAAATTGTCTTGGAATTACTTCTTTTACCCATATGTTATTTAAAAGTGTCTTGTTTAATATCCTTAATTTTGTGATTCTCCCGTTACCTTTCTGTTGTCATTTAATTTCTTTTTTATTTTTTAAAAATGTTTCTTGAGGTGTAAAAAATGTATTAAGCCCAGAATTCATCTATCTTGACAAATGTTCCATGTGAACCTGAGAAAAATGTGTATTCTGTTATTGAAGTATTTTATAGATGTCCATTATCCTATTGACTGATGGTGTTGTTGAGCTCAACTATGTCCTTATTGTTTTCTGCCTTCAGAGTCTGCCCATTTCTGACAGAGGGGTGTTAGTTTCCAGCAATGATAGGGGATTCATCTATTTCTCTTTGCAGTTCTGCTAGTTCTTACCTCATACATTTTCATATTCTTTTGTCAGGCAAATACACATTAAAGATTATTATGTCTTCGTGAAGAATTAACCCCTTTATCATTACAAAGTGTCCTTCTTTATCACTCATGTTTCCTTTCTTTGAAGTATCTTCTGTTTGAAATGAATATAGATAATATTGCTTTTTACTGATTAGTGTTATCGTGGCATATTTTTCTCCATCTATGTTCTTTTAGTCTATATGGGTTTTCCTATCTAAAGTTCTAAAGTGAGTTTCTTGTAAACAACATAATTTGGGTCTTATTTTATACCTACTCTGACAGTCTCTGTCTTTACATGGGTGCATTTAAACCATTAATATTTAATTATTTGGTATAATTTTAATTATTGATATATTGATATTAATCAAATCTGTCACTGATTTCTATGTGTTGCCCTGGTTTTTTGTCTTTGTTTTATGTTCTACTCATTTTCTGACTTTTGTGATTTTAACTGAACATTTTATATGATGCCATTTTCTCTTCTTTAGCATATCTGTTACCCCGCCCCCAACCCCTGTCCCGAGACACAATCTTGCTCTGTTGCCCAGCCTAGAGTGCAGTGGTGCAATCTCGGCTCACTGCAACCTCCACCTTCTGGGTTCAAGTAATTCTCCTGCCCAGCCTCCATAGCAGCTGGGATTACAGGCATGTGCCACCATGCTTGGCTAATTTTTGCATTTTTAGTAGAGAAGGGGTTTCGCTATCTTGGCCAGTCTGGTCTTGAAACACTGACCTCAGGTGATCTGCCCACCTTGGCCTCCCAAAGTCCTGGGATTACAGGTGTGAGCCACCATGCCCGGCCTCAGCATATCTCTTATACATTTGTTTTTTGACCTTTTATAGTAGTTGTCCTAGGGCCTGCAATAAACATTTAAAACTAATCCAAGTCCACTTTCAAATAACACTGCACTATAGGTTGCTGCACAAGCAATTATGGTTTAGAAGCAATGGCAAAAAACACAATTACTTTTGCACTGACCTAATATTTTGTAAAGAATGCATGTACCTTTTAATAACATAATTATTTTGATTCCTACCATCTGTTCCTTGTATCCTTCCTGTCATTATTTTACTTATATATTACCATATACAAATACACATCTGTAATACATTGTTGCTGTTATTTCTAACACACTGTTATCTCTTTGAGGAATTAACAATAATAAAAACACTATATATATATATATATATAGAGAGAGAGAGAGAGAGAGAGAGAGAGAGAGAGATGGAGTCTCTCTCTGGCACCCAGCATGGAGTGCAGTGGCACAATCTCAGCTCACCACAGCCTCTGCCTCCTGGGCTCAAGTGATTCTCCTGCCTCAGACTCCCAAGTAGCTTGGACTACAGGTGTGCACCACCATGCCTGGCTGATTTTTGCATTTTAAGTAGAGACAGGGTTTTGCCATGTTGGTCAGGCTGGTCTTGAACTCCTGACCTCAGGTGATTTGCCTCCTCAGCTCCCCAAAGTGTTGAGATTACAAGTACAATCCACTATGCCTGTCTAAAGTTTCTATTTTTATTCCAGCTTCCCGGTGGGTTTGTTTACCCACTTAAGCCTCAGCAATGGCGGGCGCCCCTCCCCCAGCCTCACTGCCACCTTGCAGTTAGATCTCAGACTGCTGTGCTAGCACTGAGGGAGGCTCCGTGGGCGTGGGACCCTCCAGGCCAGGTGTGAGATATAATCTCCTGGTGTGCCTTTTGCTAAGACCCTTGGTAAAGCACAGTATTAGGGTGGGAATTACCTGATTTTCCAGGTGTTGTGTGTCTCAGTTTCCCCTGGCTAGGAAAAGGGTTTCCCTTCCCCCTTGAGCTTCCCAGGTGAGGCCATACCTTGCCCTGCTTCAGCTGTCGCTGGTCAGGCTGCACCAGCTGACCGGCACCGATTGTCCGGCACTCCCCAGTGAGATGAACCCGGTACCTCAGTTGAAAATGCAGAAATCACCCGTTTTCTGTGTCACTCACGCTGGGAGCTGGAGGCTGGAGCTGTTACTATTCGGCCATCTTGGGCGTGCCCTCTCTATTTTTATCTCAATTAATACTTCCTCAATGTGGTACATTGATTTATGTAGATTTGAATTTTTGACCAATATCACTGACTGTCTCCTTAAAATATTTCTTTGAACATTTTTTGCAAGGTGGTACTACTGAAAACAAATTGGCTCACCTTTTGTTTATCTAAGAAAGTTGTTTACTTTTACATAAAGACAATTACCTCAATTTTGAAAGATATTTTGCAGAAAACAAAATTCTATGTTCTTTTTTCCCCTTCTGTCAACACTAAATATTTCACTCCACTCTCTCCTTGCTCACATGGTTTCTGAGATGAAGTCGGATATAACTTTTATCTTCATTCCTCTGTAGGTAAAGTACTTTTCCCCTCTGTCTTCTTCCACTATTTTTATCCTTGATTTTCTGTTCTTTGAAAATGGTGTGCCCAGTTGTAGTTTTTGGCATTTATCTGCTTGGTCATCTCTGAGCTTCTTGGATCTGTGATTTGGCTTCTGACAGTTAGAGAAATCCTCAGTCACTATTGTCTCAAATGTTTCTTCTCTTCCTTTTTTTCTTCCATTTTTACTTCTTATTTCCATTACATGAATGTTATACCTTTTCTGGTTGTCCCACAGTCTTGGATATCTTGGATATCCTGTTCTCTTTTTTTTTCATTTTCTGTCTTTCTTTGACTTGTTTTCAGTTTTCAATGTTTGTGTTCACATAAACTCATCAGAGATTCTTTCCTCAGCTGTGTCCTGTCTATTAATAAGCCCATCAAAGGCATTCTTTATTTCTGTTACAGTGTTTTTAATCTTGAGCATTTATCTTCAGTTCTTTTTCAGGATTTCCATCCCTCAGCTTACATTGCCCATTGTTCTTACTTGTGATCGACTTTATCCATTAATGCCCTCATTGGTGTTTTAAATTTCTGTTCTGAAATTCCAACATCCTTGCTAAGTCTAGCTCTGATACTTGTTATGTCTCCTCAAACTGTGTTTTTGACTTTCTGATGTGAGTTGACATTTTTTTTTCTGATCGTCAGATATGATGTACTGTGTAAAATGAACTGTTCAAAGTAGGCATTTAATAATGTGGTGTAGTGGCTGGGGAAGGATTCTAGTTCCATGATTATGTCTCAGTGTTTTAGTGAGTCTATGCATCTGGATTGTCAACTTCACAAGTATTTCTCTGTTTTGTTCTCCCACTTTGGTGGGACAAGATGACTAGAGTGGGCTGGAGTTGGGTATTTGCTTTCTCACAGGTGGAAACCAGTGGAGCAGGAGACAGGCATTTCTCTTCCCTCATGTCAATTAGGCTCTGATTATAGTTTTGGTTGATTTGTTTCTTCTGAGGGCAGGCCTTGATAAGAGGAATAGAGCTCTGTGGTATATTTTGAAGTGTTTCTTTCTCCCCTTCCCTCCTGAATGTACAAGGTGATTTTTCTCCGATATTTGCTGTGGAAAATGGTCAAACTCGTGAAGGAGAATCTCAAAATATTGTGAAGTTTCCCCTATGACTTAGTTTTTCTGGAATGTTTAATTCTCACTCTTGTCCTCACTTATTCTCCAGAAATTCATCAATTAGAATTCAGGTTTCATACCGCAGTTCTTTTTCTCATGGGTGTTTCTTCTCGTGAATCTCTCCTCTAGAAAGATGTGACTCCCTGTATTCGCCAAGTTGGGAGGCAGCATCGTACTCGGTGACTTTCCCTCTCTTATAAGAGTTGCTGATTTTTAAATCCATTTAGCTTTTTACTTGTTGATAGGATGGAGTGGAAATTTCCAAGTTCCTTATATGTGGAACTAGAAACTAGAAATCTCTAGAAGTTTTTAATTTTTGAGTATAAGATTTGATCTTCTCTGAGGATATGTCAGCAAACCCAATGTTTTCCCAATGGAATCAATAGCAAAAAGGGACCATGAAGGAGGCGGAGGGCAGTGGGCTATGAATAGATTCAATAATGGTCATCTCTTTAGCAAAGCTAGATTGACTCATTGTTAAGTGAAACACTGACACTTAGTGTTATCAGTAGCAAACAGATTCAGTTTCCAATATGATTTCCCAGCTATATAATGGATATGATAGTAGCCCCCCCCCCAAACAGAGTACAAAAGCAGTGCCTGACAATGGTATAAATATTATATGTCATTACACCAGGAGTAGGGGTATACATTAGTTATATTGAAACTCTTCAGCTGTGGAAGAGTATCAACTTATCCTTGATGAAACAGATACTTATTAAGATAATTTTATTTGACTGTGCCTCTCATGCCTCTGCTAGCACCATCATCTATGGGTTTAGAAAACACGTTACATTTGGTAAGGTAATATAGAATCAGAGATGAATATATTAATGAATTCACTGTTTCCTGATTCTTCTGCACTGAATGGGAGAAGTTCATGGATAACCGGAGCAGATACTCAGACAAGACTTAACAAGTCACATATTCCATAGAAATATAGATTTTGGTTATAAAGTGCATTGAAGAATCTCTCAACTAACTTAAATGATGGCTATAGGAAAATAAAATGTGAAATGGACAGTAGAGTACAAAATTTACAATACTACTTGTGGTTTAATGACCAGTTATAGAATGGGGAATATAGCCTCTAAGTTATTTCCATTTTTTTTCTTTCCTCTTTTTCTAACATTAACTGCAAACAGTGTTGGTGTTATTAACCTTTATGATTTAATTACATATTGTCACATATAACTGAAGAGTCCCTGGGCATGAATGTAGTTATTGGTATGAACCTCATGTATCCTGCTTTGGGAAGAGGTGGATCCATGTTCCATTATCCTAGTTAGGTGAGAGTATATTTTTGGATACATAAGAAAGAGGAAAGAATAACAAATAGTATGAATTTGAAGAAGGCAGGATTCTGCCTTTTACTTTTTTTTTTTTTTTTTAAGATGGAGTCTCGCTCTGTTGCCCAGGCTGGAGTGCAGTGGCATGATCTCGACTCACTGCAAGCTCTGCCTCCCGGGTTCACGCTGTTCTCCTGCCTCAGCCTCCTGAGTAGCTGGGACTACAGGTGCCTGCCACCATGCCTGGCTAATGTTTTGTATTTTTAGTAGAGTCAGAGTTTCACTGTGTTAGCCAGTATGGTCTAGATCTCCCGACCTCGTGATCTGCCTGCCTCAGCCTCCCAAAATGCTGGGATTACAGGCGTTAGATACTGTGCCCCGGCTCCCTGCCTTTTACGTTAAAGCCAAAGTGGGACAGAGCTCTCTCCAGTTACTGAGACCTCATGCCCTGGACTATGGTCTTGTCTCAGTTATCTAGAAGTTCACAACTGTCTTTGGGTCTATTGATAATAAAAGAAAATCTTAGAACATTTCACGGAAGTAATGTCCACTGAGAGAGGCCAGCATCCTCTGAATGACCGGTCAGTCAATAGTACACTCTTCCTAATGTAGTTCCTCATCAGGGTGTTCCAGGGTATAAAAATGGACAGATTTTTGGCTGCCTGATTTCACTTGGTTTCTTCCCATATACTGAGCCTGGTCCTCCAGAATTACCCTTCTGATTCTGTGAGATTAATATTGTTGCATTAAGTTTGCTTTCTGTTTAAGTTAATCAAAGTTGATTTTCCTTGTTACTAATCTTTATTAATAAAGATATGATGTTAAATATAAGCTATAAAGAGCCTGGAATGTGGTAAACATATTATCTGTGATAGTTCTTATTCCATTATTTTTATTTACTTTTGACACCAGGAAAATTGTATATAACTCTGTTAATAATAACACATTCATTTAAGATAACACACACAATGAAGGTAACACTAGCAACTCCAACAAAAACGGCATAAAAATATATAATTGCCAATATATGTTATTTGTAGCTCACTGTATTCCAAAAGGAGTATTTTAAATGTTTAGCTCTTCCCTAACCAGTGACTGAAGAATCCAAAATTCTTCCATATTATGACTCTGCCAATTCTAACACATGGTTTTAAGGGTGCTGAGCTGTTCTGCATAAGCTGGTGTAATAAAAAAAAAAAACACATGGGATGCTTCCGTTACCTGGATATATTGTTTGCCACTTCTGCTTACATTCCATTTTTTGGAACTCAGTGTTATGATCAAACAAAAATGCAAGGTTAGCTGGAAGATCTGCCTTCCCCAGCCCACTGACTCAAATGTTAATCTCTCTTAGCAACACCCACAGACACACACCCAGGATTAACACTTTGTATCCCTCAATCCAATCAAGTTTACACTCAGTATTAATCATCACACCCTGTTACAATTTATAGCCATCTTTTGTGTACATTCTGGCAATCAGTACTATACAAAGCATTGTATATAATTTAACTCATTAAATCGTAACCACAATGGGAAATAGACGTTAGTTTGCCTACAACATTTAGACATGTTGTATTTTAGATAGAGAATTTAATTTGTTTATGATTGTACGGTGTTGTATCAAGAAAACTAAAAAAAAAAAATAGACACAGATGGTCCTACTTGAAAAACTGATGCTTGTTATACTGATGCACTACTTTTTACTTTTCAGCAAAGCTGATATTAATCACATCAAAGAAACTTAAAAGCAAGATCGCAGTTAAGTCAGCATCATTGTTGACCTAAACCCTTTTACCAATAGTTTCATGGTGAAATACTCAAACCATATGTTTCTTTCTCAACTTTAATAAAGAATAATTATTTGGACCAGAGACATCAGAAACATGCATGAATGCACAGCTCCTAATTTTGTTATCTTATTTTCAACCTTTGAGTTATTCCATAATAAAAATCGCTTAACATATGCCACTTAAAAATCTTAAATTTAGTTTTAGGTCTAAAATGTAATCAGTGAATATGTTGTATATGGCAAACTGAGGAAAGAGTATCAGGAAAATCCTGATAATTTAAGTTATGATATTTCATGGAGTAAACATACAGGTACAAAGGTGTCTGTACTGAACATGTACAGACTTTTTTTCTTGTCATTATTCCCTATTCAATACAGTATAACAACTATTTACACAGCATTTATACCATATTAGGCATCATAACTAATCTAGGGATGATTTAAAATATATAGGAAGACATGGGTAGTTCATATGCAAATAATACACAATTGTATATCAGGGACTTGAGCATGCACAGATTCTGGTATTTATGGGAGGTCTTGGAACAAATTCTCCAGGGATATAGGGAGACCATATATACTTTTTTCTAACTTCTCACCAAGACTATTCAAAATCATTAGGCCATTCACTTACAAAAGATACTTTCCTTAGGAAGTTATTTAATGGTATGTTTCCATTAATTCCTTAATATATAGAGAATAAGTTCTGTTGCCATTTATTAGATGATAGTAAGTTTTATTTTCTTCATTGTTTTGACAAGGAAAGATCAGTATACCTTTCACATCTACAAATGAAAAAATATAGTAAAATGAAAAAAGGCTGAAAAAATATAATTCATTTTATAAAATATAATGCTCATTTTGTGAAAGGAAAGAAAGTCTACAGAGGTGCAGCCTAATGAGAACACCTTAAGTACACTTTTATTCAGAAAAAAAGAGTGTTGAAAGAACACATTTTCGCAATGACAATTGAAACTTACATGGAATAAATGTAAACTGTGTCTCCCTGAAAGGAATATCTGATAAAAGAATAAGTCTCATTACCCATGAGGGATATGGCATAATATAATCCCACAGTCGTCAATTTTAAATAACAGATTTTCAGTAGGCTTCTTCAAACAATAGCCCAGAAAGAATAGAGTCCTCTTAAATACAGATATTATAAAAATCACTTTATGGAAAGACAGTGTTTTTTGAGAAGCAAAGTTTGCCATTCAGTTTCTTTCAATTCTTGGTTTACTTTGCAGACTCTGAGATCTTGCATATTGAAAGGAATTCACATGCAAATACCATAGATCTTTGCAGCCAGACTTAAAAATATATAAATTGTAAGACTTTCTGTTACATTCAGTCAGAATCATCATGTGCTCTTCTTTCTTGATGTAATTAATAGAGAAAAAATTATTGACTTTTTTTTTTTACTTAATTTACTATCTTGAAATACTTTTCTTACCTCTACATCTACCTTTACGGTAGGGCTGTCTGTGATCTGTAGAGAAGGAAACTATTCAGAAATGAAAAGAAGAAACTAAAATGACAACCAACATCTCACCTTTTTTTAATTCCAGTTTTTTTCCTACTATAAAATAAGTAAATCATTTTTGATCTACAGTCAGAATTCCCATCTCAATGATTAACATTTCCGGATTAATTTGAAAGCCTTTCCTTATGTGATTTTCTCACGTATTTACTTTTTTCCTTTTATGTTGGAGAAAGACATTATATTAGAACTAGGGTTTAAATGTCGTTTCCTCAGTTCTCCTTTGCGGCTACTGTCAACATGCACACCCACATTCACACATATACACACACAGATTATGATCTCAAATATAGGAGGAAATGACACTTCTACTATGATGATTTGTGGAAAGGATATGTCCTGTCATCTGTAAAGCATCTTGTTATCACTTTGCTTTGCTTTCCAAGTACTGATGAAAATCTAAATTGTGTCTTTACATCTGTAAATATAGACTGGAATAAAAAAGATGTAACTCGGCAGTTCAGTGATTGCACTGTGGGCCTGACTCTCTGTAATGCTTCCAATTCTTCCTAAAGTGACCACAGACCTTGAAAATATAACTATTCAAATAGATATTGTCAACTCAAGTGGTAGAAAATGAGTTTTCAATAGCCGCTGCTTTATTTGAGGGCTGAACCATCTGCTTGCCTAGTGTCAGTTTTGTATGGACCAATTTAAAATCAACAGGCATTGCTCAAGATTTTTTAAAAAATATATAACCTTGTAAGAAAAAAAAAAAAAGCTCCATCGAAGTCCACTTTGCATCTGGCATACATTCCGTGGCCTTTATCTGACTAGCTATGGACAGAAAATTTGAATGAGAAATGTTGTCTGGGACTTTATTAGTCAGTAAAAAATGAATGTTGCAAAATGCCAATATATCTTTAACACCTTAACAAAAATTAGTTTATTGGGTTTATCAAGTTGCCCACTAATTTCCACTTCCAAAACTCTCAAGAGTTCAATAATTAGGTAGTTCTTCCTTTTTAGAAAATGTAATTCTCAAGGTTAGGGGGCTTCTGATAGGCCGCTTGGTCATTTTTACTCCTATCCCTGTAGAATCAGCTTCTGTGTACAACTATGGCGGTCCTACTCAAAGATTTTCCACTACACACAAGACTATGACTCGCCCTCAGTCTTCATAGTCCCAGAGAAATGAGTCTTAGGAGACTATGTAAAGAGAACTGGCCAGTGTAATACCTGCACTCTATGAATCATCAAACATAATCTCAATAATTGTTTTACATTAAAACTTTAAGCTCCTTTTGTGACACCATGTTTGTGATACCTCAGGCAATGAACTCCCCACTCAGCCTCTTCAGCAGGAGGCTGACCAGGTAGGATATTCAGTGAAACTTAACCTGATTGTTTTGCCCCATGTAATCCCTTTTCCTTTAATCTATCAGTGAACAAACGGAGGATGGGTAGCTGCATCATTCTCAAGATAGCTTTATGAACTCACGCTTAGCAGAGTGTGAGTGATATTTATTAAATAGTAGTGGGTGAAATTATTTGGTTTTTATACATGCATTTAAAGATCCTTGCTAACATTACATCTGTTCTATCTGACCCATCACTTCGAGCTTATTTACATAATGAAAGAGTAATCACTTCAAAAGAGGCAGTGGAGATGACATTATTAATATTTGCTGTGAATAGTTCTATAGGAGTCTTTATGTAAAGATAAGCTTTCATTTCTCTTGGGTAAATACCTAGGAGTAGAATGGCTGAGTCATAGGGTAGTTGTATAATCTAATAATAATAATAATAATAATAAAACCTGCCCAACTGGAATATTATCTTTGAACATTTTTTGTATTGTTAAATAAACTTTCAGAGCACATTTTTATTTGTTTTAGGGTAGTACATCTTGTGATTTTTGCATAATTTGTTAATCTATTCCCCAATTGGGTATTTGGGTTAGTGCCACATTAAAACTCTAAAATGTATAAGCAAATGATATTTGTATTAGTCATCTGCATCTATGATTACTTGTTTAAAATATGTTACTGTACATGGAATCATTGGCATTATTGAATCAACAGGATTACATGTTTTAAGATTCCTCTAATATAGTGTCAAATAGATTTTCTGAAAGGTTGCAAAAATGCATATTTTCAATAAGTGACAGAGTATATCTCAATTAAACTTCTACATCCCCCCTCAAACATTTTTTTTAAGTTTGATAGAATTTTAAAATTAAAAGGAACCACGTACTTCCTTTAGGCCAATTCTTTACCTGGTCTTTGAATATCCTCTGTGACATATCTATGAAGTACCTTTTCAGGTTCTACCTAGATAGGGAAGTGTATGTATAGCTTTCAACTATTGTTGGAAAGCGTTAATTATTGAAAAGTGTTTCATGCCAGTAAGCAGTGGTCTGCCTCATTTTAGCAAGTATCAGATGCTTGGAAACCACAGTTCAGCTGCGGTTTCATGCCAAATTGTGTACTTCATGTACAGCAGAAGTTGAGACATGAATATTTGTTCTGCTCCAAAAAAAATTTCACCTTTATATGTCCTTCACTACATCTCTGGCTGAACACCAGCAAGAACCATTTTCTAATTAATAGAATAGGAAATTGATTACAAAGCAACAACACTAGCTCAGTGTATGGCACATTTCGAAAATTCAATAACCGTTGGATGCTATTTTTATGTAATCACTGTATTATTCATATGGATGGCATATGTATTTATAATTTCTATTCTTAATTTTGAAAAAAAAACTGTTGTAAGCATACTTGCTAATTTCTCTTATCCATTTTTATTCATTGAATCATTTTAACTGGTAATTTGCTCTGAAGCAGTGGGAAAAAGTGCCGTTCCTAGGGTGATGGTTAATGTTGTGTGTCAATTTCACTATGCCAGGAGGTACCCAGATAGTTGATCAAATTATTCTGGGTATCACTGTGAGGGTATTTTTGGATGAGATTAAACATTTAAATTGGTAAACTGAGTCAAACAGATTGCCCTCTCGAGTGTGGGTGGATATCTTCCTATTAGTTAAAGGCCTGAATAGAACAAAAAGACTGACTCCCCACTAAGTAAATGAGAATTCATTCTGACTGCTTTTTAAAAGAAACATCAGAATTTTCCTGCTTTCAGATTCAAACTAAAGTAACCTTTAAACTGGAATGAAACTATCCCCTCTCTTAGATCTCCACCTTGCTGACATACGCTGCAACCCTTGAGCTTGCCAGCCTCTATAATCACATGAAACAATTTATTTTGTTAACTACATACGCGCGCACATACACACACACACACACACACACACACACACACACACACACACACATTCTATTGATCCTGTTTGTCTGGAGAACCCTGATTAATACACCTAGTTTATCAAATTCAACAGAATGCACTAAGCACTGTATTTCATAGTGTGGGAAACACAGACATTTACCTGTGCCCCAGCTTACTCAGATTTAGCCATTTCAGAAACCTAGAGATTAAGTTCTTTGCTTCTCAACCAACGACCCAAATTGGAGGAATGCTATACAATAATTTCACACACGAAACAATGAAAGCAATCTATGTGAGAAAATCATGTGGATAGTTCTAAGGAAAACCCTATGCTCTCATTCCCTACCCTAAAAACCATTCAATTCTTCTTGATGTCCATTTGGACTGAGGGCCTTAATTCTAGTTGTAAGTCAGATTAAGTGGAACTAGTGAAAAAAGCCTTCAATACTGATACAAAATTCGTGTTTCAAACAGTAAGAAAAATTACCAGGTAGTGAAAAACAAAACAAACAAACAAATAAAACCTATTTTCTCTGTAATTACTTGCTTCAAGAAACCAACTAAAAATCTGAAAGCTAAAATGCACAATAGAACTTCACTAAACCTTGGTGTCAATCTCTCACCCATCCCCTCCAAGAAAAACCTTATCTGACTTTATAGAAGGAAAATTGACCTCCTTTCCACATTGACCTTTATTTTTTTCAGTAAGTTTCTTTCTAGTGATGGGATAATCCCCCAATGTGTCAAGAGGTTGTTTTCAAAGAGACATTAGTTTATTTTGGAGGGCACAAAGCTTTACTAACACTGCTCTGGATTAAATGCATTCAAATACATTATCTCCTTTGAAATGTAGTTTTTGAAATGCTTTGCAGCCATCCTGCATTATCTGTCTTGAGTGGAAATTAATACACACTCCTCTGTGCATTCAGAATATCTAGTATACATCCTTCTCATAAGTTATTTGTATTATTATTATTATTTCAAAGAGCATATCAAAATGGCCTCCCTGAGATATGTTAAAAGTGATTATTTTTCAGTTACATTATTTAGCTAGATGACATTCTATTGAAATTTATACTGGAATTTCAAATAAATTGTATACTCCTTTAAAATACTTTCCTACATTCGAGATAATCTTTGTTTAATAAAGAAAGCAGAGAACAAAAAGACTTTATTTCCAAGTTTTCCTTTTTGCAAATAAACATGAAGTATGCTCTCCACAGTGCCTGGGACTGGAACTATTCATTCCTCATTATTTCAATTAACATCTGTTATGTGGCTTCTAGGTACAAAGCATTGTACTTTATCATTATATTTTGATGTTATATTGGGCTTTTATTGTAAAATGTAGGGTCCATTTTTAGGTACACGGAATATATATTTTATGTGAACTGTATTGATCAGAAATCTTTACATTCTGGAAATTTACAGATTTACTTATCTAAACTCCCTCATTTTTCAGGAGCTTTTTCTAAAATCAGTTAATTCCTTCATGCTACTCCTTTTCCTGAAAATAAAAAGGGGTTTTTTAAACTATATTTAAGACAAGTTCAAACTCCTTACAATGCGTAAAACTTACTTCACAACTTCATCATTTCAACCTCATCTCATATACTCTGTGTGTGTGTGTGTGTGTGTGTGTGTGTGTGTGTGTGTGTAAAACCTCCCTCTGTTTGTTGTCTGTATCTTGCTTATGGAACGTCTCATCCTTTAAATATCAGTTGGGCATTACATCTTGACAAGGCTCACATTTCCTTTCTTGGGCAATAGAGTTTAACACTTAACTCCATTGTTCTCTATCAAATCCTTATTAGAGAGCTCATTGAATTATTTTGTATATTTTTATTGGTTGATTAATATTATGTTTTTTTCATAATCTATTAAATTCTTGAATATAGATAACTTGCCTGGGACCTATTTGTAAACCTAGAAAGGCCCAGCATATAGTAAATATTTAACCAATACATATCTGAGTGAATGAAAGGGTAAATGAATGAATTAAGGAGTATAGGAAAACAGAGATCCTGACAAGTTAAGTGATTTGCTCGAAGTCAGAGAGTGTGGCAAAATCAGAGTTGGGATTCCAGTTTTTATATCCCTTGTGCAGAGCTCACATTTCTACTTAGGAAACGATGGGTGACATTTTCTAAATTCATATGCAGCAGAAAAATATAATATTCCTACCTTTGGGCCAGTAGCTTTAAAACAAAAATAAAGATAAGATGGATAATCAAAAAGGAAAGAATTTTTATTCCCAGTACAAATTTGATTGAGGACCACACAGCTGCCTTTGAGGCCATTGATGTCCACACTTCGCATTCTTCATCCTGGAGCAGAAGTCAGCTTTGCTGGGGAGGAAGAACTCCCCAGGAGGGCAGATGTAAACGAAGATGCTTCCTATTGCCTACCCAGCAATAGAGTGTCACTTTTTGCAGTGTGTGCTGTAAAACAGACGCAGGCCTCACTTCTTTGGGGTATGGCAATGTGTGAAGGTGTGACACTAGCTACTAAAAATAAAAATGTCCTACTAAATCTTCTATGACCTTTTCTTATCACTGCATAGGCAACTGGATGCCCAGAGATCCCAAGGCTCCAGCTCTAAGCTAAAGTTCAATCAATCAAATAATCAGACAAGAAAATACTTTTATCTTTATATTTCTAGAGGGCTTAAGCTTATGTCACCTGGAGAGAAAGGAACAAATTTGATTATAAATAACTAAATAGGAGGACAGTCAATATTTCATTAATATGACAAACCTATTCTGAGATATTATTGTTTAAAAATATATGCATAATTTATACATAAGTACATGTATATTAGTGATATAAGTAAAAAGCAAATATATGTAAGACTAAAATTCAAAATTTTAAGATTTTTCTAAGGGCCTCAGTGCTAATTGTAGTTCCTCCCAAAGTGCAGTTAAATGCTGATTCATATTCAAAACTAATATCAAATGCAAGACACAGTTCTTTTTGTTAACTTAAGAAACAGTATATTTAATCAGGTAAATTATTACAACTTAAGTTAACATTTATATTAACAGTGAGTTTAAAACTATACGAGTTTGCAATTGTTGAATGCAAAACTCCAAGTGATTATTCCATTAATGTGTTCTTTGTAACTAGTATTTATTTCAACAGGCTTTTTCAAATTTAACTTATTTTTATTCCCTAAAAAGTGTATTTCCTTCTCTGAGATAAGATTAATGTGGACAATCTTTGCCATTGCTGTGGATCTTAGTAACAGAATTAAATAAATTAGTTCATTAAACAAATTGTCTCAAAATTATAATGAATACATTGTAGTTCTAAAGCACTTCAGTTGAAGTATATGAATATAGGAACAACAACAATAGCAGATCTTCAAATGAAAAAGTCACCGACATAAAGTAGTACATTGAGAAACTAATAGAAAGTAAATAAACTTTAAAAATCAGAAAATGCTTTCTTTGTGCTGCTACCAGGTGCAGGACAGAAGAACCCTTAACATAACTACTATTAGTCTGATGTAAACTAAACTAAGGGAATATTCTGGTGTATGATCCAAAGAAAGCCCTGGAAAATATTTTTGCCTCTGGATACAGATGACATTGAAGATGGATAGGTACTGATTAAGCTTTGGTCAAGATGTTTGTCTGCCTGGGTGTAATGTGGGATCATATCGTACTCAAAAAAAAAAAAAAAAAAAAAATGGTGAGGAGAAATTTTTGAAAGAAATATATTCCAGAAATTTAATTTGCATACCAGATGGAATGGTATCATCAATAACAAGATAAAAATCATCTAAGAATTAATTCACAAATCAAAATGGATATCTAAAAGAGAAAGAAAATTTTATAGAGAGGAATACATAAAAGGTTTGGAAGACAATTGTGAAGGCAAATTTAAATGAACTTCGTTTCTGTAAGATCAAAATCTACCCATTATGGTTTCTCCGACAAAACACAAACTACATTATCAAGACATATATTTATCATATTGAGTGCAAAGGTTTAGTAATTTTATTAGCTATTTCCATTGAAATTCCATTGAGATTCTTATCAGTTTGCAGTGTACACCTGCCCATTATTTTTATAGCATTATAAGTGTTATGTCCAAGATGCCAGGGAGTCAAGGCAAACTTCTGAATTCAAGAATTTTTAACAATGTATTTGAAAGAATTAAAAGATTCAAACGAACATCAAACAAGTAGTGTTTTTATAATATCATGTTGTTACATAGAGACAGCAGAAGCATCCTTAACTCTATTTTTTTTTTTTTTTGAGACGAAGTATCTCTGTCTCCCAGTCTAGAGTGCAGTGGCGCGATCTCGGCTCACTGCAAGCTCCGTCTCCGGGGTTCACGCCATTCTCCTGCCTCAGCCTCCTGAGTAGCTAGGACTACAGGCGCCCGCCACCACGCCCGGCTAATTTTTGTATTTTTAGTAGACACGGGGTTTCACCATGTTAGCCAGTATGGTCTGGATCTCCTGACCTCGTGATCCACCCGCCTTGGCCTCCCAAAGTGCTGGGACCACAGGCGTCAACTCTCACTCTATTTTATTATCTTTTAGGAGTATGTTTACTGCCTTGACCACACTTCCAGGCAAAATGATTGAATATTCTGGAAAATGCACTTTCTGCTTTGGTACTAGTTAACAGAAATATAACTTTTACTTTTCACTCAAAGCAACTTATAATATGTTCTATGTATTATGGTATGAACTCTCAGCTCAGAAGATTTTTTAATAGACAACATTATAGTAGGTTAAGCCTGAGTTGAAGGAAAAATAAAATATACATTTATGAATAGTCTAAACTCTTTTTATATTGAAATATATGTTTTTAGTTTTTATTTAAAATGTATTTATTAAAGGTCAAATAGGAGCTATAAACTTTGCTAGGTGCTGGTGTTTTAAAGAGGAATAAGACATTCTTCCAACCCTCAAGGTCCTTAAATTTCAGCCAGGGACATAGGGTAAACCCAAAACTCTAATATAGGGCAGTTAAGAATCTCACAGTTGTTTGTGCTGTTTATATCTTTCAGAAGCATATACCAAAATGCATTCTCTAATGTCCCGATTAACATATGTATACATCACAGAGTTGCTTTTGGGCACATTTAATCTCCAATAATGGAATAATATAACTCTTCCAAAACTGTGAAATCTGTTTAAATGTATTACTTTTTTCTGAATGTATATGCCTTTGAAGAAGCTAATTAAATCAATTAACATTAAACATTGAAGAATTGAAGCGTACACCAATGTTATTTATAATTTTAATGTGAAATTTGTATCTCCCACAAGTATCAAGAAAAGTAATAATTAACACCACCCTGAGGCATACCAAAGTGTTTCTTGGAATTAAAAAAAAAAAATGTATTTTAAAAATAGCATACCATAATTTATTTTTATTTATTTATTTATTTATTTATTTATTTATTTATTTATTTTGAGACGAAATTTCACTCTTGTTGCCCAGGCTGGAGTGCAATGGCACAATCTCGGCTCACCATAACCTCCGCCTCCCGGGTTCAAGCGATTTTCCTGCCTCAGCCTCCCGAGTAGCTGAGATTACAGGTGCCCATCACCACGCGCGGCTACTTTCGTACTTTTAGTAGAGAGGGGGTTTCTCCGTGTTGGTCAGGCTGGTCTCCAACTCCCGACCTCAGGTGATCCGCCCACCTCGGCCTCCCAAAGTGCTGGGATTACAGGTGTGAGCCATTGTGCCTGGCCCAAAAAATACCAGGATTTTCAGTGCTTTATATTTATTTAGCCTACATGCCATTCCATAACCCTCACTTACTCTTATATTTATAAATGTGATAACGGTTAGGTTAAAATTGTTACTGAGTTTGTCCTGCTTCAATCATTCAGAGAGAGTCCTCTTTGTGTTTTATTTTGATAATCCAGATTCTTGTTATCTAAAAGCTCTTCTTAAAAATCTGTTTTACAAACTGCGTGGTGTCTTCCAGGTTATTGAATGTCATTGCATAAACATTAGGGAGTTATAATGTTCTAAATGATGCTCATTGGTGGTTTAAATAAATTAATGACATTTTTAAAACTACCTATTCTGTTCTAAGATTATTATAAGAGCTTATAAATTGATAGCTCTTAGTTCTATAAAGAATAACCTGTATGAATAATGTTACAGTAATTTTTGAGAGATTAAAATAGTAGTTTATTTGGAACAGTATAATTTACATAAATAATGCACTAACCAGAAAGATAAAAGAAGATTCTAATGGTACTATTTAGATTATGCTGGGCTAGAAGAGCCAAGAATATTCTAATTTCGCTTTAGCCCAACCACACCTTTTTTCTACGAAGTCCTTCAGGTAGATTCTTGTGTAAAGAGTTGCAAGGAATAGGTAAAATCTCAGCAAACTAACAAAGGAACAGAAAACCAAACACTGCATGTTCTCACTCATAAGTGAGAGTTGTTCTCACTCATAAGTGAGAGTTGTTCTCACTCATAAGTGGGAGCTGAACAACAAGAACACATGGACACAGGGAGGGGAACATCACACACTGGGACCTGTCAGAGTGGGGGGCTAGGGGAGGGATAGCGTTAGGAGAAATACCTGATGTAGATGATGGGTGGGTGGGTGCAACAAACAACCATGGCATGTGTATACCTATGTAAATAACCTGCATGTTCTGCCCATGTATCCCGGAACTTAAAGCATTAAAAAAAAAAAAAAGAAAGAAAGAAATGGTGCTCTCTCAATAGGCTCACAGTTCTCATGAACTAGACTAAGCCCAACTGAGAGTATTCTGCCTAGATGAGAAGTCCTAATTCTAAAGGGCAATTAAAAGTCACACATAAGCAGTACACAAAAAAACACTAACCAGAGATACAGGCATAGGATAAATACATACTCACTGCAATGCAACAACTGAGCCAGATGCTACCCTTTCATTTTGTCCATCAGGTTTACTTGGGTTGTAGCTAAGCAGGATGGAAAATCATAAGAGTAAGACAATGACGGTTGCTTTGATGCCACGCAAGCATGCATTGCTTTACCTCCTCTCTGATTTCAGAAGGGACGGAAAATGAGATGCAAAACCTCAAACACTGTGTAGTAGATCCCTTTTGACAACTTAGCCTTGAAAATGTGGTCTAATCAGGATCCTCAAACCTATGCCACATCCATCTTTCTTGTGGGAACAAATGCCTTTCCTTTCTGTCATTCTTGGGAGAGGATTCAAATATGTTTATGTTAACAGAGGAAAGAAGCTTGGGAGGAGAAAAAAAAAAATGAAAGATCAAACAAATATATGATAACTGTATGGTAAAGAATTACTGCACCATGCGTGTATATAATATATGTGTGTGCGTCTGTGTGCTGATTTGCACCATAGTTATATCCATATATTATTAGAGGTCAAGGTTTTTCTCTTCTTTCATCCCAGGCAATAAAATAGTTATTTTTAGAGATAAAGCACACACGTAAATATCAAGTTTGCTTTCATATATTTAATACACAGTCTTTAAACTACAAAGAAATGCAAATATTGTGTTTGCACATTTGATGGATAACCATGGGTACTTGCCTACTTGTATTTTCTCCTCATGAGGCTGACCCGACTCTTCACTTCTTCTATGGCTCTCTGAATCGCCACGTATGGTGAGTGATTCTCATGCTATTCACCCTATATGGTGGTTCAAAGGGCTTTATCACCATTTCATTCATCAGACTTCTGCAGAGTTATGAACCCTAGCTTAGGTGCTTTGGGTTTAACTGTTAGATATTTAATTTATTTCAATATCCACAATTTTATTTTATTTTGTATTTATTTATTTATTATTTATTTATTTATTTATTTTGAGACAGAGTCTGTCTCTGTCTCCTGGGCTGGAGTGCAGTGGCATGATCTTGGTGCACTGCAACATCTGCCTCCCAGGTTCAAGTGATTCTACTGCCTCAGCCTCCCGAGTCACTGGGATTACAGGTGTCCGCCATCACACCCAGCTAATTTTTGCATTTTTAGTAGAGACAGGGTTTCAACATGTTGGCAAGACTGGTCTCCAGCCCCTGACCTCAATCAAGGGATCCACCTGCCTTGGCCTCCCAAAGTGGTGGGATTACAGGTGTGAGCCACCATGCCCGGCCCACAGTTTTATCCAAATGTACTCCTGAGGTTTATCCCTAGTATGTATCCAGAGATGGAAACTACTGCTATCCACTAGTTCTAACCAAGGTAGACTGGAAAAACAGCCTTCTACTTGCTACCTTTCCTAATGCAGACTTGGTTATCTGTTCCCTAAAGATTTGGGAAGAATCACACTCCACAGGGAAGAGAGAATAGGATGGAGAAAAGTTGAAGCAGAAAAGGATTGAACTCAGGAATATGATTGATTTATGACTAAAAATCTTGGCAAAGGCAATTTTGCTTTTAGTCTTCTTTACGTAAAGGACTTTTGGTTTTGTTTTGATATGTATGTTTTAATTGATAAAATAAAATTGCATCTCATTTATGGAAGACAATGTAAGGTTTTGATATATGTATATAATGTGGATTGATAAAATCAACATATAGCGTATTAACATACCCATACCTGACTTGATCTTTTTTTTTGTGGTGATACATTTAAAATATAGTGTTTTCATTTTTTTGAAATATAAGTTACTATTGTTTAGTCACCTTGTTATGCAATAGATCTCAAAATCCATTCCTGCTGTGCAGCTGGATTTTTTTATTTTATTCTATTTTTTTTTTTTTTTTTTTTTTTTTTTTTTTTTTTTTTTTTTTGAGACGGAGTCTCGCTCTGTCACCCAGGCTGGAGTGCAGTGGCCGGATCTCAGCTCACTGCAAGCTCCGCCTCCCGGGTTTACGCCATTCTCCGGCCTCAGCCTCCCGAGTAGCTGGGACTACAGGCGCCCTCCACCTCGCCCGGCTAGTTTTTTTTGTATTTCTTAATAGAGACGGGGTTTCACCGTGTTAGCCAGGATGGTCTCGATCTCCTGACCTCGTGATCCGCCCGTCTCGGCCTCCCAAAGTGCTGGGATTACAGGCTTGAGCCACCGCGCCCGGCCTCTATTTTATTTTTTGACGGAGTCTCACTCATCGCCCAGGCTGGAGTGCAGTGGCGCGATCTTGGCTCACTGCAAGCTCTGCCTCCTGGGTTCACGCCATGCTCCTGCCTCAGCCTCCCGAGTAGGTGGGACTACAGGCGCCCGCCACCATGCCCGGTTATTTTTTTGTATTTTTAGTAGAGACAGGGTTTCACCATTTCAGCCAAGATGGTCTTGATCTCCTGACCTCGTGATCTGCCTACCTTGGCCTCCCAAAGTGTTGGGATTACAGGCGTGAGCCATGACACCCGGTACAGCTAAAATTTTATAACTTTGGACTGGCAACTTTCCATTCCTTTCTCCCTATCTTCACCATCAGCCTCTGATAGCAATCATTCTAATCTCTCCTTCTATGAATTTGATGAGTTTTTAATTTTTTTATTCCACATATAAGTGAGATCATGCAGTATTTGTCTTTCAATGCCTTGCTTATTTTATTTAGTGTGATGTTTTCTGGTTGATTCATATTGTCCCAAATGAAAGAATTTTCCTCTTTCTTTAAAGGCTGAATATTATTTCAGTGTATGTATAGGCCATATTTTCTTTATCCATTCACCTGAGGACTTTCTTGAACTAGGAAATTTAAGAGAGAAATTTAGCTTCTTATGATCACGTTGCCATAAAATCATACTTATGTGACCTGTGGAGCACTTAGATATCTTAGTGAAAAGTGAGTTAGTGCATATGCTGACCAAGGCCATGTCCCAAGAAACTGATGAAGTAAATGACTGTGGTTGTACTTTTGACAGAGGACTAATTTACTGACCTTCACGTCAGAGTTTATCTCCAGGTGGACAGTGTTTATTTCTCTTGGCAGAAATAGAGGAGTTTGCAATAGACTTAGAGGTGGGTACGTCTGGTCAACTGATTAAATAAATGAGTAATCCAAGAACACCAGTTATAGGTAGGAAAATACATGAGCAGGAAGGCTGCATAAGTCCAGGAGAAACAAGAGAGATATGTAAAGCATCTGAATTGGGGCACGGGAAAAGAAAAACTTCTATTCTTTTAATACTATGTTCTTCCCTACTTATTGAGTTTCAAATAATTTTCAGCGATGGAGTGTAACAGTGATGACTGTTGGTTATCTAGTTAAATTTGGCAATTTGAAGAAGATGAGTTTTAGTTTCTCCAAATGAGGTCAAGGGAGAGGAATTAAGAAAGCAATAATTCATTTAGGTAAGAGTTAATGAAGCCCAGGAAAGAGAGAAAGAATGAGGAAAAGAGGAACAGGTGAGAGAGGTAGAGAGAGGGAGAGAGGGAGAGAGAGAAAGGGAGGAGGAGGGAGAACGGGGGAAAAAGACTGAGAATAATACAAGCAATTTTATCCTATGGCTGCTATTAGTAGAAAAATAAAACTGAAAACTGAAATGAAAGGGTAAACATACAGGAAATTGGTCAATTGGTGGGCAGGAGAAATTTAGAGTTTGTTTTAATATACAATGAAATTTAGATTTTGGAGGCAACCTCCGTGTCTATCACAGAGATTTAGATGTGGAACCTAGAAAAGAAGCCAGATATGAACTTCTTCAAAGTAAATTCAGTAGTTAGTCTCTTGGGCGTTGATGACCTAGTCCTGGGAGAAGAAGTCATGCCAGAGAGGAAGAAAACCTAAAAGCAAATTGTAAGAAAGGGTCTCATACAGCAGCAACCAAAGGCAGTCACAAAAGCTGCTTAATTCGAACAGGCCTCTTATTAAACAAGTGAACCTCCTGCAAGAATAACAAAAAGCATAACGAAACTGTCCCTTTTCAAACGCGAGGCAGCTTGATTATCATGCTATTCACCATATGAATTTAAACTTTAAAACTTGATCGAAAGGAATTCACTCTAAATGTTTTTGTCTATTACATCCACTGAGGGTTTTATACAGACAAAACTTTAAACCATCAATTATATTACCTATGTCCTCAGTAAATTTTACTGATTCTCCTATTGCATTGTAGAGATTCTCATCTTCAGGGGTAGAAAATGGCCAAATTATCTGAAAATTTTCTTCAATCAAATGAATATTTACTAGGTCCAGTGTAATGAAGGAAAGAATTATGTTAATATTGTTTCAATGGAGTTTATATTATATGCTATGAAATAATCCAAGAATAGCAGTTTAAGTGTACAACAAAAATTTAGGTAAAAATGAAAGAGTTTATCGTTCAATCAAATTACAAAGTTATTTAATAAGATAGGCCAGAAAAATGTTGAATTCTTTTTGTTTGTTTATTTTTAATAGGATATATTTTTTAAAAAACAACTTTCTAAAATGTGATTGCTTTTCTAGTGAAAACACTAAGTCATTTATTCCTGGAGCATTTCTCCAGTTTTAGTATTATTCATTTCTTGCACTCAGCTTATATGTATATCTTAAACACAATCTGTTTTAACTCAAGCATTGTTTTCCCCCTTTAAATTTTTTTCTGGTGCCGGGTATGGTGGCTTGCCCTTGTAATCCCAGCACTTTGGAAGGACAAGGCAGGTGGATCACCTGAGGTCAGAAGTTCGAGACCAGCCTGACCAAAATGGTGAAACCCCACTTCTACTAAAAATAAAAAAATTAGCTGGGCATGGTGGTATGTGCCTGTAGTCTCAGCTACTCAGGAGTCTGAGGCTGAAAAATTGCTCCAACCTGGGAAGTGGAGGTTGCAATGAGATGAGATCGCACCACTGCACTCCAGCCTGGGCAACAGAGCAACACTCCATCTCAAAAAAATATATATTATATATATTTTATATATTATATATATGTATATATAATAGAATTATATAGAATAGCTAATGTTTGAGTATCAGATTTTTCCTTCCTAATTTTGGTCACCAGATAATACTAGGCAAAGCAAGAGTAAAATATATTCTATATATATTTTATATAGGCGGTGGCTCACGCCTGTAATCCCAGAACTTTGGGAGGCTGAGGTGGGTGGATCATGATGTCAAGAGATCAAGACCATCCTGGCTAACACAGTGAAATCCCGTCTCTACTAAAAATACAAAAAATCAGTCGGGCATGGTGGCGGGCGTCTGTAGTCCCAGCAACTCAAGAGGCTGAGGCAGGAGAATGGCATGAACCCAGGAGGTGGAGCTTGCTGTGAGCCGAGATCATGCCACTACACTCCAGCGTGGGTGACAGAGCGAGACTCCGGCTCAAAATATATATATATATTTATTCTAAATGTTTCAATGACTTACAGAAATTTTAAGAATGATCGAGCCTCTCATAGACTTCTCAAATCAAATTGCTTAGGATATTAAGCAATTGGCTATTTTGGATAGCATTACATACAGTGTGTTTAGCACAATGTTCTGAACATGATGAGAATTCAAAACATATTTATTTAATTTGATGATCTACTATTTCTTGAGGAGAGTTGTTTTCTTGATATTATGTGACCTATCATTTTCAGTATAATTACATGTATAACTTCTAATAGTAAATAAATTTAATACTATTTTTAAAATGCATACCTGTATCCCATATTACTTAAGATAAAGAGGTTCTCTCACCAACTCATCTTTTATTAATTTTTCTCATTTTCTCTATTAGCAGATTTTTGTTAGCATATTCCTCTCACCAAAATATCAATTGTCAGACTTGATGTTGTCCTGACGGGTAAGAAAACTTTGCAGTAACTCGATGTTTGTTTCTTGGTCTGAGATTCCTTAAGTTTTACATTTAAAAAACCCATCTCCGACTATTGAAACAAAAAATCAGAAGCTAAAATATTCAGAAATGTGACAGTTACAGCAAAGTTAGATGGATGTGCTGAAGTAGTATCTTAAATTTCAAGAGCATTGCTCAATCTAGGGAAGTGCATCTGTGCATGCAGGCAGCCATTTTGTCAACACTAGGAGGAGAAGGGGGCTAACACGGAGGTAAAGTTACTGTAATATATGCTATAACAATAAAAAAAAATTAGTTTGAAAATTTGAACTAAATTTGAACTTCGTCTGAAATTTTAGTTTTTGCTTTTTTGTTTAAAATAGTTGGAGTTAGGTTTCTTTAATGTAAATCTATGTCTTGGTTCTTCTTTTCTTCCACTTAACCTGTATATTCACACTCTTTCTTCAAAGTTTGAAAAATGGCAGTTCGTAGCTGTAGATTTACTTTCTCATAATTTAGTAATCTCTATAGAATGTAGGACTCTCTTTCCCAAAAGAATTATACATTTTTTTGAAATTAATTTTGATATACCAAAGTTGATATAGTTCTATTTTTGAACCAATAATTGTGTCCAGGGATATAGTGTAACTCTTGTTTTGCATGGGTTAGCCCCAGGTTAACTTGTGGACTTCACTTAAGGGAGGGATGGCTCTCCAAAGGCAATTAAAAATATCCTTAACAGAAGTTTGGGGAAAAATCTAGGGCAAGCCAAACAGTAGTTATAAAATACAATGTTTTGAATAAAAACACAAATTACAGTATTTCTGGAAGGTTCCTATGAATAAGCTTATTCACAGCTAAATTTATTTCTGCCAAATGAGTCAGGTGAGATGAGAATACTTATTAATTTGTGTGGATGCATGTCAATATTGCTCTAAAAAGTAGCTGGTATTTTATGTTAACAAATACTGGTACTAAAGAGACATGTCCTTCAAGGCATAAAATCACTTCTGTCATTATATCTGGCTACATTTCATCCATCAACCACAGTGTACTCTCACTCATTCATCATCAAATTACCCTTTTCTCCATTCTCATTTTTTTTTTCCTAGTAACTAGAAAACTCCTGATTGTTTGAGATTTTGGATCATGGTCCAATTTTTTACTTATTTATTTTTATTTTCTTCTCTTTCTCTCCCTTCTATTTTCCTTCCTTTTTTCCTTCCTTCTTCCTTCCTTCCTTCTCTCATCTCTTCTTTCCTTGCTTCCCTTTCTTTTCCTTTCTTTTTTCTTTTGTTTTCCCCTCTCCTTCTCTCTTATTTTTCTCTTTCTTTCTTTTTTTCAGACTTGCCTTCCCAGGAAACGGTCTGGAAAGTTGGTGACAGTAATGCATTGCCCAGGAATCTAGATGAGAAATAGTAGAAATGAGAACCTGAATCCTGGGCATGTGTTCTTCCAGGCAGCAAGGAGAACAAAATACCCTTCTGAATTCCCATAGAAGGAGATCTGAGACCCAAAGGAAACTGAAATATTAAGACTATTTCTCATTTTTCCTATTACTGTTTGCTCAGGTTACAATTCCTCAATAAGATCCTGGAATTTTTTTCCCATGTGTTTTATCTAGTCTTTTGATCTTTGATCTTTTTATTTTTTTATTTGTTTTTATTTCTTTTTTGTTATATATTTCCAGGAAAAAAAAATATTTGATATAAATATTCTAAATTTGACTGCTTTCTTGCTTGGACCCACTATTCATGACTGCCCTTTTCTCAGAAACTGGCATATATATATATTTTGTTCTATTTAGCTCCTAAATCTTCCTAAGATCATTACCTAGTGCCTAGGTTTGGCTTTATATCTAAATTGAATAATAATTCATATGAAAATTGTGTGCTCCTTATATAAATTAACTGGATTCACTGGTCATCAGCATAGACCAACTCTGGCCCAAATTCTCTTTACCTTTTCTATTCATATTTAATCAATCAGAATCAGTTTTAGGGGGTGTAAGGTGCTTCACAGAACAGAAATTCGTTGTATCATTCTTTTGGAGGCTAAAGTCTGAAGTCAAAGTGTCAGTAGTATTGCTTCCTTTGGAGGGCCCTGAGGAAGAATCTGTTCCATGCCACACCCTAGCTTACGGTGACAGCCATCACCTCTTGGTACTTCTTGGCTAATAGATGCGTCATTTCAATCTTTGCCTTTGTCTTCACATGGCATTCTCCTTCTGTGGCTCTGTACCATTTCTTTTCTTTTTTTTTTCTCCAAGAGAGGGTCTCACTCTGTTACTCAGGCTGGAGTGCAGCGGGGAGATCATAGCACACTGCAGCCTTGACCTTCTGGGCTTAAACAATCCTCCCACTTCAGCAACCCAAGTAGCTGGGACTACAGGCACACACCATCACACCTGGCTAGTTTTGTTTATTTTTTTTGTGGAGATGGGGTCTTGCTATGTTGCCCAGGCTGGTCTTGAATTCCTAAGCTGAAGGGATCCTCCCACCTTGGCCTCCCAAAGTGATACAGGGGTGAGCCACCAGGTCTAGCTTAGAGTCACATTTTTAACCCCCAAATATCAAATATCAAATAATACCAAATTTTTTTAGAGTCAAATTTTTAACTCCCAAATATCTCAACATATTTTAAACATTCTCAATGATTTGTTTCTATAATCAACTAAAATAGTTACTCTCCTTCTGGCTATTCAATACATTTCTTTCAAAGTTTGTAGATATTTTATATAATTTTGCATTTTTATGTTTCTTCAACACTACCTTACTGGGCAGTACATATGCATCATATTCATTGTTTATTGTGAATAGAGGACTAATATGTGTGACTGTTACCTTTTAACAACTTCACTCCACTCTTCCTAACAACTTATATCCTCATTCCATATGTCCAGATGGCTAGTTGTCCATCAGCACTTATTAACTTAATCCACAATGTGAACTTGTTGCTAAAAGGTAGCTTTTCAGTCATGAAATTCCATTTCTTAGCCCCTTCTCCATCTAGGCTTGGCTGTATGACTAGCTTTTGTCAATGGAATAAACATGAATGACTCAGTTCTGGTTCAAGGCCTTGAAACATGAACCTGTCTTCTCCATGTCCTCTGTTAATGTCTTCTGTTACATTTTTTTTTTTTTTGACTATGTGCAGATGATAGGCAAGTAGAGAACAGGCAAACTGAAACCTCCAAGTGGAGGAAACTGAGTTACTGAAGCACTACAGGGAAGAAAGGCATTCTCAAACCAGAGATAACAGACTAGAACTGTATTATAAAAAATAAATATAGTTTAAAAATATATTTGGATCATTATATTATCACCATACTCTTGCCTTGACTAGTAATTATAACTCAAATGCCTTTGACCCCAATACTTTTGATGCTTTTTTTCTTTTTCTTGGGGGGAAGTCTTTCATGGACCCTCCTAGACTAAGTAAGGTGTTCCTGATAGGTGCTCTCCCAGTCCATGTTATATCATGTAACATTTCCATCTTCAAACAGCGTTTGATTTTTACAATTAAATTTCACAAGTAGACCGTAGTAGAATAAAAGTAGTTTCTGTCTTGGTCAGAATAGTATCTCCAGGATCTAGTCTATTACTTAGAACATATGAAATGTTAAATAAATATGTACTCAAGTAAGAAATGATTAAACATACAGAAGAATTAGAAAGCCACATTGATTTAAGATTAGAAGCCCCCAGTAATACGTAAGTAAATCAATAGATACCTTACTTTGAAAAGAGTAAGGTACTCTTACTTTGAAAAGGGTATTTTAACATTATCTTTTTAATTTCTTTAAAAATATGGCCCTACAACTTTATCATAAATATTTCCATATGAAAGTTTGTATAAGTTTGTTTTAGTAAATTTTGTGCTCCTTATATAAATTAACTTATATAAGTTATAAATTATAACTTATAAATTTATAAGTTATAACTTATAAATTATAACTTATATAAAGAAGCCAGTCAACAATGTTCATGACACTATGTAAAGCTAAAGAAAAAGAAGTCTCAAGATGCAAAATCAATGTGTAAAAATCACAGGCATTCCTATACACCAATAACAGATAGAGACCCAAATCATAAGTGACCTCTCATTCACAATTGCTACAAAGAGAATAAAATACCTAGGAATAAATCTTATAAGGGATGTGAAGGACCTCTTCAAGGAGAACTACAAACCACTGCTCAAGGAAATAAGAGAGGACACAAACAAATGGAAAAGCATTCCATGCTCATGGGTAAGAAAAGTCAATATTGTGAAAATGGTCATACTGCCCAAAGTAAATTATAGATTCAATGCTGTCCCCATCAAGCTACCATTGACTTTCTTCACAGAATTAGAAAACACTACTTTAAATTTCATATGGAACCAAAGAAGAGCCCATATAGCCAAGATAATCCTAAGCAAAAAGAACAAAGCTGGAGGTATCACGCTACCTGACTTCAAACTATACTATAAGTCTCCAGTAACCAAAACAGCATGGTACGAGTATCAAAACAGATATAGACCAATGGAACAGAACAGAGGCCTCAGAAATAATGCCAAATATCTACAACCATCTGATCTTTGACAAACCTGACAAAAACAAGCAATGAGAAAAGGATTCCCTATTTAATAAATGGAGTTGGGAAAACTGGTTAGCCATATGCAGAAAACTGAAACTGGACCCCTTCCTTACATTTTATAAAAAAAAAAACAACACAAGATAGATTAAAGACTTAAATGTAAGACCTAAAACCATAAATCCCTAGAAGAAAACCTAGGCAATACCATTGAGGACATAGGCATGAGCAAAGACTTCACAACTAAAACACCAAAAGCAATGGCAACAAAAACCAAAATTGACAAATGGGATCTAATTAAACTAAAGAGCTTCTGCACAGCAAAAGAAACTAGCATCAGAGTGAACAAGCAACCTACAGAATGGGAGAACATTCTTGCAATCTATCCATCTGACAAAGGGCTAATATCCAGAATCTACAAGGAACTTAACACAAATTTACAAGAAAAAAACAAACAACCTCATCAAAAAAGTGGGCAAAGGATATGAACAGACACTTCTCTAAAGAAGATATTCATGCGGCCAACAAACATATGAAAAAAAGCTCATCACCACTGGTCATTAGAGTAATGCAAATCAAAACCACAATGAGTTACATAGCATCTCATGCCAGTTAGAATGATGATCATGAAAAAATCAAGAAACAACAGATGTTGGAGAAGATGTGGAGAAATAGGAACACTTTTACACTGATGGTGGGAATGTAAATTAGTTCAACCATTGTGGAAGACAGTGTGGTCATTCCTCAAGGATCTAGAACAAGAAATACAATTTGGCCCAGCAATCCCATTACTGGATATATACTCAAAGGATTATTAATCATTCTACTATAAAGACACATCCACACATATGTTTATTGCAGCACTATTCACAATAGTAAAGACTATCAATGATAAGACTGGATAAAGAAAATGTGGCACATATACACCCTGGAATACTATGCAGTCATTAAAAAGGATGAGTCCCTGTCCTTTGCATGGACATAGATGAAGCTGGAAACCATCATTCTCAACAAACTAACACAGGAACAGAAAACCAAACACCGCATGTTCTCACTTGTAAGTGGGAATTGAATAATGAGAACAAATGGACACAGGGAGGGGATCATCACACACCAGGGCCTATCGAGGGTGTGGTGGGAGGGATGGGGAGCTAGGATAGGGATAGCATTAGGAGAAATACCTAATGTAGATGATGGACTGATGGGTGCAGTAAAACACCATGGCAGGTGTATACGTATGTAACCAACCTCCACATTCTGTAAATGTATCCCAGAACTTAAAGTATAATAATAATAAAAAAGAATCTAATAAATGGCCAGGCTAATTTTTCTTATTTGCTGCAGAATGGTAGTCTATACTGATGTCATGCCCACCAATATGCCTTCTAGAGTCATTTAGCACTGATATGTATGAAATATAAATCAATTTTAAAAGGTGCTAGTGGCCATGCATGTTTTCAGTAAAATTAATTTTCAAGAGAAAAAAATTATCAGCACCCAAAACATTTAAGAAATGTAGCTCAGTAATGCAAAGAAGCTTTTACTAGATTAACCAACCATGTGAAAATAGCATCTTTGAACTATAGATATTTTTGCTTAATATGACAGGTAACTAAGCTGTCTTTAAGTATAATGTTTCTACAGAAACTGAAAATCTTTTCCAACTCATTTATAGGTTGGACATTTTTATATATTCAAGAGGACATGATGCTTTCTTCCTTACCTCTTCAATTTTAGATACATGTGCCCTTAAATAAAATCGATTTTATTCAGGTTAATCGCCTTCAGCCAGAATCTGAACTCTTTCTTGTTAAGTTCTCTTGCTCTGAGGCTTAAACTACTTCATAGATGTCTCCTTTCATAATTAAGATAAAATCCTCAATTAAAATCCCTTCTAAAAAAGTTCAGGTTTATTGTCAGCTTATCATGACTATAGAATGTAACCTAATTCACTGTTAGATCTCTAGACTTCATACTGCAACTGAAAATGTACAATAATTCATGTTCGTCTGAGTACACATACTAATTACAAGTTGAACATTTATTTGAAGCTTAATAAGTGTTCATTCTTTTCAGACGCTTTTTCAGAGTTTCAGTTCACTTTCTAGTTGTCTTCAATGATTCTAAAATTATCAGCAATTCACTGTTAATTATTTTGAGGGTTTTATTTTTGAATTATTCCTAAGAAGGAGAAGAGAATACTAAAATTGTATTTTAGTAATCTAAGCGTTGTCTGTAAAATATGATTAGCTTTTAAACAAATTATATCTCTCATGATTCTTACTGTTCCATACCATTAATGAATATGAAAGAGGAACTCTAAATACCATTTTGAAACAAAATGTTTATTTAACTCTTGTCTGTACATGTGTATCTGAATTTATCTTATTAACAGTGAAAACATTCTTCATTTGTGGTAAGGTGTTTATTAAATTTTGAATGCAGGGCATAGAAATCCAAATGATTAGTCATGATTTAGAGAAACCTAAACAAGTGAATCCATTTGAAAATCAAATTCAAGATTTGTTTTGTTTTGTTTTTCTCCAAGATGGCAGATTGGAGGCTTTTTAGCATGGCTCGGCCACTTGGAATTAGCAAGATAGTACATAAAAATCAATTCTGTGAGTTTTAATTCAAACAAGAAAGTGGGAGTCCACCAGAATCGTGAAGGCACCCCAGATCTCAGGGAGAAAAACACAGGCAACCACTTTCTTGATGGTGTCTGGTGAAGTCCCAGTACATGAGAGAAGGAGGGAGTCTCCCTCTGTGACTCACCTTTCCGCTGGGGATCTGAGCAACCTAGGCTGAGGGAGAACATTGTTTCTTGACACCCCTGTAGATAACTTGGGGAGAGGCTTGTTGATGCTATGAAAGAAAAAGCTACAGAGAATTTCCCAAACCCAGGATGGAGAGCAAGATGCCATTTTTTAATCAGGATGCACAAAAAGTCACCCATGATGGGGCAACCCAACGACCTAGCCACACAGGTATTTCAGCCTTGAGCCAGAGATTGGAGCACCTGCTCTGGATTGGGGTAGAGGCTTCCACAGTCAAAACCGCGGAAAGCACCTCATCAGTAGTTGCTGGAATTGTGCTCATCGCTGTTGCAAGCCTGAGGCTGGAGGGGAGGTGCCATAGCTGCAGTTTCTCTGGGGCAGTGAGATTTGCAGCCAATGCCAGCTTGGTGACCTGGAACTGATCCCATTTGTGTATGCCATTGCTAGTGCCCAATCTCACTCCCCTGAGATTGTGGTGTATAGCAGAGCCCTTTCTGTTCCATCCCAGGCAGAAATCCAAGCATTTGCGGTACCCACTTGTCTGAATTAGCAGCATTATTCCCTGAATCTATGCAGTACAGGGATATTGGGGCAGGGGAGACCTCTCTGCACAGGCATTTAGAGCACCTGCTTGCCTAGTCCAGCAGCCTGACCCATAACATCCTGTCTGCACAAAGATCTTGGTGCATGAGGGGCCTCTCCATTCCATGCCAGGCATATTTCCAGGCATTGGGAGCACCTACTCACTTAGAGCAGCAACCTGACTTGTCCTATACTTCCTGTGCAGAAACTCTAGTGCAGAGAGGCTCACTCTGCTTCACACATAGGCAGGTGGCATGCTTTGGCTGTGTCCCCACCCAAATCTCACCTTGAATTGTAATAATCCCCATGTATCAAAGATGGAGCCAGGTAGAGATGATTGAATCATAGGGGCAGTTTCCCCCATACTGGTAGTGAATTTGTCTCACGAGATCTGATGGTTTTATAAATGAGAGTTCCCCTGCACAAGCTCTCTTGCCTGCCACCTGACTTTGCTCTTCATCCAGCTTCCGCCATGATTGTGAGGCCTCCCCAGCCATGTGGAACGTGAGTCAATTAAACCTCTTTCCTTTATACACTATCCAGCCTTGAATATGTCTTTATTAGCAGTGTAAGATCAGACTAATTCAGCGTGTGTCCAGGCATTAATAGTACCTGAAATAAACATGTTTATTCCATTGTCGGTTTAGCAGCCTGAGTTGACCCCCTCCTGTGCAGAGATCTTGGTGTAGGGGGATCCTCTCCATTCCATACCCATACAGATTTCCAGGCCTCTAGAGGGCCCACTTCCCTGAATTAGAAGTTTAGGTACCCCTACTTTACCTTGTAGAGAACTTTCTGGCCAAGAAGTTTTCCCAACCCCACACGAAGGCACACCTCTAGGTGCTTGGTGGTTGCCCACTGGATTCCCCCTTGACAATGATGCTTGCGTCCGCCACTGGGAGAGTTGTAGGTGTGCTTCTCCAGTGGTCCTGCCCATGATGGACTCCATACCCTAGGAGCTCAGCAGGGATCTCAGACCACTGTGTATTTTACAAATCAGGCCTATTGCCTTGAGAATGATGTACCTACCAGCTGCAATGACTATCGCCAGCTCTTACCTATAAGCACCATCAATTGACCTGGAGGTCAAACTTCACAGCCCAATATAAAACCTGTCAAAATAAGTGTGTAGAGCTATAGAAGCAAAGCCAAAAGACCCTACCCAACATTCTCTAGCGTAACATCCCCTAGGGAGAGTATAGATGGAAGGAAAGGGAGAGAAATAAATGTATAGAGAAAGAAAGAAAGATAAAAGATCCTACACACATGAAAATAATTATAAAAATTAGAACTGCCCATATCTCCAAATGAGAAGGAACTAGCACAAGAATTCTAGCACCATAAAAAATCTGAATATAGAGACACCACCAGAGGATTGCACTAACTCTCCAGACTAACTCTCCAGAAATGGTCGCTAACCAAAGGGAAACTCAGAAATAGCAGATAAAGAATATAAAATATGGGTTGCAAGAAAGCTCAATGAGATCCAAGACAAAGTTAAGAATAAACACTGAGAAACTTCTAAAGCAATCCAGAAATTATGGAAGAGACAAATATTTTAGAAAAAACCAATCAGAGCTTCTGGAATTGAAAATCTCCCTTAAGAAATTTCAAAATGCAACTGAAAATTTTATCAATAGTATAGACCAAACAGAATAAAAACTTTCAAAGCCTGAAGACAAGTATTTTGAACTAACCTGGTCAGAAAAATATAAAGTAAAAAAGAATTTTAACATGATCAAAGTGTTTGAGAAATAGGGGATTACAAACTGGACACAGTGGCTCACGCCTGTAATCCCAGCACTTTGGGAGGCCGAGGCTGGTCGATTACTTTAGGTCAAGAGTTCAAGACCAGCCTGGCCAACATGGTGAAACCACGTCTCTACTAAAAATACAAAAATTAGATGAGTGTGGTGGTGCACACCTGTGGTTCCATTACTCAGGCAGCTGACGGAGAAGAATCACTTCAACCCAGGAGGCAGAAGTTGCAGTGAGCTGAGATCATGCCACTGCACTCAAGCCTGGGCAACAGAGTGAAGCTTCATTGCAAACAAACAAAAAAAGAAATAGGGGATTATGTAAATAGATAAAAACTACAAATTATTAGCATTCCTGGGAGTAAAAGAAAACGTTAACAACCTGAAAACATATTTGAGTGAATGATTCAAGAGAATTTCCTTAACCTTGTTAGAAATGTAGCCATCCAAATACAAAACTTCAGAGAACATTTATGACATATTATACAAAGCAAACATCACCAAGGTATATATAGTCACTAGACCATTCAAAGTCAACTTAAAGAAAAAGTTGTAACAGTAGCTAGGAGAAATGTTAGAACATGTATAATGGGAGTCCCATCAGGTTAACAGAGGATGTCTCAGAAGAAATCTTACAAGTCAGGAAAGATTGGGGGACTATTTCCAGCACAATTAAAGAAATTAAAGAAATTCCAATTAAGAATTTCTTTCCCAACCATGCTAAGCATTATAAGTGAGGGAGGAATAAATATTTTCCATACAAACAAGCACTAAGTGAATGTTTTACCACTAGACCAGCCTTACAAAAGATCCTTAAGGGAGTTCTAAATATGTAAACAACATAATGATACCTCCCACAACGAGAAAGCACTTAAGTACATATCCTGCTGACCCTATGAAGCAATCATACAATAGAAACTACAAAGCAAACAGCTAATAACCTTACTGTAAGATCAAGACTTCATATATCAATATTAGCCTTGAATGTAAATAGTCTAATCTACCCACTTAAAAGGCAAAGAGTTGCAAGTTGGATTAAAAACAAGACTCATCAGGACTCATCAGTCTGCTCTCTTCAAGAGACCCATCACATGTAACCATAGGCTTAAAGTAAAGGATAAAAAAAAATCTACCAGATAAATATAAAACATAAAAGAGCAGGGGTCATGATTCTTATATTAGATAAAACAGGCTTTAAACAAAGAACATTTTAAAAAGACAAAAAGTCCTTACATAATGATAAAGTGTTCAATTCAACAAAAAAACTTAACTATTCAAAGTATATGCATGCTCAACGTTAGAGCACTGAGATTCATAAAACAAGCACTTCTAGACATACAAAAAGACTTAGCCACACAATAATAGTAGAAGACTTCAACACCCCACTGACAACAATAGACAGATCACTGAGGCAAAAAACTGATAAAGAAATTCCAGACATAAACTCAACCACAGACCAATTGTACCTAATAGACCCCTACAGAATACTCCAACCATTAACCACAGTATTTACTTTCTTCTCATGTGTACATGGAACATACTCCAAGATTGGCCATATATGTGGCCATAAAGCAAGTCTCAATAAATTCAGAAAAATTAATCTAGGCCCACATAACCATAATCTAGGGCTAACCATAACCTAAGACCACAGTGGAAAAAAAATAGAATTCAATACTAAGAAGATGTATTAAAATCCCCCAAAAATACATAAATATTAAACAACTTGTTCCTGAGTGACTTTTGGGAAAATAACAAAATGAAAGCAGAAATTAAAAAAAAATAAATAAATCTGTGAAATAAATGAAAAGAGAGACACAACACACCAAAATCTTAGGGATACATCAAAAGCAGTGTTAAGAGGACAGTTTATAGTGCTGAACACCTACCTCAGAAAGCTAGAAAGATCTCAAATTAATAATCTAACATTCAACCTCAAGGAACTCATAAAACAAGAACAAACTAACCCCAAAGTCAGCAGAAAAAAAGAAATAATTAAAATTAGAGTGGGGCTGAATGAAATTGGGAGATAAAATTTCATACAAAAAAGATCAATGAAACTAAAAGTTTATTCTCTGAAAGTACAAAAAAGATCAATAAACTGCTAGCTAAGTTAACAAAGAAAAAAGAGAGATCTAAATAAGCACAATCAGAAAAGACAAAGGTGACATCACAGCTGATTCCACAGAAAACCAAAAAATTCCTCAGAGACTATTATGAGTACCTCTATGCACACAAACTAGACAATCTAGAGGAGATGCATACATTTATAGAAACATACAAATTCCCAAGATTATATCAGAAGAAAGTGAGAAACTGACTAGACCAATATTGAGTTCTGAAATTGAATCAATAATTTATAAAAAGCTCTGGAGAGGATGGATTCACAGCTAAATTCTACCAGATATAAAAGAGGTGGTACTAATTCTATTGAAACTATTCCAAAAAATTGAATAAGAGGAACACCTTCCTAGCTTATTCTACAAACGCAGCATCACTCCAATACCAAAGTCTGGCAAAAGCACAACAAGAAAATAAATTTAAGGAAACTACAGGCCAATATCCATGATGAACACAAACACAAAAATACTGAACAAAATACTACCAAACCAAATTCAACAGCTATCAAGAAGTTAATTCATTATGATCAAGTAGGCTTCATTCCTGCAAGGCTGGTTCAACATATGTGAATCAATAAATGTGTTTCACCACATAAAAAGAATAAAAAACAATAACCATATGATCATCTCAATAGACATCGGGGAATATTTCAGTGAAATCTGACATTGCTTCCTGATAAAAATCCACCAAAAAGTAGGTATTTTATTATACATCAAATAATAAAATCCAACTATGACAGACACATAGCCAACATCATACTAAATGGGCAAAAGCTGGGAGCATTCCCTTTGAGAACTAGAACAAGATAAGGATGCCTACTCTCACTACTCCTATTCAAAATAGTACTAGAACTGCTAACTATCACAATCAGGCAAGAAAATGAAATAAAAGACATACAAATAGAAAAAAAGAAATTAAACTATCTCTCTTTGTGCACAGTCTGATCTTATACCTAGAAAACCCTGACGATTCTGCCAAAAGTCCCTGGAATTGAAAAATGACTTCAGTAAAGTTTCAGAACATTGAATTAATGTACAACAATCAGTGGTATTTCAATACAACAATAATGTTGAAGCAGCAGAGCAAAGTCAAGAATGCAATCCTAAGTACAATATCAATAAAATAAAATAAAATAAAATACCTAGAAATACATCTAACCAAGGAAGGGAAAGAGCTGTACAAGGAGAATTATAAAATATTGCTCAAAGAAATCACAGATAACACAAAAAAGTAAAAATATTTTCATGTTCCTGGATTGGAAGAATCAATATCATTCAAATGGCCATACTGCCCAAAGAAATCTACAGATTCAATGCTGTGATGGTTAATACTGAGTGTCAACTTGATTGGATTGAAGGATGCAAAGTGTTGATCCTGGGTGTGTCTGTGAGGGTGCTGCCAAAGGAGATTAACATTTGAGTCAGTGGGCTGGGAAAGGCAGACCCACCCTTAATCCGGGTGAGCACTATCTAATTAGCTGCCAGTGCAGTCAGAATATAAAGCAGGCAGAAAAACATGAAAAGGCTAGACTGGCTTAGGCTTCTAGCTTACATGTTTCTCCTGTGTTGGATTCTTCCTGCCCTCAAACATCAGACTGCAAGTTCTTCAGCTTCAGGATTCAGGCTGGCTTCCTTGCTCCTCAGTTTGCAGACAGCCTATTGTGGGACCTTGAGATTGTGTGAGTTAATACTCCTGAATAAACTCCCCTTTATCTGTCTGTCTGTCTATCTATCTATCTATCTATCTATCTATCTATCTATCTATCTATCTATCTATCTCATATGAATTCTATCCTTTAAGAGAACACTGACTAATACAAACACTATTCCTATCAAACTACCTATGTTATTTTAAACAGCATTAGAATCCTATTTTAAAATTTACATGAGACCCAAAAAGAGCTCACCTTGTGAAAGCAATCCTAAGCAAAATAACAAAGCTGGAGGCATCATATTATCTGACTTCAAACTATACTATAAGGCTACAGGAACACAAATAGAATGGTACTGGTACCTAAAGAGACTCATAGACCAATGAAACAGAATAGAGAACTTGGAAAAAAGCCACACACTTAGAGCCATCTGATCTTCAACAAAGTTAACAAAAACAGGCAATGGAGAAAGGACACTCTATTCAATAAATGGCGCTGGGATAGCTGGTTAGTCATATGCAGAATAGTGAAACTGGACTCCTATCTTACACCATACACAAAAATCAATGCAAGATGTATTAAAGATTTAAACGTAAGACCTCAAGCTATAAGAATTTTAGAAGAAAACCAAAGAAACACCATTCTGGACGTGGGCCTCGGGTTTTGACTAAGTCCTCAAAAGCAATTGTAACAAATGCAAAAATGGATAAGTGGAACCTAATTAAACGTTTGCACAGCAAAAGAAACCATCATCAGAATAAACAGACAACCTACAGAATGGAAGAAAAAGTGTGCAAAGTATGCATGTGACAAAGGTCTAATATCCAGAATCTATATGGAACTTAATTCAACAGGCAGAAAACAAATAAACTCATTAAAAAGTGGGCAAAATATATGAACAGACACTTCTCAAAAGAAAAAAATGGAATTACAGCATGGCCTTTATTATTTTGTTTGTCTATTAGTACTTTGAAAAATCTAAAAGTTTTAGAAAAGCATGCAGCTTTGATACTGCAAAGACAATGATGATTCTAGTCAACACATAATCTCAAAAGCAAAAAAAAGTTAAAATGAAATAAAGGATAATTTGTAACTTAACTTCATTCTTCTGTTTACCATCAAGGTCAACTGACTTTGTAAAACCTCAGGGTATTGACTATCTTACTTTCATAATAACAATAAAAAAATTATTTTTAATGTTTTAATTTTATCTTCCTTGGATCAAAAGAAGATACACAAGCAGCCAACAAACATATGAGAAAATGCTCCACACCATTAATCATCAAAGAAACGCAAATCAAAACCACAATGAGATATCATCTCACAACAGCCAGAATGACTGTGATTAAAAAGTCCAATAATAACTGATATTGGTGTGGCTGTGGAGAAAAGAGAAAGCTTACACACTGTTGTTGAGAATGTAAATTATTTTAGCCACAGTGGAAAGCAGTTTAGAGATTTCTCAAAGAACTAAAAAAAAAAAAATTAATAACATTGGATATACTCAGTATATATCCAACAGAAAGTATATTTTTCTACCAAAATGCACTTGCATGTTCATCACAGCACTATTCAAAATAGCAAAGAAGAAATCAACCCAAGTGTCCATCAATGGTAGATGGGATTAAAAAGAAAATTGGTACATATACACCACGGAATACTATGCAGCCATAAAGGCATAAATACTATGCAGCTAATTAAGGCAGAAGCAGAAAACCAAATACTACACGTTCTCACTTATAAGTAGGAGCTAAACATTGGGTACTCATGGACATAAAAATGGCAATAATAGAAACTGGGGATTATTAGATGCGGGAGGTAGAAAGAGGAAAAAGTGTTGAAAAACTTCAGCATTATACAATATTCCCAGGGAGCAAATGTGCATGTACCCTCTGAATCTAAAAGTGGGGGGAAAAAAGGGAAAAAAATTGAATTACAGCATGGCCTTTATTATTTTGTTTGTCTATTAGTACTTTGGAAAATCCAAAAGTTTTAGAAAAGCATGCAGATTTAATACTGAAAAGACAATGATGAATCTAGTCAACACATAATTTCAAAAGCAAAAAAAATAAAATAAAATGAAATAAAAGATAATTTTAACCTAACTTCTTTCTGTTGTTTACCATCAAGGTCAACTGACTTTGTAAAACCTTAGGGTATTGACTATCTTACTTTAATAATAATAATAAATAAAAACTATTTTTAATGTTTTAATTTTATCTTCCTTGGATCATTTTTTGCATCTGCAATTAACATGCAAAAAGTAAGTAAAATTATTTTTGAACAAAATGAAAAAGCACACAAGTCTATATAGAATATTAAATTCACTGTGTGTAGTCATGTTTAAATGGCTTCTCACAATCTTACTCCCTCTTTCTATTTCTTGCTCACTAATAGTAAGCATTAGTCCCTGCCAATGACTAGAGAACTAACATTTTTTTTTCCTTTTTTTTTTTTTTTTGTTAATTCATTCTTCTAACACATTGAAACTGTTCTTTCTCTTAGGACTTGTGTAGTTCGTTGATTGAGGATTAAACAGATTTCATATCATCTGCTTTAATAAAGCTGATTATCCAAAAGTATTTGAGGCAATATCCTATAACAACATATGGTAAAAGAACAGCCACCGTCAGACTGGGTTCCCTGGGGAGCATACTTTGAGATGAAGATTAGTATGATAAGGTGTTGTTATGGGTTTAACACCTCATGTTACAGAAATAAGTTTGCCTATAATGTAGTCACAACCAAGGACCTCAGCTGATGTCAGGGTACACACCGTAGGTGAGATGGCCCTTCTGTAGTTTCCCAAGTTGAGGCAAAGAGGTGATAACTCGCTAACCCAGCATTTACTTGACATAGCATGAGGTTTTCCCAGAGACCACAGTTTGTCCTTGAATGAGGTGTCCATCTTCAACAGAGGCAACTCCCAAAGTAAGTTTACAGTGAAGAATTGTCAGGCAACCTTTCCAAGAGCAAAGAAATAAATTGTTTAGAAAGGAAGGGGAATTTGTGCTGCATAACATCTGCAATAAGCAATATATATAAAAGTAGTTAGCTTGATAACAACATTTCAAAGCAATGTATAACTGAGCTATAGACAAACTCAAAGTTTATAATTGTTGATATCTGAAAAACCGGGAGGAGACAGCGTTGAAAATGAAACAGAGTTTATTTGTAATACCTTCTTCCATTTATCTAAACCCTGCTTTCACTTATTTGTCTTTTTTCCTGCCAAATGCCCACTGTCCTCATATCCTCACTCTGAACTAATACTCTCTTTTGCCTCATATCCCAAATATATGATTTTCTCCAACGTCTTGATGTATTACGGGCAGCCTTACAACAAATAATTCTGTTTAACTAAGGTTTATAGTATAATGTGTTAACAATTGAATATTCGCCACAACATTAATTGTAGAATCACCTTTCACAAGGCAGTTTCATGGAAAATAAATGTTCTGTATCCTCACTCTTGATGTTCTGTATCCCACCTGAACTCCTGTCCACTCTGCCCTTGACAGCTGTGATAGAAAATATGCCCCTCTAGTGGTTCCTTCCTAATCTCATTTGTACCTCATAACCTCTGGTTTTATAGACAAAAGAGATAAAAGCACTTAAGTCACTTTCCCAAGGTTGCAGACCTAGGTACTGATCTTTCCATCGCATCTTGATGTTTTTTTGTGCCCCATGGTTATCACAGTGCCTAGAGCATAGACAGTCTTTCATTAATATTTGTTGTTAAAAAAGTTAGACAGAGGCAGGAAGCAGACAATGAAGATGACTTTCAATAACTGAATAGCAGGCAACAAAGCCACCAGAAAAGGTAGCTATACTGTGGTCAAAAATTTGAACACATATGCTACTTATAAAACTGGCAATGTATAAAGAGTTATGCTAAAGTCTATTTAACCATTATATATTCTGGATTATAAGCACTTTGGGCGGGCAACAATTGAGAACTTGAAAGGTAGTTCATCAAGTTCCTGATCATCATTGAATAAAGCATCTTAGATACTAGGACAAATAAAATAACTAAATTAGGCAGGAAGTGAGAAATGCTTAGTGATCTTATTTTGCCCTTTAGAGGTACTCATCTACTACAGTGAGAAATAGAGCATAACTCTGGTCATGTAAACGGGAATGAGTAATTTTAATCATGACCCTAGTGATCTTACAACATCATGTTGCCTTAGGACTACATCAGTTAAGTCTTATAATACTTCTGAGCTTCAGTGTTTCCAGTCTGAAAAACAAACAAACAAAAAAGAAATATTTTCTCTATAGCCTCTGAAGTCTCTGCAAGGATCAACCATTCTCTAAATTTATGAATACCTGTTGCTCATTTCTATGAGCATCATGTCACATATATTTTCCCTTTGCATGTATATTTCTTGATACATGTTTTTAAATTGCCTGTATATTAAGTAGTACTTTTTCTCCGGATATCTGTTTCTCTGGATATATTTTCAAACACCAAGGCATTTAGGACTAAAACATCAGAATTACATGTTTGAGAATACCTGTGTATTTAGCTTCTAAAGTATACATATGTTTGATTATGGGATTCTAAGTCAAACTCTGTGAATGATGTCATTTAACATATACAGATGGTCTCCAAATTACAATGGTTCCACTTACAATTTTTCAACTCTGTGATGGGTTTATCTGGATATAATTCCATTGTAAGTTGAGGAGCTTTTTATGACCTAAGAAGGGTTTACAGTTTTTAATGAATGTATATTGCTTTTGGCACTATGGTGAAGTAAAGATGTCCTAAGTCAAATCACCATAACTTGGGGACTGTCTAGTGTGTTGTCAGAAATGAAAGTATTTTTGGCTTAGTATGTTATCAAGTTACAATGGGTTCAGGAGGTAACCTCATCATAAATCAAGGATCAACTGTATATGTTATATTATCTTCCTATAATCAAAGGAGAAAACTAAAACATGCTGAGTTTTGAAACATTTCTGGATCTAAGGAATTCATGTAACTATTATGGACTTCAATATATATTTTACAAAGTAGATAAAATGCTGTTCTTGTAACATAGATGTGGACTTTTACTTAGAATGGCTTTTACAGCTTTCCACAGGTTTGAGAGTATATGACTTTCAGTGAACAACAACTTTTATTGAGTCACTGACTAAAGCATTAGCTTTATGAGCTCTTATTATTTGTTTTAATTCTCTGCCAGTTAATCAGAGACCCCAACTTCCTATTTTTTCAGTATATAATGCTAAAACAAACCCTTATGTTCCAAAAGCCAAATGTATTACACTTTTAATTCTTGATTTAAAGTAAATGCTAAGATAAATAGTTTGCAAAGTTTTCTAATACCTTAAGTTAGTTCTGAGTTTTAGTTTTTGTATATTTTTTCTTTGTTGCTATGATCTTCTAAAGTGTTTCTATTGCTCAGTCCAATAAGAATCCAAGTTTGAGTGTCAGCATTAATTCTCAGAGCCAGAGTCCCCTGAGTGCAGAAACACCATTTATTGTAACAAAGGAGCAAAGCCTTTTACTAGAGAAATGTTCCCCAGGCCCACATGCTTGTGCAAGCTTTCATCTTTCAGAGTATACCTTTTGATATAAACAGTTGTACTAACATTATGAAGTCCTTCTGAATAAACTTACGGCGTATTTTAAAGGAATAATTTCTTCCAAAGTAGTTCATGAGGAGAAAGACAGACAAACAAGATGCTCAACAAAAAGGGTGCTGTGAAATGTTATTGGAAATTATTGTGTCACTGCAGAGCTTTCCATAATTAATTCTCCAGATTACTGCTGTGATTATCCAAATAAATTTTAACTTATTCTAGCAAAAGTCTTTTCCAGGACAATGATGAGCTATTTTAAAATAAGTTAACATTTTTTATAAACTCTAAAATTTTGTTATACTTTGCTGAATGAAGCATGAAAATGTCAATACAATGATTGGATCGGTTCCCCTTGCTTTCAGAAACTTGTGCATTGTTGGTGGGAATGTAAAATGGTATAGCTACCATGGAAATCAGTATGGCACTTCCTTAGAAAAGTAAAAATACAATTACCATGTTATCCAACGATTTCAATTCTGGGTATATAACCAAAAGTATTGAAAACAGGGTCTCTAAGAGGCATTTGTACACCTATATTCATGGTAGTGTTATTTGCAACAGTTAAAACACGATAGCAATCCAAGTGTCCATCAACAGATGAGTGGATCAGCAAAATATGGCATATACATACAATGGAGCATAATTAAGTCTTAAAAAGGAAGAAACGCTGACATATGCTATGACATCAGTGAACTTGAAGGACATTATCCTAAGTGAAATAAAACAGACACAAAAAGAAAAGTATACTATATAATTCCAATTACATCAGGTACTGAGAGTAGTCAAAGTCATAGAGACAGGAAATAGACCAGAGGTTGCTTGGGGCTATAGATACAAGGGAAGACAGGATAATCATTTACTGGGCACACAGTTTCAGTTTGACAATATGAAAACAGTTATGGAGACAGATGGTGGCGATTGTTGCGCAACATTATGAATGTGTTTAATACCACTGCACTGTGATCCTAAAAATGGTTAAGATGGTAAATGTCAACGTGCATTTGACCACTGTAAAAAATTGGGGGGAAAAGAAGGGGGAGATAGTGACACTTGTGACCTAAGCTCTGAAATTTTTTGGGGAAAAAAAAAAAAGTAATAACCCTTTTACCAAATAGTTCAGATATAAGTTTAAAAATTTTTAATTAATAATAATAAACATGGCCGAGCACGGTGGCTCACGCCTGTAATCTCAGCATTTGGGGAGGCCAAGGAGGGTGGATCACCTGAGGTCAGGAATTCGAAACCAGCCTGGCCAACAGGGCGAAACCCCGTCTCTACTAGAAATACAAAAATTAGCTGGGCGTGGTGGCGGGGGGCTGCAGTCCCAGCTACTCGGGAGGCTGAAACAGGATAATCGCTTGAAACCGGAAGGCGGAGGTTGCTGTTAGCTGAGATCGCGCCACTGCACTCCAGCCTGCGCGACAGAGCGAGACTCTGTCTCAAAAAATAGTAATAATAAAATTAAAAGTAAAAATTAAAATAAAAGCAAAACATGTATTGAACACTTACCATTTTCCCAGTACAACAGAATGAGAGAAGAATGAAAATTCCTTTCTCTCAAATATCTCAGAGTTCGTTAGATAACATATACTAAACAGATGATTACAAGTTCCCTATAAAATGATAATTATAGGTAAACTCTTATTAAAGTAAATTTTATTTTCTAGGCTCACAGCCTCATAACTAATAATTATAGGTATCTTAAAAATTTGTATTTGAACAATACAAGATACCTCTTCATGGTGATTAATGATTGTCCACTTTTTCTCAGAGTAATTACAAAAGAACTAAGAATCGTTATATGCAATTCATGTATCTATCACAGGTAGGGCTGGAAAATAACATCAAGAAACACTGATTTCCTTGTTACTGCAATTTTTTCTTTGTAAGTTGAATTCTGTTTTTGTCCAAGACAAATATGTAATGTTTGAATTTCTTTTTACTTAATATCTTTTATTTCAACCTGATCTCAGTCCAGGAACAACAAAATTTACTATTTTTAGTTGTTACTTTTTTTTTACTAGTTATTTTATAGAGCATATTTATGCCTCTATTTCTTGATACATTAATTTTAGATCTATGTGCTTCTTCACCTAGTTCCTATCAAAGATTTTTTTTTTCCTTTTTTTAACTTTTATTTAAGGTTCAGAAGTGCCTGTGAAGGTTTGTTACATAGGTAAACACATATCATGGGGATTTGATGTACAGATTATTTTGTCACTAAGCATAGTGCCATATAGGTATTTTTTCTGATCCTCTCCCTCCTACCACCCTCCACCCTCAAGCAGTCCCCAAAGTATAATTAAGTTATCTTATATTTTCATCCCCTTATTTTGCCATTTCTGCTAATATTGATATATCAAAATTTGAACTGAATATGCTTTTATTCTTATTATGTTATGATTATGTAATTTTAGTTACTGTAGATTCAAGTGGTCTTTGATGATTATTTTTTCCTTATGTAATTTTTTGTGTGTTTCTAGAATTGCAATTTGCCTTTTGAAATAATTTCTTGTGTTTAAGGAAACAATCCCTCATTTCAGAAACCCAATTTACATATCAATCACCTATCAATATTCAATTTCAAACTCAAACATATCAGATAATCTATCAATCTCTATAATTGCTTCTTTTGCTTTGATTACCTGGTCAGTTCTCTCTCATCATCTTTTGTTGTCCTGCTTAAATAGGAGCTGTTTGCCTTCTGGACTTACTACAAATTTTATATCCTGAATTTTCCTTCCTTGCTTTCTAATGTAGAAAAACCTAGAACCTAGATCCTATGTCTAAGATTTTCTTCTTTTCTTCTTGGTTTCCTAAAAATGAATGCATGTTAAAAAACATGCTTAAGCCTTTGCACATTTGTAAATACCTTTCTCTCTGAATTCCTGATTCAGAATTTAGCTAGACATCAAACACTGGAATGAAAATATTTATGCCTTATTAAGAAAGCATTATTCCATCACCTCTTAGGTCCATTGTTGCTATTGAGGAGTCTAACTTTCCGTTTCACATTTTTGATATATAATTTGCTTATTTTTACCAGAACTTTCTGGTCTTCTACTTATCACTTGTCTTTTGAAATTTTTCAATCAGATAGTCTTTAGTTTTGATTTTTTTGGTCATTTCCTGTAGTTCAATGAAGGAGAACGCCAAGCTAGTTAATTAGTATTAAACTTTATCAATTGGATGATAAAGGGCTTGTTTTTATTAACAGCTAGAACAAATCTCAAAATCAGAGTCTTGAGCAGGCACAAGGTTTTCTAAAGTTTAATAACTAACATTTTAGATTTGATTACTAATTTTTAATATTTTCTTTTACTGCATGATACTGGCTTTGTTTTTAAACTAGTAACTTCAAGCTTCTTTTTTAGATACATTGATGTCAGTTAAAAAAGTGGCCCATTAAAAATATTCAGGGAAATAAGACAGTACACATGCATGGCCAAAATAACAAGATGGTACGTGGATTTAGCAAAATGTACAACAGAGACGTGAGAATGGCTGAAGGTGGCATTCCATCCTGTTCCGTCTATTTCTTTGTGCATAGGCCTAACCTTTGCAGTGCTTAAGAGCTACAGGACTTCCAAAAACTACTTTTCTGTTTTGTATAACAAGGGTACTATGATTCAGTGTCAATATTTTTGTTTGAGTTTGTGTAGCTTCACAGCACAGAGATGTAGGATGCAATTGGCTGAGCATCATTTTGTGGCATTGAGGCTGTGACTTTGAAGATAGCTACAATTTGCTTTTCTGTTTGTTTCTATTATAAACTCTATGAGCCCAAGGAGATAGCTTTTATTTATTGTCATCTGACCAACTACTTGTAAAATAGTAACCGAAGAGTTGCACTTGAATGTCTCTTAAAGTAATATTCTCAGCTTATGGATTTTGATCAATATGGTTTACTCGAAGCCTTTATGCTGGATAGGATAGGGAGATAATGATGACATGGCCAAGAAGCTAAGGATTCTTGCTTTTCTTTGGCAAGACTCTCATTTTTTGCACTTTATGTGAATGTGGATACCCACATTGACTGTATCTGAGGGTCAATGGAGCATCAGAGAATATTATCTCTTCTCCCTGTGCATTATAAAAAGCAAAATTGCAGTCATTTATCTCTCACACTCTATGTTTTCCTTGGTTCAGATAATTGATTTAGTGATAAACTTCAAATCTCACTTAAAGGAGTGAGTGGCTAATTTTGCTAATGCATTCATACCGAAGTTTTTGGCTACCAGTTAGAAGTTTCAAGAAATTTCAATATCCTCATGGTTTATCAAACAAGATACTGTCTTCTTTTAAAACTTAGCTCGTTGGCCTTCCATTTTCTAGTATGTGGAGTCCCCTAAATGTATTTTATAATGGGTGAAAGTGCTTTACCTCTAATAGGAGAAAAAATGGAGTATGCCTGGGCATGTGGCTGTACAAATATTATGGAAATAGAATTACAAAAAAAAAAAAAAAAAGCCTTATGTAATAGATATCGGTAATCCATACTATTTTAAAGTGAAAAATGTCCAGAAGTAGAATGAATCACAGAGTATTTGCATTAAAAAGAAATCATGATGGTTAGAAATAACACTTGGCAATTTGCATTTGTTGGTTCAGATACTACTTTAATCACTATTGCAGTGTCACATTCTGGTGCCTGTACAGTTTAACATTCATCACTGCTTTCCTGTAAATCTTTCAGCAATACATACTGAAGCACTAAATGTAAACTCTTTATCTAAGTTATATCTTGCATTAATGCCCATATTTACCCATGAAATAGTAGAAAAACATATTCTTCTTAAATTGATCTAAAAATAAGTTAAATTATGGCAGCACAATAAAATATAAATTTTTATGTTGCCCTGTTTTTCTTATCAAATATTGTTGACTTGTTTTTAAAGACAGAAAATCTAAGGGTGAGCCTATCATATAATTTATCATAATTGTTTTTTATCTTTTGAAGCTAGATTTTAAATGCTATTTGGTCTATGTCTAAAAAAACCCAAAGCCTCCAATCAGTATCTTCCAGACATTGAATGCCCTCTCTGTCTGTCATTTTGCTAATCTCTGGGTTTAAGAATAATAGATATTAACTGGAGATCAGAGGAAACAATTAACCTTGAGAAGCAGCACATAGAACTCTGTTAATGGAAATATTTCCACTTATGGAAATATTTTTCATACGAATAATATGACCTAAAACACATCATGCTTATCACTCCACAATAATAAGAATTTCTATTGAATGGCCTCAGGCAACTACCAAATCAATGAAATAATCAAAAGCTTATTAGTGGAGAATTTCTTAATACTAGGCCATGAAAAGAATCTTGTCACATTGATATGGACAGCTTAGTGTAAGTTGAAAGACAATAATGAATAATTTCTTTTAACTACAGACCTTCATCCTTTGTAGGACCGAAGATGACATTATTAGAAGAATTAAAATGTATGGTATATAACATTTAATATTTTAAAAGCTGATAATTTTTAATAAAATAATCTGCCCTATTTTTTCTTACTTAGATTATTATACTTTATTTTTACATGTTCCATTTTTTTTCTTTGTTTTGCTTTTTTTCTTTTCCCCCCCACTGTGGTTATAGTATCAACTCTCAGTACCTTGGAAAGTAGATACACATGACATTTATTAAAATATTATTTATTCTGACCTAAAGGGTAGCATGCTCATTCATCATTACAGTGTAGGACTATGATGAAAGAATATCACACCTAAACCATAGCAAGTCAAGCTAATTGTTCTTAAACTCTAGCATGCATAGAAACTACCTTGGGGATTTATTAAAACAAAAATTGTTGGGCCTACCCTGAGAGTTTCTGATTCAGTCTTGGACATTTGTTTTCATGTCAATTTCTCAAGTGATGCTGATGTTGCTAGTTTGGGATCATACCTTGAGAACCAATGACTTAAACATGTACCTTTTTCAACAACTGCTTCTATCTGCACCTCATCTAGCTTCTCTTTATCCTCTTCAGTAGCATTTTCTCAACATCCAAACTTCAACTGGTAAGTCATCTCCTATTAGAAAATTCCCCAAACTCTCCTGGTTTAGATTTGGTACCTGCATTTGTCATTTCTACTCAGGAGACAAACCACATTATAATTTGAAAATAAAAAGTTTAGTATAAGGAATATTAATTGCAATAGATTAATGTGGGCTTGGTAGTAAAAGTTAAAGAGACCTCTAAAAACCAGAGGAATAGCAGATATGAGGAGCAGTCACTGTCCCGAGGACTGTGATCCAGACTTCATTAGAGAAAACATGGGCATGGCTCACTGAAGGGCACTGAAGTCCATCTGATGCTGCAGCAGTGGAACTTGCTGGATATTCTTCCTTTAAGGTACCAGGAGAAGCGGTTTTCGGGAAGATGTTCACCTCTGTGCACACAGAGGCTGGGTGTCACAGAAGGTGCACATGCTGGGAGAGCCAGGTGCTGAAGTCGCCCCTGCTGCAGGAGTGGGGCACTGGGTGCACTGAAGGAGTCTATTGAGAAAAGCACAGTGGAATCAGGAAGGAAAGCCTCTTCTTGAAAGTAGTAGCTGGTCTCCAGCACAAACTACCGACAAAGCTTAAAATCATGCCATCTTGGAAAGCAACAAGGTTTAAAGAGCTCCTGTTAAATCTTCCCAGAGCAGGAAATGAAGGATGGATTTACGGCCGAGAACCAACAAATTGATGACATAGTCTGGGGGATATATTACATACTTATAAAATGTGTTGAAGTGAACTCGCATGATACCTCTGTATACTTCACTGGTATGGTCACTCAATGATTCATTCAATATGAAGCATTCAATAGATAGACTACTTCATTCAAAAGATATGATTAAGGCCGGGCGCGGCGGCTCACGCCAGTAATCCCAGCACTTTGGGAGGACCAGGCAGGTGGATCACGAGGTCAGGAGATCGAGACCATCCTGGCTAACACGGTGAAACCCCGTCTCTACTAAAAATACAAAAAATTAGCCGGGCGTGGTGGCGGGGGCCTGTAATCCCAGCTACTTGGGAGGCTGAGGCAGGAGAATGGCATAAACCTGGGAGGCGGAGCTTGCAGTGAGCCGGGATCGCACCACTGGACTCCAGCCTGGGTGACAGAGCGAGACTCCGTCTCAAAAAAAAAAAAAAAAAAAAAAAGATATGATTAAATATGCAATAAAATTGTATATATCATATTTTTATTTTATCCCCAGCATCACCAAATACCTTAAACATATTAGGAGCTCTGCAAATATTTATAGAATGCATGACTATCACATAACAAAAGTAAAATGCCTAGGCATATATTTTGAAATAACTTTAGATGTTTATATTCTGACTTTCAGAGAGCAGAGAGAAGTAATAAAGCATAAGTAGGTTAAAACCTGTATAAGCAGTCATATCTGTGAGGACTTTTGCACTATAAAATACAGAAAGCTTTACTTAAAGTGACCTAAACAACACAGAAAATTTATATATGCACTTAGGTTATATGTTAATCTACAGATAGAGCGCTTTTCAGGTAAGCCTTGATTCAGCAGGCCACACATACACTCTATGTTCTACTGTTTGTGACATCAGCTTCATTTCCATGTTCACTATGCTGATCCCCTTGGTAGCTCCAGACTTCATTCTAATATTTGCAAATTGCTCTATGTGTTACAGACTTAGGTATTACCACCTCGCTCTTCAAGAAAAGACTCAGTTTGTCTTTAGTACTATAAGCAAAATCCAAAGTGTCCACCTCGTAAGGATGATATAGGTTACATACTCACCCCAATCTATTGTAATCATTGTAGGCAGGAGGATGAGGTGCCTAGGCAGCCTTAGCCTGGAGATAAGTGTCCATGTAATGTACCTGTATTTAAGAATCATCCTATAGAAATATTAACTCGTGAACACAGTATCGATAATTTGACATATAAATTGTTCAATTTAAATAAAAATCAGCTATTCATCAAAAAATAAATAAATGATAGTCTAGGATGGCCTGAAAATTACATTTTTTTTTACCATTTCTTAAATATTACTGATGTGCTATACATGAAAATGTGTCATGATGATGCTACTCATGAGAATGAGAGGGACCTTATAAATCCTGTCTCCATAAATGAAATTAAAGATTGGCATTATAAAGAAGAGAGCTACTTTTTTTTTATTGAAGGTAAAATTAGAGAGTAGGAAGGAGTCTCATATATCTCATATGAGATGTATCTCATCAGAAGAATACAAGAAATAAAGATAGAGAGAGTAATAATATTTACAGTATATGTGTATGCATATTTTGCATACATATGTCCACATATAACACTTCCTACAGGGTGACATATATATTAACACATTTAATCCTTATAAGCACCCAAGGAAAGTAGCCAATCATTATCATCAGCTTGCAGATGGCACAACTAAAGAACTAAGAGATTAACAATTTGCTCCAAGTCACACTGCTAGTAAGCCTTGAGGCTGGGATTTAAAGCAAGGCTATTTACTCTTGTAGTTTTTCTCTTAAACACTACATTGCATTTCTTTACCAGGATATACACTAAATAGAAACAATTGTGGCCCTATGGAAGTAAGTGGATCTCTTTCTAAATAGACTGCAATATTAACTTCTCCCTCTGGCATGCCAGACTCTTTCTAATCCTGCTCGAATAGTCCTTTTCACCTTTCTCTCCCATGACCCTTATAGAAATTCTGTGCTTCTGCCAGACTTATCCCTGTTTTACTCTCGCAACACAGCTTTTGCTTTCCTTTAGCAGCCAGTTGCTGACACTTTGCATTCATTTCTCCACCTACACTATTTTTCCACCATCTCTAGCTATGGAAAGTTTTTCCACCCACCTCACTCAGCTCATTGTCCCTCCAATTGCTTACTAGACATGAATAGTTGCACCATAGCCAGCCCTTATATCTGAACAAATTTAAACTCATTATCTCTCCCCTCTTTTAGTTCAATAGCCCACAACCTGTGCTCCTTCCATTGTCTTCCTTCCTTATATTAACGAGTTAAGGACTCTCATTCCCTTAGCCATTAACGCTATTTTATGGGAATGTAAGAGAAGGATTTTATCAAGAATGGAAATAATTAGTCCAGTTCGTATAAGTTAACTGCACTGTGACTGTTTAATCTCTCTCCTTTTCTTGCCATGGTTTCTGCCACAGTCCCTTCGCTCTCTTAACTTGCTCAGGCCTCACAGTCCTTGAACCAGCATGATCTTTTAACATCATTAAATTATAAAAAGGCACTTTGATATTTCAGTGGAACATAGAATCCTTAACGAGTCATACAAAACCCAGCCACGGATTCCGACTCATCTCCCATTACTACTTTCCATTATTCTTTACTCCTGACCTATGAAAGCACTTGATTTTTTTTCCTTTTTTTTTTTTTTTTTTTTTTTAAAGAAACTGGATCTCCCGTTTCTTTGGAAGAAATTGCATTAGTAATGATCCCACTACTGATCAACACAGGAGTTATGACCTGCTCTGTTTTATTTTATTTTATTTTATTTTTTTACCTGGACTGTTACATCCCTCCTTAGGCAACCTGGTGGTCCTCCTCTCCCAGGAAGTCAGTATATTGATGCTGAATCTATGGAGGACTCTTGATCACTATAGCACAGAACTCCTGAGCTCAAAAGATCCTCCTGCATCAGCCAGTGAATAGCTGGGACACAGGCACACACTACAGCGCCAGGTAGCAGTTGCAATTGTGTAAAGATGCTCAGCCATTTCCCTTGATGCCACAGGACTCGGCATTAAATTTGGTTGAATGTCCTCTTTTTCTTTTACTTCTTTTTTTTTTTTTCTCCTTGTTTACTCTTAAAATTTTATTTAGGGTCAACTAATCTGGAAAGCTTGACCTCAAAGTTTATGAACATAAAGTATGGACCTCTCCTTTCTGTTCCTGTATCTTTTTATATTTGTACTCATTAATGTGTATCCAGATAGGCATACATATTATTAAAATAGTGTATTGAAACAGATGCATTAATACAACATTTTCCTTCAAATTTATTTTCATAATGATTTTAAAATAATGTATACTTAATTGTTACCAATGTGGAAATTTCAGATAATATGAGAAAGAAGAAAAAAAACTAATATCATCAGCACTGATTAGGCAACCACTCTTCCCATTTTGTTATGTAAGTTCCCAGTATTTTTATAGTGAATATCACATACTTATTAAAAATATTTTATTTTTAAGTCTCTTATCTATTCTTCCTTTTGTGACATTTGCAGTTTCATTGCAATTTAAAGCTCTGAAGTTTGAATTTATAGTCCATCAAATAATCTGATGAAGGAGTTATGCCCATATTATGAAGAGCCTAAATTTTCTATTTGGAAAAATTAATAATAATAGTAGTAAAAAGAAAAAAATGCCGAGCACTTACTTTGTGCATGATACAATGGAGAAAATTTTATGTGGATAATCTTATTTAATTCTCACAATAATCCTATGAAGCAGGTACTATTTTTTCACACAAATTCTGCATCAGAAATCCATCTCAGAGAGATTAAATAACTAATGCAAGGTCATAGACCAGAGAGTAGGGTGCCAGGATTGGAAGTATTTTGATTCCAGAGCAGACGTGTCTTTTTAACATAAAGACCACAGAGGCTTTTGCTTCTCTCTCTCCAATACACTCTGCAAAATGCTGATGATCTGCTTTACTTGTTAGTCCTGGGAATATTTTTGGTTGACATGCTTAGCCCTGCAGCTCTTCCTGACCTGCATGACCTGTTCTTTTTTTTTTTTTTTTTTTTTTGTCTCTCTCTCTCTCTTTGTGTCTAGAATTCTCTCCCTACACTGCATTGATGAAAAACACGATATATTTATCTCCCTCTGGGGAAAAGAGATAGTAGCATATTAGTCACCAAAGGGAAAAATGAAACAAACAAAGTAAAAGTATTTATGCTTTGTGTATATGACAGTTATAAGAATTTATGAAGTTATAGGATACTTCCTGACAATTCCTTGGCTGAAACAGTACTATGGAATTATTGCTTAACCATTTAATAGCCAATCAAAGGCATACCTCAGAAATATTGCACGTTTAGTCCCAAGCCACTGCAATAAAGCAAATATCACAATAAAGCAAGTCATAAGATTATTTTGGTTTCTTAATGTATATCAAAGTTATGTTTAATTATACTACAGTATATTCAGTGTGCAATAGCATGAGATATACAAAAAGTATTACCTTATTTTAAAAAATGCTTTATTGTAAAAAAAATGCTATAATCTGAGACTTAAGAGTCATAATATTTTTTGCTGTTGGAGGATCTTGCCTCAATGTTGATAGCTGCTAACTAATCAAGATAATGGTTGCTGAAGGCTGAGGTGGCTACGACAAATAACGATGTTTGCTGCAACTATTTTTTTTTTTTTTTTTTTTTTTGAGACGGAGTCTCGCTCTGTCGCCCAGGCTGGAGTGCAGTGGCTGATCTCAGCTCACTGCAAGCTCCACCTCCCGGGTTTACGCCATTCTCCTGCCTCAGCCTCCCGAGTAGCTGGGACTACAGGCACCCGCCACCTCGCCCGGCTAATTTTTTTTGCATTTTTTAGTAGAGATGGGGTTTCACTGGGTTAGCCAGGGTGGTCTCGATCTCCTGACCTCGTGATCCGCCCATCTCGGCCTCCCAAAGTGCTGGGATTACAGGCTTGAGCCACCGCGCCCGGCCTGCTGCAACTATTAACTCTTTCATAAAAGATTTCTCTGTATTATCCAGTACTGTTTGGTAGCAATTTACCCACAAACATTTTTTCAACATTGGAGTTAATCCTATCAAACCCTGCTATTGCTTTCCCAATTAAGTTTATTTAATACTCTAAATCATTTGTTGTAATTTTAAGAAGGTTTACAACATCTTCACCAGGAGTAGATTCTATCTCAAGAGACCACTTGATTTGTTAATAAACAACTCCTCATCGGTTTGAAATATATCATGAGATGGCAGCAATTCAGTCAGTCACATCTTCAGGTTCTATTTCTAATTCTATGTCTTTTGCTATTTCCAACTCATCTGCAGTTAGTTTCTCCACCAAAGTCTCGAACCTCTCAAAGTCATTGATGATATTTGAAATAAACTTCTCCAAAATCCTTTTAATGATATTTTGACCTCCTTGCATGAATCATAAATATTGTTAATAGCATCTAGAATGGTGAATTGTTTCCAGAGGTTTTCCATTTACCTTGTTCAGATCTTTCAGAGGAATCCCTATATATGGCAGCTATAGCCTTATGAAATGTGTTTCTTAAACAATAAACTTGAAAGTCAAAATTACTCCTTGATCCATGGACTGCAGGATAAATGTTATTTTAGCTGTCAGGAAAACAACACTAATCTTCTTGTATATGTTCATTAGAGCCCTTGGGTGACCAGGTATATTGCCAATGAGCAGTAATATTTTGAGAGGAATCTTGTTTTCAATGCAGTAGGTCTCAACAGTGCACTTAAAATATTCAGTATTACATAATGTAAACAGATGTCCTATCATCCAGGCTTCGTTGTTCCATTTATAGAACATAGGCAAGGTGCATTTTGTATAATTCTTAAGAGCTCTAAGGTTTTCAGAATGGTAAATGAACATTGACTTCAACTTAAAGTCACCAGCTGCAGTAACCTTCAACATGAGTCATCCTGTCCTTTGAAACTTTGAAGCCAGGCACTGACTTCTGTTCTCTACCTATAAAAGTCCTACATGGCATCTTCTTCCAATAGAAGGTAGCTTTGTTTATAGGGGCTAGCCATTCTTTAGTATAGCCACCTTCATCAATTATCTTTGCTAGATCTTCTTGCTTCATCTTGGACATCAACACTTGCTGCTTCTTCTTGCACTTATATGTTATCAAGATTGCCTCTTTCTTTAAATCTCATGAACCTACCTCTGTTATATTCAAACTTTTCTTCTTCAGCTCCTCAATCTCTCAGCCTCCACAGAATTTAAGAGAATTAGGGCCTTCCCCGGCATAGGCTTTGGCTTAAAGGAACATTGTGGCTAGTTTGGTCATTTATCTGGACCACAAAAACTTTCCATCAGCTGTAAGGCTTTTTCATTTTGTATTTTATATTGTTTGTGTGTTCACTGGAGTAGCACTTTTAATTTCTTTTTTCTTTCTTTCTTTCTTTTTTGAAATGAAGTCTTGTTCTGTCATCCAGGCTGGAGTGCAGTGGCATGATCGTGGCTCACTGTAACCTCCGTCTCCGAAGCTATTCTCCTGCCTTAGCCTCTCAAGTAGCTGGGATTACAAGCATGTTCCAGTACGCCCAGTTAATTTTTGTATTTTTAGTAGATATGGGGTTTTGCCATGTTGGTCAGGCTGGTCTCGAACACCTTACCTCAGTTGATTTGCCCACCTTGGCCTCCCAAAGTGCTAGGATTATAGGTGTGAGCCACCACACCCAGCCCTTTTAATTTCTTTCAAGAACTTTCTCTTGAAATTACGACTTGGCTAGCTGTTTGGTGCAGGAAGTCTAATTTTCAGCCTATCTTAGCTTTCAATATGCCTTCCTCGTTAAGCTTAATCATTTATTCAAGATTTCACTTGAACATTTAGAGGCCATTGGAGGGTTATTGGTTGGCCTAATTTTAACATTGTTGTGTCTCATGGAATAGGGAGACCCCAAAAGAGGGAGAGAGATGAGTGAATGACTGATTGGTGAAACAGTCAGAATACACACACAGAATACACACATGTATCAATTGTGTTCACAGTCTTCCATGGGCATGGTTTGTGATACCCCAGCACAATTGTAATAGTAATATTAAAGATCACTGATTAAAGATAACCTTAAGATATATAATATTAATGAAAATATTTGCAGTATTGGGAGAATTACCAAAATATGACACAGAGGCAGAGTGAGTACATGGTATTAGAAAAATGGCGCCAATAGACTTGCTTGACACAAGGTTGCCACAAATCTTCACTTTGTGAAAAAATGCAATATCTACTAAGGACAATAAAATAAGCTATGGGTGTACTTATGAATTGTATACTATAATACAATTTTTTTTTTTTTTTTTTTTTTTGCCTTATGAAATTATTGCATTTTGGAGTCATTATTGTATTCTTAGGACTGACACAAGGTCAAGCATATAGAACATTCAAGAAATACTTGTGTAAATAAACTAATAAGTAAACAAATGGTTGAGTTACACTTGCATAACATGAAAAAGGCATGTTCCATGGCCACTGGGAGCCATTAGTCTTGTATGGTCAAATAGAGTCAGTATGTGGAGAGATTTCTTATTGTGCCAAGTTTCTAATGTTTAAAACTTAAATATTTTTCCTCCATCATTACTACATATAAACAACAAGACGGATTGAGTGGAAAAATTACAGTAATCGATTACCCTATATGTCAAGTCTTGTCCTTAGAAGCAGTGGTTAAGTGCTGCTACAAAATGAGTCTCAAAAATGAGTTCACCTAATCACTGATTCACACAGACATTACAGGAATCCAACCTACTAAATAGGGTTTCTGCAAAACACTCAATAATTTTTCAAAAGTTGATGTACTTCGCCTGGAGTGGTGACTCACGCCTGTAATCCCAGCACTTTGGGAGGCCGAGGTGGGCAGATCATGAGGTCTGGAGTTCGAGACCAGCCTGGCCAATATGGTGACACCCCACTTGTGAATCAGCAGGTCTGGAATGGAGTCAAATGTTTGCATTTCTAACAAGTTCCCATTTGGTGTTGTTAATGAGGCTGCTAGTCAGGGCTCTTACTTAGAGAGTCACCACTCTAAACAACAATATGCTGTTGCAAAATAGTATTTAAATCCAAAGAAACGTTCAGAGATGTTTTGGCAAGTTCATTTATTCTTGTTTTTTTACAAAATAGCAATGATATTAAAACAAAATCTCAGGTCAGTTTCAAATTAAACAACTGCCAGTCACATATTTCACCACATCATGCTACCTTTCTTATGTGTGATGCTGTGAAGTGAATAATTGTAAACTAAACAACATTAAACTTTACCCTTTCTAAGGACAAGTCAAATAAAATTGTGATTCTGCTACAGCCGTTCAACAATTGTAGCTGTAGTTCTCAATTAAGATTAAACATTTGGAGTCCAGTCACTCTGCCAAATTAAAAAAAAAAAAAAAAAAAAAGACTAAACACAATCTAATATATGCCATGACTTCCAAGTAGACATTGAGCAATAATATAAATGTGTATTTTCCCCATATGAGCTTATTCTGATCCTAAGTGAATCCATAGCTTATATTGTTTAAGTACAGTGCTTACTGAATGTAATTTATTTTACAAGTGAAAAGTAAGAGAGAAGCAAATATTGGAATAATTTAGGCTAATTGAAAGTATAGAGAATGTTGCTAGGAGAAGATTTCCGCTAACTGCATGAGTACTGTGCTTCTCCTTCTTCATCTCTTGGTAGTCACAGGTTAAAATCTAGAATAGAGTCACTGCTACGTTTGCAAGAAGAAAGAGAGTTAAACAAATTATACTTGATTTCTAGCTAATTATATCAGGTGGCAAATATTCAGAAAGTTTGACATAATTTTATATTTGATATTTATCGCCTTTAGCCCAAAGATGAGACATAAATACCTAACTAAACATTGTATGTCTTATCAAAATAATATAGTAATATATATGTGTGTATATATGTTAAACTTAAAAATTAAACATGATAATTTGATTATTCCCTTAATTATTGATATTTTTCTTCTTTTAGAAATCTGATTCAATAGATTCCATGTACAACATTACAAGTCAATGTTTTATTACTCCACATAATTGTGTTAACATGTTTTACAAGTATAAAAAAGTTTCTCTGCTTCATGTCCTCTAAGAAGAAAAAAAAGTTTCCATAGTCAAACAAATTTGGAAACCATCATGTTAAATACAAATAAATAGTTTTCCTGAAGCCATGCCTTAGAATTTTAATATATGAAATTGCTTTGTAGATCTCTCTTGCCATTATAGATTATATTTTTGGTACTTATGTGCCCACAGGTCTCTTTCTTTAAGACCATTTCCTGGGACCAACAGTCCTCAGGATGATCTCTGAGAAAGACTACTTTATAATGTTTAAGTTATGTCATATCCATAAGCACCTTTCAGTCAAGGTAAGAGCTACTATCTCTATATGGTAATAGATATAAGAACATTAAAGATAAAAACTTCCAATGACTTGTACTAAGCCACCAGCTAAAAGTTTGTGGCATCAAAACTAGAATTTAAGCTCCTGAGCCCTGTCCAAGTTTTCTTACTGTTCTTTGGTGATTGTTAACCTAGCCTTCCAGGCCAACTAGTATTCTGAGAGCATGGTTCATTCATACACATGTGAACTAGATGCCACACATAAAATAACAATTGAGGGCATAAATATAGTCTGATTAAACTAAAGCAATTGTGTATTTGGAAGATGCAAGATCTTAATGAGTAGTAAGGAGGGCTAGTCAGGACATATTACTTGATAGAAATATCTATTTATTGAGAGATGAAAGAACTGGTACAATTTGACTTGATTAATAACTATTGGGCAATATACATGCTATGGATTCCACCAAGAAATAAAAGATATGCTTTTGTCCTGGAAAACAGTGGCTTTTTTTTTTTTTTTTTTTTGAGACAGGGTCTCACTCTGTTTCCCAGGCTCAAGTGGTGCAGTAGTGTGATCACAGCTCACTACAGCCTTAACCTCCCAGCCCAAAGTGAAGTAATCTCCCATCTCAGCCTTTCTGAGTAGCTGGGAGTACAGGCATTTGCCACCTTGCCTGGCTAATTTTTCATTTTTATTTTTTGAGATATGTCTCCCTATGTTACCCTATTTTTTGAGATAGAGTCTCCCTATGTTGCCCAGGCTGGTTTTGAACTCTTGGGCTCAAGTAATCCTCCCACCTTGTCACCAAATGCTGGGATGTAGGTGTGAGCTACCACGTCTGGCCTCTTTTTGTTAAATTTAGGGAACAAAACTATCTTTATATTGATCAATATGAGCTAATGTTGTATACTTATTTCATATTGTCATTTTGAAGTGAAATATATTTTTTAACCTAATTTAATTGCATGGATAAATTGGAGCTCTTTTCTTATTTTATAGCTTAATTTGTCTCATTGTTGTCTCTCTAAATACATTGTAAGCACTTTGTTGGCGTATACTGTCTTTTTTTTCATTTGCAATTTGTTGAATGAAGATTGCATGACTAACTCAAATGTGGGGATTCAGGGAGAGAAGATACGAGTGCAGTGGGTGAACTGAATTTAAATCTTCCTAGTGGACACTCTGAACCAACAGAAAGCATCATTGGTAAAATGTCTTCTCCGTTCTGCTATTCATTAAGTTGACATGTATTAATAGTGTCCTCAACGTGACAGGCAAGTACAAAGCCCTTGTTCTTATAGTAGTTGTTTTCTAGGGAGACAAATGCTAAGAAAGCAATCAAGTTAATACCTTTGTAAAGGTTTCTCATAGGCAGAAACTAAAAGAAGGTCAATGTGATTAGAGCTGGAGAGCAAAGGGGAGAAGTGGGGCCCATAAAATTAAATAGGGGCTGGGACACCTGGGGTTATCTGCCGGAATGTTGGTATTGAATCTTGAGAGCTTTGGGAAGCCATAGAGGCTTTTAACAAAGGAAGTTCCGCAAGGAAATTTGGGTTTTGAAAACCATTCAGGTTGCAATGCCAAGGAGGAATTAGAGGTGTCAGAGTTTTTGCTGGGGGACCAGTTGGAGGTCTGTCCTTTTAGAGTGGTAACTATGGGGATGGGACAAAAACAATACAATTGGAGGAATAAACTTAACACGAGTCAGCTGCAATGCGATGTGGTCAATGCGGAAGAGGCGTCAAGGACACTCATCTTTCAGCTCCTATAAAGTATTTTTCTTATCTGTAACATTATTTCTAAAAAGATAAATAATTTTTGTGTTCATGTATATCTATTTTCTAATTTTCTGAGGACTAAAGTCCTAAGACTTAATGACAAAAATCCAGGATTTTTACTTCAGCTAGAGAAGCCACATAACAAATGCATACTGGTGGGGTTAAAAAAGTCAGTTCTGGCTGGGCGCGGTGGCTCACGCCTGTAATCCCAGCACTTTGGGAGGCTGAGACGGGCGGATCACGAGGTCAGGAGATCAAGACCATTCTGGCTAGCACAGTGAAACCCCGTCTCTACTAAAAAATACAAAAAAATTAGCCGGGCGAGGTGGCGGGCGCCTGTAGTCCCAGCTACTCGGGAGGCTGAGGCAGGAGAATGGCGTGAACCTGGGAGGCGGAGCTTGCAGTGAGCTGAGATCCGGCCACTGTACTCCAGCCTGGGCGACAGAGCGAGACTCCGTCTCAAAAAAAAAAAAAAAAAAAAAAAAAAAAAAAAAGTCAGTTCTAGTATTTGAGGCTCCTGGGTTTTAAACATGCATGTTAGGTGATGTTACCCTGGGACAAATCTAGACACTCTATGAGGAAATGTTCTCGTCTGTGTAGTCTACTCTGGCTGTCCACTGGCAGTCACACTCTGCCCCATTAATGAAACGGTATTTTCTGAACAATGAAGGTGAGTTTATGGAGCAACTGGAGTTAAACTAATGGAAAGCATTGAATTGATCAGCAGGAAACTCAAAAAAGGTTAAAATAGCCTCCATTTTATGTGACTGTACAGTAGTGAGTAATGTTAATTGAATTCCCCTTGTGAGATTCTGAGAGATTTTTCCACACGATCCTGTGCTGTATAAAAAGAAACAATAGCTTGTGGTAAAGTTAATTCAAGCTGAGATACATTAACTGCACCACATTATCGGCTGCTAAGAGTGCTATTAACACACATCACCCACTGTGTGTATTTGTGAATTAGATGGTTTCCTTGTTAATGGAAATGAGACACTTTCCTTGAAAATGCCAAGTGCTGTGCATGTTGATATTGTTTTAAAAAACACAAAGAGAAGACTATTTTAATTCCATATGTAATGTGGCTCCTCTTGCTTTTGGCATAGCATTATTTTTACTATTTCTTTCTTTTTTATATATATATTTTTTGGCTTTTCATTTTTTTTCTTTTCTTCTTTTTTTTTTTTTTTCTTTTGTAGTGGCCGTGGATCACTTAGAACAGAGTCATACCATGAAAACACTTGCTCTCAATTATATTAATCCATTTTGAATTTTCTAAAATAACAGCTGCTTATTACAAAACAGAAATATGCCAGCTAAGGAATCAGGAAATTCAAGTTCATATCTTGGCTCTGTCTCTGCCTGTGAATGCATGCCTGTGACTGTAGGAAGGAGAAGAGAAGCAATATCTGTGGATATTGCCAGAAAGTGGGCTTAGTGCTTCACTCAGGATCTTTCTTTTGAATTAATTCTTTTTTAACCTTGTAATCTATATACTGTTTTTCTCCTCTCTTGAGGACTGAGGTATTTGTAGCTCAGTAAAAGATAGTCCCAAAGCTGATCAATAAAATATAAATATAAGAGGCCAGGTGAGTTCAATGGCCACTGCAATATCGAAAACACATACAAAAATACATTTATCCTTCTATTCACACAGAAACACACATACTTATGCCATACTCAAAAAGTTAAAGAAAACAAAACTGTTAGGTAACTTCATATTTTTATCATTATTAATTGTAGCAATCACATGTGAAAAAATATTTTAGTATTGCTGTTTGTTTAATTAACCCCTTACTTATAAACTCAGGCTATGCATCAATGTCGTCTTACAGATATTTCTTACACTTGATCAAACACCAAAGAGCATAGCACTTAAAAGCAAACCAATAATTCAAAAGTATGCTGCTGACATTTTCACACTACATTTGCTGCATTCCAAAAGTGGAACCAGGGTATGAATAGAAATGTAATTCTTCACCAATTACATGGAAACAAATGACAGTACAATTACATGATTAAAAATTTATTTTATTTATGCTTTTTCATGGATAAACTCTACATATTTCCTGTCTAGTTTGTAAATAAGTTCTAAAGTACTCTTCAGAATGTGTAATAATTTTCATTGGTGAATTTCTCATAAAATTACAATTATTTCTGGAAAAAATTAGCTTCCAAAACTGTAAGCTAGAAATGGAGGGGAAGCAACATAAGAGAAATTCAGAAAACATGTTTTCAATTGGCCAAACTCTGCAAATGGCTATGTCACCTACCTAGATTTATCAAGCCATGGGAACAATACAAATATCCATTTCATTCATTTATTGAGTTAAAAAATGATAAAGTAGATCCTGAATCATAAATATAGTACAAAGTACACTTTGCATTATTATTAGTTAAAAATTTAGAACACGTTTAAATACAAAAGCCTTAGCTTCTGTTGTTTGCATATAATATTTACCTTAAAAATTCTCCTTTTTTTGATAGGTAAAGAGAAACAAACAAAAACTCTTCTGGGAGTTATCATTTGGGAGAAATGCTCGTCATAAGAGTTAGTAAAGTAGAAAAATAGTTCATAAGATGTAGATAAAATTATCTAAACCAAACTTTAAAGCTGACCATAGAAAATTCTGAACATTCCATAGCATTCCACTCACTCCTTCTGCATGTCATTTTGTTATGTGTTCCAGGACAAGTAGCTTCTCATAACAACCGTTTTCTTCTTTTTTTCTTTTCTTTTTTTCTTTTTGAGACGGAGTCTCGCTCTGCCACCCAGGCTGGAGTGCAGTGGCGCGATCTTGGCTCACTGTAATCTCCACCTCCTGGGTTCACGCCATTCTCCTGCCTCAGCCTCCGGAGTAGCTGGGACTACAGGCGCCCGCCACCTCGCCCGGCTAATTTTTTGTATTTTTAGTAGAGACGGGGTTTCACCGTGTTAGCCAGGATGGTCTTGATCTCCTGACCTCGTGATCCACCCGCCTCGGCCTCCCTAAGTGCTGGGATTACAGGTGTGAGCCACCGCACCCGGCCTCAAGCTGGGTTTCTAAATAAAAATGTAAATTAGAACCACATATCAGCCAATCTAGAATTATCTTTGCTTGATTATTTAAGAAATAGCTACTTTTATGCTTAGTCCATTAAAATTTTAGAGTTTCATTTTCAAGTAGTTCTTCTATGCCAATTAATAATTAGTGCACTTCACTCTTTCTTGATTAAAATCTCCTAAATACATACAGAAAACATATTCTAACATTACAACATCATAAGACAACAATGAATAAACTATTAGAGATATACATGCAAAATGAATGACATTTTTGTCAATAGAATTAAAAAACAGGCAATCCCTGGACATTATGTATTTCTTTGAGCATCTACCGAATGACTAAACCTAAAGGTACTATGAGGAGATTGTCAGACTGTTCAAAACGTGGAGGCTGTGTAGCTGTTCATAAGTTACCTAGTGAGAAAGTTAATTCAATAAGCAATGCTACACTTACACAGATTATTCTCGTTTACATAGATGGAAGAGCGAATGATCCCGAAGTGACTCAAACCAAGAAAACTTTAAGAACTAGGTACTTGGCTTACTCTGTGTGATTCAAGAGAAAATAACACAGCAAGCAATGTTTTTCTTCTTACTTTAGACCATGTTTTGTGTCTTTCACTGCTTATTAGCACTCCCACCACAATTGGTTAAGGAAGGGAATCTGAACTTCAGCACTCACCGGTATTGATCTATGAAATCAGTATTATTCCCATCACCTCTACTACCTTGCCTGTATGGCCACTCAATGTTAGTCATGTTTCGACTACATCACTCTAGGGCATGGACTCTAATTTGTAAAATGGAACAACCATTGGCAGCAGCAGACACTAGGCTGCATTTACTAAGTGCTGGCAATGGAAAGAAGCCCTGAAGATGGCATTTTCAAGCCAACATTCAATCTATTTGTTGCTATAAAGAAAACAACTCCAGCATTAAGAAATCTGTATTGCAAAAAGCTGAAAAACATTCATTAGCGAAAATCAATGCCTGTCTTTTCTTCCAAACAAGATTATTTGCTTTTGGAAAGTGCTGACATTTTTTTACTGTTCACCAAAATGTATATTGATATGTTGGTGAATACAATATTTTGTGAATGGTTTGCTTTATCCCTTTAATTGTTTACTAAGAGTCTCACAGACCTCAAACAAAATTCTTAAATTTTCATTGTAACGAATCGTTTCTATGACTAGTATTAGAACATGCAGCTTCTGTGAATCAAAAGCTTATAGTATTTCTGTGTAGTCTTTTTTTTTTTCTGTAATTATGCTGCTGACATAGCTCTATCTGTCATTTGTTAGTTTAACATCTTTGTTGAACATCTATTTTATGCAAGACACTCTGTTAAGTGCTGGGAATATAAAGATAACATAACACAAACTGGTTCCTATTATAAAAATAAACAACATAAACATAAAACCACGGAAGTTGGACAGCGTTGCTCAGGAGAAGACCTTTTACATAAAAGCCATTCTCAAGTTTAAAAAGAAGGCTACTACATTAGAATTTGTTGTATGTTTAGTTTATGCCCCAGAGACCCACTTGTTATCTGATTATACTATCTGAATCCAGAAAGAGAATATCTAAAGGGGTAGAAGATCATGATATTAAGAAAATATGCTCAATTATCTTCTGTAAAATTTTAGTCATGTGTAAAATATTTTTTTTAAATTTGTTACATTGATGAAAAATTAAACCCATTACTGAATATACAACCAAAGGTATATAAATTATTCTACCAAAAAGACACATGCACTCATATATTCATTGCAGCATTACTCACAACAGCCAAGACACAGAATTAACAAAGCTGCCCATCCATGGTGGATTAGATAAAAAAAAAAAAAGTACCAATACACCATGGAATACTATACAGCAATAAAAAGGAACAAAAATGTGTCTTTGCAGCAGCATGGATATAGCTAGAGGCCATTATTCTAAGCAAATTCACACAGGAATGCAAACTAAATACTGCATAATCTCACTTATAAGTGGGAGCTAAGCACTAGGTACATATGGACATGAAAATGGGAACAATAGATACCAGGAACTACTAGAGGGAACAGAAAGGGAGGGAGGCCAAGGGCTGAAAAATATCTAATATGCATATTGGATATTATGCTCACTACCTGGATGATAGGATCATTTGTACTGCAAACCTGAGCATCACACAACATACCCATGTAACAAACCTGCACATGTACTCCCTCACTCTGAAAAAAAAGTTGAAATGATAAAGAATAAATTAGGATGTAGTTCAATAGCATTTATTCTGTCATGTTTGCATACTTGTTTATTTTGTTTTCGACCCTGTGATTGGTAATCTAAGTCCAAGGTATTTTTTAAATGACCTGAATCATCAAAAATAAATTTGCCTGAGACAAGTTAAAGATGAGTCTGCAAATGTGTTCATATGGTTTTTCTAAGCTTACATCAAAGATATTTGCAGGTATCATTTATAAGCTAAATATAGGCATTATAAATAATCACATCTTTATAAAAGTCATTTTTGTTATTAAAGGAAAATCAATAAAATATCTTAGAAATGAAACCTTTAAGATAATTAAACTAATAAGCTTATGTGAAGGATAAATAATGGACACCTATGGGACTTAGAGAAGGCCTGGATTTCATTCTTGGATTCTGATTCCAGCTCCGTCACTATCACCTTTTAATTCTTTTAGGCAATTCAGTAAGACATTTAAAACTATTCACATTGGTAAATGAGGGAGTTGGATTTGATTCTTTGGCTCTTTTTAACAATACAAGTCTGTGATTACAAAATAAATTTCCATAGTACTCTTACATACTTCATGCCAGTTTAAACTCGGGTATCTTTTCTGAGGTCCAATGTGCCAGATATGGCTTGCCTTTTGCAACCATCATGCCAGGGTTTCGAATTAAAGATATGACCGGGATTCTATGTTCTCAGAAATTGGAATAAATATTCTTGTTCCCTTTGCATATTAAAGCATATTGCCTATAAAACACTATTTCCAGCATTATTTGTTGGATAGTTCTAGAATGTAGATAAGGACTATCCCTCTTCTCCAGGGAGTTAATTGTGGTATTGCATCCATTTTTTAGGTGCCAAGTCAAGTTTGATGTTTACAGAATACTAGACAGCTCAATGTGACAAATACAGGTTTTAATACACTTTTGCTGTTTATTATCTCTCTACTTAAACCAATTTGAGGTCTGTTCACTGGAAAATCTTATATAGTTGTTATAAGAATTAAAAAGGCATAATATGCAAAATATCTGATATGTAAGTAGAAATGTTAGTGTGCTCATTCTTATTGTCTGTTAATCTTTCTTCATTTTGCTTTCTCACACTAACCCCTTTTCCCCCCAGGAAAACAAAAACAAATAGTCTGTTCTCATGCTGCTAATAAAGACAGAACTGAGGCTGGGTAATTTATTTAAAAAGAGGCTTAATGGACTCACAATTTTGCATGGCTGGAGAGGCCTCACAGTCATGGTGGAAGGCGAAGGAGGAACAAAGGCATATCTTACCTGGAAGCAGGCAAGACAGCATATGCAGGGAGACTGCCCTTTATAAAACTATCAGATCTCATGAGACTTATTCACTATTACAAGAGCATCATAGGAAAACCCACCTCCATGATTAAGTTGCCTCCTACCAGGTCCTTCCCACGACACATGGGGATTATGGGAACTACAATTCCAGATGAAATTTGGATGGGGTCACAGCCAAAGCATATCAATGGGCTATTGAATATAAACTCTAAATGGTATTATGTGTTAGAGAGTAGAGTTATGATAATCCAATCTGCCATCAATCCTCCCTTCTGAGCTAAATCTCTGGAGCAGTTTACACCCTAAACACAATTGCCAATTGATGAATAAAATTCCAGCTAAAAATGGATAGTTTTTAAATACACCAGGAAAGCTAAACAAGTTTTCTATTTAATCTTCTTTCAGTTTATGATTACCTAATACATCTTACCTTTTTACCTCTTTACAAATATCTGGTGGGAGTGGAAGGGAGTGCAAAGGACATAGAAAGGATTAGATAGTTTCGTTTTGACTATTTAACCCAGTAAGAAAACATGCCCACTGACTGTTCCATTCTCTGGCTCTTTACATTAGCAATAAGAGCCCAATAGGAGTTAAGGAGAAAAAGAACTGTTTCTCTATTCTCTGGAAAGCTACAATGTAGAGAGAGAGAAACATTATCCACTCCCTCTGTATATTTGCTCATGATTCGGAATAATCTGACACTGAAAACTATACTCTGTATTCCAGGAGCCAAAATGTGTAAGTGCATTATCATTACATAAATATTTTCTTTCAAAGAGATTCTTTAAGAGGATCTAATAAAACAAATTTAAATTCTATAACTTGAGAAGCTCAATTGAAACAGGACTGATGCATTAAATTTTGAAATGCTCAATCAATCAGAAAGAAGCACTCAACCCCACTGAGAAAGAGAAACCAACCATCATCCCAAACCTACATCAACTCCACCCCCACATGGATGATCATGTACTGCTTTGATTTTTTCAAAAATTATGATATTTATTCACACCCCTTGCTTTTGAAATTCAGCAATTACGTTTCATATAGGATTTTCATGTATTTGCCACAGGATTCACTGAAAGTAGTTAAAAAGAAAGCACCTCTTGGTTTAATATTTTAAAACTTCAACTTATTATTCATGTGGATGAGATTAGAGACAGACACAAGATCTTAAGACCTATTGTATAATGCTTGCTGTCACTCTATTAATAAAGTTCTCAGTGAGTGCACCTGTGGCAACATGGAAATAGCCTTGATATATTAAGCTTTACTCAGTATATTTTTCTTGCAATCAGGCAGATCAGTTACTAAGTTAAAAGTCAGGCTCTAAAACCAGAAGGTCAGGGTTCCCAAGTTCTAGTAGTTACTGACTTTGTGACAATAATCAAGTTATTTTGTCTTTCATTGCCTCATGCTTCTCACTTCGACACAGGTAAGATATAAATGTCATAGTCTTATAGAGATTAAATGGATTATGTAAAGTGCTAAGCATAAAGCCTGCAAGTGTAATGCCTATTGTACAAGTATGGCAACTATATTATCAATTAAATCTTCTTGGAATTCACTTTTTTTTTTTTTTTTTTGAGACAGAGTTTCGCTTTGTTGCCCAGGCTGGAGTGCAACGGCATGATCTCAGTTCACTGTAACCTCGGCCTCCCGGGCTCAAGCATTTCTTCTGCTTCAGCCTCCTGAATAGCTGGGATTACAGGTGTCTGCCACCACGCCAGCTAATTTTTGTATTTTTAGTAGAGACAAGGTTTCACCATGTTGGCCAGGCTGGTCTCCAACTCCTGACCTCAGGTGATCCGCCCACCTTGGCCTGCCACTTAAATTCACTCTTTATGAGCTTCATCAATACATGTGTGTTTGTTTGTTTTTCCAAGTAAACTGTGTTAAAAGGTCAGATATTTGTCTGTACTTCTATATCATCAAGTGTTTAGAAGTGCCTGACACAGCCTACATGTTAAAAAAATATTTGCTAAATAAAGTAAATAAATAACTAAATTCAATTTTTTAAAAAGTACTTTAAAACCATGGGGGCTATTGATTATATAATAAAAATTTAGAAGTAATAATAACATAATTGTTTATCAATCAATTACTATATGCCATCCTTGAATGTATCATTTAATAGGAGTCTAACTAGATTCTTACTGGCATTATTACTATCACCTGCATTTTAAATATGAGGACTCTTGTAATCAAAAGGGTGAATTATAAGGTGCTCAAGGTCATTCACTAAATATTGAAGCTAGGATTTATGACCAAGTCACATTATAGAAAAAATATGATTTTACTCTTATTGACAGGAAATAGTCTTTTTTTCAGATTTCTACAGAAATCTTTCTGGCATAAAAATCTAATAATTGAATTGAATTTAGAAATTAGAAGTTGTTATTTCAAAGTATAAAGTTTAAAGTATTTTCAGAAATGCATTCTCAGTTATATCTCGACACACAGCAAAAGGGACTCAGATGTTATCCCAGGAACAAGCAAATCCTTAAATTTTAAGAAAGTGAGTTTCATTGATTTTCATCTTGGCTGAAGGCCATTTTGAAATAAGTTGGTATGTAGCTCATAAAACATACAATAAAAAACAGACAAACAATCAAAAGGCCAAGTTAGAATTATCCGGCAGTCAGGACTTTTGAGAAGGAAAAAATACACAGTCTGCCATCAAATAGAGAGTAGGAATTAATTATTGTTTGCTTGATGAGGAAACAAATCAGATAATACCCATCTATGTAAAGATAATTGATGCTGATCTATCAAAGACAGGAAGGAAAAATAAAACATTTTTCTGGATTTTATGAGAATCAGATTTTAAAGCAAAGTAAAAGATAAGAGATTCTAGAACAAAATGTATAGTATGTTTATCAGAAGATTATTTCCTCTTTATGTCATAAAAGAAGCTAACATAAAATGATAAAAAATAGACAAGCACCTTCAGTACTAGGAACTGAATGAAAAAGAGTCATAGTCATACAGGCTGGCATAACTGAATTGCTCCCTAATGTGTTACATTGAACCCCATTAGGAGGAACTTTAGTTTAAGAAGCATTAATTTTAAAATGAAACATTAGAAATTCTGTAGTAGAGAAGATTAAAACTTTTGGAATCAAATAGGTGATTACATTAAAAATAAACACAAAGATTCTATAAAGTCATGAGATTTATGAAAAAGTATAAGAAAAATGATGAGAACAAAATATGTTCATTTAATATTCAATAAATATTTATTAACTACTATCTAACAGACAGAGTGCTAGGGTCAAATTGATTACTTAATTGATTACTTCTTCCTTCACCTAGTTAATAACTTAGCCAATATTAGGGGAATTTTCCAACAATTCAAGATAAAGAGTAGAGAATACAGAAAAATAATGATAAACTGTAAGACAGGTTTAATAGCAGGGCACAAAATTTTGAAATTTAATTTTTTTTGTTTATTTGCTTTGCATATTTCTCTGTTTTCCTGAGTGTTATACAGACCCATTTAAAAATATGAAGTAAATCTGAGGATAAAGAAGAGATTAATGCATAAATTGTATTTTTACACAAACTTTAAATGTCAATAAACCAATAACCAAAAGTGCTTAAAATACTACACCGTTCATGAAAATATCAGTGAATTAAACAAATATCTAGGCAGCTTAGTTTCAAAAATTGTTTTAGGCTCAACAACATGAAAATGTCTAATTTGAAATAAATATTGATAGAATGTAGTTACTTATACAATTTTCCACAAGTAAAATGATGACTTACTATATTCTGGAAAATGACTAGAGATCTGGCAGTATAATGATGAATAAATGATAATTCCTGCCTTGCACATGCTCATAATTCAATCAGACCATGAAAATAACATAGAAGGAAGATAAATAGATAGAGGCTGAGAAATATGCTACAGTTAAATCCACAGGGACTCAGAAAGAAAGATGTCTTTAACTGGGCCTGGTGAAGATAGGAAAGTTTTCCAAGATGGTTGCTTTTAGAGCAAGGAAGGGAACCTTTCCACCAAGTCATATAAGAAAGGTAGACTTTCTGGCAGAGGGAACACATATTTTAAAATGTGTATTAAGTTCAGGGATTATAAACGAGCTCAAACAATCAGGATTGCAGGGTCATATGGAAAATTTATATTAATTAAATTTAGAAAACCAGAAGTGTCATGTCTTGAAGATCTTTGGTCTCATATTTAAGGAGTTTGAGTAATAAGAAGCACTTAGCTGATTGAGTCTGGGTTTTAAAAAGGTCACGTGAGCATCAATATGGAGTGTGGTGTGCAAGGAAGAAGAAAGTGGGGCCAGGGAACCCAGTAACCAATGTATTCCAATGGTTTGGGAAAAAATGTGTAGAGGCATGAAATAAGGCAGTGCAGGTAGGGAAGAAGGGAAGGGATGGATTGAAGGGATCTTAAGAAATTGGGTATGAAAGTACATTTTGGTTAAATTAGAAGTGGGGCTAAATGAAAAAGAAGAATCTAGAAGAGTGATTCTACAATGTTCACTGTCCCTATTAAACATACATATTTAAACACATACAATTTTTACATAGTATTTCAGGAAGTTTTCTCAGATAATCTGACACTCAATGAAATTCAATTCAGAGTTCAGTCGGAGAAGCAGAACCAATAGGAGATTGATGGGATGGATAGATAGATAGATAGATAGATAGATAGATAGATAGATAGATAGACAGACAGAGAATAGATGATAGAATAGATGCTAGATAGATGATAGAGATAGATGATAGATAGATAGATAGATAGATAGATAGATAGATAGATAGATAGATATAGAAGAGAGAGAGAGAGAGAGACAGAGACAGAGAAAGAGAGAGCAAGGATTTGGCATACCCAGTTGTTGAGCTGGCTAGGCAAATCTAAAATGTGTAAGGCAGTCAGGAAGAACAGACTGGGACTCTCAGGCATGACTGAGGCTGCTGTCCACAGGTGCAATGTCTTCTCTTTGAGGGAAGTCTCAGCTGCTCTTCAGGCCTTTCAATTGACTGCATTATGTTCTCTCAGATTAGCAAGACTATTCTCTCTCACTTGAAGTAAACAGATTGTTGATTTTATTCACATTTCCAACATATCTTCACAGCAACATTGGATAAGTATTTGATCGCATAGCTAGAGACTTTAATCTATCCACATTTTCATGTCAAAGACCATCATGCTATCAACCTCAACCTAAAAAATCTCTGTTCTCAAATAATTACAGATTTCTTATTTAGGAAAATGGAATTATTACGCTGCAATGAATCAAAATGGGAGAAAGAAAAGGAAAGGATAATAGATTTTTTGGTGGCAACAGTCATATTCTGGATATGATTTTGAAGTCACCATGGAATATTTAAGAATAAAATACGTTTTAATATTTTAAATGAGTGTTAAAATGCTGATATGATGTACTAATGTGTAAGAAATAACTTAAAAGCATGCTTTCCCTTAAAGTAGTTTTGGGTGCTAGAAAATATAGGAAAGTGAGGTTGGGAAACCTAGTTTTTGCTTCTTAATATGTCACTAGGAAGCATTGCATTTGGAAAAGATATGTAACCTGTGGATGTCACTGTCTCATCTGTTAATTAGCAGGGACAGACCAGGTTATAATGCATTGAAATGACATTTTATTTTCTGTTTTTGTTTTTTTTTGTTGTTGTTGTTGTTTGTTTGTTTGTTTTAGTATGACAAATAATTCTCAAAGTTGGAAGTAGGTTGCTGTTAACTAACACTTTATGAAATGCTAATAGTCAATAGTAGATTAAATACAAGTAAATATAGATAAAAGGATGGCAGAAAGAAGATATATGTGTGTGTGTGTGTGTGTGTGTGTGTGTGTGTGTGTGTGTGTGTATTTTTTTTTTTTTTTTTTTTGAGACAGAGTCTCACTCTGTCGCCCAGGCTGGAGTGCAGTGGTGAGATCTCGGCTCACTGCAATCTCTGCCCCCGGGGTTCACACCATTCTCCTGCCTCAGCCTCTCAAGTAGCTGGGACTACAGGCACCCGCCACACCACACCTGGCTATTTTTTTGTATTTTTAGTAGAGACGGGGTTTCACCGTGTTAGCCAAAATGGTCTTGATCTCCTGAGCTCGTGATCTGCCCACCTCGGCCTCCCTAAGTGCTGGGATGACAGGCTTGGGCCACCGCGCCCAGTCAAGAGAGATATATTAAATGATTTCTCTGGCTATCTTTAATTGTTAACCAGTTATTTTTATTATTTCTTAGTATTTAGTTCTACATTTGTTCAACAACATTGCACTTAATATAGTCAAAACTTTGAAGCCATATGCTTTCAGAAACTCAGTATTGTTCTTGCAAACTTTTTTACTTTAAACATTTAAAAAAATTAGTAAGAGGAGGATAAAAAACCAAAATAACAAGGAAGAGGAGAGAAAGGGCAAGAATAAGGAAAATGTGAAAGTGAAGGAGAATCGCTACCAGAAATAGAAATCTCACAGATATAAAATCAATTGTGATTTATTTTGCCTTTGATGTACAAAAATTCATATTAAATCACTGTGATAATAAATTATTTCATTCCATTAAAATCTTTTCTGTGTAAGATTTCCTATACCAGTAGATTTTTGGTTACTTAAATGTACATTGTGTCTGAGTCATTGAATTCATACTCTATTCTGCAATGCTATCAGCAATAGAGGTGGTTTGCTACAAATTCCAGTTGTATTTGTGCATAAAATATATTTATCCTAACTCCATATTCTCTAATTATCAGTCACTGCCAACCCATTTCCTGGGACCTGACCTTGCTGGATATGCCACAATAGGTAAATGTGATACTGAAATAAAATAAGCCAAGGAAATATTACTGAATAAATATTGTTTCTCTCTGTCTACACAATTTCTTTCATTTCTCACTGAGGTTCTTCATCACATCCTAGCAATACTAATGAACATTTACAGGAAGGTTTAGCAAGTAAAAGGAAAATTCTTATCATAGAAGAAAGAAGAAAATTGAACTAAGTTCTCTAGGTTTGGTTTTACCCAAGCATGAACAAACTCATTACACTCTAATTCCCTCCAAAGTTTACATTAATGATATTTATTGAACTGTACTTTTTCAAGTGGCCCAATTACTGTCTTGTATTTTGTTTGATGATGTCCAAAATGCTTTTAGCAAAGAATGATTCACAAAACTGACCCTTTACAAACTTTCTTTTGTTTCTCACAACCATATTAATGATGCACCCAATGTCAGTGAGTACTGGCAGCATAATAAAGAAGGAAGATTTATTTTATTTTATTTTGATATAAACTTACTGTGAATCTCATCTAGGCCTACTTTCTCTCAGCATTTTAAAATCTGACTTATGAATATTAACTTACATGTGAATCTCATCTAGGCCTACTTTCTCTCAGTATTTTAAAATCTGACTTCTGAATTTGCCAAATCTGTCAACCACTATCAACTTCAACTTCTCTGCCTAACAAAGAAAACCAAAGATGACATTGATCCAAAATGATGCATATTATAAAAATAATGTTGATTTTGCTGAGGAATGCATTTCTGATTTTTCTACATTTCATCAATTACTATAAATATATGAGCATTCATTCACAACGTTTGAAATAATGAAGCCCCTTAGTCCTCCATCTTCCACTAGCTGTAGGCTGCCATTCAGATTAATTGTAAGCAGAATGGGTGATGATATTATCAAAGATGTTACTTGCTCGTGGGGACAGCTAATTCCTCTGTTACAATCTTTTTTGAAGCTATGAAAGGCTTAAATGCTTGATCACATTGGAAATTTAATCATATATAAGGCATTTTAAGATTTGAAATAACTGAAGTTATATTAGAGATGAACTTAAGAACCGATTCCATTTTCTGAAATAACATAAAACTGGACTGCATGCTCTATGTGCTATATATTTATCTTGCCTCCCTAGGCTCATGTCTGAAAAAAAATTCAAGTTGTTTGTATTTACCCAATTCTCTGGGAAAGCAAAACTTAAGTTAAATTGCAAAAATACTAAAACAACAATAATACAAACTAAAAAAAAAAAAATTATTTAATATGATGCCAACACAGTCACATCAATACAGGACCCAAGCAATCCCACACCACCACAGAAAGTGAGTGAGCCAAGATTGAAATACAGGTTATAAAAGACAAATTTTACATTACATGATTGGAAAGTTATAGCGGAAAAGCTCACTTACTAAAATCTCTCTGCTACCACCAAGTCAAAATGCCTAAAATATTTCTATAAAGTTATTTCTTTTACTTAAAGCACTATGCCATCCATCGTCCACCATATGCTTTATTGCTTCTGGAAGATTATAGCTATCAACATGCCAGCTTCAATTAATTTACTTGATGATTTGCACCAGTATTTAATAACTTTGTGTGATAATCATTATTTACATGGTTGGAGTTCCTATTCTCCTACACTCTATAACACAAGCTTCATTTCACAATAACTGTAAACACAAACCAGGAAAAATGCCCAGAAATGTAATTAGATACTTTTAGACATAGAACTTCTGACATAAAGACCTCTTTTCTCCTCCACTGGAAAAGGGTGAAGAGGGCTGTTATATAAGAAGGACACTAGGAGCTCTCTGTGATCGTTTTCTTTTTCTCTCTTTTTCTCCCTTAAATCTGGACCCATACAGTCAATATTTAGGTCATAAGCCATATGGAGTCCATGTGGCCCCAGAGTGTGACTCAATATAATTAGCTACACATATGTAGCATTATAGAATAAAGGGAGGTGAAATGACTGGTCCGTAGCCTCCATCACAAAGGGTGACATGTGCTAGATGAGCAGATTGATAAATTTGGGGTGATGGTGGTACAGTGGGCTGTATATCCTCCAGTTATTAAACTTGAATTCTAGGAAATGAAACAATTAATGCTGCATATCAATGATTATTGAGAATATACCAATATATCTCCTTCTCTATTTATATTTTTATCTATCTTCCTATATATCAGTCTATCTAAAATGAGTTTAGATATGTTTTGCAGGAATGTGGCAGGCATGGTGTTACTCTGTTAGCCCAGTGTTGGTTGCCTATGTTTTTCACATGATCATTCCAACGAGAAGATGCACAACATTTAGTAATTATATATGCAAAGCCCAGAGTCCAGAAGCCTCGATAAGTTCTGTCAGTCAGAGCCTCTCAAAGGTTTTCATTTGGTGCTACAGATAGAAAATAAAAAAGTGTACATGGAATGATGGGTTAAATTGGATTTCAAAATATTTATTTGTAAGGACTTGCTAAAAATAGTCATTTTATTTTTAATAAAACAAATCCGATTTTAAGAAAAATGTTAAATAATTCATTACAAGTTTTAAAATACCATGTTTAAATTTAAATGAGAAAAAGCGTGCTTACATCAGTGAATAGTCAAAGTAGCTTTTATAGTCAAAGTAGCTATTCAAAATATCTGATTAGAACTATTTTTTTTTTTGGTGGGGGGTGTGGCGTAGACAGAGTCTTGCTTTGTCACCTAGGCTGGTGCAGTAGCACAATGTCAGCTCACTGCAACCTCTGCCTCCCAGGTTTAAGTGATTCTTGCGTCTCAGCCTCCCGAGTAGCTGGGATTACCTGCACCACCACTATGCCTGGCTAATTTCTGTATTTCTAGTAGAGACAGGTTTTTGCCATGTTGGCCAGGCTAGTCTCGAACTCCTGACCTCTGCCTGCCTCGGCCTCGCAAAATGCTGGGATTACCAGCTTGAGCCACTGTGCCTGACCTGATTAGAGTTTTAATGAGGATCTGTTCAAATTTTTCAAAGATACTGTTAACAACAAAAACTGGGTTACAAAATCAATGATAATTTTTAAACAAATCTTTGAAATCATTTAAAAGTTTATATTTTTAAATATTTATTTAAATAATGTACTTTTTTTGCTGTTATTATGTAAAAGTTTATATTTTTACATTTTTGTTTAAATTTTCTAATTTTGTTTGCTTTTATGGAGAGATGTAATGTTGAAATGTAATGTTCAAGTTAATGTTGATTTAAATTAAAAACAGATTCCATGTCTAGAAAAAATGGCAAAGCTCTAAGTCTAGGACAAGCATGCATTGTTATAGCAGTCACTGGGCATCTAGCTTGCATGCCACTAAAGGGCCTTCAAGACAGACAGAAGCCTCTAAGAAATGTGAATCTAGCCATTCTGGTGATCTCATTAAAGCTCTGCCTGCCAAGAGTGCCAACATAGCCTTTCTGCCCGCTACTGGACAGGTTGCTGTTCATGTGGCAGAGCATGCATCTCCAGCACCTGAACCACAAAAATGTCCAGCAGCTCCATAGGGTCCTTGCCTTCTGCTGGGCAGAGGTGCAAGATGAGGCTAGCTGCTAAAGCAGATAGGGCCCCTGCTTGGGGGTGTTCATCCCAGAACAGTGGAACTGATGTTGTTCATCATTCTTCCTTCCTGCTGGGAGGGCAGGCACTTGCCTCAGACCCTTCCCAGCTAGAGCTACACTCTGAGACATCTCCAAGGACATCAGTACCTGGGGTTACGCCTGTAAACTATTTCGGACAAATTTGAGGGTAATATTTTACTGACTAGGAGGCTCTATTTTATCAATAAATATTCCTAACAAAATATACTCTGGAAGAAAATATACAAAAGCATGATTAGCATACACCTTTATTTTACAATGCCAGGCACAATAAATCTCTGAAAGAACATTCTATATTGGAGAAACTGGGTGGAAATTTTACAACTGATCTGGGAATGCAGGAGCAATCAGTCAAATTCCAGTTGATTTTAGAAATTGTTTATGCAAAAAAGAGTTCCTGGAAAAATGAGTATTTTTGTAGATTAGCAACCATAGTCCTGGTAATTTTCATTTTATCAAGTGATATGAGAAAGAAGGTTTAGGAGATGAAGTGCTGTGTGAGAAGATAGGGAAGAAAAGCAAGTTTTCCCTCAGCCCTCATAAGTTCTTAGTTGGAGTGGATCCCTGTAACAAAAGACAGATTATCAGGAGAAAAACAAAAGTTTATCAACATGTAGAGTTTTATATATACTCTACGTGAGTAGAGTATATATAAAGTATATATATACTTTATATATATACTTTATAGTGTATATATATAGTATATATATAGTATATATATATAAAGTATATATATATACTTTATATATATATACACTATACTTTATATATATATACACTTTATATATATATACTTTATATATATATACTTTATATATATACTTTATATATATATACTATATATATACTTTATATATATATACTTTATATATACTATATATATAAAGTATATATATAGAGTATATATAAGTGAGTGGTTATCACTCATAACCAGTAAATCAGTAGTTCTTAATGATATGGCTTTGAGTTCTGGTTTGTATAATATCTTGAACAAAGAAAAGTACAATTTTAGAGTGGCCACAGGACAAAAGGAAAAGAACTTTTGAGTCTATAAGGGCAGCAGCTTGGGGAAATGCAAATAGATAATAAAGGTTAGTTAGTAGAACATGTTAATGTAGATTCCCCTGGTGCCATCTCCATCCCTGGATGGGTCTAAAGTGGTCTTCAGCGGTTAACCTTTGTTCTTCTTGATAGAAAGGGGAGGTGGGATTTTTTTTGTCTTTGTAAATTTCTGTCCTGTTTTTAAGCCAAAGGGCAGAGAGCTTTCTAACATTTGCTTCATCTTAATTGCCTTCGGCTCAAGAATTCTTATGCCAAAAGGGCATATTTTGAGGTGGCACAGTCGGGTCCCTCTTCCATAAAAGGACGGAGAGAGAGAGCTAGGAGGTCAAAGGTCATGTGAAAGCCACAGAAGAAAATTCTCAGTTCTTCAGGGTTTCTTACAATACCACCATAAGTATCTGAAAAACGTGTGTCAAAAGTTCTCACTTATCTAGCTTTCTTAACTTTATAATTCTAAGGATCAGTTTTGGTAACCCAAATCTGGAAAAAGAGGAGAAAAGAGAAATAAAGAAGAGAGAAAAATGGAAAGACTCACTTTCTTATTTCTGCCATAAAATATATATATATATAAATGATTTATTTCCTTTTAGTCAATTATTTCCATGTTATAATATTATTTTTAATTTCACATTTTAATTTTTTATATTCTCTCCCCATGAAATAGCCTGAATGTTATTTAAGAATTATCCAAATAGAATTTGAGTAAAATAACATTACAGTTAGTGGAAATAATCCAGCCTTTTGAATAAGGTGAATATAGTTTTGGTTCTGTCTGTATCACTTTTTAAAATATATTGTTGAACAAGATAACCTCAGAGTTCCCATTTTGAAAATTGCTTTTGTGGTTGAATCTGTAGATTAGAAGTGTAATATGCTTAAAACACACAAACAGTATGCTAGCTTATAACAGGGTTATTAACATGTAGAGTTGTGTATATACCTGTATATATATAACTCTATGTATATATAGAGAGTTGTATATATACCTCACTTACCCTTAAAAATACTCACACCTTTACCTTTAAGTTCCTCATCTTTTCTTGCCCTCACCCCTTCAGTAAAATCCAGGAGTTTTTTTGTTTGTTTTTTTTTTTTTACCTGAATGGTATAGATACTTTTTTCATTGGTAGGAAAATGCAATGCTTATTACAGTTCATTGGGAGACAGGTTCATTGGGAGAGAGGTGTCTATTCATCCACTCAACAGTTATGTACTAATCACCTAAACATTCAAGGCAGTGTTCTAGTAGTTGGGACTAATCAATGAATGAAACCCTGTACTTAGGAAACTTATATTCTACAAGGAAAAACCTACCATAAGCAAGTAAGAGTGTAATATAAAAATACATACTGGTAAGTGTTATGGAGGAAAATACATCAGTGCATAAGACGGAGAGTGACAGATTTGGAGAGGGCTATAAAGAAGTCTTAGGTGGTATCATTTGTGCCTAGACTTGATGAAGTGAGCGGGGGACAACTGAGGTGTGAGCAGAGATTGTTAATGAAAAAAATATTATGGCCAGGTGTGGTGGCTCAGGCCAGTTATCCCGGCACTTTGGGTTTGGGAGGCCGAGGCGGGTGGATCACCTGAGGTCAGGAGTTCAAGACCAGCCTGACCAACATGATGAAACGGTGTTTCTACTAAATACAAAAACATTAGCCTGGCGTGGAGGTGCATGCCTATAATCCCAGCTACTTGGGAGTCTGAGGCAGGAGAATCGCTTGAACCCAGGAGGTGGAGGTTGCAGTGAGCTGAGATTGCATCTTTGTACTCCAGCCTGGGCAAGAAGAGCAAAACTCCGTCTCAACCAAAAAAAAAAAAGAAGAAGAAGAAGAAGAACAGAAAAAATTATCCATGACATTTGTTAAAGCTGTAAGGCTGACTTTATTCAGCAGGGACTATTTCAATGGTGTCTGGTAGTAGGGAAGAGAGATTTGGCTCAACTTTGAATCCAATGAGGAAAAGTGGAGACTTATGGTCAAGGAACAGAGTAAGGGGATTGATCGGTGGATGGAAAATTAGTAAGTAGGGTAATTCTTTGCTAAACCAATCTAACAGGATTTTTACTGGAGCCAGGTGAAGGTGGTCAGACCAAAGCTGCAGAATTTTCCCTAAACAGACTCTTATGATTCTTAATAAAACTGGAATAAGTGCGCCAAAACAGAGCCCAAGTTCAGGGTTTAGTAAAATAGAGGACCCAGAGGAGTCTTAATAGAGTTAGGTCAAGAAAAGACCATTTTTCATGAGGCAGCAGTGAATGAATATTTACTGTAATATAGTATTACATTTTCCCCATTCAAGATTTGTTTGTATTTTGGCAGATACACTCTACCTGGAGAATTCGGTATGCTGAGTCAGCTAGTATGCTAACAAACATGAGAATAGATCAAACTTCATGAATTTAAAAAGGGAGTCTATCCAAAATTATAAGCCATCCCTACAAATCTTATTTTATTAAGCTTTATTAAATATAAAATGAACCTCAGTCAAGAAAACAAAAATCTAAAATAATTGCTGAGATATTAGAAATTTTGAGAATGATTGTAGGAAGAAAAGGAAGGGGAGATTAGTTCATAAAGAGCAAAAATGCCTTGCAATATGGTAATATGAAATATTTTAGGAGGAGGCAGCTAATCGTTTTTCTTACTTCTTACTTTAACTATCCAATCAGCTAGTACTGAAATGCCCTGAATATGTGAAAGCTTCAATTCCTCCCATATCTCTTTCCATTGTGTGGCTCAGCAGGTATCTTTTTAAAGGTAAAATGTTCTTAGTTGTCATTAACAATAGTGCAGATCTGTGACCACTGTGAGTGCTTCTTTTGCTCCCTCTGGAACTTTCTCTGATGGTTTTTCAATTCTCACTAGTAAAATTGAATCTATCTTCTCCAAGTGTTCATCATTGGGTAATTGCATTCCTATTTGGGTAATTATCTCCTTAATGAGAAAATTGCATTTCTTCTCAATTTCTGCCATATTCCTGAGAACCAATTTATTTAGTTCAGTCATACTAAAGGTCAACTACTAGAAATATTTACCTTTCCTTCTTAAATCTTATATTAGTCTCACAGTAATTCAGCTATATTTTTTATTATAACTAATTTCTTCCTTCGAAGAACACTACATACAATCAAATCTATCTCTGATCAAATGCCTGTTGTCTTTATTTTCAAATTCTAGAGAATCATTACTCTTTGAATACTGACTGAACAGATAACTTATTTCCTTTGGTTCTGGTTTCAAAAAAATTTGGTTTTATTTTAACCTTGAAATTTACATTCCTATTTAGTAATTTGATACATTGAAGTTAGAAATTAGATTTAAAATGATTGTGTCCTGAATTGCATTACTTGTACTTGCAGTTGAGGACATAATTATTTTTCAAACAGGTAAATTGTGAGGAACATACAACAGAATTTTATGTGCCCTCAGAATTTTAAAAGCTTTTAAATCGTTTTTGACCACGCAAAATGTAGTTATCATATACTATATCAACATATTTCTAATGATGGTGTGTACCTTTTCATCAAAGTAAATCATTAAAACCAGTCCATTTTTGAGGGATATGATTCAACAATTTGGGGGTATATACAAAATGTTTGTAAACATTTTTAAAGATGGCACAACATTGAAGTATGTGTTTTCATTTTTAAATATCATCTTTGATAAATATTAATGTCTCAGAATAAAGTATACACTATCTTAATTTTTGTTATGTAAAATAATAAAAATTAAGTTAAAATGTTATATAAAAATATATATAATGCATATTACAATTAGTGAGACAATGGTTTAAGTCCAATTCCTACCACTTTCTAGTTTTGTGGTCTTGGCAAGTTACAAGTTACAAAATGTCTTTGAAGTTTTAGTTTTGCACTTGTAAAACACATGCCAGCCTCATAGAATTATTAGAAGGACAAATATATAATAAACATATTTAAATTGAGTACAGTGGTTGAGATAGTGTGAACATGTGATAAATTATATCTTGTTTTTTCACTTACTCAGCAAATATTTATTGACTATCTGTGCCTCCCAGGGATAAAATAGTAAATACATGCATACAGTCACAAGCTTATCTAAGAGATAAGAATGAGGAATATTACTGTTAGGTTGGAAGTTAAGCTTTAAATTGTTAAGAGCTGTAAAGGTTTTTTGTTTTTTTTTTTTTTTTTTTTTTTGAGACGGAGTCTTTTTTTTTTTTTTTTTTGAGACGGAGTCTCGCTCTGTCGCCCAGGCTGGAGTGCAGTGGCCGGATCTCAGCTCACTGCAAGCTCCGCCTCCTGGGTTCACGCCATTCTCCTGCCTCAGCCTCCCGAGTAGCTGGGACTACAGGCGCCCGCCACCTCGCCCGGCTAGTTTTTTGTATTTTTTTTAGTAGAGACGGGGTTTCACCGTGTTAGCCAGGATGGTCTCGATCTCCTGACCTCGTGATCCGCCCGTCTTGGCCTCCCAAAGTGCTGGGATTACAGGCTTGAGCCACCGCGCCCGGCCGAGACGGAGTCTTGCTCTATCACCCAGGCTGGAGTGCAGTGGCCGGATCTCAGCTCACTGCAAGCTCCGCCTCCCGGGTTTACGCCGTTCTCCTGCCTCAGCCTCCCGAGTAGCTGGGACTACAGGCGCCCGCCACCTCGCCCGGCTAGTTTTTTTGTATTTTTTAGTAGAGACGGGGTTTCACCGTGTTAGCCGGGATCGTCTCTCGATCCCCTGGCCTCGTGATCCGCCCGTCTCGGCCTCCCAAAGTGCTGGGATTACAGGCTTGAGCCACCGCGCCCGGCCAAGAGCTTTAAAGTTTTAAGGGCTTTTACAGGAAAAGGTAATTGACATATTTAAGGGACAGTAAAGAGACCATGGTGGGTGGAGCCTGAGTAGGAGAAGATAAGCAGTAGTAACAAGTGTTTATTGAACACTTCCAATATACAAGGGACATTCTAGATGCTTCATATTTATTAACTCACTCTTAAAAATCTCAGCGATCATTTTATTATCCCCGTTGAGGAGCAGAGAGATTAAATAACACCTGGTAAGTGATGGAGCTGTCATTTGTACTTGTAGGGGTGAAAATGACTTCTCCTCTGCCTCTGAAAGTATAATAACTGAATCTGCTGAAATAAACTGATAATAAATAGATTAACAGGAGAAAAGGCATACCGATTTATTACTTGCAAGCACATCATAGTCCTACAAAATGTAAGATTCAAAAAGAGCCAGATGGTTGAAGTTTAAATATCCTCTGTATAAGAGAGAGGGAAGTGAAGAGTGTAAGCAATTTTAGAGAAAGGGTACATGATTTTTAGAGGTGATCAGTGCATCCAAATCACCCAGACCATAGCCTGGAAAAACATTTTTCTGGGCTCCGGATGAGTATCAACTCTAGCCTTCTTTCTTCTGAGTTCATCTTCCCAGTTTGATGAGATTATAGGGAAGAGGCTCAAGACAATTGCATTCCTTCTGGAGGAACATTTCCTATTCAGGTAAAAGAACTTCAGAGAAAGTTCCTCCCTGCATTTGCTGCTCCCCAGGTTCTTTTGAAGTCAAAAGCAGCATATTTTGGGATATCATTTCCTGAGCCCACACAAACTAAGAAGTCAGACTCCTGAGCCTATGTTCTGAATCCCTGTGCGATAGGAATGGAATCAGAGTTATGAGGGCGGGGGAGGTCATTGCAAACATACGAGACTTTTCTTTGGGATTAAAAACCACTTGAACATTGTGAGTAAAGAAGTATTATGATTTACCTTTAGTTTTAACAGTGGCTCTTTGCCTGTCTGGTTAAGAATGATTGTAGTGGCAAGTGTAGAAGCAGAGAGAACAGTTAGGAAGCATTTGTAATAATAAAAATGAGCAATGGTGGTAGCTTAGACCAGAGTGATGGTGTGGATGAAATATATTAAGAAATGGTTAGAATCTGCATACAGTGTGACATTAAACCCTATGGTATTTGCTGGCAGAATGATTGTGAGGTATGACATAGTGTATTCAAGGATAACTCTGTTGTCAACCTCAACAACTGGAAGGATGCAGTTGTCATTAATTCATACAGGAGGACGTGGTCTCAGGGTGAAGGTGAAAACGATAGTTTCAGCCATGCTGTATTTCAGATTCCTATTAGACATCCAAGTAGAAGTATTGATTGCTTCGCTGGATACTCAAGTCTGTATTCTTTAGCATATAAATAATATGTAAAGTCATGAAATTGGATGAGATTACTACAAGAGCGAGTGTGGATCAAAAAACTGAAAGGTCTAAGGTCACTTCTAGACTTTCGCAGCAGGAAGGTAAGAAAGACATAGCAATGAGAATGAGAAAAGCTAGCTAGTGAAGTACATGAGAAACACAAAGATTTTGATATCATGCATGCCTACTGCAGTGTTCCTAGGAAGAAAGAGGAATAGTGGTGAACGTTGCTGAAAGGTCCTGTAAAAGGAGGACTGAAATTTGGGCATTAGAATCGGCAACATGGAAGTCATTTATAACTCTGAGGATAGCAATATTTGTGGAATGTTGGAGGCAAAGAAAAGAGAGACAAGGAGAGAGTGAGAAAGAGAGAAAGAAGGAACTAAAGATGATTTGAATAGACCACTATTCCAAGAAGATTTACGTAATGAGGAGCAGAAATAGTGCACCTAGTTTCCCTGTTTGTCATATATGAAATCAAGACATGTTGCTTTATTCTAAAGGTGGTAAAAATCTATTTTTATGGTGCTATAGATGATCCAATAAAAGGGAGAAATTGATGATGCAGAAGGAAAGAGAAAATACCTAGGGAGATATCCTTGTGCAGCTGAAAGCAGATGGGGTTTAATGTACCCATGGATGTGTTTGGCTTACAGTCATAGGGAATTCATATACAGGAAGAAACAAGAAGAAATAGTACAATATTGGCTAATACGGAGAGATGAGAAGATGGGGTGGCGCAGGTGTATGGAATCGATGTTCGGATTGCTTCTATTTAATATTTCCTCAGAGTATAAGATAAAAGAAAAATGTTATAGACGAATGCAAAATAAGTAGAGAAAAGGAAAGCCTAGGAAAAAATATTACAAAGGCCAAACAGCATTACTAGACCATTTGCAGTCAGTAGCCTTAAATTTAAAATAAGATCTGTTAACATTCACATGATTTTATGTTTTTCTATAGCTTTGTTCAGTTATAAGATCTATTACTTTCCATCAAAATTTTTTTCATCATAATCAAGTTAAGCTGTGCATCTGTCTATCTATCTAGGAGTTGTATTTCCAAGGCTTATTTTTACCTAGCTGTAGTAATGTGACTACATTTGTACCTAGGGATGTGAACAGAAGGATATGGGAAACTCCTCCTTCAGTTGTTAAAAATAATACTGTTAACCTACATGTTCTCTCTTTCTAGATTATATAAATTGAGCTATGAGCATGCACATGACCCAGCTCCAATCAGGAAGGTGAGGACAAGGCCCTAGCTGTGGGGGGAACAAAAAGAGACCCTAGATCCCTGAATGTCTGCAAGGAGTAGAGGAAAACATTGATGCTAAGCTGGACCATTCATCCTGATATCTTTAGTTGAAAAAAAATAAACCTTTCTCCTGTTTAATTCTTTACATTTGTCATGTCTCTTTGTTAAAACGGTGTATCATTTACCCTGACAGTCAAGTGAGAATGAGAGCTAAGACAATAATTTCATTTTAGTTGGGTTTGGAGTCTTGGTAAAGTACCAGGACAAAGGAAGAGTGGTGATAGAACTTAAGGTGGATGCATGAGAAGATATAATAGTGAATCATGACTTTTAAGCTGTGTAAAAAGGGAAGTGAGGATCTCAGTTAAATATAGGGAATGGTGGTAAAATCAATTTATGTAAGGTCAAAATATTGTGAGAATTAAGTTTCAAAGAGAGACTGGAGAGAGAAGGAAGAGTGGTAAAAAAAATGATATATTTGAAATTGAAATTATGAAAGGTACAGTTATTTATAATGACAAGATTCGGATCATGACCATAGAGTTACTTAAACTGAGGAAAAGTGAATAATAAGAGAAACTGAGAGGCAAGAGTGTTTGCTTTTGATCAGCAATCTAGATATTGAAAGAAGCTAGAATTATAACAGGCAGTGAGGATAGTGACATTACAGCAAGAGATAAATTTTCAAGGAATAAGAAGCAATGACCTAAAGATTGCTGAAAGATTTCAACCATGAGAAGTGATTATTATTTAGCATGTGTTTAAGCCTTACTTCAGTTAACTTATTTCAAACTTCATAACCATGGAATTCTTGATAACACATTTTATCTTTTAATTCATTTTAGGAACTAAGTATTAGGAATATTTCATAGCAAAGAAAGAGAACATACATAGAACTGTGGAACAATGACAAATGTTGAATTTCAGAGATGTTACAATTTGTTGAAATAACAAACACTTTTATAGCTGGTGTTCTGAGTTTTTCTTTTTTAGCACAAAGCAAAATGCCACTGTCAGCAAGCAAAAGCAAATCATTTGTATCACAGCAGGGAACAAAGATAATAAAATAATAGTGTGAGCCAACTACAACCTGTTTTCCTCTAATCACTCTCCTTTGAAGACTAGAACTTGGTAATTAAAGAGAACTTGGCTTATGTATTGGGTGCCATGGAAAAGCAATTCAGGAAAAAATATTCATAGCTTAAGGAAAAAAAAAATGGATTGGGTACCTGAAATCACATTGTAACTGAATAATTTTAGAGAGCTATGGAGCATCCATTTTGATGACAGCTTTCTGGTAACATTTTCAGAAAAATATTAGCATCTTTTTCATTGATAAATACTTACATTATCTTTTACCATCATTTTGTAACACTCCTTAAGCAATATAATGTGTCTAATATTTCTCTTGAGACCTTGAGATTATCTCATAACAGATCCTGAGAGGGAGATTTGAATGTTGGTCAAAGAGTGCAAACTTCTAATTATAAAATAATAAGTTCTGGGGATCTAATGTACAGCATGGTGATTACAGTTAATAATACCATCGTATTTACCTGAAATTTGCTAAGAGAGTATATCTTATGTCCTCATCACCCCGTACACACAATGATAACTATTTGTGGTGATTTATGTGTTAATTAGATAGGGGTAACCATTCCACAATGTAAACATATTCTGAGTTATCAGGTTGTACACCTTGAACAGATACAGTTTTTATTCATCAATTTTCAGTCAATAAAGTTGAAAAACATTTTTTAAAAAAATTGAAGAGGAATTGACTTAAGAAAAGTCTGGAAATTTGCAGGCCTTTGTATTTAAATACACGTAACAGGGGCACAGATAGATGGTTTTGTTTTCTTTCTTTCTTTCTTTCTTTTTTTTTTTAATTTGGCTCCAAGAAATGGTTGTAGTTGGGAATACTCTTAAATTAGCTTATGATATGTGGAACTTCTAGCACTTTCAGGATGCCCTTCTACAGTGAAAAAGGGATCTTCCAGTTTAGGCTGCTGTTGGGACTGAGAAAACAATACCCCAAAATGAAAACCTCAGAAGCAGCTCTCTCTAACCTCCTTCCTTCCTGTCTCTGGACCCTGATTGTCCTCAGAGCTGAGCCATAGAAACTAGAATCCTTCTTCCCCGGGGCAGTTCAGAGAAACCAGAACCCCTTTTTATCAAAGCCAGCAATAAAATCTAAAAATATTAAATTGTGCCCCAACCCTCACCTTTCAGTGTACAAATTGGCCACAAAGAAATTATTCAGCTAACTGTAGGTCATAAGACCCCCATCCCAGAAAGGGTGCTGGCCCATACCCAGAAGAATGGAATGTAACAGAGAAAGGTAAAGAAGAATCTAAACACATAGGCCTTGCTGCCTTTCCCCATTCAGTCTGCTAGTATTTGATGATACCCTTTTTGTCCAATCATATTTCTGCACAGCTGTCCATACTTAATTTAAGCTAATCATAAAAACAGTTTTCCCTATATCCTTGGGTCATCATTCTGAAGGCTCCTGTGTCATATAAAACAACTATATATGAAATATATACAATATATAATATATATATACAATATATAAAATATATATATTTATATTTCAAGACCAACCTGGGAAACATGGTAAAACTTCATCTCTACAAAAAATACAAAAATTAGCCAGGTGTGGTGGTGCATGCCTGTAGTCCCAGCTACTTGGGAGGCCGAAGTGAGAGGATCACTTGATCCCAAGAAGTTGAAACTGCGGTGAAAATGAAAAGAAACTTTTGCAGTTCCATCTGTCCCTTAGCTGTCATCCAAAGATAAAAGTGGACACACACCAATTTAAGCTTATTTATTTAAGCATTCCCTTGATTTTTTTGGTTATTGTATTGTATATATACAATGTATAAGATATATATTGTATATATAATATACAAATATATAATATATAAAATATAAAATATATATTATATATATATTTTTCTTTTTTAGATGGAGTCTCCCTTTGTCACCAAACTGGAGTATAGTGGCGTGATCTCTACTCATTGCAACCTCCACCTTCTGGGTTCAAGCAATTCTCTTGCCTTAGCTTCCTGAATAGCTGGGATTAAAGGGGTTTGCCACCATGCCCAGCTAATTTTTGTATTTTCAGTGGAGACGTGGTTTCACCATGTTGTCCATGGCTGGTTTCGAACGACTGACGTCAAGTGATCCACCTGCCTCGGCCTCCCAAAGTGTTGGGATTACGGGCATGAGCCATGGCACCTGGCCAAAATGTCAGACCATAATATTTTAAAAATACTTACAAATTTATATTGGCCATTGCATCCGGCCAAAACAATGATACATTTGCCTGCCTTTTCTTCAGTAAGTCAGCCTTTTGTCAGTTGATTTTCAGCGGATCCTTCCCTTCATCCTTACGTACCTCATAATTAAGAATACCATTAGAAATTTTAGGTTTTCTACAAAAGAAACAGGTAATTTAAAGAGGGAAATTGGTAAATCACACATTTCTTTAACAAATAATGGAAATATAAGGAGGAAGGAAGGAACAGACAGTGAATATGCATCTAAAGGGAAAAGTGTGAAGATACATTTCCAAAGGCAGTGCACACTACACTTAACCTAAAATTACAGGAATAGAAAGATATCACTGAAGCTGTTCACAGTAAGAGGAGGAGATGAGAGTATGATTGGATAATAGTGTGATGAGCAAGAACTTTGTTGGCAAAGTTAGTCAGATTTCAAATAAATACGTATTAAATGAGCAAAGGTTAAGATAATCTATAATGCATATAAAATGAAAGCCCTTTATAATCTAATAATCCTCCTCCAGGGTTAAACAGAGTTAATAGTTTTGTGTTTACTCTTCTAAAATGATATATGAAAAATAGAATTTAATTTTAAATGAGTTAATAAATATAAAACTGTAACAAATATGAAGCCTAGCAAGAACGTCTATAGATCCACAATCAAAGGAACTTTTGCAGTTCTGTCTGTCCCTTAACTGTTGTCCAAAGATAAAAGTGGACAGCAATTGAAGCTTATTTATTTAAACATTCCCTTGATTTTTTTGGTTTGTTTTTTGTTTGTTTTTGAGAAAGGCTCTGGCTCTGTTGCCCAGGCTGGAGCAGTGGTGCAATCACAGTTCACCACAGTTTCAACTTCCTGGGATCAAGTGATCCCAGGAATGCCTGTAGCTGGGACTACAGGCATTCACCCCTACGCCTGGCTCATTTTTGTACTTTTTGTAGAGATGAACTTTCACCATGTTTCCAAGGCTGGTCTTGAAATCCTTGGCTCAATTGATTGTGCTGCCTTGGCCTCCCAAAGTGCTGGGATTGCAGATGTGAGCCACCAGGCCTGGCCTTCTCTTAATGTTCTTTGTATTGTTACTACGTATGTTGTATCCCCAAATGATATATTTTTATTCTGCTTGTTTTTCTGTGACTTGCTTTTTTAATTATTTTTGTAATAGAGGTATATCTTGATGTGTGTAGCAACAGTTCTTTCATTCTAAATAGTGCATAATTTTCAATTTTTGAATATATTACAGTGTATCCATTCTCTTCTTGAGCATTTGAGTGTTTGTTTGTTTGTTTGCTATTATAAATGTGCTGCCTCAGTCACTCTTGTGTTTATCTTCTGGTGGGCCTGAGCTAAAGTCACTGTAAAGTACATACCTTCTATAAAGTAAAATTGCTGGGCTGTATAAGTTGGCATGTGAAACATTGCAGAAGATACTGCATAATTTTAAAAATTGTTTTTAATAATTTCACTTTTACCAGAACTGACATCACAGTTCTCATTGCATCACATCTTTGTCATCTGATGTTATCAAACGTTCAAAGATTTTGTCAATGTGTTAGGTTTAAGATTGTGTCTTATTGTAGTTTTAATTTCTATTTCCCTGATTAATATAGAAGTTGAAACTTTTTTCATATATTCAGTCATCAAATATGATTATTAGAGTTATTCTCCAATTCTAATCTTCTGTGAAATGTACTGAAATTATTTTTTAGCTTATAATTTATCTCTTAGTTTAGATTTAAAAACACATAGTATAACAACGTCTATGTGTAAAGAAAGAAAAAGTGGCTCTGAAAATTGTACTAGTAACAGGAGAACAGAAAAATAGTCAGGCAGCATTACAAAACAAAAATAAAAATAAAATCAAATTCTAGTAAAGAAGAAAAAAATTTTTTAAATGAATCACTTTTCTGAAGGGTTAACAGGATAATCCCAACTATAAGAAAATTGGTAAACCAGTTTTTCAGTCTGAAAAAGCGTATACTATATAGTACAGAAATCATGAACAATGAAAAGAGTAAGAGACATGGAGAATAGCTAAAAAGTTTCAACCTAAAAGTAATCAGAATTTTAAAATGAAAATAGACAACATAGAGACAAGATTCAAAAAATTATTGGCAGAGGCTTTTCCAAAATTAAAGGAATTAATCCTTAAAATCTGCAATCTCTTGTTGGGAACGGTCAACTCCTTTGTTGGGAATGGTCAACTCCTTGATAACATTGTAAAGTTTCAAAGAAGCACAAAAATACCACGTGATTTTAGAACCATGTGGGAGCTTAAACATTACAGAGTTCCAAACCCTTGCTCCGTTAGTAACTGTCAGGGATATTAAGACATATGGCCAGGTCCACCCACCACTGTCAAGCAGAAGAAGAGTGCACAACACCTAGAACTTCCATTTGCATTGACTTTAACATGAATTGGTCCCTCAGAGCTACTCAATGCATTAGCTTATTCATTGGTCACAAGGAATGCATAGACTCATACCTTTCTCAGGATTTAAGAGTGTATACACAGATATAACTCATGTTGCTATCTCCTTCTATAAAACAAAATTGTCTTCTTCTTAAAGGCTGTAAATATTAACTACATATAATTGTTAAGAGACCATATCAATTTAAACTTTATACTTGGTTGTGACAAAAAAATAGCTTCAAAAGGGCAGAATCATGATTTCTTCCTTTTACTTTTAACCTTGGTCAACTGAAGCCTTGTTCAAAACAGACTTTCCACCAAAGCTTTATTAAGCCTCTAGGTGTTGGGTGAAAAAAATCAGGCTTATATGTGGAAAAACCATCAGTGCTATTGATTGGGTCATCTAGCCCCAGAGAATTATTAAATGTGTTATTTCTGAACTCTGCCTCTAGGACCTGTCCCGTGGAGGTGTCTCTTTCCTTCAGAAAAGGAAGAAGTTTTGTCTGAGTTTCAGCAGACATGATATTTTGTTGTTTTTTCAATAACTGAGAAATCAAAGAGACAAATTACTAACTTAAAAAAAAAAAAGCAATTTAATTCTGAAACTGGTGGCAGAGGTTAGAAAGACATGGAGAAACGAACATTTTTCTTCTGCCTTTGTCTGATATACCTCCATGATTGCTTTGTATAAGGTTTTGGATCTGTACTCTGCTATAGATTTTGCTCACAAGATAAAAAGATAAATCATTTTCTGTCTCCATTGTAGATCTCTATCATACCTAAGTCCCTCAAAGTTTCTTAAACCTTATTTTGTTCTCTAGACATACAACAGGCAATCACATAAAAAGAGACATCAATTTTATGATAGAAACCCTCAGCTTTAACCCTAAATATCAATGTTTTTGTCCAGATTTAGATATTATTGATGGAAGAGGAGGAGGAGACCCTACCCTTCTTATCAAGCTATTTACCTGTTTCAAATACTATACACAACTTGAATAACCTTAGCATTTTATAACATTCTTAGATATACCTCTATGTCACCCAACTATTATCTTGAAATGTAGATTGAAATAGTTAAATAAGAGGAGAGAACAGGGTTCTATCGTGCTCTTTAACTTTGGACTTGAAACCCAATACAGTTGTCTGGTGTCTGCTTGCTGTGAGGTAACCTCAAAGGCAAAGTCGTTCAAATGACTGGTTTTCCAGGTTACTTCTTAATGGTATGGCCTAACCTCATACCCATGCTGTATGGCCTTTGTACAATTGCTTTAATGAGTATATCTTCTAATTGCCCCCCAAAGTGACTTTTTATCTAGAACATTAAGGATTTTAAGAGGTTAGTCAACCTTTTGAACCAAGATCTGTCCTTGAATTAAAAATGTTTACATCCTACTGTATATATTATTTCTTTTACACTTCTAAAAGGACACACCCTGATGGGAAACTTTGAAAAATTGTTTTCATTATTGAAAAGCAAAGCATGTTGTTTTTTTTTCTAGGTTTTAAGTGTGTTTTCTTTTTCGTTTTATTATTTTGCCTGTATCATTCCCATCTCCTGGCTGTACAGAATAAGCAGGCAGGCAGACAGTGAAAAACATGTATTTAGCATCCACTAAGTCTGGCACTGTTTCACTGGAAGGACTCAGACAATAAGCACTGGAATTAATAAGAAGAATACCTTAAAAACTGAGAAAGGCAACAAAGAAAATAAATAGAATAATGTAGTGATGGGAGTGAAGGGGTACTTCTTTATTTTGAGAACTTGAAGAGTTTTCTGAGAAGAAAGACATCTAACAAAGTTCTCACTGATGAGAAAGGGGCAGCCATATGAAAATCTAGAAGGAGAAGAAGGAATATGATGGGAGAAAGATCAGAGAGGTTCGTATAATGCAGCATCTTGAAGACTGTGGTGAAGATTCTTGAGATTTCATTCTATTTTATTTAATTCTATTTCATTTGAGAAACAGTTAAAAAGCTTTAACAAAGAGGTGAGTGATATTTGAAAAAGTTACCTTTTCAAAGAGAAATAAAACTGGATATCAGTTAGTGGTGATAAAGGCAGATTTTATGTGATGACTATTGTGGTAGGGAAAAGAGACTTCAGTACAGAACCGAGCTCAATTTTCAAAACAGCAAAGACAATTGAGGGTTTCTAGGTAACAAGCTGAGTGAGGGAATCAGTGTATGGAAAATTGCTAAGAGACATGAAGGATAGGAAGATTCTTGCCAAACTGGTACAGCAGGACTCTTGCTAAAGGCAGGCCAAGAACTCAGACATCAAAGGTGGTAGATGACAGACTTGATCAAGGATGATCAGATATCAAGAATGGGTGGGATTCTTGCTAAACTGACTTGGATTTTTTTTTCTTTTTTTTTTTTTTTTTACTAAAACTAGCTTCAGTAGGCCAAGAGCAGGGCCCAACGATGAGACCTATTAAAAAGAGGAGCTTGTGCAAAGGTGATGAAGAAGCATCTTTGCTTCTCTATCTGGGTAGAGAATGTACTCCAAGGGTGCAAAAGAGCCAAGGAAGGGAAACCTATTAGGAGTCTATTATCCTAGTGTAGGTAAGAAAGGCTTGTAGCTGAGTTTAGAATTTTAGCATATAAAATGGGAAGAAATGGTTGCTTGTCGATATAACATTTTAGTTAAATTACTGAAGATACCATCAGAAAGCAGTGAACCCAAGGAGGCCATTGAAGCATTCTCCTCAGATTTTAGGCTGAGCACCTGTGTGGAAATTGTATCAATTACAGAGACAGATAGACTTGTAGAAGAATGGCAGGTGTAGGGATCAATCAATCGTTCTTTTGGCAAGGTTTAGTCTGAGATACTGTTCAACATCTCAATTAGGTGTTAAATGAATAGCCAAGTTTGGAGCTGAAGAGTAAGAGCAGGCCTGGGAATAAAAATAGGAGCCCTCAACACAGACATGGTATTTAAAGATATGGGACTAGATGGAATCAGTTAGGTATGTGTTAATTTTAAAAAAATTGCTCATGACATTCATTAAAACACTAAGGGCAGACTTTATTCAAGACAACTGCAACACGTATGGAGACTACCACAATGGGGTATTGCAGCAGGGGAGAGAAATTGGGTTCAACTCCAAATACTATCAGGGGATAGTGGGAATTAATAGCCAAGGAGCAGAGCACAGTGGGAGGGTGTGTACATAGAAAATTACTAAGGAAATAGCAAGGTAGGAAGGGATACTGGCTCAATCAACCTAACAGGATTTTGGCTGAAGGCAGGCCAATTGTTGTTCACACATTACCTGGGGGTTGGATGGGGATGAAGAATTTCTGTGAGTACGAGGGTGATCAGATCTTAAGGGCAGGAATTTTGACTAAACTGACTTCATGGGATTCTTGCTAAAATTGGGCTGTTGATGATGTAACCTAGAACGGAGCCAATTTAAAAAATGAGTTCAGGAGAATTGAAAAGGGTTTGGTCAAGGAAAGTATCTTTGTCAGCTATAAACAGAAACTGCTGGAGTTTCCTCTTTACTTTGTTCATAAAGGATCGATAAAGTACTTGAAGCCTCATATTAAATATTTTGACAAAATCACCATGTAGAAAATGTATATAGAAAGATGTAATAGGATGGTATATTCTGTATGATTAGTGAGTGGTAAATACCCACTTTATATTCTACAAGAGGATGAAAGGAAAAGAAAACTAATATATTGAATGTCTACGCTGCCACGACCTATGATAAATTGTTCACATAATTGTCTCATTTAATTGTTATACAATCTCTATGAAATAGCTATAATTTTCATTTTAGAGAGGAGTGAAGCAAACCTTAACAAGAAATGTGACAACTTTCTGATAATAACACTGCCTAGATAGGATTCAAACCCCCATTTGTCTGGCTAAAAAGCTTGTGCATAGCTCATTAAGGAAAAATCTCCAGAATGCTATCTAGATGGGAATAAATTAGTATCACCCCAGTATACACAATTAAAACTCTCATAATGATTTGTCTCCCTGGATTGCAATCAGCTAAAAGTAAGATCCACAAAACATGGGGAACTGGCTTTAAGGTGAGTTTTTAATTTCAAGAATCCCCTGAGGACTCTACTTTCCCCAAGGTTCCTGGATATGGCCATAGAAGTTGGGAACATTGAATGGAAGGTGATGTCAAAAAACAGAAAGTTTTACTCCAGTTCGAGATCCCATCCTGGATACACATATGGCCTTCCAAATTAATGGTGACTTTGTCTTCAAAGTAAAATCCCTTATTTGACTGTTTTATGACTCATTATGTTGTACATCAGGAGCTATATGTAGGCATTTGTTTTATCTGAGCTCATGCTATCACAGCCAGCAAATGTATTATTTCACATTGCAGCATCCTTTTCCCAGAGGTATATCATGGGACTGACATTTATTTACCTCGAAATAATAATCACCAATGGTTTATATAATTGACTTCTCTTCCCCAGAACTTCCTTTCCCTTTGAAAATGTCTGACCTTGTTGTGTCTTTTCCAGTCTACTGTAAGAGTCAATACACATTATTCCAAACAGCACTGTCTGAGAAATGTGTGTGTATGAGGAAATGGGAAGCTAACAAAATAGCACATCTAAATTTATTTTCCAGTTCTGTTCATTAGTTGCTTTGATATTGCGATAGCATTAAATGACATTTTTATTTTGCACTTGTGTTCTTAAACCATGCCACTCTTCCTAACCCATGTCACCAAACAGATAACTTGTTTTCATAACATAATTCATTTAAAGTGTTTAGAAGAGTACCTGGTGCACATACTCAATAAATGTAAGGACAACATGAATTGTGAGAGTTAACCATGTGGAAAATTGGGTACAGGTCCCAAGGCAGAGAGAACAGCAAGTGGAAAAGCCCTAAGGCAGAAACACACTGGTCACGTTAAAGCCACAGCATGAGGGACAGCAGCATGGCTGGAGATTTAGAAGAAGGAAAATAGGAGATGCATTTGTAGTGGCATTCAGGGGCCATATCATGTAGGGACTTTTAGCCCATGTTAAATGCTTTGGATTTCTTGTGATTGTGATGGGAAACTATTGGAGGGTTTTTATCAAGGGAGTGATGTGATTTGTCTTATGACTTATTTAAGTGACTGAGACTTTATTAATATTAACATGATTGATACGTCTGTGTGTATATATATACACACACACACGCTCACACATATATATACACACACATACTGGGTGCACACACAAATACCTATATCTATACCTATACCTGATATAGATTGGATATCTATATTATTGATATAAATCTCATAGATAACATATATACATATATATATACAGCTTATTCCATTTTATGATCCACACTGAGTTAAAGAAAAATCTCCTGAGTCTTTTCTAGATAGGAAAAATTAATATCCCCCCAGTATACACAATTAAAATTCTCATAATGATTTGCCTCCCTGGATTGCAATCAGCTAAAAGTAAAATCAAGGATAGAATATACATAGACAAGAATAAGAAATTGTCTTGAAATACACTATAGTTACAATTTAATACAGCAAACAAAATTTATCTGCAATACCTCCAGAAATGTGAATGGCTTGAGGCTTATCTTGGTATCTGTCTCAGTGGTCTTAGTTTTATTACTTGTTAATTGTATAATCTTGGATGTGGTTTTCACCATTATTAAGGCATTTTGTTACATCTGTGAAATGGCAAAAATTATAATAACTGTTTCAGGTAATAACAATCTATTGGGAAGCAGCTATTCTAAGGCAGATTGCTCACACATATAACCATATGAGATTTTCGTGGAGAAAAAAAACCCCTAAAACATGTAAATACAAAAATGCCAATACATTGAGTAAAATGAAGTTGCAGTTTATATTAATACTGTATCTTGGATATTAGTATATTTGAAAGAAATGGAAGGAAGGAAAGAAGAAAGGAAGGAAGGGAGGGAGGGAAGGAAGGAAGGAAGGAAGGAGGGAAGGAAGGAAGGAAGGAAGGAAGGAAGGAAGGAAGGAAGGAAGGAAGAAAATTAGGTTATTATAATTATGTGATAAATTTGCATTATTCCTTATAAATGTAGAATAAAAATAGCCTCTAATGAGCAGTTTCAAAGTACCAAATATTATTCTAAGTATCTTACACATATTAAGTCAATTTATCCCCAAAATTTTCTTATGAGGTAAGAGTGTTTTTACATTTACTTTACAGAAAGCATAATTAACACACAGATTGTGGAAAACCTGCCCAGTGTCAAATGACAAATTGTATTAATTAATTATGCAATTACACAGTACTGAAGGTCAGAACATAATACCCAAAGTATGTTGCTTTGGCATGTTAACTATTTTGAACTGAAAGATTGGACGGGCCCCAGAGCCAAGTTTCCTCACTTTCTCCCACTTTCTTTTCCAATTCTCCCATTTCTCCCTCAAAACAGATCATAGAGACTACAACTCCTCTGTCTCAAAGCAAGTTATAAAACCTTGGGAGGTCATCCTCTGACCTACCTTTCCTGAATGTAGGCTATAAGATCCTCATTCTAAAAGAGACCAGCCTCATACCTGGGGGGAAGGAGGAGACAAGCAGAATCTGAACAAATGGGTCTGCCTAAGATCCCCCAGTTTATTAGCATTAGATCATACCCTTTATATCCAACAACATTTCTAAATGGCTCTCCATTCTTTAGTGAATCTAAGCATAAAAATATATAATTTTCCTGTTTCTTTGGTGTTTATTTCTGAAGACTACCTTGTGGTGTAAGACATTGATTAAATACATTCTTTATGCTTTTCTCTTGTTAATCTGTCTTTTGTTATAACAATGTCAGCCATAGACCTTGCATGCTAAGGATGAGGTATCACTTTTTTTCTTCCTTACAATGGCAATATTAACAAGGTTTAGGTTCCGACTGTGTAACATCCAAATGCCAGTCTACTTGTAACTCTCCGAGCCTCTTCTTCCTCTTCTTCAAAATGTGGATTTTAATAACAACCTGTGATTATACAGATGCTGTCCCCAAACAGCTTGGTACTCAAAAAAATTATTTTCCACATGTTGTGCTATAGTCCTATTAACCTCAACGGAGAAGGGGCCAGGTTTAAGAAGCCAAAGAAGAGGCCCAGAGGCAGCAAATGAGACATGGGGTTTTGTTAGGAGCTTACTTTTGGGGGAAAGACTGGCAGTGGCGGTCGTCTGGACAGGGTCACCACCATTCCCACAGTATGGTGGTCACTGGCTGGACAACATAACCACATAGGCCAGTGGCAGCAGGCTGGGCAGAAAATCTGCAACCACTTGCAAAGAACATGCAGTTTATATAGCATTTCCACTTAAAACCCTTCCCTTAATGACCTCTACCTGGCAACCTTCATTTAACCAAAAGCTCAGGACCTAAATTCCCTGTCCAGCCCACGTTCCACAAGATGGGCTAGGGGCTCAGATGTTCCTCATGAGGAAGGAATGGATCTCTGGATTGGCTATTCCTGGATTCCCCAGCTCAGAACACACATTCGGGTGCATCTGCTATACAGTGTCATCCTAACGGTTTGCTCAAGTTATTGCTCTCAGGGGCATTTACTTTAGCCCACACTCAGTAATTTACCAAATGTTAAGTATTGCTTAGTACATGTTTTACATTTAACACTTTGCTAGTTTTTACTTATACTCTTTTAAAATATCTTTTGAATGCCTTGCCGCTATATTTGGAATAAAAATATATAATAAATGGTAAAGTAAAGACATAGTTTCTAAAATAACACCAATAATCTAAAACAGACGAGAAAAATGCAACCTTCCTCCCCCACTGAATGTGTAGGCATTCTTCCCGTGTTCAGGTTCTTATAAAATAACTTTATTTAATGAACATATTAAAGAATCATTAATCATTTTTATCTCATACTATCTTAAAAAAATGGTAGCTCTTCAAACATACTTCGCAAGAACATGCCAACCTAGGTAGCATGATCTTAGATTCTGAAATGTTCAATTTGCTTTGATTTTATATAATTTATTACTTCCAAGGACCAATTTATTATATGTACAATTTACTGTGGTTGCATTTCATATTGTAATCTATTATAGCTAAAGGACTTTATCACCAAAAAAGATATTACATATATATTTTTTAACCAAAGTTGTGACATGAATCATGGATAATTAAGAGAAGAATGGCAATAGAGAGGGTTTGAGGATTAAAGAATGTCAGCCTCCAATTATTCATATTATCATGTCACCTCCACCATGCAGCTCTTATTAAGCGCTCTAGGACATTGTGGTTTCTTCCTCACATGAATTGCTGTTTTGACATATTTTGTTTTGCAGGGAAGTAGGATTATTCTCAGAATTCAAGACACTCTGGGAATTTAGTAGTAAATACACACACCATGAATCTCAGAACATATGCGATGAGTGATTCCCCAGGGAAACCATACATTATTTTTAAGGTGCATACATTTTCTTGGAAGAAAATAGGTTAAGATCAATAGTTAAGGACAGCAGAGAAGGTCTTATTCAGATTGTCCTCAGGCACATCAACTCATGATTGGGTACTAAAATGACAAGGCAGCCAGTTTTTAATTGGAAATAACTATGTTTTGCTATAAAGCCCCTGAAATATTGAGGACTCTCTGTGTTAAATGTTAATCACTTTGGTGCTAAATATTTTTGTAAGAACAGGAGCGATTTGGGTGGGATTGGTGGTGGATATACAATGTTTCTGATGGGCAGTCAGCAAACCAATATCAGCAGACTTACAATAGCAACTAATTCAGCTTAACTGTCATCAACAGGCACCTGCAGGAGCAGGGTACCCATAGGCCATTGACAGCCAAGTGACAGCTTTTACTTGGACATGGGACAATACTATGTAAGATAATAGGTATTGATAAAGGTTTTTCATCTATCAGGGGTGTCTCATCTTTTGGCTTCCCTGGCTAAAAGATTGGAAAAATAAATTATCTTGGGCCACACATAAAATACATGAACACTGACAATTATCTGTTGAGCTAAAAAGAATTGCAAAAAAATCTTTTTTTTTTTTTTTTCAATGAAGCCTTGCTCTGTCACCCAGGCTGGAGTGCAATTGCATGATCCCAGCTCACTGCAACCTCCGCCTCCCAGATTCAAGTGATTCTCCTGCCTCAGCCTCCCGAGTAGTTGGGATTACAGACGTGTGCCACCACACCCAGCTGATTTTTATGTATTTTTAGTAGAGACAGGGTTTTGTCATGTTGGCCAGGCTGGTCTTGAACTCCTAACCTCTAGTGATTCTCCTGCCTCGGCCTCCCAAAGTGCTGGGATAACAGGCGAGTCACCATGCCTGGGCAAAACACTAGACCGTAATGTTGTAAGAAAATTTACGAATTTGTATTGGGCCCCATTCAAAGCAATCCTGGGTCATAAGTGGGGAAAACTTTTTCTACATTGTATAAATAAGACTTCCTGGCAGCTTTCCAAAACTTTTTAAGGGAAATTTTATGGTGGATTAAATTCCCGTGGAAAGTAATGTTATATTTAATCATGGACGTGTGTGATCCAGAACAGAAAAATGACCTAAACATGAACAAGGCCATCAAACTTAGAAATAAGTGTATATAATAATACATTACATAACAACAACATAAAATAAATGAGGGAAATGAAACCTCCTTCCTTCCCTGAGTCTGTAGGTATTCTTCCTGTGTCTAGGTTCTTACAAAATAAACACGTATTTGTGTGTGTGTGTGTGTTTCTATATGAAACGTACACACACGCACACACAAACATACATACATATATGCACACACACGCACACAGAGAGGGAGAAAGACCTAGATATCAGAGCTGGGAATCTCTCTGATCCTTGAGATCCTAAAGAAATACTTGTTCTAAATGCAATTTCACACTCTGTAGAAGACAAAATCGCTTCTCCCAAATCCCTGAGAATTCTTTTGGGCTTTAATTCTTTTGCCTCCTGTGGCTCTGAGCTTCTATTTCCTACTTTACTACTTTACAGAATTTCTCACTCTCCCAGGCATATCTCTTCTGCAGTTTGGGAACCAAGAAATTGAAAACAGAAATTCCCCATGCCTTCCAAATGAAGCAAAGCAATTCATATAACCAAGTTTATTCAATATTCAGGAAGATGTAGAGAAAAAGATGACTTACAACAACTTAAAAATTTAAATATTAGCTGTTTCTGTTCTTAAAAAGATGTTCTCTATAATTTCCCAAATTACACATTTTAAGTCCGTCTTTGGTTCACTGTTTCCATCTTTTATTTCACTCTGCCCTCTTTGAAGGGCCTGCTCATGCTTTTTACACCTTCAAATTCATTCTTTTCACTCAAAATCTCACCACTGGATCTCTCTTTGCAAGGCTAATATATGGCAGAATTAATGTTTACAAAGCTCCATTTGATTAGGTTCTTAAGCATGACCTTTAACCACATTACAGTCATAACAGAGATTTTTAAAAAATTTTTTCTACTTTATGTAGGCGTCCAGGTGAGAATATTTTATATAATGAAATACAATGGAATAACATAAATTTTGGAGACATAAAGACTAAAGTTGGAGTCAAATTTGAATCCTGATTCTTTTACCTGGAACAATTAAACAATAATATCAGAATTTGTCTTCTTCTTCTTCTTTTTTTTTTTTTTTTTTTTTTTTGGAGTCTGGGTGTTGCTTTGTCATCCAGGCTGGAGTGCAGTGGTGCAATCATAGCTCACTGTGGCATTGAACCCTTGGCTCTAGCTGTCTTCCCACATCAACCTTCCAAGTAACTAGGACCACAGGCACACACCATCATGCCCAGTATAAGATTCCTAATACAGTTCAATAACCTGAGGATAGAATAACTTTTCAAATGGATATTATAAAAAATAAAAATGTAGCAATGAAACCAGTAAATAAGTACTATCTTAATTATCTTCTATTTCCGTTTCTTCCTCATTTACAATGTACAAACTGAGGTCCAGAAGGGTGATGTAACTTGCCCAAGGTTATTATTTTCTTCTTATTTTATGTACATTAATTTTGCTTCCCAATCATTGACATTGCTTTCTTGACAAGAAGATAAAAATCTGGTGAGTTTCTGGCTAGGGTAGAGCAGTATCTCCTAGATCTCATCAAGAACTTAGATTTGTAGTACCTGTAGTCAAGATGCCATTAAAAAGCAAGTCATTCAGAGCAGGTAATTTTTTAAGATAAAAATTAGTCTGATTATTCAGGAAAAATAGAGCACAACTGTAGGATTACCGAGATAAAGAATGAAAAATCAAGTAAATAAACTCATGGGAAAAAGGAGAAGAAAAAATAAGTAGAAAAAATAAATCTTGAGTAGTTTCTAGGTGGGAGTGCCAAGGGTCTTTCACGCCTTTACACATGTTCTCTACCAATGGAGTCACAACCAGAATATTGAAGAAAAGAATAAGAATAAATATACTTGTTATATTGTAGTTTCCAGAGATAGCAAGGATTGTATCTTATCGGCATGGATTGTATGTTATCTACATTCTGAATGTGCAATGCACATTGATAATCTGGGATTTACTTAATAAATACATTTTGGTTCAGTCAATATAGTCTGTATGCTGAGCAAAGTTACATATTTCTATATTGAACCTTTCACATAGGCTTTATCTAGTTTCCAAACAATAGTGTTGGCAACCATCAACTATCAGGTTAAGGCTCTTGAGGACGGTTTCACCCCAGATCCCTCTGTACTCTCCTCCCAGCACTTAAGGGTCCTTTATGCCTTGGAACATTCACTTTTTACCAATTACCAAAAAGTCATGGTTTATTCTTTAGGAGAAAGACAGAAATACATGAAAAAAGAAAGAAAGGAGACAAGTCCAGTTTATTTTGTAAAGAGTTTAGATACTCTGAGTTTATAAAGACAGGGAAATGTTCCAAGCATCATGAGTTATCCCTGAACTACCTATAATTTGGAATTTTTGTTTTTGGCCAATTCATGAACCTCTAGAAAAACGTAATAGGCATGTTTGCATTTGCATACTAATTTGCACTTCTTACCAATAGAATTTCTGATTTTTCTCTGACAGTAAGAAAAAGAAAAAGGCCCATCAGGCATTTTCTTTTCACTTGCTCGCAGGAAATAATACAGATGTAAATTTATCTTTAAAATATTCTCACAATATTTTAGAATAGTCATACCCCAAGCAAAAACTGTAAATTTTTCTTTTAGAAAATCCTTTGAAACTTGAACATATATTTCACTCCCAGACAGGAGTAATAAACATTGCCTAATCTTTTAGGCAGAGTGAGGTAGTGGTGAAGTGCAGTTAGGGAAATACTTAATGTTTTAAATTGTATGAAGCCACTTATACTTTCAATTATTGTGAAACTTTTTGTTAATTGTATAATTAGACATACTACAGCTTTGCGGGGTTTATGTGGATAAGTTATTTTCTGGGAAAAAATAGAAAAATTGACATAGGTTCCAGAATGTTATGAAATCAGTGTCACAAAACTTTGGAAGCTGCAAAATAAAACACTGTTTTTCTTTACATATACAATGATATTTTAAAAGTTACCTTTGAATTGCTTAGAGGTGCATTATTACTAAAATGTGCAGTTTACCACAGGCTGTCAAAAAGAGCGTAAGTGGTAAAAGCTCCATGTCGGTATCCCCAGAGGGGAGTAGGGTCAAAGTTGAGCCACGGCAAATCAAACCGAAGCAATTTTATGTTCCAGTCTAATTCTCCAACAAATGTGTGGACAGAGAGTGCAGGGCCCAAGGGCATCCCTATGGTCTGGGCTAAAGGTAAATCACAACATGGATTCAAACTTCCCTTTATCTTTTTCCTTGCTGGATGTTTATATACTGACAAAATCAGGTTAATGTGAATGTCAAGGTCAACCACAAAAAAAAAAGGCTTTTACAAAAGGGCAGCCTAAGGCTTTTAATGGGAGTAAAAATGGTTGTTGACCAACTTCACACATGTGTAACCCTGATTTCTTCAGTATCATCTGACAAAGACACAACCTTTCTACCTAAATCACATTCATTCTCCCCAAAGCATTGTCCATTTGACTAAATTCACTAAGAATAACTTTGAAAATCAGCTAAGCAGGGCGCAGTGGCTCACGCCTGTAATCCCAGCACTTTGGGAGGCTGAGGCAGGTGGATCACCTGACGTCAGGCGTTCAAGGCCAGCCCGGCCAACATGGTAAAACCCCGTCTCTACTAAAAATACAAAAAAATTATCTGGGCGTGGTGGTGGGTGCCTGTAATTCCAGCTACTCAGGAGCCTGAGGCAAGAGAATCTCTTGAACCTAGGAGGCGGAGGTTGCAGTGAGCTGAGATCATGCCACTGATGCCACCGCACTCCAGCCTGGGCAACAAGAGCAAAACTCCATCTCAAAAAAAAAAAAAAAAAAAAAAAAAAACAGATAAAAGAAAGGAAAATGAGCTAATTAAAAATATTACTATAATAAAAATGTTTGCTGTCTTCCTAAAGGCAAGATGAAGTCTTCATCAGTTTGGGCTTCTGTAACAGAGTACCATAAACCATAAACCAGGTGGCTTAACCTTTCTTTCTCATCATTCTTGGAGACTAGAATTCCTGCCCTCCAGGGTAGCATGGTCAGATTCTGATAAGGACCCGTTTCCTGGTTTACAGACCAGCCAGTTGCCTTCTAGTTGAGTCCTTACACGGTGGTGGAGAGAGTGAGAGCAAGTCTCTTTCTCCTCTTTTTATAAGGCGCTAATCCCACCATGTGGCTTCACCCTCAGGATCTCATCTCAACCTAATTATCTCTCAAAACCCCACCTCTGAACACTACCTCTTTGGGGGTTAAGGCTTCAATGACAAATTGTATGAGGATATAAATATGCACTTCATAATGGATGAATTATAAATGTAATCCTGTCTTAAACCTTGATTGTTGAAATGACAATAAATTATAAGTAGAGTGTTTATATTTTTCTGATAAGATTCTGGCAAGTATCAGAAGCAAGAAGTTATTTGCCCAAATCATCACGAAATTATTTTTTCCTCACAGAATAAAATGTGCAGGAAAAGCATTTTTAAAAAAATTGAAATAGAATTTAGTAAAGAAGGTTTTTGTTCTCTGTATAAGGATCCAGCTTGCCTCTACTAGCATTTTTTAAAAATAACAAGAGGATGTATTAACTACAAAAAAATAGTTTAAAACATTTTTAAAAGTGTAGTAGTGGACTTCTTGGCATAAAATTGAGAACTATTTTATCTTGACCAGTTGCACTAATCGGTGTTTCTGGAAATTCAGGCTCTGTTGGCTGTTAAGGTGTTCCAAATGTCTTCTCACCTTGCCTGCTTCTACTTCTGCTCTTCTTACTTTGCAGGAGGTAATTAGATGATTGCAAATCTCACAAAAGTTTCTGCTCACAGTATTGCAGCAAGTTGATCTAGGATATTATGTCTCTGAAGTTGTTGGTTCTAAAATTCCTCTATGGAATGGCCTTAAGGAGCAAATATCATTGTAATTACTTATTTTTTTAAAGAGCCGAGGTAAGGTTAAAGGTGGAGTTGAGCCTGCTGTTCTGTAGTTACACAAAGGCCAGAATAAAGAGAGCAGGCTTGCTCTGCACCACATGCAAGAGAGGTTGTATTAAAAACAACAACAACAACAATAACAACAACAACAAAAAATTGCTGAAAGTGACTAGAGTTTTACCACTAAAACCTGTTCTGGTTAGCCTTTTGCTAGAATTGCCTATGTATACGAGAAATTTCTATGCCTAGCATCTAAACTAAAGAATATGTCTGTAATTTCCAAATGGTTCAAGGATGGCAAAGTCTAGAGGTGAATCATTATTGTTTATTAGCTCTCACAAATACAGAAGAGTAAAGAAAAGAAAGAAAATGAAGCTTACAGAAATCCATGAAGGTTTTTGCAGTTTGCCAAGCAATGTTTACTACCCTCTGCAGTCCTCAGAACATAAAAATGTAAATATATTATTTTAAAGGCAATTCTGAATATGTGCTCGGGGCTTATGCATGTGTGACCACACGCATATACACAAGATTATTTTATTTTCATATTTGTAGTGAACATTATATACACATTTAGGGAAGCATAGACATTAACATTAAAAGTCTAATAGGTTGGCTTTAGGTGGTCACAATTTCTTTGAGTACTTTATAAACTTCGTAGATTCGCTTCATTCCTGATCCAAAACTTCCTTGCTATTCCAAATTGGGCTTCTCTTGAACTGAGTGAACCAAGGCAGATATATTTCTGCTGAATTAGGCAAATCGTGTAGTAGCTTTGTGATTTGAACAAATTTCCATTAGCTACGAGGAAGAAATCACAAAATTGATTTTTATCTGTGAACTGAGACAGAACATGAAAAAGTCTTCAGAGAAAGAAGGAAAAAAAAATAAGGTTGCAGTGTGCACGGAATGCTGAAAATTATTTCAGAATATTTAATGTGAAATATACTTTAATCAGTCTCAAAGGAAAACTACGAAGACTCCACACGTAATATGTTTCTTACACATTTTTGCATTGTGTTTAACACCTGCTCTTAAATAGTGATAAAAAGACTTGAGGAGCACCAAGGGTATATATTTTTAGGTTGGAGCTGGGGTGTCAAAACTAAATGTTTCTTCAAGCGAGATTTCAATTCTCCCACATCAATCTTCTAACACCAGTTTCATGGGCATGAAGACACTTAATAAGTACCATTGAATGATGATTAACTTTCTAAATTACCAGCTAATTAATCTGCTGTGAACCTAATTGGTGAATTCACTCCTCCAAATCAGAAGTTAGGAGTGTGGGCAATCTCAAAATTAATTCATCTTGAAAAGCTAGAAAGCTAGAAAAATCCTATTACTTCATGTTAATTATAACTGATTAGAGAAAATATTTTGATAAAGACAGGCTGTTTTGCCCATTCTTTTTCCATGAGTACTATATGGTGAGAGTGCCAGGTTAATTCTACTTTTAATTGAAATTCTACAATCAAAGCTTATCTTTAAGCAAATACTACGGACATAGACATAGCCATTCTGTAATCTGGCCATGCAAAATATTTTTTAAATAAAAATTTGTTAAGTTGGAATGGCCAATAATATTAGCTGAAAAATCTAACTAAGAAGCTGTCCAAAATCCTAAAGAGCTAAAATAAGTCTTGAATAATATGCTTCAGGTTGAAGTAATGGTTATATCTCCCGTCAATGAACTATAGTTAATAAGATATACATAACTACCATTTGTTAGCATATACTGTCTCAGGAAATACATATTTTTTTGTGATTTATAAAACTCTTGAGACACTTGTAAATGAAGACATTGGGCAACAGATAAGTTAATTGCTCTTCACAGAAACAGAATTTAAAGCCAGGTGCGTGTAACTCTAAGACCTGTAATTTTTAAATTGTTTCTTACTCCCTCAAATACAAAAGCACAAAATAAAGCAAAACAAATAATAAACACACACAGGCACTCACATCTGTAAGTGCTACAGAGAGCTTATGTCTACAAGATTCTAGCTTCTCATTATGCTGATCTAAAGCCAGCAAAATACACCTGCTTTTAAGTCCCCTCACATTTGTTTTTTAATAATAATTTCAGATCAGAATGTTAAAGCAGGTGTTAGAAAAGCAGAATAAAGAGCCATAAGAAAAAAGCTAGTGTGAAACAGACATTCTTTTATATTTGGTTTTCCAGAGAATTCATGAATTTTGAGTGAAAAGGAAGAAACTTATTCTGTTAATTATTAAACTCAATTAAGATATACAGAGAAGACATTGTCTTCTCTGTCCTACATTTGTAATTTACTACAGAGTCTCTTTTTTGGCTTGTAAATTGCTTTGGCATTCATGACCTAACTACAAAAAAGTTCAAATCACTAGAGAGTTTGGGAAGAAATGGACATTTTATTCCTTGAGCATTCTTCAAGGGCCTAACACATTTCTTGGCATATACTGTACACCTTTTACAAACCTTCACCTCCTTCTTGACCTGAAACACCCTTACTCTTTCAGGTCATCCCTTTTTATTAACTGAGTGAACCCAGGAAGATATTTCCATATTAGGCAAAGAGTGTTGTATGTTTGTGAAATGACTTCCTAATTGTTTAATTCACCTTTGGTGTTTATTGAATGCTCTTCACTAAATATCTTCTGAGAAATGGGTAGTGCATTATATTCTTTTGTAATAGAGAGGTGGCAGAACAGACTGAACGTCAGTTTTTACTACTTAGGCAGGACAAATTTAATAAGCAACTCACTTATGCATGGTTTTAGGTATTGGTCACGCAAAGACAAATATTAGAAAATGTGCATCCCACACTGTTAGTTGTTGTCTACATAAGTAGACTTATCTCCCTTGCTTGTGTTCTTTTTCGTGTGTCCAACCTGTCACCATATAAGATAGGGAAGGCAACCATTGCCCTTGGTCCATAGATAAAACATGCATAACATAAGGTTAAGCCAATCACTGTTGTTCCATTTGATTTATTGGTAATGGCAGGAATATTTGGCCTAGTTACATCTAATGAAGCATGAGGGGAATTCAGCATGGAAACTTCTGGAATATTTCCATTACTTCCCCAAAAACGAAAACGGCAGAGATGAAACAAGGAAGAAAGGGAGAAAAGGGAGAGAACTGTCACAACTATTTTCAAGTCTTAATGTGGTATACGCAGACACACTATCTTTTGGGAATATTAAGGGAGGTTTATGTTTCTTTACAATCTATTAAAGTCTATACTGATTTGTTGCCATTAACATTAATATACAGTTAGGTTGATATAATGATGGCTAAATTCAATAGGTCTGCAGTTATAGTTTTGGTATCTATAGTGCTTTAAATATCTAACAATAGTCCTGACGTTGAGTTGTACACACCTATGTATTTATAAAATATGGCAATATTTGAGTGTGGTATAGAATGTAGCATTGTATTTTATATTTATGTCTAAATAAAACTTTACAGCTAATCAACTGTATAAATTATCGACCTGTGATGCAGATCCAGATCCCAATGATTAATATAGTGATGTTTTACTGGTATTAAACAACACAATCTCTAAGAATAATGATTACAATTTTTCTGTCTTTTGAGGTGCTTTTTATACAGTTGAATTTAGAAATCCCAGAATATTCCACATGGAATTCAACCATTTTTAAATTCTTAAAGTCACTAAGAATGAAGTGGCAATAATAAATAGATGCTTATCACAAGTATCTAAAAGTAAAAAAACTCAAAATTTTACATTTTTCCTTTTATAGGTACACTATAATATTTTGCATATTAATATAGCCTATTTAAAGAAGAAAATCTAACACTTTGCCCAGCTCATCATAATTCTAATTGAGTTCTAGCAGGCTCTGGGTCCCTTCGTATATAAAAATTACTTAATCTCAAAATCACCTTTAAATAAAAGTGTGTTTTGTCAATAAATATTGAAACTAAACTTTGGAAACATGGAAGACAGGGCACATAAAGTAATTCTTGTTCCCCTAAATACCTAGATGTGAAATGAGATACTATTAAATAAAATTTTAAAACAATTCGGAAAAAAATAATTCTCAAAGAAATTTGAAAATAAAAAAATGGAAAACCCTTAAAAGTACAAAGCACACAGATGTACTCAGACTAAAAAACAAAACAAAACAACAGCAAAAACAACAATGACAACAAAATAGAGCCTCAAATACCTATAGAAAAACTGCCCTTAGAGTGCTCCAATTTAAAAAACAATGAATAGAAAAGTATAAGGACTCATGACAATATTCAGAATAATTGTTGGAGAATAATATATGGCAAAACTAGGCTGATGTCTTTTTCCCACCCTGCTTGTGCTGAGCTTTGAATCACCAAGAACTGTATTCCTAGATTAAAGCCAAAACCTGGACTATTTGAGTTAAAAAGTATAAGAGGTACCTGGGGGACTGCAGCAATTCTCAACATTCACAACACAACCACGAGAAACCTCCTGACAACACATCTCACCTGTTTCCTACAATCATGAGGAATAAGTTCTTAGAATCAAAAAGGCTTTCTTGTGCTTCCACCTCTAAATCTCCCACAACTTATTCTGTCCAATTCTATCCCAGGAACATACAGTGAAGGGGATTCAGGGAATGAACAATCCAGCTCATCCAAATTAGGTTAGCACATTCCAACACATTCCTCAAGGGGCTTAAAGAAAAAGCATAAAGACCAAATATTTTTATCGAATTATGTAATTTGATAAAATTAATTATATAAGTAAATTATATAATTATATAAGTAAGTTAATAAATATGTATACCTGGAAAACATATTTCCTTCTACATAAAACTGACTTATTTTGCCCTTTGAGGAAAATAAGTACTCTTACAAATTTGACTACCTACTTCATCAAACAGGAGCATTTCAATGAGAAAAAATACATATTGCATCTTGATAATACAACATTAATATTGAGGTATAGATAGTGGATGACAAAAGGTGGTTTTATAATTATTCTCTATGCAATAACAATCTGCACATATTAAAAAGTCAGGTAGAAAGTGACTCATCAGTGGTTCCTTTCCTGTTTTTAATCTAGTCTATAGGTCGATTGAAAAGCAAAGTATAGGATATGATCAGGTTCCTGAATTTGTTTAGACCTGTTTATTTAATTGTAGTGTAGATTGGGTACAGTTAGTAGAATTCTTTTCTGGATGTTTTTGCTGGGCCAAGGCTTTGTGTAGGGCCTTTAGCTGGCTTCTTGTCTCTAGTTTCAGAGAAGGGTGTGTTAATGAAATATTTTTGGTGTTGAAGTTTTGGGTGTGATCTGGCAAGTGGCACTTAGGCTTATTGGTCAGTTGGTAGACTCTTGCTTGCTTGTGTGGCTCCTCTATGTATCCTAACAGTTGCAGCAGTGTTCCCTCTCAATGCTCTGAAAATGTTGTTCCTCTCCCCCTTGAGTGCTTGTTGTAGATCATGATTTGGCACTCCTGGGCTGCTCACGGTAGCTCTGGGGTGATTTCAGTATTTATGTTCCTTCCCTAGCTTAGAGGCAGCAGAGGAAGGGATCTAGGTAGTGGTTGTGGCCAAGGGTCTTTTGCTTGTCTCCTGTGGACTCCACCTCAGAGAGAAGCAGGTCAACAATCACTCAGTAAAATCAGCCCAGGATGGAGGATCTGTGCTGTGGGGGCAAGGCAAGGATTCCCTCTCTTGTGAGAAGCAGTGGGGTGTGCATGGGACCCTTGGAGACAAATTAGCCTCCTCCCCTGAGTCGACTGCAGTTTGTTAGAGGTGTGGATGAGGCATTTAGGGGTTTTGCTCCTATGTTAGTCCAACGGTGGCATGACAAGGGCAGTTCCCCTGCAGAGGCATTGACATAGAAGCTTTCAGTTACCCCTGGATGCTCAATCCAAGGAGTTGCTGAGTTGCTACTAACTGTATAGCTCTGGCCAGGGATGGCTGGAGACCCAGGCCTGGAGGACCTGCTGGTGAGGAGTTATGGGAAAGGGCAAACCTGTAACAGTCTGGCCACTTTCCTGTAGGGCTGTTGCAGTATGTTTGGGGCCTGCTCTAGTCCGTAGTTGCCTCAGATTTTCCAGTACTTGGAGGTATCACCAGTGAAGCCTGCAAAACAGCAAAGATGACAACCTGTTCCTCCCTTTGGAAGCTTTGCCCCAGGGAAGTAAGAGCCTGTTGCTGGCCTAAAGGCACCCATAAGAAGTGTCTGCAGACTTCAGTTGGGAGGTCCTGCCCAGTGAGGAAAAACAGGATTGGAGATCCGCTTAATAAAGCAGTCTGGCCACATTTTGATAGGGCAGCTGTGCTGTTCTGGGGGTCCACTTCAGCCCCCTGTTGCCTCCAAAATATTTTTAATGTATTTTTATCTCTGATAGCTTTTGAAATAACATATTATTTAAGTAGATGTTATTTTACAAGGGATCCTTCAAAAAGGAAAAGGGTATGTGGAGGTCCTATGGTCATATACATTTTGGGAACATGAAATAAATACAATCCCTCAGCACAGCCCAGTTGCTTTGCCAAAATGTAGGCTAACTGTTACTTTAAGCGGGTCCCTCATCCCATTTCTCCTCACTCGGCAGGACCACTCAACTGGGGCCTCCAACGTCCCTGGTGTTCTCCTGCTGACAGAGATTTGCAACATCCCTGAGATTAAGCTCCCAGAGGAAGGAGTAGGCCACTATCTTTGTTGTTTGGGTGACTTAGTTGTTCCAACCTTTGGGCTTCGGAGTGTCTGAGGCAACAATTAATTGTATTTATTTCTCCTATTAAAGAATCACAATATTTAAACTTTGCTTATCAAGACTCTATGGAATCCTGTTGTAATAAAGCTGCTAACTTTGTCTAATATAGTCCTTACAAATAGTCTTCCATTACCAAAAAATTGTCTGCCACTACCAAAAATGTAACATTCCAGGAAATCTTATTTTCATGGTATAATAATGTGTATTATACAGACTTAGAATTTAGAATATGATAATGGAGCAAATTGATTGCTAGAAACTCTGTTTTAGATAAATGATGTTCAGTAGACCTTTCTAAGATGGTGGAAATGTTCTATACATGTGCCATTCAATAAACTAGACGCTAAACTATTGGTCTATTTGCACTTGAAACGTGGCTAGTAAGATCCAGAAATACAATTTTAAATTTAATTTAATTTAACTTTAAATAACAGCACGTATTTTATTGTGTAGCACAGCTATAGTCCTTTTGTAGTACAATTTTAAATAAGCAAATCGGTCCCAAATTCTTCATTAATAATCTTCAGTATATAGAGGCATGTGCCTTTGATGTGAAGAGTGCATATTATATATAGTTTAGACAGGGGTTATTTTATGGCTGCCATGGCTTCATTAAATTACAAAAAGATTTTAATAGGATTAAGAAACTCTTCCAAAATAAATTATGACATTTCAGACATGAATTATCTACATATAGACTTTCATTGCATATTAAAAAAGAATCTAATGCAAATATCAAAAATTCTTTTCGAAAGAATTTTTTTTTTTTTTTTTAGGTAGTATAAGAACAAAAATTTTATTCTGTTCTGAAAGTCTGGAATGTATTATCATATTATGGCCATTTTAATGAAAATTTAGAACAGTAAAATTTAAATTTAAATGTATAATTTTATACAGAAATTTTGACTCAGTGTTAAACATCTTAAAATTGACAATGTTAACTAGAGAAATCATTATTAAAAGACATTTTAATTAAATGTAGCTAATCAAGGCTGGACACGGTGAGTCATGCCTGTAATCCCAGAAAGCTGAGACGGCCAGATCACTTATGATGGCGAGGAGTTGCAGAGGAGCCTGGCTAAGTGGTGAAACCCCATCTCTATTAAAATACAAAAATTAGCCGGGCGTGGTAGCGTGCACCTGTAGTCCCAGCTACTCGGGAGGCTGAGGCAGGAGAATTGCTTGAACCCAGGAGGCAGGGGTTGCAGTGAGCCGAGATGGCGCCACTGCACTCCAGCCTGGAGAGAGAGCGAGATTCCCTCTCAAAAAAATAAATAAATAAATAAATAAAAGTAGCTAATTAACAAATATAGAAGCCATACTAACCATCTAACCATTTTAGAACATAAAGCTAAAAAAAAACCACACTTAGTAGATACAGGGAAAATGTAAAATGATATTAACAAAATGGAATTAAATACAAAAAGATAAAAGGATAATGCAAGAATAAAGGGTTTTTAAAAATTGTTATGAATACAATACAATAAAATTAAAATTAGTGGTGGTGCTTTTTTAAAAATCTCATGTAGTGTCTGATAATTTTTTCTCTTTTTAAGTTTTCTATGTTTATATAACACAATGTTTGAACTACATTTATTAATTAAATGCAAAACCTGCTTATTTACCTTTCCTAGGCTTAAAATACCATGTGTATGTGTACTGTTTCAATTTTCCCTTACATTTCAAACAGTTTCTACAATTTATATGTGATATTCTACTGTTGGTGCGTAATGCTTCCTAACAAATAAACTTTTATGGCCGCTAAATGTATATACAACGAGGCTTCTTTTTTACATTATCTTTTTGGTTTGAATATTATTTCATGACACATTACTGCTGCTGCCCATGGCAATCCTGTCTTATATTGCATTTGTCTTGTAAACCTTTAGTTTTTTTTAATAATGAAATGTTGCATATAAGAAACTCTCTCTGATAAGCAACTCGTCAGGGGCATTTGTTTATATTCTATAAATATTTACCTTTCTAAGATTGCTTTTAATCAGAATTTCCTAAGGACATGAATAAAACTAGGTGTATTTAAAAGTTTTTCACGTGGTTCTGATGCAAAGCTAGTTTGGTGTACCTTTACACTAGGCTCCAAAGAAACCGAAAATTTTTTTTTAAGAATCAAAGTAATACTTCCCACATGTCATGCCAAGTATAGCAATTAATAAAAGTTTAAATATATAACTACAATAGCAAGCTTGACTAGTTTTCAAACTTTTAGATTACTCTATGGTAATTAAGACGTTATCTGTCCCACTCCCTTGATTTAAATATTTGTATTATTTGGGGTACAACCTAAGTTGTGGCAGACATGGACTCCAAAGCACAGTCATTTAAAGATGATAAAAAAGATAAACAACATTTCTTCAACATAACACTTCAAAGATAGGCAAAGACTCTGTCTCCAAAATAAATAAATAAATAAAAATAAATAAATAAATAAATAAATATAAAAATTAAAAAAATGTGCTTCTATCTGGGTTAACTAAACTCAGAGTTTCTGACATAAAATAATAGTAGAATGAATACCAGGGGTAATTAATAATATTTTACCTAATACTTTTCTTCTGCCTGGCACTTAATTGTCAGCATTATTCAAAGATTTATCTCTGGTTCTTTATCATTTTTTGTATTCTCTCTTTACAGAGTTTTATTTTCAGACTTTAAAACATGTGTCCTTTCTTTACACTCTTATGCACAGTTAAATCATCAATTGGGCATAATTTTTCACTCCAAACCCTATAGCCAATTGGCCTGTCCACTTGGGGTCTATTAATCCCATTGAACTACCCAGACACATCTGTTTAATCCTGAACATATTTTTCCTCCTGTATTCCAGGCATTAGTGAATGCACTACAATTTAGTCATATGCTTAGGTCTTTATGCGACCTTCTACCTCTAAAGAGTCACTCAGCCCTATAGATTTCTTCTTTGTGCTGTTTGAATTCATCCGTTCTCTACTATTTTCAAGCCCATACCTTAATTTAAATACCTATCACAGTTCTTCTACATTATAGCAAATTTATCCCCATTAATCTTCCTACACCCCACTCTAGATTTCTCATATATTCCAAACATAGTACATCCCAGAAATTACAAATCTGATGATGTCACTTTCTCAGATAAAACTTAACGGAGACTGTAGCCAGGCAGGATATGCTGAACTTTACCGTCTCTCTACTACTTTACATTCTATGCAGCCCTTCCTGACTAGTGTCAGTTCCCTGTAAAAAGAAGACTTTCTATCATATTTTGAAATCTTTCCAACCTCCTTCTTGCGATGACATGACTATTAATTCCTTTGTTTTCTTATTTTATCAGTACTTCTTTATGTCACAACATCTGTATTACCATTTTACAATCTTTTGCTTCCATATATACCTCAGGTTACTACCAAGCAAACACCTTGAAGTCACACAGCAGTTGCTTAATTACTGCTGTGTTTAGAATTATAGAATCTTACGAACTGAGGAAACGAAAGAATCTTCACATTTAAAAAGCTATGTAAACCAAACCTTTAACAAAGAATCCCAAAAGTAATACAATATCATATTATTATTAAACGTAGCCATACTGTATCAAATACTCTATCTCAAAAGTTGAGGGTATTCCTATCACTTTTGAAAGCCATAATTCTCACAGTATTCTTCCTTATATTTTACTGAGAGGGTTACTTTTTATTATTATTATTATTACTATTTTTTAGACGGAGCTTTGCTTTTGTTGCCCAGGCTGGAACGCAGTGGCGCAATCTCAGTTCACTGCAACCGCCGCCTCCCGTCAAGCGATTTTCCTGTCTCAGCTTCCCAAGTAACTGGAACTAGGGAATTACTATGCGCGTGTCACCACGTCCTGCTAATGTTTTCTATTTTTCGTAGAGACGGGGTTTCACCATGTTAGTCAGGATGGTCTCGATCTCTTGACCTTGTGAACCGCCCGCTTCGGCCTCCCAAAGGGCTGGGATTACAGGCGTGATCCACCGTGCCCAGTCATGACTTTTTATATATCATACACTTTGGTCCGAGTTCAGGAAAACAATAAAATCTGTTTTATTTTGCAGCATCTACGGCAAACATTGAAACACGAACTATCATACACTATGGAAAATCTGATAAAATTAAATAAGATATCTTTAATTTTAATATGAGACTTTGAAGTAAACTGCTGTTATCTGCAAAAAAATGTAATTAATTATCATGAAAAATGTAATATTCACATATACATGCTTTTCTCAGCCTTTAAATGTTAAACTCAAAAACACCTGACCAAGAAAGTATAATTTAGATGCAAAACATTTTGGCTCACTGTGAAACCAATATAATTTACTCACACCAATAAAAATAATTGCTGAAAAGAAAGATTTATTATTCAGTCAATTCAATATATTATAAGCAGAAACCAATATACAGTGGCAATCAATTTATTATACTATATAAAGCATTTCATGTGGAAACCAATTTATAATAAACCAAAGACTTAGTGCCAAGCACATTTATAAAAATCTTGATATAATATTCACATAAATTCCAGGCAAAAAACTAAGACCTGACTTTATAGACATCCTTGAGAGGAACACCGCCCTTCTTTATTTCTAATCCTATCAATTTCCAAAAAAACCACAGATTTATATGAACTAGGTTTCTTTTTTTATTATCATTGCCAAAATGGAAAAGGAAATCATTAACAAAATAGAAATGAATTATTCTTTAAAAGCTTAACAATTATTCAAATCTGATAAGAGGTGGAAGTTACGACCATAGAACAGCCGTAGAATTACATTTTTGCTGACTTGATTTTATTTAAAGGAATAATTTCACAGCATGGATTTTGCAAGCACTAACACACTTCTCTGATTCACATTTTAGATTTGCTGTAGCCAAAGGAGCCCTTGCCAACTTAATAAAGCTTTTGCAACTTGAAATAAATAGGTGTTTCCAAAATATTTCAATTGTTCTCTTGATGACTCTGAGAGATACGGGGTGAAACTGATTTTAGGAATGCAAAATTAGACATTCAGAGGCAGTCACAATGTCCTCTCTTACACAATCATATCTCTTGTGTCCTTTACACATGAATGACTATGTACAGAGATTTCAAGGGATTACTAAGTCAAAAAGAGGAAAATCAGGTAGGGAAATTTCAAGGTTTTCCCTTTTTTCCAAATGTATTTAAAAGTAATTCCACTAGTCAATTTTTACTAGGGAATGTCCATCCTATAGCTGATGGGACAAATGAAAATAATAATACTAGTAATCATGATAATAAGTCATTGCCCCAAGTATTTTTGGGGGGATCCATCCTAAAATAAACAGCAGGAGCATTTACTTTCCAACCTGTGAGCATAGATATTACAGGATAAACTTTAATTTTTTTTATACATATATTATACCCAATATGAATTATATTTTAAAATTTAAACGAATTATAATTTGTAGGTAGTCTGCATTTTATCTGGTGACATAGGCTGGCTTCTTTTTAAGTGGCAATTTATATAGTGAAACTAAACTCCTTACTTTTCCTTAATTAAGATTTTACTTTTTATTTTTAGTTTTTTTCTCCTGAGATAGGGTCTCATTCTGTCACCCAGGTTGGAATGCATTGGCATGATCATGGCTTACTGCAGCATTGACCTCCCTGGGCTCAGGTGACCCTCCCACCTCCACCTCCTGAGTAGCTGGGAACATAGGCGTCCACCGCCACACCTGGCTAATTTTTTGTATTTTTGGTAGAGACGGAGTTTGGCCATGTTGTCCAGGATGGTCTCAAACTCCTGGCCTCAAGTGATCCTCTCACTTCAGCCTCCCAAAATGCTGGGATTACAGGTGTGAGACACCGTTCCCAGCCAGGGCTTCACTTTTATGCTCTCGCTTAAAAAAAGCATCTAAAAGCGTAAACGCCTCCCTTAATTTCTTATGGATAAACAGAAGCCTGGGTGTAAGAAATGGCTCAGCCTATTGCTGACCAGCAACCCACTCATTTTTTTCCTACTGTGGCAATGCCCCTATAAACACTTTAAAAACAGATGTTTTTGGCCAGGGTGTGGTGGCTTACGCCTGTAATCCCAGCATTTGTGAGGCCAAGGCGGGTGGATCATGAAGTCAGGAGATCGAGACAATCCTGGTCAACATGGTGAAACCCCGTTTCTAGTAAAAATACAAAAATTAGCCAGGCATGGTGGTGGGCGCCTGTAGTTGCAGCTACTCGGGAGGCTGAGGCAGGAGAATCGTTTGAACCCAGGAGGTAGAAGCTGCCGTGAGTGGAGATCGCACCACTGCACTCCAGCCTGGGCAACAGAGCTAGACTCTGTCTCAAAAAACAAACAAACAAAAAACAGATGATTCCTTTGAACTTTATCTACCAGGAACCTTGCCAAAAACTTCGTATGTAATATCTCGTTTAATAAACTCAGCAAGTTTATGATATGAGAGTTATTATTTTTGCCATGATTTCCATTATCACGATCATTGAGCAAGTAGGGTTACAAGTTAACTAAAAGTCTATCATGTGTTTAATGGTAATTCAGTTACTCAAGACCTATAAAAGTTCCCTTTTTTATGTTGATCTGATCATGTAAATACAAGGCAGAAAATTATGACTCACTGTAGCTCCCCACCCTGGCCAATAATTCCTCACCATTCCAACTTCTCTATATTGTTTCTTATTTTTCAGTCACTACTTTGTTAGGAATAGGAAACAAATGCACATTAGGTAAATAGGGAAAACGACAGGAAAAAAAATATTTAGAAACATACACCACACACACACACACACACACACACAGACACTAGAATGTAAGAATATATGAGGAGTAATTTAAATATTAAATCCCAGGAGCGTTTACTGGTAAAGTCAGCATCCTAAGAAAAGTAGGGATAAAGATAACGAAAATCCTGTTCAAGTACCTAGAAGAAAAACGGCAATCTCAGCGAGGTTCCCACCGGCATGTGGTGACTTTGTGAGTGTTAGGAAAAAATAGACAATCTAGGTGTATAATTAGCTAAAAGGAAGAGTCTTAGGTAGAACAAGTAGGAAAAGAGTGTTCCCTCTTGAATGATGAATTAAGTGTTTCCTCTTGAATGATGAATCAACTTCTTTGAGTTCGATGCGGTTGAAATCACGCTGTCTGGCAAGCAAGCCCACAGTTTGATTTCAGCTGCCAACTCCCACCCGCTTGGCAAAAGGGCCCATAAAGAGGACACTACACACAACAATTTTGTGGGTGGTCCAGCAGGGTAGTAAAAATACACTTCCATTGCAAATGGATGTCAATAGCCCAATCTCCAGTAGTCTTAGAAATATACCAAGTTCGCATGATGAACATGTTTCCTCTTTGTTCTGGTTTTGTGGAAGAAGTAACCTGAATTTGTCTGGGAATTACAAGATGATTAGGCATAAGGAAGAAGTACAACCTTATATAGTAGGTCATTAAAAAATGTTTTTACTGTTACTACTATCGCTGCCAGAGAATAAACTCAAGTATGTTGTTAACTGTAGTTCACTTTTGAGTCATTCTGCTGCTATTTCAGATATTACAATCATTTTTTTAAAATCTTGCTTATATGTGCTCCAGTGGGACAGAGATTATGTCTGTTGTACTCATGGTTGTACTTGCAGCACATCATAGTACTTAAATAAATGTTAGCTGAATGAATAAAGTAATGAATGGAATGTGGACTATAAATTTATACAATACATTGTATTTCAGCAATATATTATAGCATGTGGGGAACACATTCTACCATGAGGTAAGATTGGGTGCTCAAACAGAAAACAGAGAATAACGCTCTCCCCAACTTTCTGATATCTTCCTCCTGTTTTGCCTTTCTGAACACTCTTTTAAAAATGTTTTTAATAGGGCAAATATTGAGTGTAAGGATAAAAAATAAAGCAGATTTGAGAAGACCTATTCCAGGAGAAACTAGACTTACCTGATTAGTAGGAGATAGGTAGTCTGAAGCAAGAAAAGTATCCAAATCTGAAAAGTTAAGGGCCATGTTCTCATGCTAAGAAGTATTACGTTGACCCTTGAATGAAGCAAGTTTGAACTGCACTGGTTTATTTATAGGCAATTTTTTTTTTCTGCAAATACAGATAGAAAATACAGTATTTGTGAGATGAAGTCCCGTGTATATGGAGCAAGGACTTTTAATATACATAGGTTGCCCAGGGCTGACTACAGGACTTAAGTATGCTAGAATTTGGGGTTTATTTATTCATTGAATTAATGCATATTTATAGAACACCAACCATTTGCCAGGTACTAGGTCAAACACTCATTATTCAATAAGAATAAGATGGATATGAATCTTATTCCAATACATGCACATTTCTTTGAAAGTAATTAATTATATAATAACAATAAAGAATGACCAGGACCAATGGTCAAATTAGTTGACCACCATAATTCTTTCAAAGCACCGCACTTCTACTACTGGCTGATGGAGAATCAATACAAAGCCCTGCCATACAGCATAGACCTGAGTCAAACTGGACAAGTTTGAATGCTTAACTTTACCGATGACTTAGGCAAAGTGCTTAATCTATGCTTTGTTTTCCTCATTAATGAAATAAGAAGTATAGCACTAATAATAAAGTTTTCATGAAAAATAAATAAGTTATCTTCAGTAGCATACTTAGAACTTATTGCTACATAGTAAGGACTCTGTAAGAATTTATTAAATAAATAATATTTATGGATCCTTTAAAATACTAGGCTTCTATACACCTTTGGAAATAATGTGCTTAGGTGATGTAAACTCTCCTTACTACCTCCTAAGTTCAGGGGATTTCACTGATAGCTTTGTTCCTAAGAGTAATGTATAAAGTTGATAGGTGGATTAATGGGAATGTAACAAGAGGTGTAATCCATTATTTAGTATTTGCTCTAAATGTATTTTAGAAGTCAAGGGATTAATAAGATTTAGAAGTAAGTAAAAGGAAATATATGTGTTTATTGTAGAACCTTATTAGCAAAATCCAAGCCTGCATAAAGAACCAAGCCATATTTATTTCTTGAGTGCCTACTAGGATTTAGCTGTTCAGGATAGATTATAGGCGTAAGATCAGCAGCTTACATGATTGAAGAAGCACGGACAGTATCTATGATGTTTTACTAAAGAGTACAAAACAGTATAAGATTATGATTGTGTTATAGGCACTTCCTGACATCAGAAATGGAAGAAAAGGAAAGAATGAGCCAAATAAGTTAGATTTGACCCCACTCCCAAATTCCATCTTTTCAGCCCTTTTAACTCATCTCTTACTTTTATCCTTGAGTGGTATGCCCTTCTGGTTTTGTCTTAGGCTTTGTCTATTATAGAAGCTGAACAAAAGTAAGTGTAGATGCTGTTCAACTGTCTTCCCAAGTTAGAAGATCTTGTTCTGGAGTGCCTTACATACAGTCACGTCCACATATGCAAACATGGAGATTTTAAATTGGAAACCCAAAATATATGAATGTGAGTTTCCCCAAATGGATCTTCTTCCTTGAAAATTCCAGACCATGAGCAAATAGGGATTTACACGAAGAAAAAAACATCGCTTCTCTGAGGAATTTGGCATTTCGGGATGATTTATTACAGCTTAGCTATACTTGTTACCCTCTCAAGAGTGCCTTACATACAGTCACACCGACATATGCAAACATGGATTTATATAATTCCTCAGAATTAACTCAGTTGAAATCTATAAGCTTATTACTGGCTTTATATCCCCCAAAACTGTCCATGCAAACAAATTGAAAATATTAACGTTTTAAAATTGAGCACACAAAGAATAGTAGTTAATGTTCCTATGTTTGCCTGACCAGCGCTGAAGAATCATTGTAATCCAGTTGTTTCGGAAAGACAAACCATTACAAGATGGGTTTTGTGTCCACTGACTTTCAATTGATGTTATCTATTAAACAGAGTAGAAGATGGAATAATAAAAAGGAATCAGTCGTTTGTCAACATTTGAAGTCCACCAACCACCAGGAGTTTTAACGGTTAAATGTCGCCTATCATTACTTGTATTATAATTGTTTGAGATGATGATATGCTAATTACCCTGATTTGATCACTATAAATTATATGTATTGAAATATTACTATGCACCCATGAATATGAACACTTATTATTTGCCAATTTAAACATTTAAAAAGAAAACGTTAAATTAAGTAACAGCAAACACTGAGAGCTTATCATGTGCCAAGCATTCTTCCAAAAATTAACTCATTCAGTGTGTACTAACTTAATCATCATAACAACTCTAAAAAACAGGTGAAAAAAAAAGGAGGGAGAGAGAGTGATAAATAACTTGCCTAAGATCACACAGCTAGTAGTAAAACAAAGGGTGTCTGCTCTTAACCTTTATATTGCACTGCCTCATATTGACTCATATTTGTATATAAAATAGGTTCACAAGGCAGAACTTATATTTTTGCCCTGTTGAGCTTTTTCAGCCAAGACAAATTTGTCATGATATAAAATAATTTTTCTCTCAAAGATGAGAGCATATTGAGATCGTTTCTGATGTTTTCTTATCTAGTTCAAATAACTAAAAGTTGTTTTTCAACCAAGACATCAGAAGACTGCAGACTTGAATGAATCTGAAGGTCAAAAAGAACAAAAGATATTTCTGGTCCGTGGGTGACCATCATCTTATTGGAAAAATTACACCTGATTCCTCTTTTATATAATGCAACAGGAAATGAATACTTACCAAAAAAATCTGAAAATGAAAGTTGCTCTTTTCATTAAATGTATATAATATTAGCCAAAAAGGTTAACGATGACTTGTTAATTAAATGAATTTGTTGATCTAGGAGGCACAACCAAGTTTGTGTTTGTTAGGTAAATTTGAGCTGTAAAAATTTATATATTGTTTTAAATGTATATAAGTAGGATACTAATTTGCAAATTTATCCTAAATAATGGATTACAGAGAGGTAATTACAATGAAAATAAAGAAATAATAACAGATTTAAGGGAGTTTATGTGCATTTTAAAATTTCTTGTTTTTCATTTTTACCCATCATTCCAAACCCAATCTGCTGTAGGCTAATAAGAAAATTAGTTTCCTCTTTCTTAAGGCCTTTTCTTGGTAGCTCAGGGACATCTTATAGGGATATGTTTGACACACTCATTAACAAGATGGTAGTACTCCCCATTAAATAGAGTTGGTGGCCCTGGGAACATTTCTCTCTCCCTGCTCTTATTTGAACAGGGAGGGAAAAAAAAATAGCCAAAGAGAGTAATCTAATTTTACTAAAATAGATAAATGAATGAATAAGTCACATTTATATGAAATCATTGATACATATTTGCATGAAGTAAACCAAGAAGATACAACAATATATAAAAGTGTGCTAATAACATGTACACGCATAGAAAGACTGTTTTCCCAGGTTTTATTTATTTAAATAGGCTGTTGAGATGCCTTACTTTCTGATTTTTGGATTGAAAGATCTTATATATTGTCTCTGTATTAATCCATATCGTAGTCACAAACATGAATCTAATTACCCAAGATCTCCTAGTATGAATTAATTTACTATACTTAACAAACTTTATATTTTTGAAAGACTAAAGAAACATTTAAACTTTCATAAAAAATACTGATAGAGAAGAGTTTCTACCCTAAATGTAATGCTATTCCTTACATTTCTTCTTTTTTACCCCAATCATCTTCATAATGATCATGACTTTTCTGGGAACCATCAACCATCACCAACTCCATCTTTCATTACAGCTGCTTTACTAACATTGTATATTTTTCTCCAAACACATATCCTTTATAAATAGCTGTGTGCAAATTGTTAATTTTAGTTTTCCCCATCTTTTCTTTAGGTATTTTAAGAAATAGACTTTGATTCCTTTCTCTTCTTCATATGCATCACTATTTTCATCACTCTTCTTCCTGGTCTATACATTTTTCTGCATTTCCTCTTTCTTTCATTTTACAATTGTGACAAAGTCCCTTCAAAAGATACAGTCTAGTAGGGGAGAAAGGCAAGTAAATAGGCAACAACAATACTAGTTGATAAATTCTAAGTTGCGAGCAAGCATGAGGGATTATGAGAATATGTAAAATAGCCTGCATCTAACTTTGAGGGATGAGGACATGACATCTAGTTAAAAGTCTGTCTTTTAGCTGAATTTGAAAGAATGACAAGTTACCTAACCACTAACAAAATTAATGCTAGGAAACTTGAATCAGGTGCTTAGTTAACATTTATTCCAGAATTTTTCAGATACATATTTCGAGAATGATTATAACTACAGAACAATCCCACTGGATTGAAGGAAGATTAACAGAGGTAAGGAACAACAAATGCATTTAATCAAAGTTTTACATGAAATGAAAGCCTCCAGAATGGAGACCCAATGGAGACAGGAAAACTGTCCACATTTATGCTTAGATTTGATGAAGAATGGGCAGCCATGTAGAACGGTGACGGGATAGGAATAGACTAAAGGGGGAAACCTAGGAAGGTGCGTCTGTTCCCATCCTCCTTGGCCTCTGTGCAGCATTGTTTCTTTCTGGGTATAAGGCCAGACCCTCTCTGGGATGGGCATCTTATGGCCCATTAACAAACAAAGTCTGACAAGAATCTCTTTATGTCCAGGCCTTACACAGAAAGGCAGGGGAAAATTAGAGTAATATTTTTGGGTTTTATGGCTGGCTTTGGGCGATAGGGGTTCTAATTTCTGTAGTCCCCCTTAGGGAATAGAGAGTCTGGTTTCTCCGCCTTGACTTGAGGAAGAATGAGGCGGGCAGACAGAAAGGCAGAAGGTCAGTGAAAACGGTGCTACTAAGGCTGCTATTGAGGCTGCTTCTGGGGCCTTTATTTTGGGGTATTAAAGAAGCAAGGTCAACAAGACGTCACTACTGAGGTCCTTTCCGTTTCCTTCAGTGTAAGATACTCAGCATGCCAAGGTGTCATGCTTTGGGGTTTCATGCACTGAGTTCCAACAATGGTAACTTTTATGTTCTGCTGGTAAGAGCTGACCAGTTCACTGTAAGGTTTAGGTAAGACTCACAATATAGGTCATAATCTATCATCTGCAATAGCTTTTAGATTGTGTCATCTTCGCCAGCAAGTGAACTAGTGTAACACACTCTAAATCTTTGTCTTCTTTATGCATATCTCTGAAAGAAAATAATATTGCTTTAAAAAAAATTGAATGAACATGCTCTCCTATCAGCAGGCAGTCTTCAGTTAATATTGTGCTGTGATGCAAAAAAATATAGAATGGTAGACGTGGACCTTTATGCTGCATTAAATAACATTTTATGAACAGAAACAGAGCATATAATATCTGAGGCAAAGAGATAGAACACAAAAGTGTTGAATAAGATGTAATTTATTTTCTTAAATGGCTCTTGTCTATTATATTTCAGTTTCATCTCTCTTTATAATAGATATTCTTATCCGACATTTATCTGCCATCACTTTCTGACATAATACACATCTTGTGGTTTCCAATTTTATCACACAATAAACTTCTTTTATGTTCTCAAAAATAACATGAGTTAGAATTGACTAAAAATAATCCACAGTATTACCATAGGTATTTCAAGTTAGAAAACTGATTTTTTTTTTATACTGTCACTGCCTATAAAGAATGGATTTTGGAGGACTTTGAAGGATTCTACTAAAATATCTTCAGAGGGTTTTAAAGCTTTTATTTCTACTTAAATTACAAAGAGAATTTGTTCAGATCATTACACAAAAACAAAATAAGCCAAAAAAGATGTCTCCTTATGCTTCAGCCTCTTTTGCTAGTTTTCTCCATATTAATAACTGTTGTTGTTATAATATTTGCATTATAAATGTTTTTTGCAGTTTCATCATTATCTGTTAACCTGCTTATGATGTATCTTTAGTTACTTATTTTCTGCAAACTTCTACACCAAACCAAAAATAGACTGAATTTCAAAGCATCACAAAGGGTGATTCTGTACTCTTCCCTACAAAACAATAATTTTTTCCCATCTGTAACACGTCTTTCTCCAACTTTATCTTTAAAATCATTATTAATAGCTTCTAAATTCCTGATTCTTCCAAAAAGCATTACCAGTAATCAAATCTGTACCTGTTTCCTCTCAATTAATTCTGAAGTGCCTGTGGAGCGTTCCTTCTAATCATCTCTTACAAATGGCAGTAAAATTACACACTTTCCTATGCTTGGCATACCTAATTATTTTATTATCTGTATAACAACAAATAGTAATTGCTTTGTTTGTAGGTGGTCTTTTTTGATGAAGAATAGATTAAATCTATTGCAATGTGATGAACAATTTAGGGAGATTAAACATTCAGACTTTATACTCTTTTGCCAAGCAAATTAAAGACATGTCTTTTTAAGTGACAAATGACATATTAACTTTCATAGTAATAAAATAATGCCTCTTTATTTGCTTATTGTCTGGTTTTATTAATTGTCTTTGCATTATCTACAGTGAAATTGCAGCTTAAAATCTATAGTAGTATAAATAAACTTCAAGCGACCTGGCGCTTTAGAAAATATTTGAATGGATATTCTATTGCATCTATACAAAGTCCACTTAGATAAAGAGTATGATGCTTTTCTTAGACATTGAGGGTTTGGATCTTGATCCAAACACTAATAGCTTTGTTACCGTGGGCACCCAAGCTATAAAATGAGAATGATAAAATGAAGTTAATTAATTTTCTTGAGTAAATAAAAAGGATGAAGCACTTAGCACAGGGTATGGCACAGAATAAATATTTGACTGTTAGCTGTGACTTTTATGGCCAAATAAAGAAGAGTCTATCAAGATATGTTAAATATAAGTATGTTAGCATTCCCATTTTGTCCACTTATTTGATATACATATATATATATGTAATCTTACTACTTTTATTTTCAATTGAAAGTCAATGTATTCTAAACCAAAAAGTCTTACAAGATAGAAATGAATTTTAAGTTCTTCCTACCAACCATCTAATGAACAATCTCTACATTTAACTTTGTAGCAATAGTTTTTAGAGATTATGCAAAAAATCCATTTATAATTATAGTCTATGAGAACATAGTCTGTATGTATGAGTTTCTCTAAGAAAATCTGTTTGGTAGCTTTCCAAAGGAAGGCATACCACCTAAAAATACGATGGGATTGGTTCTGGTATTTATCATTACCCAGTGCTATCAGTCTAACCCTGCGTTTCAGTGTTAAGGAATCAAACTATTTTCATGCAAAATCTGTGAAAAGTATTTGTTGACTGAATACAAGTTCTAAGGAAAGTTTTAAGGAAAGCAATACAGTAAAAGGAAAACAATTGCTTAAAAACACAATTTTCATAATATAGTCCCATGAAAACTCATGTAGATTTTACAAATTATGTCATAGAGCCAAAAAATTTGCAATGACAATTAGGTCTCGTTAATTAAAACATTGAATGGGCACTGTTTTAGAGTGTATTTATTCTATTTATTTATTTATTTATTTATTTAGAGACAGAGTGTTACTTTGTTGCCCAGGCTGAAGTGCAGTGGCACAATCTCGGCTCACTGCAACCTCCACCTCCCAGGTTCATGTGATTCTCCTGCCTTAGCCTCCCAAGTAGCTGGGACTACAGGTGCGCCACCACACCTCACTAAATTTTGTATTTTGTTTTTTTTTTAGTGGAGAAGGGATTTCACCTTATTGGCCAGGCTGTTCTGAAACTCCTGACCTCATAATCCACCCGCCTCAGCCTCCCAAAGTGCTGGGTTTAAAGGAATGTATTTATTCTTTAAATAAAATGTATTCCTTTATATTCTTTGAAATATATTAATTTAAAAAAACAAACCTCATGAAGCAATTATGCATCATTGAATATCAATAATAAGTAATTTGATAAAATTCATTTGGTAATAAGCAAAAACACAAGATTTTACATTAAATATATACTGCAATATAGTATTTTGTTCTAAGTAGCCATTTATTGCACATCTGTTTGTATGTTATGTGCCCTGTGTATACCTAACAGAGTAAAACCTACTAGAGCGTGTCCAAGACACAAAATAGTTACCATTTATTGGCTGGTTATTTTTAGTTTCCTGTATATATTAGGATATTTTTGAGACTCGAGAAGTTGTTTAAAGATTATTTTGCTTAGTGTCTAAAATATAAAACTAAACCAAAACTATTAGTTTCTTTGAGATTTATTTGGAAGATGTAAGAAATGAACTTGTCCTAAAATTTACTTCAAAGTTTTTTTTAAGACTCCTCTGGATGACAAAAAACTTCTTTATACAGAGTCATGGGACAGATCTAATATGAAATATTTTAAAAATCCCCTAAGCTATAAACTAAACACTATTTAAAAGGACTTCATATTATTTTTTAAAACTAAGAAAAATTATGAGAAAAACTATTTTAAATGCCTTTTATATCTGACCTATAAAACTGTCCAAAGACATGAAAAGTTAAATTTGTAAAAATTTTCTTCAAAATGTGTTTTATAAAAAAAAAAATAAAATATTCAAATCTTACTTTATCATAATCTGAACTATATCAGATTATATTTGAAGCTTCAAGCTTCTGGAAGTGGTTTACCTGGTAGTCTTGGTAGTAATTTTATTTCCTGAAGAATATTTTGAATCACCAGCATCATAGACTCTTATCTGCACACTTAAAACTCTTGGAAACTTTATGGATTAGCTGTTGTTACAGAATAAATCACCCAAAATTTAGTGGTTTGTGAAAACAACCATTTATTTAGCTCACCCTGTACTCAGCAGGGCAATTCTGTTGATTTAGGCCAGGCTCAGCTGATCTTGGATGGATCTCACTCTTGGCTTTGTAAGCAGTCGCTAGGTAAACTGGGACTAGCTGAAAGTTAGCTGGAGGAGGATGCTGAATATTACTGCCCGTGCCTTCTTACCTCCCAGCAGAATAGCCACATCTTGTTTTTTTTTTTTTTTTTTTGAGACGGAGTCTCGCTTTGTCGCCCGGGCTGGAGTGCAGTGGCCGCATCTCAGCTCACTGCAAGCTCCGCCTCCCGGGTTCACGCCATTCTCCTGCCTCAGCCTCCCAAGTAGCTGGGACCACAGGCGCCCGCCACCTCGCCCGGCTAGTTTTTTGTATTTTTTAGTAGAGATGGGGTTTCACCGTGTTAGCCAGGATGGTCTCGATCTCCTGACCTCGTAATCCGCCCGTCTCGGTCTCCCAAAGTGCTGGGATTACAGGCTTGAGCCACCGCGCCCGGCCGCCACATCTTGTTTACCAACAGTAAGGAGACATCTCTTTTCGTGTGCATGCTTATATTACTCTTGCTACTCTCTCACTGATCAAAGAAAGTTACTTATCAAGTCCAGAGTCAGTGTGGGAAGGTTCTCCCTAAAGATACAGCTAGAGGGCAGCATGAATAAATTGGAGGTCGTTACTGCAACAATGTATCACAGAAATATGAGCCCTTTTATTCTATTTTAAATGCCAGCAAATAAACATAAACATTTGAAAAACTGACACTGGTTCTCACAGAGAGAATCTTCTATTATGGATTGTTTTCAGTAGATGATTTTGATAACTGCTGGCTGATTGAAATAAGTTCAGTACTTATGGAAGGTGATAAATTAACCAAACGTATCACAAAATTGCTTGCTCAAGTAAGATGAAAATACTGTGCATGGAAGCCAATTTTTATGAAGTGATCGTTAAGATTTTAAAAATAAAGAGTATAATGAAAGAATAGATAATGGAGAATCTTGTAATCTAAGTGAAAAATTTGAATTATTTGAGAAAAATTACCAAAGTAGTCACTGAAAATATTAGGTTTAAAAACTTTATCATTGATTTAAAAATATACAATGATGAATTCAGGATTTGGGGGATTTTGGCTACTGGATGAAAATGATTTGAGAAATTGCCGTTAGCTAATACATTACTTGTGGACAGGGTCTGTGTGTGTTTTGTTTAACATTGTATCCCCTTGAACCTCCTATGTTTAGAAGACAGCCTAACACAAATAAAGCACAAACTATTTTATGTTTTAATTAACTTAATTGATTAATCTTTTATGTTACATTTTTTCATGTCAGGTTCATTCACTAAGTTTAGTGAGAAATTCAGGATCAGTCTAAAATGAACTCTTTCTTCCTCTGCATGACATTATATGTGTCACAAGAAAATGAGTATTGGGTATAGTTCTTAGCCTATGGCAGTCACCAATTACAAAACACTCCTAATCACCAGCTCTTCACGCAGTATCAGGCAACATTTCTCAAGGCAGGCAACTGTGATGCTCCGTAGGAACCCTCTTCTCTGGCTACGGGCTCTGTCATATGGACCACTGATTAGTTTGCAAGGCAAGAAGCTTGGTATGGAAAGGCCATCATACCCTCACGAAGATGTTATGCATAAGGAGGAAGCAGCTTTCCATGTTGTGAAAAACGTCACTAAGTACAGTAGCCTAGAATGTCTTGAGAAAGTTCACTTTTCTTGCCTTTGGTTTTGGAATCACTTTTTCTTTTCTTTGCAAAACATCAAACTATAGGCTTGTCTTTACGGGGCTTCTAAGATATGAATAAGTTGTGAGTCTTCTTCTCACACCCTTGAATCAGTTCCTTCTGAACACAGGCATGATCATGACAAAGGAACAATGGAAGAAAAACATTTTCTTTTAAGATTAACAATTTACTCTGGGTTAATACGTTGAGAAAAAAAAAAAAACAAGATTAGAGTCTAGATCTTAATTTTATTACAGTGTTTCCTCTTCCGGCTTGTTCTGCTTCTTCAATTCAGGTGGATAATGTACTGTAGAAATAAAATAAGTGCTGATGTCAAAGGAAATATACTAATCCCTGGGTATTTTTTAAAATTAGTATATTTATATAAAGAAGCAGATTTTGCCTAATATGGAAACTATGTTGCTATGTAAGTCCCAAGAACATATATGCTCATTGATGAGGGACAAATCCCCTATATTAGCATCATTTGGCTTCTGTTTTTCTTTCTGTCTCCTGAGCACTATCTATATTAAGAATGGACATATAACCATGAATAATACAGACAAAGTCCCTTTCTCCATGGAGCCTACAATCTCATGAGGAGAACTGCCATAAAGAATAAAGGAGGTGGATGGATCACCTGAGGTAAGGAGTTCCAGATCAGCCTGGTCAATATGGTGAAACCCCGTCTCTACTAAAAATACAAAAATTAGCCAAGTGTGGTAGCGTGCACCTGTAATCCCAGCTACTTGGGAGGCTGAGGCAGGAGAATCACTTGAACCTGGGAGGCAGAGGTTGCAGTGAGCCTAGATCGCGCCATTGTGCTCCAGCCTGGGTGACAGAGCAAGACTCCGTCTCAAAAAAAAAAAAAAAGAAAAACAAACAAACAACAACAACAACAAAAACCAAAAAACAAACAAACAAAAAACAGAGTAAATGAATATATGAAGAGAAAGTTACAAGTTTTGATGACCAATGTGGTAGATACTGGAGTGCAACTTTAGCCAGGAAGGTGGAATTTGGAGATCTCCTGTTGAGGTAATATCTGAGCTCACAACTGCAAAAAGAGAAAGATCCAGATAGGTGGTAAGGAGATAAAAGCATTTCGGACAAAGGGAACAGCAAGTGTAAAGTCTCTGAGGTGAGAATGGGCTTTCTACAATTGAGAGACAGAAAGGAAGCCAGCCTGGCCAGACTTTTTAAGTAAAGACGAAGCCCCTAAAATATAGATTTAATATGTTAAGAAGAGCCAGGTCATGAGATCTTACAATGAAAATCAGAAATTTTGATTTTATTTTAAGTGTAATGGCAATTTATTATGTTTTAATTATAATGCCTTTTAAAAAAAGTATTATTATATCATAGTAGGTAATGAATGGAATGTTGTAAGTAAAGGATGGAAGCAGGGAGTCAGACCAGGAGATGATGCTGACTTACACTAGGGTAACAGTAGTAGAGATGGAGGGAATGAAACAAGGCAAAATATACCTTGTGGTTGGAGCTAATAGCACTTCCTGATATAGTCAATGTATATTATAACAATAGAAGAATTAAGGATTGTCCATAATTCTGAATATGGGCACTCAATTGCAGAGGAATGATGTTTATTAACACAGGAAACTAGAAGATACCAGGAATGAGAGATGGAAAAGGGCTAAGTGTTCAGTTTTGTCTTTATATGCTCTGCATTGCCTATTGGGCAGCCAAGTAGAATGTTTCAATGGGCAGTTACATATTGGATATGGAGGACCAGGAGCTTGTTTGAACTACAGTCATGCGTGTCAAGGCTTATTACTATGATATTATTATCACCTAATATATAAGCAACTAGAAAGTAAAGACAAAGTGCCACATATTTCCATTCTTTTCAGTGTACTAATGGTGATGGTGGTTTTGCTGCTGCTACTGCTGCTGCTAATGATGATAATGGTGATGGTAAAGATGATAATGATGATGATCACAATGAGTCAGCAAAGGTCTTGAAGAAATAGGAAACACATTTGTGATCTCAGGCAGAAAGTTTGTTGCTGCCTGTGGCATGATAGGTTCTATTGTCTATGGGGAGACATGCAGGGGTCAGGTACAGCTGGATCCACCTGAGAATGTTCACCAGGAGAGCTTACTATTGCTTCCCCTTTTTATGGAAACTTTGAATAGGTGCTAGTGACATTTATCTGAGCTTATGTAAGTGACAGACTGTTGTTGTACTGAAAGTGACTTTGTTATCTATCAGATACACTCATCTTGCAGCTTGATTCCAACTGCCCAGGGAAGTCATAAACCAGTATTCATAGTAATTGTATGCTCTGCGGCAAAAGGAATATGCAGTGACCTGCTGGTGAAAAACAAAGCCATTGAACCAAGACAGCTTAGATCCAGGTGACCAAAGAAAGGCTAATGTCTTTAAAAACAAACAAACAAACAAACAAACAAAAACCAGTTATGTGTTTCTCTCCACATGAAAATAGCAGATATTTATGGACACTATTTGGTACCTACTATGTGCTAAGAAAGTTGTAAATACTTTCCATATAGTGACCCAGTTGATCCTGTTACCACGATATAAGAGAAATCCTATCATCATCACAATTGTACAAGTTAGGAATACTTGAACTCTGAAAAGATAAACAAAACTTGCCCAAAGTCACCCGAGTAGTCAGGGAAATAGCTGAGATTTGAGCTGTATCTGCTTGATGCTAAACACTTTGAATCACTTTGAATAAAATCACTATGGGGGAAAGGTTTTTTTATTTCACAGGGAGTGGGTAAGAAGAGATTATAACTGCAAAGTGAGGGGACAAAATCAGCAGAAGACATTCTGCATGAGGGAATTTTCTGTACTTAGGTCACTCCTAACATTGTTTGGCTGCATCCTTCAGTTTATGTTTCTGTAAGTTCTATGCCCCAAATCCTCTGGGTGAAGCCCTGAACTTGATCCTTTTATCACTAGATCATAATATCTATCCTTTATACTTTACAGCTCAAAGGAGTTTTCGAGCTATAAACACTGTTCATTCTGAGCATTGTCTTCCTGCTTTTTGAGAACACTACAGATGCACTAGAAGCATGTTCTACCTCAGGAAGGAGGGAGATTTATCATTTCAAAATCTAATAATGAACACATTTTGAGACAATCACAACTTTCATCTTAATGCTATGTCGATTTAGTACTCAAAATAGGAAAGAACTAATATAGCCCTGAATAGTAACTATTATACATAATGATAAGTAATTTTTTCACTACTCACTCACCACTCTGCTAGGATACTTGGTGTTAGCTTTTGGCCTTTGCAATCAGAATCCTATATTGAGTGAAGAAACAGGAAATTGCCAGAGTGGTGCAAAGTTTCCCAAAGCACAAACATTTATTCCAGGGCAGAGGATGGGGTAAACCATTAAATTTTCCTTCCACTCATGAGTCAAAAATAATTTGAAACAGAGGGTCCACAAATGGAATCAGCTAGAAGCCCAGGCAGCTACTTGCCATGTTGGTGGTTGGTGGGGAAAGTGACAGAGTAAAAAGCCTTAGGAAAGAATGAAAGAAAAAATGTAAAGCCTATGCAAATACATAGATAACTTCTCAAACATTCTCTTGTATTTTATGCATGAGCTCAGTGCAGTGAATAGATTAGCACATTTAGTTTTCAATTCATTGGCAGAGTTTTGTTATGAAAGTCGAGTAATACAGATGGTATGAAATTATTCATGCTGCATAAGAAAACCACTATGAAGACACTATTAAGATATGATTGTCAATTAGTAATCATGATTGTTTCTGGAAAAAAAAAAAATCTTGGTAAAAATTAAATCTCCAGCGAGTCTGGATACTTAATACTGTGTTAAGCTAAGGTAAGGTTAAGATGTCAATGTCATTAACTGTGAGATCAGATAACCTAGACCGTTACTTTATCCTTTAAAATCTGCCAATTTAAACTATTGCTGTTATCATTAGTGTCATTAATGTTCTTTTATAATGTACTCAACTCTTATCTAGCCTTACAGTAAACATGGATATTACTCCTTTTTGAAAAAACTTACATTTTTCTACTTTATTAAAACTCTCATTTAATTGTATTTGTTTTTAGGGAAATTTGCAAATACATAATGCATCACTTTGCAGTTGGTTAACAACCAATACATAGCGTAACAATACATTTCATTAGTAATGGTAATAACTTGATGACAGGTCAATATGCAGTGAATACTATGAAACATGCTTCTTATGGATTATCTGTAACTTTTCACAATAATTTTACCAAAGTGTTGTGAAGTATATTGAAAGTTGTCTCCAAAATTCGTAAATTGAAGCTGTAATCCACAATTTGACTGTATTTAATGACAAGGTCTTTATGAAGATAACTAATGTTAAATTAGATTTTTAAGATAAGGTCTTAATCTAATAAGATTTATATGCTTAACAGATGAGAGAGACAAACATGATTACACATGGACAGAGAAAAAAAAAAAAATGTGTTGTTCTAATATGGCAGCCCTAGCAGGTTAATACACAAGGTAAGTATCAGTGTGCCCATTTGAAAGAAAAGGAAATTGTCCTATCAAAGTTCAGACTAGAATGTGCCACAAGAGTGTCTGCTGTTGGAATTAACACAGGCTTGATTAACCTAAGGCCCTTCCATTTTCACAGTCTAGCTTAACCCACTTCATCTACAAATGACCTTTAAAAGCTGAAAGCTATTTTAATTCAATTCCAACTATTCGTGAGGTATATAGAATTTGAGGTAAGAAATTAAATATATGCACTTTTTGTTGTTATTGTCATTTTTATAATACCATAGTATCTAATTCTACTTTTACTGGTTCTCCCAAGACAGGGAAGTTCAGGATTCTTGAGTGTTTTGAAACTACTTTGATTTTTTTAATTTATATATTCAAGGTATAATAGTTTTTAATAACTTACTATGTCTCAGGCAGTTTTCGATTTAAGTTATGGATACAACAAATAAGACTCAAGCCTTCACTAGAGAATTCCAAGGTGTCATAGACCTATTGGAACAAATAGTTTTTAAAACAATATTCTCTGGCATTATTTCTAATATTACAAATTTCAATCAACAAACTGTTACTAGCCTGTCATGCAATTAGTACAAAATTTGAGAGGAAGCATTTAGAAATTTCTAGAATGATTTCAGTGTAAAATCCAAGCACATGCACATTATCTCTTCTCTCTGTCTCTCTCTCTGTCTCTCTCTCTCTCTCTCTGTACTCTACCAAAAAAAAAAAAAAAAAGGAAAATTGGGAATTAAAGAAGAAAACAAATAAATAAAAAAATAGTTTCTACTTCAATTAGGTTAAGAAGCACTGCTCTATATGATATCTTAATTTACTTCAACTTGAGAAGATAAGATAAGAGCAAAAAAATTCAACTGGTATCTGTTTACTGGCAATTTTGCAAATGTTACTGTGTTTACTATCACTTACTCAAAAGTAAATAAAATTAATAGCATACTTGGAGACAGCTATTAAGTACCTTGGCCGGGCGCGGTGGCTCAAGCCTGTAATCCCAGCACTTTGGGAGGCCGAGACGGGCGGATCACGAGGTCAGGAAATCGAGACCATGCTGGCTAACACGGTGAAACCCCGTCTCTATTAAGAAATACAAAAAACTAGCCGGGCGAGGTGGCGGGCGCCTGTAGTCCCAGCTACTCGGGAGGCTGAGGCCGGAGAATGGCGTAAACCCGGGAGGCGGAGCTTGCAGTGAGCTGAGATCTGGCCACTGCACTGCAGCCTGGGTGACAGAGCGAGACTCCGTCTCAAAAAAAAAAAAAAAAAAAAAAAAAAAAAAAAAAAAGAAATTTAAAAGATTCCATGATAACTCCATACAGATTAAATCCTTTCCTTTCCTGTGTTAGGTACCTTTTATCTCAACCAGTAAAACAAAAATTGAACTTAGATAAAATGCTATGGTCTGAATGTTTGTGTCTCCACAAAATTCTTACGTGGAAACCCTATTCTCAATGTGGTAGTATTGAGATTTAAGCTTTTGGGGGATAATTAGGTCATAAGAGGTCCACCCTTGTGAATGAGATTAATGTCCTCGTAAAAGAATCCCAAGGGAGCTTGTTTGCCCCTTCTGTCATATGAGGACACAAAGGCGTCATCTATGAGGGACAGGCTCTCACCAGACAATTTGCTGGTCTTGAATTTCTCAGACTCCAAAACTGTGAAGAATAAATTTCTGTTGTTTATAAATTATCCAGTCCAATATAGTTTGTTATAGCAGCCAGCACTAAGATAGACTAATCAGACACATGCTCCTCTGACTTAGTCTTATAAGGATGCAATGTAATTGTCCCAGAACCTCTACTCCTGATATAATAGTTTGGCAGTGAGATGGAACAGTCAGGAACTGATTTTGGTTTGAAAGCTGGAACCAGGTAGAAGCTGGGAGAGAAATTTCTCAAAGTTAATTTCTTCAGGTTATGCCCAGGCTATTCTTTTCTGGCTTTCTCAAGTAAGTTGGAAATTCAGGTGCCTACCCCTGGACCAGGAGAATTCAGTGACATTGGATCAGCCATCAGTTGTGTGCCTCCTGAAGTAAAGAATATTTGCATTATAAGAAGATCCTGTTTGGAATCAGCATAAACAAGGACTTAGCAAACATGCTGATTATTATTATTTTGACAGTATCTTTTTTTGAATTTTAAGTGGTTTGGTTGAAAATATTCAAAACGAAAAATTGCAAGTGGGATTGGAACAGTTTGGATAAACTTGCCTACAAGATAGTTGGTAACCAATGCAGCTGGGCAATGTAAATTTAAAGGCAGTCATAAATTGTATTGGTGTCATAGAGAAAGAAGAAACTTATCTTTGTATGTCCCTAAGTAGCACAAAGTTCAAAAAATTTGACATCATATTTTAGATAAGTTTACAGAAAAGTTAACATTATGTATATATTTAAGAATCATTGCCACAAATACTCAATTATGAATATATTTTTTATCTTTCCTCAAATTTTAAGAAAAGTTATGCTTGAACATAAAGTGCTCCTGCTAGGCAAAGATTCTATTCAGCCTACTCAAATCTAGACAGGCATTCAGATTTTGTCAGTTATATTAAAAAACTCTGATACCACCTTTTCATGATGCAATCAATTCTCTTCTTCTTTTGCCTTGTCTTTTCACAAAGGAGGACCCATTTTGCTTTTCTTTTGTCTCATTCAAGTCTAGACAGAGTGTAATAGCAAGCTTTTGAGGAAGATCATGACATTTTTAAAGTATATATGAATAATTTATTCAAGCAAAACATCATTCATTATTACATTCTTTTTATGATTAATTGAAAAATATATTACAAATTTTATCTCAGTATGACTCAAATATTGGAATAACTGGATGCCTTTGTGCTATGGTTTGAATGTGGCCCCCAAAAATTCAAGTTTGAGAAACAATCTGCAATGTAAGAGGGTTCGGAGGTGGGGCCTAATTAGCAATGATTGGGTCATGAAGGTGGAGCCCTCAAGAATAGATTAGTGTTGTTATTTTTAGAGTGGATTACCTATCACAAGATTGGGTTTGTTATAAGAGCAAGTTCACCCTTTCTGGCTTGCACACTCACTTGCCCTTTCTCCATGTTATGACAGAACAAGAAAGCCCTCCTTCGCCTAGCAGCATGCTCCTGAACTTCCTTGCCCCAGGACTGTGAGCTCAATAAATGTCTGTTTAATATAAATTACCCAATCCCAGGCTTTCTGTTATAGCGACAGACATTAAGCTAAGACACTTTGTGTAACATAGAATATAAAGTTTATCAAATTTATAATATTTCAAACTCTAGAAATCACATGCAAATTCATGGAAGTAAGGAATGACTAAAACATTATGGTGTGTCTTGACAAGACATGGAAATTTGACATGCTAAATGTGGTCAATCAACATAGTTCTCCATTTGGAAAGAATTGTGCAGTACTTGAATCAATGTAAGATTTGGAATTTATGCTAGGACCCAATTCAGCATCTTGTACCTATTATTTATTACTTTCTGAAACCTGAAACTTGCTTACCCTCCCTGAATCTCAAATTGGGGTTAATCTATCATTTATGAAACTTAAATGATACAAAATGTGAACACATGTATTATAAATTATGAGGCCCCACATAAATGAAAAATGTCTTAAGTTGTCTTGATGTTTACCTCTATTGCCTCTCCATTTAGTAATTGAAACATTTAATTATAGCCTAAAGTGCGAAAATTTTGCATATTTTAGTTTAAAATTACTGACAATATGGACAGTACATGTACTTAAACAGTCAATTGGGCGTTCTTATTTACAATGGTCTCTGAAATAACGGAGGTACCTCCTTCTGCCATTTTTTGTTTGTGAGCCAGAATATATGTATATTCCATGGACTTATCAGGTAACTTCTTGAACATATTCATATTTTAATCCTTGCAACAAATTTTTCTCCTAAAATTATTTTTTCCAGACCCTTCTTTTCAATTGGCGCTGTAGTCAGAGGTAAAGATTCAGGATCCAAAATAACTGAGAGATAAAAAATTTAGATACTTCCACAAATCTAATGAAAGGAAAGCTATTTTCAGTAGAATGTCTTTTCTCTCAGCACTTTTGGCATTCATTGGCAGCTAGGGTAATCTAGAAAAGACAAACATCTGTCTGGCTGCTGAGAACTTAGAGGAGTTCATTGCCCTCATTTAGCAAAGGAACTCCACAGAGAGCAATGTGATATATCTCAATCATTTCTAAGAAGTACATTTTGACACCAGATTATATCTGTCAAAGAAACAGTTTCTCCTCTAATATAACACACCGGGAGGCAAGTTTTTGGTTTCTCTCTTCTGCTGAGACTTATCAACTTTCTGATGTCCGTGACTTACAACATACATATCTTGAACGATCAATATTTCTAACCATCCCAGACTACTGGAGTCAAGATTAACATTATGGCTTTGAAGACAGTAAGTTATGGTAATGTTTCCTAGATGTGTACATGTGGAATTTAGTGTGAGAGAAATTGTCTATAGACCTACTGGAGGTGACTTATAATAAAATTTATAGACCAGAAAGACATGAAAGGCTCACAGTACTGGAAGTCCTCGCTAGAGAAAATAGGTAAGAGAAAGAAATAAAAGGCATCGAAATAGGAGGAGAGGAAGTCAAACTATTTCTGTTTGCAGATGATATAATTCTATACCTAGGAAACCCCATAGTTTCTGCCCCAGAACTCATAGATCTGATAGAAACTTCAGCAAAATTTCAGGAATCAAAATCACTGTAAAAAATCAGTATCACTTCTATAAACCAACAATATCCAAGCTGAGAGCCAAATCAAGAACACAATCCCATTCACAATCGCCATAAAAATCATAAAATACCTAGTAATACAGCTAACCAGAAAGGTAAAAGATCTTTACTATGAGAATTACAAAACACTGCTCAAATAAATCAGAAATGACACACACAAATGGAAAAACATTTTATGTGCATGGATAGGAAGAAGCAATATTGTTAAAATGGCCATACTTCACAAAACAATTTATAGATTCAATGCTCTTCCTCTCAAACAACAATGTCATTCTTTACAGAATTAGAAAAAGACTATTTTAAAATTCATATGGAATCAAAAAAGAGCCCAAATAGCGAAGGGAATCTTAGGCGAAATAAACAAAACTGGAGGCATAACATCAGCTGACTTTGACTATACAAGGACACAGTAACCAAAACAGCATAGCAGTGGTACACAAAAAGACACAAATATCAATGAAACCGAATAGAGAACCCCAAAATATTGTCACACAACTACGAGCATCTGATCTTTGACAAAACTGACAAAGACCAGAAATGGGGAAAGGAATCCTCATTCAAGAAATGGTGCTGGGATAACTAGCTAGACATATGGAGAAGATTCAGACTGGACTCACTTCTTACACCATACACAAAAATTAACTCAAAATGTAAGACCTAAAACTGTAGAAACCCTGGAAGGTCACCTTGGAAATACCATACTGTACAAAGGCCCTGGCAAAGAGTCCATGACAAAAACATTAAAAGTGATTGCAACAAGACAAAAACTGACAGTTGGGACTTAATTAAACTGAAGAGCTTCTGCAGAGCAAAAGAAACTATCAAGTAAACAATCAACTTACAGAATAGGATAAAATATTTGCAAGCTATGCATCCGACAAAGGTCTAACCTCCAGAATACATAAGGAACTTAAACAAATTAACAAGCAAAAAAACCAAACAACCTCATTTAAAACCGGGCAAAGAACATGACACTTTTCAAAAGAAGATATACATGCTGCCAAGTAGCATATGAGAAGATACTCAGTATCACTAATCATTAGAGGAATGCAAATCATAATCGCAATGAGAACCATCTCACACTAGCCAAAATGGCTATTACTAAAAAGTAAAAAATAACAAATGTTGACGAGGTTGTAGAGAAAAGAGAATGCTTATACACTGCTGGTGGGAATGTAAGTTCAGGCATTGTGGAAAGTGTTGTGGTGATTTCTCAAAGAACTTAAAACAGAATTACCATTAGACCCTGTCATCCCATTATTGGGTATATACCCAAAGGAATATAAATCATTCTACCACAAAGACACATGTTCACATACTTATCACAGTACTATTTACAATAGCAAAGACCTGGAATAAACCTAAATGCCCATCAAAGGTGAAATGGTTAAAGAAAATGTGGTACATATACACCATGGAATATTATATAGTCATAAAAAGGCACGAGATCATGTTCTTTGCAGCGACACAAATAAAACTGCAGGCGATTACCCTAAGTGAACTAATACAGGAACAGATAAGCAAATACCACACATTCTCACTTATAAATGGGAACTAAACATTGAGCCCACATGGACACAAAGAAGGAAACAGCGGACACTGGGCTGACTTAAGGGTGTAGGGTAAGTGGAGGGAGAGGATTGAGAAACTATGTGTTGGATCCTATGCTCATTACCTGGGTGATGAAATAATCTGTACATCAAATCCCTGTGACACACAATTGAGCTATATATCAAACCTACACATGTATCCCTGAAACCAAAAGTTTTTTGAAAGACAGATAGTAACAATTGTTGGTGACAATCTAGAGAAACTGGAACCTTCATACATTGCTGGTAGGAATGTAAAATTGTGCCACTTCTTTGCAAATAAATAAATAAATAAATAAATAAAAGCCGAACTCAATAACTTTCTTAATTAGTTTTCCAATAATTCTCCTGACTTTACTGTATGGCAATTACATGTCACCAGTTGCTTTAAACAAAAAACCTTGGAATCATCCTTAAATAATCTATTTCAAACCTCACTATCCACATACAATCTTTAAAGTTATAAATGTATCCAGAATCCAACATCTGTGTACTAAAGAAAGACCTTTTCTCTGGTTTATAAGACCATTGGTATATTGGCATCATTGTTTCCTGTCTCAACTACTCCGCATTCATCTTCCCCTCACTCATTTAATTTCAGCTGTTGACTTTATTGCCATTGCTTGAACATGCTAAATGCCCCATACCTCAGAATTTTTTTTCCCTGAAAAATCTTCCCCAGGTATCTGCAGAACTAGCACTTTTATTTTTCTTCTGTGTATTTACTCAAATGATATCTCATCAGAAAAAAACTTGTATGACTATACTATAAAAAATACCATTGCTCCTAATATTGGCCTCTTTCCCTTTACCCTGTGTTATTCTTGTACATGAAACTTATAACAGACTGACATATTCAATATGCAAGTACATATGTATTTATTATCTCTTTTCTCACACTAGAATGTAATATCCTCTGACTTGGAGACTATTTTACTAAATGTTTATTGCTGTACTGGCATCCAACCAGTACTTATTTTTTGAATGAATGAATGAATATTCGTGGCACTCAAAAAAAGCAGTAAATGAGAGACTATAATAATTGTTTTCAAACGCAAGCAAATCATGTGTTTCTATTTTAAGGATATATTAAGTATAATTTTATTTAATTTTTTAAAAATAGAATTGATTTCACACTATTATTTTAACCTAACATTGTCCTTCATACTAAGTACTAATTTATATGTTTAGCATTCTCTGTGGTAAAGCTGACTTAACACACATCTGATAACTCACTGTGGGGAGTCTGTAGGACACTAGACTTCTCAAAGCTAATAATATTCTCACTAAATGTTTTTATCTGAGATTAAATTTATAGGCATCATTTCACAACAGGGCAAACTAATAATAACTAGTTTCTTTGGCATTTATGTGAGTTTGTCAGACCTGAAAATTCAGTGGAATTTTTATGATAGTTTATCAAAAATACATAATGTAAACTCTCTTTCACGTTATTACCTAAGATAAGACAATTACGGCACTCATACTGTTTTCCTCAAAATTCAAATGGAATTGTTTGACCTTAGACATAAGTATGCTAAAACTCCCTCTTTTCTTAAGTTTCTTGAAGATATTGCAGATAAAATTTTGTAATTTGATTATCTGAAGGTTATTTAGTACAGGCTAAGTCAGTAATTCCAATAACATCACGAGATAATGCACTAATCTCTTTTGCAAACTGCATATTGTATACTCTGAGTTGAAGGTCATGCAAACTTATATTCCTTTTGTTATCTCTTTTTATCTCATTCTCTTTTCTAATGATTCCATCTTTAATTCATATTTTGTACATTGGTCAGAGTTCCAGTTCAAATAAAAACAACAAAAGAGAAGAATGCACATTCTTAGAATACTACATATTTGTAGATGGTTCTCTGATCTTGTTTTAGTAACAAGTCAGTTGAGAATGTGTCCATAGATCCCAATGCAAGCAATTATACATGAAATGGAAATAACACCAGGAACCCACTGTAGCATGTAAACTATATCTGGAAATATGACAAAATACCACTCATTCTAGCTCAGATATACATTTATTTTCAAACCCCATTTCACCAAAATGAATTTTAAGATGTAATTTAGGCATAATACACTAGAATTTTAGATTCAAAGTTATAAGATACTATAAATGGTTCATTTAAATCAGTAATTTTATAAAATAAAAGTGTTCTATGTTCCTACAATTGTTTATACACAGTATTAATGGTAGAATACAGTTTTCTTGACAACATAATCACTTTGTTATTATTGGCACTTCAGCAGTATTAATTATTCCTATACATGAACATAAGTTTTTTTTTTTATTTATTTCAGTCTTTTTCATTTTTTCCATGTATTTCTTATGTTTTCGGTGTACAGATCTTTCACTTCCTCACTTACATTTATTCTTAAGCATTTTATTATTTTTAATGTTATTATCAATGAGATTGTTTTCTTAATTTCTTTTTTGAATAGTTTGTTACAGTATGGAAATGCAACTGATTTTTTTCATATAGACTTTGTATTAGGCAATTTTAATTAATTTTTGTTTATTAACTTTAAGAGTTTTTTCCAACAGTCTGTATGGTTCTCTATAAATAAGATGATGTCATCTGCAAAGAGTCAATTTTACTTCTTATCTGATTCAAAAGACTTTTATTTCTTTTTCTTGCCTAATTACACTGGGTAGGACTTCCGGTAATCTATTGAATAGAAGTAGAAAGTGTGAGCCTCTTAATCTTCTTCCTCATCATAGATGAAAACCTTTCAGATTTTTATCATTAAGTTTGATGTTGGCTATGGGCTTATTATATGTGGTATATGGCACTTATTATGTTGAGGTACATTGTTTGCATACATAATTTGTTGAAATATTTTGTTATGAAAAGATGTTAAATATTATCAAATACTTTTTCTGCATTAAGATTATCATTTGCTTTTTATTTTTCATCCTGTTAACACGGCGTATCACATTTTTTGATTTGCACATGTTGAACATCCTTGCATCCAAGGGGTACATTTTACTTGAGGATGATGTATAATCCTTTTAAAGTGAAGCTGAATTTGATTTGTTTATTTTTTTTGAGTTTTTGCATTTACATTAATTAGGCCTATTGATCTGTTATTTTCTTTTCTTATAGTATCCTTACCTAGTTATGGCATGAGAATACTGCTGACCTTGTAAAAAGAGTTTGGAAGATATTTTTCCCCCAGAGTATGTATGCCCTTGCCTGTGCTCCAGTAACTATATAAACACACACACACACACACACACACACACACACACACACACGCTCCCCACAATAAACAAAACAAAACTATATAGCTGCCCACACACCCCTCAGAAAATTTTGCTTAGCCTAGCCTGTGATCTACCTCTTCCTCATTATCAGTTGTGGGACATTCTGAGTCATTTCCTAACATGCCTATTCTCTGGCATGTGTTCTTTTAGACTTTTCATCATTGAAATGCTTTTGAGATCACATGGAATCTCCAAGTAAGGTAATTGAGAACAGCCCAGTTAGGACTATTCCAGACGTATTTTCAGATCAAACTTCTTAAGTATTCTTTACACAGGCCATTTCCCCAAGAGGTAGAAAAAGTAAACAGAAAACTTTTTGTGTTTCCCAAGAAGGTAAAAATAATCCAGTGGCTTAGTTTGACCTTCAAGGTTCTCCCCAACTGAGTACTATTCTGAATTTCCAATTTTATCTACCTTTAGCACACATTTCATGTTCTGATCATGTTATTTCACAAATGGACATCATATGAAGCTGATGATTATATGTGATTAATTATTATTATAAAAATAAGCTGCCATTCATACAAAAATAATTACCTCTTCTTTGTGGAGTCCTTCTTGGCAGTCTTACAATACCCTGCACATATGTTAATTTATGTTAATGACATTTAAAATGCCATTTTTAGCTTTTATAAAAAAGGAATTGTTTTGTTCACTTTAAAATTCTAATTCCTATGTGTAATTATGCCAGGTCTTATATAAAGTAGCATTGAACGATGCTACATCATTGGATGCTATCTATAGGACCTGGTATAATAATTAAAGTATAATAACAAATTTTTTGCTTTATGATTGTAAATATCTGTTCTATATGTGGATATTTCTTCAATTGAGAAAGATGAACATACTTCGGGTGAGAAAGCTTGCCACTTGAATAAAGTTCATGGCAACATAACAATCTCAAAGTAATTTTAGTGAAAGCAATAACATTTGCAACTATAAAGAGGCTCAGCCGTAATCTTCAATATTCTTGCATTTAATTTCAGGAGTTCTTCTACATTCAACACTGTTGTCTCAGAACCTATATTCTCTATAAATAATAATAAAAAACTTTGAAGGACTTAAAATATTCTTTCTACAATGAAAAATACATTTTGTAATGCAAATATGTGGAAAGTATTTTAGCATTTTAAGTTCACAGTTACCTTTGGAGACTTCTGCTATCTCAGTCCCCACTGCAACACCCAGAGAAAATGTCTCTTCATCATTTTGACAATAGGAATGATTTTTGTAAATACTGTTTGAATGTATTTCACAGGTCAGCAGTCTCATTCTAATATAGATCTACATCTTAGATTAGATCATAATTTGTTTTCTGCTTTACCTTCACCCTGATGTGCTATTTCATATAATCAAAGAGTAAATCAATAGAATTCTTGTGGGTGGGATTCTGCAAAGAAAACAACCTCTGTTCTGCTTAATTATAAACTCATTAAAATAAGAACATGACATTTCCAAAACACTGATTTGTTCTTACAAATCAAATTCCACTGAAACCTAAGTGTGGGACTGACTGTCCTGAAAACAATCTTGATTTGTGATGACAAATCTTGGTTTGTGATGACAAACAAAGTCATCACTAATTTTACTGCACTTAAAGAGTCTACCGATTTTGTCCACCAAATGAATAGGTACAACAGGTCACAGATAAGTAATCTGCCACATGATAGGTGGAATTACCAAGTAGTCCAGAACTCTATAAAAATAAAGAAAAAAATGAAACATTTTCAGAGCAAAGTTATTTTCTGACACATGATTTCAAAATAGCACATGATTATAATTCCAAGGGGGAACACTAGGCTACATTTTATATTAAAAATATGAGTGCATGTCGGAGGGTCCCATTCACATACAAATAGATAATTCATAATTTAACTACGTATATGCAATACACTTTAATTTGCTTCTATTTGCTTTTCTCTGGCTTCTCTTTAATTGGTTAGCATTTTATTTTTTGGAGAGGAGAACCACGGTACAGTGAGGCAGGGTGACTGGACAAAGATCAAATAGGTAGTATATCACAGAATAAAGAAATTTAAGCACTGCCCTTCAAAATTATTTTTGATTTTAATTGACAAATAATAATTCTATATATTTATGGGGCAAAATGTGATGTGTTGATATATGTATACATTGTGGAATGATGGAATGTAGCTAATTAACATATTATCTCCTCATATGTTTATCATTCATTTTTGGTGAGAACATTTAAAACCTATTAACAATTTTCAAATATGTAATACATTATTATTAACTATAGGCACTACGCTGTGCAGTAGATCACTATAACTCATTTCTCCTGTCTAAAGGAAACTTCGTATCCTTTGATTAACATCTCCCCTTTCCCTGTTCATGTCTCCCAGCCCCTGCCTCTAGTAACCACCATTCTGCTCTCTGCTTCTATGATTTCTGCCTTTTTTAGATTCCTCATTATAAGTGAGCTCATACAATACTTGTCTTTCTGTTCCTGGTTTGTTTCATTTAGTGTAATGTTATCTAGATCTGTCTATGTTGCTGCAAATGACAATAATTTCTTCTTTGTTAAGGCTAAATAGCATTTATTTGTGTTATAACCCACATTTGCATTATCCATTTGTCTGTTGATATGTTGATAATCAACTTAGGTTGACTTCATATCTTGGCTATTGTGAATAGTGCTGCGATGAACATGGAAGTGTAGTTGTCCTGTCAATATACTGATTTCTATTTCTTTGAATATAGAAGTTCACTGGGATTGTTGAATCATATTCAAAACTGCTGCTGTTGTTTCTGGAAAACAGATCATCCAGTGTCTCCCGACATTTGGACACATGGGGCATCTTTTCACGGAACATATTACTCACCATGTTTGTGACTTTCCTGGTTCCACCATAACAAGAGAGTTTTCAAAGGGCTCACTCTCCTGGAACCCTCATTGGGATTTCAATGGTCAATCTGTACTGGTAACTTTACTTACCATTGTGCATTTTCATTTGCCGGAAATGTATTCTAGATATAAGCTAAAATATAGCATATTTAAAAGTAATATCTACATATCAATAAACGTTATGAAAATGCAAAAACAAAATAAAACTAAAAGTAGATCCATAAATCCTATTATTCTTCCTCTTAATGCATTTTTGTTGACTGATCTCTTCCATATTTTGGGCACTGAAGATTTCAAAAAGGATTCCAATATAGTGCTATTTTTTTATGACACGATGACTCTGGGTTTTAGTACTTGGCAGATATTGAAAATATGTGGAATTTTACTATTTTGGTAATGATCTTTTGAATTGATTTATTTGAGAAATAATGAAATATTGCTAACTTCTCGGCTTCCCTACCATACTAAAAAGTCAATGTTTTAAAAAGAGCAATGGATTAAACAATAGGCCCTAAATTTACATTTCACATCATCATCAGTGTATGACAGCCTTTCTATGGCACTTAGGTGAAAACCTGTCTTAGAAGTTATTATTCTCCCACATAACTAGTCTTCCATTCATTAAGTCTGTCTTATCCTCGGGCAATAATAAAAAGAAGCATCCCCAAATAAGTAGAAAGCGTTCTTGGCTCACAAATGCAATTGGATGAGATACTTATGATCCAGCACATAAGGGCCAGAGACTTCAGTGGAAATTGAAATTGCCTTGTAATCCTCTCCAAATGAATAGGTATAGTAGGTCACAGATTACTTAACTGAAAATTAAAGAAAATTGGAAGAAATGATCTCTGTAGAATTACATAGCTAAAAGCTTAACCACTCAAGCCTGAAAAAAAATTGCCTTTGAAATATACCTCTCCCAAGGGTCAATAGTCTAAATAAAGAAATGTATATTTGCTCCTTATCATAGGTCTTGGTAGCCAATAAACTGTCAGCTGAAGGGGAGCATATTTAAGAAAGCATACTTCCTGATGCCATATTTATATTAGAAGTAGAGACAGGTCATCGGTGTGGGAAATCATTACTTTTGAGTTGTTATGTCATCCAAAATGTTTTTTGTATAAGTTATATTCCACATATTTGTGGTTGTTAGAAAACATTCATCAGAAATACATCACTGTAATACATATATAAATATATATCAAATAGGTGTAACTATATATATTAAGATTTTTTGAATTTACATAAATATATTTTTATAATTATAAGGGATCTAGAGAAAGGAAAAAAGCAGCTGCAGAAATCTAAAAGGGACTTCTGATGAAAGCCTAGTACACTTAGATGTATGCACGTACATAGCACGTTTTGGTACATAAGTTTAGGCATATGCAATAACATATAATTCTCTCACCCTTTGAATTTAGATATCACATATTCTATTATAGTTGCACAATATAAGTCTGTTTAATTAAGAAAGGTGTTACTGGCCGGGCACGGTGGCTCAAGATTGTAATACTAGCACTCTGGGAGGCCCTGGTGGCCAGATCACGAGGTCAGGAGATGGAGACCAGCCTGGCTAACACAGTGAAACCAAGTCTCTACTAAAAATGCAAAAAATTAGCCAGGCATGGTGGCATGCACCTGTAGTTCCAGCTACTTGGGAGGCTGAGGCAGGAGAATCGCTTGAACCTGGGAGGCCGAGGTTGCAGTGAGTCGAGATGGCACCACTGCACTCCAGCCTGAGTGACATAGTGAGACTCCATCTCAAAAAAAGAAAAAAGAAGGTTTTATTATTTCTATATAGCTATAATTGTTAGCTCAGAAAACTGTAACTTTCAAAATGATGGACTAAAGAGTAATCTAAATGATATATTACTCTGTATATGAAAGTATTGCATTATAGAAGGTAATACTATGTTTGTACATAATAAAGTGAAACCAAGGGGCGCCCTGAGAGAGCCCATAGAAGAAAGAATTGGGTAATCCATGATTCACTTATGAATTGAGCAGAGTTTTCTCTCAAGAGGCAATACATAATGTCAAAAGTGTGTTTTCATTTAAGGCGCAGAGGTATACTTCCAAGATTCACGTGGAGTTTTGATGTTTAAATAGAAAAAGCAGTTCCATACATCACTTAGTATCCTTCATTCTGGATTAAATTTCCTGAGAGTCTTCTGGTTATAATATTCGCTTCATTGCTAGTGAGTTCAAAGTATTTTATGTGAAAACATTTTGCTAAACACTCTTTATCATAATTCATCTTTGAACTCTTAACTATTTAGTCAATATACTTAAAAAGAAGATAAATTTTGTCAATATTGATTTTGATAATTTTGTATCTTACCTTTCTAAATGTACAAATAGGGTGAATTTATATTTGTAAAATGCCTAGCACAATTTCTAGCATATAAAGTAGAAGAGTTTAAAAAGTTTAGGGGATACATGTGTGTGTAGGGGAGTACATATAGTTAATATAGTGAGAACATATCTTGGGATGAAAGAACTTGCATGATGGTTAGTTATAAACATATTCCCAGGACTTTTATTTGGGCAGATGAGACATAAGGAAGGTTTATTGAATAATATGTTAATTTTATTCCTTCTGTCTACTTTAATCATCTTCTATAGGGGACTCTAATTTGCCTAGCCTGTAGCAAGTGCTTCTCCAGGCTGATATACTAATCATTCTTGGTAACATGAAGGTCTTAGTGTCATTTGTGAACCCCCTTGACTCTTGTCTTCAAAATTTCTCAGAATCATGAAGGGGACATGGTATATGTATGAGGGAGGGGTAGGGACACTGATACAATTCAAGGATGAACCACTGGGGGCAAGTTTTTCAGAATCTTTTCTGTCCCAAAACTGTTTACTTCTATTTTGGGATCATGTATCACCCTCATTCTGATTTTTTTTTTTTTTTTTTTAGTTTCATATGGATCTCATATTAGGCTATAACTCATTCTCAACCTGTCCTCCAGGTAAATGATGTTTGCATTTATTTCTCTCTGTTTGGAGAATATATATAAATATAGTGACTTACAGGTATATTTCCAGCAAAACATACTTCACAGCCCATACTTGTCAACTCTGTGAGGATTCCCCTGATTAAGCAATTTGCTATTTTCTAAACAAATCTTTTTTAAAAAACTTTTTTAAATTATACTTTAAGTTTTGGGATAGATGTGTAGAACATGCAGTTTTGTTACACAGGTATACACATGCCATGGTGGTTTGCTGCACCCATCAACCTATCATTTACATTAGGTATTTCTCCTAATGCTATCCCTCCCCTAGCCCACCACCCCCCGACAGGCCCTGGTGTGTGATATTCCCCTCCCTGTGTCCATCTGTTCTCATTGGTTATATACAAATCTTAACTTTAATAATGTTCTTGCCAAAACTACCAGTGTCAAAATTTCAAGACTTTCTACAAGAATCAGCTTCTTTTTTCTATTGTAACTGCCAGGCCTCCTTAAATCACAGTATGTGTGCATCTTCTAAAAGCTTTAATACTGCTTAATGAAAACACAAATGATTAACTATAGGGACATTCTTATATAAGGTTAACACTGTGCATACTGATTAAGATAGAGAATTCAGATAGCTGTTCTTTTGGTCATTTTTCTACCCTGAGTCCATCAGGATACTCTAGCAGAGTATAATGTATTTAACAAATATTGAATAAGAATATAGATTTTCATCACACGCAAAGAGACTTCACAATAATTATGTCAGCATGAATAACAGAAATATGAAAAATTAATACATGAGATTTATAAGTGAAATGTCAGATATTTTGTTTTGTTTCTTAAGAGACGGTATCTTCCGGGGGCCAGGCGCAGTGGCTCACGCCTATAATCCCAGTACTTTGGGAGGCCAAGGTGGGTGGATCACAAGGTCAGGAGATCGAGACCATCCTGGCTAACATAGTGAAATCCCGTCTCTACTAAAAAGTACAAAAAAATTAACCAGGCATGGTGGTGGGCACCTGTAGTCCCAGCTACTTGGGAGGCTGAGGCAGGAGAACGGTGTTAACTCGGAGGCGGAGCTTGCAGTGAGCCGAGATCACGCCACTGCACTCCAGCCTAAGTAACAGAGGGAGATTCCGTCTCAAAAAAAAAAAAAAAAGACAGTATCTTCCTATATTGCCCAGGCTGTAGTACAGTAGCTATTCACAGGTGCAATCATAGCTTACTGCAGCCTTAAACTCCTGGGCTAAAGTGATCCTCCTGCCTCAATCTCCCAAGTAGCTGGTACTACAGATGCACCACCAGATATGTTTTGAGCTCTTTTCTCCCTTCTTGGAGTGAACATGATGTAATACTTTTAAAATACAGATTATTATTAAAAATAATATATACTGAGGACAGAGCTATATTTTCTCTAGCCATTTCTTTGGTGTCCTTTGAATCAGAGATCCAATTATCATCATTTGGGGAAAGATTCTGACTATTAACTTAATATAATACTTTTTTTTGCAGCCTGCAGTGATACATGGAGAAAATGTAACTATAGCCTTATTTAGTGTTAAATTGTCTACTTCATGTAATAAGTAAATGTTGAAAATGAAGAAAGAATGTTCTATACAATTTCTCTCAAATGACCCAGACTGAATGTCCAGTAATTGGTCCCAGGTCCTGATTTCTGGTCAATTACTTAAATTTCAGACCACATTGTATCCATTAAGTGTACCTACTCGTTGTTGAAATTTTGTTCATTTAATATAGAGCTTCCTATTTATATAATGCCTATCTCCAAGGAATTTAATGCAAATTTAAAGATTATCTCAGTAATCCTTATGAATGATTATGCCTTATAGTGATGGAAACTGAGGCAGAAATAATTTTAGTGGTTTTCATAAAGTCCTACCATATGCTATCTGTGACAATCTGCCATGTAGAAGGAATTGTCACCTCATACACATTTAGCACTGGTAGGCACCATACTAAAAAGTTTCCATGGAGACTGCCCCAAACTTTTAAATTTTGCAGCTCATTAGTGCAGAAAGATGCTTCAATTTTTTGCTACTGCATGTATATCTGACAGGAAAAAAAGAAATCTTTTCTGCAACCACTAAAGCAGAAGTGAAGAGAAAATAGAGAGTGCTCAAGATCCTCACTAGCACAATTAGGGCAATCTTTTTTCCTCATTAATAATCCATCATATTACATTGTGAAGCAAGTGTCCCAACATAGGTCTAGTTGCTTAATATCTCAGACAATAACCTATCATACCAGCAAGGAGGTTTAGAATCCAGATCTGGTAGTAAGGCTTCTTAGAATCCTATTAATGGGTTTCCAATTTGCAATATATTCAATGTATTCAATAACATAAAGGCTTCAATCTTCAATAGGAAGCGGTAGAGTTGACAGTCACAGCCTCCTATAACCATGTGTGTCTCTGAGTCCATTTTTTCCTATGTATGAAATAAAAATAAAAAACACAGAGTCTGAGATCTCAATGAGTTTTAACAATCATTCTGAAAGGAGAAATTTAGGCATTTATAGTGAAATGTGTTCCTGTAAAGACACCTTATTTTTAAAGAAAGAGAGAGAGAAAGAGAGAGAGAAAGAGAAAGAGTGACATGAGGCACCAAAGAAAATGTTACTATCAGAGCACCTGTAGGAATCATATCAAATTTGAAATAACTATATAGTAATAATTTAAATGATTGTTAAATTATAGTAAAGAAGTAGATGTAGGAAAATAGAATGTAAATTCCATTTGCTGTTCCATAATAGAGTATGGTTACTAAATACCCGCTTTATGATGCCAAAGTGTCATTTTGAAAAAGCCATTGCTGAGGATTACTTTAGCGCCTAATGGTTTTTTTTTTTAATCTCTTTTTTGTTAATGGCCTAAATTTTAACTAAGTCACTAATGCAATAATAGAATGACATTCATAATTATTATTTTTTTAGAAAATAACCAATACTAGCACATTCTATATATTGAATGCCCCTAAAGTTGTTAGGTATTCTGAATATGTTTAATAGCCAGATAGACAAATAGATGTAATGCTATGGTTATCATGATTTAATAGAATAAGGTGAATCAAATAAAAATGTCCTTGCAACATGCGTTTATCACACTCTTTACAGGAGATAATAAAAACCACTAACAATCTATTCAGGAGAAAGTAAAGTAAGTATTGTGGTATACACAAAGAGAGACATAACACAGGCTGATTTTGGCTCCCTGTGATGAAATGTGAATGTCTTTGAGAGGTGTAAAATAATACAAGCAGAAATGATAGATTGAGAATTTCTGCTTGGAGCAATGCATGGAACGTATTATCCAAATCACCCTCTGTGAAAGTATATATGGTTCGCTGTGTAAAAGCAAAAGGAGAAAATCAATATATAGTTAGAGAATATAGTGTTAATACTTCAGTTGTTTCTTTTCTTCAGGCTTACTTTTTCAAATATGCTTTTACATGATAAATTATACTTAAATCTGTATTAATGTTCTTGAGATTTTAACATTGTACTTTTTCTCAAGTACAGAATTAGTGTAATGCAATATAGCATGGTTTTCTAGGTAATTCCTAACTCAGATACAGTGGGAGCACTTAGTAAATTTGAAATTTCAGGCTGCAATTCCAGAACTGCTGAGTAGAATTTTCAAAGGTAATCACACTATATTGCTCAGGAAATTCTGATGCCTACCTCAATATGTGTTTCTTTTTACTACTTTGACAAACTGCCACAAATGTAATAGTTTAAACAACACAAATCTATCTCTTACAAATCTGGAAGTTAGAGTCTGAAAATGTGTCTCACTGAGCTAATGTCAAGGAATCAGCTGAGCTGTTCCCATATGGAAGTTCTAGGGAGAATTCATTTCCTTATCTTCTGCAACTACAAAAGGCTGCCTGAAATCCTTAGATCTCAACCCCTTCCTCTATCTTTGAATCCAGTAAGGTAGTATCTTCAAATCTCTCACTCTTTCTGCTTTCGTTGTCACTTTATGTGTGTATGTGTGTTTCATTCTGAACTTTTGCCTTCCTCTTTTAAGGAACATTGTTCATTGTAATTACATTGAGTTTACTTAGGTTAATATTTCTGTCTCAAGATCATTGACTTAATTACATCTGCAAAGTCCCTTTGTTACGTAAGGTAGCATATTCCAGGTTTGGGAGATTAGGACTTGGATATCTTTAAGGGAACATTATTCCGTTGGCCACACCAAATTTGGGTAGAACTTGATGATTCTACCAAGCAATTAAATTCTATAATCCTATATGTCTACCAACATTGTTGTTCCTGCATTTAACTATTTATTTATTCGTTCATTCATCATTAAGTAAGTACTTGTTTCACAGCTACTAGGTGTGAAGCAAAGAGCCAGTCCATGAAGACATGAAAAGAATTTAAAAGTAAAATCCCTACCCTTATGCAATTGTGTCTTTCAATATAATTTCTAAACCAAATTAATATATGTGTGTATTACCTAATGTGTGCAAAATGTGTTCTATTTACAAATAAAAAAGACATGCTTATGTAGTAGACAGAGAATGTGATATGTTGTTTCCATTGAAATTTCCGTTATTATTCTAGAAATAGAGTGTAAAATAGCGTAAAGAGACATCCATGGGAATACATCATAAAATTGGTAAGTTGAAAAAAAGAAAGTCTGCAAGACTACAGCCTAGGGAGATATAGTGAGCAATTGACATACTGTTAGGGTGTCAATAAAATCAAACGTTGCCAGTTAGAAGAATAATGAGCTTGTTTCTCTCTGTACCCAAAGGAGATTAATTCAAGAATATGTATTTTCTGCATGTTGCTCACCTCTCCCGATAAAATGAAAGTGCTAAAAGTGGTCATCTGGGGGTGGTTTTGACTTTACTTTTTATTCTCTATACTGAGAAGAAACAAGTTACATAACTTCTATTACACACAGAATTCCATAATAGACATTTTGTTATTTGGATTCCTGGCCAAGTGATTTAATGAATGTTCAATTAAAGAATATGTGTTTTAAAATTACCATATCAGAACTGACAGAAGAGTTCCTCTACTGTTAAAAATGTCCCAAGTTAAGCAAAAATCTGTTAGTGCCACACACACACAAAATGGAAATTAGCAAGTCACTGAAAGAAAACAGGAACTCCCACTCTCCATAGTCAGGCTTTTCTGAAATTCAGCCCCAGGAACCCTCATCTTGCCTTGGGCTCACTCTATCTGCTTCTCTACATTTCTATTTTCCCTGATGCTTCCATGCATTTTTACCACAGCTACTGTTGACCCTTCTTCTCCTGGGATATTACCAGACATGCTTCAAGTACAATTTTAGCCCTATTCTACAGGAGCAATTCTTTTCACTTCTGCTGTTTCATCTTCAGGTACCATGTGCTTTGAAGCTGCTCCCTAGATATTTAGATAGACTTTTGAGTTTGCTTCATGCTTTGAACTTTCCTGAGCTCTTCTGTTTCTTCAAATTTATCTGTCCTGTTTTCCATTTTCTTTACATTTGAAAGAAGAAAGTCAGGGGAAGTGATTTGAGTTTCATGTTAATATGTGCTCCTGGTTTCATATGATTATGCTCTCAGAAAACATGTTTTGATTTTAACAGGAGCCATCAGTACCAAAGGCCTGTGCTTCTCAAAGTATGTAACTCAAACATCTGTTAAATAGTATATTCAGTAAATCCAAAGCTAAACATGATGCATTTATCTGAAGCATGCATTTTAATTCGTTCTAAATAAAGCACTGCTTTTGTATTATTGAATAGAATATACAATTTATATTAGATGCTTTTAAGCCAAGTCTCCCACTTCAAATAAATTTTGTCCTTGTGATATGTTATTTTAGGTTTATAAAGCTCTAAATCTTCTTCGTACAGAACTCCACAGAAAACATATTTAACTCGTTTGCTGTTCTGGATATTTCAGTATAAAAGTATGAGAATAACTGCGTTAGAAGACAGGAACTGAGCTTTGTTGAAAGAGCCTCATGATCCATCTGAATCACCATCGAGGTTCAGCCTGAAATGGAGAAAGCAGAAGTAATTTTTGAATTCCATGTTAATACTGCAAGTTTAGCAACAAGTTCTTTAAGGATAGTAGGATAAATGGTTGAGAGGTAGAGGTATCAGAGTAAAAGATGAGTACATAAAAATTGGGTAATAATAAGAAAAATTTTTGTTACATTCTAGCTAACATCTATCACACTGTGGCAACCACAAGTGTCATGAGAAGTTTCATAGACGAATATCCAGAGAGAGAATCAGAGTATAAGATGGACATGGCAAATTGCCTGGACCCACACTCTTGTTTTATAAAAATGTGAGAAGGTTAAGACGCTTTTCCTTGGATCTTATAATGTTTCACAGGAAGAACTGAACACTGTGCTAAGTGAATTAGTACAAAAAAAGTTCTAGTTTAATTCCAAAAAACACAACTTGAGTTAGTTTAAGGTAGAAAAAGAAATTTATTGGGTCATGTAAACAAACCTGAAATGAGGACAGCTTAAACTACATCATTTAGGGTTGGCTAAGAACAGATGACTTCATTTATGGTTATCTTTTTTTTTTTTAATACTTTAAGTTCTAGGGTACATGTGCACAACATGCAGGTTTGTTACATATGTATACATGTGCCATGTTGGTGTGCTGCACCCATTAACTTGTCATTTACATTAGGCGTATCTCCTAACGCTATCCCTCCTCTCTCCCCCTCCCCACAATACGACCTGGTGTATGATGTTCCCCTTCCTGTGTCCAAGTGATCTCATTGTTCAATTTCCACCTATGAGTGAGAATATGCGGTATTTGGTTTTCTGTTCTTGTGATAGTTTGCTGAGAATGATGGTTTCCAGCTGCATCCATGTCCCTACAAAGGACACGAACTCATCCTTTTCTATGGCTGCATAGTATTCCATGGTGTATATGTGCCACATTTTCTTAATCCAGTCTGTCACTGATAGACATTTGGGTTGATTCCAAGTCTTTGTTATTGTGAATAGTGCCACAATAAACATAAGTGTGCATGTGTCTTTATAGCAGCATCACTTATAATCCTTTGGGTATATCCCCAGTAATGGGATGGCTGGGTAGAATGGTATTTCTAGTTCTAGATCTTTGAGGAATTGCCACACTGTTTTCCACAATGATTGAACCAGTTTATAATCCAACTGTGTAAAAGTGTTCCTATTTATCCACATCCTCTCCAGCACCTGTTGTTTCCTGATTTTTTAATGATTGCCATTCTAACTGGTGTGAGAAGGTATCTCATTGTGGTTTTGATTTGCATTTCTCTCATGGCGAGTGATGATGAGCATTTTTTCATGTGTCTGTTGGCTGTATGAATGTCTTCTTTTGAGAAGTGTCTGTTCATATCCTTTGCCCACTTTTTGATGGGGTTGTTTGTTTTTTCTTGTAAATTTGATTGAGTTCTTTATAGGTTCTGGATATTAGCCCTTTGTCAGATAAGTAGATTGCAAAAATTTTATCCCCTTCTGTAGGTTGCCTGTTCACTCTGATGGTAGTTTCTTTTGCTGTGCAGAAGCTCTTTAGTTTAATTAAATCCCATTTGTCAATTTTGGCTTTTGTTGCCGTTGATTTTGGTGTTTTAGACATGAAGTCTTTGCCCATGCCTATGTCCTGAATGGTATTACCTAGGTTTTCTTCTAGGGTTTTCATGGTTTTAGGTCTAACATTTAAGTCTCAAATCCATCTTGAATTAATTTTCAAAAAAGGAGTAAGGAAAGGATCCAGTTTCAGCTTTCTGCTTATGGCTAGCCAATTTTCCCAGCACCATTTATTAAATAGGGAATCCTTTCCCCATTTCTTGTTTTTGTCAGGTTTGTCAAAGATCAGATGGCTGTAGATTTGTGGTATGATTTCTGAGGGCTCTGTTCTGTTCCATTGGTCTATATCTCTGTTTTGGTACCAGTACCATGCTGTTTTTGGTTACTATAAGCTTGTATTATACTTTGAATTCAGGTAGCGTAATACCTCCAGCTTTGTTCTTTTGGCTTAGGATTGTCTTGGCAATGCGGGGTCTTTTTTGGTTCCATATGAACTTTAAAGCAGTTTTTTCCAATTCTGTGAAGAAAGTCATTGGTAGCCTAATGGGGCTAGCATTGAATCTATAAATTACCTTGGGCAGTATGGCCATTTTCATGATATTGATTCTTCCTATCCATGAGCATGGTATGTTCTTCCATTTGTTTGTGTCCTCTTTTATTTCACTGAGCAGTGGTTTGTAGCTCTCCTTGAAGAGGTCCTTTATATCCCTTGTAGATTGGATTCCTAGGTATTTTAATCTGTTTGAAGACATTGTGAATGGGAGCTCATTCATGATTTGGCTGTCAGTTTGTCTGTTACTGGTGTATAAGAATGCTTGTGATTTTGCACATTGATTTTTCATCTTGAGACTTTGCTGAAGTTGCTTATCAGCTTAAGGAGATTTTGGGCTGAGATGATGGGGTTTTCTAAATATACAATCATGTCATCTGCAAACAGGGACAATTTGACTTCTTCTTTTCCTAACTGAATACTCTTTATTTCTTTCTCTTGCCTGATTGCCCTAGCCAGAACTTCGAACACTATGTTGAATAGGAGTGGTGATAGAGGGCATCCCTGTCTTGTTCCAGTTTTCAAAGGGAATGCCTCCAGTTTTTGCCCATTCAGTATGATATTGGCTGTGGGTTTGTCATAAATAGCTCTTATTATTTTGAGATACATCAATACCGAATATATTGAGAGTTTTTAGCATGAAAGGCTGTTGAATTTTGTCAAAGGCCTTTTCTGCATCTATTGAGATAATCATGTAGTTTTTGTCTTTGGTTCTGTTTATATGCTGGATTACCTTTATTGATTTGCATATGTTGAACCAGCCTTGCATCCCAGGAATGAAGCCCACTTGATCATGTTGGATAAGCTTTTTGATGTGCTGCTGGATTCGGTTTGCCAGTATTCTATTGAGGATTTTTGCATCGATGTTCATCAGGGATATTGGTCTAAAATTTTCTTTTTTTTTGCTGTATCTCTGTCAGGCTTTGGTATCAGGATGATGTTGGCCTTAAAATGAGTTAGGGGGTATTTCCTCTTTTTCTATTGATTGGAATAGTTTCAGAAGGAATGGTACCAACTCCTCCTTGTACCTCTGGTAGAATTTTGCTGTGAATCTGTCTGGTCCTGGACTTTTTTTGGTTTGTAGGCTATTAATTATTGCCTCAATTTCAGAGCCTGCTATTGGTCTATTCAGAGATTCAACTTCTTCCTGGTTTAGTCTTGGGAGAGTGTAAGTGTCCAGGAAATTATCCATTTCTTCTAGATTTTTCTAGTTTATTTGTGTAGAGGTGTTTATAGTATTCTCTGATGGTAGTTTGTATTTCTGTGGTGTCGGTGGTGATATCCCCTTTATCATTTTTATAGCGTCTATTTGATTCTTCTCTCTTTTCTTCTTTATTAGTCTTGCTAGCAGTCTATCAATTTTGTTGATCTTTTCAAAAAACCAGCTCCTGGATTCATGGATTTTTTTTTTTTTTGGAGGGTTTTTTGTGTCTCCGTCTCTTTCAGTTCTGCTCTGATCTTAGTTATTTCTTGCCTTCTGCTAGCTTTTGAATGTGTTTGCTCTTGCTTCTCTAGTTCCTTTAATTGTGATTCTAGGGTGTCAATTTTAGATCTTTCCTGCTTTCTCTTGTGGGCATTTAGTGCTATAAATTTCCCTCTACACACTGCTTTAAATGTGTCCCAGAGATTCTGGTATGTTGTATCTTTGTTCTCATTAGCTTCAAAGAACATCCTTATTTCTGCCTTCATTTCGTTATGTACCCAGTAGTCATTCAGGAGCAGGTTGTTCAGTTTCCATGTAGTTGAGTGATTTTGATTGAGTATTTTAGTCCTGAGTTCTAGTTTGATTGCACTGTGGTCTGAGAGACAGTTTGTTATAATTTCTGTTCTTTCACATTTGCTGAGGAGTGCTTTACTTCCAACTATGTGGTCAATTTTGGAATAAGTGTAATGAGATGCTGAGAAGAATGTATATTCTGTTGATTTGGGGTGGAGAGTTCTGTAGATGTCTATTAGGTCTGCTTGGTGCAGAGTTGAGTTCAATTCCTGGATATCCTTGTTGACTTTCTGTCTTGCTGATCTGTCTAATGTTGACAGTGGGGTGTAAAAGTCTCCCATTATTATTGTCTGGGAGTCTAAGTCTCTTTGTAAGTCTCTAAGGACTTACTTTATGCATCTGGGTGCTCCTGTATTGGGTGCATATATATTTAGGATAGTTAGCTCTTCCTGATGAATTGATCCCTTTACCATTATGTAATAGCCTTCTCTACTTCATGTATCAACTTCATGTTCTGTTTTACTATGAGGAATTTTTCTGATCATTGAAACTGTGGCAGTAGGTATCTTGTTCTTTTATCTTAACAGCATCTCATCTAAAAATAGCATCTCCAATTTCTCCCTGTTCCAGAAATTAAATTCATAAGGAAAAAGTCTTATTGTCTTGGCTCAGGTCACATGACGCCTGAACCAAGGAAAGGTGAGTTAGTAATTCCCTAGTTTGTGTGACTTTTTGGCTCTTGTAACCAAGACAGAAACAGTTTTAAAGGAAGATGAAGGTTAGCAGGTGCCCTTCCGCTAGATGCTGGGGCTCTAATAATAAACAAAAAATACATGGTTTCCTGAAGCTCATATGCTTACAGTCTAGTAGAAGTGTTTTACACCCAACAAACTTCAATTTATTGAACCTGGAATATCCATTACAGAAATCAGTTTTAAAAGGGCTGTCAAATAAGCAGAGGTCAAAAGGATAAACTTTTTCTTCAGTTGTAACCCTTTAAAAATTCATTGTCTGAGTCCCAGTAGTCATATACTGTATGAAATAATATGTACATATGAGACAAATAATAACTGCAGATTGCATTCGATTACTTTGCAGAAATGGCCTATTTTGGATTCCTCACCAAATAATATTTATTTTCTACAATGATGTTTGATCTTGTACTTTTCCAAAAAGAACTTTCTGTCTGTTTTGCAATACAAAGGAAGATAATGTTTAAATTCTATAAACCTGTCTCTCCTGTTCATGCACAGAATTTACCTTGTGACAGTGTCTTATAGTCCTTTAGGTTTCAAAGCAATCAACTGGTTGCTTCTCAGGGACATTTGGCTACTGTCTACAGAAACTGTAGTGTTAGTGCTCTCAGTTGGATGGAAAATTAATGAGGACTAGCCAAATATTCTTTATTCTTGGTTTTTTCCAGCTATCATAATCAGGATGCTAATAATCAGAACTTCTTTTGAATTTTTAAAATGAAATAGAAATTACTCCAATCTAGCTGCTATTTTTTGACCATGTATAAAATTTGGAAGTGTAATTTTATTTTCTGGAGAATCAGAGAAAATGAATGTCTGACTTCTATCCCCGAACTGAGATAGAAATATAACAAATATATATTTTTTATATATATATATATATATATATATATATATATATATTTGTTAAAGGATATATAGATAGCTGTATTCTTTAACAACAAAAGCTTGCTTATGAAATCCAGCTTCAGACTCAATTAGTGCACCTTAGTGAAACACACACTATTTTAATTATTAGTTCTACTTAGGGAGAGAAATGGCATCAAATTTAGAGAAAGTGCTTTGTGGGTGTAAGTAGGGCATTGGCCTCAACCCTGCTATATCTGTGCTTTTGAGAGTAACACTCTCTCAGTTTCCAGAAATCTTCCTCTGCCTTCATAGCTACATTTTGCTTGTATTGTAGGGTAACATAAAAGAAAAATGTTAGGGAAATAATATTTCACCAAACAAAATAATTTTGGGAGACTTTTTTGGCAATTTACGTTTATGAACACAAAACATTGTCAGTCTTCCACCTGCTACATCTCAGAGGGAGAAATATTGACAAATGTCAAACAATCTAAAGTATTAGAGTAGCTTCTTCAGGCTCCACGCAATTCAGTATCTCTTGTAACCATAGCAACCTACATGTATAAAGGAGCAAGGCAAAGTACCCCTGATACTGTCTGGCTTAAAGGTCCTGTCTAATACTTGATATTCCATGATATATAGCTCTAGCAGCAAGTTAAGCATGTTGTCTTATTATTTTTAGATTATGTCATTATTCTTTCTGCATTTATAACTACATTTCTGAGAACTACGAAGATAACAAATTATCAACTGCCCCTTAGCTTAAATCTCTCTATCTTGAATATTGTGTCTGTGTTCTTGTAACTGAGTAAGAATTCCATCTAAAAGACTGGAGCCCTTATCTCCAAATAATTTCATGAAATTGTAATTCAGTCTTCTCAGAGAGATGTAGAAGAAAAGAACAAGAATAAAACAGACCACATGATACAGTAGAAAGAGCATGAACTTTGAATTGAGACTGATCTGTTTTGAATCCCAAACCTGCACATTCTACCAGAAAGAATTCTGACAAGTCACTTCACTTCTGAGTCTCTCTTTGTTATTCTCAAAGCAGGGATATTGACAGGCGCTTCTCAAGGCCATTGAGATGATTTAATGAGATTGCATATGTAAGTTGTCTAGCATAGAGAGGGCTCAACAATCACATATTGTAGCAAATGATCTCATCACAGTTGTATTAGTCCATTCTCATGCAGCTATGAAGAAATACCCAAGATTGGGTAACTTATAAAGAAAAGGGGTTTAATTAACCCACAGTTCTAAATGGCTGGGGAAGCCTCAGGAATCTTACGATTGTGGTGGAAGGCAACTCTTCAGAAGTTGGCAGGAGAGAAAATGAAAACTGAGTGAAGAGGAAAGCCCCTTATAAAGCAGTCAGATCTTGTAAGACCTTACTATCAAGAGAATAGCATGGGGGAAACTGCTTCCATGATCCAATTATCTCCCACTGGGCCCCTCCCATGACATGTGGGGATAATGGGCACTGCAACTCAAGGTGAGATTTGGGTGGGGACACAGCCAAACCATATCATTCCAGCCTGGTCCATTTCAATCTTATGTCCTCACATTTATAAACACAATCATGCCTTGCCAAAATTCTCCCAAGCTTTAACCAACTCCATCATTAACCCAAAAGTCCAAGTCCAAAGTTTCATCTGAGACAAGGCAAGCACCTTCTGTCTATGAGCCTGTAAAGTCAAAAGCAAGATAGTTACTCCCTCGAGACATTGGGGTTACAGGCATTGGGTAAATACAGCTGTTCCAAATGGCAGAAGGTGGCCAAAACAAAGTAGCTACAGGCCCCATGCAAGTCCATAATCCAATAGGACAGTCATTAAACCTTAAAAGTCCAAAATAATCTCCTTTGACTCCATGTCTCACATCCAGGTCATGCTGATGCAAGAAGTGCGCTTCCATGGCATTGGGCAGCTCCATCCCTCTGGCTTTGCAAGCTATACTCCATCTCCCAGTTGCGTTCATTGCATTGAGTGTCTGTGGCTTTTTCCAGGCATATGGTGAAAGCTGTCAGTGGATTTACCTTTCTGGCATCTGGAGGACAGTGGCCCTCTTCTCACAGCTCCATTAGGCAATGCCCCAGTGGGGACTCTGTCGGGGCTCCAACCCCACATTTCCCTTCTCCACTGCTCTAACAGAGGTTCTCCATGAGGGCTACACCCTTGCAGCAAACTTCTACTTGGACATCCAGGTGTTTCCATACAGCCTCTGAAATCTAAGTGGAAGTTCCCAAACCTCAGTCATCAACTTCTGTGCACCTGCAGGATCAACACCATGTGGAAACTGCCAAGGCCTGGGGCTTGCACCCTCTGAAGCCATGACTTGAGCTGTATATTGCTCCCTTTTAGCCAAGACTGAGATGCAGGGCAGTAAGTCCCGAAACGACACAAAGCAGCAAGGCTCAGGGCCCGGCCCATGAAACCATTTTTTTTTCTCCTAGGCCTCCAGGCTTGTGATGGGAGGGGCTGCTGTGAAGACCTCTGATGTGCCTTGGAGACTTTTTCCCATTGTTTTGGCAATTAACATTCAGTTCCTTTTTATTTATGTGAATATCTGCAGCAGGCTTGAATTTCTTCCCAGAAAATGGGATTTTCTTTTCTACTGCATCATCAGGAAGTAAATTTTCCATAGTTTTATACTCTGCTTCTTCTTGAATGCTTTGCCACTTAGAAATTTTCTGCCAGATACCCTAAATCATCTATCTCAAGCTCAAAGTTCCACAGACATCTAGGGCAGGGAAAATATGCCGCCAATCTCTTTACTAAGGCATAACCAGAGTTGCCTTTGCTACAGTTCCCAACAAGTTGCTCATCTCCATCTGAGACCACCTTAGCCTGGATTTCATTGTCCATATCAGTATCAGCATTTTGGTCAAAGCCATTCAACAAGTCTCTAGGAAGTTCCAAACTTTCTCACATTTTCCTGTCCTCTCCTGACCCCTCCAAACAATTCCAACCTCTGCATGTTACCCAGTTCCAAAGTTATTTCCACATTTTTGTGTATCTTTACAGTAGCACCTCAATCTCTGTGGTACCATTGTACTATATTAGTCCATTCCCACTGTGCTATGAAGAAATGCCTGAGACTTGGTAATTTATAAAGAAAAGAGGTTTAATTGACTCACAGTTCCACATGGCTGAGAAGGCCTCATGAAACTTACAATCACAGCAGAAGGCACCTCTCCACAGGGCAGCAAGAGAGAGAATGAGAACCAAGTGAAAAGGGAAGCCCCCTCTAAAACCATCAGACCTTGTGAGAACTCACTCACTCTCATGAGAATAGCATGAGGAAACTGCCCCATGATTCAATTGCCTCCCACTGGCTCTCTCCCAGGACACATGGGTATTATGGGAACTACAATTCATGATGAGATTTGGGTGGCGACACAGCCAAATCATATCAACAGTCTTTCTTTCCTTCCTGCAGTCATTAGACAGAGTAGAAAATGCAAACTGCAGCACAATTTATGGTGACCAATAAATGTAAAGCAAACCTTCAGAAAAACAATATCTCCTCAGATAAATCCAGAATTTCCATTGGTATGTTGACTTTGGTTCCAATTTGACAAAGCCCAGATGTTGCTCTCATTAGCACCTAGGTGACTCCCTGGAACAGTCTGTAAATCTCTAGGGTTCTTCTACCAGCTACTTAGTGCAACTCGTCTCTTAGCAACATCTGGAGAGGACAGCTTGAAGATGCAGCGGAGCTCACTAAGGCTTCTAGAATGACTATGATGCCATATACTGGAGTATAAGGAGTATATTCACACTTCTTTAGATTTAACCATTTAAAGAAGCTGGTCTTTTTTTTGTAAATTGATAGACAATATTTGTACATGCATATGGGGTACATGTGATGTTTCCATAAATGCATAGAACTTATTATAATCAAATCAGGATATTTAGGATAGTCATCACCTTAAACACTTATCATTTCTTTATGTTGAGAACATTTCAAATCTTTTCTAGCTATTTTGAAAAACACAATACATTGTTGTTAACTATAGTCACCCTACTGTGCTATCAAACTTATCCATTCTATCTAACTATATATTTGTATGCATTAACCAACCTCTCTTCATCATTTCACCACCACACTTTCAGCTTCTAGTAGGAACAGGTCATTTAAAGCCTTGTTCCAAACTCTCTAAAGTTACCTTAAGAAAGCAGGTTTGAAAATGGGATTATCAACATCAGTGGTTCCCTCAGTATCTCTTGCTATTTCCTGAAGTAGAAACAACCCAACTGATGTAAGCTCACATACTTCATACTGCTGATAGAACAGTAAGGCACAAAAGCCACTAATGTCTTAAAATAATTTCCCTCCCAAGTACTTAAGGGGCTTGGCAAAAATCACCAGTGGCCCTTCATACTCTCCTCTCCTAAGAACAGCCGGGGATACCTGCAAATTCCCAAAGGCAGGATGTGCAAAAGCAATGCTAGAGCAGCCTCTGGATTCTTATTTCAATAATCATGTTCAATAATCATATTCTGCCAAGGGAATTTTGAGCCATCAAGGTTATGCTGATGTGTTAGTAGTCATTTTCTAGCTGTGATAGGAAGTGGTACCATAGAAAGGGTCCTGCATTCTTTGTCAGCTGCCAAGGGTTCTAATCCCAGCTCTGTCACTAGGCAATTATGTGAACTTATGTAAATCATTCAACAGCTCTGGATCTAAGAGCCTTCATCTATGCAGACTAAATTATTTCTCAGCTCCTATTCAGGACTAAGATTTTATGATCTATACCCTCAATTTGCTTCTGCTCAGATAGCAGGCAGATTGGATGCTCTTTCAAAAGTTCTAACCATCCTTCCCAAGAATACTTGCACACAAGGTTATTAGGTAAATAAAAAAGGAGTTTCTGTTTGCAGAAAAAATATCTTGGCATTATGGCTTCATATTAATATTTAATGCTTTAATATTATAAAGTTCATGCATATAACATTTTATATTTCTTTCATTTTATTCAGCAAATGTGAATGTTGTGAGCATGATATTCCAGATCCCTAATCATCCCAAAGTCATTGGACTCTTTAAATACCCCCAAATTGGTGACACCATTTGAGAACCATTTTTACCCTCTAGCCATTTAATAGTGATTTTATTTTTGTTTTGATGCTCAAATTACATTTATTTTTAGTTTATTTGTAAATTCAATATATACTGCACCAGCATCTATGTTGAATCATTTATTCACTAATTAAATTACCCACAAATAATATGATGACTCTGGTTTCCCAGAAATAGAGCCATCCCTTATAAATGATCTTCTTCACTGACTTAGATCTAGTCATGCTCATGTTTTATGATGCCAGTAATTGTAGATCACAGCTTCTACTCCTTTTCATCCCTGTACTCTACATGATGACACAGCTTAAATTCATACCTATCAAACATCAGACAGGATTTCACAAGATTCCATTAGAGCAAATTGTTGGATGTGGTACAATAATATGTGCAAACTTCTGCCATTCCAGGCTCGAGATGAATGATGACAGACCTGAGGCTAATCACTTTCATAATTCTACTTTAACTGCAGCTGTAAAAAAAAAAATAAGACAAAAATATATCAATGACCTATTTCAAATACTTTTTCAGGGGCACAATTTTGCAAGTAGTGTATTTATACATGCAATCACTGAGACAGGTAAAGCCTATGCATATTAAGAGCTGATTTTCTGTATCTGCTTTTCACTTCATGCTTTAATTTGTTAGAATTACTGAGCCCCTTACAAAACCTGGTTTTAATAATCACAATAATACAAGCTGAAAAACTAATTTATAATTAAGGAACCTGAACTCATAGTTGTTTTATGAACTAATAGAGTTACATTCAATCTTAAATGTGAGAGGGCTTATGTTTTCCTGTCTATAAATTGCCTAGGGGAGGAGATAGCCCAAGATTATGGACATCTAGCTGATCATCTCAGGGATCTTGTAGGAGTACTAGGTATATCATCAATAACTTCTAGTGAAGCATCTGCTTGCGCTCAATGAAATACACAAGTTTCAATATTATTGGCATCTACAGATTGCCTACGATAGTCCAGTCACTCCGTTGCACATAATATATAAAAAGGAGACTGTGTATAGGCTCTTGTCTCAAAGGCCCCAAGTCGTAAAGAACACAAGAAAACACATACAGGCTGATTCATATGATTGATGCTTTTTTAGAGGCCACATACAAATAGCTGCTTTGGGGCTCATCTCTACATGAGGAGGGCAGAGAAGGCTTCCCAGATGAGAAGTGTGTAACATTCCTTTTTTTTTTTTTTTTTTTTTTTTTTTTTCCTGAGACGGAGTCTTGCTCTGTGGCCCAGGCTGGAGTGCAGTGGTGGGATCTTGGCTAACTGCTAAAGCTCCATCTGCCAGGTTCATGCCATTCTCCTGCCTCAGCTTCCCAAGTAGCTGGGACTACAGGTGCCTGCCTCAACGCCCGACTAATTTTTTTGTATTTTTTTTGGTAGAGACAGGTTTTCACCGTGTTAGTCAGGATGTTCTTGATCCTCTGACCTTGTGATCCGCCCACCTTGGTCTCCCAAAGTGCTGGGATTACAGGCGTGAAGATATCCAAAGAAGGGTTGTTAGATGAACCAAAAGATGTCATCACAGAGGCAGTAGCAAATTAATTAATGCATTTGCACTTTTGTTAATTTGATCAATATGCCAGTCAATCAAAGTTGACTTTTTAGATAAGTGTTTTTTCCTTATCAGTAAACCATAGCATAAAACTTAGGGTCAAGGTTTACTTAGCATAAAAGAACAATACTAAAAGTCACCTTTTTTCCCTCATCTTTCTTAGCATCCTGGTAGCTATAACTTATATGGATGAAGTAATTAATAAGGGCTTCACTCAACAACAATAACAGCTATACCTATCTATGTAAAATACAAATATAGAGCTGAACATTCCTAGTACCTGGTTCTGGTGAGCCCATAGTTAAAGCAGATATTAGTGTTAACATAAACGTCCAGTGTTAAGCAATAAGTGATTTAGTAGGTACACAGAGAGGTGCTTAATAGCACCAGGGAAGATATATCTACATGATCTCTCAGGTTCTATTTAAATCAGTGATTCTATGACTGTGTGAACTTTTGCATAGTTTATCTCTAGTCTATAATAGAAAGCAATAAAGAATTCACTTAAAATGTAGAATAAATCCAGTTGGAGATATCCAGGCCACCTTTGAATTGCAAAGACACATTCACACTGTAAACTAATTTTAACATTAACATAGAGACTGATTTCAGAATAATGCACGTGAGCCATACCCTATGTCTTCTTGAGTATATGGATTAGCATCACTGATCATGAAGAACGTGGATGAGCAAATCTAAAATCATTACTAACATCTTATTAAAGTTAGTTAATTGCTTTCATTGAAACAATGCTAACCCCAGTAAAACTAACTAGTTTGAACAAGACTTAAAAATGTTTCTTGGTAAAGTTAAATATGGGTTACTATAATTAGGAAAGGCAGGAAAAGAGAAACCTGTTTTTACAAACAAAAGAACAATTTCATGTGATGATAAAAAGTTACAGCCTTTAAACAAGGAACATGGGAATTGAGAAAAAAAATGCATAGTACTTTTATTGTAAGAAAGAATGGAAACCTACTAAAAAGATCTCAAGATGGAGACTGTGACCTGGTCCAATATTAGGAAGAGTTAAACCTAAATGCCCATTACTTTACAATTTGGATATTTCAATAGTACTATATTTTGTGGTCATTTATTCTCTTTGTTCCTTTATCCATTCCTCTTGATTTAATTAGGACTATTCTATGCATACTCATTCAACATTTATTACATGTTTTATTAATGCTGGCTACTATACTACATACCAGAAGTGTTGAGACTTTCTTTATCTAGGATGAATAAACAATAGAAACACAATATGCAATTACCACATGAAAGACAATTGTATGTTGTCATTGAGCACAATTTCACCTTTCTTTTCATGTGATTTGTTGTTGCTGCTGTTAATCAGAGTAGGTTGATATAACTATACAGAATCCAGAGGTACAAGTGGTTTCCTGTTGAATTTGCTTGTTTGAAAGAACAGTGTATATAAGCATGGTTAATCAGAACAACAGTTAATTAATTACTAGAAAAGACAGTTAAATTTCCACCTACTCCATATGTAATGGTTCTCAATACTTAAAATTCTGAGAGTCTATTTTTTGAGAATGAGACCGTATTTGTTGAAGGTTAGAAAATGAGACAGTGTCAAATAGTTTTTGTCTATTTAATTCATAGAAAGTTGAAATGCCGTTATTTAGAAACATGCCCAGCTTCAACACTACCCACGAACCATCTGATATTCTTGTATTTTGAATTCATCCTTTATGGTGATGTTAAAACTCAAGTACTTCCTCACAAAGGCAAATTTCTGAGTTTTTAACCTCAAGAGCCTGAAAGGAAAAAAAAATACACCAAGTCTCCTAAGGACATCAAATACATTTCTCCAAAGTGTACTTGATACAGGGGAGATGGCACTCATATCCTGATAACAATAACAGCTGAGAGAAAATAAACATGCCTCCATGTACTTGCTTGAAGGCATTGACCAATAAAAACATCGCTTATAGAGTTATGTGTCTTTGAGTTCCTACTAAAAAATCACAAACAATTAAAACAATCATGTTACATGACTTACCGCTTTCTCTTTTCATATTTGACAACTAAGAATATCTTTTAAAAAGCAATTCATTCTACTTAGTGTTAGTAGAGATTATTTCAATATCTTACACATCATTATAATATATTAGTAGTTTGAAATATAAACTAGACACCATCTACATAACACATTTAGTTTTGCCTAGGTGACATTGCTTCATGTGCTACAGTGATGAACAAAATGTACACAATACAACTCTTTCTATATGTGTACTGAATATCTAACTGTGGAGGAAAGTGCAGACAAGTATCTGCAATAGAGAACTGCATGTGCTAAGATACAGGTGATGAGTTCAGTTGAGTAAAAGCTCTCGAGCTGAAATGCTCAATTGTTCTCTAATTTTACATAAGCTATTTTATTATTTAAAATAAAATTTTGCTAAAAGTCCATGTCTTCCTATTCTTTAATATAATTAAATGGGTATTAGAAGTAACTGCATAGGGGACATATAAATTAAATGATGTGGGGGTGTACTAGTTTTGGTAGACAGATGATAAATTGCTTTGAGAAAAGTTGGCTCAAAGAAAAACAGCAATAAAGGCCTATGGTAGAAGAAGCCTTCATAGAGAACACAATAATTCAGCTGTCACAGGTCACTGGGCTCTTGGAGAGCTGACAATAAAGTAAACACAAAGCTGATTCTATAGACTAACTTAGATCACAGGCTTAGAAATACACCCACCCACTAAGGTCAACATTGCCATACATTAGGCAGAAACACTTCCCAACAAACATGGAAATATCAACACCGTAGATCCAAAGACCCAAAAGGATATCCATTGGCTTTGATGCTCAGATTTGGAACATGGATAGAATTTTCTGAATTCTGGAAGAGAAAGTTGGAAAAAGATTTATTTCATTTTATAATAGGCTTTACTTTATTCAATCCAATAGAAGACCCATCGTGAGATGACGAACCCAGAGTGGCAGTGGCATTCCTAAGGTGACAAAAGAGTCAAGACTCAGGCACTTAAAAGATTAAGACTTTTTTTCATAGAGGGGTGGTGGATCATTCCTTCTAGGTTAGTTTTCCCTTTAAGAGTAAACAAAGAGAGAGTAAGGAAGTGAGACAGAAACATACAGACAGACAGACAGACAGACACACACACACACACACACACCCCTACTGATTAAAGTAAATACTTAGGAATCAACATAACTCTTTCATGAAAATGGGCTGGAGTTGACCACCCCAGTGGAAGTTTAAGTACAGCATAAATGGATTATGAATAATACAGTAATCATTTTTCAATGCAGTTTTTTTTTCTTGATAGTTATCTTACATTGGACACATATTTTTTTGGTTTTAAAAGCTGAGGACCAGGTATAAGAAAAAGATTTGGGGCTGGGTGCAGTGGCTCACGCCTGTAATCCCAGCACTTTGGGAGGTGGAGGCGGGCAGATCATGAGGTCAGGAGATCAAGACCATCCTGGCTAACATGGTGAAACCCTGTCTCTACTAAAAATACAAAAAATTAGCCAAGCATGGTGGCAGACTCCTGTAGTCCCAGCTACTCGGGAAGCTGAAGCAGGAGAATGCCATGAACCGCGGAGGCAGAGCTTGAAGTAAGCCGAGATCACGCCACTGCACGCTAGCCTGAGCGACAGAGCAAGACTCCATCTCAAAAAAAAGAAAAAAGAAAAAAAGAAAAGAAAAGAAAAATATTTTGAAGAATATATGAAAAAGCTGAGCTAGTTTCCCCCACTCCCTGGGTAGAAAATAAATAAAATTTCCAACTTGGATGTAGGAATAATAAGGGGGAAGCAAAAGGTCTTCATGATGGAGTCTTCCTGAATATCAATGTTCTAACTTTTCTAAGGAAATGTAAGGGTAAGAGATAGTTCAGATCGTTTTTCAGGTCTGAAAGTGGAGGGTACTAATTCTTCACTTTAGAAGTATATTCCAAATAAATTAAATTCTATTTCTAGAAAGACATGTGAAAGGGAGTGTTGAAAGCTAAGATTGATGTCTCTATGTAGAAAGGGACTGAAGCTTCATCAGAGAGTTTCTAGAGGCATCAGAGTGGCCACAAAAGAAATAACAAGAACACTTTGCTAGACCTGGACGTAGAGGGGACTCTTGTTTGGGAATACCTGCAACATTCATGTAATAGCTGTGACATTCATGCAACAAAAGATGAGGCTGGAACAGGTAAAATTCAGTGGGTACCAGACTGGATAGATGGCGAATAAGGGCAAATGTTCTCACTCCTAATATGCAAGCATCATTGCCACCAACCCTTCATACATTAAGGAAAGTCAACCAGATGGTAAAGAGAAATTAAAGTGTCTGACAATTTTTTCATCACCCATTAGAATTAAATTTAAATTAGAAATAGTTTGATTGTGCAACATTAAAGAAACACTTCATACTTGCCTGAATTTGTGGACTAGATGTTTACCTAAGATGCACTTTGTACCAATAGCATCAACAACACAAAATAAGACAAAACAGAACACTCAGATCTATCATAGGATCAACTTCCCTGGTTTTCCTTAGATTGTTGATAATTTAGACTTTAAAAACATTTTGCTCTATTAAACGTATTACATCAGATCTCCTTGGTTTCTTGCCCTGTCACTGTGCTCCTCCTTTTTTTAAGGTTCCCTTCACTGTTTTTTCAGTGTTGGGCTCCAGTTGGACCTCAAGTGTGCTATAGGTTTCAGACTGATCCTGGTGAACCAGACGACCAGCCAGACTCCATGGACCTCATATATTAGGAACATTCACATTAAACTCTAGTCTTTATACAGGATCAGCCAGTCAAATTATGTAATAGCTCCCCAAAATGTTATTATGTGTAGGTGAAGATATGCAATATGTCAAACTAGCATGAGGGAGTTATATCTTCACTATATTAATTGATTAGCGTACTTGTTTTGCCTCCAGAGAGATAGATACAGCCGGACCTGGAGAGAAGAGTAGCAGGAAGGTTCACTGGTAACGAACATTCAATGAGGAAGAAGAGTGATCTGGAATCCCAAGACAGCAGAGCAGGTCTTTCTATTTCCCTGAGAACCAGGAGCCTAGCAAATGCTCCCAGGAGATGAGCTGTAGCAGAGCAACAATACCCCCGCCTATTCCTCCCCTCAACAGTCCCTTATTTCTGCAACCCCCTCCTCCACCCAAGGCAACGACCAAACAAACAACAACTTAAAAAAAGGGGAAGAGTTAGAAAGAAATCCTGGACTCCCTAAAAGGAAGGGAGGGCATGAAGTGAGTGCCTTGACTTCTGTTAAAAAGAAAACCTTTAGTCTAAGTACATTTCAAGGAGTTGAGTAATGACGATTTGCCAATGGGGTGCCCCCCGCCTCCCGGAATCAGAGCAGATGCAGAGAGACTCCAGGGATGCCTCGTGGGTGGTCAGAACAAATTTATCAACAAAAAAAGGGAAGTGACATACAGAACTCAGAAGTGAGGTACAGAAACAAATGGATTAGTTACAGCTTGGCATTCACTCAGCAGTGAATGAATGGTGGAAGTACAGCTGCTGGGATTGACCAAGACTCAGCTATTGTTACAGACACATACTAAATATTTAGGTTTTAATCTTGTCCATCTTTTAAGTTAGGCTGCAGTTCATCTGCAAGGACTCAAATGTAGAAGTACAGAGTCCTTCTCTGGCCATATTTAGTTTGCTTTAGCATTTGAATTTCTGAAAATACACTAAACTCCATTTATTCCTATTACTCCTTGCACTAACAACTGCTTTATCTAAGAAGAAAAGTGAGATACTACAACAGAGATTCAAAATTACAGTGGCTGAAAGAAATGGAAATGCAAAAGTATATTTCTCTCATATGACAGTACTTAAGGTTCAAGTTGCTGTACTATAGGCATGTTTAAAGATAGAGGAAGGAGAGAAGAGATAAAGAAAGAGAGGGAAAAAAAGGAGAGGAAGGAGAAGGAAGAGAGGGGCAGGGAAAGCATCCTTGCTGCTCATCTACTGTAGGACTGAACTGGAACAGTAGCAAGTGCCTCTATCGGTGGGGACAACAATACCACCACCACTAAACAAAGCCCAACAAAATCCAACTAAACAAAATGGAAGCAGCATAGTGTTAGAAATGCTTGTTCCCTAGTGCTGTAATGAAATAGCACTAGAACATAAATGTAATTTCCCCAGCAAGGCCATTTTTTTTTTTACTTTCTGCAGAAAGGGTACACTCGCCAGCAGTTTTGCCACAAGAGTACACCAAACAAAGGAGACAGGGTCATTTATAACCTGACACATCCACCCTACTGCTGTGTCTGGTTTCCACTGGCTGGAACAGGACCTCACATTCTGTATTTGTCCTGATTGGCTAGCAACTTAGAACATTTTAAAAAACGCAAAGGCAGAGGAGAACAAAGGAAGGAAGAATTAACTTGTGGAATGCTGAGAAAAGTAAAAACAGGCTATGATCTAATGCTTACTTGGACCAGTATAAGCAAGACAGGGGAAATATTTAGGCTAAGTTGTGGGAGCTAAGAACATAAAGTACACCGATTTCTTTATTACCTCTAGCAAATCTTTAAGAATGTTAGCACAGGTGTTTGAATAAATTTTGCTTCTAAGAGAAGTTACTATTTATTCCTAATTAGATGGGGAGGAAAGTCTTTGAAGAGGAACCTCTACTTTACTTTTTACAATAGGTTGAACTCTGGGACGTCTGACCAAATGTTTTCCGTCTCACCACTCGGAGTGGCCACATGCCAGTTGCAAAGAATAAGATTATATTCATGAGCGAGTCAGAATCTGTCCTGTGATAAACGCCTGGGGGATGAAGGTCAGCATCTGCTCTGTCATTTGAATTTGATATTAGAAAATTTAAATCTGAAAAGAGAATCTCGAAGTGAGTATCAGAAGATGTAAGAGACAGTAGCATAGCATCTACGGTGCTGTTACATCCTCACTGGCATCAACAATTTAGACTCATCTCTGTGTCCATGTGTAACTTGTTACAGGTAGAGGTTAATTTAGCCTATTTTCATTCTTTATGCCTTTAAATACATAAAATATACTTCCTTTGAAACTGACTTTTATGAATTTGTTTGTAGATTTAATCATTTTCCTTATTCTGATTATTTATACTTTCTCAGTCTGCAGTCATAAACTGGCCTCAATTCAGTAAAGTATATTCAGCATTATAAATACACTGAAACACCAAAAAGGCTGAGATGCACATAATCTGAAGAGTGAAATGGCTTGAGAGCATGAAGTCTCATTATCCGTAGGTAGGTAACCAAAATCTGGGTCTAGATATTTAAATATAAATGCTTCCTGATATTTGGACTGTGACAGATATAAGTCACATTATCACTTCTTAATTGCCTCCATTACTAACGTCATTACTTCTTTTAGCTTTAAGAAGAACCTGCATGAGCTCATGGGGTTCAACTGCTTCAGGTGAAAGAGAAATGAGCACTTTTCCATGCGTACATTGCTGGGATTTTGTTGATACACATCACATTCCAACCCCAGGTTATGCTAAATGAGTGACTAAAATGATCCTTGGGGAGCTTGTGGTATCTGTGGGCTTGCTTAGCAACCCAAATGCCTAAAGCCAGCTCTGCCTATCACATTTTCCAGTCTTTCTCTATTCATATCACCTTATCTCCTGGAGCCCATGGTGTAGTGTTCTACCTGGAGGGCCATTTTGCTTTTCTCAGATAACAGGTGTATTTTAACATGAACTTTTTTTTTTTTTTTAAACTATTGAGATAAAATTTATTTTTAAGGAAAAGTCTTCATAGTGTCATACTATATTATGCAATGGAACTTTAACTTCCCAGAGTTACATAAATTCTGAAGAACTGAATTGAAAATTTAAGATCACATTTTCTTCATTGCTGATAGACATGGGACAATTAGCTCTGTCGTATTCGTACACTTTGGGACATATTTTCTTGGTGGTTACTATTTTCCAGTAATATCCTCTTTCCTGTCTCTGATTATCAGCTGAAAATCTTGAAATCCCTTTGCCCTTTTCTTCATGCAGATACTTAATCTCCTTCACTTATAGGTTTATGCTATATATTCACTGAGTGCTTGTCAAGAGCTGCAGCTCCTATTTTTGTCTTGGACATATGTTGACTAAATATTTTACCTGCATTGAAAGAGATTTAGTCAATGTTCAAATTATGTCAAAATAACTCACTGAAAAGTGAAGAATTCAAGTTATGTGTTTTGAAATCTACAAGAAATTTTGTAATAGGCATTTGCTAAACTACTGAAATGTATTAACACTGTTCTGGGCAATACACAAATCTAGTGTAAATACACACTCCCTGGCCTCAGTTTAGAGATGTTAAAGAGTATCACGCAACAAAGTATGGAAAAACAAATTATGTACAACGTAAAATATTGATAAAAACATTGATAGTTGAAGCAAATTTTGTGTTGACCATACTAACTGTGAAACTATAGGTGGGTTATTTCCAAATTTGGTTTACTCATTTGCATAATGAGATAACAATAATAATGTTTGATCCAAGGAAGAAATAGGAACAAAAATATAACGTCTTTAGAATACTGTTGGCACATAGTAAGCATTAAATAAATCTCAGTTATTTCAACAATTTTCTGTAAAGCAATCAAAATATAGGGTTGCGTTTAGAGCTATGGAGGCTAAGAGAAAGAAGATATTTCTCTTGAATAAGAGTAGACATTATGTGTGGCCACAGAGGTGGTGCGTAAACTGGATGGATCTTTATGAATTAGTAGACACATTCTTTGTCTTCGTCCTACTGTTAAAACATGTATGTAGGTATGCATATGTATGTGTGCATGTGAGTGGGGGTGTTCAGAAATAGCTCTAATTTGTATTTGGTTTCTGTTCTCCCCTGTATTAGTCCATTTTCATACTGCTGATAAAGACATACCTGAGACTGGGAAGAAAAAGAGATTTAATTGGACTTACGGGTCCACATGGCTGGGGAGGCATCAGAATCATGGTGGGAAGTAAAGGGCACTTTTTCCATGGCAGCAACAAGAGAAGAAAGAGTAAGATGCAAAAGCAGAAATCCCTGATAAACCCATCAGATCTCATGAGATTTATTCACTATCACAATAATAGCATGGGAAAGACTGGCCTCATGATTCAATAACTCCCTCTGAGTCCCTCCCACAACAGGTGGGAATTCTGGGAGATAAAATTCAAGTTGAGATTTGGGTGAAGACACATCCAAAAGATATTGTTCTGTCCCTGGACTCTCCAAATCTCATGTCCTCACTTTTCAAAACCAATCATGCCTTCCCAAGAGCCAAGAGTCCCCCAAAGTTTTAACTAATTTCAGCATTAACCCAAAAGTCCACAGTCCAAAGTCTCATCTGAGACAAGGCAAGTCCTTTCCACCTATTAGCCTGTAAAATCAAAAGCTAGCTAGTTACTTCCTGGATATGATGGGGATACAGGTATTTGGTGAACATAGCGATTCCAAATGGGGGAAACTGGACAAAATAAAGGGGTTACAGCAGCCATGCCAAGGCTTAACTTCAGTGAGGCAATCAGATTTTAAAGCTCCAAAATGATCTCCTTTGACTCCAGGTTTCACATCCAGATTGCACTAAGGCAGGAGGTGGGTTCCCATGATCTTGGGCATCTTTGCCCCTGTGGCTTTGCAGGGTACAGCCTCCCTCCTGGCTCCTTTCACAGGCTGGCATTGAATGTCTGTGGCTTTTCCAGGTGCATGGTGCAAGCTGTCAGTGGATCTCAGTTGACCCACCATTGTGGCGTCTGGAGGATGGTGGACCTCTTCTCACAGCTCCAATAGGCAGTGCCCTAGAAGGAACTCTGTGTGGGGGCTCCAGCCCCACATATCCCTTCCATACTGTTCCAGCAGAGGTTCTCCATGAGGGCCCCACCCCTGCAGCAAACCTTTGCTCAGGCATCCAGGCATTTCCATACATCATCTGATATCTAGGCAGAGGTTCTCAAACCTCAATTCTAGACTTTTGTGCACCCATGGGCTCAACACCACGTGGAACCTGCCAAGGCTTGGGGCTTTCACCCTCTGAAGCCACAGCCTGAGCTCTATGTTGGCCCCTTTCAGCCATGGCTGTGACACAGTGCACCGAATCCCTAGGCTGCACACAGCAAGGGGATCCTGGGCCTGGCCCACCAAACCACTCTTTCTTCCTGACCCTCTGGGCCTGTGATGGGAGGGGCTGCCATGAAGCTCTCTGACATGGCCTGGAGACATATTCCCCATGTTCGCTGGAATTAACAATAGGCTCCTTGCTACTTATGCTAATTTCTACAGTTGGCTTGAATTTATATGCTGAAAATGGGTTTTTTCTTTTCTATCACATAGTCAGGCTGTAAATTTCCCAAAATTTTATGCTCTGTTTCCTTTTAAAAATAGAATGCCTGTAACAACACCCATGTCACCTTTTGAATGTTTTACTGCTTAGAAATTTCTTCTGCCAGATACCCTAAATCATCTCTCTCAAGTTCAAAGTTCCACCAATCTCTAGGGCAGGGGCAAAATGCCACCAGTATCTTTGCTAAAACATAACAAGAGTCACCTTTGCTCCAGTTCCCAACCAGTTCCTCATCTCCATCTGAGACCACCTTAACCTGGACCTTATTGTTCATATCACTATCAACATTTTTGTCAGAGCCATTCAACAAGTCTCTAGGAAGTTCAAACTTTCTCACATTTTCCTGTCTCCTTCTGAGCCCTCCAAACTGTTTCAACCTCTGTCAGTTACTCGATTCTAAAGCTGCTTCCACATTTTCAGGTCTTTTCAGCAATGCCCCACTCCACTGGTACCAATTTACCATATCAGTCCATTTTCTCGCTGCCGATAAAGACAGATCCGAGACTGGGAAGAAAAAGAGTTTTAGCTGAACTTACAGTTCCACATGGCCGAGGAGGCCTGAGAATCATGGTGGGAGGTGAAAGGCACTTCTTACATGATGGTGGCAAGAGAAGCATGAGGAAGGAGCAAAAGTGGAAACCCCTGATAAACCCATCAGATCTCATGAGACTTACTCACTATCATGAGAATAGCATGAGAAAGACCAGCCTCCCCTGGGTCCCTCCCACAACACATGGGAATTCTGGGAGATACAATTCAAACTGAGATTTGGGTGGGGGCACAGCCAAACCATATCATCAACTAAATAATTAAATAGTCTCTCTAAACCTATTGTTTCATTTATAATTCTTTGGTTGCAACATAATCTTTGACTTATTATTTATAAAGAGAATTTGCTGCATGTTAGTGGAATGTACACAATCAAATGCAATGATGAAGAACTAGGCCCAGAAAAGTAAGGAATTGGCAGTTATGATAATGGAAACTACTCAGAAGTGTCATTTGGCCCCCTCTGCTAGAATGAACAAACTCCAACTCTGTTTTTTTCTTCCTTCCCTTTAGGAGACAAAATTTCTTGTATTGTCCCACCCCTGCAGGGTCTGCCATTCTTGCCCCCCATTCTTTAAAAGTGTCAATGTCAAAACACACCACATTGCTCGTAACAGAATCAGAAGTAATTAAATGGTTTATTAATAAGGAATATGTGAGCAAAGAGAGATACTGGCTGAGGGGCCCACAGATAGCAACTGGGAGAAGGAAAGAGAAAGAACATGGTCCTGCAGCAGCTGGAACAATGTTGAATAATGTGAAATAATGTTGGGTGCAGACTAATTGTGGCTGGTCTCTCCTGTTGCATGGGTGGAAGCTCAGAGGGTCAGGGCGAGTTGCATTGCATGAGATTAATGAGACCTAATAGAAAATAGCAGTGTGGGGCATCTGACAGTGTCCATCAAGACAATTGAAAACAGTTTAAACAAATGCAGTTTGGTTGTGAGTGAGTTATTGCTTCAGATGTTATTTCTCCAAAGCTTCCACTGAAGACAGAGAAAGACTGAAGGATCACGCTTTGGTAATGTGACCACTTTGTGTCTAGGGCAGTGATTTTCAGTTTGTCTTAGGTTGCACCAAGACTCCACACATTGGAAGATGGCTATTCCTTAAAAAGGAAAGGAAACAAGTACTAGGTAGCCAGATGGTCAGAGGGAGCAGCTCCCAGCCCTGAGGGTGAAATGACTGTCATTCTTTGAAATCTTTTGAAAAATTTTCTTTCTTCTTCTGCTTTACAAGAAAAGTAAGAAATTTGATAAGAAATGTATTTTTGGGGGTGAAGAAATGTTACATTGAAAGATACAGAGAAACAATTAAGAAGAGCGGGAGGAGAGAATTTCAAAATGTATACAGGTACAAACAAGGATAATATTCAGATTTTAAATCCTTCTCTTTGAAATCTGTGCTATGCACAAACTTGTGCATATTACGAATCCTCAAAACTGCCTTTATGTTCGTTACAGAACATCATGAGATAGAGCAACCTTCCAAAAGATTCTTGAGATAAAATTTTCACCATCGCATAAGAAAAAGTATTCAATAAATGTTACATTCTTTTTATAATCTTATACCATGTTCATATAACTGTATTTTGTGAGACTTTCAATACTTGAAATTGTTTTATAATATGCATCATGCCTACTCTGTCAGCATTTAATTCAAAGAGCCACAAAATACTTAGAAAGAAAATTTTAAAAATTACAAAAGCATCCATACTTCAAAGTAGATAAGTAAAATGATTCATATGTGTTTCTACAATTCATAATAACTGTTCATGTGTTTTGTTGACCATATAGCTTTTAACTAGAAATGGAACAGAGAAAGAACGGGTTTTCTGAAGATCCTTGCATTAAAAACAAGGCAAGAGACATTTAGTGTGACTCTTTAAAGAAAGAAGCCTTACCCCAAAGTATAAAGATATGATTTAATAACATCAATATTTTCAAATCATGTTCAAAATATGTTCAAACATAGATGTTTTCACTCTATGTATAATTCAACAAGAAATTACTTTGTGAGAGCTCTTCTGATTCACAAGGCAAAATAATCCACCAATGATCTTAGTCTTATAACAATATGTTAGTAACTTTATTGTGCCACAAATAACAGCCTATGCTAATCACATGCACCCACTTTGGCTTACATATGTAAGAATTAGAACAGAATCTGACCTACGTCCTTGTGGTACCAGCACTTAGCAAAAGGCCCACCTTTGATAATAGGTGTGATAGACCTCCCTGCTAAATAATAAAATGATGGGAATATGGCAAAAGAGAAGAAAGAGTGAATTAGGCATAGAACATTATTTCTGCCACCCCTGGGTCCAGTGTGGACCAACTTCATGACCTTGGAAAACTATTTCCTTTATTTTTGTTCATTTACAAAAGGATGTGTGACTCTCTGAGTCGTTTTGAGGATGAAAAGTGATTTAAAGTATATAATAATAAACAACCAAAATATGATTGTTATTAAAATCCACTTGCTTTCACATTTCCTGGAGAATAAGTGTTTTGTTCAATATGCAACAAACTCTAAGGACTGTCTGGCAGTTAAAGCAAAGTGGTATCTACATTTGAGATTTTCCTTAAAGTACTGAGGAACTCTGAGCACCTAAAAACATTTTTCATTAAGCTCAATTTGGTCTCCTGTCTATTAGTATTGGAGGCAGTAAAATGAGATAGTTCAAGGAAATTTTCGTACCAATGTTTATTGAGTACTTACTCTATCTAAAACTTTTGCTAGTTACCATGGCAATGAGTGAACCAATATAAGTCTTTCATTCTAATGAGAAATGCATACAAGTAAATAAAAATAACAATAATGTAGATAAAAAATAAGAGTGCAATGCATTAGAGAAGAGATGTGAGCCATTTTTTCTGAGGGAATCTACTCGAGTTCTTATAATAAAAACGATATAAAATCAGTGGTGTGCTGGGGGACCTACAAGCTCAGTGAGCCCATTGTATGCATTTCTTCTCAACCTTGCTTTCAGTGCTGTATCCTTGGTAGCTTGAACTTGGGTGTGGTGGGGAGGGATACACATGACAGAAAAGACAAATGTTGTAAATCAGGGCTTCACAACCACTTCTAGAGCCATTTTTAAAAATGTTGTACGCAATAGTGCTCATATACTACTGTATACAATTCTAAAAGAAAAAATTGGAGAGGAAAAGAATATTTATATTTCTTTAGGCTAAAACAGTTTGATATCCTTTTTTTTTTTCATTTATCTGAAGTCCTGGTTAGCATGCTTATAACAGTTCTAGAGTGATTGTTTTCCTCTTTCCTAGGAATCTGAAGAAAAAATAGAAATAAATAACTTAAAGCTCCTAATAAATGATTTTCTTAAGGCATAAGATAAATTTGGTTGATTGAGAATTTTAATAAGGGGTTATGCAAGTTTTAAACATTTTCCCCCAACTGATAGTATCATTACTTTCCATCACAGATAATAATAACTCTCATAATATGTTATAGATGAATGCATAGTAAAAATGAAATACCCAACTGGAAAACTGTTGCAAAAAATGGCTAGGCACTGGCTTCAGTGTTCAATAGGCCTGAGGCAATAATAACTTGCCTAAATACCAACTGAAATTCACAGAACAGCTTTGCTGGATTGAATGCAGTTTTGCTTAATACAAATTAATTTCACAGTTTTCTTTTTCACTGGTGATCACCAAGGATCCAGGTCCTACTGCCAATAAATAGCACTTCATTTGTTTCTTGGAGTAATTATTTGTGTGCAATAGAACTTGCAGAAGCCAGGTTTTGTAGCCTCCAGCTATCACTTCTCCATGAGAGCCCTCTAAATTAGTTAACTTTTACCAATTACTTCTGTACCAGATGATTATCTTTCGAACCCAATGAATTTGTCTACATTTTCATCACTACAAAGTCTTTAAGCTGGGAGAAAAATATACCTGCTTGGATACCCAGTAGAGGTTAAATTTCCATTTTATAGGTGCTCTTTTTGGCTTACACAATTGTAAAAGCCTGATTAATTATTTGGTAATGTTCTTCTCTAATAACTTTCCACCACTGACTCAGGGTTTAAATTGTTTTAGAATAGTACATCTTATATTTCCCCTGAATTGCTACAAGTAGGGACAGGTTACAGGACACTGCTGCTACTCTTAGTGACCTGTGTACTGAGACTGGTCCATTAGGCTTTTAGTGGTCTGCTGTAGGCAGGAGACATTTACACCTGAGGGTGAGGTTTTAATTGCTAACATTTCCTAAAGGAAGGTGAAGGTGGGCAAAGGGAAAAGAAAAAAAAAAGTTCAGGAACACACCAAAAGTCCTGGAGGAAAAAGGTAGAAAACAGGAGATTCCCATTGCATTTTTCAGAGGATGTTTCAAAGAACTATTCATTATATTAGGACCTGATGTTGTAAGGACATGAAGAATATGGAAAGGACCTGGATTTCTGGGTTTTCTGACCTAGATCTCCTCTAGTTTGGTGAGATGCTCTCTCCCCAATTGGCAAGGTTAGTTGCCAGAGAAGTAAGAAGCTGAGAAGCTGAGGACAAAGACACACATGCCAGACTATCCCAAGGGCAATCCTGAAGGGCAGTGGGATGCATTCCATAGGGTAGGTACAGATATTGGAGAGTCACACAGATTAGAGTGATAAATCGGATTCACACCTTAGCAGGTTTTCAACCTTGGCTAAATTTCTCCTCCAAACCCTGAATGTCTGTAATGACATGGAGGTAACTATGACAGCTGGGATATACTGAACATGTGAATGTTCCTGGTACCAGGTCGGATGCTTTACCTCCTTCACCTGCTTTGAGTCACATCACTAGCAAATGACAGAGTTAGAATTCAAACCCAGGAAGTCTCATTGCAAAGCTCACTTTCTTATCCATTATGCTTTACTAACCTCTGTATTTCTCATCTAGTTGATAACAATGCAAAATACATATGAGGAGCACATGATTGTTGTGTAACAAAAGACCACAAGTTTAGCAGCTTGAAACAATATGCATTTATTAGCTCACAGTTCTGTCAGTCATAAGTCAAGCATGGGGTGGTAGGTTTCTCTGCTCGGTGTATAACAGCTGGGTATCAAAATACAAAAGCTGAAATCAAGGGATCTGTTGAACTGATTTCTCACAGAGGTTCTGGAGGTTGCAGGGTTAGGGACAAAATCTGCTTCCAAACTTAGTCTTGTGGTTGGTAGAATAAAGTTCCTTGCAGTTGTTGAACTGAGGTTTCTGTTTCCCTAAAAACTATCAACTGGGGACAATCTCAGTTCCTAGAAGCAGACGCTCTCATTGGGAACCCAACATGGGTGTTTGTTTTCCTCAGGCTAGCCAGAGTGGATATTACTTACTTCTTCTTTTTGACCAGTCAGAGCAATCTCTCTGCTCTTGCAGGGTTAACAAGATTAAATCAGTCTACTTGGATAAATTCTCATTCTTAAAGACACATATGTGCCACCTAACATAACTTGATCACAGGAGTAAAACATTTTCTTTGTACAACTCCATGTATTATGTAGGATATCCACAAAAGGAGCAGAAAATCTTGTGCACCATTTTAGGAATCTGTCTGTAACATGCAGTGTAACAATCGCAAATGGTTGTGAGGATTAAAAGTAATAATTTTATGTAGTATATTTAGCACCTTGATTAGCATATAACACTTTCATACCTGGTAGTGATGATGATGATGATGATGATGATGACGACTATGGGTTTGAATGTTTGGTTATCTCCCAAATTCATATGTTGAAACAGAATCACAAATATGGTGGTGTTAAGAAGTGTGGCATTTCGAGGTGATTAGATCATAAAAGCTGAGTCCCCGTGAATGAAATTAGTGCCATTATAAAAGAGGACCAAGGGACACCCCTCTCTCCTTCTGCCATATGAGCTCAGAGTGAGAAGATAACTGTTTGTGAGAAACTGGGCCCTCACCAGACACCAGATCTGCTGCTGCTTCAATCTTGGACTTTCCGGTCCCTAGAACTGTAAAAAAAATATATTGATGTTTTTATAAGCCACTCAATTTATGGTATTGTGTTATAGCAGCCTGAAAGGACTAAGACAATGATGTTGATGACTCGAAAAGAGATAGATAGATAGATTCTGACTTTTAAGGTACAAGCATGGAAACAAAAGCAGAGTATAGAATCAGAGATACAGAGTCTGTGTGTGTGTGTGTGTGTGTGTGTGTGTGTATGTGTATATATTTGCTTTGGGGTGAAATCGTGTGGAGGTATACTTTCACCCCAAAGCACACCTTAATATGCACAAGACAAGTGATATACAAGCCATGGTTATTGGCTATTATAAATTATGACTGTGTCAAATTAAGTTTCACTGTAATGTCTATTATGTCAGGTTAAGGCAACAATATGGGAGCTCATAATTCTTTTGCCTCCATATTTTATCACAGTTTATGTAAAACCAAACTGTAAATAAGAATATAAGATAGGATATGCTCTTTAAATCATCACATTTTGCAACAAAACAATAATTATTCAGATATACAGATTCTGTATCAAGAATTCTTGACATTAATGAGAATGAAAATTATTGAACGAAAGAGAGCTTTTTTCTTTCATAAAACAGATAATGAGAGCCTACTTTGTGCTAGGTACTGATGACATGTAGCAGGAATAAATAATATCTACTCTCAAAGCAATTGCAATGTATTTAATAGTGAAACAAGTAAATCAATGACTATATAGTCTGAGAAGAAGTATACTAAAATTATGCTCAGAAAGCTATAGCAACAAATTTTATTTTAAGATACATAGGTTGGCCGGGCACGGTGGCTCAAGCCTGTAATCCCAGCACTTTGGGAGGCCGAGACGGGCGGATCACGAGGTCAGGAGATCGAGACCATCCTGGCTAACACGGTGAAACCCCGTCTCTACTAAAAAAATACAAAAAACTAGCCGGGCATGGTGGCGGGTGCCTGTAGTCCCAGCTACTCAGGAGGCTGAGGCAGGAGAATGGCGTAAATCCGGGAGGCGGAACTTGCAGTGAGCTGAGATCCAGCCACTGCACTCCAGCCCGGGCGACAGAGCGAGACTCCCTCTCAAAAAAAAAAAAAAAAAAAAAAAAAAGATACATAGGTTGACCTATAACTTCAATTGTAGACTGTGATTGTAGACTGTATGTTTCATTAATGTGGAGATTAATTTACTCTTCATATTTCCTGTAGTTTCTATCATATAATGCCACATACAACTGTTTGTAATACATATATGTTTAATGAATGAATAAAAAATAGCAGATAATTTATCTATTTGGTTACTGGTATCAGTCCCCCTTTCTCTAATTATTCTTATAAAAATAGTGTCTATCCATACCATTTTCTTCCCTGGATTCAATTTTCGGGGAATTCTACTCTACTCCTGGTTTAGGGTTTAGATGTAACTCCAGCATACTAATCTTGTGGCTCTCATCCAGGAGAATTTTTTTTCCCTCCAGGATACATTCACCATGCCTAGGGACATTTTTCCAATGGGAAGGTGTTATAAATTGCTACTGACCTCTACTGAGTAAAGGCTAGAGATATCACCGCATATTCTACAGTGCAGAGGACAGTAACTCTCCGCATCAAATAATTATCTCGCCTAAAATGTTAATAATAGAGATATTGAAAACTCTGGTCTAATCTCATTTTTCTAGCCCCAGAAATTGGCTTAGGGATGAACACCCGATCTAAATTGTTCTAATCAGACCAAAGGTTGAAAACTTTCTTTGATGGTTAGGGGAAATGAGGCTCTGTGGGAGCATTCTTTGAACGAGAAAATATATAGAGCTGAGACCTAGGGAAACAATTTAAGACCAAGAAGGGAATGTTTTATGTGATTAGAGTCCAACTCAAGATAAGCCAAAGAATACAAAGAGAGATTAGCATGATTTGAGCAACCACAATGAACATAGTCTCTGAAGCTTTTTCAGTCTCTCAATATTTTAGTCATATAATCCAGTAAGTTTCTTTTAAATTATTTAAGTCCTGGGGTTTGGGTTACTTGCAAAAAATAACTTTTTTTCTGAAGAAGAATAGATGAATAAATTATAAGTAAGGCACAAATGAAAAATAAATGTTATTTATTATATTATGTTATATTTGCAAAAAATCATGACTATTTTTGCATTTTTTTTGAAAAATAATGTTTTAAAATCTTTAAGGGGGGACTGTCTTGCTATACCCTGTGTATTAGTCTATTTTCACTTTGTTGATAAAGACATACCCAAGACTGGGAAGAAAAAGAAGTTTAATTAAACTTAAGAGTTCCACAGGAATGGGGAGGCCTCAGAATCATGGCAGGAGGTGAAAGGCACTTCTTACATGGCAGCAGGCAGAGAAGAATGAGAAAGAAGCAAAAGCAGGAAAACCCTGATAAACCATCAGATCTTGTGAGCCTTATTCACTATCACAAGAAAGCACAAGAAAGACCAGCCCCTATGATTTGATTACCTCCCCCTGCGTCCCTCCCACAACACGTGGGAATTCTGGGAGATACAATTCAAGTTGAGATTTGGTGAGGACACCGTATCACCCTGTGATATAGTCGACTATCCTAATTGTCAAAAGAGAGAGAAAGACAGAGAGAGGGAGAAGGAGAAATTTTATTTTATAGATAGGATTTAGAAGCACTTAATCATTTTCTCTTCAAGTTTAAAGCCCTCCCTCCCCTACCCTTCTACGCTAAGTCATTGTGTAAAGATAAAATAAGGTTTTATGAACAGTGTCTCCAAAACACAATTACCTCCCCTCCTAGACTGGGAACAGAATTATATTGAAAACTCGCATGCATGATAGAAAGACAGCTAGCATTGGAATTCATTTTCTCTTATTTGATGATCCCTCTCTCGACCATATAATGTAACAAATGAAAACATATTATCCTATCCTTTAATCTTGAAAATGTTCTTCGGACTCCTACTACTATAAATATTTAATATCGTGAAGTATGGCAACAGAAGAGAGTCACAGGGCATTGCTATTAACTTTAGAAGAGAGTCATAGGGCTTTGCTCTTATCCTCAGTTATTATAAATATATTTATCTCAAACGAAGCAGTAACAAATAGAGAATTAACATATTTTTCATGCTAATTGAGGACAACATTTGCTCTTAGATTCTTCCAGGGAGCAGCACAGTTTCTGTCGATACACACTCTGCAGATGTAACTCCTCTGTGCTATCTCACATAGCCAGAATAATATTCCCCAAAATCTATTCAAGTCATGAACTCCCTATTTTAAAATCCTTCAATAGCTTCCTAAATTTGAAAGATACAAGCCAGAATCTTTTGTGATATAGTAGAAACTTTAGTTGCTACTTATTGCCTGCACATGGGCCACACCTTTTTCCATAAACTCTTCCATGTATATCCGCTACTACTACTTATTACTAAAGTACGTCCAACACAGCACACAATCTCCTACTTCATTGGTTTTGCGTATAATGTTTGCAAAGCATTCTCCTCTCCCTTGATCATATGCCACATTTCTATCCATATTGCTGACTTAAAACCCTGAACCTCACTGATCCTTCTACTACTGCACCACCAGTAAAGACGAATTTCTCCCTCCCCTCTGTTTCATTACTGTCATGTAAATCTTTCTCTTCATGCTTGTTGCTTCATTTTTCTTACTCTCCAAACAATTTTTAAGTCCCTGCAAGCAAGCACCATTTGATATTAATGGTTTTATCACTTAAAAGAGTGACTTTCAAATTTTTGGAACAGTTGTTCACATGAAAACATGAAGTTTAAATAGTGACTCAGAACATTTATATATGTATATATGTATGTACACCATGTATATATGTATGCCATGTATATGCATATGCACATGCATGTATATACAGGTATATAGAGATTGCTCCCACCAAAATTCATCATCATTTTTTCTCTTCTCTTCTTTCTCATGCCTTCCCTACTTTATATTTGAATAAAACTACCCTCTCTCAAACTACTCTTCCTGTCTTTTATACATAGGTAAATAGCATCAACATCCACCAACTGTTTGAACAAACATTCTGAGAGTTGTACTGATCTCTCCCTTTTGTTCATCTCTCTCATGTAATCCACATCTACTCTGCATTCATGGCTTCCAGATCAACTCAAACATTAGTCCAAACTATAACTATTTCTTATCTGAGTAATGAAAATATCCACCACTTGGTCTTCACAATTCCATACTTTCCATAATCTTAAAAAAAATGGAAATCAAAGCCAGGGCATGTCCCTCTGTATTAAATTCCTATGACTTCCATAACAAATTACTACAATCTTGGTAGCTTAAAACAATGGAAATTTATTGTTCATAGTTCTGAGAGCCTGAAGTACTAATAAAGGTGCCAGGAGTACCAAACTCCCTCTGAAGGCTCTAAGCGAGAATCCTTCCTTCCCTATTCTAGTTTCCGGTACCTCCGGAAACAGGGGTGTCTTGTGTTGTGTTTGCAGAATTCCAATCTCTGCCTTTGTCTTCTCATGACTTGTTCCCTGCCTGTCTGTGTCTCAAATCTCCTTTTTCCCTTCTCTGATGCCTGCCACTGTACTTTGGGCCACCCTAAATGACCTCATCATTAGGGTGTCCTCATCTTGAAATTATTAATTATATTTGGAAAGATCTTTTCTACAAAATAAGGTCACAGTTGTAGATTCTTGGTTATCCTACTTTTTGGGAGACCACAATTCAACCCACCACACATTAATACACCTTTCAGTGACCTCCCAGTGGCTCAATACATCATATTTTTAATTTTTATTGTATAGTAATAGTAGTTGAGAAATCAAAAGTAAAGGAGATAAAGCATAAAATTACTGTGTTATATTTATTTTTACCTTTTGTAACTTCTGCCATTGTTTGTTTATGTTTTTGTTTATGCCCCAGGCTAGATGATAAGTTCTTAAGAGCAGATATTGTATATATAATTGCAGTATCAATCCATGTACATTCAATAAATATGTTAGATTAATACATAATGTAATTGTTGAAGAAAATAAGAGAAGAAACTAATGGCTACATTGTCTTTCCACTCTTAGACCATTTTACTGTATTCCTTGGATTATCTTTCAAACTTCTTGTGTATGTCAATGAGCTTCCTTGCCACCTAGATTCTGAATTCATGTCTGTCATTTACCCTATTTCAGTCCGGTTAAGAATCAATGCTGGGGGGCTAGTGTGATCATTTAGAGATAGGAAGACACTTTGCTTTGTTGAGTTACCAGAGTTCTTGTGCTGGTTCTTTCTAATCTACTGTGTGGGCTAATGTTCCTTTACTCTTTAAAGTTGCTGTCTTTTAATGGGGCTTTTCACTCTCATGTTCTGTGATGCCCTTAAGGGGTTTGAGTGTGGTATAAATTATGTTTAGTTGATTGACTTCATTTCTGGATGCTTTCAGGAAGCCAAGTCCTGAAAGTCAAGCCAGTGAGCCCTGTGTGGATGCAGACTGGCAAGACTGTGGAGATGCTCTTATGTATGCACAGTAGCAAAATGACAGGGAAAGGCTGCAGGTGGGTACACACTGACAGGAGCAGGTGTGGCCAGGTGCGTGCTAGTGGGGCTTTGTCTGCAAAAGTGCTCTGACAATTAGACAGGGTCTGCCAGTGGAAGAGCTATGACAGAAGTTGCTGGAAAGCTAAGGCTGTGCTGCAAGTGGTTATAGCAAGGCAGGAACCCTGGCAGAGCCAAGCAAGCAGAGTGGCATTTACATCCCAAACATGCAGAACTATAAGTCAATTTGTAAATTCTTAAATTACCCAGTCTCAGGTAGTATCTTTATAGCAGGGTGAGAATAGGCTAATACAGAGAATTGGTACTAGCAGAGTGGGGTACTGCTATAAAGATAACTTGAAAATGTGAAAGTGACTTTTGAAGTGGGTAACAGGCAGAGGTTACCCACTTCTGGAGGATTCAGAAGACAGGAAGATGTGGGAAAGTTTGGAACTTCCTAGGGACGTGTTGATTGGTTTTGTGATATGGACAATGAAGTCCAGACCGATAGTGATATAGACAATGAAGTCCAGGCTGAGGTGGTCTCAGATAGAGATGAGGAACTTATTGAGAGCTGGAGTAAAGTTCACTCGTGCTATGCTTTAGCAAAAAGTCTGGCAGCATTTCCCCCTGCCCTAAAGATCTGTGGAACTTTGAACTTGAAAGAGATGATTTAGGGTATCTGGTAAATAAAATTTCTAAGGAGCAAAGCGTTCAAGATGTGACCTGGCTTATTCCGAAAGCATTCAGTGATATATATGTATTTACAAAGAGATGATTTGACTTTGAACTTATGTTTAAAAGGAAAGCAGAGCATAAAGGTTTGGAAAATGTGCAGTCTTACCATATGATAGGAAAGAAAAACCCATTTTCTGGTGAGGAATTCAAGTTGGTTGCGGAAATTTGTGTAACTAACTAGGAGCAAAATGTTAACCACCAAGACCATGATAAAAATGTCTCTAGGGCATTTCATACATCATGGCAGCCCTTCCCATCACAGGCCTGGAAGCCCAGGGGGGAAAAATGGTTTCATGGGCTGGGCCCAGGGTACCACTGCTATGTGCAGCCTCAGAACTTGGTGCCCCATGTTTCAGCCACTCCAGCTCAAGCTGTGGCTAAAAAGAGCTAACTTACAGCTTACGCCATTGCTTCAAAGGGCGCAAGCCCCAAACCCAGGCAACTTCTATGTGGTATTGGCCCTGCACATGCACAGAAGTCAGGAATTGAGGTTTGCGAACTTCTGCCTAGATTTCAGAAAATATATGGAAACACCTGGATGTCCAGGCAGGAGTCTGCTGCAGAGGCAAAACCCTCATGAAGAACTTCTGCTAAGGCAGTGCAGAAGGGAAATGTGGGATTGTACCCCCAACAGAGTGTCCCTATAGGGGCTTTGTCTAATAGAGCTGTGAGAAGAGGATCATGGTCCTCCAGATGCCAGAAAGGCAGATCCACCAACAGCTTCACGAAGTGCCTGGAAAAGCCACAAACACACACCAGACCCTGAAAGCAGCCACAGGATCTTTACCCTGCAGAGCTACAAGGGCAGAGCTGCTCAAGGCAGTGGTAGCCCACCCCTTGCATCAGCATGCCCTGGATGTGAGACATGGAATCAAAGGAGATTTTGGAGCTTTAAGATTTAATGACTGCCCTTCTGGGTTTCAAACTTGCAGTGGGCCTATAGCCCCTTTGTTTTGACCAATTTCTCCCATTTGGATTTTAAATATTAACCAAATGCCTGTACCCCTCACTGTATTTTGGAAGTAACTAATTTGATTTTGATTTTACATGCTCATAGGTGGAAGGGACTTTTCTTGTTTCAGATGAGACTTTCATTTGGAATTTTGAGTTAATTTTGGAATGATTTAAGACTTTGGAGGATTGTTGGGAAGGCATGGTTGTTTTTCAGATGTGAGAAGGAGAGGAGATTTGGGAGGTGCCAGGGGAAGAATGATGTGGTTTGGCTCTGTGCCCCCACCCAAATCTCATCTCAAATTGTAATCCCCATGTGTCAGGGGAGGGACCGGGTGGAAGGTGATTAAATCATGGGGTCCGTTTCTCTCATGCTGTTCTTGTGACAGAGTTCTCAGGAGACTGATTATTAGATAAGTTTGTGGTCCTTCCCTGCTCTGTCTCTCCTGCAGCCATGCAAGACGTGCCTTGCTTCCCCTTCGCCTTTCACCATGATAGTAAGTGTCCTGAGGCCTCACTAACCATGTGGAACTATGAAGCAATTAAACCTCTTTTGTTAATGAATTACCCAGTCTCAGGTAGTGTCTTTACAGTAGGGCGAAAATGAACTAATACAGGTACCCATGGCTGTGCTCCACTATGGCTATTCCTATGCTAAACCCTCTGGGCTCCACACTGGCTGGGGTCTTGTCTCACTCAACTCTCCAGGCAGTTGTCCCTGCCAACTTGTATGTCCATGGGGGCCATGAGGCCTTCTACAGCTGCGATCCTGGAGGTCTGTGGCTAAAGTGGGCAACTCCAAACCTATTTCACCACCCCGCTTCCCTAGGAGCCACCCAGGGTCAGGAATGAGTCCAGGTGCTTTGCAACCCTGTGCGGGGTTTCCAGCTTCTTACCCTTGCAGCACACTGTCTGCAAAGTCCTTCTGTCTGCTCTGATTGCCTTCTTACCAATGATCTTCCCAGAGTGCGCCAGTCTAATCGATGGCCCAATCTCTCTTTGTGGGAGAAGCTCTTCCTGGCTGCATCTAGTAGGCCATCTTGGCTCATCTCCAAAGGATTTTATTTTATTTATGAAACATAAATATGTAGTATTTATATACTATGTGATTTGCTTTGTGCTCCTTCAACATTTATCAAAGTAAGAAAGTATTGTTGGGTTTTTTTGATGCTCATTTATCTCAGTTGTGATTAGCAGTTATTATTGATAATGTCAATAGTAACTGAAGAAAGACAAAGACATGAAGAAAACAATAAAAAAGAATTAAAATATATGATTCAGTTTATTTAACACACATGGAAAGTCTCTTGTCAAAGTTCAAATTTTGGTGTGTGATTGTAAATAATGGAATCAATTCTCTTGAGCAATATTTCTCAACTTTGGTCGAGTCTTATAATTACTTTGGGAGCTTATAAAAAATATCAGTGCCCAAGCTACACCCTATAGCAATTAAATTAGAATCTTTAGCATTGGGATCAAGGCAATAGTCCTTTTTAAAGCTCCCTAGGTGAAAACAATGTACAATCATGACTGAGAATCAAGGCTTTGTAGTTCTATTTTCTTTGTTAAATTTTATATGTGTGTATGCATGTGTTTGTGTATGTGTGTATGTATGTATGTATTTCTTGACTTTTTGCCTATTGATTTGTTTTCTGGTATTAGAGCATTTGAATTGTTACCGATTTTTTCATATGCTAGTATCACCTAAAAGTAGATATTTCCATCTTTTCTGAGTATTTTAAATTTTTTTATCTGCATTTTTCTTTTTTAAAAAGTTATTTTAGTTTAATATATATAATGTATTATATATTTTTTTAATATTAACATTTCATTTACAATTAAAATGAATGCTATTTATTCCCTACTCTTTGGTTATTTCTGACATCAAGAAATGCATTGTTTCTCAATTGGGTGATTTTATTTAAATAATCCTAAGTTTTGGATATTTCTACTTGATTTATTTTAATTCACATTATATCAAACAATGATATGTAGGTTGGTTTATTTCTTAAATACTTTGTTGATATTGTACTTGAAGTCCCTAGCTCAAAAATAGAAATATGATATTTTAAACATTTTTCAAATGGAAAACATTTTAGAAATCTAGTCCAATTGTTTTCTCATAATTTTGGCCATAAATCACTGTTAAAAATATATTTTACATCATGTCCCAGTGTACTCATATACACACATTCCAAAGAACAGTTTCAGGATGCAATGTTTACCTTTTAAATATGTGAAACCCTGTCATATGTTCTCTATAACTTAGTTTTAAACATTTGTCACAATACACAAAATTGTTTTTTTTCCTAATGCTCTAAAATAATTTAATATGGCATGCATATTAAACTTTAACACATTATATTAAATCTAAAAGCATAAACTATTTAGACAAAAAAATGGATGAATCTCAGAAAGTCTCAGAATACATTACAGTCTGATTTCTGTTTTAAAATTCAATACCAGTAAAAACTAAGCAAAACCCAACGTAGAGATACCATTGCTAACAATACAAAGAAAAACAAGACATAAAAGCAAAATTAAAGGCAGTGATTACCTCTTAAGGGAAACAAATCAAATATAATTGTAGTAAGACAGAAAAGTTTGGTTAATGTTCTATTTCTCAAGGTGAGTAGTAGTAACATGATTGGAATTTCTTTTATTATTTTTTAAACATGACATATATATGTTATTTTCACCCTTCTGTGCCTATTTTTGCACACATTTTAGAATTAAAACTATATGAGAAAATAGATATACACCAAGGGTTGAAAAAGTTGCCCAAAATCTAGATACTGTGGTGGTCTAGATGGCATTTTAAAAGTTTAGACTAAGAGGCCCACATTTTTAAATGTGAAAAGATTATGTAAAAGGCCTTATCTTGAAAACTGAAGGGTGTAGGACAATACACTGAGCTGAAATAGCACAGCCTGTGGGTTTGGAGTTCTGATAATGCCCCACCACTTCCTAGTCTTCCTTAAATCTGGACCCCAGAGGCATTCAATTTTCTGACTCCCAATACCATGTTCAGTGGCCATGTAATAAAGCAATTCTACCTCAAGCCATCTAATCATAAAACCTGTGTAAAATTGTACAGTTAACTTTGTTGGAAATGCCTTAGAAGTACAATATGTGGGTCAAAGGATATTCCCATTTAAAACTTAGATATTGCCTTCAAACAAGTTGCACCAATTGAAACTCCTACTAACATGTATGAGAAAGCCTATAGTCTTTATAGTCAACGATGACTATGAGTAATTAATATTTCCCACTCTAAAAGATAAAAACTAGTAGCTAATTGCTCTTTTAATTTGCATTTATGTAACCACAAATAAGGTTTGCTTTTTTTTCCAGTCTATGGCCATTTCTAAAGTAGATTTTTATGTCCATTAATATCTCTGGACTTTTTCCATTATTTTCTTTGTGATTTATAAAGTATTTTTATGTATTAGAAATAATAATTGACATGTATACATATGTAACAAACCTGCACATTGTGTACATGTACCCTAGAACATAAAGTATAATAAAAAATAAAAAAAAGATAGATGACACACTGGGACTGTCAATTACAAAATTGGTTTTACAACCTAATTAAATGTTGAGACATGTCTGAAGGTCAATATCCTTGTTTTATAGGTAAGTTTAGAACCTCAGACCTAATGATCTTGCCCAAAGTTTTATAACTAGATGGTGAAGGTATTCTTTTCAGTGACAAGAGCTGTTAACCAAAGTGCGTCACCTCAATGATTCTGAAATGTGATTATTTGTCATTATAACATCTGGAAGATGCTAAAGTGAAGATTTTCTGGCCCCTCCCCTAGGACTGCTGAGTAAGCCATATTTTTCCTAAATATAATATTGTGTATTGTTTTATTTTAACATGTATCTAGGCTAACACAGGGTTATTAGAAAAATTGAATCTCCAAATAGACAACCAGACTAGAAAGATTCTTCGATGCTTTGTGTCAGGAATATTCCTACTCTCTGATAGCCTCTCTGAACATTTTTCAAGTACATTGAGTTTATACTAAGAATAGCTGATGTAGCTATAATTTCTAACTAAAAGGAATTAACTACGGAGAAACAAAACAAAATATATATTATACAATATGTAAGTACAAAATATATATTATACAATATACAGAAGAAAAGCCATTCTATATATTATACAATATAGAGAAAGAAAAACCAGCTCATATGTCGATAGGGGCCATGAGGCCTTCTACAGCTGAGATCCTGGAGGTCTGTGACTAAAGTGAGCAACTTCAAACCTATTTCACCACCCCCCTTCCCTAGGAGCCACCTAGGGTCAGGAATGAGTCCAGGTGCTTTCTTTCTGAATGAGGCTACCTGGGAATGAAATACATGCATCTGACCCTTCACTGTAAGCTTATAAAAAACTATTTAATTTTTTCTCTATTTCTACAGTTTCTAAACAAAAACTTAGTACCTCTTAAAGAGGTATAACCAAATGTTTTGAACCATTTAGTATAAACTTCCTAAGGACATACTCTGAATATTGTGTGTGTGCGTGTGTGAATGTCTAGTCTGTGTGATATATGTGTAATACAATTTTGTGTATTGTGACAAATATTTATATGTATACGTAAAGCACATATACACTTATTTATAATTATATACATGTGCCACTCTGTCAATACATTACAATTGTCATACAATATCTACAAAAGAGAATTATACAATATCTATCAACGAGAAATTTAGAAAGTTGAGATAAAAATGAGTAAAAACAAAATTTTTCTTTCTACTCTCCTATTGATGATGTTACCTCTCATTTTGGAGACCACTGACTAGGAGAATATTTCTCAAATGTTTCTGATCATTATTTATTAAAAGAATATATATCTGGATCTCATTTCAAAGTTATTAGATTGGAATTACTGTAGTGACTGGCTAACACTCTAACCTTCTATAAGTGTTCTAGTTGAGCCAGTTTCTACCAGAAGATCCACACATCACAGTAAGTAACATCAGCAGATACTGCCAACCTCTACCTCCTCATGTTGACTTAGTAGATGTGAGATTGGCTTGGGAATTGGCATTTTATAAAGCTACCATGGTTGTAGGCAGTAAATAATGACATTGAATATATCTAACACATGCACATTGATTGATAGGTTAACTGACTACCTGTGTGTAGTTTTTCCCAAGTTTCTGTATGAAACTACTTCCAAGTTAGTGGTTAACAACGTTTCTCCCTTGAATTTCTAATGATAGTTTAATTGACTAAATATGTGTAGTTTTCTCCAAGTTTTTAATGTAACTACTTCTGAGTCGGTGGTTAACAATCTTTTTCCCTTGAATGGCTATGTTGGCATTGTTTTCAAGAGTAAAGTTTTATAATAGATATGCTAGCTAATTGTTTTCCACTCAATTTAGAAAATTTACTTCGGGTATTCCTGAATGTTCATCACAGATATTTGGCATTTGATTTATGTTTTAAAGATGCACTCTTTCATTGGGACAGTTATGTGCTGTCATAATTAACACATTTTCACACTAAAATGTATGCTATGTAGAAAAAATAGTTTTTGGAATCATTAATTCCAAGTTTTTTATATGTTTTCTTCAAGAAGGGCATGATAATTTGCATATATTATCCAATTCATTTTCAGGTTTTTCAAATAATCATGAAGTCATGGGTTATATAAAAGTAGCAAATATTTTAATGCAGTAGGTACTCCTGACTTGTATTCTCACCTTAATTATGTGAATACACACACACACACACACACACACACACAAACATCCATACCTACATGCCTATACATATTGCCACATAATTATTGACACATTCAGTCAATGAAAAATTCACTCAAAAAATCAATACTTTTTGATTTTAAAAGTATTGAACAAGAATTTTACATGACTGTGTATTGCATATATGAACACTTTTGCCTTGAGGAGATCTCGCCAAAATTCATTACGGATTATATCAATAACATACGCTTTTCAGAATTCTAGTCAGGTCTTCTATTTATTGAACCAAGATGGACAAAAATAAATTGTCCTGAATTTTGTTGTGTTGAGAAGGACTCCAGTTCTTCAGAATATGACAGTCTGAAAAAGGGTAATTTGTTTCCCTATATGCAGTTGAAACCTGAGTGAGAATGATGAATATCAACTTGCTGCAAAACGATCCGGCAGACTTAGCAACCTTGCTTAGAATTCCTGGAAAAGTACGAACAGAAAATATTCTACAAAGGGTGCTAATGTTTTTATAAACCAATAATCCATACTAGCAAAAGGAATTTTAGGGGAATTTCTCTTTTAGGAAAGTTCTTCCTGCCTTTAGGCAACATTGCCTAAACAGAAATCATTTTCAAATTCTATTTAATTTTTGTAATCCCTCTATATCATTCAGAGGGAATTCTGTGTGCCTCTTGAGTATCTGTTTCCAGTATATCATGCCAGTTAATTAATCCTTGGTTTGTTTTTGCTAAAAACAAAACCGACTCTTGCTTATTGGTTTTCAGTATTTACTCGGGAAGTTAACACTAAGAGTCAGTTAGCTCTTAGTATTACTAATTTCACTGAAGAGTCAGGTTAAGCAGATGACTGCATTAATTTGTTAATTGGATGGAAAGCCTCATCACTATTGTCCACAATCTGCAGCAGTTTTCAAAAAGCTGTACATTTGGCATTTAATTAGTAAAGATTACATAACGGACTGACCAAATAACTAATTTCCATATTGGATGAATGCAAAACAAGAAGACTCACCTTCATGAATCCATTTTGGTTGCTAGGTTGGTTTTCTTTACTAGACTTCTGTAGTGCCTTCTGTTTCTTAGTCTAGATCTAACGTTTGATCTCACATGTGGTCAGTGAGTCTAACACTACAGTTTCTCTTAGGTTCTCCTTCAGAAGTTGAGAACAAGAGCTGCCTTATTAATAAGTCACATGACTTTTTCAAACAGAAAGTGTTACTTGTTCAGGCAGGTTTTGCTATTTCTTTTACTTTTAGAGTGTGTTCTATGCTTATTGTGATTATGAAACACTCCTGAAGAATGTTAAAGCTACGTTTGCTCCAGAGGATCTCATCAATTTCTAAGGAGTATAGTGAAACCTGTATTTGCTCTTCTAAAACACTTATTCAGAAGTTTGTAGATGTTATTGAATATATTTCTTGCACAAATATAAATTCAACCACATTCTCTAAAGAAAAAAATATTTTAAAAAACTACTTATTGTTCAGCTTTTCCACTTTCAAATGATTTCAATTTTAAACATTTTGTTATAAGGAATATTAAGTATCCCTAATTAAGAATAGTAACAAAAAAATGAGAAGAAATGATGAAATAATAAAATTTGAAATTTACAGGAAAAAGATTTGAAGACATGCTGAAACGTGAATCAAAAGAATAAAACAATACTTACAAAGCAGAGTTGTCTTCCCTGAAATCCCGTTAAATGGACTTGATTTCTGGCTTACTAAGAACACAATTGTCAGAGTCTTTGATAGCTGCCTTAAGAATTCAAACTTATTTGTGGCTTAAAATCTACATGGCACACAAACTTGAACATAATAATAATTATTAACATTTATTGGACACACACTGCATGCTAGGCACTATGCTAAGTGTTTTAAATAATAACTGATTATTACTTATAAATGTCAACAACCCCTTGAGGTAGATCTATTATTATTTCCATTTTATATATGAGGGCAAAAAACAGAAGCTTGGGAAATAAAATAGCTTTCTTTACTTGTAGATGGCAAATTGAGGATATAAAACATTTCTCCTTGATTTCAAAGTCCACCCTGTTAATAACTTTCCTATTCATTTATTTTTTCACAACTGGAAAAAGATTACTGAGAGTCTATTACTCTTAAGCCATGGGGTAGACACTAGAAACAGAGGGGTAAACATTATCATGTCCCCACCATCACGGAGAGATTAATTATGCAATATGTGATTAATATATATTTGTTAAATCATAAGTTAACTAATAAGTTAAATCTTTCAAGAACCTTCTTGCCTTAAATAAATGCAAAATTTTAAGTGTATTTTTTTCATCAACTTCACTAGGTCTTTGGTCCTGTAGAACATGGGGTGAACTGGCATATTCTCCTATTACTAATATTACTAATTTGTCCTAGAGTATGTTAAATAAGTTAACTTATAAAACAAAACTGAATACTTCTTGTGTTTTTGAATTGACACTTCCACCCACTCCTTCCTAGTGCCTGCTTTTAATAGTATCAGTTAATTTTCAGAGGCTGCAAACACTCAAAGTATTCCAATTGAGATTCTTCTGTATCATGTCCCATTGATGTGTTTGCTCTAATCACTGGATTGTATTTATCCTATCCACTCTTTTGTAAAAGTATTAAATAGAGGCTGCCTCAATGACGAACAGATTTAATATACTTATCCTCAAACCCATGCCTTGCTCCTATTCTTAATCATTCACCACGTTCCTCTGATATTACCTCCTAAGCATTGTGGAAAGCCATCCCTGGCTCCCTGTTGCCATTACTACCACCCTAGTTTAGGCAAACATCTTTCACCTGATTATTGCATGAGCCTCCAATTGGTCTCCCTGCTGCTGGTTTTACACTTCACACAGCATTCCTATTCTAGCTTTCACTTTATCTATATCATCTAGAAGCAACTAGGATACGTTGAAGTGCAAACCTATTAGAGCCTATATAGTAAATAATATTCTGACTTTTCTAATATTTTACTGCATTTTATAGAGAAGATTGTCTTCCAAAACCATTACAAGCTCCTTTAACTGAAGGTGTATATATCATTTATCTACATATTCTAACACTTAGTAATGCTTAATTTAATATGATAGTCACTAAATTCTTGAACTGACCTGAAATTAATATTTATTGACTTTGCCGAGAGAAGATCACTGATTATTATTTGGCTTTTGCTTGCTATTCTTTGTTCCTTCTTTCCCTCCTTCTCTTCTTCTAGCCTTTCCTCTTTCCTTCCTTCCCTTCTGTCCCCTTCCCCAGATTCCCACCTTCTTTCCTTCCTTTCATTTCTTTCATTCATTCATTCATAGGATATTTTTTATTTATTTATTTATTTTACTTTATGTTCTGGGGTACATGTGCAGAATGTGCAGGTTTGTTACATAGGTATACGTGTGCCATGGTGGTGTGCTGCACCCATCAACCAGTCTCAAGTGCCAATTATTGCCAGGTTATTGGTGTTCGGGATCCTATAAAACAAAAAGTGTCCGCTCTACTGGAGCTAAATTTTATAGTGAAGAATTAAAAATAAGAATACAGGCCAGGCACGGTGGTTTACGCCTGTAATCCCAGCACTTTGGGAGGCTGAGGAGGGTGGATCATCAGGTCAAGAGTTAGACACCAGCCTGACCAACGTGGTGAAACCTCGTCCCTACTAAAAATACAAAAAAAGTAGAGTGGTGGTGAATGCCTGTAATCCCAGCTACTCGGGAGAATGAGGCAGGAGAACCATTTGAATCCAGGAGGCAGAGGTTACAGCGAGCTGAGATTGTGCCACTGTACTCCAGCCTGGGCAACAGAGTGAGATTCTGTCTCATTAAAAAAAAAAAAAAAAATTATGAATAGATTATCTAATATATGAAAAGATTTTAATTTTTTAATTCTTATGGAGAAAATAAATAAAAGCAGAGCAGAGTAAGTATGATCTGGAATGCCAGAAGGGGCAACTGAGACTATTTTAGTAGGTCTTATGGAGTAGGTGACATTTGAACCAACATTCAACATAGATGAAGAGGAAAGTCCAGTAAATATCCCAGGGAAAAATCATTCAAGAAAATAGAGAAAGGAAATGTGGCAAAGTCATCTCCTATGGGATATGAGACACTCTTCAGGTATAGATATAAGATAGAAGTCCATTCTTCTCTAAAGGTCTTAAAAAATGGAATGCTTTAGTATAGGGCTATTGGATTTTTGCTATTGTGAATGGCTATGGGGCTTGTATGCATTTTGCTTTATACTAGTTTCCGTTTCTAATCAGCAGTTATGAGAACTCAAAGAAAGAATGTGCCAGGAGGTGGCTGGCTGTAGGAAGAGGGAGAAAAGCTGTGAGTTACTCAGTGGAAGCTGTGGTAGAGGCAGGCCAGGGCCAGCATAGCCAAAGCACAAGGCTCTAGATGAATGCAGGGCAGGCTGAAGTGAGGCAAGTGATCTCCATACGGGAAAAGTAGGCTTCAGTACAATAGGTAGCTCTTTGTCATACAGCAAGGATTATAGTTGTGTAATAAGATGTAAGCTCAGGTATTAGGAATAGTAGGGGAGAGAAAACAGAGACTTAAGACTTTTCTGTAAGTCTTTTCAAGCCAAGAAATTATATGATTCAATAAATATTACTTTTCTGTGGAAAAAAAGCTTTATTAAGGATTCATATGGCTAGCCAGTTTTCCCAGCACCATTTCTTAAACAGGGAATCCTTTCACCATTTCTAGTTTTTGTCAGGTTTGTCAAAGATCAGATGGCTGTAGAGGTGTGGTATTATTTCTGAGGGCTCTGTTCTGTTCCATTGGTCTATATCTCTGTTTTGGTACCAGTACCATGCTGTTTTGGTTACTGTAGCCTTGTAGAATAGTTTGAAGTCAGGTAGCATGATGCCTCCAGCTTTGTTCTTTTGGCTTAGGATTGACTTGGCAATGCAGGGTCTTTTTTGGTTCCACATAAACTTTAAAGTCATTTTTTCCAATTCTGTGAAGAAAGTTATTGGTAGCTTGATGGGGATGGCATTGAATCTGTAAATTACCTTGGGCAGTATGGGCATTTTCATGATATTGATTCTTCCTATCCATGAGCATGGAATGTTATTCCATTTGTTTGTGTGCTCTTTTATTTCATTGAGCAGTGCTTTGTAGTTCTCTTTGAAGAGGTCCTTCACATCCCTTATAAGTTGGACTCCTAGACATTTTATTCTCTTTGAAGCAATCGTGAATGGGAGTTCACTCATGATTTGGCTGTCTGTTTGTCTGTTATTGGTGTATAAGAATGCTTATGATTTTTGCACATTGATTTTGTATCCTGAGACTTTGCTGAAGTTACTTATCAGCTCAAGGAGATTTTTGGCTGAGACGATGGGGTTTTCTAAGTATACAATCATGTCATCTGCAAACAGGGACAATTTGACTTCCTCTTTTCCTAAATGAATACCCTTTATTTCTTTCTCCTGCCTGATTATCCTGGCCAGAACTTCGAACACTATGTTGAATAGGAGTGGTGAGAGAGGGCATCCTTGTCTTGTGCCAGTTTTCAAAGGGAATGCTTCCAGGTTTTGCTCATTCAGGAAGAAGATGTGGAGAAATAGGAACACTTTTACACAGTTGGTGGGACTGTCAACTAGTTCAACCATTGTGGAAGACAGTGTGGCGGTTCCTCAAGGATCTAGAACTAGAAATACCATTTGATCCAGCCATCCCATTACTGGATATATACCCAAAGGATTATAAATCCTGCTGCTATAAAGACACATGCACACTTATGTTTATTGCAGCACTGTTCACAAGAGCAAAGACTTGGAATCAACCCAAATGTCCATCAATGATAGACTGGATTAAGAAAATATGGCACATATACACCATGGAATACTATGCAGCCATAAAAAGGACGAGTTCAAGTCCTTTGTAGGGATGAATGAAGCTGGAAACCATCATTCTCAGCAAACTATTGCAAGGACAAAAAACCAAACACCACATGTTCTCACTCATAGGTGGAAATTGAGCAGTGAGAACACTTGGACACAGGGTAGGAAACATCACACACCAGGGCCTGTCATTGGGTGGGGGGAAGGATAGCATTAGGAGATATACCTGCACTTGTGCACATGTACCCTAGAACTTAAAGTATAATAATAAAAAAAAAGGATTCATAAATTTAGTAAAACATGCAAATTATGAGAACAATGAAAAAAGCCTTTTCAGAGTCAGAGACAAGTATTGATGTGCTTGGAACATTTTAGAGAATAACTTTTTTTGAGGGAATGTCAAATCAATAATTCAATTTTCTGCTTTTCTACATATGTATTTTCCTCTTATAGTGGGTAGTAAGAGTTTTATTTTAACCCTTAATAACTGACTGTGCCTTTTAGAAGAATTTGCACACATTAAATGCCTAAAAAGTTATGAACATTGTAAAGACTGCCTGCTTCTTATTCTTTTAATTTTATAAAGCAAACAGACAGCCATGCAGAGCATTCAGAAAACAAACTACATGATTATCCTTATAAAGGTGGCTTTCTATTCTTTTCTTCCTTTTCTACTATTTATTTTTTCCTTCTCCCCCCTTTTATTTCTTCATTTAATTTGGTATTCAGGAAATTCTTCGATAAAAGAGTTTTATTTTTTCAGTTATGTAGATGTTTTGAGTTACCTAGCTGGTGTTGAAAACAACGGAGAAACCAATAGTTTATCAGATAGGAAAATCAAATTAACAAGAAAAACGTATGCGTATGTGTGTGTATGTGGGGGGCATTTTCAAGTCAAAGAAAGAGAAGGTCTTCCTCTACTAAAGAGCTCACAGACAAAGACTGCTAGAAAGATGGTGTTTCTAGAGGACACACATAGGAGGAAAAGTAACTCATAAAAGGGGATGCATGACAAGGGGAACTCAGAGAAGTAGATGAAGAATTAAGACAAAGCATGATCTCAGAAAACTTGGGAAAGGATAATTTGAATGACTCAGTGGTCAGCGAGAAGAGGTCCCTTAAATTTGTCATTAGAGGGCCGGGCGCAGTGGCTCAAGCCTGTAATCCCAGCACTTTGGGAGGCCGAGACGGGCGGATCACCAGGTCAGGAGATCGAGACCATCCTGGCTAACGCGGTGAAACCCCGTCTCTACTAAAAAATACAAAAAACTAGCCGGGCGAGGTGGCGGGCGCCTGTAGTCCCAGCTACTCGGAGGCTGAGGCAGGAGAATGGCGTGAACCCGGGAGGCGGAGCCTGCAGTGAGCTGAGATCCGGCCACTGCACTCCAGCCTGGGCGACAGAGCGAGACTCCGTCTCAAAAAAAAAAAAAAAAAAAAAAAATTGTCATCAGAAAGTCATGACTGAGCACAAACCAATGGGGAAAAGAGGAAGCAACTAGAGATTAAGTCATGAGTGCAGTGAGCAATGCTAGGTTTTAAGTGATCTAGCAATCAAAAGACAGAAGGAAGGCGTTATGTAAGTGAAGAGTGGTATAGGCAAGGAAATGTCTATTTAGAATAAGAGGGTTGTGTTTTTGCTTTTGTTTTTTCCCTTTGGTGGAGTTGAGGTAGGTGAAAGACCTGCAGTTAAAGGTTTAAAGCTAAAGATAGAACAGTTATAAACTAATTATATGACAATAACTACACTATGCCTCACCTTAAGCATTTATTGAAAATTTTATGCCATTTCGTTGTATTTTATTTTTGCCTTCCAATTAGAATAGAAGCTGCACCTTTCAGGAATGTGGTTTAAGACTTCTTTTGCATCCATCATAGCAACATACACAGTGCTGAGCCAATAAGAAGTATAAAGAAAGTGCTTCTTTTTAGAATTATGAAAAGAAATAATGTGAACTACAGCATCAACTTTTTCAGATTTCACTGTGGATGTTGTTATAGTCTGTTCTAAAGAGTGAGCCAAGTATGTATTTTAGGATAAGTATCAGTTATCCAAAATTTGTGTAAGGCTTTATGTAACTACTTTTTTTTAAGACGGAGTTTCGCTTTTGTTGCCCAGGCTGGAGTGCGATGGCGCAATCTCGGCTCACCGCAACCTCCGCCTCCCGGGTTCAAGTGATTCTCCTGCCTCAGCCTCTCGAGTAGCTGCGATTACAGGCAGGCGCCACCACAACCAGCGAATTTTGTATTTTTAGTAGAGAGGAGGTTTCTCCATGTTGGCCAAGCAGGGCTCCAACTCCCGACCTCAGGTGATCTGCCCGCCTCGGCCTCCCAAAGTGGTGGGATTACAGGCGTGAGCCACCGCGCCCTGCTTTAAGTACTTTTGTGTAAGTACCTTAGTCCTGACGGAAGTCATTTCTTCCACATGCATGTATTCAAATCCTATTGTATATCAAGCACTGTTCTAACCCCTGAGGATGCAGCTGTAAACAAAATAGACCACTTACCTGTCTTTGTGGAGACTATATTCTAATAGAATTACAGGGGCTGTCTGAAAAGGAGCACAACAGTTTCAGTATAAAACAAAGAAATGTATCATCACAATGGAGTTGAAAAACTAATAAAACGGGCATCTGCTTTGTGGAGGAAAATGTTTCAGACCACTCAAAATATTCCAGGCTTCTAATTTCTTAGAAACAACTTCATAGGAATGTTCTAGATAGCTGACCCATTTGGTAGGGGTAAGCTGGATATCACTATGTTGGATTTTTGCTGTTCCAGTAATAGTTTTGGTTTAACCAATAAAACTCAACAGTTTTTCTCTGGCTCCTGACTGCAAGAGTTTGATAATTTCTGTATTTTTTATGCAAAAAACACATCAATCTCACCAACATCTGTATCCTCCCTAAGGATGTATGTCTTTCCCCCTACATAGTGAGCAAAGGTATTTGTACCAAGCACTCCTCATCTATGTCAGCATACGGCTAAAACAAGGATTGGGATAAAGTTTCCAATTAAAAAAAAAAAAAAAAAAAAAAGATTATATGATTTAGTGGACAGGGATCTGGCTGCGTGAATTTTCTGGTTTTCTACTATGAGGCAATAGTCCATTTAGATAATTGCAAAAATCATTCGATTTACACTATTACTTTTATTTGTAAATAAAATTCAGAATTATGCAATAACCATAGGAGCACTGCTCACTCAGAGGTGGTCAAATGGCATTTATAGTAGACAGGGTAAAATTAGAGCTTAAAACTGCAGTGTGAGCAAAAGCAGACATTACAATAGGCCCTCTGCCCGGAGGTTGTCTTCACGAGGTATGAGCCAACCCTCCTGGGAAAAGTCGGAGTTCTGAACATTTGGGCATCTGTGATTTTGTCCCAGGGAAGTAAGTTTTCTACATGCGAGCAAAAATCCGTGTTAGCTCACAGAGCTTTCCCCATGCGACTTCAGACATGGTTGAGCCATTTGAGTTAGTGCAATGAAATGCAGTGTGAAGGCAAAGAATCACACCACCCAAAAGAGGAAATGAATTGCCATGGGAGAGGCAATGATTTCTGGAGACTGAACAGGGACCACCTGAGGACACAGATTGTGCCAATTCTTTACATAGGTCATTTCATATGTTTATGCCTGAGAGGGCACTAAGAATTTTATGAATCGCTATACAAATATATCATCATCATTATTATTATTCATTAATATAACTTAAACCTGAACTATAATTGCTGTTATTATTATTGTTATTGTTAGAAATGGTCTCCTATGTGGACATAGGGGAAGAAACAAAAAAAAAAGATTGTTTCCATTCCCCCCAATCTCCTGTGGCCCAATAGTGAGATGAAAAGAATTAGAAAGCTAAAGCATTAGTCAAGGGTCTATATTGGCTTGCAGGATTTTGCTTTAAGCTTTATTATGGTATAATTTTTATACTCAGCTCTTGGCAACATTTTTCTCTAATGGAGGCTATGTTATGGATTATAAAATATGTCTTGTTTCCTTTTATTCTTTCTTCTTTTTACTTACTCCTTTTCTTCTTTCCTTACTTCCTCTCTCCCTGCTTTTTTATCCTTAAAAACTATTTGTTAAGTAGCATTATGTGCAAGACAGTCTAGAATTTATTGATTAAGCCATTGTTTTTGTTTTTGACTGTTTTATGGTCTGGGCAATGAAGTTTTGTCTACGCGAAGGATTCATGCTTCATTCTTCTCTCCTCTGTGCAAAGCATATTTCATTTGCCTCATGAACAAGACCCAACATATTGGTTTACAGCTGACAGCTTGATCACATTTTCTTGCTAAAGACTGCTTTTGAAATAATTAGAATATGTAAATTATATAATATTATATATTTCATCTGATAAGTTTTGTTTAATGGTGAGAAACAAACTCATTTACTTTTCAAAATCAGATTCAATGATTTCCACAAATCTTTGTCCTTAGGGTTATGGATAACTGGTGCCCTGCATAAAAGACTGGGAAATGTAAAAACGGTATAAACATAGTCCATTAGATTCCACAGGCTGCTGTAATAAATTATGACAAAGTCAATGGCTTGTAACAACATTTGTTCTCTTAAAGATCTGTAGCCATGGAGTCCAGAATCAGGATTTCCCTTAATAAAAATGTATAAAATATGAAATATAAACTAAAATAATTATTATTTAACATTTGGCATACCTCATCCTGTGTTAAGGTATTCAATTGAAGGCTTGATTCAATTAACCAACTAACAAAAAGTGAAGAAAATTAATACATATTTTTTACTCTAAATCAGAATTTGGCCTAGAACTTTTAAGCTTTCAAGTTAGCATTCCACAACAAACTCCCCAATAGTAGCAGATCTTTGATAGCAGTTCTCACTTATAGCTTTTAGTCTTCTAAGTGGTAGCGATCTTAGAATGCATCACCAAAAACACCAAATTATGTAAAAATTGAATTGTCAAAACTATATTAAGATCTCCATCTTTGTTATATCTGTTCTGTTATTATGCAAATTATTTTTCTGCCTCTACCATTTAAAAATAATAATATTAATAATTGAAATAAACAAACAATATAATTGTTGCTTTGATATGGTTGCTTTGCTTTTTAGAATAAAATATTTGAAAAACAATCTAGGCATAGTCCACTGGGAACAAAAAGACACTTTCATCTTAGACTCAAATGTACTGGGTTTGAATTATTATTTGATGTTAAGACACACTTAAATGTTAGGTACTTCATGTCCTTGATTTAAAAACGGTGATTATCTTAGATCATTCCTGCTATGATACCACAATCTCACAAAATGGGTAATTTTTAAAGTAACAGAAATGTTTTTATCACAGTTCTGAAGGTTGGGAAGTCCAAGATCAAGGCTGTGGCAGATTCATTGTCTGGTGAAGCTCAGTCTCTGCTTCCAGGAGGGTGCCTTGAAATGGGAGTCTTGTTGCTGCATTCTCAAATGGTGGAAGGCAGGAAGGCAAGTGAAACAAATGATTGTGAAGTCTCTTTTATACGGGCATTAATCCCATTCATAAGGTTGGGACCTTCATGATCTAGTTACCTCCTAGAGTCCTGCTTCTTGGTACTCTCATATTGGTGGTTAAGTTTTAACATATAAATTTTGGGGGAACACGTTCAGGCCAATAGTAATGATAATAAGACTGATGAATGCATTTCAAAGAAGACTAAATGTAAAAATATGTTTTTGAAAATGTGTCTGAAAGTAATATAGAGTGTTAGCCACATAATATGAGCTAGATAATGTTTTAAAAACAATAAAAATAAGATTCAAAGTTTATTTTGGGTACACATTCATGTTGGTATTTTAGTGCTTCTTTAGCGCTTCTTCTTAAACTATTTCAGGAACTATGTGGATTTTGGAGAACTGTTTTCTTTCCACATTGAAAACTACTATATATATGCAAGACATGCTATTAAGACTTCAAGAGATAAAAAGATAAGTTAGATATATTCCGGGGCTATAAAAATGAGGAAAATGGAAGGGACAATATAATTACCAACATGAGTTTGACACTATTAATAATGGAAGTATTTCCATAATAGAGATGAATTACAGACTTCAGAATTAAAATGCAATCAGGTGTGAAAGTTACCTTAAAAGGAAATTGACCACTGCCTACCCATTAGAATGGCAAAAATTCAAAACAATGACAACATCAAATACCGGTGAGGATGTAAGTAACAAGAACTCTCATTCATTGCTGATGGTGATGCAAACTGGTGGAGCCACCTTTGAAGACAGTTTGGCAGATTCTCACAAAAGTAAATATACCCTCATAAGATCCAGCAATTACGGTCCCAGAGTTTACCCAAATAAGTTGAAAAATTATATCTACACAAAACCTGCACACAGATGTTTATAGACGCTTTATTCATAATTGCCAAAACCTGGAAACAACGAAGATATTCTTCAATAACTGAATGGATAACAAACTGTATCATATCTAGACAATGAAATAGTATTCAATTCTTAAAAGAAATGTACTACCAAGCTATAAAAATACACGGAAAAGCCCTAAATGCATATGATGAAGTGATAGAAGCAACTCTGGGAGGCTACGTTCTATATTATTTCAACTATGTGACATCCTAGAAAAGCCAAATCTATGGAGAGAGAAAAATGATCAGTGTTTGGCAGGGTTTGGGGAGGAGGATAAATAGGTAGAGCACAGTGGATTTTTAGGACAGCAAAGTTATTCCATATGATGATACAGTGGTGGATACATGTCATTATACATTTGCCAAAACCTACAAAATGTAAAATGCCAAGAGGAAACCTTAATGTAAAGTATGCTTTTCAGGTGTCAATGACATGTCACTACAAACTCAATGATGATAACGAATGTACCGCTTTGGGGCTGGATGACGGTGGAGAAGGTGGCTAACTGTGTGAGAGGGCAGGGAGCATTTGGAAACTTTCTGCATTTTCTGCTCAATTTTACTGTGAAACTTAAACTTCTTCATCAATTAAAATTAAAAAAAATTGTCACAGATCTTAAATAAGCTTTATATAACAAATTCAAGACAGTTTCCATGAAACCAAAATGGTATCATTTAAAAAGAAGATACTAATTATAGAATTAAAAAACAAAGAATGACATTTAGAAAATGCTTTCTCTTTTGAATAAAAAAACTTTTACATATTACAAATTATCAAAAATAATGAATCAGATATTGACAAATATTATTCTATAAATTTTTCTGTTATCATATTATGTATCTAAGGATAAAACCTTAAAATTTCTTAAATATCCAACACAGAGAATAATGCCTTAAGTAAAAGATGATTTATACTACATAACAGGTTATTTTACAATCATTTAAATGAAGATGGAGAACAGAATTCATGAAGGAACAAGTTAAAAACCAAAAGAGGAAACTGTTTTTTGATGACCTCAGAAGACATTTATTTATTTGTTCATCAGCATGTAGAAAAACAATTCTCTCCCTAGCTTCCAAGAGACTAAGTGAAAAACCATGCCTTGTAATTGCTGAATACTTACACTGAATGGCATAGAAACTATATTGGAAATAGATTTTTCTGGTAAGGTCACACTTTTTGAATATTGCTTCAAAAATGAAACAATATTCAAAATTAAGCATTAACAATCTATCTTCCTGTCATAAACAATGCATAAGCAAGAAAGAGAAAAGAGTTGTAGAAAGAGTTAGACAGTTGAATGGTGTGTGTGTGTGTGTGTGTGTGTGTGTGTGTGTGTGTGTGTATGTCTGTATATTTTACCGGATGCAAAATAGAGAGATCATATATGTATGAAAGTGGGGATTTAAAATTAAAAACCCAGTGTAAAAGAAAAAATAAAATTACAAAACTCGCAGATTGGTCTACATAAAACAGAAGAGAAAAGAAATCTTAGCTAAATATTCTCCAAACCAGTAGCTAAAAATTGATTCTCTAAATTAGATTGGATGAAAAACAAAAATAACAAAACCTACACAGAACATTTCCTTTGCCATTAGAAAATATTTTTAAATTTTTCTTTGAAAACTTCATTAAACTAGCTTTATTTTAAAATACAGGATGTAATGAATAGGATGTCATGAATAAAAATATAAAAGGCTTAGACAGCTGGCCAGATACCACATATTGCAAGTGAGCTGCAAAACAAAATGGGACTGAAACCAATTCCATCTCTTTTTTTTTTCCTAGCATGTTTAAATGACATGTAACATTAGCCACATGGTCTTATGTCACATATTAATATTTGATATATTTCTCTCTTGCTGGATTCACCCTATATATTCCAGACTCCACCTCTCTTCCCGCCACAGATAGAAAATTAAATCAAATATTGTTTCCCAGATTTGTGAGTTTATATATCAACTGAGAGTAAAATCATAATGGTCTAAAGTATAAGAAAAGAGAAAAATACCCCAGAACCATAAGACAACAAAAAACTATATATATTACTTTATCTTAATACTTAACAAATTCTTTAGCAGCTATCACAGTGACAATCACACTTCTCCACTTCTGGTCACAACAGAATTTCCAAAACGACCATCTGGAGTCTGAGAATAAACTCTTTCTCCAAATTAGGGAGAAGGCTGCCCCCACCCCTCAATAACTAGCAAAAGGTTCTAGAAATTTTGGCCCAGATTGTTAAAATAAAATGAACTAATTGTTACAAACAGACATCCAAAAGAAGAGCAATGTAAAGCAACACAAAGTGTCAAACAAATTTACCCCAAAGTACACCCCAAGCTAGGACTTTGGCTACCCTGAATTCAAAGTATTGAACCTTCAATAATTCTGCTTTTTAAAAACTCCTGTGTGATATTTGTTATCCCAGTGCAACGTTCAAACTATAGCAGTGACTTTCTCTTGTTACCCAAAGCAGAGACACAGAACGCGGAAAGGTGATAGTGTGCTCTGATAAACTCCTCTGAGAAAACAGCATGTATGTCCACGATTTCAACTCTCTTGGAATCAATAAACTTCCAAATATCTCTCGAAATCCATGCCTCTTGAGAGGCAGATTGTTCTTTCCAGATGTACAGCCGCCTTCCCTTGGATGCTTCAGCACTTGGTGGTCGATTAACTGTTGCAAGAACTGATTCCCCTAAGGAAATGGGTCCTTATCTTTCCAGCCCAGCAAGCTGAGGGATGGTGAAAAGGGAAGGGGAAAAGTCAGTGAAGGAACGTGGTAGTACAGCACATAGGGGAAGAGGAGACTGATATAAATGGTATTCGCTTGGCTGCCTGCCTCTTTCGTATCTCAATATTTTACAGTTCCATTTATTTAACATTTTTTCTTTTTCTTTTTTTTTTTTTTTTTTTTTTTGCTGTAATGCAAACACATTCCATGCCCAGCTAAAGTCCTCTATGACAGCAAAAACAGTAAGATAATCTGCAAAACAAAAGGTCCCCCCAGGCACATTAAAAGCTAGTCAGAAATTGGTTAATATTTCTCCAGAAGCTATTTTGCTCAATGCTCCTTTTCTCAACATTTTGGACTCTCCCCTGGGAGGTTGTAACACTTACTGTAAGTACTTTTGCGCTCCATGAAATCATAGTCAACTGAGCGAGCTATAAATCAATTAATACTTGCATGAGCTGTGCCGTATTTCAAATATAAAATCAGCAAAATTCACATGTTTAAAGAGTGCATTTAAAACAGATTAACACTATTTCTGGAACAAAATATTTCTGATTTAGAAAAGTGTTGCACTGAGAGTTTATAAAGAAAAACATTTTTTCCCCCAAAGAGTTCAACTTACTCAGACTTCCATGAGGTGAAAATAATCGCTATAAATTAAAAGCCGCTTTTCCTTTTCTTTTTGTCATGTTCAACAATTTTACTTAACATTTAAATGCCATTTGACCCTAATGATTTCACATAGTTTTTAAAGGATAATTATTATTTTTCAACCTTCAGGATATTCCATAAATATATACTCCCTTACAGACATACACTTTTTTCCAGCTACCACCTTTCACCCATCATGAAGTGGGATAAAGAGTAGACGCAAATCCTACAGTGCTTTCTGTAACTCAGACAAAAATTGGTTTTGTTTTGTATTTATAATACGGAAAAAAATATTGTGGTAATTAAAATTTTTAAAGGAAGACCAATTTCTGTACATTTCTTTATAATGCTTGGGTTATTTTATCAGCTACTGAGTCATCCACCTACTATATAGTAGTTAAAGGCAGAGACTCCACAGTCAGACCGCCTAGGTTAACATTCTGTTTTCTTCATTTATTTCCCATGTAATATTGGAAATCTTTTCTTAATTTCTTTCTGTCTAGCTAATTTATTTATAGAAAAGGGATGATAATGATAGTAAGCAAAATTCATAGGCCTATTATGAAGATTAAGTGAATAGACACAGATGCCAATAGCGGTGAGAATTCTCTTTAGTCATATAGATGATAGATAAATACATAGTACAAACATGTTAGCTATTATTCCTAAACTTTATGGCACAATATTTGCCCTATCAAACCTTGAGAATATTTTCAAAATTGAACAGATATTGTTTATAGGTCAAACATGTTGCCATAATTCTTAGAAAAAATTTACATGTACACACATGTGACAAACATTCCATTTTCGAATCAGGTAACAGCAATACAAGCAGACACATTGTGACAGATCTAAAACCAAGATGCATAGTTCTTAGTAGTAATAGGCACTCAGAAGGGACTCCTTGACTTGAATTGAAGAGAAGCAGGAGTATAAGAGATCTTTGTCATTTATGACTGATTTTTAAATGTAATCCACAGATTATTCCTTCTTTTTATTTTTTTATGTAGTTAAGCAACTACTATGGGTCAATCAGTCACCATGGTTAGGACTGCTTCCAAGAACGCAAAACTGAATAAAAAGATGAATCTCCATATGTACTTTAATGTGACAAAGGCTTTACTTTAGTAGTAATATGATTTTTATTTACAAGACAACAATGGAATGAGAATATCTGAAAATATCTGGAATGGTTTGGCAGATGAAATTTTACAGTTAGATTTTGGATAAGTAAGGCATTCTGAGCTTGGAAAATGAATATTGAAATGATAATGCGCAGCATTACAAACTATAAGCAATGAACTGATTTAACCTAAGGGAGCTGAAAATAATTCATAGGTATGTCATTTGGATATCTAACACCAAGCAGGAGAAGAGAAGTTTGGACCAATAGGTAAAGATCACAGATCACAAATGGAAGCCTTCCACAGTGTGTTTGGGAATTTGTACTCTATTCTCCAGTATTTTGGAGTTACATTATTTTGTAACTAATGTTATAATAAATATAATATGATATAATATAACATAGTATAGTATAAACCTATATAATCCTATGATACGTAAAATTATAGGATCAGATTTTCATTACAGAAAGATCATTTTGGTAGCAGTGTTGCAGAACTATTCCAAGGAAGAAAGAAAATAAATTATGAGGAAATTATTTCAGTGATGATCCTTGAGGATAAATGGATGTATCTGAATAAAACGGTTAAACAGACATAAGTTAAAGTCTTTAAAAACCTGGCACTTTGCAAAAAAAAAAAAAATGGAAAAGAAGAATGACTGTCATGGAGGATGTTCCCAGGCAGTGACATGCTGGTAAATTGACTTCCTGAAAACAAGAACAAAAATCAAAGTGCCAAATGACAGCATTTGCCAATTTCTAGTGGTATAAATATTCCCGTGAAAGCCGAATTCAAGCTGCCAACATGATGTCATTGAGTACAATGTTGGAAAGAGATACACACAATTGGCTCTCACAAGCCATTAAGTAGCTGGCTCCAGCATACCAGTGATCCCAGGTCACTGGCTTGCATAACTAGATTCATTAGGCTATCATTAAAATGGGGAGAGAATAGAGAAGGAGACAAACTTTAAAGGAGTGATGGGTAGTGAATTTATTTTGAAACATGTTGAATATAATTTGCTTATAAGACACCCAGATATTGATGTTAATTCTGGTGGCCACTGAGTGGATGGAATTGGTGGGCAGTGGAGAGTCTTTTCTTTTGTTATATAGTAAACTTAGTGAAAATTGATAAACATCTGACCTAAGACAGAATTTGTAGGTAAGCACAGGAAGGCACATATTCAAATGATACTCACACACACACACAACAACAACAACAAAAAACAAAGGGGAGAAATCATGGACCAGAATTGATTTATAGAAGAGAAAGAAGACTGGATTTTTTTTTTGTTTTTTTTTTCAGAATTTTTTCCTGGGAGGCTTGTTTCTAATGGCACCATTAACCAAGGTACAGAAATCACGGTGAGACAGGGGCATTTAAATTCAGTATTAAACAGTAAGAAATTAAGCTTCATATATGTCGAGTTTCCTGTGTTATAATGTTGGAGATAGCTTGCAGAGTTGTACTCAGTTAAGCTTGAAAGAGTGGATAGGATGTCAATAGAGACCAAGAGAACAATATTTCTAATGATGAGAAGGCAGCAGATAACACTGTATAGAAAGGAGCCACGGGGAGACAAGATGATTTACAGAACATCTTGGTCATGTGATAAAGTGACAAAAGTTAAGCCCAGATATATTGTTCTTATGCAGCTTGGAAATGGACTCAAAGGCTAAAGTGAATGAAGAATTAGAGGAAGGCGATGGAGATGCTGAGGAAAGAAATGTGATCAAAAAAGAACTGTATAAAAAACATTTGTGATTTGTGAGATAATTTAGAACAGGGAAATCAAAAATAGTACATGCTTAGGGGATGTTTGTAGGAGTTGGGCTTGAGTAAATGAGAATTGGAAATAGGATGAAACTCATGATATTTGAAAAGATGTGAATATTTAAGAACCCCATTTTTCTTTTTATGGAATAAAACTGGTGACATGGAAGAAACATATTCTCTTTGCTCATCTGGATGCTCAGAAACTGAAATAGCAGCTAGCAATGGCACTAACATTTTTAAACTAACTGTGAAGCTTACAATTTTAGAAAGAAAAAAGGACAGGGAATGCCATCACTATCAGAAAAAGACAAAACAAAAAAAGTAAAACAACAAAACAAGTCATACAGTACACTCAGATCTCAGACAGTTTTGTGGTTGCATGTGAATTGGGCTAGTATGCCTAATAGAGTTTATGGCCAAATAGGTAAGGAAAGAAAACCTGTGGTATTGTAACTGACTGCTTTGCCTTGAAATGTTTCTCTTTCCTCATTCTGGAATCACACTTGCCACTTTCTTTTGCTATGCAAAATACAAAAATAAAAAGATACTGATTTTGAGATATTTGTTTCCTTCTATATTGTATGTCTGTCAAAGGCTAGTTTGCGATTGGTTTCAGACACATAATACACTAGATTAACATAACATTTTTAAAAAGTTGGATGTTTGCACCATGCAAAATACCTCAAATGGCATTACTGAGTATCCAATTTCCAAGCATTTATATTGTTTTAAAATTATCACTTGGTTTTGATAGATACATTACATTATATTATTTTTAGCTATAATTTTTATACTTTGGATGAAATATATTTGCTTTCTATTTTTGATAATATATTTTAATCATGGTATAAGAAATGTGAATGATAAATACTTCCTTCTCTAGCTTTCTTAGTGTTTAATTATTTTTTTCTTCCTGGGAAATTACTTCACAGTCATGATTGCTTTTTTCACATTTGATATGGAATATCCTGGTGATAAAACATCTATTAACACCTTACTTACTTTAATTATTGTTTAATTTTATAGGATAAGAATGTACTGGTTTCTCCTACCCATCATAATACTTGTTGTAACTTATTAGTAGCGCAGGCTAGATCTGAAGCCCAATATTATCATTCTGACTTTATATTAATACTCAGTGTTTGGTACAGGTGAATTCTGAGTAAATGCATGTTGAAATAGGTAACAGGCAGGTCACAACCTCCCTTTTTGACTTTTCTCTATATTTCTTTCTCAGAAATACTTTGTGTCTTATACAATTTGTATCCTCACAAACATTTTTAGAATTTTCTAATACAATTCCAATTTAAACATGTCTTTGCTCATAACTTTTTCCAAGTGCCATCCTGGTTGGCTCCTGCCTCTTTCCTGACTCTATTTTAGGGGCTCACTCCTCCACAGTTCTCATTAGCACCTTTACTTGAAGCCAGAGTCAGGAAGAGAAAGGAGGCATTATTTTGCTCAATCATTTCCCCTATGCTAGAAGCTATCATTTGAAATAAGCAAGAAAAAGAAATTGGAAAAACTGTGCGCCTATGTATGGATTTCAGTTATCCCTATTAACCCTGTTAAACATTTACTTAGCTAGTTGAAAAGTGGTGGCATCAGTAATATTATTAGAACTCATTAAAAAATCTAAAATAATCTAAAATTCACCCAGCCCCTATCCAGAAATAATGTTGCTGCCACACAAAAGTGAAATATTCCAAGGTGCAAAGGGAGAATAAGTGAGCTAGGACTACAAGTAATTATTAAAGAGAATTTTTAAAAATGTAAAATATTATTTTGCAGAATCAAACAAATTTTTTAAAAAGTATTAACATGGAATTGATGTCTTACTTAAGATTCATCACACATGCTCATTCCATGTCCATTTCATTTCTAACAGATGTTTATATTTTAAACAATATTTGGTTTATTTATACAGTTTGAAGGAGTTTCCCTGGATTTATGTTAAAGATTTACTATACATTTTAGTGATGGAGTAGGAGTGATAGTCTGAATAATTAATGAAGTAGTAAATGTGTTTAATAGCGCTATTCCCTTAGGATGTGAAATACTAGGTGACTTGCATTCACAGTGTGAATTTTTATTTTTTTTTACATTTTTATTTTTTATAAATAATAAATTTTTATTTTTTATGTTACATTTTTATTTCTCAAGAAAAAAAAAATCGTAACCTGCCACAAAGGATAAAGAATTTAAGAAGTTGTCAATGATATTCACCAGAGCTGATGGCAGTTGTGAGAGTGTGATTTTGCTACAAATTGGAATGATCTTGGATGCAATCTTAGAAAAATTACCGGTTCGAAACGTACCATTTATTAATGGTTATAAAAATCAACAGGTGCATACTAACTTACAATTTATAAAGAGCTTTCATGAGCTCTACCTTACTTCATTTTCACTTCTACTCGATGATTCATAGGACAGTTTGTTTATTGAAGCTGGTTTTATTAAATAGTACTAATTAGTATTCTCTTTTAATGAAAAAAGTACTGCAATTCAAAGCTTTTTAGTGGTTAATCCACCTTGAATAAGCTTGAATGCAGATATTTTGGCCTAAAATTCTTATACTTTATCTTTGGATAAAGAAGGATGAAAAAAATAAAACAATCTCCAACTTCTGTTTGATAATAGAATTTTGGATAAAATCAACAGAGCACAAAGTTGGAGAGACTGAATCCAAAATAACAGCAAATAACAGAATATCTACTCCTATTTAAGGACTAAAAAGTTGTTAAACACCATAGTTCTCAACCTAAAAACAATAAAGAAAAACCACATAAGCTATAAAACAATAGATTTTAAAATCAATCAGAAAGTTGAAGATTCAAGGAAACCTAACTAAACTAAATTTCCGACAAAGACAAGACGTTTATACAAGAAAAGAGACTTAGCTGTTCTTATCTCTGAAACAGTGGCAGAGTGGTTAAAAAATAAAGAACTTGCTAAAGACTGGTGTAAGAAATGCCAAACTATGTGTTAAAAACCTTTCATGTCTGGTATGACAGACTAGAATTCCAGAAGTTCCAGCCACATGACAAGTTTCACCTACTCCAATTCTTTCCCATGGGTCTTCATTAAGTGCTTGAGTGCAGTATGCCAATAACTAGGGGCAGGGAAGGAAAGCTGAGAAAAATCCACACAAGGCACCTTGGGATACCAGGAACCACAGGCTGGGAAAGTGGTAGGCAGGAAGGTTGAAAGAAACCTATCTGAAAGACTACCGACTGAACCTGCAGAAGGCTGACGGTTGTACATGAGAAATAAGAAAGATACTCTCTCGGGTTGCAGAGAATAAAATGACTATCCTGTGACTGCTGAGGGAAGTGAAGATGCATATAAATAATTCTCTGAAGTATAGAAAGCACTATGGAGGATTAGAAAGCAAAGACTGTGTAGCAACCGCAAAACTGGGTAGCAAGACTAAATAGCAAAGAAAGATTTTCTATAAAAAAGAATAGAACACTCAAACAAGCAAGTAAATGGAATATATATTCAAAGGAAGAAAGAGTTAATAAAGACAGATTCACAGATAATCAAGATGTTGGAATTATTAGATAGAAACTCAAAAATAACCATGTGGGTTTTATAAAAAATATTGACAAAAGTTGTGAAGCGATGGACATTTTATCAAAGACATAGACTCTATTAAAATGAATCAAATAAAAATTTTAGGATAAGGTATGTAAAGATGTCAATATAGATATATACATATGAATATATATAGATCTAGTGATATATAGATAGTACATAGACATATAGATAGATATAAAGAATTCATTAAATAAATATGAACAAACATAGAGGAGAAAATCAGTGAACTTGAAGGCATAAATAGTGTTCAATCTGAAGCACAAAGAAAAAAGCACAAAAAAGGGTATGAATATGTGAGATTTGTAGGACGTTATTAAATTGCCTACCACGTATGTAATTAGATTCAGATTTTTCAGAATTAAGAGTCATTTAGCATTTATTGTGCAGGTCTGTTAGAACTGAATTATCTCAGCCTTTATGTGCCTGAAAATATATTTGTTTAACTTTCATTTTCAATGATATTTTATTTTATTTGGATATAGAATTTTAGGTATGAGAGTTTTGTTTACCTTTTTAAAAAATTTTAGCGCTTTACAGGTATTACTCCATTGTTATTCAGCCTCCAGTATTTTGAATAAGATGTCAGCCATTACACCATATTATTGTCACCAATATGTCACATAACCTGTCTGTTTTGTCTCTGGTTGCTTTTAACACTTCCTTTCTAACTTTGGTTTTATAAGTGTGATGACAATGTGTCTAAGTAAGATATTTGTTCTAGCTTTCCCCTCCTTCAGATTTTATGAGTTTCCTGGCTATATGAGTAATCATTTTTGTAGAAATTTTGAAAGTTCTCAGCCATTATCTTTTACCTTATTTATCCTGTCCTGTTTTATCTTCCTTCTCATCCTCTGAGTATAATTCTGTAAAGGTGCATTGTTATATTGAAGACATATATTGTGATTGCAGGAAAGGTAATAATGGGGCATATATTTTTAAAAAGTTGGTTGGCAAATGGTAAAGAAAATGAATTTTATAAAAATTAAAGATATCAAGGCATATGTGCCTACTGATGGGTATAATCCAACAAAACGGGGAGCTTAATGATGAAGAAAATAGAGGGCCAAAAAGTAAAAGGCCAGGCATGGTGGCTCTGAAATCCCAGCACTTTGGGAGGCTGAGGTAGGAGGATCTCTTGAGTCTAGGAGTCAAGACCAGCCTTGGCAATATGGCAAGGCTCCATCTTTACAAAAAACCAACCAAACAAAATAGCCAGGCATGGTAGCTCATACTTGAGGTCTCAGCTACTCAGAAGGCTGAGGCAGGAGGATTACTTGCATCCAGGATGTTCAGGCTGCAGTGAGGTGTGATTGTGCCACTGAACTCCAGCCTAGGTGATTGAGCAAGGAAGGAAGGAAGGAAGGAAGGAAGGAAGGAAGGAAGGAAGGAAGGAAGGAAGGAAGGGAGGAAGGAAGGAAGGAAGGAGAGGGAAAGGAAGGAAGGAAGGAAGGAAGGAAGAGAGAGAGAAAGAAAGAAGGAAAGAAAGAAAGAAAGAAAGAAAGAAAGAAAGAAAGAAAGAAAGAAAGAAAGAAAGAAAGAAAGAAAGAAAGAAAGAAAAGGGGGAGAGAAGGAAGGAAGGAAGGAAGGAAAGAAGGAAGGAAGGAAGGAGAGAAAGAAGAAAAGAAAGAAAGAAGAAAAGAAAGAAAGAAAGAAGAAAGAAAAGAAAGAAGAAATGAAACTAGAGAGGATAATTGAAGATACAATCCATTGAATACTGAGAAGCAGTGACATCCAGGATACAAGCATACAAACAGAAGTACTGGACTTAGATTGAAGGAGACAGAGATTCTTCACTATTATAGGGAAATATAGGAAAGAGTTCTAGATATTAATGCAAGCTAATAGATTTGGTGCTAGCATGATGAAGTAGCTCTACTGAAATCCTTTCTATTTTTCTACAGTAAATAGGGAGAAGAGAAAAGAGGAAAGAAATGGTTCTTTTAGAGGATAGTTGAGTAGGGTTTTCAAGCAATGATGGAGTCCCAGTTGTGGTTTATGCAGAAAAAGTTTTTATTTATTTTTTCTCCAGCCATATTATCTTGCCAGACATAACCAGGGTTTTGCTTATGTCAGGCTATTATAATGAAGGGAGTTGAAAGTATGTGCAAGGAAACAGTTACAGAGATGGAAAATGAAAGAGGCATAACTTATTCTTCCTGAAGCTACAAACAGTGAAAATGTGATAATGTCATGGGTTACATTTCTATTAGGAGGTCAGGGAGATGGAACAGGGAGGAGACTAGGGTAGATACAAATTGTGGGAATAAAAATACGTGTAAAGAGGGTGATTTCTGAAGTTTACTTATAATCTATGGCCTTCACTGAGATGGATTAGGGTGTAAGGTATTATAGGATTAATTTTATTTCCTTAAAAAAACATGATTGGTTCCTTCTCTTCCTTTTGTTTCTTCTGCTCCCTTTCTTTGTACTTCTTTTTCTAATCTTTTGCCTTTTAGGCACCTGCTGGTAAGTAATGGTAAGCAATATGTAAGCTTTCAGAAGTACATTCTTACCAAAAGTATTCTGGTTAAACTTTAAAGATTGCCTTTGAAATTTGCCATTTCAAAGACTTTCCCACCAGGAGCAGGTAAAATGGAGTTGTTATATCAACCCATGCTTTTATAAAGTCAGGTATGATGAATGGCTAGCTCTTTCAACCAAGTGTCTTAAGCATACCTCCATGCTCACTTGGTATTTTTGGAAAAGTAAGAGGGTGATTTAGTTGTCAAAATAACTGAAATGTATGACCTACATGTAATGTCCAGGGTCCATAGATACTAAATATATTTAAAAACACAATTTTTCTGCCAAAATGCCAATAACTGTACCAGTGCGAAACATTGGTCTAAGGGAAGAAGTGTATTACAATCTCATCCTTTCATCTTTTGTCCAGAAAAATGATAGAATAAACATAGGCAAAATTCCAATGTAGCATAATGATTTTGTAAAAAGCAACTTTTGAATGGCAATCATTAAAAAGTCAGGAAACAACAGGTGCTGGAGAGGATGTGGAGAAATAGGAACACTTTTACACGGTTGGTGGGACTGTAAACTAGATCAACCATTGTGGAAAACAGTATGGCGATTCCTCAAGGATCTAGAACTAGAAGTACCATTTGACCCAGCCATCCCATTACTGGGTATATACCGAAAGGATTATAAATCATGCTGCTATAAAGACACATGCACACATATGTTTATTGCAGCACTATTCACAATAGTAAAGACTTAGAATCAACCCAAATGTTCATCAGTGACAGACTGCATTAAGAAAATGTGGCACATATACACCACGGAATACTATGCAGCCCTAGAAAAGGATGAGTTCATGTCTTTTGTAGGGACATGGATGCAGCTGGAAACCATCATTCTCAGCAAACTATCGCAAGAACAGAAAACCAGACACCGCATATTCTCACTCATAGGTGGGAACTGAACAACGAGATCACTTGGACACAGGGAGGGGAACATCACACATCGGGGCCTGTTGTGGGGAGGGGGGAGGGGGCAGGGATAGCATTAGGAGATATACCTAATGTGAATGACGAGTTAATGGGTGCGCACACCAACATGGCACATGTATACATATGTAACAAACCTGCACGTTATGCACATGTACCCTAGAACTTAAAGTATAATTAAAAAAATGAAAATAAAAAAGAAAATGTACCTATAAATAAATAAATAAATAAATAAATAAATAAAATTAAAAAAGCAACTTTTACTCTACTCATGATTTCACTAAGATAAAATTTTGTGTTGATATTGGTGTTTGAGAACTCGTCTCTACAAAAACTTTAAAATTAGAAACTTAGCTGGGCGTGATGGTGTACACCTGTGGACCTAGTTACTCGGGAGACTGGGGTGGGGGGATTGCCTGAGTCTGGGAGATCTAGGCTTCAATGAGCTATGATCATACCACTGAACTCCAGCCTGAGCAACAGAGCAAGACCCTGTCAAAAGAAATCATGTGTTAATATTGAATGAACTAACTTTATTTGAAACTGTTCAAATATAAATTCTTCATGAAATTTCAGCTACTTTTTAGTTTTAAATTATGTATTTGTCCATTTACATGCTCTTGAAAGGTAAATGTTTTTGTAAAGATTTTTTTCCAACCCTTTTCTGTCAGAGTTAATCACTCTCCCTTCAGTGTTTCCATAAACTTTTTGCTGATGTTTCTTACCTAAGTTGTATTTGTATCACAGTATTTTCAATGTATACATCATACACAGGATTTAGAGTTCCTTAAAGATTGGCAGTCTAAAAAAACTCCTGTATTGGTTTCATTACCTGGAGCTCGGAAAATGCTCCATAATTATTTACTAAATGAATATATTTTGTCAAGCAAAGAACACTGGCCATAAAAATATTACCCCAGAGTTTTCAACGAATGGCATATCTTCCTGCAATATTTGGAGTGAGATTAGATTTCTCACTCCAATATGATATATGTGATATGGATATAGAATATCATATATATTAGCCAAACAAACAACCTTTCAAGTTTTTCTCTCCTTTTTGGACAGAGAACTGCCTAAAACAATCAAATTATCCCCATCATTTTAACAATAAAGAATAAATGATTCGTAAGTTTAAAAGGGCATTTTTTCTTTAAAGGGTGAATTTAATATTCATCTATTAAACGTAAGGCTCTTAACTTTTGAAATTAGATCTAGCCCTATACTATATTTTGAACTAGTTATTTTATGTTTATTTTTCTTTCTGACCCATTGACTGTGCCACCTCTTTTCTATTTCTTTATACCATTGTTCAGAACTCTGTGATTTCAGGACTAAGAACTATTGCTTTGGATAAAAACTAAGAACCACCAAATAATTGTTCAATAAGATTATGCAAAACATCATAACTCTTGATTTCCCCAAGCCCCCCAAAAATTGTTGTGGCTTTTATTTGATTACTTTGTACTCCATTTGTCTTAGCATCTAACAAATTAAGATTTAAGACCAAATGTAAATGGTGGAAAAAGTGTGATCCCTACATCAATGTCAAACTTCAAGTAGAGACTCAATATATTTTTGTTAATTAATTATTTCCACCTCTTAGAAAATAATTTGGATTGTAAATAATTTCCTTCATTGATTTAACATCAATGGTAAAGGTTTCAGCAAAAATTGCAAAATGATTATTTTCTTGGCCTTTTCAATCTAAGTCCCCAATCCAGAGATATCTCCTTAAAGCAGATATATATTATTGCTGAATCCCTTGGAAACTTGTTATGGTCATCAATGAGACAAGGGTAAAAGCATTTGCTTTTTTTCTTATTGGTTTATAGAAGTCATGAACAAAAAAATAGACGAAGAGAATTGTACAACAGAGGTTTGTTGCCTTCTTGGAGTACAGGTGATCCCAGCATCTGAAATACAGATTGAGAACATGTGGGAACCCAACCCATTTATCACAGTAGCCACAGGGCTATTCAACTACAATGCTAGGGTCAGGGACTAATTATTTCCTCACACTTTATGTATAGACACAACGTGAACAAGTACGTGACAGTACCATGTCATGGCCTTATTAACATAAAGCTAGTTTTCCTTTCTTTCTCTCTTTCTTTTTTTTATTGATGGGCATGTCTTCATGTGAGGCAAATACTGCAATCTTATAATAATTTAATGAATTAAGTTGTCATCTTTACTGAATACATTCCAATAGCTTAAAAGATAGAACTAGTTTCATTTAAATTCAGGCACTGCTACACTGCAGATATGCTCATTCTGACTTTTGTTGCTTTGAGTTATTATCTTTTAAAAGGATTTTTTCAATTTATTCCAGGAAGGATACTAAAAAAAGGAAGGAAAGAAAAGAGAAACCTCAAAATAGAACATGAAGAATTATCACTCACATTAAGATACAAAAATAAAATAACAGCACCATCATCACTGACTCCTAAATCTAAAGACAGTACAGTTTAATAGTCTATAAGAACTAAAAAAAAGATGGCATTTGTAAAAAGTTTCTCATTTTTAAAGGTGCCTCATGGTTCTGTTTAGGGGACTTTAACATATATTGTTTTATTTAACACTGATTTAAACATTCAAAAAATTAAAAAGCAAGATATGCTGTAAAGCCCTGATCGTAAAATCAAAACATCTTTGCATTTTCACTTCTCCATTTCCTAACTAACTTTGGATAACTCACTTTCACTCCCCACTTTCCCTCTCTATATATTTGGGTTATTAATAGTTACTGCAATACATTGCTTTCATAAAATTAGTGCAGAATATTCCTTGGTGCACTGTTGGCATTCAGCCAACATTCGATTATTTCGATAGCTTTTCTGAAAACAATCTTTGAATCAGACAGAATCTGAAAATAATATTAACCATACAGAAAGACTCAGAAATCATGAATTATGTTCTTAGTGCATTATTGGGATAATGTTTTCAGAAATCTATCTGTCGATCACCTTTCATTTATCTATTCCCGACACCTAAAGTTCTTTGCAGGCCTGATTCTTCAATATTTATTAAATTATCATTGATAAAAACTTTGTAATGTAGCGCTGAGATTGTACAAATTACTTTGAACATATGATACATTTTTGACTGGTGGGTAGACTGCAAACCCAACCACTACTTTTGAATTTAAAGAAGAAAGTGATTTTTGCTATAGGAACTTCCATATTTAAAAGTTCCTTGGTGGCTGGGCAGGGTGGCTCACCCCTATAATCCCAGTCTTTTGGGAGACTGAGGTGGGTGGATCTCCTGAGGTCAGGAGTTGGAGACCAGTGTGGCCAACATGGTGAAACCCTATCTCTACTAAAAATACAAAAATTAGCCGGGCATGGTGGCATGCTCCTGTAATCCCAGCTATTCAGGAATCTGAGGCAGGAGAATTGCTTGAACCCGGGAGGCAGAGGTTGCAGTCAGCCAATATTGTGGCACTGCACTTCAGCCTGGGCGACAGAGCGAGACTACGTCTCAAAAATTAAATTAAAAAAAAAGTTCATGGGTAAGTGGGAATTTCAAAATGAATTGCCAGAAGAAGAAAGCAATGAAGGCAATTATCTAGATAGGTAAAGACATGGAGTAGATTCCCACCTTCTGTAAAGAAACGGTTTCACTAGTTACAAAAGACGGCAGTTTCACATCTTACCTTTGTTTCTCTTAAATAGTTGTAGATATCATTATGCTACTGTGGCCACTTTCTGTGTGTAACTTACAGGGTGATATTGACCTTGTTTTCATCATCCTCTGACACATGAGGTCTTTGGAAGTAATGGCAAATGGTAGCAACATAGCTCATCAAACTTCCTACAAGGAGAGAATCAAATTTATCAACTACTATGCACTAGGGTAGTACCAAGAGGGATTGTGCAAAACCATTCATGAGAAATCTGCCCTCCTGATCCAATCATCCACCAGGCCCCAACACTTACTATTATTATTATTATTATTATTATTATTATTATTATTATTACTGTTTCCATAAGTTTTTGGGGAACAAGTGGTGTTTGGTTACATGATTGATTTCTTAAGTGGTGATTTCTGAGATTTTGGTCAGCAAATATCTTTTCTTCTTAAGATGAAAAACTAAAGAAAAACTAACTTTATTTTTTTGTGTGACTTATACATTGTTGAGTAATGTTTACAACTTATTAAACTTACTCAGTGCTAAATTTGTAGCAGAGTAGTAGAAATAATGGACAAAAATTTATGGCTTAATTTATAAGGAAACTATCAGAACGTAAAATTTCTAACCTAGCTGTGAGACATGGTGGCATCTAGCCCTTGTAAATTCATAATAATGACATCTGGAAGTAACATTATGTTTCTATTAAGATGTAAATATCCTAAAGAAGGAATCTTTTAAAATATCATTTAAGATAACTTTTAGATTTTTACTCAAATATATTTAAATAAAACTAGGCAAGATTTTTATATCAAAACTTCTCTTTCTCTCTTTCCATCACAAGCACATACAGGAGGCTTTGGTTCTGCAATTGATTTTTAATGAGCAAATCCCTCAGATTTAGAGTAGAATCCCTAAAGGCCCTCTATCAATTCCTTTTTATTGAGCTAATGACTTTTTAAATGAACTATTTTAGGGAAAAGAACTAATGGGCTTACAAATGTTGTTTTCACCCTAGGTAAAAAATCTTCAGGCAAGATATGCTTCAAGAACAAATACCTTTTTTATTTCCAAGCAAATTGCTTTTTAATTATTATTATTATTATTAAAATGAGCTGGGGCTAAGAGCAAATTCTGAGGGTCTTGGCGTTTTTCCACTTGCTTTTGACCAAAACGCTTAAAAAGCATTCAACTTACACAATGCTTAAAAAGCATTCAGTTTATACTCGTGTGATGGATCCCCTAAAATTTCAGACTCTACCCCTCTACAATACATCCATGTAACCGAAAACTACTTGTACCCCTAAAGCTACTGAAATGAAAAAAGAAACCATTCAGTACAAGTAAGAATGTATTAATACATTCCATCCATAAACACCTTGCTTAAGAAACTATTTCTTAGCCTTCCTTTTCAATCCATTCTATCATCTAAAATGCCAGATTAGTAAAAATTTTGACCCTAATAAAAAGCAGCATCTATAATTTTACTTTAAACATGATTTTCTTGTTAAAGATGAAGAGTTCCACTTTTGGTGTCTTCCGTTTTAAAAACTTAATAGACCAGCTTATACTTTTCCTCATCTGACCATCTTCTTTATATGCCCACATTCTTCATATCCCTGTTAGTAATAAAAATTTCATAGTTTATATACATTTTCTTCATTACTGAACATCAAATACTATGAGACTTATTCAGGAATTAAAGTATTTTGTAGCCATATATGACTACCTTTTTCTTTGCAGGTAAAGCTTATAAGGATTTAGGAATCTGTAAATGCTATGTTTATAAGCAGAAATCTACACATAGAGTATATATGAAAGAGGTAACTGATTGGAGAGAAATAATGGGAAATGAGAAGAGAACCTTATCAATTGTCCCTTGAATAATTACTAAAACCCACTCTTATGTGATGCTTTTCCAAAGACATAATTATTAATAACTGTGTTAGGGGACATGCTTTATTGATGTAACTTCTGTTTCATTTTGGTTTTTTAAATCATAAATGAAAAGCCACATTGAAAACATGTATATATAATAATCATGTGTTCATGTCTACGGTGTAGTTTTCTGCTAAAATAATATTTGAATTAAATCAAAAGTTTTAATTTTTTATTTGATTTAGATGTTTAGGTCCATCTTGTGTCAAAGAAATTGCATTCGAACTCTTCAAGTAGAAGCGTCTTCCCCATACCTGCTTTCCTATCACCCTCAACAATGGCGAAACAAGCTGTATCTCAGAAAATAAATCTTTGGTACATAAGCCCACTTTATACTGAAATATACTTTCCACTTATGTGAAGGATGTGAAGGAGTTAATTTAATGAGTGTAAAGATCACAGGCTCTGGGAGACAGGTAGCTCATCTATTAGCTCTGTGACAATGAAAACATTGCTTTTTGATCTCTTTTCTCATCATCTTTTAAAAGAGCTAATGATACCCACTTTATACTTGTAAAAAAAAATAAGCCTTGAATTCATGCAAAGCATCAAGCACCTCATACAGAAGGGTTCTCTATTTTGTTCATCTAAGTATTTTCATCACCTAGAACAGAGCTGAGTACATAGTATCATTATTAGTTCTGATTGCAATAGAAACAGATTGCTGCAAATGTATTGGTTTAAAACAACATAAATTTATTATTGTATAGTTCTGGGCGTCAAAAGTCCTAAATCAAGGGCTGTATTCCTTGTGAATGCTCTAGGGGGTATCCGTTTCTTTGCCTTTCACAGATTTTAGAAGTCGCCAGTATTGCTTAACTCAGAGCCTCTTCGTCATCATTGCCACACCTTCTGCCTCTGATTCTGACCCTCCTGCCTGTCTCTTATAAGGACCTTTGTGATTATATTGGGCACACATGGATAATCCTGAAAAATCTCCATCTCAAGATTCTTCATCTAGTCATATCTGTACAATCCTTTTTGCAGTTAGTATAGTATATGTATAGATTTGGAAGATTAGGATGTGGTATCTTTGAGAAGCAGTTATTCTGTCTACCATAGTATCTTATCAATAACAACATGTTACATAAAGTTAACTATAGGTTGGTGTGTAAAAAGCTGGTTCTTTCATTTATGCATTTAAATAACCATCTATTTAATTCATATACACATAATTTATTGAAAGCTTGACTTGGTAGAATACAAGTAGGAAACAATTTTGTTATTATTACAAGACGGCTCATTACAAACTCTTTTCATCACTTGTTTTTCTCCTGACACTGAAAAAAAAAAAAAAAAACTGCGACAAGTATCACATATTTGTCTGGTTATTTTCAGGTAATACAAACTTCTGCAGCCACTAGTAGGTAATAAAACATAACTAAATAAATATTTTCTAGAGATTAAAAAATTAAACCCAGTGTAATATTGGAAGTCTCATTTGATTTGAAATTGTTTTCCTTCCCTAGTTTAGTCAACATCCGAATGTGGACAGGATGCCTGCACTGAAGATAGGAAGGCGTAATTGGTTCTCTCTCTCTCTAAGTGTTTCCTCACTTCTTAATTACTGTTTAGATGCTCTAGGATTATAGAATGAAGAAGAATCAAGGACAGAAAATATTTTACTGAACTAATGCAACAGGCATAGCTGCTGTTGTTGCATTCTTGAAGAAACAGATATAAAGGCTGGCTTTCATTCAGGGAAGTGTTTTTATAAATTATTTTACTTTTTTGGTTTTTACAATTTTTTTTTTTTTAGAAAACTATCACGAGAGAGGCTCTTTCTTATAACTTCATTGATTTAAATTGTGAATAATGTCTCCTCCAGATGGTCTTATAAAAATTCCACTACAGACTCCTAGATTTTGGCAGCCTTCTCCCTTTTTCAGGTCCCCACCCCCACCTTTTTTTTTTTCCTTCTAGTAGTCCTATTAGGCAGAGTTGTTTTAGAATAAATCAGTTTGACAACTGGCTACTTTCTCATTGCCCTATTATTTGGCCCATGAGAAATACAAAAACATTGCTGTCCCAATATATTTTGATTATTCTTGGAAGTGTTCCATATTCTGACCTACCACAGGGGCAACTTTAGTACTAGACTCTCAGCTGGAAACTTCTTCAGTCATGATTCAGATACCAGTGCCTGTCTCTCAGATTCCAAATAACACATTTCAAATTCTCCAAAGCTGTCCCCCATTGATCCTCCTTATTTGGTGTCTCTTCTCCTTCCACAGTGCTCTCTCAGGAAATCCTTACTACCATCAACCTCTTAATGAAGTGTTTGCTTTCTTTGTAACTTGGAAGGGAGTGGAACATGATGATTTAACATTTTTAGGATATGTCTCAAAATCTTATTTGAAGGGCAGTTTTATGTTTTACTTTATAATATAGGAGCATATAAAAACTGTTGAATTTTTCTTGATTTTGTGGCAACTTTGCCAAAACCCTATGACTAAAATCACACTTCATATTATTTTGCCATTACATACGAAGGAATAAGTAATAACTGTTATGAAACCAGGTTTTCAAATTTAACCAGGTTTTCAAATTAAACTACTTGAAGTAAAACATAAGTCCAGTCATTTTGCTTTTACTTATGCCATAGTGAAGGAGTAGGTATATCCAAGAGTGCTCATAGCAGCATATTCAAATGAGTAAAAACCTGAAAACAACTTAAGTGCCAAATAGAAGAATGAATAACTATTTACAGTATACAGGGAAATACCTTATGGTGATGAAAATGAATTAATTAAAGCTATGTATATTAATTTCTATAAATCATAATAACGTTTTTTATTATTATACTTTAAGTTCTAGGGTTACACGTGCAGAACGTGCAGCTTTGTTACGTAGGTATACATGTGCATGGTGCTTTGCTGCACCCATCAACCTGTCACCTACATTAGGTATTTCTCCTAATGCTATCCCTCCCCTAACTCCCAATCCCTGACAGGCCCCAGTGTGTGATGTTCCCCTCCCTGTGTCCACGTGTTCTCATTGTTCAACTCCCACTTATGAGTGAGAACATGCGGTGTTTGGTTTTCTGATCTTGCGATAGTTTGCTGAGAAATATGGTTTCTGGCAACATCCATGTCCCTGCGAAGGACATGAACTTATCCTAATTTTAAGAGGAAAAAAGCTAAGAAAGAATATGCTCAGTAAGTTTCCATTTTAAGAAGATCAAAAACATAAGTTTAAAAATATTAAAGGATAAAAGGAAATGATTTTTAAAGTAAAATACAGGGTAGAATGACGGTTAAAAGAGACTGGGAAGGGTAGCAGGGGTGGGGAGGGGGTAATGAGTAAGGTTAACAGTCGCAAAAATATAGTTAGAATGAATAAGATCTAGTAATGGCTACCCCAACAGGGTGACAGCAGTCAACAATTATTTATTGTATATATAAAAGTAACTAAACGAGTGGAATTGGAATGTTCCTAGTGCAAATAAATGATAAATGTTTGAGATGATGGATACCCCAGTTCCTCTGATGTGATTATTACATATTCTGTGCCTGCATTAAAACATCACATGTACCCCACAAATATGTGCACCTACTATGTACCCATAAAAATTAAAAACGATACCATAGATCACTGATTATCCCTGGATTAGGAAGATAGGAATGAAATAAGTACTGAGAGAGCTTTAGCAGCTTGAGCAAAGTTCAATTTCTTAACTTGAGTGAAATATTCGTGGGTGTTTATGTTGTTATTTTGTTTTGTAAGTTATGAATATAAGTTCCTGTTATTGTGTGAATGAAATATTTTCTAATATTAAAAAGACAATCGACTATCAACCATTTTAAAGAACAAACAATAACAAGAAAGACACACACAAAAATGCGTCCACCTATTTCTAGTTCTGTTATTTTGAGTGAATTATTAAACTTTTCCAGACCTCCTTTCTCCATCTGTGAGATGGAAATAATGGGGGTGGTTGTGAAAATTAATAATAATGCAATTAAAGTAAGTATAATTATAATTAGTGTGTATAAAAATGAGTTCAATAAAGTCAAGTATATTCAAATATATTTAGTGAATAATTCATTTTTAAGTATAGTAAACTGACTACAGCTATTTTAATACGTTTTGTGTATAAAATACATGAATCTTTACATTTATCGTATTTTAATGATCCATGCAAAACTTACAATTCTTTTAAGAGTTTATTAAAGAAAAAAAAGTCTAACTTAGATTTTTTTTAATAGTATGACTACTAACATTTTCTTTTTACAATCCTCTATAATTTACACTTTGAAGTCCCTTATTTCCAAAATTATAACAGTGATAAATAAGGTTTTCCAGATAAATGCAACTAGTTTCTTTGTTCTCAATTTAAAAAAAAAATGTTAGAAAGATATGACTTCGATAATATATTTGATTATCATGCTAGGAAAATATTTTTGAAAAATTATATTATATTTTATTTTTTTGAAGGGGAAGCTCAGTCATACCGACCAGTAGAAGATTTTCCGAAGTTATATGACATGAGGGAGAGAGTTCAGAATCCTGATTACCTAGCTCTTCTCACTGTATCTCTATCACCTATTAGTTTCAACTGACATCAAATGCCACCCAGTTAATATATGCCACTCAGTTCGTTATTCAATTACCTCTTTTTTTCAAATATTGATCACACAGGATGCGCAGCACTAATCTAGGCCCTGATAGACACAGCCATATCTCTAAGGAAAGAGAAAAAAGAAATAACTAGAGAGGAGAAGAGAAATTAAATAAGACTACAATTATACAGATTTGTGACTTTGGGGGAGAAAGGATAAAGAAGATGACTAGAGAAATGAAAAAGAGTTCTTCTGAAAAGATATTTATGTTGAAACCATGAGGGCTAATAGCTGTTAATTATTCAAAAAAGAAATGGTAGCCCATTTTATATTTATTTTAAGTACTCAGCAATATTTATTGAGTATTTATTATAGATCAGGTGCTGTTCTAAATTTGAGTATTGACTTTGGAGCTGTGAGTAAAGCAACTAAATTTGCCTCATTATAAAGCTTACCCAAATAATGAGATAGGTATACAGACAATAAATAAATTAACAAATACACGTTACATTTGTTATGTGGTTTTAAGTGACAGACTGGATTAAGAAAATGTGGCACATATACACCATGGAATACTATGCAGCCATAAAAAAGGATGAGTTTGTGTCCTTTGTAGGGACATGGATGCAGCTGGAAACCATCATTCTTAGCAAACTATCACAAGAACAGAAAACCAAACACCGCATGTTCTCACTCATAGGTGGGAACTGAACAATGAGATCACTTGGACTCGGGAAGGGGAACATCACACACCGGGGCCTATCATGGGGAGGGGGGAGGGGGGAGGGGGGAGGGATTGCCTTGGGAGTTATACCTGATGTAAATGACGAGTTGATGGGTGCTGACGAGTTGATGGGTGCAGCACAGCAACATGGCACAAGTATACATATGTAACAAACCTGCACGTTATGCACATGTACCCTAGAACTTAAAGTATAATAATAATAATAATAATAATAAAAAGAACTATGGAGAACAAAAAATAAAGCAAAGTAGAAAGATTTGAGAGTTCTGAAGGAGATGTACGTTAATACTATTTCATATTGAGTAGCCATTACCAGTACAGAGTGACAGGCAAGGTCAAATCCCTGAGGTTGGAGCATGGTTTCCAGAAACTGAACGAGGACAAGCCAGGGGTATCTGAAGGCAATTAGGTCAGAGAAGAATGTAGGGCCAGATCATGTGGGGATTCATGGAGCAATGATGGACTTCGTCTTGTACTCTGCGCTAGATAGTTCCCATCAAGGAATTTTAAGAATAGCAACATGATCAACTTTACTGATTAAATCATAACTTTGCTGACTGTGTAAAGACTAAGCTGTGGGGCGGGTGAGATGATTTATGAGTGGAGGGTTGGGCAGCTAATGAAATAATCTAAATAAGAGGTAACAGTGGTTTGGACCAGGATGTGGGGGTAGATATGGAAGTGCTGGGAATATAGATAGACATGTTTCATAAACAGAGCCAAATACCGTAGTAAAGGACTGGATGTATAGTGTTACAGACAGAGGGAAATCACAATTTCATGGTATTTGGGTCACACAAACTGAACTGAGTGAGATGAGGGAGACTGCATGTTTAGGGGCCCGGTAGAGTTGTATTCAGTTATACAGGTTTAAGTCGCCTATTAGCCAACCAATTGGAGATGAAGAGTGGACAAATAAATATAGAAATATTGAGACAAGAGGAGATAAATATTTGAATGTTGTAAGCTTAATGAATTATTTGATGCTGTTTAAAACCATCATCCTAGATGAAGTCACTTAGAGAGTGAGCACAGATAGAGAGGGCAAGAGACCCTGGGGCTCAGCTCTTGGTTAGTACATTTAGAGATTGAAGAAATACAGAGAAACCAGTAAAGAAACCTTTTAAAAGGGAGCCAGTTAAACAGAAGAATGATGACTGTTTCAAATAAAATTGAGATACCTAGAGGTTTAAGAGGTTAAGAAACTATCAAGATCAAATGAGTTCATGACAAATCTTAAATTAGAACAAATAGTAAAATTATATTTTTATCAAGTGGATATATGGCTGCATAAGCACCTTTTTAGAATGCTATAGAACATTAATGTGTCTATAATATCTGAGGTCATATTCCATAATCTTCAATAGGGTGTCTCTTACAGAGTACTGATTGATTTTAAGTCAACATTAGATTTTGATTCTTTTCTCAATGTACTTATAGATTTAAGATTAAAGGTCAGATTTTGAAAATAAATTGTTTTTATAGTATGCAATAATTTAATCATACAATTTTCAAATGAAAAATGTTCATATAGTCAAGATTTTTCTGTTTTTCTACTTGACAGATGTTTTAGTTTATCTTCTTATTCTGCTTTTTTTAGAGGGCTGTTGCAAAACTTGAAAGTCGTATCTCCCTTTTTTCTCTAGTTTTTCTGAAATGATTTCTTTTGGCCAAAAGACCATTTTCTTTAGTCTTTTATAATTTGTTTCCCTTTCCTTTTTGATATTTCAATTTTTAGATAGTTATTTTTGTAGTTTAATAGTAGGCATCTTAATCATTAACAATCTATTTAAATTAATATCCACTTATTTTGTAGTCAATGTTTATAGAAAATCATAACCTAACATCTATTGTCAAGATATGTTCACATTTTTAATAAACTGTTAGATATCTAGATTAAGAGAATCATTAGCTCCAATATTTGCATAAGCATTTATATGAGGATGTTGGTTAACCTTAGAAAGTTCTGTAGGGAATGTTGATGAAACACATTGTAACATGGGTGACATTTTAGAGAATGGGTTACTTTCTCAATCCTGTTTATAAAACGATGCTAAATAGAGCATTGGACAATGTTTTCTTAACCAGTGCTTCTCAACCTACCTCTGCTGAGGAATTTTGTTTTTCAATTTGTTGTTTAACAAAGCTTTGTAAAATAGAGTACAAATGAACTACAAGAAAATAAATAAAAAGACACATAAAATGCAGTCCTGATTTTTATTATCAGATTCAATGGACATAAAGTTATTGGCCAAAGTTCTATAAAAACTTTTTATTTTTATTTTTTATTTTATTTTATTTTTTTTTTTTGAGACGGAGTCTCACTCTGTCGCCCGGGCTGGAGTGCAGTGGCCGGATCTCAGCTCACTGCAAGCTCCGCCTCCCGGGTTCACGCCATTCTCCTGCCGCAGCCTCCCAAGTAGCTGGGACTACAGGCGCCCGCCACCTCGCCCGGCTAGTTTTTTGTATTTTTTAGTAGAGACGGGGTTTCACCGTGTTAGCCAGGATGGTCTCGATCTCCTGACCTCGTGATCCGCCCGTCTCGGCCTCCCAAAGTGCTGGGATTACAGGCTTGAGCCACCGCGCCCGGCCTAAAAACTTTTTAAACATATGTTCTCATTTCTTCAACTAATGTTCACTGTGGGTACCGGTTTATAGACGACCCTGTATAGGAAAATACTTCTACAAGGTCCCCTCTTCTTGAATTCCCTTTAAAAACACCGAATTTTAGAAGAATATGTTACATAAGATTATTAGAAATTATTTTTTAAGGACCTGAAACCTATTATGCATGACTTTATAGAAAGACATGCTGATAATTGCAGTACCAGTGTAGTAAGGAATACCAGAGGTGTTATACCATTGAAGAGGGTGTGTGTTTTCTTCCTGCCAACTAACCGGTAATTATTATAATAATGGAAATGCTTTTCATCATAATATGCTTCACATTTGTTTTAAACATCTTTCTTTGAAACCTCACAACAATCCTGTGAGGCTGACATGATTTTTCTTACTTTATAAGAAAACAGATACAGAAGTCAAGTGAATTTCCAAGATCACAAATCTCATGGCAGCAGTAGTGCCAGAACTCAGGTTTTCTGCCAACTGTTCTGTTCCAGGTTGATGTAATCATTATCACTTTGTTATGAAATTTGAATCGAGGAGACATTGAAGCCAATTAACAGAAGAGAGAGGCTGCAAAAAGGGATTTCTGTAAGATGTTTTGGTTTATTCATGCTGCATATAACGGGGGCCTCACGCTAATGAGAATGATTTAGGGTAGAATTCAGGCTGTTGTAGTAATTAATGCAGAGGTTAAGCCAGGATAATTCTGGGCAATACTATGGCATTGTATTCCCTTTGGAAGAACTCCAGGGCTGACATTGTACTACACAAACATAGGCCTTCAAGTAGAAGTACAAGTCCTAGGTTAGGACAATAGATTTAGCTAGCTTTCCTGGAACCAAGTCTATTATATTTTATTTTCCTCTTTGGAATAGACTTTTAGGAATTTCAATAATAGGTTCCACTCTATTTTGTGGTAAAGTGACATAATGGAGTGCGAGTTAACACAAGATTTTCAACATTCACCAAGATGATGCTTTGTTGCTTTTTTTGGTGTTTAAACCACGAGATAAAGAAGAAAATATAAACTTGGAAAAAAAGACAACCCTTAACCAGAAATTATAGTGATTGACATTGGTGACTTGCTAATAGGACTGATATAGTAGGTAATAATATATTGGTGTGTTTGTGTGTGTGCCTGTGTGTGTAAGGGAGGGGTTAGCTCAGTTATACGAGTGATGCCAAATACACCATGCTTCAAGGATGCTGGATTAAAGATATTACCTATTTTAACAAATAAATGCAACTTGAGAGGGAGTCAGTTCTGCAGTGTATTAATTCCTTAATGTCTTGTCCTTAATTAGATTCTCACCTCAGTGAAGCAAGACTAGTAAATAAGTTTTGAAGATGACGATGAAACAGAATAAATTAAGGAAGAAGAAAATGTGGAGGGAAATCTCCCAGACTGCTCTGTCTTCAATGTTCCTTTGAACTTTCTCCCCTACTGCACTCTACATTTTAATGACTCGACTGTTCACCATTTGTGCAGGAACATACCCTCAATGTGCTCAGGAGTGATGCGTATCTTACATGAGACAGACCACCCAGCGAAATACCAATCCAACTTGGAGTTTGTGAAGTATTATCCATTTGTCTAAAATTTACTGTGTTAAAACTCATAATACTTTGTTAGTTGGTTATGTCAAATTCTTATTGTAATATAAAGCTTTAAGTAAAATGTGAATCAATTGACAATATCCAATACCAAAAAGACCATAAAAACCTTTTTCAGAAATACAAGGGACTTACAGCCTTGCCTTGGTCAGGAAAAATTGTATATACCAGAGGATAAAGATAAAAAATAAAATAAGTGTGTATTTCTTCATTTATTCTGTACCCATTCAACATTGTGACAAGCATAACAGATCTACAATTCTTATATGCTTTTTGCTATATTTCCCCTCTCAATACGATATCATTCTTTTTTTTTTTTTTTTTTTTTTTTACAATTTTTACAAATGGAGACAGAGGCAGCTTATTAAAACCAACTATTCCCAGGTTTATTTGTAAAGATAGTAAGACTCACCTGTGCTGGTCCAGAGATGTTCTGTTTTTCACAGAAGCATTAAATTTTGGGACTAGTGGGAGCAAGACAGATTATCTCATCTTGTCAGTTATTAGCTGCAGCAGTACTAAAACAAATTTAAACTGGTAGATTTCCTTCTCAGGGTTATAACAAATACTAAATTAGGTTATGTGTTTTGTTGTTCAGAGGCATACAAATATTTGTATATAATCATTGGGGTGCTGGCATTGATGGGATCAATTATGCATATTATATTACTGAATCATCTTCACATGTGAATCTATTAAAATGATATAAATTGAAAAAATATTAAACATAATTCTGGATGTGAGCAGTGAGCATCAAAGTAGAGTAATTGGATGCATATATGTGTGTATAAATGTATGTGAATTCATATGTATACATATACACACAAAGAGAGGAGTTGAGAAGAGACAGAGAAATGAGATGGAACTTTAAAACATGAGAAATCATCTCATAAAAGTGCTTATTTTTAAAATGAAGACATTTAGGCTATGAGAGAGTAGGCCGAGGTGGGGCGGATCACGAGGTCAGGAGATCCAGACCATCCGAGCTAACACGGTGAAACCCCGTCTCTACTAAAAATACAAAAAATTCGCCGAGCGTGGTGGCAGACTCCTGTAGTCCCAGCTACTCGGGAGGCTGAGGCAGGAGAATGGTGTGAACCCGGAAGGCAGAGCTTGCAGTGAGCCGAGATCACGCCACTGCACTCCAGCTTGGGCGACACAGCGAGACTCCGTCTCAAAAAAAAAAAAAAAAAAAAATTGACCAAGGTCCCAAATAACAGCCTGTATTAGTATGCCCACTTAATGCAAATGACAATGACAATCAGGTATGGAGAGGAGAGAGAGCAAAAGAGAGAGAAAGAGACAGAGACAGAGACAGAGACAGAGACAGAGAAAGAGAAAGAGAAAGAGAGACAGAGAGAGAGAGAGAGAGAGAGAGAGAGAGAGAAAGAGAGAGAGGTGGAGACTGGAGTTTGGGACCGGGGGAATTTAATCATGGTTGTAGAATTGTAATTAGCATAAGAACATTTATTATATGTTTTCATGTTATAGAGGGTTTTCCAAGTACTAGTACTTTATTTTTATGCCTGATACAGTCAAAGATAATTTTTACTAAGTCATATTCTTACTTACATAGACAATGGTTTTTAAAAATATGCATCTCAAAAAATCTTGTTTGAATTTATTCAAAGAAATTACATCTTCTGGCCTCAAATACTGTCATTCAGAATCTTGCATTTTAAAAATGTTTAACTATACTTTAAATTTAGTAATTACAGCATTATATTGATCCAACATATTTGATGATTTAGGCTGTAATTTTTAAAAACGCAGTAACTCAGGATCATTATTCGGAATTAAAACCCACATTTGTGGTAGGTTGTAGACAAACTGATCTACTTGGTTACATTTGGATCTGCATCTGGGTCCATTCTTGCCCTTTCCCTTTCCTGCCACTGCCCACTTAATTTCCCTCATCAGATATTTTCTCAGAGGGCAACCCCTGAACAGGATCACATGAAATACTTCGTAATTTACAAATTGTATTTACACTTAACAAAATATGCACTCTTGGGTGGGGCTTAAAATTTTAGCATAAATTTCTCCGATAATATTAATACAGGAAAGAATTTGTGACATCTCATTCTAGTAGATATAAACACTACCAATTCAGTTATTTTTATTAAGCAGTGAAAGAGAAAGAGAGAGAGGAAAAGAGAGAGAGAAAGAGAGGAAGGAAGGAAGGAAAGAAGGAAGGAAAGAAGGAAGGAAGGAAGGAAGGAAGGAAGGAAGGAAAAATTTAACATAATGCTTTTCTGGCTATTATTTTCATTTTACAAGACAGGTGAAATGGAAAAATATAATTCTCAAAGACGAATTTTTATTTTGTGAAAGTTAATGTTTTTAACATACAAACTAGTTCTAGATTATTATTCAAGGCAGATTTCAAAGTTCTCAATATTGAAAATTTTTGATTGATAGAATGACAGATAAGCCAATTGTTTCTGACAAGACTTGTACAACATCTTATTTTTTACAATTCTGAAGGTTTTGTAAAATGCCAATTAGTGTTCAAATCCCATTAGTAAATTAATTAGAATGTAGTTAAAATCTGCCACAGAGATTGTAAAACAAACAAATCAAACAACTCATCACTATCTACTCTTGATAATAAAGAAATTTTCATTTGGCTCAAGGGAGTTGGCACATTACTAATTAGTATTAATTCAGTTGTTCCTTTGTTGTTTAATAATAAATTTACTATGACCCATATTATATCTTAGAAACAGAAACTAAATAATTTATTCCTCTTTCTTTTACTGATTCTCACACTTCCCTTTTTCTTTCTAACTACAGGCTTTTAGAGATATAAACCAGATCAAATTTTTCCATATTGTCTTTTAAATCCTGGCGTGACTTTCTATCAGTTAGAATTGCTTAAGTAGAAACTATTAAAGCAAATAAAAATGAAGATCAGGTTTGAAAAATCCCTGAGCTAACCAAGCCATTTAGGCCTTGAAAATAACTTTAACCTTGCTTAAGTTGCCAATGTAGGGAGAAAACTTGGGTCATTTCTTGTAAATGCCTGTATTACAGAAAAACAGAACTTAAGCTTGACCAATAAGAGGAGGCCAGATAATGTGACTACAGAACAAGGGATTTTTCAGTGGGATGGAGCAAATAAGGCAGTTTCATGATGCTTATCAATTAAATATTTTCTTTGTATTACCTTCCGATTCATTCTGTAAAAGTGTATCCTTTATGTTTTTTCAATGGCATTGAAGAACCACTTCCTGTTTAGAGCTGTCCTATTCATGGATTACTGTTTGTTTAAATACATTATATAAATTATATTTACCTCAGTTTATCTTTTTAATACAACTAACAGATATTCCAAATTTGACCTGCTTTGAAAAGTATTGAATGTATTATCTCACATAGGTGGAATCCCACACACAGTGACATTTTCAGGCAGGTTGATTAAGTGGCTCATTGTTTTCAAAGACCCAGGTTCTTCCCATAACTCTGAAATCCACTGGATTAAAGTAACCTATAAGCTTGTTCCTCTCTTGATTTCAAGATACTATCTGTCACTGCTGCAGATTTTCTTACTCATCATGCAACATTAAGGGTAGCCACAAATAATTTGATGTTTTCTTCATCTTGAGATGAGTTCTATGTACCATCCCCTTGAATCTGGGTGATAGCTATGTCTACTTGAACAATGGAATATGGCAAAAGTGAATCTGTGATTGCTCCTAGACCCAAGCCTTAAAATACTGGTAGCTTCTACTTTGTCTTTGAACACTTGGTTTTGCAACCCAATGTCTGTACTGTGCAAAAGTCTAATAAGTCACACACCAGGCCCCTGTGAAGAGCAACTGTGGTTAGCTGAACTCCCAGGAAACAGCCCACACCATCTTATGATTCATGTAGATTAATATCTTAAATGTGAATCTTCCATTTCTAGTCCAGCTGCCCAGCTGATGCCACATGGAATGGACACGAGTTATCCTCACATAGTCTTTCCCAGATTACTTGTTTGTGAATTAAATAAATGACCACTGTTTAAACCATTGCTTTGTTCTTTTTTTTTTTTTTAAATTGGAGGGAACGAGTGTTTGTGATGCAACCATTAATAATCAAAACAGTCATATTTCTCAACAGATAGAAAAATATAAGTTCTTGTAGTCAGTGTGATGGGACAAACATAGGCCTACTGCTCACCCCCTGAGTCACTCAAGAAATTCCAAAGCCAACTGTCTTTACCTAAACTAAGTCTCCTACTAAAGTTGAGATGAGGTCAGTTTCCACAGATGCAATGGCATATGGAGCAGCGCTAGGTTCAGTAAGGAGGAAGATGAATTGGTGGCAGACAAATAATCTGTAGGGTCCACTGCTAACTACATACTTTCTTTTAAAAAGAGAAAATTTTCAGATACTGATACTAAGACAGAGATTTGAAACTTTTATAAATTGTCCTTAGGTCGTAAAGATAAAGAGGGACTATTAGAGCAAATGTTAATTCATCAAAGAGCATGTTAAAATTGAGGCTCCATCATTTGAGGCCTTTATTCTAAGAAAATAGATGATTCAGAGACTTACTAGAAGATAAACACAACGACACTTAATGGTTATCTCTTTAAAAAATGGGATGAAAAATGTCTGAGCTCTTATGCAAAAAAAAAAAAAAAAAAAGCTAGCTTTAAAGTGAATTTTGAGAACATTCCTTCTACAAAGCAGATATCTGGTGCTTCACACATACTTTCCCAATAATCAAAGGGTAGACCACAAACAGTGAGATGGCTAAGTTCCTACACTGGTATACACTTTCTACATGACTTTAGGAAAGTTGTCTAACTTTACTAGCTTCTTTTATCCATTTAATAATAATTTATTGAGCACTTAGGCTATAATAGGCACTGTACCTTCATCTATGAAATGAAAATAATCATACTTCTTTTTTTTTTTTTTTTTTTTGAGACAGAGTTTCTCTCTTGTTGCCCAAGCTGGAGTGCAATGGCACAATCTTGGCTCACCGTAACCTCCGCCTCCTGGGTTCAAGCGATTCTCCTGCCTCAGCCTCTCCAGTAGCTGGGATTACAGGCACGCACCACCATGCTTCGGCTAATTTTGTATTTTTAGTAGAGACGAGGTTTCTCCATGTTGGTCAGGCTGGTCTCAAACTCCCGACCTCGGGTGATCCGCCTGCCTCAGCCTCCCAAGCATACATCTTTTAAAAGTTTCTCCGAAAATTATATGAAGTCCTCTTTGTAAAAAAAAAAAAAAAAAAAAAAAAAAAAAGGACTTTTATAACAATGTTTGAATATACATCACATATTTTAAATTTCTGTATAACTATAGAATGAGATAATAATAGCAGAAAGTCAAGTACACCTTCACGGTTTTACAAAATGTTTTAACTGGTAGCAAATTCAAAGAGGAAAGAAATCCATTATTATGAAAGCAGAAGATAGTCCACACACTAAGGGTACTCTGAAATAACAGGGATGGCTGGAGCCACCTTCATACACAACATGAGAATTTGAAACAAAGTGGTTCATCTTTCTGTTACCCATGTAAGAAAGAGGTTATTCCAGATACTGTAAAACCAATTTTATTACCTTGAATTCTAAGAGGCTGCAATTATTTTAGGCTATAACAAAATTATTATTAAATCAAGTTTTTAAAAAATAAGTCAACTGAAAATTGAGAATACTTTATAATTCTCTGATTTTAACTAACTTTGTCAGACTAAAGAACAGCCAGACCTAGTGTCTTTAAAATCACTTTTTAAATATAGGTTTTATTTTTCAAATTGATCTCAGCTCTGTTCCAAATGACTCTGGTCCGCAGGACTGACAACATATTGGGGAGAGTTTTGCATTTTAGATGACGGTTTTTTTTTTTTTTTAATTTATGTAAGCTTTTATGCTCTTTCTTAAAGGCTTTTCATAATTTGCCTATTGCCCTTTCATTTATCCATTCATTCACTTTCACACTTACTTATGAGCATTATGCTATATACTGAAGAAATTTTTTCAGTAAGGAACCAAACTATTTCATCAGCTTTCAGGGCATGAGGTATGTAATTTTAAATCAATATCCATAATGGAATGAGCAAAGTGTCTTCACGTTCTACATCTGCCTCATTTATACCCAGATTATAATTTTCCTTGATTTCACATTTAATTTAATCTGGATAAATGCTGTAAGTAGAAGTTTTAACTAGCATTAGAGTTACTTTACAGATGCAAACATACACATACCATATGTGCATATAATTTTCATTCATCTTTGTTGTAAAAAAATTACATTGATCATTTTCTGTTATAATACACTACATGATTCCTTGAAATGTTTTTCTTTTTTTTTTTTTTTTTTTTTTTTGAGACAGAGTCTCGCTCTGTCGCCCAGGCTGGAGTGCAGTGGCCGGATCTCAGCTCACTGCAAGCTCCGCCTCCCGGGTTCACGCCATTCTCCTGCCTCAGCCTCCCAAGTAGCTGGGACTACAGGCGCCCGCCACCTCGCCAGGCTAGTTTTTTTGTATTTTGTAGTAGAGACGGGGTTTCACCGTGTTAGCCAGGATGGTCTCGATCTCCTGACCTCGTGATCCGCCCGTCTCGGCCTCCCAAAGTGCTGGGATTACAGGCTTGAGCCACCGCGCCCGGCCCTTGAAATGTTTTTCAAGGTAAATTTAGAGTTATTTGACAATACCTATTTTTTTTTTTTTTTTTTTTTTTTTTTTTGCAACTGAGAAAGAAAGCCCTTGACCTCCCAGAGAATCTTTTCTTATGCAGTGGCTGCAATTTGTCACTCCTGGGTGATTTAGATGGAAACAATAGCAAGTGGCTTTGAAGAACTGTGGTGGGCAATAAAAGGTTAATTTTCTCAAAATGGAAATCTCTAGCTGTCCCTGTGATAACTGAGAGGGCTGTAGAGATAAGTGTTTGCGTGGCAATGAAGAGAATATTCTGAACATTAAATTAGAGTTTTGATAGGCTTATTTATGACCATGTTTACTGCAGGGATGGTAAAAATGAATTAAAGAAAAGTGCACATACCATACTGAACTGACCTGCTCTTGATAATGATGAAACCCTTTGGATTTTATACTGTGGGCTTAACCAGCAGTGCTCCCCAAGGAAATAATTACTCCAAAGAGAACTTTTGCCCAGTCAGTTATTGAATTTTGTTCACATATGGAAGAACCGAGCTTACCAAGAGGAGGCCACCTCTGCAGCAAGTGTCTGTTTTAAAAGAAGATTCAGGTTCAGGTCCCTTACTAGTCCTTATAGCTGAGAAACTTGAACACGTTATTTTGAAACCCAGCATTGTCATCTGTAGTAAGAGTGTTGGTGGTACTATTAAGCAATCTAGAGGTGTTTGACACTCCCCAAAATGCAAATAAAAATAAGAGCAAGATTGCCCTATCATGAGGAGAAATGAAAGGCACCGAGATTGAAGATTTACTGTTTACATTTAAACACACTCGAGTTTGAGTACTACATCTGTGGCTTAACAATTACCTCCAATCAGTCTTGTTAATTTAGCAGTCTACAGTTTAGTTTCCTGAAATGTAAACTGTTGGTTTTTAGCAGGATTGGTGAGAGGATTAAATGAGATAATTAATGTAACATGATGAAAATGCTTTCTAGCACATTGTAAGCACTTAAAATAAATGTTAACTAATAGCAGCTATTTTATTTTATTTCAGTTAACCAAAAGGTTAATTAGAAACTTAGTTGGTGAGTCAAGAATGAATGGAAGAGAAGAAAAAATAGTTACAAAGGCCAATGTTACCCATGTTGTTAAGAACTGAAAATATCATCCGGGGAAACTCAACCATCTTCCTGACATCTAGATCCCTATACCGAAGGCGATAACATTAGGATATGTAAGTCTGATGTTGTGAGAGAGATTTGAATACTTCACATAATACGCCTTTCTTTTGTTATGCTCTTCAGGCAGTCATCTATTATCTGGCTTTCCAATGGTTTGCCTAGAGAAAAAAAAAATATGATGATCTTTAGAGACCCAAATAAATATCTGATTTAGATATTACAGTCTTCATTGAAAAGAATACACAGATCTCTGATTGTATATGTAGTCTTCTACATGTTTCAGTAGAAGTCAGTTATTTTAAGCGTTATAGCCTCTAAGTATACAATAAAATTTCTAAACTCTCAAACTAAGGATATGACTTGGGATGGGCTGAATACATTAAAACGTGGCTTCCATTTAGGGATCCATTAGAAAAACCACGGCACTCATCTAACTCATTGCATAACTCTAAAACTAGAAGCCTGTTTTCCCGTGACCAGTGGTTTAGTTAAGACTGATGAGAGAACATAAGTGAAAAATATTGGTTTTAGTTATAAAGTAAGGATGATAAAAATTTCATTGTGTTTAAGAAAGTTACTAGTTGAATCTAGGACTCTTAGGAAAGAATTTATCTGCCACGTTCTGGCAATGAACTAAAGTGTGTATAGGATTATATGTTACTACCACATTACACATATTACCTCTTATTTTTACACATGGAAAATTATAAAAATAAAAATGAGAGGCAAGAGATATACTTAAGATTTTGATAATTTGAATACAACATAGAAGATACATTGTTTAATCTTACTGAATTTGATCATTTGGAGTAGGGTTGATCTGATTTGTAGACTAACTTCAAAATTGAACATTCTTGAGCAAAAGTCCACCTTTAGGAAATTTATTTTAATAAATAACAACTTATAATTAGCATATCAATTATGGTATATATTCGATTGCTTCCAAATTACTTTTGTGTCAATTGAAACAATTTGCTTTGCAAAATATTATAAATTATCATCCCAGATATTATTTATGAAACTCCCTTGTCTATTTGTAAATAGTTTCATGAGTAAACTTGTGACAAGCTCTCATTTAAATATCTATACATTTAGAATTGTATAATCTGAAATGAATTAAGTTCAACAGTAACATTTCAAGTGAAAATGTCATAGTTATAGAGGAAGAAGTTAATACCTGAGCATTTTTCTGCAGAATTATTATAAGATTGCTATTTTAGCAATACCCTCATAATGTATTAGAAATATGAATTAGAGCCTATGTAATTAATATTCTTTACACTGAGATACATGTAATATATTATCACATGATAATTAAGGTTAAAATTGTTTAAATTTTTAAATACTCTAAGCAAAAATGTTAAGAAAATATAACGTAAACAAAAATATCACAATTACTGTTCAAAATATTGATATATACAAATTGTTTTTTAGTATCTTCAAGGGTATTAAAATGATGTTCATATGTGATGAATGTTAATAATATGCTGTTTGTATTTACTTATCAGAAGGGTTTCCAGTTGTATCTTTCCTAAATAACAACTATTAATCTTTATCTATTTACAAGACAGTATACTGAGTCAAAATATTGTTCTTCTTTTAAATTTAGAGAGTTGTTTTTTCAGCTACTCGGGAGGCTGAGGCACTACGGCCTGGGAGAGAGGGCGAGACTCCGCCTCCAAAAAAAAAAAAGAAAAGAAAAGAAAAACAAAATATTTTTTCTTTAATCTTGAAGCCTTTCAATATTTTCACATGTAAAAGATTAATTTATTTGTATGTAAAACCTTTATAAAATTTTAAATGAGTAAATTCAATTAATTGCTTATGAAGGTTTAGTGTTTTGTGAAAGAGTGATGGCCTATATGTCAAATGTTTAATTACAATTCTTTCTTAAAAAATAGTTAGTATCTTACATTTTTAAAAATTCTCATGTTATTTGTCATTGATTAAAGACCCTGGAATATGAAATGAGCAAATATTATTCTCACTTTAAATTTGAGGACATTAAAACTTTTAAAGATCATGCAGTCTTTTCAAGTGATTTGGCTAATGTTCAGAGAAGCTACCAGAGAGCTACCTCTTATTCTGGTGCTTTTCTTAATATTGTAAAATTGTGAAATAATGTGATGCAATTTGATAAAATATGATGTAGATTACTACAACCTATAAAATTTCTCCAGTTCACATGAAAATTAATTTAACTTAAATGAGATAAAATAATTATATATATTTATATCTGTCAATTAAGTTATTTAAAAAAGCACACATGCCCAATTATGACTGTGTGTATGCTATAATCTTGGTGTTATTTTAATATTTGAAACGGGATTTGGAAAACTGGAAGTGGTTTTTATGTCATTTTGCCTCAGTAGTACCAATAAAGTCATATAATTATTTTTTATTTTATTATTATTATTTCCTGAGGCAGAGTCTTATTTTGTTGCCTAGGCTAGAGTGCAGTGGTGCTATCTTGGCTTACTGCAATCTCCACCTCCAGGGTTCAAGCGATTCTCCTGCCTCAGCCTCCCGAGTAGCTGGGATTACAGGCGCCTGCCACCACGCGCAGTTAATTTTTGTATTTTTAGTAGAGACGAGATTTTGCCACGTTGGCCAGACTGGCCTTGACCTCTTGGCCCTCAGGTGATCTGCCCGCCTCGGCCTCCCAAAGTGCTAGGATTACAGTCATGAGCCACTATGCCGGGCGCAGATAATAATTACTTTAAAAGAAGAAAGTCTATCTGTAGTTTTCTTATATCATGAGTTTTTATAGGGATAAGTTTTAATGATCATTATTTTATTTTTCGTAATATTATATCTGAATTATAATATTCGCCCGCATAAATAAAATATGCGGAAATTTGCAAACTGGTGTTTTCCTGTCTCTTCTTAACAACTGCAGAGGACAGTTGCCTGGCCCCATGAAAATTCACCCTGGGCTCTAGAGCAATCACCACAGCCCAACTAACTCCAGGGGTTTGCTTCACATCTTTAGAACTCTTTCTAGTCTTGACACTCACAACTGATTAAAAAGGCTTAGTTTCTTCCCAACCGAAAACACAACAGGACGAAAGAATAAAGAAAAAGGGAGTTCTCTAACTTAGTCTTAAAATAGTTACACAGAAAATGAGTTGCATCCCTCTGGGCTTATAAAATAAAGGGAGGCAAAAGGAAAAAAAAAAAAATAACCAAGCACATTCTCTTTCTTTTAACTACATGGGTAATATAGGGTATTGAAGAAGAATATCATTATATCTTGGCCTAAAGTATTTTTTAGAATTATACATCATCTCCCCTGATTAAAAAGTGAATATAATATGTGAGAAACAGCTTTAAAATATTGCAGTAAGAACCTTCTCATTCCACTTAAATAGAGGTTATTTTCTCTGTAAACTCCTCAAACAAGGTTTACTTTGTAGAGACACTTGATCACTTCCTTTTCATCAACTTAACTAACGTTACACCCCAGAATCTGCTATTGCAAACCAAAGTGCAATGATGATGCAAAGAACATATGACAAAAGAAGTTATAAAATTTGGCTCTGCAGAATATTTACAACAAAAAGCAGATAGAATTGACTTAACTGTTTGCAACATCTTAGGCAAAACTCACATTTATCTTTTAGACTATAATTGTTTATTTAGTTCAGTAACATGGCAGTAAGCACATATTTTACGAATTTGCCAAAGGGGTGAGAAATGAAATTTCCCTCCTTTTAGTTCCTGTTAAGCAATGGACACATTGCTGACTCTGTAGCCATTTTATCCTCTCTGTACAGAAAAGGGGGGAAAAGGTTAATAATGTGAGGGTTTTGGCATTTGAAAGAATTAAGAATTAAGTTCTGGGCCGGGCGCGGTGGCTCAAGCCTGTAATCCCAGCACTTTGGGAGGCCGAGACGGGCGGATCACAAGGTCAGGAGATCGAGACCATCCTGGCTAACATGGTGAAACCCCGTCTCTACTAAAAATACAACAAACTAGCCGGGCGAGGTGGCGGGCGCCTGTAGTCCCAGCTACTCCGGAGGCTGAGGCAGGAGAATGGCGTGAACCCGGGAGGCGGAGCTTGCAGTGAGCTGAGATCCGGCCACTGCACTCCAGCCTGGGCGACAGAGCGAGACTCCGTCTCAAAAAAAAAAAAAAAAAAAAAAAAAAAAAAAGAATTAAGTTCTGGTTTTACCTACTATTACGTGGGTAATTTGGGGCAAGTCAATGGTTTCTTTCCTCCCTTCTGTTTCTTCCCTCTACCGCTTTGCTCTAACTTTCTCTTCCCCTGTTCCTACCTCTCTCCTTTTTTTTCCCTTCCTTCCTTCTTGCTTCCCATTTTAGTCTCTCTCCTCCTTTTATAAAAAATAAATTCAAGTTGAGGACTGAGAGCTTTGTCTCACACTGGTAATTCCAGCACTTTGGAAGGCAAAGGCAGGTGGATTGCTTGAGTCTAGGAGTTCAAGACGAGCCTGGGCAACATGACAAATGCTTGCCTCCACAGAAAATACAGAAATTAGCCAGGCGTGGTGACACACACTTGTAATTCTAGTTACTTGGGAGGCTGAGGCAGGAAGTTTGCTTGAGCCCAGGAGGTGGAGGCTGCTCTGAGTCATGAGGGCTCCACTGCACTCCAACCTGGGTGACGTGATGAGACCCTGTCTCAAAGGAAAAAAGAAAATAGAAGGAAGGAAAGAAGGAAGGAAGGAAGGAAGGAAGGAAGGAAGGAAGGAAGGAAGGAAGGAAGGAAGGAAGGAAGGAAGGAAGGAAGGAAGGAAGGAAGGAATTCAAATTGAAAAACATTAAAATTACAAAGGGAAAGCATACAATTCTGAATACTTGAATCCTGCTCCTAAGAAGCTTGCACTTTGTGCTTTTTCTTCTTTATTTAGTTGGATTTTCCTTGTAAATGTTGTTTTTAAGAATAAATATTTATTTTTAGAATACTTTTTGATTTACTGAAAAATTGAGAATAGTACCAATTTTCCATAAATCGCTTGCTCAGCCCCCATAGTTAACATCTTATGTTAGTGTGTTACAGTTATTAAAATTAACGAATCAATGTTCATTATTTATTTATTTATTTATTTATTTATTTATTTATTTATTTTTGAGGTGGAGTTTCACTTTTCTTGCCCAGGCTGGAGTGCAATGACAGGATCTCAATGCAATGCAACATCCACCTCTCGGGTTCAATCCCAGCTACTGCCTCAACCTCCCAAGTAGCTGCGATTACAGGCGCCCGACACCACTCCCAGCTAATTTTGTATTTTTAATAGAGATGGGGTTTCACCATGTTGGCCAGACTGGCCTCGAGTTCTTGGCTTCAGGTGATCCACCTGCCTCAGCCTCCCAAAGTGCTGCGATTACAGGAGCGAGCCATTGCTCCCGGCAATGTTCTTTATTACTGTATCATGTTTGTCTCTGTTCCAGGATTTCATTTAGAGCACCACAGTACTTTAAGCTGTCATATTGTTTTACGCACCTCTGCACTGGAAGAGTTTCACAACCCTTTCTTGCTTTGGATGACATAACAGTTTTCAGAAGTACTGCTCAAGCTATTTTGTGGAATATTTCTGGATTCGTATGATGTTTTCTCATGATTAGATTGAGTTACAGGTTTGGAGGAGGACAGTCATAGAAATAATGTTCCATTTTCATCACATCATAGTAAGAATATATACTATCAACCTAACCTGGGCCATCTGGGTGAGGTGATGTTTATCAGCTTTCTTTATTGAAAGTTACTCCTCCCCTACCCCAACGCCATTCCACAGTGTATGCTTTGCGAGGAAGACACTTTGTACAGCACATACTTAAAGTGTGAGGACTTATTCTCCATCTCCTGAGGGAGATATATCTACATAAATTATTGAACTAATTCTGCACAGATTTGTCTCTTCTCTCCCGTTTATTATTTATTCACATCGGCATAATTCATGGGCATGTATTTTATACTTTGAGTTAGAATCCAATAGTACTTTGTTTATTGTATGGCTCAAATTTCTCTAGCTATGACCATTGAAACATCCTCCAGTTGACTCCTGTGTCCCTTTGACAAACCCTCATCAATGTGTGTAGGTTTGTTTGTCCGTCTGCTTATTGGTTAGGTGGTTTTGGAGAACTTCTTTATTTTCTTGTACTACAAGAAGTTTCAGAATCATCTTGCATATTTCCTGTCGCCCCAGTCTTACAATCAGTGATGTTTTCAAGTTTACCTGAGTCTTTTCAGTGAACAATCAGTGGTGTTTTCAAGTTTACCTGAGTCCTTTCAGTGAACAACAGTGTTAGAAACATAGATCGATGAACTAAGTGTGCTCGTTGCTATTGGACTGTTATTGCTTCTAGGCTCTCTCATCTGTCAGAACAAGAAAATATACGAATGTAGACTAAGCTGTGTACTTCTGTGCTTCCCCTCTTCAATCTTACTCTCCTTCCCTGACCCACTAGTAACCACTGCTGTTTGTACCACTTTCCATAATTTTGTTTTTTTCCAGAATGTCATATGTTTGAAATTATACGATACAGCCTTTACAGACTGTTTTTTTAAACTTATCATTATGCATTTTATATTCCTTCACATCTTTTTGTCTTGATGGCTCATTTCTTTTAATCTATGAATAATATTCCATTGCATAGATATATCATTGTTTAGTCATCTGTTGAAGAACAGCTTTTGGTAATTATAAATAAAGGTATTATAAACATTCATATAAAGTTTTTCATGTTAACATATGTGTTCAACTCAGATTTGTACGTATGCCAGAGTCTATTTCCTACATCATATGATAAGGCTGTGTTTAACTTTATAATTAACTGCTAAACCGCTTCCAAAATGGCCATAGCATTTTGTATTTCTACTAGCAATGAATGGCAGTCCCTGGTGCTGTGAATCTTTGCTCATCAATCGCTATTGCCAGTGTCTTTGGATTATAGCTGTCCTAATAGGTGTGTAGGGATATCAGGTAATTTTTTAATTTGCAATTTCCTCATGACATATGATGTCAAGTATCTTTTTATATGCGTATTTGCCATATTGATATCTTTTCTAGTGAGCATCAATTTTTTGAACCATTTTCAAATTAGTTCATGTGTTTACTTTTGTTGGGTTATAATAGTTATTTGTATGTGTTGGATAGCACTTGTTTAACATATATATTTGCATGTCTGTGCCTTGTCTTTGCACTCTCTTACTGTGTACTAGTCAGAGAAAAAGATTTTAATTTTAGTAAAGTTCAACTACTATCATTTTTTCATTGATCATGCTTTTGTGTTGTATCTCAAATCTCATTACCAAACCAAAGGTCATCTAGAGTTTCTATGTTTTCTTCTGAAAGTTTTACATATTTTTGTTTCACATTTACATCTATGATTCAATGTGATTTATTTCTCTCAAAGATATAAGGTCTGTATGTGGGTTCTTTCTTTTTAATATGGACACCCACTTGTTTCAGCATCATTTGTTGAAGACTATTCCTTTTCTATCAAATTGTCATTGTCTTGACTATTGTATCTTTATAAGTCTTGCAATCACGTTATTTGAATCATCCATCCTAGTTCTTGATATGATTTCGCTGTGTCTCCACCCAAATATGGTCTTGAATTGTAGTTTCCATAATCCCCACACGCCATGGGAGGGATGTGCTGGGGAATAATTGAATCATATGGACAGTTACCTTCGTGTTGCTGTTCTCATGATAGTGAGTGAGTTCTCACAAGATCTGATGGCTTTATAAAGACCTTTTTCCCTTTTGCTTGGCACTTCTCTCTCCTGCTGTCATGTGAAGAAGGACATGTTGCTTCCCCTTCCACCATGATTATAAATTTCCTGTGACCTCCCCAGCCAAACAGAACTGTGAGTCAATTAAGCCTCTTTGCTTTATAAATTACCCAGTCTTGGATATTTCTTCATGGCAGCATAAGAACAGACTAATACAGTTCCTCTTCTTCCTCGTTGTTTTGGTTATACTAGGTCTTTTGTCTTTGCACATAAACTTTATAATAAGTTCGTAAGTTTCTACAGAATAGCTTGATGTGATTTTGACTGAAATTGCATCAAATCTATACATCAACTTGGAAGAACTGTTATCTTAACAATATTGAGTCTTCTAATACATGAACATGAAATATCTCTTCCTTCATTTAATATTTTCAATCTCTTTCATCAGAGTTTTGTAGGAATATGCACGTAGATGTTATAGATATCTCATTAGATTTATACCTAAGTGTTTCATTTTTGGTTTTGGGATAGGAGTATTGTAAATAGTATATTTTTAAAGGATTCAAATGCCAGTTTATCACTGGTATATAGGAAATCAATTAGCTTTTGTATATTAGCTATGTATCCTGTGTCTTTCCTATATTAGTTCATTTAAGAAGGTTTTATTTATTTAATTTTGAAGACTCTTGAGTTTTTCTACATAGACATTTATGTCTTCTGTAAACCAAATGGTTTGATTTCTTTCTCTGAAAATGTATACATTTTATTTATTTTCACGCTTATTGCATTAGCTAGGAATTCCAGTATGATTCTTCATGTAATTGATGAGGAATTATATCATTACCTATCTCCAATTTTAAAATGAGATCATCCAGTTTCTCACTACTAAATACGTTGTTCAATAGAGGTTATTTGTATATGTGTTTTATCAAGTTGGGAAGCTCCTTTCTCTTTCTAGTTTGTTGAGAATTTTTGACATGAATGAGTGTTGCATTTAGTCAATAATGCAAAGGCCTATTTGCATTACATAATTTGTTAAAATACATTGAAAATATTGGAAGGTTTCAGTGTCATTTTAGGAGGATGAAATAGACTTTTGGAAGTGAAAAATGGTGACAAAGTATAAGGTATATTTATATTTTTAATAGACTTGCCTATATTATGAGTAGTGTTTGAGTGTAGTGTCATAGCATTTTTTTTCCTCCAAAGATATTCAGCCACTGAAAAAGTTGTCAAAGAAGCATATCAAGCCATGCTGGAGTGGTCGTTTGACAATTTTATAATGCAAAGTATCACTTGTAGTGTCAGATTAAATTCAGATTTCTGGGCTTCACTCTTTTAAGTGTATACTTTTATGGATGGTTTTGCTATGTGCTACTGATGCAAAGTTGATGCAAAAGCATTTGAGAAATTTTGGTCTAAAGGTATGACACAATGAGTTCTAACATTTATTCCAAACTTTGTATCCCATGAATTTAAAAAGATAAACGCTTCTAGCAGAGATGTGATTCACCCTGTGCCTCGGATGATGAGTATAACGTCAGAATGAATCGTAACATTGTTCAAAATGACATTGCCCTGACTGGCATTATCTATATCAGAAGACAGATAAGTCCTAAATCTCAACTAATTTTTTAAATATTAACTAATCCATCACTGGAATAAAAAGTATTTGGTTTAATGAGGGAATCTTTCCAGTTGTCATATCTTAAATGTAATGAAGCAGAAACCAGGTTGCATTTATTGCTTCTGAGGCAATATATAAATGTATCCCTAATGTACTCTATATTAATAAATGTTCATTTAATTCTACACTTGCTGAGAAAACTGAAATATTTATTTCAGAATACAATTTCTTTTTTTCTTTTTTTTTTTTTTTTTTTTTTTTTTGAGACGGAGTCTCACTCTATCACCCAGGCTGGAGTGCAGTGGCACGATCTCTGCTCACTGCAACCTCCACCTACTGGGTTCACGTCATTCTCCTGCTTCAGCCTCCCGAGTAGCTGAGACTACAGGCGCCCACCACCACACCCGGCTAATTTTTTGTATTTTTAGAGACGGGGGTTTCACCATGTTAGCCAGGATGGTCTTGATCTCCTGACCTGGTGATCCGCCTGCCTCGGCCTCCCGAAGTTGCTGGGATTACAGGCGTGAGTCACCGTGCCCAGCCTAAAATTGCTTCTTGAGGTAAGAAAACCCAAACATACTTTAACAAAAGAGTAAGCTATTTCAGAAGCTGCTACAAACTCAGCGCTGTGCTTTTTTAAATTGACAGTATTTTAAGCTCAAATGGTTGAAATGAATAACAATAATATTTCAGTCTCATAAAATCCTGTTACTTATTAAGTCTGCATAGTAAGTAGATGCATAAGAACCTTATAATTCTATGATTTTCATCCTGGGAATATAATTTTTTATTTGAATAACTTTTCCCTGAATGCATTTAAAATAAGGAAGACAAGGAGTTTATGTGCAATTACATTATTTTAGAACATACAGTGGTAATTCATATATATTAAATATTTAAGATGCATTGCTATTCAAATATTTTCAAAGGTGTTACAAACCTAATCTCCCCTTCATTTCTCTTTCTATTATCTTTAAATAATCATAATAAAGAAGTAAAGTAAGCTAGAATATGGGAGGATATGGCTACTTTTGACATTATAACAGGCTTTATATAGATATTTTGTTATGGTAGTTTAAATATTTGAGATTTTAAAATTGTATGATTCCAAAAAACAAAAAACACAAGTGAGAAAGAACCCTTTTGTATTTTCAAACAGAGTTATTTTCATATTTGAAATTAGAAAATGTTGACATTGTTATCTTAATTTGTATGCAACTATTGGCTAATGTATTAGACATATTTCACATTGAAGAAACCCTGTATAATAAGGTCACAGTTTTATATGATCAGGCACTCACATTGCATATGGGCAAGTACTCTGATAGGCAAAGAAATATATGTAACTTCCAAGAACAGATACTTGTGCAAGTGAGTGAGTTTGTTATTTAACTTGTGACTCTTACACCTTCTTATTAAAACAATCTCATTAACCAGAGAATCTTATTCTTAATACAGTCTTCCCTTTTTTGCACATAGACTAGTTGATACGTTATCTTGTAAGTTTTATTTGGTTATTAAAATTTCCCTACCCATAACTTCTCATTTTCATCGTAAGGCAGAATAAAACCCCAGTATTTTTCTCATTGTTGATTATGCCATAATGGTTTTAGAAATAGACTTCCTCTTCTTTCCTGGTCTTTGGAGATCTATTATACAGCAATGTGAAAACAACCAGACATCACAGAAACTCACAGGTAGAGCTGTAAACTCTTCCTTTGAAGTCATTACGTGGGGAACAGATGTGATTCATCATCCATATTGGTTAGAGAGAAAGAAGATACTAGACAACAAGTCCTGATAAAAGACAAAACTAGAGCCAACCAATTTGTTATAGTGCGAAAGAAACAGATACTGAGAAAAAGAATAGTATTCTTGTCAATTGAACAGGGACTGGAAATGGAGGCTCATACTATTCCAACCGTCAACAAAGTAGATTTACTTCTTCGTTGAGTATTTTTCAGGCCAAATAATATCACTGAAAAAAAGATCTATACCTTTAGATTTATTTTAAAGTACATCTAAACAGTGCTTAGTCACCGTCTTAGGTAACTCCAGTGTAGTGGCTGAAAACATAGATTCAAACAGCCATGGTTTGTTCTCTGTCTTTGCCAAATATTAGAAATATACAGTGGCTCATACGAGCTGATTGTTAGTTTCTGTTTCTATTTCTGTGTTCAGTGATCACATTTGTAGCTTGAAATCAGCCATGATGTGGATGTTTACACTGTGGAACCAGGAATATGCTACAAGTCAAGCCTCTTTCTGTCCCAATTTTTGTTATTAAGCAAGGCAAATCAGGCTCCATATCCTGAAGCAAACTGATTCAACTCTTTAGCTCTCAGATTATTTCATCTGTAAAATTGATCGAATAAAACTATGTATTTTTATAAGAATTATCTTTCATAATGTTTTAAAGTACCTAGTATAGTGACTGCTTCATAGTAAGCACCCCCAAATGGTAGTGTGTCTTTATTATTATGTGTTCACTAGAAATAAATCTGCCAAAACTGTCTACCTGTAATAGATAATAACATGATGAAAAATTGTTATCTAGACAACTGCAAAAATGTATAGACATAGATGCTGGAATTCCTTATTGAATGATTGTTAAATGAATTAAAACACCAGTGATATGGTTTGGTTGTGTCCCCACTCAAATCTCATCTTGAATTCCCATGTGTTGTGAGAGGGACCCAATGGGAGGTAATTGAATTAAGGGAGTGGGTCTTTCCCCTGCTGTTCTCATGAGAGTGAATAAGTCTCACTAGATCTGACAGTTTTAAAAATGGGAGTTTCCCTGCACAAACTCTCTTGCTGCCATCCATGTAAGATGTGACTTGCTCCACCTTGTCTTCCACCATGATTGTGAGGCCTCCCCAGCCATGTGGAACTGTAAGTCCATTAAGCCTCTTTTTTCCCAGTCTCAGGTTTGTCTTTATTAGCAGTGTGAAAATGGACTAATATAATAAGTTATGAAAATATCTCAATGAACTATCAATTAAATAATAAATAAGTACTTTTGTGGGGGAAGGAAAGAATGCAATGCATTCACATTTCCTTCCATAAATATTTAATGACCAGCTACTATTTGCAAAACATTGCTGTAACTTTATAGGGGAAAATCTTACTCTCATGGAAGGCACCTTCTGTTCAGTGAGTATGGTCAATGAGCAAGTTAATGAATACAGACACATACAATGTCAGATGGGTAAGATAAGGGAATAAAAAGTGACAGGGCAGAAGGGAGGGACTACTATATTTAATAGAGTAGAACCAAATCTTCTTTACTAAGGTAACGTTTGAGTGGTTACGTGAATACAGTGAGAAAGAGTTGAGCCACACAGGTATTTGGCAGTAGGGCATTCACCACAGTGGGAGAAATGAAGAACACAGCATGATACAGGAATACGATGTGCTTCACATATCCCCAAAACAGCAAGGAGGCCAGTGTGACTAGCAAATCTTCAGAATAGGCTTTTATAAACTGATGTATGCATTATAAAATTAGTTTATAAATGAATTCAGTTCTTTGTTTCTCAATCATTATCATAAAATATCTCCTCCAAGCTCACCTGAAATCCTAGATGTTCTCTAGTATTTAAGTGTGTATGCTTTGTACAAAATAAACTGGGGATTCAATGCTCAATCTTGTCACTTGCTTTGTGACCAGAGGACAATTATTCATCTGTTCTCCTGTTATGTCAGTCAGATATTAATTTGCTTACATTCATATAGTTACTCAATACTTGGTCTTTTGGTCTGTCAATTTATCGTGTGTTTGTGTGGGTGTGTGTGTATGTGGGGGTGTGTGTGTGTGTGTGTGTGTGTAGTTTTTGTTTTGTTTTGTTTGGCTTTGGTTGTACTTTTTCTTTTTCTTATTCCCTCAAATTTCCTGCCTCCCATTGGTTGAAAGTTTTTATTTTCTCTTTTGTACTACCATTATTTTATTGCTATGATCTGACATGACTTGTGAAATAATAAATCCCACAGTATTATTAATAATTACACACATATGTTTCACAAAACTACTTAAAATTATCTTTTTCTGATAAATTAATTGGAACGTTTATCTTCCTTCCAAAGAAGGAAGAACATTCCCTTTCTTTTTCTCTATTATTGTTTATATAGAATTTATTTACATATTTTGAAATGTAGAAAGCTACTATTATCTGTTTCTGAGATATTATTTATATACTTGAAATGTGGAAGTATTAAGAGTATAGTTCCTTCAGTTTTTAAAAAATGTATTTATTCGTGTAAACCCCATCCTTTTTTTCAGGCACAGAGCATTAACATCAAGCTGCAATTTCCTAAAACTCCTTCCTAATCAATTCCTTGAAGAAACCAGCGATCTGATTTTTATCCACATAGCTAGCTTAATTTTACCTATTCTTGAACTTTATAAAAATTGAATTACACAGTATTTACTTTTCTGTGAATTACTTCTTTCACTAGTCATAAGGTTTTTAAGATACATTAATGTTCTTGTGTATTCTTTTTTCAAGAATTAATTTCTTATTCATATCCACCATAGTACATCTATTTCCTTGTTGATGAACAGGTGGGCAATTTCCAGTCTGAGGGTATTATAAAAAAGTCACCATTATATTATTTATATAATAGAGTACAGAGATTTTTGCAGACATGTTTTCTTTTATCTTAGATAAATATCTAAAAGTATGATTACTGGATTGTAGGGTAGTATATGTCATGGCTCAGAACACAATAACACAAAATATGGCATCGTGGCAATTGGAACGCTTCAGAAGCAAGAAAGTCACTCTGACCCTCCTTTGCCATTCTGTGTAATGCAGGATCTGTACAAATTTCTCTCCACTACCACAATTAAAAATAGGTTATAAGGGCCGGGCGCGGTGGCTCAAGCCTGTAATCCCAGCACTTTGGGAGGCCGAGACGGGCGGATCACGAGGTCAGGAGATCGAGACCATCCTGGCTAACACAATGAAACCCCGTCTCCACTAAAAATACAAAAAAAACTAGCCGGGCGTGGTGGCGGCGCCTGTAGTCCCAGCTACTCGGGAGGCTGAGGCAGGAGAATGGCGGGAACCCGGGAGGCGGAGCTTGCAGTGAGCCGAGATCGCTCCACTGCACTCCAGCCTGGGCGACAGAGCGAGACTCCGCCTCAAAAAAAAAAAAAAAAAAAAAAAAAAAAAAAAAAAAGGTTATAAGATCCTCATTCCGGAGCAGTCATGCCCCATACACAGAGGAAAGAGAGGTTACAGACACAGAGATGCAGAAAAGCTCTAAACAGGCTTTTCTGTATTCCCCCCAGTTTGTTAGCATTAATAGTATTTACCAGGTCGGACACGGTGGTTCAAGCCTGTAATCCCAGCACTTTGGGAGGCTGAGGTGGGTAGATTGCCTGAGGTCAAGAGTTCGAGACCAGCCTGGCCAACATGGTGAAACCCCATCTCTACTAAAAAACAAAAATTAGCTGGGCCTGGTGGCGGGCGCCTGTAATCTCAGCTACTTGAGAGGCTGAGGCAGGATAATCACTTGAACCCAGGAGGAAGAGGTTGCAGTGAGCCGAGACCACACCATAGAACTCCAGCCTGGGCAAGAAGAGTAAAACTCTATCTCAAAATAATAATAATAATAATAATAATAATAATAATAAACATTTACCATATCATTTTTGTCCATCCACTTTTCTACACAACTATCTACTTCTTTCATCAGACTTAGCATAAAAGTACATAGTTTTCGCTGGGTCATTGGGTCATTTTTTCTGAAGGTTTTCATGTGTAATGTAAAAGTTTGTTACATTAATTTGTCATTCTTTTCTCTTGTTAATCTGCATTTTGTTAATCTGTCTTTTGTTATAGAGATGCCAGCCAAGACTCTTGGAATGGTTGAGGAAAATATACTACATTTTCTTCTCTACATGTATATTTTACATTTAAAAAAATCAGACATTCAAATGGTTGTGTCAATGTATTTTCTTACTACAAATCTGTAGAAGTTTTAATTTTTCCATATCCTTGCCAATATTTGTACTGTTGATTTTCTTTTGCTTTTTTTTTTTTTTTTTTTCATTTCAGTAGGTGTAGATTGGTATTCCATCCCGACTTTAATTTGAATTTCCTGAAGGCAAATGATGTTGAACACTGTTATGTACTTATTGGCCATATGTTTTCTTATATACTCATTTGTAAAAACTTCTATTCAAGCCTTTTATTTATGTTTGAAACTGATAAAATATTATTATTCTTTATGTATTACAGATGCAAACACTTTGTTGTTGTTTTTTAAGTTTTATTATAGGTCAAGGGTAGATGCACAGATTTATTATATAGGTAATGTCATGTCACAGGGTGATATGATTTGTCTCTGTGTCCCCATCAAAATTTCATTTTGAATTTCAATCTCCATGTGTCAGGGGAGGGACCTGGTGGGAGGTGATTGGATAATCGGGGTGAATTTTCCCCTAGCTCATCTCATGATAGTGAGTGAGTTCTCCCAAGATGATGGTTTAAAAGTGTGTGGCAGTTTCCTGTTCACTTTCACTCTCTCTCATGCTCCACCATGGTAAGACCTGCTTGCTTTCCTTTTCCTGCTTGCTATAATTGTAAGTGTCCTGAGCTCTCCCAGTCATAATTCCTGTTAAACCTATGGAACTGTGAGCCAACTAAACCTCTTGTCTTCATAAATTACCCAGTCTCAGGTAGTTGTGTATAGCAGTGTGAGAATAAACTAATACAGAAAATTAATTCTAGGAAAGTGGGATACTGGTATAAAGATACCCGAAAATGTGGAACTGACTTTGGAACCGAGTAGTAGGCAGAAGTTGAGATACTTTGGAAGGCTCATAAGAAGAAAGGAAGATGTGGGAAAGTTTGGAACTTCCGAGGACTTTTTCAATGGTTTTGACCAAAATGCTGACAGTGATATGGACAATAAGAAGTTGAGGTGGTCTCAGACCGAGATGAGGAACTTGTTGGGAACTGGAATAAAGGTCACTCTTTCTGTGGCATTGTGTCCCTGCTCTAGGGATCTATGGAACTTTGAACTTTAGAGAGATGATTTAGGGCATCTGGTAGAAGAAATTTCTAAACAGCAAAGTATTCAAGATTTGGTCTGGTTTCTTCTAACAGTGTACAGTCATTGGCATTCAGAAAGAGATGATCTGAAATTGGGACTTATGTTTTTAAAAAGGAAAGCAGAGCATAAAAGTTTGGAAAATGTGCAGCCTGATCATGTGGTAGAAAACAAAACCTCATTTTCTGCGAAAAAATTCAGGCTGGCTGCAGAAATTTGCATAAGTAAAAAGGAACCAAATATTAATTGCCAAGACAATGAGGAAAATGTCTACAGGGCATGTCAGAGACATTTGGGGAAGCCCCTCCCATCACAGGTCCAGGGGTCTATCATATTAAAATGATTTGGTGGGTCAAGCCCAGGGCCCAGCTGCCCTGTGAAGCCTGGAGACATAGTGGCCTGCATCCCAGCCATTCCAGATCCAGCCATAGATAAAACAAGCAGAGGTACAGCTCAGGCCATTGTCTCAGAGGGTGCAAGCCCCAAGTCTTGGTGGCTACCACATGGTGTCAGTCCTGTGAGGATGCAGAAGGCAAGAGTTGAGGTTTGGGAACCCGTGGCTAGATTTCAGATGATGTATGGAAATGCAGGGATGTCCAGGTAGAAGTCTGCTGTAGGGGTAGAATCCTCATAGAGAGCCTCTGCTAGGGCAGTGCAGAGAGAGAATATGGTGTTGAAACCCCCACACTGAGTGCCCAATGGGGTACTTCCTAGTGAAGCTGTGAGAATAGGGCAACTGTTCTTTAGACCACATAATGGTAGATCAACTAATAGTTTGCACTGTGCATCCAGAAAAGCCACACACACTCAATGCTATGAAAGCCGCCATGGGGTTGCACCCTTCAGAGCCACAGAGGCAGAGCTTCCCAAGACCTTGGGAGTCCAGCCCTTCTGTTAGTATGCCCTGGATATGAGACATGGAGTAAAAGGACATCATTTTGGAGCTCTAATATTTAATGACTGCCCTTCTGGGTTTTGAATTTGCATGGGGCCTGTAGCCACACTTTTGGCCAATTTATCCCATTTGGAATGGGAGCACTTCCATGAAGTTCTCCATAAGGACTCCACCTCTGCAGCAAACTTCTGCCTGGGCACCCAAGCATTTCCATACATCCTCTGAAATCTAGACAAAGGTCCCCAAAACTCAATTCTTGACTTCTGTGTACCCACAGGCTGAACACCATATGAAAGCCACCAAAAATTGGGGCTTGTACTCTCTGAATTAATGGCCCAAAGTGTACCTGGACCCTTTTAGCCATGGCCGGAGCTGAAGCAGCTGACACATGGGGTACCACATCCTGAGGCTGCTCAGAGAAAGGTGACCCTGAGCCTGGCCCAAAAAAGCATTTTTCCCTCCTGGGCCTCTGGGCCTGCGAGGGGAAAGGCTGCTGGGGAGTTCTCTGTCATGCCCTGGAGACATTTTCCCATTATCTTAGTGATTAATATTTGGCTTCTCATTATTTATGCCAACATCTGTAGCCAGCTTAAAATTTTCCCCAGAAAATGTGTTTTTGTTTTCTATTGAAGGCAGGCTGAAAAATTTCCAAGCTTTTATGTGCTGCTTTCTTTGAATGTTTTGCTGCTTAGCAATTTTTTTCCACCAGATACCCTAAATTATCTCTTCCAGCTTCAAAGTTCCATAGATCTCCAGGGTAGGGGCAAAATGCTGCCAGTCTCTTTGCTAAAGCATAGCAAGGGTGACCTTTACTCACGTTTCCAGGAAGTTGCTCATCTCCATCTGAGACCACCTCAGCCTGGACTTCATAGTCCATATCACTATCAGCATTTTGGTCAAAACCAATCAACATGTCTCTAGGAAGTTCCAAACTTTCTCAGATTTTTCCTGGCTTCTTTTAAGTCCTCCAGTTGTACCAATCTCTGCCTGTTACCTGGTTCTAAAGGCATTTCCACATTCTTGGGCATTCTAACAGGAGCGCCTCACTCTCTGTGATAACTTTTTACTGTATTAGTTTGTTTTCATGCTACCGATAAAGAAATACTCAAGGCTGGGAAATTTATAAAGAAAAGAGGCTTAATTGACTCACAGTTCTGCATTGCTGGGGAAGTCTCAGGAAACTTATAATCATGGTGGAAGGTAAAGGAGAAGCAGGCATCTTCTTCACAGAGTGATAGGACAGAACAAGAATGAGTGCCAGCAGGTGAAATGCCAGATGCTTATAAAACCATCAGATCTCATGAGAAATCACTACTAGGAAAACAGCATGGGAGAATCTGCCCCATCAATTACCATCCATCTAGTCCCTCCCAAAACATGTGGGGACTATGGGAATTACAATTTAAAATGAGATTTGGGTGGGGACACAGCTAAACTATATCAGACGATTATAATTTGATAGTGTATAATTTGTTGAATTGGTTTTTTTTATTTCTGTTTTTTTAAAACCCAAGATTGATGAGGTGTTCATATTTTGTTATTTTTGTTGGGTTTTCTGATTTGAAATACATTATTGGGTAATTTGTAAGAATCTATTGGTAGTATATATTCTTTGTATATCTGAAAATTTCATGTAATAGTCTTGTCTGAATCATATGTTCAATGGCTAGGAAATTTTATGTTGAAAGTTATTTGTTTTATAGTAATTTTACTGTAATAATTTTATTTTCAATAATATTTTTTTTCCTTTTTATGTATATTTTCTCTTTAGTTGGGTTTTAGAGATTTTTCTTTATCCTTAACATGTTTCTGTCCCATTATATACTCAGTATAAAGTCAGTGCACTAAGATAATTCATGTACTTCTTTAATTCAACAATAGTTTCAGTTATATTTCCCTGAATGTTATCCCTGTCATTCTATTAGGAAACTATCAAAAATTTCTTCAGTGTTATCTATGCTTGTAAATTTATTCTTCATATTTTTAATTTTTTAATTTCCTTGTATTTTTTTATTCTTCCCCTAAAGATATTTCTCTTGAGTTACAATCTAATTACATTTTTTAGGTTATTTTACATTCTTTAAGTTATTTTAAAATATACAATTAAGTTATTATTGAATGTCATCACCCTATTGTGTTATCAAATAAGTGGTCTTCCCTACACATTTTATTGATAAATTCTTCAGTGCTGTTTTCCAATTTCGAAATCCAATCTAACCATACATACGTTTACTATTATTCCACCTGTTGTGTATACGTTATATTTCAATGCATGTATATATTTTCTTTTTTAAAAATTTTTATATTTTACTTTAAGTTCTGGGATAATGTATAGAACATGTGGGTTTGTTAGATAGGCATACATTTGCTATGGTGGTTTCTTGCACCTATCAACCCGTCATCTAGGTTTTAAGCTGCACATGCATTTGGTATTTGTCTTAATGCTCTCCCTTCCCTTGCCCCCACTTCTGGATAGGCCCCACTGTGTGATATTCCCCTCTCTATATCCATGTGTTCTAACTGTTCAGCTCCCACTTATGAGTGAGAACATGCGGTGTTTGGTTTTCCGTTCTGTGTTAACTTGCTGAGAATGATGGCTTACAGCTTAATCCATGTCCCTGCAAAGGACATGAACTCATTCTTTTTTATGGTTGACACATTTTCTTTATTCAGTCTATCATTGATGGGCATTTGGCTTGGTTCCAGCTGTTTGCTGTTGTAAACAGTGCTGCAATAAACATACGTGTGCATGTATATTTATAGTAGAATGATTTCTAATCCTTTGGGTATATACTCAGTAATAAGATTACTGAGTCAAATGGTATTTCTGATTCTAGATCCTTGAGGAATCACCACACTGTTTTCCACAATGGTTGAACTAATTTATACTCCTATAGTGTAAAAGCATTCCTATTTCTCCACAGCCTTGCTAGCATCTATTGTCTCCTGACTTTTTAATGATTGCCATTCTAACTGGCATGAGATGGTATCTCAGTGTGGTTTTGATTTGCATTTCTCTAATGACCAGTGATGATGAGCTTTTTTTTTTTCATCTGTTTGTTGGCCACATGAATGTCTTCTTTTGAGAAGTGTCTGTTCATATCCTCCACTCACTTTTGATGGGATTGTTTCTTCTTGCAATTTTTTTTAAGTTCCTTATAGATTCTGGATATTAGACCTTTGTCAGATGGGCAGATTTCAAAAATTTTCTCCATTGCCTGTTCACTCAGATGCTAGTTTCTTTTGCTGTGCTGAAGCTCTTTAGTTTAATTAGATCCCATTTGTCAATTTTCGCTTTTGTTGCCATTGCTTTTGGTGTTTTAGTCATGAAGTCTTTGCCTATGTCCTAAATGGTATTGCCTAGGTTTTCTTCTAGAGTTTTTATGGTTTTGGGTTTATGTTTAAGTCTTTAATCCATCTTGAGTTAATTTTTGTATAAGGTGTAAAAAAGGGGTCCAGTTTCTGTTTTATGCATATGGCTAGTCAGTTTTGTTTTTGTCAGTTTGTCGAGGATCAAATGGTTGTAAATGTGTGGTGTTATTTCTGAGGTCTCTATTCTGTTCCATTGGTCTATATATCTGTTTTGGTACCAGTACTATGCTGTTTGGGTTACTGTAGCCTTGTAGAATAGTTTGAAGTCAGGTAGACTGATGCCTCCAGCTTTGCTCTGTTTGCTTAGGATTGTCTTTGCTATATGGGATCTTTTTTGGTTCCATATAAAAGTGTTTTTCCTAATTCTTCAAAGAAAGTCAATGGTAGCTTGGTGGGAATAGCATTGAATCTGTAAATTACTTTGGGCAGTATGGCCATTTTCACAATACTGATTCTTCCTATCCATAAGCATGGGATTTTTTCCCATTTGTTTGTATCCTCTCTTATTCCCTTGAGCACTGGTTTGCAGTTCTCCTTGAAGAGGTCCTTCAGGTCCCTAAGTATTTCTAGGTATTTTATTATCTTTTGTAGCAATTTAAATGGGGGCTTACTCATGATTTGGCTCTCTGCTTGTCTATTGTCGGTGTATAAGAATGCTTGTGATTTTTGTACATTTATTTTTTTTTATCCAGAGACATTGCTAAAGTTGCTCATCAGCTTGAGAAGTTTTTGGGCTGAGATGATGGGGTTTTCTAAATATATAATCATGTCATCTGCAAAGAGAGACAATTTGACTTCCTCTCTTCCTATTTGAATAACCATTATTTCACTCTCTTGCCTGATTTTCCTGGCCAGAACTTCCAATGCTATGTTGAATAGCAGTGGTGAGTGAAGGCATCCTTGTCTTGTGTCAGTTTTCAAAGGGAATTCTTCCAGCTTTTGCCCATTCAGCATGATATTAGCTATGGGTTTGTCATAAACAGCTCTTATTATTTTGAGATATGTTTCATCAATACCTAGTTCATTGAGTGTTTTTAGAATGATGGAATGTTGAATTTTATCAAAGGCCTTTTTTGCATCTATTGAGATATTCATGTGGTTTTTGTCATTGGTTCTGTTTATGTGATGGATTACATTTATTTATTTATGTATGTTGAATCAGTCTTGTATCCCAGGGATGAAGCTGACTTGATTGTCATGGATAAGATTTTTGGTGTGCTGTTAGATTCGGTTTGACAGTATTTTATTGAGGGTTTTTATATAGATGTTCATCAGGGATATTGGCCCGAAGTTTTCCTTTTTTGTTGTGTCTCTGCCAGGTTTTGGTATCAGGATGACCCTGGCCACATAAAATGAGTTAGGGAGGAGTCCCTTTTTTCTATTGTTCGGAATAGTTTCAGAAGAAATGGTACCAGCTCCTCTTTGCACCTCTGTTAGAATTCGGTTGAGAATCCGTCTGTTCGCGGGCTTTCTTTGGTTGGTAGGGTATTAATTCCTGCCTCCTTTTTGGAACTTGTTATTGGTCTATTCAGGGATTCGACTTCTTCCTGGTTTAGTCTTGGGAGGATGTATGTGTCCAGGAATTTGTCCATTTCTTCTAGATTTTCCAGTTTATATGCATAGAGGTGTTTACAGTATTCTCTGATGGTAATTTGTATTTCTGTGGGATCAGTGGTGATATACCCTTTATCATTTTTTATTGTGTCTATTTGATTCTTCTCTCTTTTCTTTATTAGTCTAACTAGCAGTCTACCTATTTTGCTAATCTTTTTGAAAAACTAGCTCCTAGATTCATTTGATTTTTTATATATTTTTCTTTCCAAAATATTCTACTGGTTATTTTAATATACATCATTTCTTGATGCACATTTATTTATTATTTTATTACTTTTTTAATGTACACTATTATTCAATTTTTTTAGGACCTTAAACCTAATGAATGTTTGTTAACTTTTAAGCCATGTTGGCAGTTTCCTACATAGTAATTTGCTTATTATGTGGGGAAATTGGTCAAAGATACAATAAAAATGTCCAGAAAAAATATTTGTCTAGTTAATAGCTAGCAGAGGAGACAGGATGGCACAGGTTTCTCAGCATTCAAAGGTATGATGGCACATTAATTCTGGTGTGAAGAAGCAAGAAGAACAATTTACAAAGAAAGCAATATTTCCTAGATCCTTTTAGTGTAGGAATCAAGGGAAATAAATTCTAATAAGATGGAGACTTCATAGAAAAGTATCTTAGCCTTTAATACTCACTGCACATACACACGTTTGAGTACCCTTGCATGGAAACCTGGAGAGTCAGAAGCCATCCATGAGCACGCTGATCACCTAAAATTAAATTTAAAAAAGAGAAAAGAGAAAACAATTAAAGCACTGAAGTACAGATGAGAGGAAAGGGGATAGACTTGGGAAATACAAGTCTTTTATTTAAGTTCTTCATTTATGAGTTTTACAGTTTTGGGTAAGTAAATTTCTGAATTTTCATGTCTATAAAATGGGTATTATAATATTACTCCCTAAATTCTAATAATGTAATAGAGATTGTGTTACTTTCTGTAAATTTGAATTATTTTGAAACTGTAGCACTATTTAAATATCCCTTATTATTAGGCTGTAACAAATACTATAGCTATTAATAATGTATATTTCAAAATTGCTGAAAGAGTAGATTTTAGATGTTGTCACCAAAAACAAATGATAAGTATGGTGACGGATATGTTAGTTAGATAAAATTAATCATCCCCCAATGCATACAGGTATCTAAAATGTCATTGTATACCATAAATATATACAATTATTATTTTTCAATTAAAAATATAATAAAATTTTAAAAATTCAGAACATATGTTATTATGCTTTGCCTGAAAACAACTTTGTATCAGTAGTGGCTTAAATAACAGAGCCCCACTAGAAATAGAAGAATATATGTCTTAATATACTTTAAAAAATATGTACTTATTAAATATGAAAACAACGTAAGTTACTTTTCTAGATGTGCCAGTTAATACCCTATAGGTACTAGAGTTATAACACAGAAGATTTTTGAGTCCACTAAATTTAGAATATATTGCAGGTTTGACACTTGTTAAACTTGTGACTTCTAAAACTATGACAGCACCATAAATTTGTATAGAGCTGTTTTTATTAAATGTGAGCAATTACTCATAATTCCTAATACACGACTAGCACATAGTAGGCACTTCAAAATGTTATTACTATGGAAGCATAGGAAAACAGCTTTGAAGCAAATTTGCTAGTTCACGTCACTCACCTTCAATTGAAATTTCACTTTACAGTAAGTGGGGGAAGTGAGTCATTCAACTCCCTAGACTCAAGGATCACATTCAGACAGCCATCCCTATAATGAGAGCACCAGCATGGAAACCTATTGCCCTGCTATGAAGGCACTGGACCAGCACAGGAGAAAGTTTCAATTATGTGCAGGACAGATGTCTTGCCAGTGGTCATAGATACGTGTTCGCCTTTAGTGTCACCCTATAAAACCTATGATGGCTCAAGTTTGCAAACTCCTCATCACAATTTCAGACTAAGGAAAGTCAGTCATAATGGAATTCCTTTCCTGATGAAAATGGCAATAATTTGTGAGACTGAGCCTCCCGTCGTTCAGGTTGTTGCTTCTGCTTTCAATGCCTGATGAATCACTATGCAACATCTCATTGCATCTGAATTTATGCAAATTGACAATTAAACAAAGGGGTAATTTTAGTCAAATCAGTCATATATTGTATCTATTTCAAATAATAATATAAGCATAATTGACAGTGCATAATTAATGATTAACTAAGACTGTTAATAATTAAATGATAAGAAGGTATGAGAGGAGGGAGGCTCCAGTATCTTGGGCTGTAAGCCAGAAACAGAAAAATGTATTCGCCTAATTTCTTCACATCACTGGAACTCAGCGACGTCCACATCTCGGAAGGCTGGCCATTTGCTTATTGTTTTCTAGAAACTTTCCTGAGGAAGTTAAGTAAATACTTTGGTTTCATAGAATCCTTACTGGGTTTAATCCTGGAGCTTTCTGTGTTTGAATCCTGGCTCTATCACTAACCAACTATATGACCTTGGGAATGCTATGTAACCTCACTAACTGAGCTTCCAACTTCCTAATTTACAAAACAATTGCTGTGTTTTAATACCACTTACATTGGTTGTAGTGAGGATAAAATAAAATATTAAATGTAAGTGTCTTAATTAGTTCCAGAAACTTAATAAATAAGAAATATTATTTATTGTAATTGTGATGATCATTTCTTTTGCATGCTCCTTATTTCTCTTTTTGCCTTAGAAAAGATGACATTATGTCAACATTTAAAACATATTGTTTCAGCTTCCCACATTAATAACTGAGAAATTCCAGTTAAAATATATGTAGTCACAACACCAAAGACAATGAATGAAAGAAATTATTAATAAATGGAACCTCAATACAATTAAAAATTCCTGTTGTGGTGAAACACACTGTTTGCTGAATGAATGTAGAAGACACAGACTGGAAGAGAGTATTTGCCAAAGATATATCTGATCAATGACTGCGATTCAAATATATCAAGAACTCTAAAAGTTCAATAATAGGAAAAATAACCCCCCAAAATGGGCAAAAGGCTTGAATAGACACCTGACAAAAGAAGATATATTGATGAAAAATAAGCATATAAAAAGATGTACCACCAGAGAAATGTAAATTAGAACAATAATGAGACACTCAGACACATCTATTAGAATGGTTAAAATTTAAAACACTAAGAATGGCAAATGCTAGGGATGATACGGAGTAACACAAACACTCATTTGTTGATGGGAATGCAAAATGGTACGGTTACTTTAGAAGACTGGCAGTTTCTTACAATACAAAACATAATCCTACCATAGCAACCAGCAATCACATTCACTGGTATTTAACCAAATGAGCTAAAAATTTACGTCTACATAAAAATCTGCACACAGATGTTTATAACAACTTTACTCATAATTTTCAAAACTTGGAAGCAACTGAGAGGTTTTTTTCAGCAAGTGAATAATAAATTAACCGTGATGCATCCAGACAATAGAACATTATTCAACTCTAAACGGAAATAAGCCATGAAAATACAAAGAGGAAACATAAATGGACATTAGTAAGTAAAATAAGTCAATCTGAAAATACTACACACTGCACACTGTATGCTTTCAGCTACATGATATCCTGAAAAAAGGCCAAACTATGGACACAGTAAAAAGATCAGTGGTTGTCAAGGGTTAAAGTGGAAGGAAGAATGAATAGCAGAGCATGGAGGATTTTTAGAGCAATGACACTCTGTATGCTACCACAATGGTAGATACAAGTCATTATATATTCGCCAAACCCGGGGAATATACAACACCAAGTGTGAGCCCTAATGTAAACTATGCACTTTGAGTGATAATGATGTGTCAATGTAGATTCACTGATAGTAACAAACATACCTCTTGGTGTATGATGTTGAGGGAGGAAGGTTGTTTATGTATGGGACAATGCAGTATGTGAGAACTCTGTGCCTTGTCCCCAATTTTTCTATGAATGTGAAACTGCTCTAAAGTCTATTTAAAAACATGAAGTCTACATCTTATCAACTTTCATGCTTATGGCAAACTCAAATCTCATTAGATGTCATTCCTCTTCTAGAATGATCCAAATCCCACCTGTTACTTCATATCTTGTTTTGTTTTGTTTTGTTTTCTTATTCTGGAACATTCTGCACACTGTATTTCTGAGTGTGGCTCTCCATTTTCTGACACTATTTTATTTTTTATTACACTACAGAGTATTTCATGGTATCTTAAATACTAATACAAATGCCAAAAAGGCATTGCTGAATTATTACTCAAGTCAAAATTCCATTTTTCTTCCAGCAAGACTTTCTTCCCCAATGTAATGTTAAAACAGTTTATTCCATTCATATTACGAGTGTTCCTAATAACCATGCCAAAACTCAACAGCTTTAAACAATAAACCCTTAATCACCTCATGAGTCTGGGAGTAAGAGATTTAGATTGCTCTTGGTTGGCAATTCCTGCCATGCTCAGTTCCATATGTGGGGCTGACTGACTGTCAACTTATTTAGGTTGCTCTTGCTTGGGGTGACTGGGCCATTAATACTCTCAGCTTTTCTCTGCATATAGCTCTAAACCTCCAACGTGTCATCACCAGCATGTTTTCAGGGAGATGACAGAGGTACAAGATAACAAGAAAAATATACAAAGATATCTTCAAGATTTTATGACTTCACTTCTGCTAACACGTAATGATTGTGAATCCCAAGGCTAAGTTCTGATTTAGAAGGCAAGGATAGGTCTTCCTGCCCACAATGAGTTGGCACTGGACAGTTATATGACAAAGAGTGAGAGTGAAGGAGGTGAATAATTAGAACCAAGTGATTTAATTTGCCATATCCACCACCCTCTTTATTATTATTCAGTTTATAATCTGCCAATCATAAATGACTCTTTACATGATAGAAATGAAAAATGAAAAAATTTTAAAATACCAGTCAGCATACAAATAGGCACATCAATCAGTGGAACAAAATAGAGAGTCCTAAAATTAACCCACACATTTACGGTCAGTTGGTTTTCAACAAAGTGGCCAAGAATATACAATGGGTAAAAAAAAAAAAAAAAAGCAGTCCCTTCAATAGAAGTTATTGACAAAACTGGGTATCCCCCTGCAGAAGAATAAAACCGGCCCTTTTTCTCACACCACATGCAAAAATCAATTGAAAAAATCAATTAAACACCTAAATGTAATACTTGAAACTGTAAGACTACTAGAGGAAAACATGGATGAATAACTGGATGGCAAGGGCCTGAGCAATGATTTTTTTGGATTTGACTCCAAAAACTCAGGCAACAAAAATAAAACTAGAAAAATGGGATTATATCAAATGAAAAAGCTTCTGCACAACAAAGTAAAAAGTTAACGAGTGAAAAGACAAAACCTGGCAACCTTTAGCTTGGGAGAAAATATTTGCAAGCCATGTTTCTAACAAGGGGTTAAAATCAAATATATATATATAATATATATATTTTATATATATAATAATATATATAATATATATATTATATATATATTATATATATTATATAATATATATTTTATATATATATTATATATATATAAAACTAAAACAACTCAATAACAAGAATTGTTAAATAAATTGACAAAGAACCTGAGTAGATATTTCTCAAAGAAAACAACTCAATAACAAGAATTGTTAAATAAATTGACAAAGAACCTGAGTAGATATTTCTCAAAGAAGACATGCAAATGGCAACAGATATATGAAAAGATGTTCAACATCACTAATGTTTAGGAAAATGCAAATAAAAGACACAATGAAATAGCATCTCACAACTGTCAGGATGGTAATTATCAAAAAGATGAAAGATGAAAGATGAAATATGAAAATGGTGAAGATGTAGAGAAAAAGGAACTCTTGTACACTATTGGTGGAAATGTAAATTAGTATAACCACTATGAAAAGCAGTATGGAGGTTCCTCAAAAACCTAATGATCCAGCAATCCCACTTCTGAGTATTTATGGAAACGATTTAAACTCAGTGTGTTAAAGAAATATCTTCACTCTCATGTACATTGTAGCATTACTCACAATTGCCAAGTTATGGAAGCAATGTAGAGGTCCATCAATGAATAAATGGATTTAAAATGTGGTTTATATACCTAATGGAATATTATTCATTCAGCTTTTAAAAGCAGGGAAATTCTGTCATTTGTGACAACAAGGATGAACCTGGAGGACATAATGCTGAGTGAAATAAGCCAGGCACAGAAAGACATATATTGCATGTTCTCATTTATATGTAGAATTGAAAACAATTATATTAACGGAAGCAGAGAGTAGAGTGGCAATTACCAGTGGTTGGGGGTGGGAGAAATGGGAAGATGTTCGTCAAAGGGTACAATATTTTAGTTAGAAAAGAGGAATAAATGATAAGTATTTGAGGTGATGGGCATGCTAATTAGTTTGATTCAATTATTCCACATTTCATACATATATCATGTATCACTTTGTACTCCAAGAATATTAAAATTATTATTTGTTAATATTCAATGAAATGAAAGTAATAAATTTTAAAACATTAGCCTTAGCGAAATTTTTCTTAAAAAAAAAAAGAGAAATACCAATGGGTAGACAGGTTGAATTTTTCCCAACAAAATGACATAAGGGCGATGGCTTGAAGGCAAAAATTGATTTACTATTTCTAAATTTTTTACTGTTACATAAGAAAACTACTCAGAAGAACATTAGAAGTATTCTAGAAGTCTGTTGCTGGTGTGTGTGTGTGTGTGTGTGTGTTTGTGTCTAGGAAATCAGCACATTCATTAGTCAATAGGCAATTTTCTAGTGGTCCCATTCAATTATGCGGGATATACTGAGATTACACAACATGCCTCATAGTGCAATTTCTTGACTTATATTTTATATAAGTGTTTCAGTTCACATGACTGCATAACAAACTACTACAAATCTTAGTAGCTTGAAACAGCTCTTTATTTTGGTCACTAATCTGCAGTTTGGCAGGACTCTGGCATCTCATCTGTGTTCCACTCAGCATCAGCTGGGGCATTGTGGAGGCTTGAGGATGGTTTGCTCACTTATATTTTTAGTTGTAAGAAGATTCAAACTGGTGGCTGAAATAGTTGGGGCTATTCAAGCATCTGTTTCTATCTTCATTTGACTACTTCAGCATGAATGCTTCAGGAAAAATAAAACACAAGGATTTCATAGTTATGTCCCAAGAGAGAAGAGAAGAGAGCCAGGTGGAAGCTGTATCACCTTTTGTCACCCATTGAATCTATGTAGTGTCACTTCCATCAAATTATGATCCCTATTTGAGGGGACAGCATTCAGATTTGATCTTTTGATGAGAAGAGTATCAAAATTCTGGGGGAGTATGTGACAATACTTACATTTCTATGGTCAATTTTGGAAATTGCAATTAGCCACAGATGCCATAAGACTATAGCCCTGTGGTAGGGCCCACCAAGATGGCCAAAGGAAGTTTCTTCATTTCAGGGCTAATCCATGGAGGAGCCCAGCATTTAAGCTGATACTCTGTAGCCCTTATACCCTTTAAAACAATCACCATGTGCCCCATTTCCTGAGAACTCTTCTAAGAAGAAAGCTCTAGTAAGAGCTAATCAAATAAATTGTCTTTGAGCATGTACATTTTCAAAATTGTTGATATTTACAATTTACTGATTTATTTTTAGAGTTGGAGTCTCAGTATGTCCCCCATGCCGGAGTGCAGTGATGAGGCCATAGCTCACTGCAGTCTCCAACCCCTAGAGTCAGGCCATTCTCCCACCTCTATCTTCCCAAGCCCTGGGATTACAGACGTAAGCCACCAAGCCTGGCAACCATGGTACCCAGAGTTATTTAGACGAGAAAATGTGTTCCCTTTTCAGATTCTATGATAATGGATTCTAATTATTCCACTTAATTAGATGCTAAATTAATCATTATTTGACTTATATTTTTGAAATTAACTTATGCATTTATTTCTTTTCATTTCTCCCCAAAACTTTCCCATTAACATCACCATCAGAATGTATGATTTATGAGAAAAGAAACACATGTTGTTTTGCATTTTACCACTATATTCTCAACACACAAAATAGTTAAATGAATGAATATATTAAAATCAAAAGAAGTTGTTGCTATAAGTAAATAAGAGAGATATTAGGGAAATAGAGCCAGACTTTTACAAACAACGTATACGAAGCAGATAGGTTTTGCCAATAAGTTTGACAGAACTTAGATTTGGAGCCCCCATGTCTCAGTCTGTTCTACTACTATAACGAAATACCATAGACTGGTAGTTTGCAAACAACAGAAATTTACTTCTCACAGTTCTGGAGGCTGGAAAGTGCAAGACTATGGTGCCAACAGATCGGGTGTCCAGTGAGGGCTGGCTTTCTGGTTCACAGATGATTGTCCTTTCACTGTGTCCTCACATGTTGGAAGAGGCAAGGAAGCTCACTGTGGCCTGTATTATGAGAGGTCTGCCCTCATGACCTAATCTCCCAAGAGCTTCACCTCCCTATACCATCAGCTTGGGAGCTAAGATTTCAAAGTATGAGTTTTGAGGGACACAAATATTCATTCCGTAGCACTCCACATACAGTAGGTTCCTTTTGTGTTTGCATGCAAGAGAAGTGAGGTTATTTTATTCAGATTCTTCATGAGTTAAGAGTTATACTGTCCTAAACAACAAATTGATCCTTTTCAATATATCCTCTGCGACTGAAAAAAAGTACTATGGAAACTTCCAGGATGTTTATAAAAACAAACTAAACTAAATAGGATCTAAAAGCTCTTCAAGGTTTCTTAAAGCTCTTAAAAACTGAGATAAGCCATTTCTGTTTCTATAAGAAGTTTTAGCAGCTCTATTTATGAGTAGAGCACAGGCCTGCATGGTGAGAGAGTCCATTGAAACAGAAGGCCCTAAACAGCTTTTTCCCAGAGATTGTTTTAAGTGGGACCAAGCAGATGAAATTTGAGAAACTGAAGTATTATAAGAACACCACTCCTCCTTCTCAAACTGTAGATGATGATTAAAATCTAACGCAGATCTTTGTTACTTTAGAGTAAGACTTTGATTTCTAAAAGAAAACATATTGACATTGAAGTGAATAAAACTTTTATTGCTGTCATATATCACTGACAAACCTAGGGGAAAGAGTATAAATGTCAGAGAAAGACACCCTTGGATTCATATTCTAACTCTAACCATCATTAGCTGAGTGTCACTGGGCAAAATACTTTAAATTCCTGAGGTTCAATATTTTCCCCTTCTTATAATTGAACATACAAAAACTGAGCCCACTGCTTGCTTTTCAAGATTTCATGCAATTGCCTATTTAGGTATGAAAACAGTGCCCAGTAAAGCAAAAGTAATTGGTCCCCATCTTTCTTCTAAAAATGTGCCCTTTTTTAGATGACTTACACCCTTTCCCAGTAAAGGAGTGAAAAGTGGCTGAGAGAGTGCAAAGGATAGACACACCATTTGCAGGTGAGCTAAGGAATTGTGTGCACAGTGAGACCAGCTTCCGCTTCATGATACCTCGGGGGACTACTGGAATTTCGACGTATTCAAGGGGGCACTTGGTTAAGAAATATTTAATAAGGTTGTACAATGTACCAGGAACTGTGGGAAGCTAGATAATGTGCCCCAGAGCAGAATTCCACAGAATCAAACATCACATTTTAATAACTATCTCAACAGTCTCTTCTGCTTCAGTGTGAGTTTCTGCAATGTGAATAAGCTCCCATGTGCTTGATGAATAGGGGGCTGATGTTAGCATAATGGACAAGTCATATTAGCTCAAATGTGATTTTTCCCAGCCAGTTAATTTTTGTGTAATATCAGCTGAGCCCAGCAAGCCATTGAGGAAAACAGGCCTGTACCTCATGCCCATTCTTCTCCTGTGGTTCCAATTGACCACCTGTTCTGTTTGGGGAGTCATTTTCCTGATTTGCCTGCATTTTGACCTTGTCCCCATGACTCAGCAACCTCAACTCTTCTTGAATTTGTTTTGTCAAGCTGCTTTTCCCTTTTCTAAGGCAAAGTCCTATATTTTTCAGAGTGGTTTGTTTGTTTGTTTCTATAGGATTTAGCGTGTTTTTTTTAATGCTAGTATTTTGATATGGATTGCAATTGTTTCACTATCATTTTTTTATATCAGGTTGGGAGTCACCCAACAATCCTATTAACATTTTCCCCAAAAGCCCTATTTTTATGCACATTTTCTCATAATGCTTTTAAAAGTCACATTATAGAAGAATTTTTGTTACTAACTTCCATAAAAGCCAGAGAAATGGAGGTTACACTTGAACCTTAGGAAACTTTCTCTAAGATTTGTACCCTGAGTTCTAACACCACCAGTGACAATCACTGTAACAGCCCATCCCTTCTATTGGAAAATTTCCTCCTGGATACCAGAGTTCAGTGTACCACCTATGTGGTCCCCAAAACCCCTTTGATTTTTAACACAACAGTGATCTCATGTTAATCTAATTTCTCATTGATTTCTCAATGTCAAACACAGATTCTGTCTATAATAATTAAAGTTGTAATGGTTTGTCATTGTTTTGTACAGCATTTACCCTATTGTCTGATATATATTACAGGGTATCAAAAAGCAGTTCCTGAATGACAGAATGAATTAATGTTCCACAGTGTGCACATATCAGAGGGGAACCAGAAAATTCATCAAGAGAGTCCGTGCCTACAGTTATCATAAGCACATCGTCATCAATATCCAAATTCAATAGGTAATTGCAGCTTATATTTTTTAGCTTTTGTAGCCTACCCAAATCCCATCATTTCCAGGGGTCCTATTCTATTTTAGATCAATCATTCTTAAGGTAAGTTTTATTGCCAGTGTTACAGGTGGTAAAATAAAAGGACCAGAGGGTTAAAAAAGCAGTTTGACTACAGTGACACAGGTATTTCAGGTTCCACGGCCTTTACAACGCACGTGTTCTCTTTCCTAGCCAGATTGGCCCTGAATTACTACAATTATTCCCAGGGATTCCTGCTTAGTAAGACTCCTGAAAGGATTATTTAGTATACAGGGTTTTTGATTCCTGACACATTATCCTTTGTGTTCCTGTGGGCTAAGTAGTTGAGGAATTAACATATTTTGTATGGATTAATACTTTCATTTAATATCTCTGAGGAGTTGGTTTTACAGCATTGTGTGATGTTTTGTGCATGCTGATTTGAAGGGGCAGGAAAGAGAATGCTTACTTATTGACATTTTGGTTTTGGTAAATAAAGTGACCTTTAGCTTTCAGTCACACACTTGAATTTAAGTAAAGATAAATGAAAATCTGGAAACCCTGGCTAAAAATCAAGTCTATTTAGAACGAGATATGTGTTGTGCTCAGAGGAAAATACTTATTACTGCTTCCGTCAGGGCTGTTTTCCTCTAAAATATCCAGATATTCATGAAGGACGGATTAGACAAATAAATCCAAATCAGTCTTATTTTTCTTTACAAAGGCATTGATAATATGATTTTCTTAAAAGACTAAGATGTAGGCTGGCGTTGTGGCTTACACTTGTAATCCCAGCACTTTGAGAAGCCGAGGTGGGTGGATCACCTGAGGTCAGGAGTTCAAGACCCTCCTGGCCAACATGGCGAAACATTGTCTCTACTTAAAATACAAAAATTAGCTGAGTGTGGTGGTGGGCACCTGTAATCCCAGCTACTTAGGAGGCTGAGGCAGGAGAATCACTTGAACCCAAGAGGCAGAGGTTGCAGTGAGCCGAGATCGTGCCATTGCACTCCAGCCTGGGCGACAAGAGCAAAACTCTGTCTCAAAAACAAAAAGACTAAGAAGTAAATTATCATAGCCCCTGGCACCCCACCTTCATGCATTTCTTCCAGAAAGATTTATTTAGTGTATATTATGGTACAGGTACTGTACTAACTGATGGAGCTATGTAGGAGAATTGAAAACAGGATAAGAATCTATGCTTTTAAAGAAAGAAGGGTTCTGTATATCCTTTTCTCATCTATATTTTGAGTGCACACCCACTGTGCAGATAGAAGTAAATGCACAGACACAGATTCAGTCTTTGTGTATATAAACATGAACTGGACTTTTTTTTGCTGTCAGAGAGGTTTTGGGAATGAGCCAAGTACAAATTATTTTACAGCAAGCCAGTGAACTGTCAAAATGAATTCAAATGTCTATCTCTCCTTACCTCAACCTACGTTACACACATATGCCTATTTTGGTTTACCTTCTGATCAGTCTCTTCCCACTGCTTTACTTCCTATCGGCAGTTCCAGTCCCTCTCCAGGAATGTCTGGACCACCATCCTCCTTTAACCGGATGCAGCCATAATGATACTGACCTCAGCAGAGAGGTGATACATGAAGGTTACACATTCCTATACCTCAGTCTCATAATAGTACGTCACTAATATATGACTGATGTGTGTGGATAGCAGAAAGACCATAACAGACACATAAAGAGAGAAAGAGCTGTGGCTAGACCTAGCACTACTTTTTAATACAATTTTCTGCTATATTATGAAGGCAAGACTGATATGTGGGGGTAGCTGAAAGAAAAAAAAAAAACACAGAAAGAAAGATAGAGAGTTGGCACTCCTATAGTCCATTATATTGCAAATTCTCCCACCCCCTTCCCCCTCTTTTGAGCACCTTACCCTCTATGCACAGAACCTGGTATCCCTTTAGGATCTCAACCACTTCCTTGCCTGGACAATGGCACATACTAATTCACAGAGCACAGTGTCTGGTTTCTGAGAAATTCTTCTTGAATATCTGAAAGGGTTTTAACAGAACAGTCCAAGAGTGGGTCTCTGATGGCTATTTGGCGTTTCAACTCGACTGGGTCACAGGGCACCCAGACATTTGGCCAAATATTATCTTGAGTTTGTGTGAGGGTATTCCCGCTTGAGTTAACCTTTGAATCAGTACACAGAGCATTCCAGATTGCCCCTCCCAATGTGGCTAGGGCTCATCAAATCAATTGAAGGCCTGAATAGAACAAAAAGGCTGCATGAGAGGAAATCCTTTCTGCCTGACTGCTTTGCTGAACGTTGGCCTTTTCTGGCCTTCTAACTTGGACTGAAACATGTACTCTTCTCGGGTCTTGAACCTGGTGCTTTTCAGACTTGAACTTAACCATAGGCTCTCCTGGTTCTCAACCCTTCAGATTTGGACTGGAACTACACACCAGCTCTCAAGGTTCATCAGCTTGCTAACTTCAGACTGAAAGAGAGCAAGAGGGAGAGACTCAGAGAAAGAGAAAACCAATAAGAGATATATATGTACACACACATGCACACACACACACACACACACACACACACACACACACACACACGATGATTCTGTTTCTCTGGAGAACACTCACTAAAATAGGTCCAGTCTTATGTAAGTCTTGTGGCCAGTGCGAGATGAATGTATGTTTCCTTATTGTTTTTTTCCTAGTAACTTTTGGTTTATTGTGCAAAGCATGACTGCAAACACTCATATACACACTCATTCTCATTTACATATACTCTCCAAATATCCTGTGAAACCATAGAAAAAAGAGAACCATTTTCCCATAGGTCACATAATTCAAAGGCATTACCACAGTCCACAAATTGAGTACATATTTCATATTACCATGCAGAGTCATTTAAATTCTTTTCCTTATCCTTCTTTTCTACACTAATTTTTGAGGCCAGCCTGTGTAGTAAAAATAATTCTTATAGATTTTAAATTTTATTTGCAGTTAGTTTTCAAAAAAATGGATGCTATCAACAAGCCCCTGGTATATCAGCACCCTGTCCCTAACTCTGCATAAATAGAGTGGAAGCTTTGAAATTTAAAGATTTTTGTATTTTTTTTTCCTTTTGGACATCTAAATTGAATTCCCGGGCATTTGTGCTTTTTCTCCCAGAATACTCTGTATGTGGAAGAGGAGCAGTGCAATAAGGATTTGTTTTGCCCATTGCAGAGATAATTCTCACAGCTCCTGGCATCCCAGGGCTCCATGAGAGACGTCCCCTTACACTTAGGCTTGTGAATCTTATTCATGGGTGGATGCCACCTGGCATTACAAATGCCACGACTCCCTCATTATGATCCTGTAAGCACATTGAGAGCAGGGGTTTGGTGTGTTTTGTTCTTTGTCTTATGCCCCAGCTCTTAAATCACTGCCTGCATAGTTGGTTCTCAATATATAGGATCAAAAGCACTGGATTAATTCATGCTTCCAAAACACACTTTTTGGGGTATACTGGTGCCAGGAACTGTGAAAAAGAAAGCTAAGTGGAGTGTACAAGAGAGAATGCCAAGACAAATGTAGCAGACCTAAAGTCTAATGAGTTACAGACATAGAAGGAACATGCTAAGTGGTAGCCACAGGGAATGAAACAATATAGAGGGGCATCTATGGCCCAGCATCGTTTTCTGTTTTAAGCTTATTGTATTTGAATGGCACATTGCATTGTCTTTCTCAGACCTTCCTCTGTTTACGCACAGTTAAGCAACAAGATAAAACATTTTATCTTATTTCCATTGAAAATGTTGAGTTCTAAAGTTTTTAACAAACAAAAGCATAAAAATTGAATTATAGAAGAAATAGATACCCCTGTAGCTGTATTATATTTATTTCAGAGTGATTTTTTTTAATGATAGATTTTTAAATGTAACCATACCAATTGTGTCATATTGTTATTAGCCTGCTTGGTATTCATCTGAAAATATTATTATTTTATTTTTCTTTTTAGGGACAGAGTCTTGCTCTTGTCACCCAGGCTGGAGTACAGTGGCACATCTTGGCTCACTGCCTCCGCCTCCCGGGTTCAAGCGATTCTCCTGTCTCAGCCTCTCGAGTAGCTGGGATTACAGGCACCCGCCACCATGCCTGGCTAATTTGTGTATTTTTAGTAGAGACGGGGTTTTGCCATGTTGGCCAGGCTGGTCTCCAACTCCTGACCTTGTGATTCACTCGCCTCGGCCTCCCAAAGTGCTGGGATTACAGGCATGAGCCACCGTGCCCAGTCAAATATTATTTTTTAATGGTCTGAAATGTCAGTTCAGCTATTTTGAGACATTTATTATAATGCTGGCTTACTCTCAGGTTCTGTAAAATCAGCTACTTAAACTACGTATTGTTAAAATGAAAAGACTTTAAATATAATAAACTGGATGACAGAAAAACACGGTAAATATTTTCCAAAGTTATATATTACATCCCAGGACTTACTAGTAAAATTAGAGTCATTGGAATTTACAATTTTACTTCTGATAAATATTAGTGAGTTCAAAAAGTCATTGAATGGGGAATTTGAGGGAAGTAAAGAATCAAAGATTAATTCCCACGTGAAATAAAACTTTAAAGACTTTAAGTATTCTGTATTTAAGTCAATATGGCTTCATCTTGTCAAATAGTGCAACAGTAACAAAAAGCAATTAATATTTACACAACATCTCTATTGTGTCAAGCCACAGAATAAGACCTTGATTCCTAAAAAATATATATATATATATATATATATATATGCTAATAACAAGTGATCAAATTTAAACTTTAAAATAAATTAATAAGGTGTTTACTCCTCAACTGCCTATTTAACAAATGAAGCTATAGTGAGAAGCTTATGGTGGTTAGGTAACTACACAAGGCCAGTAAATGTCAGAACTTGGGCTACAATTCGTTAGGTGTCAACTTTATTATCCATGAAGTAATATTGCCTCTCACAGAGGGAAATGGGGAGAAAAAAGGAGGAAGGAGTAGAAAGAACAAGTGTAGAGTGAATGCATGGCTCTGAGGAATAGTTGTGGGTTCTCTCAGTTTAGACAGCAATTTATATGTAAGGCATGTATGTCTTCCTGCAGGCTTCAGCCGGAGTATCTTAGCTTTAAATTGGCTTCTACCTTTTGCTCACCAGCTTGGATGTTTGTGCAAATTTATAATGACTCTCTTTGCTGTCCCCCTCTTTGGTTTTGGACATTGATGTTTCACAAATTTCTCAACCACACACCTCATTATAACACAGCAATCTCGGCACACTCTTACCTTCTTTTCCCGCCTTCCAGAACTTTGCCCCAGGACTCAGTTCCAGGACTTCCTGGGCACCTGAAATGAGAGTTCAAGGATGTTTTATCGTTAGAAAATTCATTGCCAAACATTCTTTTTAAAGCTCATCAAACAGATAATCAGCCTTAATTCTTGATTCTGTCAGATACATACACTAACAGCCAGACAAATAAAGGAAAACAAAGTTAAAAAAAAAAAAAAAAAAGAGGTAGTTATCAATGCATCAGAAGACTGTGGAATAGCCTTTTTTTTCTAGGCTTATTATTCATTTTCACTTAAGTGTTACAGCTGTGAGTGAAGAGTAGCCAGCCTTTTTTAATCAATCAAAAATCTTTTTTGGTTCACTGTGCAAAAAGAAAGAGAGTTGGCACTGCCATTTTATTTTGTTTTTCACTTGTCCATCAATTCTTTTCAGACTCCTCGGGGTAAGTAAAATACAGGTTTGTCAACCCTGTGGAGTATCCGATATGGGATTAAATTTACCTGCTGCTTTAAATTGCCTCAATCCAGGACATTTATGCAATCATTTCCCTTGATTATTGAATTATGTTCGCAATTTTCAACACTTAAAAGACAATATCCAAGAAGAATTTTATATGAAAAGAGAAACACATTGGTTTGTAACAAAGGGAAATTTTACTAGGTTTTTCTGTACTTCTCTAATGTTTCATTTCCAAAGATTTAGTTAGTGTAGAGTACATAGTATATTGCTATCAAGAGTTAATAGACAATATTCAGCAAACAAGCATACTGCCTTTATAAACAAGTATTTCTCTGAAGGAGTAGTTTGAAACACAGAGTTTCAGATCTCTGATGATAGAGAGAGTTGTGTTTTTGTTACAAAAGCATTAACTCAATAATTCCAGCATTTGTAGTATGGACTACATTATTATCCAACCTGGTTCTCTGGGACTCATTATGAATTTTTTGGGCCTAGCATTTTTGCATTTGTGTGATCTTTCTTCCAATAAATAGATACATTTCTAAAACTGAGTTGCATTATTATTTTGGTATAAAGATGAATGGAATCCAGTCTAATTGTGTTTCTTTATTTTTCTGATATTATTATTATTATTATTATTATTATTATTATTTTCAGAGAGTGAGTCTCACCCTGTTGCCCAGGCTGGAGTGCAATGGGGCAGTCATAGCTCACTGTAACCTCAAACTCCTGGGTTCAAGTGATTCTCCCACACCAGCCTTCTGAGTAGCTAGGACTACAGGTGTGTTTCACCATTCCTGGTTAATGTTTTAAAGATTTTTTGAAAAGTGGGGGAGTTTGCCATGTTGCCCAGGCTGGTGTCGAACTCCTCCCCTCAAGTGATCCTCCTGCCTCAGCTTTCTAAAGTATGAAGATTACAGGGCCCCCATAACCAGCCCTGGTTTTACAGTAAATAAGAGCATTTGTTTGCACCCTTAATATAGCTACAGGCCCTAAAATGCTACAGCTGCAGGGCCTAAAAACGTAAGTAAATTTTGTTGACTCTGCTGAAGTTCAAGGTGGGTGACTATACACATGGCATGATTTCAAGATCTGTTTCAGATTCAAATTTTCCAAAACCACATCACTTATTGCAGTTCTATGCTTCCTTGGTCATTGACCTAAGATGTTTACTTTTTACATTGTTCATTTGGTAAAAGATCTGTGGTTGCTATGGACTTTATGAAGACATATTTTATCCTGAGGTGACAGAGGTTATCAAGTTAAATTTGTTTTTGTTTATGGAGTTCTCAAAAGTTAATTTTTCAGATTATCTAAGTGGGATTGTGGTAGGAATAGGGTGTCTGACATCATAGGCTGGTATTAAAGGAGTTGTATAGAAGCTCTGAAAGACTAGAAATAGGGTGTACAGAGAGTTCGCCCATCTGGTTCCAAAACTTGCTCTATCCACAGACTTTCTTTACTAAGTTAATGCCAGCAATTTCATTCTAGGTGCACAGGAAAAAACCCTGAGATATCTTTGGTTCCCTATTTTTTCTCATGTCTTCTATTAAATCGCATTGTCTCTACTCTCAATAAAGATTCACTTCTCTCCACATCCCATTGCTATTACTCTTGTCTAAACAATTATCACCTGTCTGAAATATTGCAATAACCACAGTTGGTCTCTGTGTTTGTATCCTTGCCACTCTTGTAATCCTTCTATATTAGTCCACTTTCATACTATATAAAGAAGTGCTTGAGACTGGGTAATTTATAAAGGAAAGTGGTTTAACTAACTCACAGTCCAGCATGGCTGGAGAGGATTCAGGAAACTTACAAGCATGGCAGAAGGCAAAGGAGACACAAGGCACCTTCTTCCCAAGGTGGTAGGAAGGAGAAGTGCTGAGCAAAGTGAAAAGAGTCCCTTATAAAACCATCAGATCTCATGAGAACTCACTTATTATCATGAGAGGAGAGAAACTGTCCCCATGATCCAATTATCTTCATCTGGTCTTTCCTTTGACACATGGGGATTATGGGATTATAATTTAAAATGAGATTTGGGTGGAGTCACCAAGCCTAACCATACCATTCCACCCCTGGCCCTTCCAAAATCTCATCTACCTTTCACATTTCAAAACCAAGCATACTTTCCCAACAGTGTCCAAAGTCTTAACTCATTCCAGCATTAACCCAAAAGTCCAAGTTTAAAATCGCAACTTAGACAAGGCAAGTCCCTTCCACCTATGAGCCTGTAAAATCAAAAATAAATGAGATACTTCCCAGATACAATGGTAGTACAGGATCAAATAAATGTTCCCATTTCAAAGGAGATAAATTGGCCAGAACAAAGGGGCTGTAGGCTCCATTTTTGTCCAAAATCCAGTGGGACAATCAAACCTTAAAGCTCCAAAATGATCTCCTTTGACTCCATGTCTCACATCCAGGTCATACTGATGTAAGAGGTGGGTTCCTGTGGTTTTGGGTAGCACTGCACTGTGGCTTTGCAGGGTATAGCCCCATTCCCGGCTGCTTACATGGACTGCTATTGAGTGTCTGTAGCTTTTCCAGGGACACAGTGCAAACTGTCAAAGGATCTACCATTCTGGGGTCTGGAAGACAGTGGCCATCTTCTCACAGCTTCACTAGGTAATGCCCCAGTGGGGACTCCTTTTGGTGGCTCTGGCCCCACACTTCTCTTTCACACTGACAGAATCCTAGTAGAAGTTCTACACGAGGGCTCCACTCCTGCAGCAAACTTTTGCCCGAACATCCAGGCATTTCCATACAACCTCCAAAATCTTAATGAAGGTTCCCAAACCTCAATTCTTGACTTCTGTGCACTCTTAGGCCCAATATCACATGTAAGCTGCCAAGGCTTGGGGCTTGCATTCTCTGAAGCAATTGCCTGAGCTGTACATTGGCCCCTTTTAGCCAAGGCAGGGTTGCAGGTTAGCAAGTCCTGAGTGTGCACAAAGCAGCAAGACCCTGGGCCAAGCCCAGAAAACCATTTTTCTCTCCTACACTTCAGGACCTGTGATGGGAAGGGCTGCTGTGAAGACCTCTGACATGCCCTGGAGACATATTCTCCATTGTCTTGGCAATTAACATTTCGTTCCTGGTTACTTATGCAAAATTTTGACTTGAATTTCTCCTCAGAAAATTGGTTTTTCTTTTCTATTACGTTGTCAGGCTACATATTTTTCAAACTTTTATGCTCTGCTTTTCCTTTTAAACGTAAGTTCCAAGTCCAAATCATTTCTTTGTGAGTGCATAAAACTGAATGATTTTAAGGCACCCAAGTGACATCTTCAAGGCTTTGCTGCTTAGAAATTTCTTTCACGAGATACCCTAAGTCATCTCTATCAAGTGTAATGTCCCACAGATGTCTAGGGCAGTGGCAAAGTGCCACCAGTCTTTTTGTGAAAGCATAGCAAAAGTCACCTTTATTCCAGTTCCCAACAAGTTTCTCACTTCCATTCGAGAACAGCTCAGCTTGGACTTCATTGTCCTTATCACTATTGGCATTTTTGTCAAAGCCATTCAACAAGTCTCCAGGAAGTTCTGAACTTTATCACATGTTCCTGTGTCATTCTGAGCTCTCCAAACTGTTTCAATCTCTACCTGTTACCCAGTTCCAAATTTGCTGCCTCATTTTCGAGTGTCTTTATAGCATCACCCCACTCTCGGCAGTACTAATTTACTTTATTGGTCTGATTTCATATAACTATAAGAAAGTGCCTGAGACTGGTAAGTTATAAAAGAAGGAGGTTTAATTGACTCACAGTTCAGTATGGCTAGGGAGGCCTCAGCAAAATTACAATTGTGGCGGAAGGCGAAGGGGAAGCAAGACGCTTCCTTCACAAGGTGGAAGGAAGAAGTACTGAGTGAAGGGGGAAGAACCCCTTACAAAACCGTCAGATCTTGTGAGAACTCGCTCACTATCACAAGAACAACATGGGGAAAACCACCTCCATGATCCAATTACCTCCACCTGGTCTCTCCCTTGACATGCGGGCATTATGGGGAATATAATTCAAAATGAGATTTGGGGTGGGGTCACAAATCCTAACCGATCACTTTCCAAACACAGGGGCCAAAACAATGCTGTTAAACCTATTATTAGATGTCATCCACCTGCTTCATACCCTTTGCTGCTCACTTCTTTTCTCACAGAGTAAAACCAAAGTCTTTGCTGGATTTACGCAGCTTTATATAATCTGGCTCCTCATTTCCTTCTTATGTCATCTCCTATTTCTCTCCTCCATAATGGCTACATGGTAGACCTATAAAGCTCCTGGAATCTACTGGGCACTCACTGCCTCAGGAACTCTGCACTGATACTCTCTCATATTCCCTTTTTGGTTGGTCCTTTCTCTCCTTTACTCCATACCATATTTCTGTCATTTTCTCCATGAGACTAACAGTGCCCACTGCTTCTAATCTCTACCATAGACTCTACCTTAACTCTCTTCCCAGATCTATTTTACCATATAATTTTAACCTTTCAATATAGCATTTTATTATCTATCATTTATTGATTACTATCTGTCTTCCCAGAGATAAAGATTATTTATTGTCCATTTTTGTCTCTGGTGTGCTTATAAACCCTAGGACAATTCTTGACAAATAATCATCACCTGGCATCTCCAACATTTTGCATTGTTTTTTGGAAGACAAGGGAACTTTGCCAATTTTAACATTTTACCTGAGACCAGTGCCAGAAACTAGAATTAAAAGAATAATATATCTCCTTTTTCTTTCTTTGTCCAATTTTGCTCAGGCAGAGCAAAAATAAAATTTTGATTAAGTCTAGCCTTTATTATTCTTCTAATGAGTACCTATGATAGTGATTTAGAAAACTCATTGAATGAAGTCCAAAGGCCCCTGTGAGTCCTTAAAACATAGGTTTTAATGACTAATCTAATGACCAATAGATTTAATAATTAGTAATGGGAACATGGCTGCACTTAGCATTACTCAACCTAAAAAGAGACCACGACTAGAAGTAAAGATGAGGCTTCTGGCCAGAGGGTCATTGATACCAGAGGAAATGACTGTTTTGGTTAATCCTTCCCCTCTGCTATGGATATCCTGGAATATTACATCATTATCCTACCCCAGCTGAACCTAAAATTTATAGAAACACAATTTTGTCTTGAATATGAGTATTTAGGAATATATAACTTCAAAATTTAGGAGACATTTAAAAAATAGTTTAACTATTTTAGTGGTTATTTTAATATTAAAATCTTTTTAAGGTTATTTTGGAGGTTTTCACAGAGAGACCTGAGACCATGTTCCAATGCACTCTACAAAAAGGACTTCTGGACTTTCACCAAGAAGACAAAATTCTGGCAGGATAAATTGATAATAGTGCAAGGGTTATTCTAAAAAATCAAAGCCTGTAGCTTACTTTAGAAAACCAACTTGCAAAGAAGCAATATGTTAAAGTAGAATAGATCAATTGGTCAGCACTAGCCTTCTCTCCTTTGTAAAGTGCTACAGAGGAATGCTGCATATTGATTATGTGATTCTGTTCAGTAGAACCTCTCTCTCTCACACACACACACACACACATGCACACATACACACACACACACACGCACATTCATTCTTGCTCTCTCTCTCTTTCTCTCTGGTTTGGAAACTCATAATATTTTTTCACAAGTATTGTTGTACAGGCCTTCAACAGGCTCTTGACAAATCGGAGCACCCTTATTTTCTGTAATTTCTATCTCAAATTAACAAATATTTTTTCAAAAACATAAAAAGAGTTTTCACGTATACTTACACAGGAGGTGTTTTGGTCAACTATTGCTGTGTAACAACTTACAGCAATTACTGGCAGAAGACAAAAAGAATGAACTGCTCTCATGTGTTTGCAGGTTGGCTGGGGCAGCTGTACTTCATGCTAAGTTAAGGTCACCTAGTGAGGCTGGGCTCTGCACATCTCTTTCGACTTGTGGGGCCTATGGGGATGACTAAGGCTGTTTTTGTTTGTTTGTTTGTTTGTTTTTCTTAGTGAAGATATAAGCACAAGAGCACTCTCTGAAATACGCAAGATTGCTTAAGGACTAAACTAAGAGTTTATGCAAGGTCATTCTTGTCCAAATCACAATAACAAATTCAAGTTTTATAGAAGAAGCCAAAGTAAACAGGAGTAGATTAGACTTCACCTTTCCTAGGAGTTACTTTAAAATCACGTGCTAAAGAACCTACATCCAAGAACAAGTTCAGAATTAGGCCCAATATTTTAAACTACTGCAGAAGATTTTGCAAAATAGCAACAGACAGTATACAGGTTTTTTATATATTGAGTATTCTTATATATAAAAAAGCTCTACAGATATAGTCAAATAGAAAAAAAAAATCTGAATTCTTTCCCACCTCTATTAAAGCTGGTAACATTACAATACAATGCTCCTGAGTTTATTGTTTCAAATCACCAATTAATGTCTTTAGCCATTTAACATTCAGAGTAAAGGAGGAACTCTTTCTGTGTTTGTGGGTTTGTTTGAGTGTTTATCTGTGGCTATAATTTTAAAATGACTATGATTACATAGATAAAGGGAAGTGGAATTTCCCAAGATGAAAATGTTCATCTGGTAATTTTATGAACAAATGGAGCATCTAAGAATAGTCAAACTGCTACATATCACCAAACAAATGTCTTGCTGGTTTTAACCCAACAAATCTATTGTGGAAAAAAAAATATGTAAAGAAGTTACAGAGAACAGTTGCCTCTATTCCTGCTTCCCCTTTCTTGGTTTACTATCTACAAAGCCTTCTACTCATGCAGAATAATTTTGAAATCGTCTTAATTCCTCTCCTTCTCTTGGTCTCCTCACCACCACACCAAAGCAATGCCTAGGTCCTAAGCAGCCTACACCTCTACTTGCACATAATACTCATCATTTTATAATAATTATTATTTTTTGCTACAGCCATCTATTCTTCAGAGAGGCAGAGAAAGGGGCAGTGGTAAAAAAAAAAAAAAAAAAAAAAAAAAAAAAAAAAAAAAAACATTGACTCAAAGAGTTAGAGTTTCTGACTTTCTGACTGTAAGAGTCATGTCCACCACTTTCAGCCTGTTATACAACCTTTGGTTCACTTAGAGAACTTCTATATGTCTATTCCTTCACCTTTAAAATAAAGGAGCCAGGCATGGTGGCACACTGTAGTCCCAGCTACTTGTTGGGGAGGGGGGAATTTGAGTTAGGAGGATCACTTGAGCCCGGGAGTTTGAGGCTGCAATGAGTTATGATCCAGCAGCTACACTCCAGCCTGGGCAACAGAGTGAGACTCCATCTCTAAAAATGAGTGAATAAAAATAAAGATATAAAATAAGAGAAAACATTCCACCTAAAGATATGTCACCTCGAGTTTTAATCATTCTTTCACATCATGGTTACTCTTAGATCATACTCCAACTTCTACAATAATACATCATTACCTATACTATAAATTTTGAAATCTTCAACAAGACAATGCAAATCTCCTTTTGTTTGTGACCACAGTCCTTTTGTAATTCCACCCCCTCCTATGTTCTTATAAAGATCCTGCGACAATACCTTCATTTGAGACACTGAGCAGGCCATGCCCAGAAGTTACTCTTACCCTAGATTGCCCTGCACCTCAATCTTTGTTTATCCTTTTCATCCTTTAAAGTTTACCTAAAACACCCCTTCCTTTGTAAATATTCCCAAATATTTGAGTGAGAATATGCAGATCATTTCTGGTGGCACATTTTCTTTTTATATTTTGATTAGCTACACACATCACTCATCCTAATATACAGTCAATATTGCACAGCTTTGTCTCACCTGTTGATTGCATGTCCTTTGAAAGCAGGATTATAATAACCTTATCATAATTTTCAATTTTATTACCCAAGTGCATTCCTATATCAAACTTCCTGTTTACATTTGTTGATTTAAAATGAGCAAATTTACCAGGATCCTGATGTCTCTCTTTAGAAATTTAAATAAATATTCTTTTTAAAAAATATATTTATTGGGCCAGACATGGCGGCTCATGCCTGTAATCCCAGTGCTTTGGGAGGACGAGGCAGGAGGATCACCTGAGGTCAGGAATTCAATACCAGCCTGGCCAACATGGTAAAACCCCATCTCTACTGAAAATATATATATATATATATATATATATATATATATATATATATAAAATAGCCAGGCTTGGTGGTGTGCACCCGTAGTCCCAGCTACTCAGGAGGCTGAAGCAGGAGAATCCTTGAACCCAGGAGGCAGAAACTGCAGTGAGTCAAGACCATGCCACCACACTCCAGCCTGGGCAACAGAATAAGACTGCATATCAAAAAAAAAAAAAATATATATATATATATGCGTGCACATATATATGCAAACACACACACACACACACACATATATATATATTTATTTATTTATTTATTTATTTATTTATTTAGTGGGGGATGTAGTTGTTCCCACAATTTAGTGCTATTTTTAAGTTTTTTTCAATTTTACTAAGATATAATTGACAAATACAAATTGTACATGTTTTTGATGCTATTGAAGGTGGGGGTGTTTTCTTAATTTGCTATATGTACATACTGCGAAATGACTACTTCAATCAAATTGATTCACAGATCCATTACCACACATAGCTGTCATTGTGTGTGTGTGTGTGTGTGTGTGAGAGAGAGAGAGAGAGACAAAGAGAGAGAGAGACAGAGAGATGAGAACACTTAAGATCAAATCTCTTAGCATATTTTAAGTAAACAATGTAATATTAACTATAGTGATCATACTGTACATTAGATCCCAAAAATTTATTCAAATCATAACTGAAAGCTTGTACCTTAAGGACAATACCTTCCCATTTACCCCATTCCCCAGTCCCTGGCAACCAGCTTTCTACTCTCTGCTTCCATTAGTTTGAATTTTGTAGATTCCCATATAAATAATATCATGCAGTATGTGTATTTCTGTACCTAGCTTAATTCATTTTGCATAATGTCCTCCAGATTCAGTCATGTTGTCAAAAATGGCAGGATTTCCTTCATTTTTAAGTGTGAATAATATTCTATCACACACACATATATACATACCACAATATTTTATCCATTAATTGATAAACACAAGTTGTTTAAATTGTTTTCATATCTTTACTATTGTGAATAATGTTGCAATAAACATAGGAATAAAAACACTAATTTGATTTCCTTTAAATATATACCCAGAAATGAGATTGCTGGATCATATATATGGTAGTTCTATGTTTAAATTTTGAGGAACCTCAACACTGTTTTTCGTAATGGCTGCACTAATTTGTGACCTCATTTACAGTGTGCAAGTATTCCCTTTTCTCCGCATTCTTGCCAACACTTGTCTTGTATTTCTTGTCTTTTTGATAATAGCCACCTTTATAGGTGTGAAGTGATAACCCATTGTGGTTTTGATTTGCATTTTCTTGATGAATAGTGATGTTGAACAGCTTTTTATATATCTCTTGGCCATTTATATGTCTTCTTTGGAAAATGCACATTGAGGTCCTTTGTCCGTATTTTAATGGGGTTATTTGTATTTTTGAATCAAATTATAGTATCTATTTATATATTTTTGATATTAACCCTTCATCAGATATTTGCTTTGGAAATCTTTTCTCCCATTCTGTAGCTTGCTTTTTCATTTTGTTGACTGTTTTCTTTGCTGTGAAGAAGAAACTTTCTAGTTTGATGTAGTTCCACTATATTTTTTCTTTTTTCTCATGTCATATTTTTAAAAAATTATTGCAAAAATCACTGTCACAGAGTTTTGTTTTGTTTTGTTTTTTTGTTTTTTTTAACCTGTGTTTTCTTCTAGGAGGTTTAGGGCTTCGGGTCTTATATTACACTCTTTAATTCATTTCCAATTAAGTTTTATATATGGTGTAAGATGAAAGTCCAAATTCATTTTTGCATCTGAATATCTTTTCCCCAACATCATTTATGGAAGAGAATAACCCTTCCCTATTGTGTATTCTTGGCACCCTTGTCAAAGATATGTTCACTTTGTATGTGTAGGTTTATTTCTGGGCTCTTTGTTGTGTTCCATTTGTCTATGTGTCTGTTTTTACGCCATTACCATACTTTTGATCACTGTATGTTTGAAATATTGTTTGAAATCAGGAAGTGTGACACCTCCAGCTTTTTCCCTCTTTCTCAATACTGTTTTGGTTTTTTGGGGTCTTTTGTCGTTCCATAAAAAAGGTAGGATTTTTTTTTTTTTCTATTTCTGTGAGAAATGCAACAGAAAGAATAGTAGAGAATACATTAAATTTGTAGAACATTTTGAGTAGTATGGCTATTTTAACTATTAATTCTTCCAATCTATGAACATGATATATATTCATTGTGTTTCCTTCAATTTCTTTTATCAGTGTTTCATAGTTTTCTTGGAAATATTTTAGCTTTTGGGTTAAAATTATTTTTTAACCAAAAACAATTTTTATTGTTTTTGATGCTATTGAATATAGGAATGTTTTCTTAATTTTTTTCAGATAGTTTGTGACTAGTGCATAGAAACACAGTGCTGTATGTTGATTTTGTATCCTGCAACTTTACTGAATTGATTTCTTAAAGCTACAATTATCCTGAACAGAACAGAAACTGTCATGATTTCCTCCATCTACTTCTTATATTATGTTCTTTGATTTTAAGGATGGGGGAATTATCTATCCAATTGCCAGAAAATTTTGTTATAATTCTGGCTTATTTCTCATCCTTTAATTCTTGTTAATTGAAGTTCCCAAGGAGACATCCAATAAACAAAACCATTTCTGCACATATATTCTAAGGAAATAGAAAGTTCAAGGAATTTTCAGATAATTGCCAAAATATTATTATTAATCATTGATCACTTAATAGTTTTAATAATAGCATTTGATGATAAATGTATTATTTGTTAAATAATAATATTAAATGAAGCTAAATATCAAATGATATTATCATTTAATAAAAAATAATCATTGAATAAATAACATTATTCATCATTTAATATTATTTGATTATAATCATTTATCATTTAATTTGCAGATGTGGTTTGGTGTGAGCCCATATGTGCCAGTTCTCTAAATTCCAGAATTAGGCAAAATTATCTACCCAGTTTCAGGAAGGATTAGACTGAGGTAGATTCTTTCAGACTTAGAGGTTTGCTAGGTAAGAATTAGAATTGCACTGTCTAACGAGGTAGCCACTCACTATGTCCAGTTAATGAACACTTGAAATGTACCTAATCCAAATTTATATGTGTAACATGTCTAAAATACATATCAAACTCCAAACACATAACAATAAAAATAATGTAAGCTATATCATTGGTATATTTATGTTTATTACATGTCGAGGTACTCTTTTGAACATATGCTATTAAATTATATTATTCCGTTTGCTTGTTCATTGTTTATAAGCTTCCTTGCTTAATATTCTTCATTGTGGTTTCATATGCTGTTTATGATTAAGTATACATTTTATAGCAAAACATAAAAGAGTCTTCATGATATAATCACTCCTCTAGCTTTATCTCTATATTTTCTATTCCAGCACCAAGAATCTCCATGAGAGTAGAAGCCAGGCAAGTTTTCTCTTGAATCTAGGTCTTGGTGCATTTACTCATTTTGCCTGAAACAGCTTTGCCAACTCTTAGGTCTGATGGTAACCTCTTGATCTTCAGTTTTTTAGTTCAAATATCATTTCATCTATAAAATCTTCTAGAATTTCAGGACTAGGTATGTCTCCTTCTAATGTTCTCTTGTGGTACCCTGTAAGTAGTATTATTATCTAACTTAATTATACAGTATTTAAATTGCCCGTTTACATGTTTGTCTTTTGTACTTCACTTCATGTTCTTGAAAGTTACCTTATGTGTCTTATTCATTTTGACCTCCAGTGCTTCCTATATTGCCTTTACAATAGTTATTTAAAATGTTTGTCAAATGCAGAAAATAATATATGAACCAATGAAATAATCTATTTAATTTAAGGTGAGGACAAAATTCCTTTATGTAGACGAAAACATATTTTGTAAACTCTAGATTGCAATTTTAATATTGTTGAAAATACTTGTCTTCATATTCTCTGCACCTAGCATTTCTCTCACAGGTAGTCTGTGTATAATAAAAATATTTGAACAAATAACTGAGTGACTAAAATAATTCCATAGTTTAAAAAAGGTCACATAAAGTTATCAGAGTATAAAATGAGTTATTGAGATATTGCTCTTTTGAGCCTAATTAGCCTGTTAAGTTGCTTTGTAACATGCATTTCTTTATTCAGCTGAAAACAGGCAGTCTGCAAGTTTTAAAATGGCTATTCCTTTCTATTTGTCTTTTGCTTCTCATAAATTAGGCCAGCACACATCATTTCTACACTACCCAAAACCAAACTCTTAAGCCATTTCCATTGTGCATTCATTCCAATGGAAATAATGGCTTCCACTTACCACAGTGTCAGAGGCCAGCGAAGCCAAATTGGTTGCAGCTGCATTGTTTTATAACAGGAGATAATGTTATCCCCACTGTAGTTACAAATGTGATTTCCTCAGAGTTCAAATACTCTTGGAGCTAAACTGTGATTTGATGTCTAATGGTCAACTCATGTTCTGGGGATTAAGTTAATTAAAACAGTTGCCCTACTCTATTAAAGCTCCCTGTAGACTAATTATTAAAGTGCCAAGCACCATTACAAACCTACAGCAATTGAAAGTCACAAAGGGAGTTGCTTATATTATGGGAACTCCAGAACTCAGTAGATTATCGCCCGTAGTAAAAGAACATGCACACTGAGAAGTAGATTACCTTCTCCACAGCCACTGCGCTATTATAAAATTTACAAAGGAAAAGCCAAATGTACAAGCATTTGGATTCATAGCCCTTAGAATCTACTATTTCCAAAGCTAGTCGAATATCAGAAAAGCAGTTTGGTAAAGTGCAAATAACTCTGTTCAGGGAATCGGGAAGCATAGCTTAGAATCCCAGAGCTCCCTCTAACTGTCTGTAATGTAAACTCAGTAATTCCCTTCACTAGGTATCAAACGCCTCATCTATAAAATGAAGAGTATATATGTGACCAGTGATTCTACTTTGACATATTTTGAGTTAACCAGATTTTTCTGCACAAAATCTTTGGATGAAAAGATACTAATTGGTGGCAGAGAGTGGCAAACGTTCTATCTAAACTACTAGACCTCCTCCTCTTCAGAAACCTCTGATGAATTGTGCTACATAGAATAAAATATAAATACTTTTTTATACTTTACTGGTGCAGAAAGTCGATGCTTGATTTTTTTTTTTCTTGGTGAATCCCACAGAATTCAAAAGCAAGCAAATTATAAATGTTTCCCTCATATACTTTATCTTAACATATGTATTTTCTTACAATTATATATCAGTAATAGTCACTATACTAAATAATGTTATATGTATTAAAATAAAGCAAAGGACATTGGTCATAAAGTTAGACTGACCTAGATTTTAATTTCAATTTTAATAGCTCTGTGGATTTAAGACAAATGGTTTCTTTGGAATCTCAGTATAGGTCTACAGAAAGAAAAAAAAAAAATTTCCCCCACCTCCCAGCTCTATTGCTAGAATTAAGTAGGACACACCCACTCACTCACATCATGCAGTGAGCACTTAAACTTACTTCATTTCACTTCCACCGTAAAGGGCAGAGAGAAAATATTCTTTTTTAGAGTATGCTTAATATGATAAGATTGAATTTATTTCTGTGGGCTGGGATGTGGTTCAAGACATTTAAAAGACTAGTACATGGCATTTTATGTTGTATTCTGATAAAAATGTCATTATCAGAGGTATAGGAACACAACTTTTAGAGTCAGTTGGGATGAGGCGAATCAAGACAAGGAATTGGATAGGCCTGAAGAAAATTATTCTTTCAAGGTTATCTACGAGCTATCACAAACATCAGGTATTTGGCTACTTATATTACATGCAGTTGATTTTCAAGCCTGCAAACCATTAAGATAGGGCTAAGATCTTTTCATTTTAGATATGTCAGCACAGAAACATTTTTTTAAAAATCAGCTTCTATATTAACTTTCCATTTATGTAAGTTTAATATCAACTGGTAATATTATTGTTACTTGCCAGCCAGCAAATCAGTTTGGGAATCATGTTGTGTAGTCAATAAATCATCTTGTAAAATCCCTTTTCTCACTAGAGTTAACAGCAATACCTATTAGGAAGCAGCAGTTCTCATTATTACTCCAAGAAGCACCAAGGCATCAAAGTGTATAAGCTCTGGCAGAGCTCATTCATCAAGGTAGGAAATCTTTTTCCAGCATTAAAACAGAGGCCGAGAAGCAATGGAAACCAATATTTGGGTGAAATGAGGAGGAATTTTAAAAAGAAAAACAGGAAAGGGTGGGATAGAGAGAGAAAATTACAGTGTATCTAGAGTTATATGTATGAACTGAAGCATGTACTATTATTGAGATAACCTCCCTCTTCACAAGTACACAAAAGTGAATGAATTAATTTAGAGTTTTTATCCAGAAAAGGAAAAAGAAGTATATCTTTTCTGTAAAAGCTAATTTTAAACAGATGTTTCATTTACCCTGATGACAAATCTACATATTCATAAATTATGTCAATAATATTATTATTTTTGATGATGTATGTGCTATAAAATTCAATAATGAGACTAGCTAACCTGTATCTGAAAACATGCAGCTAGAATAAATTCAAGATTCATTATGCCTGGGTCTTTCAATCAAGTGAAGCTTAAGTATACAATATGTAAAATTTATTTTTTTAAGTTTTTAATTGTTATGGGTACATAGTATGTGTATACATCTAATTTACAAGAATCCTGGATATCAGAACCGCAAAAGATCACTCCTTATAGCTTCCAGTTGAAAATGGACCAAGTGGCTAGTTTCCAAGTATAACAAATTGAATAACTCTCAGAACCAACTTTTTGGTCCATAGGCTTAAACAAAAAAAAATCACTGGGGTACATCTGGTTAGCTTTCATCATTTTAAAAATTTAATCTAAGTATCAAAATTAATTAACTTGGGTAACATTTTAAAATACGCAAAAGATAACAGTAGATCCAAAATGGCATCAGTCTCTTAACTGGGTAACCATAATTATTGATGAGTAATGTCACATAGCCAATTTGACAATAGTATTAATATCAATTATTAATAAGGCTTTAATCAACTATGGCCTATCACCTAGTTGGACTGATCACATTTACTAACTGTTCACTTAATATTGCCATTATTAATAGACAAAATTGTTGACACAATTGGAGACAAAATTGTTTACATTTGGATCCACAAAATATCAAATAAAAAATACCACACTGTGTTTTTCAAGGATTTCCAGAGAAATAGAACCAATAGGACATATAGTGATATATTTAGGTATATTTAGATGTATCTATTTAGATATATTTAGATATATTTCAATGAAAGCAATGGCAAAAACCACAATTACTCTTGCACCAACCTAAATATAGAAACAGATTGATTATGAAGGGTTGGTTTACTTGCTTGTGGAGGCTGAGAAGTCCCTTGATCTACTCTCTGTAAGCTAGAACCCAGAAGAGCTGGCAATGTAGTTCCAGTCCACGCGGGAAGGCACAAGACACAGGAAGGCCAATGGACAAGGGCAAAGGAAGATTAATGGCCCAGCTCAAGCAAAGAGCAAATTCACCCTTTCTTCACCTTTTTGTTGTATTTGGGCCCTTAATGAATTGGATAATGCCCACCTACATTGGTGAGGGCAATCCTCTTTATTCAGTCGACCCATTCAAATATTAATCTCTTTTAGAAACATTGTCACAGACATACCCAGAAATAATGTTTTACCACCTATCTTGGTTTCACTTAACCCAGCCAAGTTGACATATAAAATCAGTGATCACATACACCAAATAACGTTGTTCCTTGAAACCTAGGAAATTTAGCATTATCATTGTCATTGGATGAAAAGAATGAAACAGAAGAACACCAGCTTGACTTATCATCTACAATAGACCAATTTCTTTCTTCCAAATTTGACTGGTGCTCTTCTCAACATGAATGGAAGTTAAGTGAGCTTCAGAGGTGGTCTTGGCTGTGGGATATTGAATGGGATTTTGAGAACTGTGGAAACCAGTAATTCTACATTTAGTCTCTGACAATGCCTTTGGTATTTTAGCTCCTCAATGAAAACTGTTCAATGGCTAACATTGCTGCTGTTGGAAGATATCTACACATAAAATATTGCTTTTTTATATGAAAGCCTCTCATCTTCAGACTGACATCCTAAATCAAAGTCAGCATCAGGAGCCACAGAGAAGAGAAGAGTTATTTAGAGAGCTGTGTTAAATCACCATTCAGAATTTTACATAAAGCACTTGGTAAACCACAAAAAGCACAGCAGATTTGTTTTATAACAACACAGTAAATAACCAACAGCACCACTATAAATCAGCCTGTAGTATAACAACACTTTTAGGCACAGCATTCCCAACATTAAAGACTTCCAATTTACCAAAAATGGTTTTCTGTTGTTTCCTGGTGGTTTCCTGGCTAGTAACACTATCACAAATTGTAGAAAAAATAAATTTAGAATGACTATGTGTTTAAGGACCATTTAAAAGTCTGACAGCAGTTACAACTAAATTGTACTATATTTTCACATTGTCAAATGAATATGAGCTGGAACATCTTCAATATTGCTGTTTTATTATCATTTAACTGCTTTTCCAGCACACAAGACATTGGCAGTATCAGGCAACTGGGTTTTGATAACAAAAGCAAAAATCTAGTTCCCAGCTCTAGGCCATTGCTTTTTGGAAAAAAAAAAAAAAAAAAAAAAAACTGGCTGAAGAATATAAGAATAGGGCAGCAAAGAATACTTAGTGAAATTTATCTCCATAGCTTCATTCCCTCTCTCTTTCTCTCTTTGCTTATCTTTTCATTTTCCCCTCTTTTTCTCTCTATATTTCATTTTGCCAGATTGCTGAGATTTTATTACTCATTCACTTTTACATCACTTAAAATATATTTATTCTATTTATTCAAATAATTTTCTGTTTAGATTTTAGGAAAACAATGCATTTTCTTTGCTGAAACTGTATTTGGTCAGGTTAGCCAGATAATCAGTCACCAAGTTGGTGACCAAAATAGTTAACTATGAAACACAAGAGACTCTTCAGAGCTATGGCTGTATTACACATTTCAACTTTTCATGTGTTGCTCAATACGCATAGCATGGCTGATTGTACGGTAGTCATTGTTAAGAACAATAAAAGTGTTTAGTCCATTTGATAAAACTGTGTAATGTTTAAAAGTACATGAAAAGATAGATAAAATATGACCATGACAGCTATATTTTAAAATATTTAATAATATTGTTTTCTGTTCACAAAAATTGAGTTTCCTAATTAAACATATTCTAAAAATTATTATAAATCAATAACTTGAATATAGCAAATGATATGTTGTTTTTGAGTTCATTCTGTGGTGTGCTGAATGGCAGAGAAGTCACTTAGGTGCTCTGATGGTGGGCCAGGCTGGAATCCACCCTTTAGGACATTGGAGAAACATATTCACAAATAGAATTCCCTAAGAGTGATGTCAGAGGAAGCTTTTTTCTGCTACTGAAATAACCATAATGTTCTGCAGGATCCCAGTGCTGGAGAAAATTATTATACTATAGGCACCTGGCACTGAATAAACCATTTATGCTCCAGTAACCAGGCACTGGAAAAAATCTCTTGCTCTGCAGAATCTTGCAGAGATAGTATTCAGGAAGATGACAGAAAACTCCTTTCTCTAGCAATGTCTGTCTAGTGTCCTCTCCTGACAAGGGTTAATATGCCACCCAGCAAAGAGAAAATATTCAAAGAGCTCATGTCTCTATTCTTACACCTGGCAATGAAGGATGAATTGGAAACTACAAGAATGTAAATGTAAAAATGTCTACAATATCATGAAAATTAATAATCCTGAAAATACATGATATGAGTAAAAATGTGGAGAGATTGGAGGAATTAGCCAGGGAAAGATACTTCCAAGCAGAAGGAAGTATGTTGAAATATGCCTGGTGTTACTTGACAGTAAAGGAATCAGTATGGCTGGAATAGAGTGAGTGAAGGTGAAAATGGTAAGAGACAGGAACAGAAAGGAGAAAGAGCAACCATATTATGTAGGGTGTTTTAGGTCTTTGTAGGATGTTGACTCTGAGTAAAGTAGAAAAGTGATACAGAATTTTGAACAAAAGAGATTTATGATTAAACTTCCATTTATGAAAATTCTTGCTGATGCTTTGAGAACAAACTATAGAGTTGGGTTAGATGTAGTAAAAGGAAGAATTATTAGAAAATGATTACACTAATCCAAATAAATGGTGGTTTATTTGATGGCTCAGATGGAAGTATTAGTAATGGAGAATATAAGCAGCAGCCTGTTCTGGATATACTGGAGTTTTGAAAGAATTGATTTTTTTAATGAATTGAATGTAGAACCAAGAATGACTTCAAAGTGTTTGACGTGTGCAACTAGAATTATTAAGTTACTATCAACTTAGATGAGAAGATTCCCTTTGAGTAAGCTGGGGAAAAATTCAGATTATGATTTTGGATATATAAATTTTTATTGTTACTATTGACATTTATGTATTTTTTGTTTGTGGTTAGCTTGCTTTAAAAAAATAAACAAAAGTTTATATATCTACTAAACATTCATTGGGAGATGACAAGTAAATGTCAATTTAGTAGTTAGATATAAGCATCTGAAGATCAAAAACATCTAATCTGGAGATATAAATTTTGGATTTGTGGGCATATAGGTTTATTTAATGGCATGAAACTAGATAATTTCATTAAGGGAGTGATAACAGGCAAAAAAAGAGTTGAGCTCCACGAACTGAGCCCAAAATACTCCAATGTTAAGAGATTTGGAAAAGGTGAGATGACAGCTAACAAAACTGAGCAAGAACAGCCAGTGATATAAGACAAAATGTGTATGCCCCCAAGCCAAGCCAAGTGATATGGTAAGTCAAAGAAAGAATATCACTAGTTCATATCTAAGTAAGAATTTATGACTCAGCATTGTGTTTAGAAACTGCAAGGTCATGTTAGAGCTGAAAAATACACTACAAGAACTTCAAATGCAATCGCTAGCATTAATAGCAGAATAGACCAAGCAGAAGAAAGAATCTCAGAGCTGGAAGACTGGTTTTCTGAATTAAGACAGGTAGAAAAGAATAGAGAAAATAAGAATGAAAAGCAATGAAAAAATATCTGAGAAATATAGGATTATGTGAAGAGACTGAATCTACAACTGATTGGGGTACCTGAAAATGATGGGGATAATGGAAACAGATTGGAAAACATACTTCAGGAATTCATTCAGGAGAACTTCCCCAACATAGTAAGACAGGACAACATTCAAATTTAGGAAATGTAGAGAACCCCAGTGGGATACTCCATGAGAAGATAATCCCCAAGACACAAAATCATCACATTCCCCAAGGTCAAAATGAAAGAAAAAATGTGAAGGGTAGGTAGAGAGAAAGGTCAGGTCACCTACAAAGGGAAGCCCATTGGACTAATAGCAGACCTCTCAGTGGATTCTCTATAAGCCAGAAGAAATTGGGAACCAATATTCAACTTTTTTTTTTTTTTTTTTTTTTTTTTTAGATACAGTCTCACTATGTCACCCAGGCTAGAGTGCAGTGGCATGATCTTGGATCACTCGACCTCCACCTCTCAGGTTTAAATGATTCTCCTGCCTCAACCTCCCAAGTAGCTGAGATTACAATTGTGCCCCACCATCCCCAGCTATTTTTTGTGTTTTCAGTAGAGATGGGGTCTCATAATGTTGGCCAGGCTGGTCTTGAACTCCTGACCTCAAGTGATCCACCCACCTCAGCCTCTCAAAGTGCTTGGATTACAGGCATGAGCCACTGTGCCTGGCCTCAACAAACTTAAAGAAAATAATTTCCAACCCAAAATTTCATATCTGGCCAAACTAGGCTTCATAAGTGAAGGAGAAATAAAATTCTTTTCAGACAAACAAATACTGAGGGAATGCATCACCATTAGGCATACCTAGCAAGTGCCTCTGAAAGAAGCACTAAGTATGGAAATGGGAAACCATTACCAGCCACTAAAGAACACACTGAGGTACCAAGACCAGTGATGATACCACATAAACAAGTCTGCAAAATAACCATCCAGCATCATGATGACAGGATCAAATCCACATGTAACAATACTAACCTTAAATGTAAATGGGTGAAATGCCCCAATTAAAAGACACAGAATGCAAGTTGGATGAAGAGTCAAGCCCCATCAGTATGCTGTCTTCAAGAGACCCCTCTGATGTGCAAAGATACACATAGGCTCAAAATAAAGGGATGGAAGAAAAATTACCAAGCAAATGAAAAACAGAAAAAAGCAGGGGTTGCATTCTAGTTTCTGACAAAACAGATGTTAAACCAACAATGATCAAAAAACACAAAGAAGGGCATTACATAATGGTAAAGGGTCTTGTCAAAAGGATTCAATTTGACAAGAAGTGCTAACTATCCTAAATATATATGTGCCCAATACAGGAGTACACAGATTCATAAAGCAAATTCTTAGAGACTTTCAAAGAGACATAGACAACCACACAATAAGAGTGGGAGACTTTAACACCCCACTGATAATATTAGACAGTTAACCAAGAGAGAAAATTAACTGGATCAAGTGGACCTCACATATCTACAGAATTCTCCACTCCAAACAACAGAATATACATTCTTCCTATTGCTGCACACAACTTATTCTAAAATTGATCATGTAATAGAAGTAAAATATTTTTCAGCAAATGCAAAAGACCTGAAATCATATCCATCTCTCAGATGACAGCATAATCAAATTAGAACTCAAGATTAAGAAATTCACTCAAAAACACATAACTACATGGAAATTGAACAGTCTGCTTCTGAATAACTCTTGAGAAAATAATGAAATTAAAGCAGAAATCAAGAAGTTTTATGCAACTAATGAGAACAAAGATACAATGTACTAGAACCACTGGGACAAAGATAAAGCAGTGTTAAGAGAGAAATTAATGACACTGGAGTGCCTGTGTCAAAAAACTAGAAAGATCTTAAGTTAACAACCTAACATCACAACTAAAAGAACCAGAGAACCAAGAGCAAACGAACCCCAAATCTAGAGAAAATAAGAAATAATGAAGATCAAAGCTGAACTGAAGGAGATAGATACATTAAAAAAACAAACAAACAAACAAAAAAACCCTGAAACAAACTACAATGAACTCAAACAAACCAGTAAGAAAAAAAAAGTCATCAAAAAGTGGGCAAAAACACGAATAGACAACTCTCAAATTAGGATATACAAATGGCCACTGAACATATGAAAAAATGCCCAACATCAGTAACGATCAGGGAAATGCAAATCAAAACCACAATGCGATAGATAGTACCTTACTCCTGCAAGAATGGCCATAATAAAAAACATAAAAAATTAGTAGGTGTTGGCATGGATGTGGTAATCAGGGAACACTTCTATACCACTAGTGGGAATGTAAACCAGTACAGCTACTATATGGAAAATAGTGTGGAGATTCCTTAAAGAACTAAAAGTAGAACTACTATTTGATCCAGCAATCCCACTACTGGGTACCTACCCAGAGGAAAAGAAGTCATTGTTTGAAAAAGATACTCACACATGCATGTTTATGGTGCCGCAATTCACAATTGCAAAATTGTGGAACCAACCCAAATGCTCATAAATCAATGAGTAGATAAAGAAACTGTGTTAGATATATATGAAAGAATACTGCTTAGTCAGAAAAATGAATGAACAGCATTTACAGTGACCTGGATGAGATTGGAAATTATTATTCTAAGTGAAGTAACTCAGGAATGGATAACCAAGCATTGTATGTTCTCACTGTATGTGAGAACTAAGCTATGAGAACACAAAGGCATAAGAATGATACAACGGACTTAAGGGCCTTGGGAGGAAGAGTGGAAAGGGGATGAGGGATATAAGAATACAAATATGGTGCAGTGTATACTACTTGGGTGATGGGTGCACCAAAATCTCACAAATCACCACTAAAGAACTCACTGATGTAACCAAATACCACCTGTACCTCAATAACATGCGAAAAAATAAAATAAAGTAATTAAAATAAAAAAAATCTATGAATTCAGGAACTAGTGTCTTGAAAAAGTTAATAAAATAGATGAATTGCTAGTCCATCAATGATAGACTGAATAAAGAAAATGTGGTACATATATACCATGGAATACTATGCAGCCATTAAAAATGACGTTATGTCCTTTGCAGGGACGTGGCTTCAAATGTGAAGCCATTATCCTTGGCAAACTAGTACAGGAACAGAAAACTAAGCACTACATGTTCTCACTTATAAGCGGGAGCTTAATGATGAAACCACACGGACACATAGCAGGGGAACAACACACACTGGGTGGGACCTGTGGAGGGAGAGTTTCAGAAAGAATTAGCTAACGAATGCTGGGCTTAATACCTAGGTGATGAGATGATCTTTCCAGCTAATCACCATGGCATATATTTAACTATGTAACAAACTGCATATTCTGCACATGTGTATTATTCTGTTGTCACACTGCTAATAAAGCCATACGGAAGACTAGGAAATTTACAAAAGAAAAAGTTTTATGAGACTCACAGTTACACATGGCTGGGGAGACCTCACAATCATGGCAGAAGGTAAAAGTCACATCTCAGAAAGTGACAGAAAAAAGAAGAGAGCTTGTGCAGGGAAGCTCCCATTTTTAAAACCATCAGACCTCATGAGACTCATTCACTATCATGAGGACAGTGCAGAAAAGACTTGCCCCTATAATTCAATCACCTCCCACTGGGTTCCTCCCACAACACACTGGAATGGTGGGAGTTACAATTCAAAATGAGATTAGGGTGGAAACATAGCCAAACTATGTCAATCTACTACTGGCCCCTCCCAAATCTCATGTCCTCACATTTGAAAACCAACCTTATCTTACCAACAGTTCCACAAAGTCTTAACTAATTTCACCAGTAACTCAGAAGTCCACAGTTTAAAGTCTCTTTCCAGACAAGACAAGTCCCTTCTGCCTATTAGGCTGTAAAATCAAAAGCAAGTTAGTTACTTCCTAGACACAATGAGAGTACAGGCCTTAGGTAAATATAGCTGTTCCAAATGAGAGAAATTGGCCAAAACAAAGGGGCTACAGGCCCCATGCAAGTCTGAAATCCAATGGAACAGTCAAATCTTAAAGCTCCAAAATTATCTCCTTTGACTCCATATCTCATATCCAGGTAACACTAATGCAAGAGGTGGGTTTCCATGGTCTTGGGCAGCTCTGCCACTGTGGCTTTGCAGGGTATAGCCCCCCTCCTGGCTGCTTCCATGGGCTGACGTGGTGTCTGTGGCTCTTCCAGGTGCACAGTGCAAGCTGTTGGTTGATCTACCATTCCGGCATCTGGAGGAAGGTAGCCTTCTCACAGCTCCACTAGGAGGTGCCCCAGTAGGAACTCTGTATAGGGGCTCTGAACCCACATTTTCCTTCTGCACTGCCCTATCAGAGGTTCTTCATGAACCTCATGCCCCTGCAGCAAACTTCTGCCTGGGCATCCAGGCATTCCCATACATCTTCTGGAATCTAGGCAGAGGTCACCAAACCTCAATTTTTGACTTCTGTGTACCCACAGGCTCAATGCTATATGGAAGGTGCCAAGGCTCTGGGCTTCTATCCCCCAAAGCAACAGACTGAGCTATACCTTGGCCCATTTTAGTCATGGCTGGAGCAGCTGGGATGCAGAGTACCAAATTTCTAGACTGAACATAGCACAGGGACCCTGGACCTGGCCCATGAAACCATTTTTTCCTCATAAACCTCTGGCACTGTAATAGGAGGGACTGCCACAAAGTCCTATGACATGCCCTGGAGACATTTTACCTATTGTCTTGGTGATTAACATGCAGCTTATCATTACTTATGCAAATTTCTGTTACCTGCTTAAATTTCTCCTCTGAAAATGTGATTTTCTTTTCTATGTGTTCTTTTCTTTTCTTTTCTTTTCTTTTTCTTTTCTTTTCTTTTCTTTTCTTTTCCGTGATTTTTCATTGTCAGGCTGCAAATTTTCTGAACTTTTCTGCTCTGCTTCCCTTATAAACTGAATGCCTTCAACAGCAGCCATGTCACCTCTTGAATCCTTTGCTGCTTAGAAATTTCTTCCACCAGATACCCTAAATCATCTCTCTCAAGTTCAAAGTTTCACAAATTTCTAGGGCAGGGGCAAAATGTCACCAGTCCCTTTGCTAAAACACAACAAAAGTGACCTTTCCTCCAGTTCCCAGCAAATTCTTCATCTCCATTTGATACCACTTCAGCCTGGATTTCATTTTCCATATAATTATCAGCATTCTGGTCAAACCCATTTAACAAGTCTTTAGGGAGTTCCAAACTTTCCCAAATTCTGTCTTCTTCTGAGTCCTCCAAAATATTTCCACCACTGCTTGTTACTTAGTTCCAAAGACACTTCAACATTTTTGGGTATGTTTTCAGCAGCACCCCACTCCTGGTTTCAATTTACTGTATTAGTCCATTTCCACACTGCTGATAAAGACATACCTGAGACTGGGCAATTTACATAAGAAAGAGGTTTATAGGACTCACAGTTCCACGTGGCTGGGAGTGCTTCACAATCATGTTGGAAGGTGAGAGGCATGTGTCACATGGCAGCAGACAAGAAAAGAAAGCTTGTGTAAGGAAACTTCCATTTTTAAAACTATCAGTTCTTGTGAGAATCGTTCACTATCACAAGAGCAGCATAGGAAAGACTTGCCACCATAATTCAATCACCTCCCACTGGGTTCCTCCCATAACACGTGGAAATTGTGGAAGTTACAATTCAAGATGAGATTTGAGTGGGGACACAGCCAAACCATATCAATATGTACCCCTGAACTTAAAATAAAAGTTGACAAAAAAAAAAAAAAAAAAAACTGTAAGGTCATTGGAGACTTTGAAGAAAGTAATTTATTTGTGATAATTCCAGCAATATCCTAAACAAAATGGAAATAAAGAAGCTTTGGAGGATCTCACATCAAATGTAGATGACTATTTTGAAGACCTTTCCTGGAAAGGTGAGCAACAAAAACATAATAAGTGATATAAAGTGGAAACTCTAGCTTTGTTTTCTCCAACTTCTTAATATCCAATTGTATTTTTAACTGAATAGTAAATTCAAAACCACTATATATTTTAGTACAAATATTAGGTATAATTTTTATTGCTATTGATGATAGTTTTTGTATATTTTGTATGAAATGTTTCTAGTGAGCTTGCTTTAAATAAAAACAAAAGCTTAATTTACCAAGTTATTTTTTATATATTGTTGGATCCTTTTTCTCTCTGAATCGTAACTGTACTCAAACATATTATTCATCATATGAACTTCCTTGAATGACTCCAGTTTATCAATGTATTATTATTTTATGCATTATTTTAATCATTCTATTTTCTAAAATATAATTTTTTATTTCCATCACATTTTAGAAGAAAAATATAATGATATTTCTTGGTGGTGGTGGCTGTCCTTCTGCTAATTCTTAATATTGGTGTTATGAAAACAAAATGCTGGACATTTTTCCTTATTGTGTTTTGCTATATAAAATTAAATTATTAAGATAATTATATGTTGAAAGTTAAGAGATTTCATACAACGATTAGTAATGCACTGCATAATTTTGACAAATATGTCAAGTTTGGAAAGTTTGAAACAAATATTAGATTTAAAATCATATATATTTTTCTTGGGTTGTATACCCAGAAATAGCCCATATGTTCATTGCATCACTACACAATAGCAAAGATGTTGAACTAATTCAGGTGTCCATCAACAGTAGATAAGAAAATGTGGTACATATTTATTATAGAATACTATGCAGCCATTAAAAATGAAATAATGGCCTTTGCAGCAACACAGATGCACCTGGATGTCCTTATCCTAAGCAAACTAACACAGAAACAGAAAGCCAAATACATGTTCTCATTTATAAGTGGAAGCTAAATATTGGGTACACATGCACATAAAGATGGAAACAATATGGACATCAATGAATATTGAGTGCTAATTGAAAGTTACAAAGCTTGATTTTGAGATTTGCTGTAAATTTTAACTTTATAAATATTTATACACATATAAATACATACATCAGTGTATATTCATATATATTTGCAAATACAAATGTACATATAAGAACCACCAGAAAAAAATAGCATCTGTTTATTTCTAATTTTGTTAAGTTGTATTAAACTCCCTCTATCCCTCATCCACACATGGTATTTATAATGTTCTAAGATGTTTTTTCCCAATCTACTATTATCAAATTATTTTTTAAAATTTGGACTGTGTATCTTTTCTTTTTGGTATTATATATTCATATTCTTTTTATCTATAATCCCATAATATTAAGAATACAAACACATGCACACACACGTGAGTGGACTTCAGTAAGTTCGTGAAAAAATAGTATTAAAAAATAAAATCATAAAATATAAACTTTGTTTCTCAACAGAAGCTTCATCAAGGTCACGATACTGTTGTGAGTAGTGATTCCAGCCGTTTACTCTAGCCCTAAAGATCTTAGGGTTCTGAGAATTTAGCCACGTCAATTCAGTGTTTTTTTCCACTATTAACTGAAAAAACATGTTTTATTTAAGTTTAAACAAGTTTTCAGATTAGAAAGAAAAAGAAGCCAGAAGTAGCCAAATCAAGACTAAGGTGAATATCTAATGATTTGTCATCAAAATTCTCACAAATGACCCCTGTTTGATGAGAGAAATGAACAGAGGCATCGTTGTAGTGAAGAAAGACTCCTGATACAGTTTGGATCTGTATCCCTGCTAAAATCTCATGTTGAATTATAATCCTCAATGTTGGAGATGGAGCCTAGGTGGGAGGTGATTAGATCATGGGGATGGATTTCTCCCTGGGTGCTGCTCTCATGATAGTCAGTGAGTACTCCAGAAATCGAGTGTTTAAAACTTTATAGCAACTTCCCTCTCTCCCTCTTCCTCTTGCTCCAGCCTTGTAAGCTGTGTCTGGCCCCCACTTCGTCTTTCACCATGATTCTAAGCTTTCTGAGGCCTCTGCAGCCATGATTCCTGTACAGCCTGCAGAAGCATGGGCCAATCTACCTCTTTTCTTTATAAATTACCCAGTCTCGGGTAGTTCTTTTTAGCAATGTGAGAATAGGCTAATACAAGTCTATAGTGAAGATTTCCTGTCATTTTTCCTGCTAAAGCTTTGGCTAACTTTCTCAAAACACTCCCATAACTAGCAAATGCTATCATTCTTTTGCTGTCCAGCAAGTCAACCAAAATGCCTTGAACATCAGAAAAAACTGTTGCCATGACCTTTTCTCTTCATAGGTCTGTTTTTGTTACAGGTAGCCAACCTCTTGGTAGCTTTTGCTTTGATTGTCCTTTGTCTTCATAATTGTATGGGTAAAATCATGTTTCATCTCCTCTTACAAATCTTCAAGGAAATGCTTTATAATCTTGATTGCACTTGTTTACAATTTGCATAGAAAGCTCTGCTGTTTTCTGCAACTAATCTGGGTGCAATGGTTTTAGCCCACATTCCGTGGAAAGTGTGCTCAACTTTAATTTTTTCAGTTGGAATTGTGTAAGGTGGACCAATTGAGATGTCTAGGGTGTTGCCTGCATTTTCTCCTGTTAAATATCATTTTCAATTAGGTCGTGAATAAGATTAACTTTTTCCTTGTGAATTGATGTGGATGACAACATGTCTGCAGTTGCGAGATTCATTTTTAACATTGTATCTTCCTTTTTTAAAATGGGTTATCCATTGGTTAAGAAACTACTGATTTCCTTGGAACATATCCCCATAAAGTTTTCATAGATAATCAGTGATTTCATAATTCCTCCATTCAAACTTCATCATAAATGTGATGTTTGTACTTTCTTCCATTGTAACAGAATTCGTGTTGTTCCTGGAGAAGCCTGTTTCAAACAAATGTCTTCCTCTTCTTAGTGCTCAAACTAGATCTTGTTCAGACATGATATAACAAGTTAATAAAAATTTGTTTTGGTGCAAAATGTTTTTGAAACCCACGCATAGTTTTCTCATAATGCACATTTTTCATGAAATTTTGGAAACCCCTTCATATATATGTTTAGTGTTTGTATCTTTGATATAAGGATTCCTTGCACACAGTAATTTTTATAAGAAATTTCTATTTTTTTGTGTGTGACATATGTGCCAATGGACATTTTCTGTGGAGTTTTCTAATCCTCCTGAAAAGGTAGAAGTCCCCTAATATTACCAGTGTTCAACATGTTCTGCCCAGTGGTGGTAACAATTACATGTGGACATGTGGAAGAAATGTTCCTTTTTTAATTTAATTTAATTTAATTTAATTTTACTTTATTTATTTATTTTTTGAGATGGAGTCTCGCTCTGTTGCCCAGGTTGAAGTGTAATGGCACGATCTCCGCTCACTGCAACCTCCACCTCCCAGGTTCAAGTGATTCTCCTGCCTCAGCCTCCTGAGTAACTGGGACTACAGGTGCCTACCACCACACCCAGCTAATTATTTGTATTTTTAATAGAGACAGGGTTTCACCATGTTAGCCAGGATGGTCTCGATATCCTGACCTCATGATCCGCACACCTCAGCCTCTCAAAGTGCTGGGATTACAGGCGTGAGCCACTGCGCCTGGCCCATATTTTTTACCTACATTATTATATGGATACTTTGATAACCCTATGAGTTCTGTGTTTCCCCAATTTTGATATTGGCAAACAGAACCACACAAAGTTGGATAGCTTGCACCCAACATACCCCCATTAAGTGCCTCCTAAGCCAAATATTTTTAACCTCCAAGATATTCTTCTCTCTGACAACTTTCTTGAAGATCTAATTTTCATACAAGATATACCTATGTTTATATTTTCTCATGACTGTGTACTTGAACCCCCAAAATTGTACCTTGCTTTAACATGTGTGTGTTGTGTGGTGTATGTGTGTGTTGGCGGGGGGGGTGCCTTTTTTAATTCCCCTGAATTCTGGAACAGAGCTCTTCCACACTTTTACTATGCTGCTAGATATTCTTCAGATTGAGAAAACCTGTATGAGTGGAGGTTCAGTGTTTTCATTAGTCTAGGGACTGCGCTGAAAGGAAAGAGATTAAGAAAAGAACTTTGGTGTTGTGACTTATAACCTGTTAACCCCCATGCTAAAGGGTTTGGAAAACACTTAATCTACAAATTTCACTTTTAAACATTATCTGAAATTGCAATTTTGAAAGGTTTATTTAGTTTGTTTTTAAATTCTACATTATTCCTGGGGAAAATGATTCCTTTCTCCATGAAAAAATTAAATTTTAATCAATGAAGGTGAAATATACTTATTTGCATAGTATCTTCCTAGAATAATGTGAAATCAAGAGTTTATTTTACCTTCATATCACAGAATCACACACATGACTATTTTGACATTAGAACTGGACTTCATTTTTGTAAGGATTTGCATTATTGCAATTAGAGAACATGAAGGCATATGGATGAAGTATGTTTTATATATATTTAAATATGTACATTATATATAATAAAAATAATCTCACTAACATATAGAAGGTAGAAAAGTAGGAGGAGGTGGATGATAGACAAATCGTGAGTATAGGAGAATACAAAGATCATAAAAATAGCTTTTTAGTTTGGATTGAAACATGAAATTAATTTTTTTCTTCAATGCAAACCTTTTTTTTTATAAAAAAGAATGAGAATGACTTGCTCACATTTTTCAAAATATGTTCAGTAGATGCAATCTTAGAGATGATGTATGTGGTATGACTGATTCATTTCACCTAACACTAGAGGCAAAAATAAAGCCCATAATTTTTATAGTAATAATAAACTAAAATTTTTATTTAGTAGTTCCAAAAACACATGTCTCCTAGGCATGGGGCCTTTTACATGGGACTTCACACCAGAGATTTCAAATAATTAATAATAGCATTAATAGTAGTAACAATAACAAAATGACATAAAGTAAACCTAAAGAGTGGGGGAAGTCAATCCTGAAAGACTTCAGAAATAAAAATATTTGTCCAGGCACAGTGGCTCATGCCTTTAGTCCCAGCACTTTGGAAGGGTGGATTACCCGAGGTCAGAAGTTCGAGACCAGCCTGGCCAACGTGTTAAAATTCCATCTCTACTAACAATACAAAAATTAGCCGGGTGTGGTGGTGCATGCCTCCCAGCTACTTGGGAAGTTGAGGCAGGAGAATCGCTTGAACCAGGGAGGTGGAGGTTGCAGTGAGCTGAGATCACACCATCGCACTCTAACCTGGGTGACAAGAGTAAAATTCCATCTCAAAAAGAAAAAAAAAGAAAAAGAAAAACAAAGAAAAAAATTTGAAGTAAGTCTCAAACCAAAGTTCTCTAGATGAATGGGGATGAGGAAAGTTGGAAGGGCAAGTCCAGCTGGAAGAATGGCCCATGTGAATATAAGCAAGAGAGAAAGGCCGTGGCCAACTCAGGGAACTAGAATTATCTTTACATGGTCACAGCTGTTCAGGAAAATTGTTGCAGTGTTTTGAGACCAAGAGGGAAAGATCAGATTAGGGAAGGTTTGTTTGTCTTGCAGGAGAATTTGGATTTAAGGATATACAGAGGCACTGAGGGAATTAACTTAATGACAAAAATACAAGCCAATGTGAAGGAAAATGCCAGTTTTCTGAGCAGCTTTGTTTTATGTTTGTGTGTGTATATGTGTGTGTTTGTTTTAAAATTCAAAATAACTTGAGTTAAAGGCCTGACTTTTCTATTTACCACCTGTGGAAACTTAGGCAAGTACATATTCTCTCAAGTTTTATTTCTTCCTGGTAAAATGCAGAAAATATTATATATCTTAAAGTATTAGGAAGAAGACTTATTCAAATATTATTTTTGAATACAGTACAGTCGATGCTATGCAGAAAAATAATCTGTGTAAAACATAGCTAGTTGCTAAATGCTGTGTTCTCTCTACAAAGCTTATATCCCTAGTAACTTTATAAAATAGGCACTATTGTTATCAACTTGCATATGAAGAGACTGAAATTAGGAATTTTAATTCCCTCAAGCCATAGAACCAATATGTAATTGGTGAAGCTAGGGTTTGAACACAGGAATTTGACTCTTAACATTGTGCTCCACTATCTCTATTGGTTGAATAGAATTTGGAGATTATACTGTGGAGGGATTATACGGGAAACAGAAATATCTTTTTATGGATCACTGCAATCCCTCAGATAAAAAATAATGATCATCTTAATAATAGCAGTAATATTGAGGGTGATTTGGCTCATCTGTCTTTAGTGACCACCTTTACCTGTAAAGGGACTTACTTGGGGTTTGAGTGGGTAGAAGATTAACTTTGGTGTTTGAAGTCACAAGTTTAAAAGTAATTAAATTACCTTGGCAGTTGACTCCTTTACTCCTGGTGGAAGATAAAGATAATGCAATCTCATCTAAGTTAAGAGGGGGAAGGAGGGCTACAATAAAGTCACTCATAAAGATCAGGGAAGCCTAAAAGGAGTGAAAGCTAGTATCCCCTCCCTGGGTGAATGTCCACTTATAAGGTAGATTTGTCAATCTGCCCTCCAGACCTATGTGAGAAGGGAACAACAGGGTATTGGAGAGAAACAGCAGGGCAGAAAGAATAATGCTAGTGAAGAGCATATATCCTCATAGTTGGCTTGAAAATGTGCATGTATTTTGCACTCGTTAATTGAACAATAAAGAAGGTGGATGGGTTACATATCTTGACAGTGTCCCACTTTATGATTATCAGCACTGAACCCAGAGATGAGAATGAAGGGAAGCCTAGGGGAACTGTGTTAGGAGGAGATCAAGCCAAGCAAAACTGCTACAAAAAGTCACAAACTCAAGAATGTATTACCCTGCTGGACTCTGAGCATCTCAAAATGCTCCCCACTAGGATGCCACCTTTTGAATATTTGATACACAAAGGATATTGTTGGCCATTGGTGTACACCAGAAAGCAAGCAGCAATCAAAAATGTATTTTACGTAGGTAGCCATATATGTAAGATATGTTGAAATTTTCACCTATTCTTAGATCAACAAAGGGGAGAAAAAATGAACAAAATAGCAGACTCCATCATAATCATACACCCTTGATCACAGACCCACACAGAACACTGGGCTATGGAAAATAAAGGGAATATGTGCATGCACTTAGAATTTTAAATTGAACAAGTTTGTTTTTGCAATGAAAGCCTCCTGACTCCTTAAAAAGTGACAACAGATAGAGATTCACAAAGCATAACCCAAAGAAATATCAGAAAACAAGTTTCATACTTTCACACAAGATCCAGATCAAGATAATTTAATGAGGATCTTTCAATAATGGAACTGCATCTTTAAGAACGTACTGTTTCCAGAGTTTTGTCAAGGATGTTGTAGGATGATAGAATGATGTTGTTTACAGCAAGTCTTTTCTTTTTCCTGGAGATAATTAAAAGTGAAAGTGAGAGCCCTCATGAATCTGCTGTTGGTAATTTCAAGAACACTTAGATTTCCTCTTCAATTTTCCTTTACGTTTTGACCATGAAAGCAGGAGCTGTGGGTTCTAGGGGCACGATTTCTGTAGGCTGGATTTTTGTTTTTTTCTGTAGCTTTTGGCATACCTACAGCTGCCAGCTTCCCCCTGAAAGCCTAGTTTAGCATAACTTAGTTACTTTCCCATCTGTTCTTCCATCTTTTTTTTTTTTTTCGTATTCTGCATTGCATTGTGGGGAAAAGGCTGGCAAGGCCACCATACACAAGATCTTAAGAAAACATTATCTTTGACTTTGTACCTAATAAACTTTCTTTTATATTCTTGGTTCTTAGGAATTTCAACTGTATATATAAACAGCAAGAAATAAAGGTTGCAAAGTGTGAAGAATCATATAAGATAATTTCTTATTTGTGGACTTTGAATTCAACACATTTTGAGCCAACAATGAAATAAAGAATTCCTCAACCTCTCCTCTTTGCTTAATTGCCAGTTGTAGACTTTAGTAGCAAAAGCAGAAAAAAAATCCATTGATGATTATACATCTCAAAAAGTTGACATAATTCTCTGAAGAAATTAAATTAAATTTTGACATGTTTTGAACTCCAGTGCAATTGCAGAACTTTACTGATCTTTATTTACTTAAAAGTCTTTTCCTACCTACTCATAAGTTATTTTTAATGTTCTGTTTTATACCAGAACTGGCATCATATATCATTTGATGTGCCAACTACTAATTAACTGAGTAAGTAAAATTTGAGTTTTCAGTGATTAAAAGGCCTAACACTTTATTCAAGTTGTATTTGCTATTTTAATTGTTTTTTCTTTAATTTGAAATACAGCTGGCAGTTGATGATTCTGGAACACAAATTTTCCTCGTGACCTTGAAAGAGCTGTATTTCCTTATGAGGTTTATAGCCATCTAGAACCATTAATACATGTAATTCCTAAGTTTAAGAATTTTGCAAGTTATTAAAAAGATCTTACATTATTAAGCTATGCTCAGGCCAAAAGAATGAGCACTGTATTCAGGAATATACATTCTCTGGCGCATCTTATTGCAACCTTAATTTTTGAATTATTCTTACCACTTCGATGTGATTATTGACTGAATCATGCCATTATGTCAAAGGCCAATCCCTACCATATTCCAGTGGGAAAGAAGACTTAATATTTAGTTAATTACATTTGTCCTAGTAAGCCTGAAATTCCCATTGACTCTCCAAGTTCTCAATTTCTATTGCTCATAGGTGAGTTTATTGACGGATCTTACTCCACACTGCAATCCTCACTGCAGTGCACACTGTAATTCAATTGTCTCTAATATTAACAATTCTTCAGTTCAGCTCTCTAGAATTACAGGTGTCACAAGTTACAAACATGTTCCCGCTGCTTCTGCCTGTCTATACTTTAGTTTGTAACCTGTGTCTCAGAAAATATCTGTCATGAAATTTGCTTTTCTTGAAAGCAAAGAGGAGTTTGTATTACTTCAGTACTTACAAATTGCTTACACATATATCATTGTTCAGTCCTCTAAGTATCATTATCATCCCACATTTACAGATGAAGAAATGGAAGCCCACAAAGTCAGAGGACCCAAGTTACTCCATCTACAAATGTGGACCCCCACATACAAACGTAGATAGCCTATTTCACAGTTTTCATTTCTTTGCTGGCAGCCACGTTGAGAACACAAACTCCAGAGGCAGAGTTCTAACGTGTGAATCCTGGCTCTGGCCACTTAATAGTTGTGTAGCCTTAGTGAAGTTGCTTTCTATCTTTGTGCCTTACCATCTTCATCTGTAATGTAAGAATTATAACATTACAACTCCATATAGAGTTGTTGTCAATATTGTGGTAACAGCTTAGCTATCTAGAATATTACGATGACATTTTATTTTTAAAATATTCTCATCATTATGCAGACAGTTCTCCATGTTACCTTGGACCTACCTAGTTTTCCCACTTTCTTGCCTGTAGTTCTCAAGAGTATCTGCATTCTGGGAATGCAGCCTCCTGAGATAGGGAGGGACTGCCCGCAAAAGCCCAGGTCTTGCTCCTGTCTCTTCTAGGGACTGTAACATCTTGTGTTAGGGAAGAATTGCCCAGGACAGCCTGTGCTTTGGGCTTTGTTCCTTAGAAGCAGGAAGTCTTTCAAAGCTTTACTGAGTGAGTCATATGGTTCCTGAAGTATACAACTGGGCAGGCTGTCTTTTGGGGTTCTCTAGCTGTGGTGTAGATGGGGTGCACACAGTCAAGACTCCTCTAACTTGAGCAGCTTTCTTGAGTCTTAGACCAGCTCACAATGAATGCGAGACTTCTTTTGTCCCTTGCTGCCTCTCTGTAACTAATAAATCCACTGAGCATAAGTTGTTGTGTGTGAGTATGTTCTGTTTCACCAGCCTCAGATAAATAGTTAACTAGTGCATGGTGGACAGAAATAATAGCCCAGGATACTGTAGGAATAAGTATATATGGACTTCTGTTTCTGGTGATTGGCACAGTGATGATCTTTGCTATTCTCCAAGCAACGGGAGTCTTCCCTTGGGATTGGTAATTAGCAAACCTACTTTGCACATTAATTACTGATTTTAATGAGACTTTTTTTTCAGACATCTTTATCTGTTGCTCCAACATAAAGTGGCTACTTTCCCTGATATGAAACTCTCACCCTGTGGAACACTTCTTCATCATCATTTTTGAAAATTCTTTTTACCTCTTTCACATGTTGGAAAAAACTCTTCTGCATCCCACTAATTTTTAATTCTTTAGTCCTTATTAGAGAAGCAACCGTTCTCTTACTCTTTTTTTTTTTTTTTTTTTTTTTTTTGAGGCCGAGTCTCTCTCTGTCGCCCGGGCTGGAGTGCAGTGGTTGGATCTCAGCTCACTGCAAGCTCCGCCTCCTGGGTTCACGCCATTCTCCTGCCTCAGCCTCCCGAGTAGCTGGGACTACAGGCGCCCGCCACTAAGCCCAGCTAATTTTTTTTGTATTTTTGGTAGAGACGGGGTTTCACCATGTTAGCCAGGATGGTCTCCATCTCTTGACCTCGTGATCCGCCCGTCTCGGCCTCCCAAAGTGCTGGGATTACAGGCATGAGCCACCGCGCCCCGCCTTCTTAGTCTCTTTAAAAGAAAGAGTGCTTGAGAAATAGAAGCATTGAGAACATACACAGATGAAAATGTCATTATTAATACTTTACCTGGTTATAGAATGCGTGGTTACATTTGCTGACTATAGAAGTGTGGCCCTCGCTGTCTTTGAGATTCTGATCCACCGCCATTCTGATCACCAAACTTTTCTAAGTGACTTGTCATCTGTCTCCAAATATATAAAGGGTGATTGGTGGGCCTTTTATCATTCATTGTGCTGGACACATTTAGGGGCATGAAAATCTATCATTTTATGATATTCAATCTAGGAAATTTTTTTTTAAATAATTTATTCATTTCCATTTTCTCTTCTCTATATTGCTAAATGCCTATTTAGATATTATGTTTTCTGGGTTAATGTTCTAAATTTCTCAATTTTGTTTTCCTATTTTCTACTGTTTTCTTGTTTTCTATGTTCTCTGTGATTTCATTAATTTATCATCACTTTTTATTGTTTTTTACATTTTTAAATTTTTTAAAATTTTCCTATTATGCATATCCAAGAGGTTTTTAAGGTCACCAAATCTGTTTTTTGTTTGCTTTGTTTCTATTTTTATTTTGATTGTATTTACTTATTTATTTTCAGATGGAGTCTTACTCTGTCCCCTGGGCTGAGTGCTGTGACATGATCTCAGCTCACTGCAACCTCCATCTCTCTGTTTTTTTTTTTTTTTCATTTTTTTTGTACTTGTGGCTTTATGCCTTTATTTATCTTCTTACAATGATTTTAATGAGAATCACAAGACGTGAGCATGAGCAGTCAGTCACAAAATTTGACAATATTTTTCAGTGTAAGAGACTGAGAAACAGTTACGGAAATTAGAAGTCCACACCTACTTTTGTCAGACTGTGGTCCCCCAAACTAGACATTTACAAGCTCTTTACACCTAATTCCAACCATTGAAAAGTTCCATTGCTCCAAAATCCTAATCACTGAAGTGATTGCTAGAGCAGCTGCCAAAAGAAAATTACCATGAAATCAGTAAAACATTGATTTGGTCATTAAATGGTGACAAACATTACTAATGATTATTCCCCCAAAATGCATGAACTAGAATGTTCTTCACATAGTGATGAAGACAGGCCAGTCGCTAGCAGTGACTGTTAGCCCTTTCATAAATTCACTTATAAGCTGCTACATCATGCCAGGAGAATTGTACATAGAGGTTAAAGCATCTCTCTCAGCTATTTATTAGAATGTCATTTTTCTGATAATGAAAATGAGGCATATAACATTCTTTGAAAGTTTATGAAGGTTGACTAAGATAATATGTGTGAACACAACAAGAGTTGTACACATAAGGCACTTAAACCTCACGGTGAAATGGCCTAGCTCTGTGGCCCTTGTCCTTCTTGATTTCTTGTTCTACAGCAATGTGTGTAAAACAGTGTACTTCCCTTGAATCAACAGTCTCCTGGCTTGACTTCAATATAAAATCTCACTCTGTGTATCTCTTCATGGTATTGAACTAACTAGGAAGGCGGCAAGAGAAAATGACAATTTCATATAAAACTCAATGTGTTGAGATAAAGTGCCTGTCAGAATCTCATTCCCTAAGGGAAGAGCAAAGCCTGCACATCAGAAAATGAGCAGCATGACATGCCGTACTCTGCTGTGAACTGGAAGGAGCTGGGCCAGCTTCTGCCCCCAGGTGTTCATTCACAAGTCTCAAGGCCAAACACGTGAGTCAGGCAGGGAATGGGAATCCATCAGGGCCCAGCCAGCACCCTGTCGAGCTTGGTTATGGTAATTAAATGAATCTGTCTTAATATTTTTATGGATAAAATAAGAAGATAATTATTTATCAAATTTTTGTACTACAGCGTATTACTCAGTCTAGAAATAGATCTTAACATTTTGCATGACATGAATGAGATTGAAAAGTGATTTGAAAAATGAAACCTTTTAATCATGGCAGCTAATTATCTTGCAGTTTCTTTTCTGCTCTCCTGGATTTCTCTCATGTCACCCCCACTCCTGATTTCTTAGTCTTTCCCTTGTTCTCAGCCTCCCACCTTCACCCCCTCAAATCTGGCTTTCCAGGCATCTTTTGGGAGCACAGAACAGCCATGTGTGACAGTTCGCAAGTACTTTAATTCAGACTTTTCTCCTTTCATGTATTAGATGAAAATTCATGCATCAGAACAAACACAATGCAAACTTTCTGTTACCTCTGTGGCTTCTTAGATTCAGGGTATAATTAAATTATACCGGGAATTGGGCAGTAGAACAGTTTAAGGAGAGATACGGGTGTTTTATTTTTTTAAATCAAGTTTTTTTTTTGTTTTTTTTTTTTAGAGGACCCCACCAGCTGGAGACAGGATCTAATTACATCCACAACCCTCCTCATTCCTTCAATGATTCACTTGTTCATCCCCTACTAGATGTCAAGTTCAGTGCTTGGCCCCAAGACCAATAATCAAAAGATATATATATATATATATATATATATATATATATTTTCTGTTTTCACAGAACTTATAGGTAGAGCCAGCATTTTAAATGCATGAATTTGGAGTATTACAGTGCTCTCAAAATAGCAAGTATAGGATTCTATATGTGCAAATTTGGAAAAAAAAATTTTTGATTGCTGGGTTTAGAAAAGTTTCAAAAAGGAGATCTGGCCTGATAAGAATCTTTAAACGAAAGTAGCAACTCACTGGATGGATCCAGGCAAACGCAGGAAAGCTATGAAGTTTGTAAATGAAACTTTGTCCCTTAGAAAAAAACAAACAAAAACAAAAACAGAAACTGCATTTAAAGATTTCTGGAAATTCACGTTTGTCCCTATTTATAACAAGCAGAAAAGAAGACCTAATAGTTGTTAAGTCCTTCTGTGCCTTAAATCTTGATAGAATTCAAGATTTGAGGGACATGATACAGGTCATTTTGCAGATAAGTGTCATGCTAAATAGCCTTGTTGAAAAAAATTCTCTTTTTTAACTTTTATTTTAAGTTCCGGGGTACCTGTGTAGGTTTATTACATAGGTAAACTTTTGTCATGGGGGTTTGTTGTACAGATTATTTTATCACCCAGGTATTAAGCCTAGTAACTATTAGTTATTGTTCCTTATCCTCTCCCTCCTCCCACCCTCCATCCTCCTGTAGGCTTGCTAACTGAATTGCATTCTAGAAAGATCATTCTAACTACAGTGTGGCAGTCATACGGAAATACTGGAAGCAGGCACACTCATTTGATACCTACTGCAATAAATCAAGGAAGAGGTAATCAGGGACTGAAGTAAGGTTGTCACAGTAGATACCAAATGGAGGTCATTCTTACAGATAATATGAAAGTATAGACATAAAATGGAAATGAGAGAGGTGGAGGAGTAAAGGATTATTTTGAGTTTCATGGGTGAGATTAGAAGCACAAAGAAAACAAGGAAAATTGGTGACTTCTGTTGTCAGTGGTGGATGTGTTTTGTTAGGTACTATTTCGCTGTTTACTTATTTCCATCTTCTTGTAGATACCAAAGAAATTGAAGTATGATACCAAGAGTTGAAATCCTGGCTCTATCTGCTTGAATCTCTGTTATTTAGAGCCAACCAGTTAATATCTTTGCACTTCAAATTATCCGTGTACAAAATAGGATCAACTTTAGTATTTAACTTACAGGTGTGTCTATAGTTTATTGACAGGCTTGGCATATGGTAAGCACCAGCAAAGTTATTGTTGCTGTTGTGTTGATGTTATACGTATCACTTCATCACTATGTTTGGGTGGCAGCAGGGGGAAAATATTAAGGTAATGGCAAAATCTGCAATTACTTTTGTACGAAACTAATAGAACTGACATAACTTAATCCACTGCAGAACACTAAGTCCTATCTCACTTGAGGTGCCCTGCTGCACCCTATTACAGTATTTCTTCTAATAAACTTTCCTTTCTCTAATCTGTATTGTTATTGGTGAATTATTCTTAACAACCCATGATTCGACCACTTCCAATGATGCTGATGCTGGGACTCTGACACTGTTTTTTTTTTTTTTTTTTTTTTGAGGCCCCTTTTATCTTCCTTATCCTGAGCTAGAAAAGAGTACCTCAAAGACAAAAGAAAGTAAAAATATAACATTTTAAAGTATTTGACCGAGAAAGTTTTACCACAGCTGCCATCTGTTCTTTCTGAGAGCTACTACCCGTGAGGCTTCATCTACATAACAATACAGTCTTTGCTTGCCGTGTGATATGATTTTGGCTGTGTCCACACCCAAATCACATCTTGAGTTGTAATTCCCACATGGCAAGTTTTAACTTCCTTATCCAGAACTAGCAAAGAGTACCTCAAAAACAAAAGAAAGTAAAAATATAACACGTGCTGTTCTAGTGATTGTGAGTGAGTTTTCATGAGATCTGATGGTTTTAGAAGGGGCTTTTCCCCTTTTACTCAGCACTTCTCCTTCCTGATGCCATCTGAAGAAGGGATGTATTAGCTTCCCCTTCTGCCATGATTATATGTTTCCTGAGGCTTCTCCAACCATGCTGAACTGTGTCAATTAAACCTTTTTTCTTTATAAATTACCTAGTCTTGTGTATGTCTTTATTAGCAGTGTGAGAACAAACTAATACACCATACTTCTTATCCACAGTCCTTCTATAGCTTGTGACACTACCTGCCCCGACCATCCAGACAAAAGCAGGAAAACTATAAAGTTTTTAAATATGAAAAAACTTTGTTCATTAGAAAAAAACTCAAAAACCAAAAATAAAAACTGCATTTAAAGATTTCTGGAAATTCACGTTAGTCCCTGTTTCTAACAAGCCAAAAAGAAGACCTAATAGTTTTTAAGTCTTTCTGTGCCAAAGGATAGAATTCAAGATTTGAAGAACATGATACAGGTCTTTTTGCAGACCTCCAAGCCTCTATTATTTTCTATTCTATAAATTTCAATGATCTGGCTCATCCTTTGAGTCTTCTTTCTTTCTTTTTTTTTTTTTTTTAATTTTTTTTTGATGGAGTCTCGCTCTATCGCCCAGGCTGGAGTGCAGTGGTGCTATCTCGGCTCACTGCAAGCTCCGCCTCCTGGGTTCACGCCATTCTCCTGCCTCAGCCTCCCGAGTAGCTGGGATTACAGGCACCCGCCACCATGCCTGGCTAATTTTTTGTATTGTTAGTAGAGACGGGATTTCACCATGTCAGCCGGGATGGTCTCAATCTCCTGACCTCGTGATCTACCTGCCTTGGACTCCCCAAGTGCTGGGATTACAGGCCTGAGCCATCGCGCCTGGCCATCCTTTGAGTCTTATAGTTGCAAGGGTCCCATGCCTATATGCATGTTCATCAATTTGGACCCATTTTTTCCTGTTGTTCTGTCTATTGTCAATATCTCGTAACAACCTTAGATTTAATCCTCCAGAGAGAAGTTTTAGACTTTCCTATACTACGTTTCTTTCTGCTACGAAGCCTTCGCAAATACTGTATCTTTAGCTTGGAACCCTGTTTCTTTCTGGCTAACTCCTATTGACTTATTTTGTGGTCTGTTCTTACAGGAAGTCTTCCTTGGCACTTTACATATTGATTAGGGTTCCCTTCTCCACATTTCTATGGGTCTCTGAGCTTATATCATTGGTAGACTTCTGTTAGGCTAATGCCATTCTTGTTCACTTATATATGTCTCTGCAATTTGATTTCCAACACCTAGCATAGTTGTTGGATGAGTGTAGTTCCAGCAAATAAAATAGTTCCATTTGTTGTTGGATGTTGTTGGTGCTCGTGACTGACAGTATTATTCCCATTTCTAATTACTGGTATCAGTAAAGTATCTAGCTCGGCTACACTCTATACACTATGCAAAAAAGCATGGAGATCATTCCTACAACATCAGGGGTCCTCTCTCAGCTGTGACCCCTAATTTTATAAGTTGTCACCTTCTCCCTTTCTTTCCTTTCTGCTTTAAAATAGTTAATTCTAGAGGGTAACTATGACTGTTCTTTTTTCTTAATAGGAATATCTCACTGCTTATGGTGTGGTGAAGGAAATGTGTGAGCAAGCAAAGATCAACTGAGTCATGACTGGTTTGCAAAGCTTGCACTGCCCTGTAGTTTGTGGAGAGCCAGTGAAGGGTTTTAATTAAGGGAGGAACAAGGCTAGATTTTCATTTTAGATAGATCTCTCTTCTACCTCTGCAGAAGACAGATTTGAGAGAAAAGTGAGAGGGAACAGGGAAGTCAGTATTAAGGGTATTTAATACTGAAGACCAATATAGTAAGGGCCTATCCCCAGAGTCAGCAAATTTTTTTTCATAAAGTACCAGGAAGTACATATTTTAGACTTTGTGGGCCATATGGTCTCTGTCCCAATGACTTAACTCTGCCTCTGTAGCTGACAATGTAGACAAAATATAAATGAATGAACTTGTCTGTGTTCCAATAAAACTTTCTTATGAAATGTAAAATTAGAATTTCATATGTTACACAATATTATTATCATTAGTCACATATTATTTTCATTCTTTAAAAGCATTAATAATGTAGCAACCATTCTTATTTGCTGGCCGCACAGAAACGGGCAGCATGCTAGATTTGGCCTATATAGTATAATTTACTGACACCTGGCATCTACTATTTATTTGTTTGCAGAAGAGAAGAGGGATTTTTTGAATGTGCTGATAGGTAGTAGGCTTTGATTTACTAGTAATTCATGAGTTCCTAGAATAGTATGCATCAAATAATAAATATCCAAATATGTGTTGAATAAAGATAAATATATCAAAACTTGGTGACATCAGATTCTGGCCAGGAAGAAAACAAGAATAAATGTCATATTTTAAGTTGGTTGGTTCTTCTGCTCAGGACAAAGCATTAGCTGAATTTAAATTGATTAGGATCATCCACTAAACTTCCATGGTATCCAGAGTTTTTGTACCAATACTTCTAGAACTATTGCTGACTGAAAAGTTATCTTATTAGTATGTTTCCCAAAGAATATTTACCCTTTAACTGGGGATTACTATGAACTCTCCTTAATTGAGACATTAGCTTTAATTTATTTTCACTGCACTGGAGAAACAAAGACATATTTCTCAAAGATTTTCATTTAGTATTATTATTATTAGCTTGAAATACAGACAATAGCAGTCAGGGCCTCAACATGGAAAATAAGGTGGAAAAATTATGTTACTTATATTACTATTTTTGTTCTCTAATTTAACTTTGTCTTAAGTTTCCCAAGGCCAAAATGAAGAAAACCATTGAAGTACCCTTTAAATTACTTTCTCTTCTCTCCCATTTCTTTCCTCCCTTCCATTTTGTTTCTCACATATTCCAATGACATTTCCAGGCTTAGAGACAATTCTCCCTCTCTCTCTGCTTTCCCTCCCTCCTTTCCTCTTTCTCCTTCTCTTTATTCAGACATTTATGACCTTGAGACTTGTGGTTTCCTATAAAGTAACATGACTAATATTTAAAGTATAATTTATTATGTTTTTTGGTAGACATATACTAATATTTTCAGAATAGAATTATATATCTGGAATCCAAAAAATAACAGTCAAAAGGAAAAGAAACATATAAATGTGGCATTGTAAAAATGTATCTGCCAAGAGTCATCCACACAAATCATCTGGGGTAAAATGTGATGTCATTTTGGTTCAATCAAACAACCTTTAAGCACTAGAGCTGCATTTTCAGAGTTGTCACATGATGTGGGGCTCATAGAATTTTACTTTTGTAAGACAATCACACTTTTTAAATCTAAGAGATCTTTGAAATTCAGAACTAGAAAAAAAATGTCTAATTAAAAAATGGCATCAGGGAATGCAACAGTCTGATTGGGTCAATTGCTTCCTGCCCTAGTTTTATGAATTGAAATTACTTCTGCTTACTAATGGCATTAGAAAAAACATTAAGCTATTTCTACATATCAAGGTTAGACAGGTTAATGAAGAACAGGGTCCTCAGGCATCATTGTTTATAAAATTTGAGCAACCATGTACAAGTAAAAGTAGGATATTACGACATTACCATCGCATGAAGTGTTTTGAACATAACTAGCTTGAATTAATCTCTACCATTCTTTTTCTGGTGATTATTCTCTTTTTTCTTTAAGCTTCCCAATTTCTTAGAATTCTTATTCCAATTCTAGCCTATTTTCTAGGATTTTTGCTCTTTACTCTTATTTTAAAACTCTTTCTTTATCTCTTTGCTTTTCTATATATGTAGAAAAATGTTTTCTAAGTATTTCTGTTAATTGATTAAACTATTTTCTCTCCAGTGATTAAAATCATGAACAAAATTATATAACCCCAAATACTATCTTTTACATCTCTCTAACTCTTAAAACCAGGGAGAAATATTTTTAAAGAAGGTTTGGAAGACACAGAGATCTTATTTGGATCCTAGATCCGTTAATTCTACTTTTCTAAAAACTAAGAAACAAAACAAAAAACGTTTAATTCAAACTGTTTTAAAAATCCTATAATCTGTATTCATTTTTGTTAGAATTGAGTGCTTAATTCCCTCATTAATTAACACCTTTATTTTTTTCAATATATTTATTAAACCTATGCTATGAAGAAGGTACTTTGGTACATTTCGTGATTAAAAAAAAGATCTTGAGGCATAATAACCACCTCAAGAAACTAAGAAGAGTTGAATGATAGATGTATGTTTATATCTTCTTATTAGTATATGATACCAGGCAATACAAATTGGAAATATAAAATCCTTAAAAAACACAAAACCAAATATTGATCATAAATCATGGAAATATTTGAGTGGATAACACAAAATTCACCTTTAGAGAAAGTAGTATTTCATTGTCACCTTGAAGATGTAATTTATAAAGACAGCCAGTAGAAGAGAGTTAGATAAAAATTTGGTTATTCTAGAATTCCAGGCAAAGCAAGTTTATGTAATTGATTAAAGTTTGAGAAAATAGAGCCAATGAGGTACAGTGAATTTATTTTGTAGGGGTATGGTTTATGGAAGTTAATCTTGAGCTATGATATGATATATGATCTTGAGATATGATATGAGCTATGATATGATAGTAAAAACAGATAGCAACGGAAACATTAGAATGGTAAGTTATGTCAGTTCTATTTTTCCTTAGGAGTATTTACAGACCTTAAGGCAGGAGCTTAAGGGTAATTTGGACCTTATGAGCCACATAGATCATGATAAATAATCACATTTGTAGTAATTTTGGTGCCTTCATGTAAGCAAGTGTGCAATGAGTTTTGGCATGGCATTTCGGAGACGTATAGAAATTCTAGTTATTTATAAATGTTAAGTTTAAAAGAGGTCTGGAACCAGATACTGACTTTAAATACTAACAAAGTTTAATTACTTCTAAATCCCCCAGTTTTGCCTGTTTGAGGGTCACCAGGTGGTCTTTGCTTCCTTCTACATTCCTCCAAGAAGGAGTTTTCGTCTCTGAGACCTGTTCGGTGATCACTGGGTGATTTTTGCTCTTCTCAATAACCACCATTTACCTCACTACTGTAGATTTTCTCTGCAGTCACAAACCTCCCCGACAAGAGGGCAACTTTTCAGAGCTATTTCTGTGGATTGTAGCCCCTCCAAATAGTCATAGCAAAATATGCCAAAGAAGTGTGAACCCAAAAGTATCTGAGACAGGTCTTGATTAATTTAGAAAGTTTATTTTTCCAAGGTTAAGGACGTGCCTGTGACACAGCCTCAGGAGGCCCTGAAGACATGTGCCCAAGGTAGTCAGATCACAGCTTGCTGTCATACATTTTAGGGAGACATGAGACATCAGTCAATATGTATAAGATGTACGTTGGTTTATTCCGGCCAAGTGGGACCACTCAAAGTAAGTCTTCCAGTTTATAGGTAGATAAGAGACAAAAGGTTGCGTTCTTTTGGGACTTTGATCATTCTTTCACTGAATACGCAACTTACATGAGAAAGGAGGGTAGAGGGATAGTCACTTACGTCTTTAGTCTGACTCATTGAATATGCATTTTTATGTAAACGATAGGACAGAGGTAGCAATCAGATATGCATTTGTCTCAGGTGAGCAGAGGAATGACTGAATTCTCACTGTCCTTTGCTGGCACCTGTGAAATAAGCTAGTAATTTACATGACTGGGGTAAAATTCAACAGAAGTGTTCTAGGGTGAAGACCTTGAGGCCCACAAGGAAATTCCCATGGGCAAATTGTGAAGGAGGTGTGTAGTTGTTTTTAATTTGTAGCTAACTTATAAAATAATAAAATAGGAGGAAGGTTTGCCTAACGCAGTACCCAGCTTGACTTTCCCTTCTGGTTTAGGAAGGGAAATAGGAAAATAAATCTTTGGATTTATACAGAAATATATAGAGAAGTATATTTTCAAGTAAAATGTGCTGGTTTCCTTCGGTTCCCCGTTTGAAATTTAATTTTCAGAAAGTTTCACATAATAGAGAAGAATCGGTAGCTATGTAGAGATTTGGGTTAGAAGTTTCGAGACAAGAGGAGGAGAAAGCATATATAGGAAAACAGGGGAAAAAACTCTCAAATACACTACCATATACCTTTCTTTTTTTTTTTTTTTTTTTTTTTGAGGCAGAGTCTTGCTCTGTCTGGGGTAAAGTGGCGCGATCTTGGCTCACTGCAAGCTCCGCCTCCCGGGTTCATGCCATTCTCCCGCCTCAGCCTCCTGAGTAGCTGGGAGTACAGGCGCCCGCCACCGCGCCTGGCTAATTTTTTGTATTTTTAGTAGAGATGGGGTTTCACCGTGTTAGCCAGGATGGTCTCGATCTCCTGACCTCGTGATCCACCCACCTCGGCCTCCAAAAGTGCTGGGATTACAAGCGTGAGCCACCGTGCCCGGCCACCACATACCTTTTTAAATCCGTCTATTAGTCCTCCAAATAGGTCAGTTCACTTAAACAGCTCTGTCTCTTTGCAGGAGGTGCATTGCAGACGGGGCCCATCAAGGTTAGGTCTCTATGCAGTGTAAGAATAAGGAAATTTAATAAGAGACTTTTCTATGTAAACAAACAAACAAACAAAAACTCACAAAGCTTAACGTCTGGAGTATTCTCCAAGCTACTTTCTGAGTCTGAATAGCAGTTCACTGAGAAGATTTCTGAATGTGAGCTAAAGTATTTTCAGCTGGAGCAGAGCAGGCAGTGACAAACTGACAGAATTTCCTGGTTTGCAGTTTGAATGTCATAAAGCTTGTCCATCCGCAACCATCAAGGTAATTTCTCTGAATTGTATTTATCAAGTTGACCAGCTTCAGCATTCAAAGCCGCAGGAAAAGCAGTTTCAATTTTAGTGAAAATTGAAAAAAAACAGAAGGATAGGAGGAAATTTGAAAAATATTAGTTTGGAGATTCAAAGCTTAATATTGAAAAAAACTAAAAGAATTCAGTATCTAGTCCAGATTGTAGATAAAGAATAAAATCCTCAAAATAATGAGCTAGAATCTAATAACAGATGTACTATAATTGCCTTTTTTAAACACAATTTTTCTCTCCACATTCATTTCCATTTCTACCAAAGATATTTACAGTCAGACTAATTCATTTGAAACGTAAGTTTAGACTCATTAACTTGGCAAGATTATTTGCATAAAGTGCAACAAGAATAGTGATTGATAATATAGGGTTTAAAAAATATATGGTTTGCTGGGACTCTTTTGTAAGTGACTTCAGGTTATATTTTTAAAAGGCCTGTGAAGGCTAGGAGTCAAGGGAAAGCTTTACCATCTGACTGCATCTGTAATACTTCTACAAATTGGTAAATTCGTCTTTTCTCAAAGTTCTCAAAATGTTTTGAAATTCCTGGACCTGTCAGAAAGTTACATTCCTTACTTATCACAAACCCAGAAACCCTTATAAGGAAGTGTGTAGACAAGGTATTTCAGGCCAGTTTTTCCAAGGCACTTTTATTGGCTTTATAATTCAACTTCGGTTCCTGAAAGCTATCTGGTCAGATCAGAAAATATGACATTACTTTTAAAACCTCAGTGAAAGAACCGGGTTTCCAGTTGTGTGTTGTTAAAAAAGATATTCTTATTGAAATTATGCAAATAATTTAAGAATACTCAAGAATAAATTCTAAATTCTAGAGAGATTAGGTAAAGAGGAAAGTAAATATGTCAGTTCTGTTTACGGAAGTATGCATTACCAAATTGCTGCAAATTATATATAGGTTAAAACAAAGTTAACTTAAATCTGGAAAATAAAAAAATAATGAGGAATATTTTAAACAAAAACTCATTTAAAATTACAATATTTTGTCAGTTCAATCCCATACAATTAATTCTTAATTTGCTTAATGTTAGGTTAGCAGTTTTTTGAGCCCAGTTTTGTTTTAAATTAGATTTCTGGAAATTTAGTCTAATGGCATAGATTCAAAGTTATTAGAGTCTTGTATTTCTTAGGGTTCTTTTTGTTCTTTCCATATACAGATATACCTCATTTTATTGGACTTCATTGTATTGCACTCTGAAGATACTGCATTTTTAACAAATTGAAGTTTTGTGGCAACACAATGTAGAATAGTTCTATTGATCCCATTTTTTTCCATTAGCATGTGATCACTTCATGTTTCTGTGCCACATTTTGGTAATTCTCATAATATTTCAAAATTTTAATTATTATTATATCTGTTATGATGATCTGTGATTACTGATCTTTGCTATTACTGTTATCATCTTGGCGGGTACCACAAACCACACCCATAGAAGGCAGCAAAGTTAATTAACAAATACCGTGTGTGTTCAGACTGCTCCACTGACCAGCTTCTCCTCAAGCCTCCCTAGCTATTTCTTGACATGCAAAAATATTGAAATTAAGACAATTAGTAACACTGCAATGACCTCTAAATGTTCAAGTAAAAGGAAGGGTCACATGTCTCTCACTTAAAGTCAAAAGCTAGAAATGATAAAGTTTAGTAAGGAAGGCATGTCCAACGCTGAGATAGGCCACAAGCTAGGCTCCTTCACCAAACAGCCAAGTTGTGAATGCAAAGAAAAAGTTCTTGGAGGAAGTTAAAACTGCTACTCTAGTGAACATGTAAATGATATGAAAGTGCAGAAGCCTTTTGCTGATATGGAGAAAGTTTTAGTGGTCTGGATAAAAGATCAAACCAGCTGCAACATTGCATGAAGCCAAAGTGTAATCCAGAGCAAAAACCTAACTCTTTAATTATATCTAGGGTGAGAGAAACTGGCTACACTAAACAACAGATTATCAATTATATGAAACAGACCTCTTGGACTCTCATAGCTAGAGAGAAGAAGTCAATGACTGACTTCAAAGCTTCATAGAAATGGTGGGGAGAGGCTTTAAATGATTGGCTATAGGCACTTAGCCCTCATCTCCTGCATAGAAGGACGGTGAGTAGATAACCACACATTGAATACAGCATTTAAGAGAGAACACTGGAATTCTGCAGGGAAATGACAGCGAACATCTGAGACACAGGAAGAAAGGGAAACAAGGCAGCTGAACCAACTGGGATTAGCTGGGAGCCTGTGGAAGCTCCCCAGTGTAGGGAAAAGGTAACTGAGCAACTCCTAGAGGTCCACATTTTCACTGAAAACTCCCACAATCTTGGCCTAAGAAAGCCCCTTGGCTGGCCGGGCGCGGTGGCTCAAGCCTGTAATCCCAGCACTTTGGGAGGCCGAGACGGGCGGATCACGAGGTCAGGAGATCGAGACCATCCTGGCTAACACGGTGAAACCCCGTCTCTACTAAAAAATACAAAAAACTAGCCGGGCGCGGTGGCGGGCGCCTGTAGTCCCAACTACTCGGGAGGCTGAGGCAGGAGAATGGTGTGAACCCGGGAGGCGGAGCTTGCAGTGAGCTGAGATCCGGCCACTGCACTCCAGCCTGGGCGGCAGAGAGAGACTCCGTCTCAAAAAAAAAAAAAAAAAAAAAAAAAAAAAAAAAAAAAGAAAGCCCCTTGGCTATTGCAGTCCCTGAGACTAGGATAGACGGCTGTCTAGAGTCTGAGCAACCACACGGTTCCAGAGAAGGAGTCCATGCTGGGTGTTACACACTTCTTGAGACCTAAGCAGCTGCTGAATGGAGATATTATGAGAGCCCAGCCTCCATCAGACTGTTGGAGGCTTTTCCACATCCTGGAACCCAACTAACATTTTCGCATGCCCACCTGGAGGGCTACGGAGATGGAACACCAGCTGGCACTTCCAGTGTGCCCAGGTTGTGAGAACTCTATCTCACACAATGTTCTGCACCCTGGGGAATGCTGGGTGCAGCACACCAGGGTGGCTGCAGCTATGACAAAGGGAGCTGGAGCACATGCTTTCCAGAACCTGCGAGCTGCCCGACTAGGACTGCTGCCACTCACAGCAACCCTGACCCCATCCCTGCAGCAGGGTGGCCATGCCCCACCATGCACCTTCAGTGGGCCTGGAGATGAGCCCCGTGAAATGCCATGCCGGGGCTTGAGGACAGGCTTGCCCTGTTCACTGCTACCACCACCCGGGCATGCCCAAGGGCCTGAGGATGACCCACCCCACCTTTAGACTCAGACACATGTGTGAAGTATCAAGAGTTCTGAAAAAAAGACCCAGGCTGCTTGCTACAGGAACACAAGAACACCAACTGGGGCATAGGGATTGCTCCACCTGGCCTACCACAGCCTATGCCCATGTGCACCATGAGAGGCAGTGAGGGCTGATTCACCCCACCTATTGTCCCAGGTGCATGTGTGCAATATTAGAAGGTCTGACAAATGGTGCAGCTTCCCTGTTGCTGGTACTCAAGCATGCGATCAGGGAACCTGGAGATCATCCTTTTCTGTCAATCACATCCTGTGCTTGTGCACACTACTGGGGTCCTGAGGACAGGCCCACCCCACCTGGTGCAAACTCCCTATATGGAAGAACTCTGTCTGGGAACCTGAGGATCAATTTTCCTTGCCTGCTGCTTCTGGTGCACACATGCACCATTAGAGAGCCTTTAAAAAGGCCCAGATTGTCAGCCACTGGTGCCCAAGCATGTCATATAGTGGCCTGAGATTCACTCCACACCACCCACTATCACAGATATCTGTGCGCTACTCCTGGGGGCCCTGAGGGCAAGCCAGCCCAACCTGCTGCCACCACCACTGCTAACACCAAAGTGTGCCACCTGAGAACGGAGGGTTGGCCTGCCTTTGATAGTCATTGATGATACAAAACCTGCTGCCCACAATCCCAGTTCACTGCTAGCACCGTCATTATCCAAGCAAGCAGCCTGGAAGCTTAAGAATCAACCTACCTAGGTCTGCTATTAGTGCCCACGTATGCCTCCAGTGAAGCCAATAACAGAAAGGCTTACCTAGCTCACAGCAACAACTACTGTGGACCAAAAACTAGTTTATTCTGACACATCTGTCCCTAGCAGAGCCTGATACAGCTTTCACTGACAAGTGCAGGATAGGAAACTGTGGAAATCACAGACACCACTGATGCTGATTACAACCAAAGTAATCATACAAAAACTATACTTCATACACACAGAATCAAGTCTAAAGTTCCCTACCCAAACAACACTGTAGAAACACCTACAGAAAAGAATGTCTTTCCCTAGGAAAGTAAATCAGAAAGAATTGGAAGAAGGGACTATTACAACTCATGTGCAGATATGAACATACGGAGCCAAGAAACATGAAAAAGCAAGAAAACATGATGCTTTTAAAGTAACACAATAATTCTCCAGCAACAGATTTCAACCAAAACAACTCCATGAAATACCCGAGAAACAATTGAAATTAAGACGAAAGAAGCTTAGTGAGATAAAAGAGAACACAGAAAATTAATACAAAACAATCAGAAAAATGATTTATAATCTGAATGGGAATTCAACAGAGATTAAAAAAACAAATTCTGTATTAAAAAATTATAATAAATAAAACAAAACTGTAATCAAGGGCTTCAAGTAGAATAAAGAATTACAGAACTTGAAGACAGGTGTTTGGGAATAACCCAATCAGCATATATATATGTATATATAATATATATGTATATATAATATATATACTGATACACATCTATATCTATCTATAGATATCTATATATCAGTATATATATCTACTATGATAGATCTATATATATATCAGTATATATATATCAATAGATAGATATATATAGATATACTGAAATACGTAGATTATATACTGATATATATATTTATTTTACTCTATATATAGAGAGAATACGAATAATAAAGCTTACATAAATATGGCAGAATGTAAAGTGACCAAATGTTTGAGTTTTGGGTCTTTCGGAAGGGAAAGAGATAGGCAGAAATTGTACCAAAAACAAAAACAAAATTCTACCTAACAGCAACAACAAAAAGTAGCAGAAAATTTCCTAAGCCTGAGTCTTAGAAGAAATTTAGATATTTGTATATAAGAAGCTCAAAGACAAATAAGTACAATACAGAAAGCCTTGGCAAAGTTTAATTATCATCAAAGTGTCAAAAGTCAAAGACAAAGAAAGAACTGTGAAAACAGCAACATAAAAGCATCCAGTCACATATAAAGGAACCCCCATCGGACTAACAGCAGATTTCTGAGGAGAAATTTTAAAGCCAAGAGAGAATGAGAGATTATATTCCCAGTACTAAAAACAAAACAAACAGCAACAACAACAACAAAACCCTATACTCAGCAAAGCTATCCTTCAAAAATGAAAGAGGAATAGTTTTTCCCAAATAAGTAAGTACATAAATAAATAAATAAATTACTTGAGGGACCTAATCACCACTAGATCAGCCCAACAGAAAATGCTTAAGGCAGCCCTAAATCTGGAAGTGAAAGGCTATTATCTACTATCATAAAAACAAATGAAAGTATAAAACTCCTTGTTAGAGTAGACACAGAATTGAGAAGGAGCAAAAACTCAAGTGTTGCCCATATTGAAAAACACCAACCAGAAGGACAAAAACAATAGAAAGAAATAAACAAACAATAAAAGAAAAAAGAAAACAACAACAAAAGATATACAAAACAATCAGAAAAGGACAGGAATTAGTTCTTACCTATTAATAATAACCTTGAATATAAATAGCTCAAATTACCTACTTAAAAGATATAGACATGCTGAATAGATAAAAAGCACTACCTAATTGTAAGTTGCTTACAATAATCTCACTTCACCTGTAAAGGGACATACAGACTGAAAGTGATTGGATGGAAAATGTTTCCCACACACACAGAAGCCAAAAATGAGCAACAGCAGCTATACCTAATAAGGTAAAACCAACTTTAAGTCAAAAACAGTACAAAAAAAAAAAAAGAAGCACATTAAATAATGATAAAAGGATCTATTCGACAAGAAGATATAACAATTCTAAATATATATACGCCCAAACCAAAGTATCCAGAAATATAAGTTAAACATGATTAGATCTAAATAAAAAGATAGACTCCATTACAGTAATAGTCGGTGACTTCGACATCCTAGTCTCAGCATTATACAAATCATCTAGACAAAAAATCCACAAATAAACATTGCATTTAAATTTCATTTAGACCTAACTGGCATTTACAGAATATTCCATCCCACAGCTGCAGAATACACATTCTTCTCATGAGCACATGGAGCATTCTTTAAGACAAAGTATATGTTAGGCAAACAAAACAAAACAAACAAACAAAAACTCAGTAAATTGATAAAAACCAAAATTTATTAAGTATCTTCGGAGACCACCATAATACAAAATAAAAAAAAAAACCAAAAAAACAACAACAACAAAAAGAAAAAGCAAGAAATCAAGAACAAGAGAAACACTGAAAACTGTACAAATATATAGAAATTAACCAACTTGATCTTGTTGACCATTGGGTTAGTGAAGAATTAAGAAACAATTTTAAAAAAAGACTTGAAACAAATGGAAGTGTAAAGACAGCATAGTAAAACTTATGGGATACAGCAAAAGGAGTACTAAGAGGAAGGAACAAATGCCCTTATCAAAAAACAGATTTCAAACCAAATTATGCACCACAAGGGACTAACAAATTAAGAACAAACCAAACCTAAATTCAGAAGAAAAGAAATAACAGAGATCAAAGCAGAATTAAGTGAAATAAAGGGTAAAGTCACAGTACAAAAATCAATGAATCTAAAAGTTGTTTTCTTAACCAATAAACAAAATAAAAACACCACTTTCTAGACTAACCATGAAAAAAACAGAGAAGACTGAAATCTTAACATAATCATACATTAAAAAGGAAATATTAAAACTGATACCACAGAAATACAAATGACTCTTACAGACCATTATAAACAACTATATGTTAATAAACTGGAAGATCTGGAGGAAAATAATAAATTCCTGAACATATACAATCTAACAAGATTACATCAGAAATAAATAGAAAACCTGACCCGTCCTATAATAAGTAATGACATTGAATTAGTAATAAAATATCTCCCTCCAAAATAGCTTTTGACTAGATGGTTTTACTGCCAAATTGTTCCAAGCTTATAAAGAAGAGCTAATATCAATTCTTCTCAAACTATTTTAAAAAATTGGAGAAGGAAATTCTTCCTAATTCCTTCTCCCAGGCCACCATTATCCTGATACCAAACTCAGACATAAACATACACACACACTCACAAATACATACAAACACACACGCACCCCACTTCAAGCCAATATCCACCATGAATAAAGGCACAAAAATCCTCAACAAAATATGAGCAAGCCAAATCCGATGGCACCTCTAAAAGATAATACACTATGATCAAACAGGATTTATCCAAGGGATACAAGGATAATTCAGCATAAGCAAATTAATAAGTGTGATACATTACATCAGCAGAATTAACTACAAAAAATATATGATCATCTTAATAGATGCAGCAAAAGGATGTGATAAAATCAATGTTTCATCATCTCTTCATGATAAAAACTCTCAAGCATAGAAGAAACACACCTCAACATAATAAAGGCCATGTCTGACAAACCCATAGCTAACATCATGCTGAATGGGGAAAAGCTAAAAGCTTTTCTCTAAGAACTAGAAAACACCATAAACGATAATTTTCATCAGTTCTATTCGACAGAGTACTAGAGGTCCTAGCTAAAACAGGCAAGATAAAGAAATACAAGGCACCCAAATTGAAACAAGAAAGTACAATTATTCCTTTTTGCAAATGACAGGATTTTAAATTTAGAAAAACCTAGACTCCACCAAAAAATTCTTAGAACAGATAAACACATTCAGTCAAGTAACAGGTTATAAAATCAACTTACAAAAATTAGTAACATTTCTGAACAATCTGAAAAATAAACCAAGAAATAATTTACCAAATGTAAGTTCCTTTTACAATAGCTACAAAAAAAAAAAATAAGATACCTAGGAATAAATTTAACCATGGAGGAAAAAGGCCTCTTTAAGGAAAACTACAAAATATTGACGAAATAAATTGAAGATGTTACAAATAAATGGAAAAAATCCTATGCTCATGGATTGAAATGATTAATATCCTTAAAATGATCATACTACCAAAAGTAGTCCACAGTTTCAAAGCAATCCGTGTAAATATACCAATGTCACTCATCACAGAAATGGAAAAGAAAACCCTAAAATTTGTATGGAATCATAAAAGAGCCCTAATAACTAAATTATTTCTGAACAATAAAAACAAAACTGGAGGCATCACAATACCTGAATTTAAAATATACTACAAGACTGTAATAACCAAATAGCATGTGTTGGCATAAAACCAGACACACTGGCCAATAAAACAGAATAAAGAACCCAGAAATTAACCCACATATTTACAGTCAACTGATTTGCAACAAAGGTGCCAAGACTATACATTTGGGAAAGGATGTCCTCTTCAGTAAATGGTGTGGGAAAACTGGATATCCATGGGCGGAAAAATGAAACTAGGCCTCTATCTTTCATTACATCAAAACATCAACTCAAAGTGGATTAAAGACTTAAAACTCAAAACTATAAAGTTACTAGGCAAAACCATAGAGGAAATGCCTTAGAACATTGGTGTAAGCAAAGATTTTATGGTTAAGACTTCAAAAGCACAGGCAAAAAAAAAAAGACAAATAGGACCTAGGACCATATTAAACTAAAAAGGCTTCTGTATAGCAAAGGAAACAATCAATAACAGAATGAAGAGACTAACTGTTGAACAGAAGAAAATATTTGCAAACTCTTCATTCAGCAATACACTAAAATTAAGAATATATAAGAAATTCAAAGAACTCAACACCAGTAAAACGATCACATTTAAAAGCAGACACAAGATCTGAATAGACATTTCTCAACAGAAGACATACAAATGGCCAGCAAGGATATAAAGATGTTCAACATCACTACTCAGCAGGCAAATGAGGATCAATACCACAATGTAATATCATCTTACCCCAGTTAGAATGGCTATTATCAGAAAGACAAACAAATGAATGCCGGTGAGAAGGCAGATAAAAGGGATTTCTTATACACTGTTAGTGAAAAATGTGAATTAGTACGGCCATTATAAAAACAATTTGAAAATATCTCAAAGGACAAAAAACAAAAAACTGCCATATGATCCAGTGATCCCACTACTGGGTATTTATTCAAATAAAATGATTCAATATTTCAAGGTGACATCTGCACTTCCAAGTTTATTGCAGCACTATTCACAATAGGAAAGATAGGAGTCAACCTTCATGTCTAGCAACAAATGAATGCATAAAGCAAGTGGGGCATATATACATAATAAAATACTATTTGGGCAAAAATAAAATAAAATCCTGTCATTTGAATGGAACTGGAAGTTAATATATTATGTAAAATAAACTAAGCACAGAAAATTATGTGTATTTCCACTCAAATTTGAAAGCTAAAAAAAAAGTTGTTCTTATGGAGAAGGAGTAAATTCATCTCATATCAGAGGTTGAGAAGGTTGTGTGTGTCAGGGTGTGGGTGTGAAGGAAGGTAGATTAATTGTGATAAACATACATTTAAATAGAAGAAATATATTTCACTGTTCAATGGCACAATAGAATGAGCATAGATAACAACAATATTGTGTATATTTCATAATAGCTGGAAGAGAAATCTGAAATTTTTCCAACCTAAATAAATAATAAACGTTTGAGGCGACAGATATTCTAAATATTCTTATATAATCATTACACATTTTTCTGGGTATTAAAATATTACACGTACCCTATAAATACGTACAAATATGTGTCAATAAAATAATAAATAACAAAGCTTCAAAGGACAGGCCCACTTTTTTTGCCAGGAGCTATTGCCACTGATGACTTTACCTTGAAGCCAATTCTCATTTACCATTTCGAAAATCCTAGGGCACTTAAGAATCATGCTAAATCTACTCTGCTCGTGCTCTATAACTGGAAAAACAAATCTTGGGTGACAGCCCATCTGTTTACAGAATGATTTACTGAATATTTTAAGCCCGGTTTTGAGACTAACTGCTCAGAATAAAATATTTCTTTCAAAATATTGTTGCTTTCAGACCCAAGGGGGCTGATGGAGAGATACAAGGATATGAATGATGTTTTCGTGCCTGCTAACACAACATCATTCTGCAGCTCATAGATCAAGGAGTAATTCTAACTTTCAAGTCTTACTATTAAAGAAACACATTTTGTGTGTCTATAGCTGTCACAAATAGTGATTCCTCTAATGGATATTGGCAAACTAAATTTGAAACTTTATGGAGAGGAATTACCATTCTAAATGTCATTGTGAACATTCGTGGCTCATGGAAGAAGGTCAAAATGTCAACATGAACATGTATTCGGAAGAAGTTGATTCCAAATTTTACGGATGACTTTGATGGGTTTCAGCCTTCAATGGAGAAAGTAACTGCCGATGGGGTTGATAGCAAGAGAATTAGAGTTAGAAGAGGAGCCTGAAGATATGACTGAATTGCTGCAATCTCATAATAAAACTTGAATGGATAAGTAACTCCACTCATCTGGATAAGGAAAGAAAGCAGTTTTATGAGATGGCATCTACTCGTGGTGAAAATGCTGTGAACATTGGTGAAATGACAAAAAAAACATTTAGAATATCACAGAATAATAGTTGATAAGACTGGAACAGCTAGAGAGGATTGATCTCTATTTTGAAAGAAGTTTTACTGTGGACAAAACACTATCAAACAGCATTACACGCTACAGAGAAATCATGGATTAAAGAAAGGGTCAATTTATGTGGCAAAATGTATCATTGCCTCATTTTTAAGAAATTGCTACAGTCACACCAAACTTCAGCAATCATCACCATGATTAGTCAGCAGCCATCAATATTGAGGCTGTATCCTCCACCAACCAAAAGATTTTGACATGCTGAAGGCTCAGATGATCATTAGCATTTTTATTAAGAAAGTATTTACTAATATACATACATTATTTAGACATAATACTATTGCACACCTCACAGACTTCAGTATTGTGTAAACATAATATTTATATGCACTGGGAAATTGTAACATTTTTGGGACTCTTTACATTATAATATTTGATTAATTGCAGTCATCTGGACCTGAACCCTCAACATCTTTAAGATATGATTGCATGTCTTTGAAGACACACACTTTAACATCTTTTTCATTAGTTGTATATTTACTAGAACTTCCATCAAGAAGTTTCATAGTTTTACAGTTATATATGTATATAATAGTTATATACGTATGAAGTTCTATATGAATAAATCTATGCATATATACAGTTATATATGTATATATGACTATATGTGTGTGTTTCTTCTTTTTCAATTTTTATTTTAAAATCAGGGAGTACATGTGCAGGTTTGTTACAAACGTATATTACATGATACTGAGATTTGCAGTATGACTGAACTTGTCACCCAGATAGTGAGCATAGTACCTAATAGGTAGTTTTTCAGCTCTTGCTCTTTTCCCTCTCTTCCTCCTCTAGTGGTCCCCAGTGTCTATGGTTCCCTTCTTTATGTGCCTGTATACTCAATGTTTAGCATCCACTTATACGTGAGAACATGTGGTATTTAGTTTTCTCTTCACTTAGGCTAATGGCCTCCAGCTGCATTCAGGTTTCTGCAAAAGACATGATCTCATTATTTTTTATGGCTGCATAGTATTTTATAGTGTCTATGTACCACATTTTCTTTATCCAATCCACTGTTGCTGGGCACCTGGGTTGATTCCATGGTTTTTCCACTGTGAACAGTGCTGCCATGCACATATGGGTGCATGTGTTCTTTTGGTAGAATGATTTATTTTCCTTTACGTATATATGTTGGGGTCCGTGCCGGGGGTGGTGGAGAATGAAAGAACACACAAAAGACAAAGACACACAGAGAACATGGCGGCCGCACTCAGAGCCTCCGCCTCACTTTATTTATACTCCATAAACCCCACGTCAGCAGAAAGAATGCAATGCAAAACAAACTTTCTTTTCCCACATGTAACCTTCTACTCAGTTCCTTGTTTCTATGCTCTTCCTTATCTGCCCGCCTTCTTGGCGCCTACAGGAGTTCATTAAAAATTCAATTGGAGATACTGTCCTTGAGCCCTATCTATTCTCAGCATACTGTTTTCAAAGGCCCCTGCATTTCCCCCTTTTTGTTTTTGTTTTGCCTCAATCCTAAAAAGGTAGCCCATATTTGTTCCTGTGTTTTCTTTTGTTTTTGGAGGCGATGGAGGGAGCATCGAATCACCAAAAGAAGTAGACTCAATCCAAGTGCCCAAAGCAATATACTTCCAGAGATTGTAGAAATCCATGTTTTCATCTGGGTCCATGGGTTAAAGGCAGCAAGGCGCTGACCCAGCTCTGCAGGGTTACGGTTCCAGATAACACATGTAATTGTTGTCGAAATGCTTTGGAAATGTTCTGAATGAGCTCTTGGATGTCCAAACTAATATTTTTATGGCCTACTAATAATTTTCGGATTACAGTCCAATTTTGAGAGATGTTAAAAGGTACAGGCGTTACACAAAATTGAGTGGAGTTCCAATCGCATTGTAATGTCATCCGAGTACTGAGTACAGTGAGCTGATCTCCAAGCCATGTTAATGCTTGCTCCATGTTGTTCAATCTTTCAGCAAGTTGAGAGTCGATGTTTCGTTGTTGAAGCCATAACCAGTGAGATTGTTCATGCCATTGCTGCATAAATTCAGCATTTTGTATGCTTTGATGAAGAGCAAGTCCTGCTACGGTCGCAGTGGAGGCGATGGCAACAAGACTCATCACCGAGGCAATTATAAGTCCAAGGGCATGGCAGGTTCGCTGAAGAGAAGTCCAAATATAAGTTTCAAGAGGTGATGCCCCCCATGGTCGCATAAGGTTAACAGGTAGCCAAATTTCCTTACGAGCCCTGAGGATATAAATATCCCCAGTAAAGTTGTGCCACCAGGAATGATTGAGGCAAGACAAAAATGTACACATATCTGTACAATTAACAATCCCCGTATCATTATCCCATGTCAAATTCCCTGCTAATAATAGGTAGGGCTCACGGACACAAGCAATAATATATCAGGAGGTATTTCGATATAACTGAATATGAAAGGAGTTAGTTGGGTTAGAAAGATTAAGGGACATATTCCCCACAAAAGTGCTAATGGCATCGCCTGCAGCTAACAACTTCCAAAGATGACTCTGTACTTCAGGCCTCCTTCACGCCATACCAAGGTTTCATTACTGTTAGCAGCAATACTTTTATTTACCCAGTGTCATTTCAAAGGTATGTGACTAAATTTTATTTGAAAATCACCGTGCACTCTCCAATGAGTTATTTACATTCCATTGTATTCTAATAAAATCCGAGGTTTTGTTCCCCGACATTGTTGTCACTCCAGCACCTCAATATTAGGAGAAACCTCTAGAATAGGACAAAAAAGTAAAGAACTAGGAATAGTTTCATTACTATATACAGTATGATTATATTAAAAACTTCTAGTTACAATAATAACAGTATTAGCAGCCACATGACTATGATTATAACGAACAGCCCAGGCTTCATGCGATTTTCGGAGAAAATGAGAACTATTTCCCATACATATTGGAAGTCCTTCCACTCCAAATTGATATGTGTTGTTTATAATTCCCGTTTCCCGTTCTATATTGTCCTTGTCTATATAGGGGGACGGCATCCAAGTAGTGTCGTTGGTGAAAACCTTAATTTCCACCTCCCCTCAGGCGACTCCCTGATACAAGGGCGGAAAGGGAATATAAGTCCAATATTCATACAAAGCCTCACTAAGAGAAATAAGTCCCCCACCGAGGCATATCCAACAAAGGAAGAAATGCATGCTGAATCCAGTTTTCTTTTCAACAGGGTTTCAATCATCTTGTAGGAAACCACTCAGGTCCGCTCCCTGTAAGGACAAGAGCATAGCCCCGTCCCTGTTTTAGAACTTGCCCTTGAACATACTTACCTTCTTCATTAGGATACCAAACCTTTAAACTGTCAGCGGGGACTATCACCGAGGGAGGTGAGGAAAGATGGGTTACGACAGCAGAATCTTGCAATTGTCTCCATTGATTCAAAAAAATTAAGGTAAAAAGAACCTTCAAAATCTGGTTTCAAAATCTGGTTTCTGGGGGGCTCATTTCCCCCTTTTTGTTTTGTTTTAATAGTTAAGTTTTTAAAGTTAAATTTGTGTGCTCAATGATGGCTTGACCTTGACTGTTGCCCGGGATACCGATGATATGTTGAATATTGTATTGCTGTAAGAAAACTTGTAATTTACGAGAGACATAGGCAGGGGCATGATTAGTTTTAAGTATAAGAGGAATGCCCATGATGGCAAAACAAGCTAAGAGATGTGTAATAACAGAATCAGCTTTCTCAGATGTCAACGGAGTGGCCCATTGAAAATAAGAAAAGGTATCAATGGTATGATGAACATACTTTAATTGTTCAAAAGAAGGGACATCTCATGGATTAACCCCAGGATGGAAGGATGGCATGCTCAAAGGAGCACAGGAAGGACAAGCTCGAATAAGAGAACGAGCTTGTTTATAAGTTAAATGAAACCGTCGTTGAAGGCCAGAACTATTAGTGTGATGTAGAGTATATTTTTGTTCTGCAGCATGTAGGTGGCCTATTAAAAGTGAATCAATCTGAGTATTACCATGAACTAATGGTCCAGGAAGTTGAGAATGAGAACGAAGATGAGTGATGAATAAAGGAGCTCGACGTTGGCTCAAAGTAGAAGATAACAAGGAAAAGAGTTTTTGAAGAGAAGAAGTAGCACAAAGAGGTAAACTGGCCTGAGAAATATAAGAAGTAACATAAACAGCGTATTGAGAATCACTAACATTGTTACAACCAGTAGTAGGGAAATCAAGTAAGATCATCAGAACAGCAAACAATTCTCCCTGCTGCACCAAGGGATAAGGATAAACTGTAACTCGAGATTGAGGAACACTCCAATATCCAGCCTTATCATTGCTACTAGCATCAGTAAAATAGGTAGGACCTTGAACAGGAAATACAGAAATTGGTGAGAAAGGCAACACAGAATGTTGCCTAAAAAATGAAAAGATCGGAGACTTAGGATATTGGGTAGAAAATTGTCCAACAAAAGAAGCGCAAGCAACTTGCCAAGAATCAGAAGTTGCAAGAAGATAAGTGATCTGACTATGAGTGAATTGAGAGATAATTAAGGAAGGATCTCCTCCCCAAAGTTGTCGACAGTGATGCCGTCCTTTGATGATCAGTTCAGCTAAACGATCGATATAAGTAGCCAAGCGTTTAGATATTTTATTGGACAAAAAGATCCATTTTAGTGGTCGATTAGTTTGATGAATCATTCCTGTGGGAGAAGGTAAAGTATGAAATAAACAAAAGGAAGGGCCTTTTGAAGTTGCTCTTCAACAAGCTGGAGTTCCTGTAAAGCCAAAGGAGTTAAATGGCGTGAGTTGTCCAAGTGACTGTCTCCTTCTAGAATAGAAAAAAGATGTGATAACTGATATGTTGGTATTCTTAAAACAGGACGCATCCAATTAATGTCTCCTAGAAGCTTTTGAAAATCATGTAATGTTTTTAAATGATCACGTCGAATTTGAATTTTTTGGGGTCGAATATTTTGTGCCCCCAAGGTATAACCTAAATATTGAATAAGAAAATCCAGTTAAATTTTTTCTGTGGCAATATTAAGTGAGTAGAAAGAAAGCTGAGTTTGTAATGATACAAAAGCATCTTGCTGCTTTTCTCTGGTTTTAACTTTGTGGGATAAGGGCAGGATTAGGAAGACCGGGCTGTAAACTTTCCCTAGGTTAAATGTAAACATTTATAGTTTTAAGACAAGACAAAGACGGGAATTCCATGCAGAAGTACGTGGCTTTAGATTCCTCTTGGCCATTTGTTTTTTGACTTACTCTTTTAAAGTCCTAAGTATTTCTTTAAATAATGGTCACTGTTTCACCTAAATAGGAGTGGTGGCTATGAGTTTAAAGGATTGTAGCCCATTTTGAACATCATATTTTTGGCAGCTGAGGAAATATGAGGAATGTTTAAAAAAGCAGCAAATTGTTGTGAAAGATCTTGTTCCCAAAAATTAATATTGATAGGAACAATAGAAAAATAAAAAAAAACACTTGACCTTGTTGACCTTTAGGACCGACACAGGTTAAACGTTCTACATCTTGATAAACCACAGAAGCAGCACCCAAGCTAGTGAGTATAACTGAAACTTGTCTTTTTTCCCATTGTATAGGCCACTAATTTAAACAAATAATAGACATATTCACCCTCGTATCAATTAACCCTTTAAAAACTATTTCATTAATGTGCAATGAACATAAGGGCTTTTGATTAGAAACTAAAGTTTCCCAAAAAACAGTTTTTTCTGTGCTACCAAACCCTCCCTATTGAGAATACGTTCCCCTGCCTCTAGGCATATAAATTGTGAGACTTGAACCATAATAAGAATTTTATTAGTAATATCGTGTCCTTTTGGCAAAGGGCCACACACTCTAATAGCTAATTTATATACTCCTTTATTAGGAGACAAAGTATAAGGCTGAGTAATAGCTAAGTCAGCAGCGGCGCTCTGCTTAGTTGCCGCATAAAGCTGAGAAACTGGGGTAAGGTGTGGGATCCTTAAGGAGGACTTGAATTTATTCCTTAATGTTGTAGGCCATTGCTCACTGAATATTGTAGTAGACTTGTATTGTAATTGTTGGGGCCCCAAGCCTGTGGGCCCCGGCTCCCGTTTCCGAGGAGAGGAGACAGTAAATTTCCACTTTTATCAGTTTTGGAACGACATTTATTTGTCCAATGTCGACCTTTACCACAACATTTGTACACCTCTGAAGGCAGCTTTCTGCCTTGAGGGATAAAAGTGTTCAATTTTTATGACATTCTTTTTTGAAATGTCTAGGTTTACCACACTGAAAGCAAGCACCTTGTTTGTTATTTCCTTTTAAGGCTTTAAACAAAGCTCCAGCAAATAATTGAGCATTATAAATAGCCCCTCCAACACTAACACAAGTTTTAATATATTTATCTATATTGGCCCCATTGGCCTTTAACGATTTTAACAATTTTTAACAGTCAGCATAAGCATTTTCAAAAGACAATGTTTGTAACAAAATTTTTGAAGCAAGGCCAGCACCCACAATTTTGAAGACAGCATCCTGAAGACGGGCTACGAAATATAGATATGGTTCATTTGTGCCCTGTAAAATCTTCACAGAGGAAAGGGAAGATTTTCCTGTTATCTCTACCTTATTTCAGGCCCTTAAAAACAAAATCTTGATTTGAGTAAGGGCAACATCATCTAAACCAGCCTGAGTATTAAGAGTAGCATATTGGCCCGTGCCTGTGAGTTGTTCCTCAGTGGGTCCAGGGGGATCACACATAACATTTTTCCTAGCCTGTACATGTGCCTTGTCCATTTACCAGCTGTGCAATTGTAACCACTGAGAATGATCAAGAAAAGCCTTCCCCAAAGTCTTCCAGTCTATAGGAATTATCAAATTTTCTGATGAAAAATATCAAGAAGACCAAGGATAAAAGGAGGTTGAGGTCCATAGTTAGAAATGGCAGCTTTCATTTCTTTTTAAAAATTTAATTTGTAAGGCATTAAATTGGACATTATTGCCACCATTTGAAAACTGAGCATTAGGAGCAAAAGAAGCACAAATAATTGGAAACAGATCCAGCTCCTTAAATTTTTTTTTTAATTAAAAGTATATATAATATATAATAATACTCATATCCCCAAATATAAAGAATCCCAACATATTAATAGGAAAAGGTAAATAAACCAACCAAAAGTAGCAGAACAAAGAAATGACAATAAACCTATATGTCTAACATCATTACTCACTAGGAAATATGTATATTAATACCAAATTGAGAATCATTACATACACAATACAATGGTTAAAATTTAAAAACACAGAAAATATCAAGAGGTAGTTAATGTGTTAAGCAACTCGAATACTCAACTTCTGTTTGGAGTGTAAATTGGTGGAACCTATGCACCCCTATAACATAACAATTTCCTAGCTGGGGTTATTAATACTATATTAATATTAATAGTTAATATTAATGTGCTTATTGACTATTGAAATACTCATAATATTTTAACAAACAATAAGATATACATATACACTGGTTTTGACATATTAAACAGGTGTTTAGTATAAATTTAAAGTATGTCTGATGTGAACAGGGCTTCAACTTTGCCAAACAAAGGTAAAGATAAGGAAGCCGGGGGGTTGGAGGCTCTGGAAAATCCTCTTTTAACAGGGCAGAAGGAAAAGAAACAGGGAAAGCTCGCAAAGGTGAATTAGAAGAATATATCTGTAATATTTGTTGAAGCATTTCCATAATACACTGCATGTCACAATTTCCCTTAGAAGAAGGAAGAGCTGGCTTTTTCTCTTCTCCCCCTTTTGCTACCCCCCCATCCTCTGTTATCCTGGCACAAATGGGCTCCATTTCAGATTTATTTATTTTATTTTTTATTTTTTTTTTCAAATCCTCAGATACCTTTCTTCCTGTGGCTACATTACCACACTCTGAATCAGTCTCAAGTAACTCTAATGTCTGAGTGATAGAGTCACACAAGGTCCACAATTTTAGAGGCATAACATCCCCTAACTGGAGAGCTCTAAGCAGAGTTTTTACTACCTGTAACCATTCTCTGCGATTCAGCTGCACTTTAGTCTGATACTGAAACCAGTAACAATGTTGTTCAACATGGGCAAACAATCGCTTCAAAGTCTTTTTCTTTTACTTCCACTCCTATAGACAGCAACAGTCCTTGAAACAGCCGTAAATATTCTGAGGCCAGAGAGATGGAATTCCCCATAATGAAAGCTTAAGAAGGTTCCCCTTAACAATATCCGGGCCTTACCCGCCCCTAGGGGGTTCCCCTTCTTGTTCTCCCCTACTCACCCATGCTGACCCTGCTCGCTGCGCCACTTGTTGGGGTCCGTGCCGGGGGTGGTGGAGAATGAAAGAACACACAAAAGACAAAGACACACAGAGAACATGGCGGCCGCACTCAGAGCCTCCGCCTCACTTTATTTATACTCCATAAACCCCACATCAGCAGAAAGAATGCAATGCAAAACAAACTTTCTTTTCCTACATGTAACCTTCTACTCAGTTCCTTGTTTCTATGCTCTTCCTTATCTGCCCGCCTTCTTGGCGCCTACGGGAGTTCATTAAAAGTTCAATTGGAGATACTGTCCTTGAGCCCTATCTATTCTCAGCATACTGTTTTCAAAGGCCCCTGCATATATACCCAGTAATGAGATTGCTGGATCAACTGGTAGTTCCACTTTTAGTTCTTAAAGAAATCTCCCAACTGTCCTCCACAGTGGCTGAATTAATTTCCATTCCGATTGATAGTGGATAAAGTGCTCCCTTTTCTCTGAAGCCCTGCCAATATCTTTATTTTCTCTGGTGATTAGTGATGATGAGCACTTTTTTCATATGTTTCTGGGTCACTTGTATGTTGTTTCTTGACGTGTCTATTCATATCTTTTGCTCAATTTTTAATGGAGTTATTTGCTTTTAGCTTGTTAATTTAAGTTCCTTAGAGATTCTGGAAATTAGACCTCTGTTGGATGTGTAATTTGTGAATATTTCTTCTATATATGATTTGTTTACTGCCTTGGTAGTTTATCTTGATATATGGAAGCTCTTTTTTATTTTTAATATTTATGTATGTATGTATGTATGTATGTATTTTGAGTTGGAGTCTCACTCCGTTGCCCAGACTGGAGTGCAGTGGCTGGATCTCAGCTCACTGCAACCTCCACCTCCTGGGTTCAAGTGATTCTCCTGCCTCAGCCTGCCAAGTAGCTGGGACTACAGGCGTGTGCCACTACACCTGGCAAATTTGTATTTTTAGTAGAGGCGAGGTTTCACCGGGTTAGCCGGATGGTATCGATCTCCTCACCTCTTGATCTGTCCCCCTTGGCCTCCCAAAGGAAACTCTTTAATTAGGTTCACTTATCAATTTTTGTTTTTGCTGCAATTGCTTTTGAAGACCTAGCCACAAATTATTTGCCAAGACTGACACTAAGAGTATTTCCTAGATTTTCTTCTATAATTTTTATAGTCTGAGGTGTTACGTTTGTCTTGAATTCATCTTGAGTTAATTTTTCTATATAGTTAAAGGTAGAGATCCAGTTTCATTCCTTGGCGTAAAGATGTCCAGTTATCACAGAGCCATTTATTGAGAAGAGGGTCTTTTCCTCATTTATGATTTTTGTTGAGTTTGTCAAAGCTATAGGTGTTCTGCTTTATTTCTGGATTCTCTATTTTTTTCCCTTGGTCTCTGTGTCTGTTTTTGTACCAGTACCATGCTACTTTGGTTACTATAGTCGTAATATAGTTTAAAGTCAGTTAATATGATTCCTTTGACTTTGTTTCTTTATCTTAGGATTGCTTGATACACATTGTAGAATTATAGTTACTTGTTAAACGCCTCACCCCCCAAAAAATGTCAGAAAAAAGCAATTACCACTGGACAAAAAGACTTAAAATGATCATGGTTAAAGACCTGATGGGACATTATTATACTCCACAATCAAGAATAAAATTGGGTTATTTCTGTGGCATAACATTTTAACGTAAAAAACAAAATGATGACTAAAAACATTCAATTTCTAGGGAGCTTATACAGTTTAGGTGCAAATATATCAATAACGTATTTACATAAATATTACTCAAATAATGTTAAATATAATTTATTGACAATTCTGTATAGTTTTAACATAGCAAATAAAGCTAATTAGTTTAATATATTTCTCCTATGTTTCCAGGGGCCCTTGTGAAATGTCCAAAAGTTAGTTTGAGGTTGAAAAGACTTAATTTAGTTCTTGGAATTTGATTTTGGAAAGTCTGCCAAATATGTAAAGGTTTAAAACACTTGATTATAACAGAATCACAGATCATTATGAGATCATAGTTATTAATTTTAACAAAACACCAAATAAAGATAGCAAGATACAGAATGTCTTTCTGTCTCTCTTCCCTCTTTTTCCTTTTCTTTTTCTTTGTTTTTGCAGTTGACTCAAAAAGTAAACAAAAATCTGTTACTGTATCTTATCAATATTACACAAATGGCCGGGCGCGGTGGCTCACGCCTGTAATCCCAGCACTTTGGGAGGTCAAGGCAGGCGGATCATGAGGTCAGGAGATCGAGACCATCCTGGCTAACATGGTGAAACCCTGTCTCTACTAAAAATACAGAAAATTAGCCAGGCGTGGTGGTGGGCGCCTGTAATCCCAGGTACTCGGGAGGCTGAGGCAGGAGAATGGTGTGAACCCAGGAGGCGGGGCTTGCAGTGAGCATAGATCCTGCCACTACACTCCAGCCTGGGCCACAGAGCAAGACTCTGTCTCAAAATAAAAAACAACATATGACACAAACATCATGCTTAAAAGAAAAACCAAATTATAGTTTTATATCAATGTACTTTTGGATATTAAAGCTCAATTTTTAAAAACCTAATAATAAACTTGTTTAATCTTAGTGCATTTTATCACATGTAAAATTTCTTTATAAAATTTTATAACCTTTTATAATATTGATATTCATTCAGCTTTATATATGTAATTTATTTTTGTATTCTTTCATTCTGAAACAACTCTTCAATAACCTTTAAACACTACTACTTTTTCTTCAACAAAACCACATCCTCAGGCTTTCATTATATTTACCAAAAATATGTCTTGCTTTTCTTGTACACTTTGCATACCAAATTTTCCCCTTATTTCTAGTAGTTTTAATTACAGATGTCAATGACAATTTTAACTCTTAATGATATAGTTTCAATATATGTTCCTCCATGTCTCATGTTGAATTGTAATCCTTAATGTTGCAGGTGGGGCCTAGTACAAAGTATTTAGGCCTTAGGAGAAGATCTCTCATGGTTTGGTGCTATCCAAACAGTAGTGAGTGAGTTCTCAGGAGATCTGTTTTTTTTTGTTTGTTTGTTTGTTTTTTAGGTGTGTGGCACCTCCCCCTTCTCTTTCTCTTGCTCCCACTCTCACCATATGACATGATTTGGCTGCATCCCCACTCAAATCTCATCTTGAATTGTAGCTCCCATAATCCCTACCTGTTGTAGGAGGGACCTAGTGGGAGGTAATTGAATCATAAGGGCAGTTACCCCCATGCTGCTGGTCTTGTAATAACGAGTGAGTTCTCACAAGATTTGTTTTCTGTTTTTTTTTTGTTTGTTTGTTTGTTTGTTTGTTTGTTTGATACAGAGTCTAGCTCTGTCTCCCAGGCTGGGGTGCAGTGGGTGCAATCTCAGCTCACTGGAACCTCCTCCGCCTCCTGGTTCAAGTGATTCTCCTGCCTCCACTTCCTGAGTAGCTGGGACTACAGGCGCACGCCACCATGACTGGCTAATTTTTGTATTTTTAGTGGAGACAAGGTTTCACCATATTGGTCAGGATGGTCTTGAACTCCTGACCTCGTGATCCTCCTGCTTTGGCCTCCCAAAGTGCTGAGATTACAGGTGTGAGCCACTGCACCTGGCCAATCTGATGGTTTTATAAGGGGCTTTTCCCGCTTTTACTTAGCACTTCTCTTTCCTGCCACCTTGTGAAGAGGACATATTTGCTTCCCCTTCCACAATGATTGTAAGTTTCCTGGGGCCTCCCTATCCCTATGGAACTGTGAATCAATTAAACCTCTTTCTTTTATAAATCACCCAGTCTCAGGTATTTCTTCATAGCAGCATGAGAATGGACTAAAACACCATGTGATATGGTGCCTATTCCTCTTTGTATTCCCTCCCTGAGGCCTCTCCAGAAGTCAAGCAGATGCCAGTGTCATGCTTCATGTGAAGCCTGCAGAACTGTGAGCCAATTAAACATCTTTTCTTTATCAATTACTCATTCTCAGGTATTTCTTTTTGGCAATGCAAGAGTGGCCTAATACACAAAATAACCTGCATTTCTAGTGAAAACCAAGAACTCATTTTGACTCATTAACGCATTTTAATTGTCACATATGCTTATTTTTTGAATATATACTTCCTAATTTCTAAAAATATAGGAATCTTCAAAGTTTTGAATGTGGAACATACTAAGAAATGAAAAAAAATTCTGTTTCTTTGTGATGAAAAGCAACAAGTGAATATATGTAAACCCTTTGTTAATGTTTCAGTATTTTGTCTTATTTGAAAATTCTGTGAATAGCTATAATTCAATTTAACTTGGCAAAAGTTTAAGTGCATAGATATAAATGAATTTGGAAAATCTTTAAAGTAAACATATCATTAAACATAATTATTATAAAAGAAGTATGTTTATAGACTCTTATTGCACCTCTATCTATTTAATTTCTTCATCCTCAATAATTATAGAAAAATTATTGAGGTATTAGACAATGCTTAGTCATTATCTTATTTTTCTATTAACCGGCTTCATAGTACATGTACATTAGGCAGTTACCATGAAAGAAAAACCCCTAAAGTTAATTATGTGAGTATTTTGTTGATAACTTATAAGACAAGCAGTTTCTACTAAACCAGCAATGTTTGCTAGTCTTATTCACAAAGATGTACCCATATCACTGGAAATTGAAAAGCATTTGGCTTAGCTATTTAATTTGGGAGTGTCTATATATTTCTCAATCAGTTTGATAGCATGTAGACTACATACAAAGACATGGACAGACATATACATACATGGAAATACAATATATGATGCACACATGCACACATGTATATATTCAAAAGCCCAGTGATCGGGGGGCTCACTGTAAAAGAGAACAGAGTTTCAGACCTGAGAGAAATCTACCCATGGCTCCTTGGGCTTTGTGAAAAAAGCAGAGAGTCCCCCAAGAAGGGATCAGTGGTGCCTTTTCTGTGTTGTTCAAGGGGTGAAATAGTTTGATTTCCTTTGGTAGTCTAAACCTCTGCACACAGATATATTGGAACATACATTTGAACATACTCTATCTGGGGTTAGAATCTGTGCTTTATCTGTTACATTACAGTTCTTGTACTATTTTCTGCCCCTGGGACTAATGCTAAAAATATCAATGTTCTGCATTTATTTAAACATGGAATTCAGCTACATGTGTTTTTTCATCTGAAAGACAGACAGGTAACAATGAAAAGCAAATGAGAATTAATGTTGAACAGTTATGTAAAAAAGAGAGTAAGCATTAAAAAATCCATAGTGTGGAATGAGCATAGAAGACTTTGAGTTTAACTTTAGGAAGTCTTTTAGCCAGGTTTTTTATGGGACCCCTGGAAGAGTATGGGAAGACTTCGAAGTTTCAACTCCTTTCTGCTCCTAGTAACAGCATTGAGCTATTTTTGAGGATGTTAGCTAAAAGTAGCTATGATATTAGTACACAAAAGGATAACTAGAAATCTGTGGAGGTTGGACAAGGCATTCTAGAATTTCTATGACATTTCTCAGGAGTGAATAATAAACTAATGAGATAAATGTTCCTCTTCTTTTTTTGTTCAAATGAAACAGTCACCCTGTGTTAATGCCTCATTTATCCTGTGAGCTTCCTGTGTATTTTTGATCAGTTGCAATATTATGCTTGCATATTTTTGTTTTTTTATAATGTTTCATTTGTTTTACACATTTGTCCAAAAGATTGGGTAACAAAAGAATGTGTACTAGTAAAACTATTAACAGTAAAAGCGTACTGTAATAACTTTGTTTAGGAAAGCTAGCCACTGTGTTCTGATTATTTTCTTATTTCTGTGGATTAAATGAAAATGTTCCTGTAAAAGTTTCAGCATAAGACCTGGCACACAGTAATCATTCAAAGGACAGTAGTTATACATTTATCCAACACTGTATTTTTTTATTGTCACTATTTTAAAATTTTCTACAATGTGAGAAAAATTACAAAATATGTGCCACCAAGTATGGCTTAGAAAGCCTTGCAATTTTTTGTGAAGTATTAGAATAAGAGAAGATACATTTTACAGCATCGTTTAATTTCTGTTTTCAAGTAACTCATCTGGAGTATCATAAATCAACTTGAAAGTCTTATTAAGACAAATGTAATATGAAACACTGCTGGAACAATAATATTTTGAAAAAAATTAGAAAAATTAATAAACACGAGATCAGAGGTCATATTTGAAAATCTGCGTTACCTCTTACTGCCTTTATAAATTTAACTTTCTGGAGTTTCCAGTCTCCATATAATATAATGGTCTTGTGTGAGTGTAAATATCACAAGAAACAAGTAAACAAAGGAGGTAAAAATTTGGAACATAGACTATAAGACAAATAGAAAACTTTTTATGTTCCATTGTTTCACTAAATAGGGCTATTTTGATGTAAAACATTTTCAATCAAATTATCTAGCCTTGTCCACTTGAATTGCTTGGATATGCTAAGATAGTTCATCTCTCAACTACTGTACCTATGGGGTTTCTACCCCCAAACAACATTATGAATGAAAACAGGTGTTTAGAATCAGAAAAATAATGTGTTTAAATCCTACCTGCACCATTTACCAAGCTACACTATCTTGGATAATCATTCCGTGACCCATCTCTCTTCCGTAAAAGAGAAATACCATCTAAGTCAGGGCTCCCCGACCCCCCGGGGCACGTACTGGTACCAGCCCGTGGTCTGTTAGGATCCGGGCCTTACAGCAGGAGGTGAGCAGCAGGCGGAGCAGCCACCATTAATGCCTGAGCCCCACCGCCTGTCAGATCAGTGGCGGCTTTAGTTTGGAATAGGAGTGCGAACCCTACTGTGAACTCCAAATGCCAGGGATCTAGATTGCACGCTCCTGATGAGAATATAATTCATGCCCGATGTTCTGAAAACCATCACGACTCAAACCACCCCCTCCCACCATGGGGGAAAAAAATGGCTTCCATGAAACTGGTCACCGGTGTCAAAAAGGTTGGCGGCCGCTGACCTAAATCACAGGACGGCTGTAAGAACTGTTATCTGTAGCCTGTAGAGAGCAGCGCATAGCACAGTGCTTGGTACATCAACCATGCTCAAAAACGGCGGTGCTGTTTCTGAGTGTTCTGCTTCTCTTCCTCATAACCATACAATTCCCTCAGTACATGCTTGAGAAGATGCAGTGAAATGTCAACCTAAACAGCGTTAGGGCAAATTACAAGACATAAGAATAAGAGACAGTTTAAAAAAGAGAAATTGATGCAAATTTGTTTTCTATAGAATAGAAAGCAACCTTGAGAAACTAATACAAAACTTACAAAACTCTTAATTATACAAATTGCCAGCTCTGCTGGGAGGTCAACATCCTTTCTAAGATACAATAATAAGTCGTGTAGCAGAAGAGCCCACTCGGCTTCACAGAAGGAGGAATAAAATTGGGCCACTTTGTCCCGAGTTCTAAAGCACAAATCAAATGGTATTTTAACGAGTAGTTCAACTACGTTATTTGCCAAATAGGCCTTTGTAATATGGCCTAGGGGAGCTGACAGTCTTATAGAATATTATTTCTGAAAAGCATAATTATCAAGTTCCAAGCAATTGACTTATATGCAAATGTTAACACTGCAGCATTTGCTAGTTGAAGATGATATGATTTAATATTAACACATCAGAATAACGAGGCATTGAAAAAATCCGGGTCTCTACAATTGATGTCTGCTTAAGATGTTTACTGACTCCTAATTCTCAAACTTTCTCTCTTCTGCCAACCCAGAGTAACATTGCAGTAAACCTATTTTAAGTACACCAGCAGGAAAAACCTCACTGATTTGAAGGTGTGAGTTATGGCATCTAGGAAAATGCTTTATATTTAGGGTTGCTAGATAAAATAAAAGACTCCCACTTTAATTTAAATTTAGGATAAATTATGAGTACTTTGTTAGTATAAATATGTCCTATGCAAACTTTTCTAACTACTAAGACTCGTTTATATTGCAGGATATATTATGTATGTGTTTGTATGTGTATGTGTGAGTTTATATATACCCTCTATAAAATATATTTAAAAGTACACACATATATGCCTGTGTATGTAGCTTACGTATGTAAGCATATATAAGCTTTATAAAAATATATGCCCTTCATATATATATTTGCACATATATGTGTATGTTATAAAAGCTCTATATGTGTGCACACACACACACACATCCTTTATGGCCTTGTGTATCATTTTCTGACACCACTTCTGACACTAAGAGTGTGTGTGTGTGTGTGTGTGTGTTTTGAGATGGAATCTCGCTCCAGGCTGGAGTGTAGTGGCGCGATCTCAGCTCACTGCAACTTCCGTCTCCCAGGTTCAAGCAATTCTAGTGTCTCAGTCTCCTGACTATGTGGGATTACAGGTGTGCACCACCACACCTGGCTAATTTTGATGTTTTTAGTAGAGACAGAGTTTCGCCATGTTGGCCAGGTTGATCTTGAACTCCTGACCTCAGATGATCTACCCACCTCAAGCTCCCAAAATGCTGGGATTACAGGCATGGGCCACTGCACCTGGCCATGTGTGTTTTTTAAACAAATACATGTTTTTCTACAGCAAACAATTCTCCAACTCTCCAACAAACTGGGTGTAGATGAAATCAATACAATTCTGACACTAACTCCTGGAGTGAGTCTAGACCCTAAAGGTTAAGGACTTGGTCCCAGGAGCCTACCCCACATCAGAGAACAGCCGCAAATAGGGCCCCGGGTAACCCGCACTTCTTCCCAGCTGGCTATGCAATTGGGGGAGGGGGTCCCAGGGCCTTCTCCTAGGTTTCATAATTTCCTAGAATAAGTCACAAAAGCACTTTATTTATAATTGTTGATTTGTTTTAAAAGATACAATTCAGAGAGAACAAACTAGAATGATGCATGAAGCCAGGTGTGGGGTAGGGATGGGGGTGTGGTATGCAGCCTGCCACTTTCCCAGCACATTGCTGTGTTCACCAACCTGGAAAGTCTCCAAATCTTGTTGTTTAAGAGGGTTTCTAATTCAATCTCCAGCCCTCCTCTCTGCCCAAGAGATTGCAAGATGGAGCTGAAAATTCCCATTTTCTTCATGAGTTTGATCTTTTCTGTTGGCCAACTCCCTCTTCCTCCCAAAATTTTGCACCATCACCTCATCAGCAAAAACTCAGACATAGGCTGGGCACGGTAGTTCACTCCTGTAATCCCAGCATATTGGGAGGCTTAGGCAAGCTGAACATTTGAGGTCAGATGTTTGAGACCAGCCTGGCCAACATAGTGAAACCCCGTCTCTACTAAAAAATACAAAACTTAGCCAGGTGTAGTGGGACACACCTGTAATCCCAGCTACTCTGGAGGCTGAGGTGGGAGAATCGCTTGAAACTGGGAGGCAGAGGTTGTAGTGGGTGAGATCATGCCACTGCACTCCAGCCTGGGTGACAGAGCAAGACTCCCTCTCAAAAAGAAAAAAAAAAAAAAAACACCAAAAAACCCCTCATGTATGGTTCATTATGAATATCAGAAGTTACTCCTACCATTCAGTAAATGCCAAGGATTTCAGGAGGTATGTGTGTATTTATGTACAAACAAATATACACATACACACACACATAATACCACAATCTAAAACAAAGGTTTGTAAATTATAAAGACAAATGCATGTATTTGTAAAATGTTATTTCAAAATTCAGTATAATTCAGGACAGGACATTGGCTCTAGTTTGCCTTTGCACTAGATCTAGGAATAATGATTCTAATGATCTCTTAGATGTGTGGGAAAAGACACTGGAATATTTTAGGTGCGAGTTATAGATTCAGTTCTGCCCTTAACCTATTGTGTAATAATCAGAAAGGTACTTGACTTTACTGAGGTGAATATTCCTTTTTCACTAAGTGAGTGATTGGACTAGGTAACTGCCCATAAGCTTTCTGTAATTTGTGCTTTCAAAAATATGAAGAAGTATATTTAAAACCAATGAAGCACCAGATGTTTTCAATATCTTAGGAACATGTCTCTCTATATAAATGAAGACATAAAAGATGGCTATACTAATAACAAGGCATTTTCTCCTATCAATTTAATAATATAAGCACAATTCTAGGCTTTTATTTAAATGAATAAAAACATATTAATAAATATATTTTATAATTCAGATGCACCTTGATCTAGGTTTATCAGAATTTTGTTTTTCATCTCTTGGTTTTCCCCTTTCCTGGTTCCCTCCTTTTTAATATATTCCTTTGTTTATATTTTGTAAAGATAAGGCAGGAAATAAAAATATACTGAATTGGGAATAAGAGGCCATCATAAGGCTAAATAGGGTGAACTGTTGACATTTTATTCATCAGTTTGTCATTCATGGGATCATTATCACTTTGTACTTGGAATTATACTAGAGAGAAACAGAATATAAAATCCACTGGTAGGCCAGGCACGGTGGCTCATGCCTCTAATCCCAGAACTTTGGTAGGCCAAAGCAGAAGGATCATCTGAGGTCAGGGGTTCAAGACCAGATTGGCCAACATGGTGAAACCCTGTCTCTACTAAAAATACAAAAAATTAGCCAGGCATGGTAGCCCATGCCTGTAATCCCAGTTCCTCAGGAGACTGAGGCAGGAGAATCTCTTGAACCCGGGAGGTAGAGTTTGCGGTGAGCCAAGGTTACACCACTGCCCTCCATACTGGGTGACCGAGTGAGACTTCGATTAAAAAAAAAAAAAAAATCCACTGTTTTTCTGAAACTCAGGGGAGAGGTATGAACTGCAGATAGAGATTTGGTCATTGCCAGTAAAAAGTAGTAATTGATTTTAGGACTATGTATAGTAATAAGAAGAATAAAGAAGAGGGAGGAGAAAGGAAGGAGAAAAGGAGAAAGAAGAAAAGAAAGACAACCACAACCATGACAAACCTCATTTGAGAAATAACAATACATTTTTTAAAATTTGTTTTATTCTATTTGTCAAGAAGGGACAAAGATAAAGTATAAGCAACCTACTTACATTACTAAGCTTTAACATCTGTAAGACTGAGTATAATGTTAATATGCATAAGATGCATTCAAGTTTCTCATTTTGAAAATTTAATCATCACCTAAGTTTATTTGGCAACTACTATACATTATAATTAAAGCTTTATTCAGCATGTAGTAGGATTTTTAATAAATGCTTTATAATGAATTCATTATTTTAATATAACTGAAAAAATGCACATTATAAACATCTTAATATTTATTATCAGAGATAACTTGATGCAAAGATCTTCTTTTTTCATGAATACATTTTTTAAAAAACCATTTACAGATAATAAGCCATTAGTCAGCCAACCAAAAGATACTCTTGGGAGCTTACAATGTGCAATTACAAGAGATAACTAAAAGCACTGACTAGGTAATAAATTGTTGGAATACATTTTTATTTGTGTGTTATTCTGTTTTTGTTTTTAAATATTGCTTAAATTTCAGATATCAAAATTGAATAACATTAAGTTGTCTAGAAAAGCAAATCCAAACATGGCTGTCTTTGGGTAAGCAAGTGATAGCCAGTATGAAAGTCTGCCTTGGAGAGCCAAGCATAGCCTTTCAGGGAGAAAACATTTTATCAGCAAAAAAAAACCAAAAAAACAAAAAAACAAAAAAACAAGACTTTTTTCAATAGAAAGTATTTTATTTAACTTTTTATGGTATTTATCTTATTTACTTTTAAAAAAATATTTTGAATCTCAAGTACCTAAAAGTTAAGTTAGTCATATTTCTCTTTTGAAATTAAGTTAAAGTACTTTATTTTTAAAATTCTAATACATATTTTAATTAACAAATAAAAATTGTATATATGGGGTACACGATGATCTGACATTTGTATACATTGTGAAATGTTTGTCAAGCTAATTAACATATATTTCATCTCATATAATTAGCATTTTTTGTAGTGAAAACATTTAAAATCTCTCTTAGGAATTTCAAAGCACACAATACTTTATTATTAAACACAGTCACCATGCTGTACAATAGATATCCAGAACTTACTCCTTCTAACTGAAATTTTCGACCCTTTAGCCAACATTTTCCCATCTCCTCCTATTTTTCCAGCCCCTAATAACTACCATTCTACTCACTGCTTCTATGAATTCAACTCTTTTAGATTCCACTTGTAAGTGAGATCATGTCGTATTTGTCTCTCTGGGTCTGGCTTAATTCACTTAGCATAATGTCTTTCAGGTTCATCTGGGTTATCACAAACGGCAAGATTTCCTTTTTTTATGAGGCCGAATAGTATTCTATTGTGTATACATAACACATTTACTTTACTCACCAGTTAATGGACAGAGGTTGATTCCATACCTTGGTTATTATGAATAATAATGCAATGAGCATGGGAGTGCAGATATATCTTTGACATACTGATTTCATGTTCTTTGGATATATACCCAGTAGTAGGACTGGGGGTGATACGGTAGTATTGCTTTTAATATTTTGAGGAACTTTCATGATGTTTTTTCACAATGACTGTAGTAATTTTAATTTCCACCAACAATGTAAGAGAGTTCCTTTTTTGCCACATTCTCAACACTTTTATCTTTTTGATAAAAGCCATTTTAACAGTTATGAAGTAATATCTCATCACGTGTGTGTGTGTGTGTGTGTGTCTGTGTTGTGTTTCTTTTGAGAAGAGTCTGTCTCTGTGGCACAGATTAGAGTGCGGTGGTACAATCTTACATCACTGCAGCCTTTGCCTCCCATATTCAGGGGATTCTCATGCCTCAGCTTCCAGAGTAGCTGAGATTACAGGCATGCGCCACCATGCCTGGCTAATTCTTGTATTTTTAGTAGAAATGGGGTTTCACCATGTTGGCCAGGCTGGTCTTGAACTCCTGACCTCGAGTGATCCACCTACCTTGACCTCCCAAAGTGCTGGGATTACAGGCGTGAGCCACTGTGACCAGCTCATTGTGTTTTTAATTTGCATTTTTCTAATGGTTAGTAATGTTGAGAATTTCTTCATAAATACGTTGGCCATTTTTACGCCTTCTTTTGAAAAATATCTATGCAAGTTCTTAGCGCATTTTTAAAAATTGGGTTATTTGTTTTCTTGGTGTTGAGCTGTTTGAGTTTTTAAAATATATTTTATATATTAACCCTTCATCAGATGTTTGTATAGAATCACAAAAGACCCAGAATAGTCAGAACAGTCTTGAAAGAAAACAACAAAGCTGGAAGCATCACCTTATCTGATCTCAAAATTTACTAAAATATGTAGTAATGAAACCATCACAGTACTGGCACAAAAACATACATAAAGACCAATCAAACAGAAAAAGAGAGTGCAGAAATAAATCCACATATTTATGGTCCATTGATCTTCCACAGCAGTGCCAGGAACACTCAACAGGGAAAGGACTGTCTCTTCAATATATGGTGGTGAAAAATAAACTGAATGTGCACATGCAGAAGACCGATATTGGACCCTTATTTCAACTCTTATGAAAAAAAAAATCAACTTAGAGTGGCTTAAACACTTAAGTGTAAGACCTTAAACTACGCAACCACTAAAAGCAAACATAGAGAAAAGGCCTCTTGACATTGGTGGTGGCAAAGATATGTTGGTTATGATCCGAAAAGCACAGCCAGCAAAAGCAAAAAGAGACAAATGGGATTGCATCAAACTGAAAAGTTTCTCACAAAAAAAATCACTACCAACAATGGCAACCACAAAATCAGTCAATAAAGTGAAAAGACAGGATTTGCAATGAAGAAAACATTTGCCATACATATGATAAGGTATTAATATCCAAGATAACAAGAATTTGTCGAGGAAAAAAGAGCGAGGAGGAAATGTCATAATGGAGTATCAATGCATACTGAAATGACCCTTTGCTCATTCATTTAACAGCTTTACTCCTGGCTCCTTTTATGTTCTGCGTAAATTTCAGATACATTTACGCCCTTCATATTCAGAGAACTAAAGTAATTCAGTATTTCTGAGGCATGACACCTCTGCATAAACTTAAAATGAGTGAGATAACAGAGGTGGAAGAGAGATGAAGTAACGCAGGCAGGCCAGGGTCAAATTATGAAGGCTTATCCATGTGAAGGCATTGAACTTTACTCTGTAGGGTCTGAGAGCTGCGGAAGAGTCTAGAGTAATCACACCGGTTTTAAATTTTAGGAAAACCACATTACGACAGGATGACAGCGATTAAAGTGTGGTGATATTAGAAGCAGGAATTTTAATAGAGCTATTTTATTACATTTAGTATTTTACTAGAAGTCTTGCTTCATATCAGTTCTTCATTTTCCTCCATTTGGTTTTGGTCTGCACCCACATTCGTGGGTGAAGGCAGAGAAGTTCTGTAGAGAGAAAAGTTGAATCCACGGGGCCCTGGAGCCTCAGGGATTGAGCATCAGCTTCACGATCCACTAACTGCATGGATGTAAGAAAGTTATATAACCTCTTTGAGTTTTAACATCTGTAAAATTAAAAAAAAAAAAAAAAGAAGAAGAAGAAAAAAAAGTCCAGGTGTGGTGACTCATGCCTGTAATCCCAGCACTTTGGGAGGCCGAGGCGGGCGGATCACAACGTCAGGAGATCAAGACCATCCTGGGTAACACAGTGAAATTCCGTCTCTACTAAAAATACAAAAAATTAGCCGAGCGTAGTGGAGAGTGCTTGTAGTCCCAGCTACTCAGGAGACTGAGGCAGAAGAATGGCGTGAACCTGGGAGGCGGAGGTCGCAGTGAGCTGAGATCGCGCCGCTGCACTTCAACCTGGGCAACAGAGCCAGACTCTCTCTCAAAAAAAAAAAAAAAAAAAAAAAAAAAGTAAAATACTTACCAGGCCAGGTTAAGAATCGAATGCATTAATAATTTAAAGTTTAGACCTGGTTTCCAGATAAAATACAGAATGTATACTTAGATTTGAATTTCAGATAAACAATAAATAAGTTTTTACTGAAGGATGTCCCCCCAGACAAAAAGAATATTACCAAATATTGCATGGGACATACTTAGATTTAAAAAAATAAGTTGTTCATTGTTTGTTTGAAATTCAAATTTAACTGACCATTTTTTATTTTTATTCACCAAGTCTGCTAAACATCCTTGCAGCTAGTAAGCACTCTAGAGGCATCAATTCTTATTAGAACCAGCCTCTTTTACGAATCTACATTTACGTTTCAGGCACCAGTAGGTAGTGAGGTTTAAAATCTCCTTCTGGATTCTCTGAGATTTCTCCTTTTATTGAGCACATTACCCACATTCTCTGAAAATAGACATATTATTCTGATTCCTATGAACTTACGTGTATGTTATGACAGCTAAAATTGTCCTTTTAGATTTCATAAAATAATTTCACATATGTACTTACAAGGAGTTTCTCAAATGTTTCTGTACAGTAACTCTCAAGAACATTCAATAGAGAGCTCAAAATCTTTTATATAATTATGTACATAAGTAAATTAGCCCAGAGCCTAGAGTCATATGCGAGTTTTTCCTCCTTTAATAATGAGATTTGTACTTTTACTAGCCATAGAATTATGCAACTATCTTCCGTTGCACCTTTGTCTGTTTGTGAAAAAAGTTAATGAAGTTTTCCCTCCTCTTCTCTTAATCCTAGTTTTCTCCTCCCTCCTGCTATAAATTGAGACTTTCCTCTTAATGTTTTGTAATAATTTTTGCTTTTATAGTATTTGAGATTACTATTGCAAAGGATCTAAAATTACTTGGTGAAAGAAACAGCATTAAAATCCGTATAAAATTCTAAAATTCTAAACTTATTCCTATTCTAAATATCTTCCCTCTATTTGCCTGTGGAGTTTCTAAAGCATTTTCGATTTCTCTGTACCCCTATAAGTCAATTTTAATAGCAGAAACAATAATCAGTGAAAAAAGATCAATGAAAGGAACTGTCCTCCTCTTTTCTCTACCATTTCTATCTTAACAATGATACGGAAGTGCTGGGAAGGGAAGAGCGTGGTCCCTTTACAGGATACAGAAGTGGGGAAGGGAAGCACTAGGTAGAGAAGGGCATGGTCCTTGCCTGGGGCTCCACCCAAATGGACCTACCTGAGGACAGGCATTTCCTGCCCAAATGTTGCATTTCCTAAGACCAGTCTGGCCTGCCACGCCCCATCCTGGGCCTATAAAAACCCTAGACCCTATTGGGCAGATACAGAAGTGGCTGGACGTCATGAGAAGCACATCAGCGGAAGAAGACAAAAGCGGCTGGTCGTGGAGAACCCGCTGTGGGAAGAACACACCGACAGGCATCGCAGACCATGCACCAGCGGAAAGACATGGAGTTTGGCCAGAATGATCAGAGAAGAGTGTGGCCAGAATGATCCGAGAAGAGTTTAACCAGAGCGGTGGCAGAAGACTCCAGGGGAAAACCATCTCCCTCCTGACTCCTCCATCTGCTGAGAGCTACTTCTACTTAATAAAACCTTGCACTCATTCTCCAAGCCCACATGTGATCCGATTCATCCAGTACACCAAGACAAGAAACCTCAAGATACAGAAATCCCTCTGTTCTTGTGGAAAGGAAGGGGGCTAATTGAGTTGGTTACCGCAAGCAGCCTATACACGGCAATCTAAAAGAGCGCCCTGTAGCACACGCCCACTGAGGCTTCAGCGGTTTTATTCACTCCTAGACCCTGCCGTGGGGTCGCCCCACCACCTGCCCATCTGTATGCTACCCTAGAGGTTTGAGCAGCGAGGTACTGAAGAAGTCAGCCACACCCCCATCATACACCCTGCGGTGGGGACAAGGGAACCTTTCCCGTTTCAATAGTAAACATTGTTGGAATTATACACATTGGGTAAATTAGTTCATGAAGTGGGATGATATTCATTCTGTCTACCTACCTACCTATCTAATGTGTCTTTATCCTTCCAGTTTTATATATAGGGCTGGAAAATGAGAAAACATTATCACTATTCTGCATGTACCTTTTTTTTACTATCTCTTGCACACGTACTCCAGGTTCTAGTCACAAAGGATCTAATGAACTGATCCATGCCAAAGTAATAACATTGTCTGCCTTCCCCCACTTACGTACACATTTTGTTTTGCAATAAAAGGCTGAAGAAAAGGGACACTGATTAATAAAAATTGGCAGATATACATGGTAAGTTTCAGGCATTGTGGCACCAATGTCTGACTTAGGCTTCAGAGTGTAAGAGCTTACCGAATGCCTTTTAAATCAAAATACACTGCTGATATTTCTCCAGTGTACTCACTTAGTCTGCAGACTTAGAAGAAAACTCTTCATACAAATGCCAGAGAGAGACCAAGAGAAGCCCTTTTCTCTCCCTTGCCAGAAAGGGTAATAAAACTTCAAGGATCTTTATTCATTTATTAAGTATTATGTGATAGAATGGCAACTAAGTAGTGTCATTTAATTATAAATAACATCAATTGCTTAATAATAGAGGATACACAGAGAACAATGTTAGCACTAAGGAACACACAGTGATTTTAGAAAGAAATAACAAACCATTTCTTAAATTAAGTAAACTATATTCCTTCTTCTCTTTCACAATGCAGCACTACAAAGCTTTAAACATTTTGGTTTACAACGTTATGAATATTAAAGAATTGCATGAAAACTTTCTTTTAAAGAAGTAATTTATTATTTAATATTTATTTTCTTTTTATTATGGTTGCCAGGCAAGCAACTTTCTACTGGTCAAATAAGAATGTTTTCATATTTTAGAGCTACAACATTAGTTCATTTATTATTAATACAACTCATAAATACTCTAACCATCAAAAATAGCCTCAAACAATCTTATCTGGGCAGACTCAGACTTTCCTTCTTCCCCAGGGTTTTCCAGTTTCTGGACTATAATTAGTTGTCATCTATTCTGACGGAGAAGGTTCTACGAACCATCCCCCATGTCTCAATAATGTTCTTGACAGATTTTATATCCTGAGGCTACCTAAACAGTTTACTAAGCAAGACCCACTAGAAGAAAAAGAAAAGATAGAATGGGAAAATCTCATTATTTTTAGCCAGAAGTTAATTAGATGTTTTTATAGGATTATTTTTCTGAAAGCATTCATATTTTGCCAAGTGCGGGACTCAGGTTATGCCACCTTTTAGAACCGTTTTAGCCACTTGTTTTCACACTCTAATTGTAAGCCTGTGTCTTAAAAGAAACATTTTCTTGTTAATTAAATGCCTCCTATTTAAAATTTTATGCTGTTAAATAATTCTTTCAGATTTAACATTCATATGTTCTAGAAAATAGCTCAACTGTCATTTATTTCCTATAATTCGTTGAAACCATAAATGGCCATATAAAAATTTCAGTAGCTTCTACTTCTGATAAATACTACTACTCTCCGGCTACAGTTAACATGAAGAAGCTGCTCTTTCTATGACTACCTCAAGGAACATATAAGCTCATCCTCCACAGTGAAAGCACTGGCAAAAGGTTCCAGAAGACTAAAAATAATCACAGCATAATCAGGCCAGGGCTTCACTATCAAAGTGCAGACAAAAGTGGAAATCCACTTTTTTGAAAAGAGAGATCTTAACTATATCATGTACAGCTGTGTCTGAAACTTCTTGATTGTGCAAGGTACCCAAATGAAAGATTTTTACAAAATAACTGTGAGCATTTTGTAGGCATTGTGTGCCTGTACTTGAAATAAAGGAGTGAATAACACAAGGATCAGCTTTCAAGAAAATGTTTTGTGTTTAGAGTTCATAGGCAGATGAGTAAAGGGACATTTATGGTACAGTGTCATGAGTACTGTGAGGAGGATTCCAATACACAGAAGAGGGGTCATTTATCCAATTTGGGGGTGAGATGGCCGTGAGTATTTAACAAAGTCTTTCTAGAAGAAAGGACATCTAAACTATGTTCTAAAATATATTAAATAAATAATAGCTCCGTAAGGTGGAGTTTGGAGTGGGAGTAGAGATAGGTCTCAGATTGATCACTCTTGTCATAAGATGTTCTCTCTTGGAAATTATCATTGCTCCTAGAAATTGTCTTATCTATAACTCTGCCTCAAATTATGTTCTTCACCTTTCCTACTCTTCAGTTTAATTTTATTTTATGAGGCAATGAAGTGGAACGAAGTGGCATAGCAGGCAGTGGAGAAAAGCATGTTCTTGAAGCCCACAAGAGAAACAGTTGGTCTTTTGAGATAGTAAAACCCTGGGGAAGAGCGTGAACAGGGTTGTTTCTATTAGTTGCTCAGTTCTAACACATCTTCTATGCGTGACTTTGAGCAAATGACTTTATCTTTCCGTGCCTAAGTCCCCTTATATAAAATATTACCGATTTCACAAGGTTACTGCAAGTGTCGAGTAAAAAATTTAAAGGATACAAAATATTCAGTGTTACCTGTGATGATGATGATGATCAGAATAAATCATATGGCTTTATTAGCTTAAAATTAGGGGTGCACATTAATTGTTGGTGTCTCCATAGGAACATTGTATACCAGGTCTAGCATATTCAATTAAGTGCAGCTAAATTCTCTCTTTAAATGGACAAGGTAGAATGTACTTATTTTCAAAAGCATTGCTTTGAGATAAATATACCAAACCAGATAGTTCCTGTTTTATTTAGCTAGGTGTAAATAAAATATATATAGGATTTCCATTTCTAAATCCATAACACAGACCCCATATGAGACATATGCAGCCTTTGTAAACAAGTATTAAAATGCCCACAATATATAAAGTAAATGTTTTCTTTTTTTTTTTTTTTTTTTTGAGACAGAGTCTCGCTCTGTAGCCCAGGCTGGAGTGCAGTGGCCGGATCTCAGCTCACTGCAAGCTCCGCCTCCCGGGTTCACGCCATTCTCCGGCCTCAGCCTCCCGAGTAGCTGGGACTACAGGCGCCTGCCACCTCGCCCGGCTAGTTTTTTGTATTTCTTAGTAGAGACGGGGTTTCACCGTGTTAGCCAGGATGGTCTCGATCTCCTGACCTCGTGATCCGCCCCTCTCGGCCTCCCAAAGTGCTGGGATTACAGGCTTGAGCCACCGCGCCCGGCCATAAAGTAAATGTTTTCAAGCGGTAGACAACAGAGAGTGTAGGACTATTTTATTTGAAAGAAGAGAAACACTTTGAGCTCTGCATTCACCCTGGCTTCTTGCATGGGAGTTTTTTTTTTAGACCACAGCACAGAGAGGAGGAACCCAGGAAGAAAGCTTGAGCGTCAATGAATAAAACAGGAAGACATAAGAATTCAGATCTTCTGAGTAGGGATAAGTTTATGAGGTAGGATAATAGAAAGGAGAGAGAAGTATAGAGAAAAAGACCCTTAGGGCAGCATGTTGTATCCTCTGTTTTTAAGGATGATCAGGACAAGGCTATGCATGCTCAAGGTGAGACTCTGAGGCCTGTGCAGTTTCCAGGAGGCTAATGAATGAATGAAGACATCAGAGGTTGCTCAATTCTGGGAAACATTTCAGTATAGCTGAGCTAACCGGGAGACGCTTCCTAAGTAGCAAGTAATCCTACTAAGGTACTGTTGACGATCCATAAAGGTCACCTTTCAAAAGTAAGAGTTACAGACTATTACCAAGCAAAAAATTAAAACAGATACATGCGGAAAAAAAAAAAAAAAAAGGCTTGTCGTGATTAATTATTCATTTAACTGTATGCTAGAACAAAACATAATACTTCAAAGAAAGAAGCAGAATCCAAATATCTTACTATATCACAATCATAAATACTAGACATGAGATAACCAGAAACAGATTTTTCACACTCAAGAGAAGTAGAAGCATGTATTCTCCAGCCAAAAGAGTAAAAACATAGTAGAAACAGACCCTAAAGTGATACAAATATTGGAATGTGCATATAAAGTATTTGAAAAAGATACAATATATATGTTCAAGCATTTGAAGGAAAAGATAGTCAAAAAGAAAAAATGGGGGATTTCAGAAAAAGTAAACTGTAAAAAAAGAGTCTGAATGAATTCCCATAAAATAAAATATTAAATATCTGAAGTGAGAAAACTCACAGGATCAACTGAAAGGAAAAATAAAAATATCCATTAACTTGAATTTAGGTTAATAGAAATTGTTCAAACGGAAGCAAAAGAGAAGGAAAGCTAGAATAAAAAAATGAGCAGAGACTCAAATACTTGAGGGATTAAGTCAACTGACATACATACAATTGGATTTTACAAAGGAAAGAAGAGAAAGAAAATTTTGTAGAAATATTTGTCTGTAAACTTACCAAATTTGCTTAAAAAGATGAACTCACAGTGTGTCTTAAAAGCTTAGCAGGCCCAAAGAAGGCAACTATATTAAAACAAAACAACAAATACACCAGGCACAGAGGCTCATGCCTGTAATCCCAGCACTTCGGGAGGCCGAGTAGGGAGAATTGCTTCAACCCAGGGATTCAAGATCAGCCTGGGCAACATAACAAGACCACATTTCTACGGGAAAAAAAAAAAAAAAAAAAAAAAAAAGGTAGATGTGGTGGTGCACATCTGTAGTACCAACTACTTGGGAAGGGTGATGCAGAAGAATTTCTTTTTTTTTTTTTTTTTTGAGACGGAGTCTCGCTATGTCGCCCAGGGTGGAGTGCAGTGGCCGGATCTCAGCTCACTGCAAGCTCCGCCTCCCGGGTTTTTACGCCATTCTCCTGCCTCAGCCTCCCGAGTAGCCGGGACTACAGGCGCCCACCACCTCGCCTGGCTAGTTTTTTGTATTTTTTAGTAGAGACGGGGTTTCACCGTGTTAGCCAGGATGGTCTCGATCTCCTGACCTCGTGATCCGCCCGTCTCGGCCTCCCAAAGTGCTGGGATTACAGGCTTGAGCCACCGCGCCCGGCCGATGCAGAAGAATTTCTTAAGCCCAGGAGGTTGAGGCTGTAATGAGCCATGATTGCACCACTGCATTCTAGTTTGGGCAACAGAAAGAGGTCCTATCTAAAATAAAAACAAAAACAACAACAACAACAAAAAACAAAACACACATACACACAACAAAAAACACAGAAAAAAAAACCCTCACATTGGCATATCATAGTAAAACTTCTGAAAACCTAACAAAAACAAGATATCAATAACAACAATTCCAGCAACTTTATTACATGAAGGAGTGATAAAACACAATAAGTTTAATATGTTTTAAAAAAAGTTGTCAACTGGAATCCTATCGCTAGAGAAATTATCCTTTATGAATCGGAATAAATTTGAAATACAGAATTTTCAGACAAACAAAGTTTAAAGAAATAGTTCCCAACAGAAAAAAGCTGTAAAAAATGATTAAGGATGTTCATCACATTGAAGGGAAATGTTACCAGATAGAAACTCAGGTATACATGAAGAAATGAAGAGAACCAGAAACTAGAAGGGGAAAAATTAAGTATAAATATACAATATTACTTTTGCTTCATTTTCTTAATATATTTAGATTAAAATGGACTATTTAAAATAAATAAAATGCCAACATTATAACATATCTGTATATAACATATATGACAAGAAAGGCACAAAGGTTTGGAGAAGTTGATGAAATAATATTGTTTAATATTCTGTTGCTTTTATAATTTACATTTTATGTGAAGTAGTACAGTACTAAATGTAAGTAGTTTATTAGAAATAAGCAATATATTATAATCCCTAAAACAAATTGGGAAAAATTATACCATCTAACATTAATAGATACTATAGTAATCAAGATAATGTAATTTTTACATAGGAAATTTAAAAACTCATATTAATGGAACAGAATAGAATCCAGAAGTAGACTGGTATGTATATGGTAAATTTATTTTTAATAAAGTTATCAGTGTAGTATAATGAGAAAAAGATTATTGAAATAACCATATTAAACAAACAAAACATTTTTGGTTCATCCCACAACATATTAAAACATTAGTTTGCAATAGATCATAGGTTGAAATGTAAAAGCCAACATTATAAAGTATCAAGATAAAAATGACTGCTTTCACAGCCTTGGGGCACACAAAGCATTTTTAGATAGGACATAAAAAGAACAGTTCATGTAAAACCAACCCCAAGGTCCATAAAACGCTAGGACCTTGTGTCCGGAGCTTCCTATCAGTGAACCAGTACCTATATCTGCATTGATCCATTCCCAACTTACCTGCCTTGGTAACGCTCCATGTTCCATGGGGGAAAATGGAACAGGTTTTCTTCTCTTGCTTGTACTCTCAGAGCAAGTGATTAAAGCCTTGATTGTTACTTTCAGTACATTTTGCTGAATTTATTGGCTACCCTCAACATCTGACAGCTCAACTCTCTCTCCAGTTCAACTGATCTCCTGACACACAAAAAGGACGAAAACCAAATAGCAATCATAAGTAGCTATCTAGATCATGGAGACTCTTTTAAAGTTAATTGTTAAGATTGTTATCAATATGAAAATGTGAAATTAAAAGATTATCATAGAAAAATCATTTATTTCCCAAACCTAATTTGGTAAACATTGATTAGGTAGGTAGATGTTCAATTTTGGGGGTCATGAAAGAGGATCAATAATAGTTTAATATGTGGTAAAGACCTTTATTTGACAGCAAAACTTTTTTTTGATGTATGAAATAAACAAGTGTAAAAGTAAGTGGTCAGCCTGAAGAAACACTACAAAATGAGCACACCTATGTAATTACCGATAAGGTCATAATATAGAACAATATCATCACCCAAGAACTCCCATGCCTTTTCCCATCTTCTAAGTACCATTCTCTTCTTTCTGAAGTTAAGAAATGTCAAGACATGCGACATTATAGATACGGTTTTCCTGTTTTTTTCACTTTATGTAAATGACACCATAAGATATGTATTCTTTTTCTTTCTTTGACTCTTCACATTGTTTACACTCTTCTCCATTAGACTGATCCAGATCATGTCTGTTACTGTTCCCTCTTCATATGTTATTCCAGATATCTTTTCATATCTGTTATGATTTTTGAAAGATAAAATAATTAAAAATAAAACGTAATGGATCTGATTAACAGCAGAGCAAACGGAGCTAAAGAAAAAATTTGTAACTAGAAAGGACAAAAATTTAGTTCTGAAATTTCCATTTCATTTTTGTTCATACTCTTGTTTTCTTCAGTATATTTTGCAATTCTTTGACATATTAATCAGTTTAACGTCTATGTCTATAACTCTATTATCTGGATTTCTTGTGAGCCTGTATCTATTATTTTGTTTTTGCCACTTGATTAATTGTTAAGGCTTGTCTTGTTTTATACTTGGTTATTATGATTTAAATGGCATACATTGCAAATAAAAATATAACTATAATTTAATGGTTGTATGAACCCATATTCCCCAAGAGACAATTTGTTTTTGCTTCTGATAGGCTGATAGGCTAGGGAAACCAGCCATTCCATTTAATTTTGATTTAACCAGGAAATAACATTATTCAAGGATGAACTTCAGTCCTTCTAAGGACAAGTCAAATTCCACTTCCCATATACTCCTGGCATTATCCCTTAGGAATCCTGACTGAATGCCTGAGATGTTTCTAGACTCTTCCTTCTTGAAGCATTGAACTTCAGTTTGTACCACTCTTCTCTTTGGCTTCATGAGTCTACCAAAAGCTCTTATCAGTTTCTCAGCCTGTGAGACACTGTATTAGTCTGTTCTTGCATTACTATAAAGAAATACCTGAGACTAGGTAGTTCATGAAGAAAAGAGGTTTAATTGGCTCACGGTTCTGCAGGCTGTACAGGAAGCATGGTGCAGTCACCTGCTTGGCTTTCTGGGGGAGGCCTCAGGAAGCTTTTACTCATGGCAGAACGCGAAGTAGAAGCAAGCATCTCACATGTCAGAGCGCAAGCAAAGGGTTCCAGGGGTGGGTATCACACACTTTTAAACAACCAGATCTCGTGAAAACTCACTATCAGAAGGACAGCACCAAGCCATGAGGGATCCTCACCCATGAACCACGTATCTCTCACCAGACCCACGTATCTCCCACCACACCCCACCTCCAACACTGGGGATTACAATTCAACATAAGATTTGAGTACGGACACAGATCCGAACTATAGGAGATACCATTTTAAAAGTCAGCAACTACCTCAAGGGAAAAAGATAAACATAATGATAAGAAAGCCAAATTAAATTTCCGAAGTATAACAATGTAATACCTGAGATTAAAAATTTACTGGAGAGACTAAACTATAGACACAACAGAATAAAAGACCCGACAAAAAATATCCTTCAAAAATGTGTTTCTGTGTCTTTGATCATATTTCTATCTTTCTCCAGTGTCCAGGAACATCTAGATCATAGAGGTTCCTTCAGATGCATCCCTGGGGTGAGAATGTCCTGTATCAGACTGCCTACTGAAGTTCAACCTGTGCTTCAAGACAGATGTGATCCTGTGATGTTGAAGTCACTAAGATTGGGAGTTAGCTTGCTTTTTTGTTTATTTTTGCTTTTTACTGCAGTCTGTTCTATACTATCAGAACTATTTAAAACATTTTAACTTTGGAAAATCTTTAAATATAATTTTCCTTATAGTTTGTCAAATTAAATGGGAAAATGGATGTTTTATGTAAATATATGTGGAAGATACATGATAGTTTTCATCACACATTCATATTTTAAAAATCTTAGCAAAGCAGGACTAGGAGAAAGTTATTTCATATTTTGAAAGGTCCTAATAATACTTCTAATAAACATTTTAAATAAAATTTTTATTTTGGAACAGTTTTAGATTTTAAGAAAAATTATGAAGATAGTATGGAGAGTATGCCCCAGCTTCCCATATTACTAATATATTACATCAGTGTGGTACAGTAGTACAAATAATGAACCAATATTGGTATGTTGTTATGAATTAAAGCCCCCCCCCCCCCAATTTTTTTTTTCTGAGAGGGAGTCTCGCTCTGTCGCCCAGCATGGAGTGCAGTGGCGCCATCTCTGCTCACTGCAAGCTCCGCCTCCATGGTTCACGCCATTCTCCTGCCTCAGCCTCCCAAGTAGCTGGGACTACAGGTGCCCACCACCACACCCGGCTACTATTATTATTATTATTATTATTATTATTATTATTATTATTTTGTATTTTTAGTAGAGACGGGGGTTTCACCGTGTTAGCCAGGATGGTCTGGATCTCCTGACCTCGTGATCCATCCGCCTTGGCCTCCCAAAGTGCTGGAATTACAGGCATGAGCCACCGCATCTGGCCCCCTACATTCCATTCTTAACTCAGATTTCCTTGATTGTTACCTCGTGCCCTTTTCTGTTCCAGGATCTTATTCAGAATACTACATTGCATTCAGGCTGGAGTGCAGTGGCACGATCTTAGCTCTCTGCAACTTCCGCCTCCCGGGTTCAAACGATTCTCCTGCCTCAGGCTCCCGAGTAGCTGGGACTACAGGCATGCACCACTACACCAGGTAATTTTTGTGTTTTTAGTAGAGACGGGGTTTTACCATGTTGGCCAGACTGGTCTGGAACTCCTGACCTCCAATGATCCAGCAGCCTCGGCCTCATAAACGTGCTGGGATTATAGGCACGAGCCACGGTGCCTGGCCAATCTTGACAGTTTTATTGAGTAGTGGTTAGACATTTTGCAGAGTATCTCTGTATTGGAATCTAGTTCATGTTTTTCTCATAATAGATAGGATTTTGTATTTTGGGGAGAAAAAACATGATATATACTATCCCATTTTCATCACATCAGAGCATAAGACAAGGCTAATAACATCTTCATCTTAGAAGTGTTTCTTTCACTTGCCTTCTGTATATCACACTCTCTGATTTTTTTTGGATGACTCTAGTAATACTTTATTGGTTTTGTTAAATCCAATTTCCACCAATTTCTTAATTTTAGAGCATCTTATGGATCATTTTTTAAGCTTTTATCTACACTTCCTCAGTGATTTCTTCTGGTTTCACAATTTTAATTGCCATCTGCATACTGATGACAAGTAAATTTATATCTCTGATTCAGATTTGTCCACTAAACTTGATAACACTACATATAACTGCATACTTGATATCTTTACTTGGAAAATGTCAAAGTTGAAATGCTCAAAATAGAACTGCTTATTATTCCAATAGAACCTGTTTCACCTCCACACACTCTTCCTTTTCATTGTGCTTGATCATTCTAGCCCATCCGGGGAAAAAAACACAATCAATTAGAAAAACTTTATTTATCCTTAAAATATTTTATTTGAATCCCACATCTGAAACATCAGCAAAATTAGCTTTAATTACTTAATTTTTTACAAAATATAGATAGAACCTGAAAATTTCCCACTAACACACACTCCCACCTTTCTCCAAGGCACCGTTAGCTCTCACCCAGGTAACAGTGATAGCCTCCTTTCTCTCCCAGGTTACAGTGACAGCCTCCTGCTGTCATTATTGCCTTCCATAGAGTCTCACTGAAACACAGCAGCCAAAATAATTCTTTCAACATGTCAATGAGATCGAGTCACTGCTCTACTAAATACTCTCCAGTCGCTCCTCACCTGATTCAGAGGAAAGCCAGTGGTTTTCAATGACCTAGTACTTTCTGCACAATCCAAGTTCCAATCAAAACTCTGAGCTCATCATCCACACTGTCACGACACACTACTTCCAGTTACTCAAATATGCCAGTGTGCTCACGTCTCAGGGCATTATTACAGTTCCGTCTTTTTGAAACACTGTGCCCAAGTGTCATTGTCTCCTCAATTCCTATCCTGGTTTCTTAAACTTAAGAGAAAAAAATAAGGAAGTCCCTCAGACTCATGATCATATTTTAGTTTCGCTGGCCTGTCTCTTCTGCTAATATACCATATCCTGAACTTACTTATGTTTACCCTTTTTATCTTCCTATTAATAGATGATGAGTTTATGAAATTATGAGTCACTCAGTTCTTACAGCTACTGTAATAAACTATATAGTTTTTGATATACTGTTGGGACCCTATAAAGGTTTGTGAATTAACTAGTTAATGAAAGACAAAAGAAATTAAATAGGCTGGACCCCTGAAAGCTTTGACAGGAGCAAGAAAAGAGCATCCTCTTCAGATTTGAAGTATTTTAGTGTTATCTATTTAAATCAGCTAAATAATACAATAATAGAATCTATTTTGTTTCTAATTAGAGTCATGACTGAAAGCACTGCTATTCCCTAAAGGGGAAATTCCTTCATTTGGAGAAATAGCAAAAGACTAAAAAATATAATTATGTAAGAACCCTAAAGTAATAAAACACATGGATAGAAGAATCAATTAGTAGGCAACATTTTTAAAAAATATATACACTAGTAAACCAATATGACCTTCAAAAGGTTAACGAAGAAAATAAGTAAGCACTGAACTTCATTTGATAAGTAACATGGCTGGCCTCTAAAAAGTCATCTTTATTGTGAGAACAGCAACTGAAAATACCTCAGCAAAGAAATCTCAGGGGATTCTTCCACCAAAGATAGTGGAAACAAACTATTTGGGCCAGGACATGACTAGTTCAAAGTCAGTGAACTGTGGGTGGCATGCAGAAAATAGAGACTTTTCTTTGAGAGAATGTTATAAAAGTTATTCCAAACAGAGATGTACCTGTCATTGATTTCTTATACTGTAGTACAATAGAAATGAAAGAGTACAGTTTCTCTGTGGAAGATGAAAAACAGGAGTTTTCAAGCTGGCCCTTTTACCATTTCTAAAATCCTTCATGAGTAACTATAATTATTGCATTTCCCTTGTTAAAGGGTATTCCGTGAAAGAAACTATTAAATATTATGAGAATCAGTGCTACTGTTATCTATCATTTTTCCATCTTGTGGACAGTAAGATCTTAATCTTAGAAGACAAGATCTGGAAGTCACTTTACTTGAACTTTAAACTAAACAAACCTATTTATCTATTTGCCCAGTTCTAATGGTGACATTGTTGTGTAACACAATTTGTTAGAGATAAGTGAATCTCAGTGATCCTGTGAAACTAAAGACATATATAAAGTTAAACAACAACAGTAATTCTGATTGCAATTTATTTAAATAATTTTATTATTTACAAATGCATTCACTTATCTGCCCACATAGATATTTATTTTTTAAATTGCCATCAAGAACAAGATATGTCGAGTATCCATTTCAACACACAGGATGATTTTATATATCTTTCATGGTTTATTGTTAAGAAAAAGTACTCATTAAAAAAAAAGTGAGGGAGTTAATTGTCTCCATTTCTTAGAGATATTAAAGGTAAAATATATATCCCTTGACTCAGTGTGCTTTGACTTTAAGTCTTGATTATGGGTGGATAGTGTATACTATAAATTCTGTTGGCAATTTCATATCTGTTTTCCACATCATCACACACAGATAACACAAAACAGAATGTACTACCGGTAACCGTGAGCCAGTTCTTCAAATGTTGACTCTGATTATCTCTCAGAATAAAATGTTATAAATGTTGAAAGCAGAAATATATACAAATAAAATAGACTCCTTTTATTTGTTACAGTCATACTTTAAAGTTGAACGTATTTTCATCAAATTAGGAAGATATGTTTTGGATATGTAGTTTTTGTAATACAAACAAAATTCTTTGGGTACACACTCAAACAGTAACACTGACCACTAAGAAAAACAGAAACCTGTTGCCATTAAGAAACTTCTGTGAATGCAAATCAGGAGAGATGAACCATTTGTTATATGTACCATGGAGAGGGGTTTCAAATAACACTTTATAATTTAAGAGTTATAAAAGTATCTTTTCTAAAAAACAAGTGCTGTTTTATGATTGAGCTACTTCTCACATGGGCAAGTCTGTATAGCAAGCCCTCACATACTAGATTCAGGGAGATAATAATTATGCTTCATGATTCACAAGAAAAATAGAGTCTATTTAAAATGAGGATTTAAAAGATGAAAGTTTAGTTTGTGTGCATGATTTAAATGTAAAACAATTTTTTTAACTTCTAGAAAATAGATAATCCCTAAAGATCCTATTGTCCCAGTGTGTATTTTCAGGGCCCAAAATTCTAATTTTCCTATATTAATACATTTATCTCTATAGGACTATAGTGTTTTGAGATACACACACTCATTATATATCCATTTTAAATAGTCATAGAAAAAGGCTATGTTAACATGTGATTTCTTTACATCATCTGGTTAATCAAGGTGTAATTCCATCGTGGCATGTATTCTTTCTCTAAGTTGTATGGTGTTGATAAATTACTTGCTGACTAACAAGTAATTCACCACCATACAAATATCATATATTTATATTGTTTACATAAATTGTCTCTGTCTGTTTGTCTCTTCTTCCCTCAACAGTTCAACAGGCTATGTTTATTTTTATTTTTTATTTTATTTTATTTTATTTTATTTTATTTTATTTTTTTGAGATGGAGTCTCGTACTATCGCCTGGGCTGGAATACAAGAGCGTAATCTCCGCTAACTGCAACCTCCGCCTCCCGGGTTCAAGCAATTCTCCTGCCTCAGCCTCCCAAGTAGCTGGGATTACAGGTGCACACCACCACAGTGGCTAATTTTTTGCATTTTTAGTAGAGATGGGGTTTCATTATATTGACCAGACATGTCTCGAACTCCTGACCTTGTGATCCACACGCCTTGATTTCCCAAAGTGTTGGGATTACAGGCGTGAACCACTGTGCCCGGCCTCAACAGGCTATGTTTTTTTAAATGGAGTAATCCAACGATAAGAGGGGAGAAAAAAAGTTCAGTTTAGATTCCAGATGTAAGAATCAATGTTTAGATCCATTTCTCCAAAGTGCTACTTAAGTCAATAAGAAGCAAATACATCTTCCAGGTCAAAAATAAAAGAAAAAATATATGTTGCATGAATTGAAGGAGATTCTGATGAAATTCAAGCATTTCATTCCTGGCATATTAGTTTACTAGGGCTGCTGAAACAAAATCTCACCAACTGGGTGGTTTAAACAACAGAAATTTATTTCCTCACAATTCCTTAGGCTAGAAGACAGAGATGACAATGTTGGTAGGGTTGGTTTCTTCTGAAGCCTTTCTTTGTGGTTTGCAGATGACAATCTTTTCTCTGGGTCTTCAGAGGACCTTCCTTCTTATCTGTTATCTGTCTATATCGAAATATTCTCTCCTTATAAGGACATCAGTCATATAGGATTAGGACTCAACCCAAAGGACCTCATTTTAACTTAATTATCTCTTTATAGACCGTATCTCTAAATACAGTCATATGTGAGATACTGAGGGTTGGGACTTGTATTAGTCTGTTTTCATACTGCTATAAAGAACTACCCAAGTTCTTTATAGATTTATGATCTTTATTATAAAAGACTGAGTAATTTATAAAGGAAAAAGGTTTAATTGACTCCCAGTTCAGTATGACTGGAGAGGCCTCAGGAAACACACAATCATGGAGGAAGGCAAAGGGGTTTTTTGATATACTACTAGGTCCTGGTAAAGACAAAACACTGGACACCAAACGACCACTGAGCTACTTGACCATTAAAATCTGGTCTTGATTGACCCACGGTGGTATGCAGAATAGTGCCCCACCCAACCACCCAAAGATGCTCATGCCATAACTTTGGTACCCGTGAATATTTATCCTTATGTAGAAAAAGGGATTTCACATATATGGTTTCAATTACAGAACTTGAGATGGGGACACCATCCTAAAATATCATAGTGGGCCCAATCTAATCATGAGTTCCCAAAAGTGCAGGGCCTTTCCAGGCTGTGGCCAGAATGGCATATTATGTCGGAACAATGGTCAGTGAGTTGTGACCTCAGTGCACTGAGGATGGAGAAGATGGTCAGGAGCAAAAAAACATGGGAGGCCTCTAAAAGCCAGAAAAGGCAAGAGAACAGATGATCCTTTATAGCCTTCAGATAGAATGCAGCCCTGAAGACAGCTTGATTTTAGCTCTTGTCAGAATTCTGACCTGCTAAAATGTAAGATACCACATTCATGTTGTTTTATGCAATTGCGTTTGTAGTACTTTGTTATGGTAACAGTGAAAATTAAAGAAAGATTTTCATATGGGGATGGAGTGCTGCTGTACCAAATAGCTAAAATTGTAGAAGTAATTCTGAAATTGGCAGTAAGTAGAGGCTGGGTGAATTTTGAGAAGAAGGACAGAGAAAGCATAGATTGCCTTAAATATCCTGTTAGTAGAAGCATGGATGTTAATAATTCTGCTAGTGAGTATTCAGGCAGAAGTGAAGAACATGGTAAGGGCAACATAAATCTTCTTAGAGAATACAGTCAGTCTTGCATATCCAAGGGATCCACATCCATAATTCAATCAACATCAGATTTAAAATATTTTTAAAAAGTTAAAAATAACAATACCACAATAACAATAACACAAATACAATAATACAGCATAACAACTATTTACACAGCATTTACATTATATCAAGTATTATAAGTAGTCTAGAGATAATTACTGTATACAGGAAGATGTGCATAGGTTATATGCAAACACTACACGTTTTTATGTACAGTACTTGAGCATTAACAGATTTAAGTATCTGTGTGGGATGCTGGAACCAATCCCCTGCTATGAGTGAGGAACAACACTACCTAAACTTTTGTGAACAAAATATGAGTAAAAGTACAAACATTAAAGTCACCGTTGGTGAGGGCTTCGGGAAAGAAAAATAGGAACACGCAACTAGAAATTGGAACAAAATAGATTCTTGTTTCATAATGGCAGAAAGCTTAGTGTAATTGTGTCCTGCAGTCATTTGAAAATCAAAACTTGTAAGTGGCAAAAATGAACAGTAAGCTGAGAAAATTTTTGAGCAAAGTGTTGAAGGTACAGCCTGTTTTCTTTATGCCACTTATAGTAAAATGCAAAAGTAAAGAGATAAATTGAGGGATGGACTGTTTAATTAAAAGAAACACTGCACTCCATCCTGGGCGGCAGAGTGAGACTCTGTCTCAAAAAAAAAAAAAAAAAAAAAAAAGAAAGAAAGAAAATAAAAGAAAAAGAAGAAACCAAGGCTGGAAGACTTGGGAAATTATCAGTCTATCCATATTGCAAAATATGCTACATTTCACTCGCATGAAAGGTGCTTTAGAAGAAAAAGCCAAGGATGTGCCTGTAAAACCTCTGCTAATGCCTCAGAAAGTTTAAAAGTTTAAAGTATTCAGACATGTAAAGGCTCTTTAATATGATCCAGAATGTGATTATCCCATCCTCTCCATAAAATTACAGAGCATCTAGGGAGTTTAAGGGTGTTGCCCGTCAGCTATTTTAGCAAGAGCCAATAATACATATGGAATTATACTACATTGTATGCATGTATCAAACTATCACCAATACCCCATAAATACGTACAAATGTTATGTATCAATGAAGAAACAACAAAGAAGTGTGTTATTTAGGTCACTTAGTTTCTGGGGATTTCTTATGACAACAATGGAAAGCTACTATGCTCACCGAGTCATAAGGTTGGATGTGACCAACAATTACCCAACGCATGAAGGCTCATACAGTTTTTCTCTTCTTATGGAAGAAGTACACCCACTGGGATTAAGTACAAGTAGGATCAGAGTGCACAAGAAAGCTGCATGAATAGATATGCCTCACTGCTCTGTCACCCACCACCAGTCTTCTCAGCTTGCAACCGTAACTCTACAGAAAATCCGTACAGCTAGCTGAAGGAAGCGCTTTGGTTCACATGTGGGTTAGCTTTGTAGGTGGTGTAAGATAAAAAGTGAAATGCATCTGTACTATGTCTGCACTACAGAGGTTGCCTTTAAACAGAGCCATAAGAGAAAATGTTCTCAATGCCTAGAGCTTCAGGCAGTGCACCTGATCTGTCACTATGGGTGAAAAGATGAGTTATTTGATGTTATTATATATAGCTTATGCACAGTGGTTAATTTCCTGACCAGCTGGTCAAATGTGAAAGATAAAGGTTGTAAGATCAGAAATAATGAGTTCTAGTGATAGAGGCATGTAAATGGATACATGGCAGGAGACACAAAGTGTGGTGATTTTTATCGGCTATTAGTACTCCCCATAGGACATCTTCCATATTTAGGAAGAGGCCCTGAACAACAAAGTAGCTAAAGAGGTCTGGCCTGTTATCTCGAGCCAGTTTTTTTACACTAGCCATGGCAAAACTGCCACATGAGTGCATAAACATAGTGGCTTCAGTGGCAGGGACAGAGGCTGCTCATTGGCACAGCATAATAGACTCCTACTTACCAGACCTAATCTAGCTACTATCACATTGAAATGTCCAATCTGCCAGCCACAGACAACAAAATGAGTGCATAACAGAACATCATTGTTTAAGGAGACCAGCTGGCCCTTTGGTTGCAAGTTGGTTATATTCCATCCAGAAGGATTAACTGTTACACACATACTTCAGCTAGCTATAATACGATACTATCTTAAAATGTAATCCTGAAAAAGAAGAGTTAAACAAAACGAAGTCTGGAATACATCTCTATAAAGATAAATTCAATTTACTTAGAGAAAATAATAATAGAAGTTTTCAGGTAATGTACAAATAAAAATAAACCCATGTTTTCTCATAAGGGTAAGAGAATGGGAAACAAAACATGGAGAAAAGATACATTTAAAAAAAGTTGATCAAGTATCAATGATAGTGTGGCATGAACAGTGGAGTGTGATTAACTCAACCCTTTGCATATATCGTTCAAATTAGTGTTTAAAAAAGGTATGTCTAACTAAAATTTAAAATAAGTATTTCATCTTTTATGTATATATTTCTTGTTGGATTAAATTACAGAATAGAAAGGCAAATACATTAATGATTTAAGATACAAAGAACTAGGAAATGTAGCCAGGTGCTGTGGCTCATGCCTGTAATCCCAGCACTTTGAGAGGTGGAGATGGGTGCAGAGGGGAGCCTATTTTTGGTAGAGATGGGGTGTTGCCATGTTGCCTAGGCTGGCTTGAGCTCCTGGGTGACAGGAGCTATCTTAAAAAAATATACTTCTGAGTAAAAGAATAGTTAAACAAAATAAAATTTCTACCAAAAAAAAAAAAAAAAAGAAATCTCTACAAAACACCGTCTCTGCAAAAAATACAAAAAACTATTAGCCAGGCCTCACGGTGCATCCCTATATTCCTGGAAGGATTCTTTGAGCCTTGGAGGTTGGGGCTGCAGTGAGCTGTGATGATGCCACTCACTCCATCCTGGCTGATAGAGACAGACCTGTCTCAGCAGGAAGGAAGGAAGGAGGAAATGAAGGAAGGAAGGAAGGAAGGAAGGAAGGAAGGAAGGAAGGAAGGAAGGAAGGAAGGAAGGAAGGAAGGAAGGAAGGAAGGAAAGCAGGGAGGGAGGGAGGGAGGGAGGGAAATGTCACAAAGCCTGATTTTTATAGCTCTAGGTTTATTAATTTATTTCATGTGATCATATTAAATATCATAACCATATCTGTTCATTAATTTTGAAATCTCACTTATTAAAAAGATAATTATTCATTTAAAGTGGTATTTCCTCAAAGGTTTGTAAAGATTAAATGATTATTATATAAAGTATTTAGAAAAGGATATGCTATGAAAACCATATAGAAATGTTAGTTATCATTATTAGTGCACTGAATAAATCACAGTAAATTATAAAACAAATATAAAGTGGACATCTAAAGAAAGCTAATGACATGTATTTATTTTATTGCAAAAATACATGTATTCATGTTTTTAGCTTAGAAAAGCATACATAGTTTTTAGTAGTGTATATTTTTGTTATGAAAATAGCTTTCCTGCTTTGTGATAGATATTGCTTGGATTGGATATGTAGTGTCTTTCTACTAAGTATTTTTAATATGTATGCTAAATCATCAGCATTAAAACAAGAGTGATTATCTTTCAAAATTGGGCCTGTCATCCATACCCCAATTTATAATAAACTTCAACTCCTTGGCTTCCACCCTAAAGGGTCTCCATCCATATGAGAAGATTAGCCATATAATTTGTCATTCACATTAGAGCACTTTTGAGAATTCATAAATATACCTTGAAAAAGACATAGTTCATGACTATTCCAGTTAGAATAGGTCCTACAGTCATAAATATAGGCATAGAGTACACATTCTTTCCTGAGAGTGACCCTAAATCTGCATTAGTCAGCATCACTTTCTTGTAAACGTTATGCTCTGAGAAGCTAGAACTTGACTCCACTTTGAATCCTTGCCTTTCTCTCCAGTTTTAATGCCACCACATTAATATGGGTGACCACTGCCACAGCCCTTAACTGTGCCTGCTTCTTTCAGCCTTCTTCCCACTGCATCATCCACACAACAGCAAAATCACACAAGTTGAGAGATCCTGTCACTGCCCATTAAACAAGCCTCAAGGACTCCTCATTGGCCTTAAAACAAAATCCCAAACTTTTAATCATGCTTTACAAAGCCTCACATGACCTGGTCCTTGACTATGGCTCCAATGTGACTCTCACTCGGAAGGCTTTATTTACCTTTCTTCTTTAAATCCCTTCAATTCACCAGGCTGTTGTCAAACTCAGAATCTATGGGACACAATAGGGGAAACAGAAGGAAGCACACATAACAAGCCTGAGACTTTAATGTGTCTGTCTTGCTCAGGCAGATGAAGAAGGCAATAAATCAGTCAGGCTATAGAGGAACCGAAAAGTACATGCAATATGGTACTTTTCACTCTGAGTTCCAATACTAAGGAATATAGTTTGTTTTCAAAAATGCATACAAGATTTATAAAACCTAACCAAACATTAAAACAAGGACAATCTTAACTCAAAATATAAACCACTAACTATGCATATGTTAATTTGGCCACAATGAAATTAAGTCCAAAATTAATAATAATATCAAAAATCAAATTGCCTGTTCTACCAGGAGACATAAAACAAACAATCACCACTACAAAATGTGATTTAAAAATATATTGGGTCAAAGGTGAAATATACACAGATATTGAAGAATTTTTATAAATTCACAATGATATCTTGATGTATCAAACTCTATACAATATGACTGAAGCTATGTTCAGAGAAAAGTTCATAGCCTTAACACTGTTATCAATAAATCATAAATGAAATTGATGCCTGCTTCCAAAAAGATAAAACTAAAAAAACAAAACAACCTAAAATAAAGAAAATCAAAGACATCAATAGAAGTATAAGCCAAACTTAGTGTGTTAGAAAAAAAGTAACAAAATAAATAAAGTATGCCTTGAAAAACAGCAAAAATACAACACTAAATAACCTGATTTTTTAAAAAAGAGAAAACACAAATACCAAAACAATAAATGAAGACAATTTGTTAAAAATCATTTTTGCAAATATATTTTAAAACCTGAATCACATTGGTAATTTTACAAGAAAATAAACTGTGTAGAAGTGGCATATCAAAAATAAATGAAGAGGCAGTTTTTAGCACAGTAACAGAGAAGAAATTGCTCTTAGTTCAGAAAATGTAAATTACTACTTTCCTTAGAAAATATAGAGATTACTCAAGGGGAAAAAAGGGGGCCTTTACAAAAGTTTTCCAGATCTATATGAATTCACAGGGGGCTTTTAGAAACAGAGAGTCCTAAATTTATTTTAAACAATTCCCAAGAACAGAAAAAAAAAAAGTCATTCTCTATTCTCTTTTCAAAAAGAAAAACTTCAGGGTAACTTCTGAAGTAATTTTTAAAAAGAAGACGAGAAAATGACTTCAAGACCTGAAAACGATAATACAGTATGTTACAATTACAGGCCAATTTCACTTATGAACAGAAATAAAAATTTAAATACAGGATTATTAAATAGAATTCAACAGCACATTTTTACTTTGTACTGTAGGAAAAAACTTCTAGGGGAATTGGATGTGAAAAGTGTCCCTGGTCCTATGATCACAAAGGTTTGCAGCAAGGTAAAGACACAGAAGCAACAAACGCTTCCAGCCTCATCAAATGGTGCCCCATCTTCTGCATGGGGATACCCATTACTCCAAGCCTCTATTCGGGGGAAAGTGAGAGATGATGGTGGCGCCCAGGGTGCAGGGAACAAAGGGGACTGGACAGACAGAAAATACGCATTGGGGTTATAAACTACAATTCTGAAGAGGTCCTTCTCCCCAGACACAACATAGAAAATGGTAATGAAAAAGATAAGGAAAATTAAAGAGATGAAATCAGAGATCATTAGAAAGCTTTACATACTGGTACAGACACCCAGAAGCCTCAAAATCACAGGATGCAAAGGGAGAAAAGCAGTAATCGACCAACTGAGACTCAACTAAGCAGGACAGCAGAATAAAATCAGGCTCAAGTGCTAACTTCTGGCAGGTAGATCAGATAATCTGAATTATTGGTATTGTGTATGTGGTATAGGGTGGATTGTATGATTGATTGATTGTTACCTGTATAATTCTCCTTTTGGTAATTATGTTGAATTTTTTTTTTAAGTTTTTCTTTCTCAATACCACACCTTAAGGTTTTAGAAATTATTTCATATCTGATTAAGTAAAAAATTTTCAATAACTGCATTAGTAAATTGCTAATAAAAAATTAAATATAACTCTAAACAGTCAATAAACTATAAGTGCCTCTCAATAAAAGTACTATATAATTGTTTCTTAAAATTCTATGGCTGTCCTGTAGATGAATGTTTGATCATGTTTTTTAAAGAAACAAGAAAGTTGAATCAATTGCTCATTGTAGCTATAGCCTTGAAATGAGAATATATTATGTTTTTTCTTTTACCAAAAGGGATCTCCTCATGATAATTATTATTCCCAAACATCCCTTAGAGTCTTTATTTTTTATTTTATTTTTATTTTTATTTTTGGGACAGAGTCTTGTTCTATCACCCAGGCTGGAGTGCAGTGGTACAATATCAGCTCACTGCAACCTCTGCCTCCCAGGTTCAAGCAATCCTTGTGCTTCAGCCTCCCGAGTAGCTGGGAATACAGGCACCTGACACTGCACCCAGCTAATTTTTGTATTTTTAGTAGAGACAGGGTTTCATCATGTCGGCCAGGCTGGTCTTGAACTCCTGATCTCAGATGATCTGCCCAAAATGCTGGGATTACAGGCATGAGCCACCACTCCTAGCCTCCTTAGGGTCTTTAGAGAGGATGGCATTGATAGCTATGCCAAGTCAACTTTTTTCACCACTTGACTTAGGAAACAACTTTATATATCATCAAGAAACCTGATTTGTTGAAATGTACAGGCTCCTTCTCATCATAGAATCATTGGATTACCTTGTTATTCATAGTTCTCCCTTAACTGTAGAAATCGTATACTCCCTTAACACCACCAGTGGAATCATGAAGGTATCTAAAAGTAAACAGCTACTCATCCTGTGCTTGCTGACCTATTCTGCATTACTTGTCTGCAGTAGGGAACCCAGGAAAGTAGGATCTGAGCATGTGTTTCCTGAGCCCTTAAATGCTTATTTTGAGGGTTTTCTTCCTCTCTAAATCCTGGAAATAACGTATGGATAACTTCCATTGTCGTCATCAACACTTACTTTCCTTGTTTCCTTTCAATAGAGGTCTTTCTTGTACTGAAATTCCTTTGTGCTTTGGGAAGTCATTCACTTTCGTTAACCCACAATCACCATATTCTAGTGTACTTTGGTCTTAATCAATTATTTGTACGCTGACATTTTTTTATACAAAATATCACCATCCAGAATCCAGTTTGTTTTTCAACATATATTACTGTGATTATCATGGATTGGTAAAGAGATTATAAGAAAGTGTTTAATCTGTAGTTGATTACAAATTCTCAATCCATCTCAAATAAGCATGACTTTCTTACGAAATTCAAAAAGAAAATCAGAGGATAAAGTACATTTTTATAAATGGCATGTTAATCATTTTATTATCAAAATATAAATATTTTACATGAAAAAAGCTCTGTTTGCAAACTTTACCACTGTACATAAACCAGTCCACACACATGAAAATGTATTTTTATGAATGTACATGTATTTTATATATATGTACATTTATCTTAATAAATACATAAAGCCACATTTGCAGCCTTATTATAAATAAATTTCGAAGATAAAGTCTAAGAATAGTCATTAAAATTATCATGCTAAAGGTCTGCTTTCATCAAATTTCATGAATATAAGATATATAATTCAAACAGATTAGATTTAAAGATTGCTATTTCTAAAATTTTTAAACAAACACAAATTAACTATGTGGAAAATTACGAACACACAAACACACACACACACACAGGTGCACGTACACACATAATTGGGAAAATCACATCTCTCCTACTATAAAAAAACTGTCATTTTTACAAGTAGATTTCTACATTTAAGAATCAATGGAAATTTTGTTCTCACCTCCTGACAGGATTTTAAGGTCATAACACTCGGTAACTTTTTATGTCAACAGTAAAACTGCAGAGAAAATAAGAAATTAAAAAAGATGAGAGACTTTCTTCTTAGGCCAAATATTTCTGCCTGTCTGAGAGGAAAGTTGATAAATCATATAATTAGGTGTTGTTTATGCCTTATTAATTAGATGTTAAACAAAGTGTCAGTTTATATTTTCATCATACACAAATCTGGAAGAACAGGACAGTTTGATATAATATACTAATAATATCAAAAATATTAAATTGTACCAATATAATAAAACAACTAATACATCTCAAACTATTCAAATTCTACTAAATTTCTTTACTTAGAATTCGTTTCTTTTCTTTTTTTTTTTTTTTTTAAAGTAGGAAACCAAGTGACACAACAGGTCCTTATTGAAGTGTATGTCTAAAACCATTCAGTTTCTGTTTCTAAGCAGGATAGAGCAACAGAGACCAGACTTGTCTTAAAGCTTTAAAAAAAAAAAAAAAAAAAAGTAGACAGGGCTGGGCGCAGTGGCTCACGCCTGTAATCCCAGCACTTCGGGAGGCCGAGGTGGGCAGATCACGAGGTCAGGAGATCAAGACCATCCTGGCTAACATGGTGAAACCCCATCTCTACAAAAAATACAAAAAAAAATTAGCCGGGTGTGGTGGCGGGCGCCTGTAGTCCTAGCTACTGGGGAGGCTGAGGCAGGAGAATGGCATGAACCCAGGAGGCGGAGGTTGCAGTCAGCCGAGATATCAGTATGTAGTTGGTGACGAGATACACAGAAAATAGTGAGTTCATATAGAAAGAGAAAACAGAAGACTGCCAAAGTAGTAAGACCCCTGGAATATTCTAATATTTTTAAAGGAAGTCTACAAATAAGACGGAGAAGGATAGATAGTGAGATCAAGGGGAATTCTGAAAATGGTATTTCCCCAAAACAAAAAATACATAGTAAGTACTAATAAGAAAGAGGATCAAGTCTATCACAACTAAAGCTACTGAATGGTAGAGTAAAAGAAAAAGAGAAATTAATCAACACTTTATGATCACCTTAATTAATAGCAATACAGTGGGGTTGTAGAGACAATCACACAACCAGAATAAAATGAGAAAAGCATAGCCATGAACAAGCAGAAAAATACAAAAGAATGAATTTAGACAACTATGCCCAAAAAAGGTGAAAATCATGGAATAAACTTATCTTTAAATGTTAGTTACATTTTCCAATAATTTCCAATATTTTAAAATGTTACTTTATTTCTTATAATATTGTTTTTAGCTTCCAGACACCTTTTAAATTGTGGCACCTCTAAATTTAAAACCAACGTTCCAGTTGTTTATTGAAAAAGAATGCAGTAGATATACCATATGTCTACTGTTTAGAGATTTTGGTGGCATACTGTAGCACATCTGCTTTCAGATACCCTGCATTTTGAGAAGTTTCTCTGTAAAGCAGACAAGAAACTTTTGGATCGGGCAGCATTTGGATCGGGTATGGAAGTCAAAGAACTTTCTTCTTGATTTTTTTACATCATTTTTACTTTTTATCCCTGAGTGGATAAAATAACTGCACTTGAATTCATTCCTTAAGGATACAGATAGTAATATAGAGAAAAAGAGATACAATTGCTAGCACTTCATTCGAAAGGCAAGACTAAAAGGAAAAAGGGGTATTAGTAGTGAGGGAGGGCTTAGCTCTTAAAGGAAACAGGGAAGTATCCTCCACTTTAACATGAAGAAAATATATGGTCACAAATTTAGCTAGATTGATGAAACTGATAGTGAGTTAAGGAGATACTTCTCTCAATATCACATCAATGTTCTTATGACTTTTATGTTGGCGTCACCATATGAGAGGGAGTGGAAGGAAGTGAGGATTTGACTCAGGAAATTATGAGTATGCTACCTGAGACAGAGTATGACGGTTAATATTGAATGTCATCTTAATTGGACTGAAGGATACAAAGTATTATTCCTGGGTGTGTCTGTGAGGGTATTGCCAAAGGAGATTAACATTTGAGTCAGTGGACTGGGAAAGGCAGATCAACCCTCATTATGAGTGTGCACCATCCAATAAGCTACCAGCATGGCTAGAATAAAGCAGGCAGAAGAGGTGGAGAGATTAGACTGGCTTAGCCTCCCAGCCTACATCTTTCTCTCATGCAGGATGCTTTCTACACTTGAACATTGAACTCCAAGTTCTTCAGCTTTGGGACTTGGACTGGCTTCCTTGCTCCTCAGCTTGGAGATGAACTATTGAGGGACCTTGTGATCATGTGAGTTAATACTTAATAAACTCCCCTTTATATATGCCTCTATTCCATTAATTCTGTCCCTCTGGAGAACCCTGACTAATACAGGGAGGAATTGGTTTATGTATAGGGAAGAATGGTAGTATTGACTGGCATTATTGAGTTTGTATTTGACATTTGTTACCACTAGTTAGAAAAGAATTCAGTCATCACTCTTGTATAGTTTTTTTTTCCCCCTCTACAATATTCAAACATATAGATCCAGGAAAATAATACAAAAGTAATTTAGTAAAGCCATAATTGGAGTTTTTAAAGGGAAGTAATTTGGAAAACAAAGGTAAATGAGTTAAGGGAACTCATCAAGAACATTAAGTTGTTGATACATTGAAGTTACATGTAGAAGAAGGAAAGGGATTAATAGACTAAAACATAATTAATATGAACACGAAAATAAAATAAATTTTGATAAGTCAGATGATTCTTGGTTAAGGCAAAACACAGCAAGTGAACTGATAGATGGAGATGGTGAGTAGGGATTGGGATGTTTGAAAATGGGTTTAGATTTTTGTGATCATAAATTACGGTGCCAGACTATAGAAATGGTGGCTGAGGTAAAATTAAAAATAAAAAAAAAAAAGAAGAAAAGAAGAAAAAATCACTGTTGGAGCTGAAGAGTATAAGTACAGGGGGATCAGAATTTTGGGTATATCTACCATTTACCTGGATGCTGAAACAGCCAACAAAGGATAGGCAGACAAGTTAGGAGGAAGACAATGAGTCAAGTGATGAAAAAAATGGGAGGAGTGGGCTGAGCGTCAGTAGTAACAGCAACTAGGAAGAAGTGGGAAAGTCTGACTGCATATATATCATAGAACTTGAGCTTCCGAGGAAGTACAAAGAAGAGTTTGATCAGCATCAGCACACAAGGAGTACATTGACCTTGCATAAGTGGAGGGTAGCAGAAAAAAAAACAGCCTGCTTTGTAAGGTCTTTGGGGAAAATCAGTGTTAATAGGAGCTAGCCAGGTTTCACAGAGCAAGAAGATAAAGGAAACCTGCAGAGAAAAGAGTGTATTGATCACTGCATAAATGCTGCTATTTCAAGGTTGAAATATTTACGTAGGGCCATATATTTGGCAAGTAATCTCAACGGTTATTAAATATACTTTATTAAATCCACATTAATCTCTCTTTTTCATTCAAATAAAGGTTCTTCACTATCGATTAAAAATAATTACTTACATAAATAACTAGATAAACTGATTGTTTTCTGAATTACCTAGTCAGTTGAGATAATTTCCAAAAGGAGTTGTTATAAAACAAGTTGGTAATTAGTATAATTCTCATGTAGCATAACCAGAATGAATTTTGACTGGATGTTTCATACATGAAAGTAAAATCTAGGCAAGAGAACCAGAATGCTATAACCATACAAGCCATCATATAAGAAAGCCCATCTATTCAGTGTAGAAAACTTGTAATGGGAATACTTTAAATCTGCCCATTTCCAAGCCAACATTCCACTCTGCCATAAGGAGCCCAGTCTGTTATCAGCGGGCTATCCTCTGTAAGTTTATTTCATGGGCTTCCTTTGAATGAAAGTCGTTTTTTATTCACCTTCTCCAATTTTTCTCTTCCCATCATCTATTAAGGCCTCTCTACGACACTGAAGACATGCTTATTGCTAAACCCGGTTTTCAATTCTCTTCCACATCGAACTATATAGTTCTTCATTGAGAGATCAATTGGCAAAGATGACCACTCCGTTCGTAAAATACTTTCTTTGCTTGGCCTCTAGTATATCACCCTCTTTTTAATTCTACATCTAGATCTGTGGCTGTTATTTCTTAATCTCTTTTACAAATTCTTCCTCATCTTTATGAACTTAAATGTTGGACTTCCTTCCACTGTGTACTTTCTAAGTCATCTTGTCTAATCTCTAGTTTTACATACCCTAATATTCATATTATTGTATCTAATAGCTACTCAACATCACCACTTGTACATACATATAATAAGCAGCTTCAATTTAATATTTTACAAAGAGAATAATTGATATTCTTACAAAATAAATAAATTTTGCCCATCTTATTGCCCTCCTTATCTTAGTAAATAGTAATTCATTTTTTCTAGCTTCTCAGGCAATAAATCTTAATTAAACACCTTGTATCCAATCTACCAATAACTTTTTATTGGATATATTTACATATTACATACAGAATCCTACCATACTATTTTCTAATGTTCAGTTTCTAACCATCATTACTTCTATTAAAATAATAGTGACATAAAATGGTATCCTCAAGAATTTGTTTATCCAACTTTACTTTCAATACAAGGCTTATCACTAAGTCTTGTATCTTACATCTTAGTATCTTATCTCTTACATCTTAGTAACTTGTGTCTTACAACTTAGTATTTTGCATCTTAGTATCTTACCTTATCTTACATCTTAGTAACTTATATCTTAGTATCTTACCGTATCTTGGTAAGTATCTTGTATTTCAGCAGAGGTCTGAAAGAAGTAAAACAGTAAGCTATGACTATCTTCACTATATAACCATATAGTTTGTTGTTGTTGTTACCCAGGAGTAAATTATGAGAGCTCGGTTTTAAAAGACATTTTTTGAAAAGGTGGTATGTCTCAGAAGGATCCATAGCCAAGGTTCTTATCCCTGGTAAGGATATTCTTTCCTTACTTACTTAGTCATTACTTACTAACTTATTTAGTCATTATTCCCTGAATATGGCATATATTGCATCATCATAATCACAGGTTTTGGAGAATTTGATGCAATGAGTTAGTAAATGCAAAAACACATACAATTCTTGATTCATATTAACTAAATTCATATTAAATAAATGCTATAAGAGCTGTTTTATTTTCATTAAAGCAAATATTTACATATATATTTTGTGAATATAATTGTATTTTAAAGAACGAACAACTGGAATTCAGGATCAGAATTTATGAGATACGTTCATCAAAGCTGTCATTGCATTTTATGCTGCCTCACAGCAGGACAGTCAAGTCGAAGAACTACATTTTATTTCTATTGAGTTATTGCTATCATTATGTAGTTATCCCCAGGATGACACAATTCCATTATAGCAGCCTTTGTATGACTGGTGTATTCAGTTAATGTAACCTCATAAATTTATTAAAAGCCAAAATGAGGGCTCTTGTTTTTCCAGTGTGTTTATCAAACAATGAGTTCATATTGTGGGCTCTAAAAATCTTGCTTTAAAGTAATTAAAAGCAGTACTTATGTCACCCAAGGGCGTTTGCTACTTATTTATTTATTGTTTTATAATTTACCTTCATTAGTTCAGAGTGACAGGGCTAACTATAGAACAAGTGTCAGGTTATTAGGATGTTATGACTGCTGACCACGTGAACTCACATATTCAGTGAAGTGTAAATTTCGACATTTAGATAGTATACCCATTTAAAAGTTATTAACAGAAGTTGTATAGACCACAAACAAAAGAAAAGAACACAACTAAATTTGGTCAGACTTATTTTATGCTTATTTTGTTTTTGTTGTTGTTGTTGTGTTTTTAATTTATATTCTGTGGGTACATGGGCAGGCTTGTTAAATGGATAAACTATGAAGCGATGAAGTTTGGACTCTAGTGAACACATCAAACAAAATATGAGCATTGTATCAAATAGGTAATTTTTCAACACTCACTCTATGCTCACCCTCCGCTGTTCTGGAATCCCCATTTCTATCATTGTCACCATTATGCCCACGTGTACCCATTGGTTATTTCTCACACATAAGTGAGAATATACAATATATATATATTTTTTTGCTTTTGAGTTATTTCACCTAGGATAATGGCCTCTAGCTCAATAAATGTTGCTGTAAAAGATATAATTTCATTCTTTTTAATGGCTGCATAGTATTCTAGGTTGTAAATACTATGTCACACTTTATGCAATTACTTTTTGACAGATAATTAGATTGACTCCATGTTTTTACTATTGTGAATACTGTCACAACAAACATATGAGTGTGGGTGTATTTTTTATATAATAATTTCCCTTGGGTAGATCCTCAACAGTGGGATTGCTAGGTTGAATGCTGGCTCTATTTTTAGTTCTTTGAGAAACTTCCATGTTGTTTTTCATAGAGTTTGCACTAATCTACGTTTCCAACAACAGTGGATAAGTATTTTCTTTCCTCTGCATTCTCATCAACATCTGTTGTTTATTGACTATTAAATGCAAGTCATTCTGACTGGTAAAAGATGGCATCTCATTGTGCTTTAATTTGGATTTCTCTAATGGTTTGTGATATTGAAACTTTTTTAGTATGTTTGTTGGCTGGCCACTGTATGTCTTTTGAGAAATGTCTGTTCATGTCTTTTGCCCACTTTTTAATGGGATTATTTGTTTTTACCTTGTAGAGTTGTTTGAGTTGCTTATGGATTCTGAATATTAGTCCTTTGTTGTATGCATGGTTTGCAAATATTTTCTCCCATTTTGTATGTTGTCTCTTTATACAGGTGATTATTTATTTTGTTATGCAGGAGCTTTTTAGTTTAATTAAGTACCATTTGTCCATTTTTGTCTTTGTTGTACTTTCTTTTGAAATCGGTCATAAATTCTTTGCTTACGTCAATATTCAGAAGAGTTTCCCTAGGTTTTCCTCCAGGATTTTTATTGTTTTAGGCCTTACATTTAAGTCTTTAATTCATTTTGAGTTAATTTTTGTATATAATGACAGATAGGAGTCCGCTTCATTCTTCTCCACTCTCACTACACCTACTAACATAGTCCTGGAACTCCTAGCCAGAGAAATCAGGCAAGAGACAGAAATAAAACACATCCAAATTGAAAAAAAGAAAGCAAATTATCTCTCTTTGCTGATGGCATGATCTTATATCTAGCAAACCTTAAAGATTCCTCTGAAAGACTACTAGACTTGATCAATGACTTCAGTATGGTTTCAGGACATAATACCAGTGAACAAAAATTTAGTAGAGTTGCTCTAAACCAATAGAATTTAAGCTGAGATCCAAATCAAGAACTCAATCTCATTTACAATGGCCACAAAAATAAATAATTAAATAAATAAAAATACCTGGGAATACATTTAACTAAAAATGTGAAAGATCTCTGTAAAAGAACTACAATGCACTGATGAAATAAATAATAATGACACAAATAAATGGAGAAATAGCCCACCTCATGGATTGGAAATTCAATATCATTAAAATATCCATATTGTTCAAAGCAATCTACCCATTCAATGCAATTCGTATCAAATTGCCAACATCAGTTTTCATGGAATTAGGAGTAACCATCCACAAATTTGTATGGAGCCAAAAAAAAAAAAAAAAAAATCCCAAAAGCCAAATTAATTCTAAGCAAAAAGAACAAAGTTAGGGGCATTGCATTAATTGAGGTATCATATTACCGTTTTTTCACAAGCACAGATATTATTCAAATTATACTACAAGGCTATAGTTTTGGTTACTACCAAAACAGCATGGTTCAAGGACAAAAATAGATACATAGATAAATGGAACAGAATAGAGAACCCAAAAATAAAGCCGTATCTCTACAACCAACTTATCTGTGGGAAAGCTGACAAAAATAAACAATGGGGAAAGGACACCCTATACAATATATGGCATTGGGAAAATTGAATAGTCGTATGCATAAGAATGAAGCTGGACCCCTATCTCTCACCATATTTTTAAATATCTTTTAGGGAAAAAAACCAACCAACCAACAAACTGAGCCTGAAACTGATAACACAGATACATACAGCGTCATATTTAAGTAATCAATCTGAATTATAGCAGTGGAGATGTTTTATTGGTCAAAGTAACTAACCCTTTATTTAGAGTCATCTGATAATATGTCTATATATGCATAAAACCAAATCAAAAAGTCATCTGTGAATGTATACCTGTATCTCTGTGTGTCTGTATTATATCTTGGAAGATTAATTTCTTGTTCTGAAATTTAAGCTTTGGCAATCACTAAATAAAGGTCCATCTGAAAGTTAAAATAAATGCACACTCTCTAACTAACTTCAGGAAATTAGGGATACATTTATATGTATATATTGTTTTACAAACTAGATATTAATTTTCAAAAAGTTTATACACAGATGTGTGTGAGTATAAAAATACTCAAATACTGACTATTGATACTTCATCTTATCTAAATATTAACTAAAGAGAACCATTATTTTGTTCTTTAAACACACATGAACTAAATACCTATAAATTCCATAATTATAGAGTTTCTGGGCATTCAATAAAAATATGCAAAATATAATATCCAGGTAGATTATAGCATTATATTAATAAAGTAATAAGTGAACTAGGTACTAAAATTAAATTATGTGCTAGGTACTATGGTAAATTTATTACGTGTGTTATTGATATACAACTGCTACATAATTGATGAAATTAAGTTATGTCCCATAATCTGGAGATGATTTAACTGAATGAGCAATAAAGTCACTCCTCCATTTCACACAGCTTTTCATTGTCAGAGCTGAGATACGAATAACACAGTTTGGCTCTAGATCCAGATGTGTTAACTGCTATATTTTGTTGTGCCTCTAGACACCTACAGATAAAATATTTCTCTAAAAGTTCGTGACAGATTCCATGATAACTATGTAAAAGGACCAGTATTAAAAAGTGGATAAAGCAAGGCAAGAAGTCAAATCTACTCTCTTAACTTGAATGAAGCAAGTCGAGAGAGTTTATGTAGGATACCACCCAGTTACTGGATTTTGAAAAATTAGTCAGTGTCCATGAGATAGGTGAATCAGCTGGTCAAGAAGCAGTACCCAAGTAAAGGATTCAGGTATAAAATATTCTAGCATTATGAAAGAATATCAGGAAGTTCAGTAAGGCTAGAGGATATGATGCTATTAAGGTGGAGGAGGAAAAAGGAGGAGAGAGAAGTCTGAGAAAAACAGGCAAAATGTTAAACCACTTTATATTCTTATACTTCCAAATATAACACATATACAAGATAATTCTAGGAGAAACCCCAAGAAACCCAAAATTGATTTATTCTAAAACAAAAAAAAAAACATAATTTTTGAGGAGTTTTTAATGCTTATTTTCAGGCTAAAAATGTATGCAAATTTTAAATGATGAGGTGATGTAAAGAAAACTATCAAATGTATAATAATGCTCAAGTATGGCAAACAAAATTTGGAAAAACATTGAGAAATTAAATTGATGTACAAAATAAGGAGCTTAACCTTTATCTGAAGAATAGTTTAGAGCAGTTGGAAGATTAAAAGCATTTTTGTGTTAGAATTTTTATCTTGGAAATATTTGCTTAGCCTGAGGTTAAGGAGAATTGGGTTCCTTGTAGTGTTGGAAGGTAGGCAAAATATACTGCTGAGGATGGCTGGGCATGGTGGCTCACACCTGTAATCCCAGCACTTTGGGGGGCTGAGGCAGGTGGATCACAAGGTCAGGAGTTCAAGACCATCCTGGCCAAGATGGTGAAACCACCTAAAAATACAAAAAATAAATAAATAAATAAATAAACCGGCCGGGCGCAGTGGCAGGTGCCTGTAATCCCAGCTACTTGGGAAGCCGAGGCAGGAGAATCGCTTGAACTGGGAGGGCGGAGGTTGCAGTAAGACGAGATCGTGCTACAGCACTCTAGTCTGGGTGACAGAGTGAGACTCTATCTCAAATAAATAAATAATAAATAAATAAATAAAGATACTGCTGAGGATGACCCAGGTGACTGGTGATTCTGGCTTGGGAAAAATGGGGGCTACTGGTACCAGCCAATGAAATGCAGAATGCAGAACAACAGTTGTTTTGTTTGTTATGTTGTATTTTGAATTTCATGGGAGGAGGTTAAAGATTTCCAACTTAGACATACGCAGGTTGAACGCTCAAGTGCAGATGACAATACAATGGCCACTGAGGGTCACTAAGTGCTTTGACAGAGAAAGTGACTTTCATCACCAGAGCAGTTGTACTCATAAGCAGAGCACATGTTGAAATGGTATAAATGCATTTTGTACTACGAGACTTCAAAAATCTTGTGATCAGACAATGGTTCAAGGCACTTGGATCTAAATATATAGGACACACACTAAAAATAAACTCTTGCTTTCTTTACTGAACCTATTTGATCAGAATCTGTAGGTGGTGGGGCCTAGGACTTTGTATTTTTAACAAGTTTATTACATAATTTATAAGCATAGTCTAGTTTGGAAACAATTACTCTTAAATGAATTTAATCCTTCTGTAGATGCCTACATTCCACACACACTGCTACCATTCTAGGTGGTTAAAATAATATACAAAACATAAACCAGAATAAAATAAGGGGTTCTTTTTGCTCAGTTTCAATAACCATGATAGAAGAGTCCAGGGTTCAGAAAGATAACATTCATAATTAAAACAAATCAGATGTAAGAGTTGTGTTCACATGTCTCTTAAACTAAAGGGGGTAGCTGGTATTACACGCCAGGTGATTGTCCTCTTGCTAGCATGTGGATGCAGTGTCATGAATTTGTATATGTTTTAGATGTTTAGTTGACAACCAATCAAATTTAGAACAAACACAATGTATCTATGGGCTGGTTTCAACTCGTTCATCTTTTTGAAGCTCTTGTCAAGTCCATTCTCATCCATTGTTTTTATGGAACAAGGAAGAATTTAAAATGATAGTATCCCTTAATTTTCAACCCCACTACTGATAAAATCATAAATAATTTGTAAATGGATACCAATATATGAAATGCACAATTACGCTTCTAAGAGTTGATATACAGTAGGTCACCAATTGCTTAGACACTTGTCATTAATAATGGACATTACTACTTTTTCTCTAAATAGCTCCCTCTGATCAAGGATCTAGACTATAGCACTGCTTAATATATGATAGTTACCCTGAGTCTTAACATTCTAAAACTATCACATTTTATGCTGGCAATGTATCTCCTTGCTTAGTAAAGGAAAAACATCCAACCCCTTTAGTCCTCCAGATTTGTCTTTCAGTGAAACGAAAGTTAATTTCTACAAACAATGACTCTTTGAGTTATTAATCATAATAGTGCCTGCTAAATGAATGTATTCCATTTGGCAGAAACTTACATAGTTTCAGATAGCAACTTTGGGCCTCTACGCTAAATACATTCAGTCTTTTCTTTCAAATTTTATTGTCTATACTTTTCAACCTTACCCCCTTCCCAGAAAAATGACCACTCTGTTGCTATATCAGGTGGCTCTCTTGTCTTATGGCCAAAGGAGAACTGCCAGAGATGAAGAAGCAAAGTGTAAGAGTGAGATGGGAATTTACTTTTCTAGTATCCTCCCTGAAGACTTCTCCACCCCTCCCTGAATCAAAACTCCTTCCAACACACCTGTTTCTTCATTACTGCTACTCAAAGTGTGATGCAAGTACCAGTCCTGGTGAGAAAGAATCTGGAAACATTCATTATAATTCTACAGAAAAATTTTAAGTCTACTGGGTTTAAATTTTAAAAGCAGACTTGGTATTTATCTTTTTAAATTTTAATTTTTTAGTAATTTATTTTGATTATATTTTACAATAGTATATGTTTGCATAGGACTACAAAGTAAACAACACAAAACTAACACACACACAAAATGGGTTCATCTTCACAGATGAAGTTGCCAGACTGAAAAACTAAAAATAAGTAAACCAGTTAATTTTGAATTTCAGAACAACAATGAGTAATTTGTTTCATATAAATTGTATAGTATCCAAATATTATACGGATTTTCTTTGGCAACCCCACTACAGATGGTTCGAGTAGCGTCGCTCTGCCTGATCCTGTCTTCTCAGGTTCTAACATGAACTTGTAAGCTTTGACCTTTTGGAGGCAGGGGTGGTAACAGCTCTAATGTCAAGATCAGGGCTTGCATGATTCCTGTGGTTTTCCAACATTATACTCATACCTTTTTCAAAAGTTCCTTTACTAAACTCTCCTTTGATGATCCTAATTTCAGTATGCCATCTGTTCCTTGCTGGGACATAGACTGATACAGCTTCCATGCTGAATTCTTTCAGTTATTTCCAAATCCTAGTATGCAATGCCCTTCCCAGTCTTCTCGCTAGATTCTTGCTCCTCAGAATTGCCACACTGTATACAACAGCATGTTAACAAGAAGAATAGAAACAGCCACTGGATGCCTAATGTGGGGAAGATAAGAGTCATTAAGCTGCCAATCAACATTATCCAGATGTCTGCATCAGGTTACCTCATTCCTCAAATCCTTCTCTCCCTCTGGCTAACCACTTTCAATATGTAGTTTACTTGTTCTCACACTCTTGTCACAACCCTTTCTTAATTATCCTAATTCACATCCTGCAACTTTGCAATGGAGAAAATGAATAAACTTGCTGTGAACTAACAGTGACTGAGTATGACACTGAGCACTCCTGTTTTCCAGTTTTACTTTTGTGCCCCATATGGGAACAGATCCAAGGCTCTCCCAAACAGCAATGATTTCTCTCACCTTCACAAAGAATGCCAGAACCCTTGGCTTGACAATTCTTTGCTCAACTTTTCAGGCAACTAGCTCAATCACAGGAAACTCTTATTTTAGACAGTGTCTTAGGTTGAGCTGAAATCTGCTTCCTTATAACTCTGAACTATTACTTCTACTCCTGCTCTCTGTAGTAAAAATATGTGTGTTCTCTTGTACACTAGACATTTACTCATTCTATCAGCATTTACTGTGTGGCTAAAAAAATATGTCATTGTATTAGACCTCTAATTATAATATGCTGCAATGCAATGACTTTCTTTGTGACTAATTATACACACACACACACACACACACACAAATTTGTATGTGTTTTATAAAAACCATGTAAACTTTTAAGATATAATTGTATCTATATGCAACTTAATCCTCCCTCACAGTACTAGTACTAAATTATATAGAGACTCTAAAACTGTTCTGTAAACAAGCAAATAATTATTTTCTATTCGTGAGAAAAATAATGTTCCCAAAATTAAAAGGAAAAAAACACATGCATTTGGAGTGAAATTCAAGTCTACCACTTATTAGCAGTGTGATCCTGAGCAAGCCATTTAATTAATTTACAACTGGTGGATATAACACTTTTATTACACTATCACTAACAGAAAGACTCATTTGCGTTTTTGCCAGCCGTGTGATGCTACACCCGTTTTTTTGAATCTATTCTGCTCAACTTTTCTTCTTTTTGTATGCAATGTTGGACTCAGTTTGCTAATTTAGTTATCTAGAATTTTCGCACTTATTTTTACTCAAAATTAACCCATACCTTCCTTTCTTTCATTGCCTTTACCTCATTTGGGTATGAAAATGGGCGAAACAGAAATAAAAGCAAACCACAGACACACACATTGATCAAAAGGGTCTTATCGTTTCCCCTAGCTTGACTCAAATTTAAACCGTTTTTCTTCCTGACTATGGGCCTTTAGCCTCCATTTTCTTAGAGTATTTACTTTAGAAACCTTGTACATTTGTTCTCAGCTCCTTTGAGATGTAGTCTTTTCCCAGGTTTACAACCAGAGATGTCTTCTTTAAGGACCTGGGAGTCATCTTTTCAAAGTCTCGTCATAGAAGGAGATAGTCTGCCAGTTTTTGTGGGAAGGTAGGAGCCCAAATTTGCTAAGTACCAATGAGCAAACACGGACAGTCTACTCACATTGACCAACCTTCCCACTAATATTCTCCAATATTTTTCCACTAGCTTCCCCAGTGCTTAAAGTCCCTTCAGGCATTGTCTTTTGTTTTAATTCAGTTGAGTCCAGCCTCTCTTTCCTATCGCAACAGTTTTAAATAAAGTCTTATCTACCCTTTTAACTGGTATAATTTTTCTTTGAGAACACATACATGTGATCCCCTTTCACCTCTTCTTCCTCTTCTTTTCTCTCTGTCCCTTAAACCCTTTTAAAAACTCTTTTTTATTTTTTTTAACATAGTGTCACCCGCCACTATGCCCAGCTAATTTTTTTTTTTTTTTTTTTTTTTTAGATGGAGTCTCGCTCTGTTGCCCAGGCTGGAGTGCAGTGGCGGGATCTCGGCTCACTGCAACCTCCGCCTCCCCGGGCTCACGCCATTCTCCTGACTCAGCCTCCTGAGTAGCTGGAACTACAGGTGCGTGCCACCATGCCTGGCTAATTTTTTGTATTTTTAGTAGAGATGGGGCTTCACCATGTTAGCCGGGATAGTCTTGATCTGCTGACCTCGTGATCTACCTGTCTCGGCCTCCCAAAGTGCTGGGATTACCGGTGTGAACCACCACGCCTGGCCCAATTTTTTGTATTTTTAATACAGACAGGATTTCACCATGTTGGCCGGGCTGGTCTCGAACTCCTGACCTCGTGATTCACCAGCCTTGGCTTCCCAAAGTGTTGGGATTACAGGCGTGAGCCACCATGCCCAGCCTAAAACTCAATTTCTTATTATATAAAATGAGTCTAAGAAAGAAAAGCATGTGTCTATTTACTGTCTTTACTTAGAAATAGTCCCCTGTTAGATGCACTCTATTTCCAAAAATGTTTTGCCAGGGCTTTTGTTTCCTTATAGTGGGAAGAGCATTGATGTTAGCTGGGTACACAATATCAACCACTCTTTTAGAAAAGAAGATTGTGAACTATGTTTCTTGATATAAGTTTCATGAGTAACATTTATTTGTCTTTCATTTCTTTATACCCAGCAACTAGGTCATGGCCAAGTAATTATTAAGGACAACGTACCTGCCGAATGATTTAGTTAATTTACAAGTTTGCTTTATGTTATATCATCCATGACGATCTTTAGCAATTACTCCATACATAATTTCTAATGGAACTTCGTCCGGGGCTGTGATGGATCCGTCCTTCTCATATAGTGACCCCAAGCTTGATGGTGTATTTCATGAGAGCAGTTACATTGGCTTCATTTTACATATTCTTTAACTGGTAAAGTGAATCTTAATTTTATCTGATTTCAGGAGCAACCTAGAGGCAATCTATCTGTGTTCAAGGAAGCATAGGGCTGTATAAGTCCCAATTTGGGCAGATAACTTGAAAGACATAAAATTATTTTAATAATTTTTACATATTTAAAATAATTTTACTCATACATCTCCACTACATTCCACTATTTTTCCCCTTGTCAATTCCTCATAGGTTGTTGAACATGAAGATTGCTGAGGAAACATGGGGAGATTTTTTATAGAAACATTTTAAAAAATAAGTAATAATATAATTTAAAAAATTAACCTGTGAGGAGAGGTCAGTGTCCACAGGAACTCCAAACCATTCCAACAGAAATTCTCATTTTTGTAATAGTTTCTCTCCAAGCCATTATCCACCAAGATATTACAGTAGTCTTATAAGCTGTAAATGAATTAGTGTCACTCTTCTGCTTTAATTACTCCAGTGTCTCCCTTTGTTCAATAAATAACATGAAAACTTCCTTACATATACTTGGAGAGTCTACCTGTGTTTTTGGCGCCTGACTCAGATTCAGGTCCACTCTAAGGATTTCAATCCATATCTGTCAGTTACGTGCAGGAAATCATGACCCTCTCACTGACTTAGCTTCCCGCCTTGCATTGCACTAAAGAACATGCATTTTCAATTGCATTTCTTGCTAATATTTTCAATGGATATGTGATGTTTAAAGATGTTTAAAGAGTTGAAGGTAACTTACTGAATGAGACCACATGATTCTTGATTTGGAGGAGAAAAACGATAGCCTATATAAACATTTTCATGGTATTGAAATATTGCACGTGGCTGACACTGTTTTCAGAGTCTGCAGACTAAGTTCAGTTAGATGAGAAACTTTTTCATGTTGATAATTTGAGAATATTCTTCTAATGGAGAGAATTGTGTTACTGACATTGCCTCTTTTATGTTTAGAGGACTAAAGACAGGTCCTACTTTTATCAAACTCAGAAAGAAGTGACACCCTACTAAATATTTTAAAAAGGTGTCTCAAACCTTAGAAAGGGTTTGAATGAATTCTTTGTGGAAATAGCATCCACAGTGAAGGGAAGAAATACATTAAACTTTAGCTTTATTGTAGTTTATTATAAGAGTGTATATGAGACTATGAATATCATTTAATATACCGTATAGTATCATACATTTTAATACATTTAAATAAAATATTCTGAAATTCTGTTCTAGGGAAGCATGACACTTCTCTGAAAATAAAACTGGCTAATTTTTACCCAAGCCCTGACTATTTTTTCTTTAGTAACAATTTAAATGACTTTTAGAACCTCACTCAAGGGGTCATACATTATTCTACCCATGATTTAAAAAAAAAAAAAAAATGTGTACTGATCTCCAAGTCTCACTTTATTTCATTACTAAGCTCCTTACCAACTAGATTTTACACCGCTATATTTGTCTACATTCCTCTGCCTTTTAATTTAGGTGGGAAATACAGTATCACACCATTTCAGACATCAGGAGATAATTGTCCCTCTCTTCTCAGAACCAGCTTCTTCAAAGGAGTCAGGAATTATTTATGATAGAAACCACCAGCACTTTGGGAGGCCGAGACGGGCGGATCACAAGGTCAGGAGATCGAGACCATCCTGGCTAACCCGGTGAAACCCCGTCTCTACTAAAAAAAAAAAAAATACAAAAAACTAGCCGGGTGAGATGGTGGGCGCCTGTAGTCCCAGCTACTCTGGAGGCTGAGGCAGGAGAATGGCGTGAACCCGGGAGGCGGAGCTTGCAGTGAACTGAGATCCAGCCACTGCACTCCAGCCTGGGCAACAGAGCAAGACTCCATCTCAAAAAAAAAAAAGAAAAAGAAAAAAAAGAAACCACTGAAACAATACTAAGGAGTTTATAAGGTTGCTGAGAAGGCAGTTTCCTAACCTCTGCTTGGGGAACACAGATGGAAGAAAGGAGAAGATCTGGTCAACACAGCTCTTGAAATGCTGATTAAGCATGATAGGATTTAAGGTATCCTGGCCAAGTTTGAGCTAAAATGTAACACGAAGAACACCATAAAAAAAGAAAAAAACAAAATATTTTTCTCTCTTTTCTTTTTCTTCTCAATCTTCAGTAATCTGTCAGTTACGTGGAGGAAATCATGACTCTCTCACTGACTTAGCTCCTCCCCTTGCACTGCACTTATTGGATATAACCCATTTATAAATAATCTATCCCATAAATACTGTGAGGGTGCAGAGAGATGCATATAGCCCAGTGTAGGGAAATGAGAGTCTATTCCAGGAGTTTTGTTCAAACCTGAAGGACAAAGAACTTCCTTCATGCTGGGCTTGACACTGCAAAAATGTCACTAGGGTGAGGGATATGGAGGTCGTTCTTAGGCTAAGACAAAGAAACACTGCATGGTATGGATCATATTTTCTCCACTAAATTCAACTTTGCTGAGCAAAATAATCATGTGTCTCAGCCTTTCAAGATGGGATAATTTATAAACAGCATAAATGTATTGCTCACAGTTCTGATGCTAGGAAGTCCAAAATGAAGGTGCTGGCAGATTTGTTGTTTGGTGTGGCTCTCCGCTTCATAGAAGGCATTTTCTATGTGTTCTCACATGGCAGAAGAAGCAAGGAAGCACCCTTCGACTTCTTTTACAAGGACACTAATCCCATTCATGAAGGCAAGTTAGTTTTAACTTATCAATTTGGTCAGGGACGGGGGACACCAATATTCATATCATAGCACCATGTAAAGGAAAAAGTAAAGATTCTAGTTATGGTACCTATGTATAAAAGCCATTGTGTAAGATTCAACAGGGTCAGTATCATGGCTGTGCATTTTACTACCAATATGGAATCTCATAACCCCAGGTGCAAAGTAGAATGAGATTGCTATGTTGGACTTCCTTTTGTACTTTATACTTCTTGTCCTTAAATTTTGGTGCACATGTTGATCATGTAAGCAGGTTTCAGACATCCTAATGCACAGGATTTTTAAATTTAGGTTAATGTCTCTAAGAACAAGAACCAGAACTCATGATTTGTTAAACCTCACCATATAATTCTAAGGTACAGCCAAAGTTGATAAACATTGATGTATTCGTTTGTTTTCTGTTGCTTATAATGGAACATCTGAATCTGGGTAATTGATACAAAACAAAATTTATTTCATGCAGTTCTGAAAGGTGGAAAGTCCAGGGGCAAGGGACAGCATGTAGTGAGAGCCTTCTTGCCTGTGGGGACTGTTTGAAGAGTACCTGGTGGTGCAGTTGCTCATATAACAGAGATGATCTTGGCATATCCCTGGAAAAAACATTATCTCATGGCACATGTGTTTCCTCTCCTCCTACAACTTTGACCAAGCAGAATCTATTCTTCCTTCCCTTGCCATCAGAAACTTGATGTTTGTGGGGAACATGGAAGGATAATCTCACTCAAACTTTAATTTGTATGTTGGTATTCTCTCATTTCTTCCCTGTCTACAAGTATGAATATGTGATTGGATATAACCCAAGAAATAATCTATCTCATAAATACTGTGAGGGTGCAGAGAGATGCATAGAACCCAGTGTGGGGATATGAGAGTCTATTCCAGGAGTTTTGTTCAAACTTGAATAAAGAACTTCCTTCATGCTGGGCTTGACACTGCAAAAAATGTAAGGTTACACTACTTGAGTCATCTTATCACCAAGTAGCTTCTAGTTACATAAAGCAAAACAGAACTGAGAGCAGTAGAGAGATCAGATCCTGGTACACTTGGGAGGACATCTGGATGACATGATAACTTAAGCTAAATAAACTCATGGGCTCTCGACGTTTTTTGGTAGTTGTTTTGGCTGTTTTACTTAAGCCAGTCTACAGTCTAGATTGCATTTGCTTACACTTTCAACCCAAAATTACCAAATGTACATACATCTTTCTAAAATATTATTTCATTATTTTTGTTACCATTCTATGTGTACAATCTATGACCTAGAGATTACTATTTATAGTTTGACAACAATAACTTATTTACTTTTGCTATTCTTTTCTTTTATGTGCTTTATTTCTGTAACAAATGGTCCATTCATCTGCCAGAATTTAGATCAGATGTTAAATTCTTATTTTTGCTTCAATTACCAGTAAGAATTATTCATCTCCACTTCCCTATTACCTTTTATTTATATTAATTAGTTAATTCTATTGTATACACATGATAGTAAGATTAATGTATTCATCTTTTAACTTTCACAATTAGTATAGTGGCCAGTACACAGAAGAAACTATTAATATTATTGAATTAACCGAATTGAATTTTTCCCCAAGTTAATAAAACTTCAGGTTGGCTTCTTAAACATAATTACAATTTTCACAACAAAGGCAGCAATGTCTCAAATGTTTAACCATGCCTGAAACTTTGTGTTCAGTTCTGGTACAGTCATTTTGAAGGAACAGAATGGATCATAGCAAATTTAAATATTTCTCTAAGAAAGGATCAGGCTGAATTATTGAAATTGGTGTATTTGAAGCAATTGAAGAAGCTTTTGATGCCTGTTCTGATGCTTATTTTTAATATTTGAAGAATTGTGCATCCAACTAGAAACAACACTAGAGCCTGTGGTAGAAATTATAGGGAACTGGGAGTATATGCAAGGTACATTGGGCAAGTAAAAATATACACTTGGCATCTTCACATACTGTAAAAGTATCGTGTTATTTTAAAAGCTACCAAAGACAGAGGAGAAGGTTAAAGTAGAGGACTTCTAAAGTCTGTCAAATATTCTAGAATATTTAATTTAATAATAGGTTGCAAATACAATTGACCTATAAACAGGAGACAAAGATCATGTTAAAATCATAACCATCACATAGATCTGAACCCATTTAAAATTTTTTTTCAAACATTGTTGTTTCATTGACTAATTAGTGAATGAGATCTGAATGATCACAAATATTTTCCAGCTTAAGATTTATATCTCTTCACAATTTTCCCTTAATTGTAATTATTATTCTATATTGATGAGCAGTCTGAAATCAAATTAGGGAAATCAATGTAAACCTGAAAACGTTTATATATATAGATAAATGAAAGCAAAATACTAGCATGTAAATTAAAAGGTTAAATTTCTGGGATAAAAATAAAAAACTCATTCATTTTGATGTATTAAAAATCATTGCATAATTAGTAATTAAAAGAACATATTTCTATTATCTCTATTTTTGTCTCCAATTGGATGTATATCCTTTGAAAATTGTTTCCTTTATATTTTAATAAGAATAATACAAATGTCATTAACACTGACTATGGTGTTTGAAAACAATGGAAAATTGTGCATTAATTTTACGAGGGAAGATCAAAGAGACTATAATAAATCATTTAAGATTTTAACCAAAGAAACTGAGAAACATATTTTAGGAAGATTAAAATGATACATATTGTTTCAAGTAATTGTTATGAAGTTTTAAATAAACATTGTAGAGTAAGATTGGGTATGTTGATTTAGATTAGAGAGTTACATAATTTTTTAGCTTCATTGGAAAAGATTCTCCTAGTAGAGATATCTTGCAAGCAAAATGTTCATTTTAATAGTCGATACTTACAGTAGTTCTTTGAGGGGTTTATATACAAATGTGGTCAGAAGGAATCAATTACTGCTTTCAGCAATGTTGCACAAGTTTCTGCACCACAAATAGTTTAAGAACTAAGTTAAAATTAGAACTTGGATGGATTTTTTGCCTTATTCAACATTTGATCTAGAAGAGGGAGTATAGCTTGCCAATAATTCTAATCTCTCCCACATGTTGAAATATCAAGTCAACTGTGACCCATTTAAAAATGAACTTTAAAATCTCACTATTAGTGTGAATGGGTAGACATGTGTCAGATAATAGACAGACACATAAAGTTATAATTTGAGGCAAATAATTCAAATCATACTTGTACAAGAATAAAATCTGAGTGAACCAATTTGACATTTTCTATCCCCCCCAATCTCTGCTGACAACAATAATGAATTTTAAAATCTTTAAAAATAATTCACTTGCATTATTGGGCCAATATGGTGATTTGGTCTAAAAGGACAATATGTTATTATACCTCACTAGGAAAGATATGGGAAACAAACAGATCTATAATAATTATAAGAATAAGCAGTATCTTCTTTGTGTCTGACTAGTAAACATTCCACATACATTACATCCCCTTGAAAATTGGTGGAGTTATTTTTTATTTTTTAATGTATCTGGGGAAATGGGACTCTGTTACTTAAAAGCAGTGATTCTCAGTGAAGGTTGATTTTGCTCCTCAGGGTACCTTTGGCAAATAAGTCTGGAGACAGTTTTGGGTGTCAAGAGTGGTGGTGGTGGTGGTGGAGGGCTACTACTGGCATTTAGTGGGGAGAAGCAAAGGATGCTGCTGAACATCCTACAAAGCCTTAAGACAGTCTCTATCTCAACAAAGTATGATCCATCCCAGAGTGACATCAATAGTGCTGATTTTTTAAAACTCTGGCTAAGAAATGTGTCCCTAAAATGTGCCCGGCAATCCTGAAGCTTTGCATTGAGAGTTGTTCCACTTCTTGCTTCATTCCTGTCCATACAGAGAAAAGTTTTAGAGATCAGTAAAGGGTTGAAGAGACTTCAACGGAAAGCAGGCCAACATAGGAAGAAAGTATTAGTAAAGGAAGAATGTGAAAGAGACATTCTTTCATTTTATTTTATCTCATGAATTAAACAAACATATAAAATATAAAAATATTGAATTAAATGATAACAATACCTGGAACCTACCCTCAAAGATTTTGAAAACAGTCAGTTAGGTAGATGGAAAAAAAAAAAAGACATAAAGCAAACACAGCAAAGTATAATCAAAGTGTAATAAGTATAAGCAAAGTGTAATAAGTGTAAATGCTTGAGGTTTTAAGTAGAAACAAAGCATATTTGGCTGGGAAAATCAAAGCAACCTTCTAAAGAAACTTAGATTTTTTTTGATCATTATATATATATTTTTAATAGAGACAGGGTCTCACTATGTTGCCTAGGATAGTCTCAAGCTCTTGCCCTCAAGCCATCTACCAACCTTGGCCTCTCAAAGTGTTGGGATTACAGGCATGAGCCACCATGCCCAGCGCAATTCTTCCTTAATCTTAAGGAACAGGTGAATTTGTAATAGAAAATGAAAGTGTCTATTTGAGCACTTGCACCTGCTCTGTGTTTTCCTTTCTTATCTCTTCCCTCTTCAATTCTCTCCTCCTTCCCTCTCCTCCTTTCACATCTCCTCCTTTGCCCTTCTCTCCTGCTGTCTCTCTCCCTTCCCATTTATTTACTTTCCTTTTCTTTGCTTTCTTCAACAAGCATATATTGAATTCTTGACATGTCCTATTCCAGATAAAAATCGAAGGACATGGTCCTAAAAAGCTTTCACTCAACTGGAGCATCATAATTATTAAAAAGTAATTATAAAATAATGTTGAAAATATCATAAAAGAGAAACAATACAATGTGAATAATGTGCCATTTGGGGGGTGACAGAAAGAGGGGTTAACTAGTCTGAGAAGAAAAGAGTGAGGAATGTTTTCTGGGAGATGTAAATTTTGAATCATGTGAAAAAGAAGAAGTGGATGAGGAAAAAAGGTAAATCAATGAAAGCCTAGAAGAAAGTAGATAAGATTCTATTTTAATGTCCTTCCAATTCTCTTATTGCAAAGACAGCATCTATATCCTTTAGATCTTTGCTCTGAAATTCTATCTCAAGGAAGTTTTCCTGATTTCTCTGACTTAATCTCACTCCTTTGTAATTGGCCTGTAGAAATGCCACTGTGTTCCGCCAGGTGTGGTGGCTCAAGTCTGTAATCCCAGCACTTTGGGAGGCCGAGGTGACTGGATCACGAGGTCAGGAGTTCAAGACCAGCCTGGCCAAGATGGTGAAACCGGGTATCTACTAAAAATACAAAAAATTAGCAGGGCATGGTGGCAGGTACCTGTAATCCCAGCTACTCGGGAGGCTGAGGCAGGAGAATCGCTTGAACTCAGAGGGCAGGGGTTGCAGTGAGCTGAGATCACACCACTGCACTCCAGCCTGGGTGACAGAGTGAGACTCCGTCTCAGAAAAAAAAAAAAAAAAGAAGAAGAAAAGAAATATCACTGTGTTCCCCTCTTTTATGCCTCTTGTCACAGTTGTGATTTTATATGTATATATGTGATTATTCAAGTAATATCTGTCTCCCCATCGGACTGTAAGAATCACAGTATCAGAGACTAGATCCAATTTTTCTTACTTGATATAGACCATAGCAGTTTCAGCAGAGTAGTTGAACAATAAATATTCATAGGAAAAAAAAGAGATACATAAAATAATGAGGTAAGACCCAGAAGAATATTGTTGGAGTAATAAGTACTTTCTACAACATGGCAAATTTTGATTTGCAGGAGAAAATAATACCAATTAGGAAAGATTCTTTTTTATCTTGCTAAAATGCGTGAAGCCTTGTTCTATAAGGAATGGGAAAACCACTGAAATACTTCAACCAGCACTGGGAATTTGCAATCATATTTCCCCTTAAATAACTTATTTAAACAACCATGTAAAGGATGTAGTGAGGATATAGGTAAAGATGGAGGATAGTTATGAAAATATTGTAGTCTAGGGCTGAAACAGTTAAGTTTCTTAGTAGAACTGTGGTATAATGTTAATAGGAAATAATCAGTTTCAGAATTTGGGCTTAGAAACAAAAGGTAAATTAGAGCCAGATTATGAATAACTTTCTGCACAGCATCTAATGATACCATTCTAGTCAAGTTGGAAAACAATTTCATTTTCTTTTCCCTGAGTATCTGTTATCCTTCCCAAATGATCCTGGTGCCATTGTGTAGGGTGTGTACTATCCTTTTGGTATTTCCTCTTTTGAGATAATTTATGACAAATCTATCAATGTGTTGTTGTGCTCTAAATAAAATATATTCCTCAAACATAAAGTCAGATCCTGTCTTTATAAATGATGTTGCAAGAAAAAGCTAACTACATGATGTATCTTCAGAGTCTTAAGACAATTTATTGTGGTGGATTTGATTTTAAAATGGAATCATAAATTATAGGCAGCACTAAAAATTATAAGGTTTAATGATGAGCTTTATTGTAACTCTCATCTGAGACAAATGTTGCCATAAAATTCTAAATCAGCATTTAATGAATTGACAGAAGCTGGAGAATATGAGTTGGTGCTAAGGTGGGAAAGACTACAAAGACATGTAAAAAGAACTTAGGTTAGAATTTAAAATCTGTGCCTCCTCCATTCAACCTTCTGGGCACTAAGAGGCTCTCAGATTACCTCTCTCTAAGATGTATAAAAGGTTCTGAGGCTGAGGCTTGATCTGTGCAGGAACTAGCCTCTCATTTCTTAACGCTCCAAATGAGACAAAGAATTAGTAGCTGAAGCATCTGTTCCTGCACATGCTGAACAATGGATAAATTCTGTCTTTAGTGAAGTGTTAGACAAAGCAGAGTGATCCAGAAATGTAAATCACCAAAAGGATTTTCCCTGGAGTGTTAATAACAGGTCAGTAATTACTCTGAAAAGGAAGGAGGCAGATAGAACTCTATTGAGAGTCCAACCCTCCTGTTTTACACCCGCTATGTTTTCTTTGGGGAAAGTAATTTAATTTCAATGGGAAAATGTATTTTCTGGCTACAATCTCTATTAAATGTTTAATTAAAGTTAATGGAAAGCCTCCATTTAAAAAAGCAATTAAACACTAGAACACTAGAAAGTGTTTTTCCCCCTTTTGATTTTTACTCTGTTGGAAACAACAGTGTAATCATTGTCCTCAATGTTAGAAAAGATTTCAAATGGAAATATATTACTCATGTCATTTTCCAAAGCTTAGTTTATATGTGAGAAGGAAATAACTCATTTTTAAGATAATACAGAACATAATTATTCATGACAACTTTTCATTGGGAAATAAAGAAATTATACTGGTGATTACTTAATTATTCCTTTTCCATATTGTTAATATAAAGGCATTACCTAGCCAGAAAAACTTGATCTGGTTCAGATGGCAAAACATAAGCAAAAGCATTTCATTGTGAAAAGTGCTGAGCAAGCCAGACTTCAAAAGATAATGAGTATCTGGGACCTTCTTAAATATTAAATTAGCACTTACCTTTTCCTTTTGACAGTGCTGGGAGAAAATCTACACATTCAGTCTTCTGGACTTCTGGGTATATTTTGAAATTCATAAAGAGAGATTCAATGGCCTGAATGTGCCCTTACACCTCGCAAACTCCAAGGGATGTAGCGGAAATAGTAACATGCTCTCTTTTGTTTGTTTGTTTTTATTTTTTTTAATATTTATTTATTTATTTATTTTTGAGCGGGAGTATTGCTCTGTTGCCCAGGCTGAAGTGCAGTGGCATGCTCTCGGCTTACTGCAACCTCCGCCTCCCAGATTCAAGTGATTCTCCTGTCTCAGCCTCCTGAGTAGTTGGGATTACAGGTGCACACCACCAGGCTTAGCTAATTTTTGTGTTTTCAGTAGGGATGGGGTTTCACCATGTTGGCCAGGCTGGTCTCAAACTCCTGACCTCAAATGATCAACCCTCCTCAGCCTCCCAAAGTGCTGGGATTACAGGCATGAGCCACCTCTCCTAGCAAGTGATAGCCTGTCTTAAAAACTCTGTACTCCACTCTAAGAATCCATACCAAAAGGACTATGTCTGTCTTACTCATTTTTGAGTCACCAGCACCCAGTACAGTGTTTCTGACATAGTAGAAACTCAATGAAATATTGTTAAAGGAAGAAATGTATTTTTTCCATATGTTTCATGTTTTAAAAAATGGATTTTTCACAGTGACATAATGTGAGTATGTGTGTGTGTGTTTAAAGCAATATTTTCTCTATTGACTCTGTTATTCATTTTGTCTTTCTTAAAATCACAGTATGTTACTGTGATTTCCAGAAAAAAATGGAGAAATAAATTCATGTCTGTAGTAGAGACAGAAATAGTCTTACTAAAATAACTGGAGGAAAAGAGTGGCACAGGTGTTATAAGCAATCATTCTTATTTTGATTTTGGCATTTGCACTTAAGTTTAGTGCATGTGGTAGTGTAGAAACGGAGGAAACAGCAACATAGTGAAAAGAGGGTGTGAATATTGTGCTGTTCAGCTTACCATCTTTTCTTTCACTTAACCTACTCCTCTGAACCTCAGCATGCTGGAAATTGACTGGGCCACACTGAAAAATTAGAAAGTGAACTTAACATTTTGCAGAAAACTTTGAAACTTCCATTTCTCTAGAAGAGAGATAATTAGGTGGACATTCTTGTCCCTCTACTCTTAAATTGGACTAAACCAACAAACTTGTTCTGTTAGTAGAATCTTTAATTGAGGGACATATTTTTCAATCTAGTAAGAATGTGAAAACAAGATGTAAATGACAAAAGGCAAACTTTGTGACAAGTGGAAAAGGAGGATACAAATGAAGAAGTGAAGGAAATTGGATCACAAAGGCAGATCTCCAGGCATCTAGAAGTTGAAGTAAGGAAAGGTAAAAAAGAAAGTTTGAGGAAGAAGAGGGAAAAGAGAAAACGTAAACTGTAATAGAAATAGAAATACACAGACTTCATTTTTAAAGAGGCAGAATACTTTTGTTTATATTTTTAAAAAAGATAAACTACAAAAGGAAATACACCTATACTATGGCAATATAAGAGAAACATATGTTGTATTTTGCAAAATCTGAAATGGGAACGTCTACTTTTAAGTCCCAATGATAATTTTTATCTTAAAAAAGTACTCCAAAAGTAGAAAGTACTTGAGTTATCTCTTTTCTTTATGTATCACATACAGTTTTATGCAATTCTTTTTTTTTTTTTTTTTTGAGACGGAGTCTTGCTCTGTCGCCGAGACTGGAGTGCAGTGGCCGGATCTCAGCTCACTGCAAGCTCCGCCTCCCGGGTTTACGCCATTCTCCTGCCTCAGCCTCCCGAGTAGCTGGGACTACAGGCACCCGCCACCTCGCCCGGCTATTTTTTTGTATTTTTTTACTAGAGACGGGGTTTCACCGTGTTAGCCAGGATGGTCTCGATCTCCTGACCTCGTGATCCGCCCGTCTCGGCCTCCCAAAGTGCTGGGATTACAGGCTTGAGCCACCGCGCCCGGCCAAGTTTTATGCAATTCTTGTTGACATACTTCCTAACCATATCCCACTTTTGTTCGCTTTTCTGTCTCCATTATTACCATACTGCAGCAATCCTGTTCCATTATCTTCCTAATGAGCCATAGCCTTCTTTTTTTTTTTTTTTTTTTTTGAGACGGAGTCTCGCGCTGTCACCCAGGCTGGAGTGCAGTGGCCGGATCTCAGCTCACTGCAAGCTCCGCCTCCCGGGTTCACGCCATTCTCCTGCCTCAGCCTCCCGAGTAGCTGGGACTACAGGCGTCCGCCACCTCGCCCGGCTAGTTTTTTGTATTTTTTTTTTTTTTAGTAGAGACGGGGTTTCACCATGTTAACCAGGATGGTCTCGATCTCCTGACCTTGTGATCCGCCCGTCTCGGCCTCCCAAAGTGCTGGGATTACAGGCTTGAGCCACCGCGCCCGGCCGAGCCATAGCCTTCTAACTAGACCTCTTACATTCCCTTTTAATTCTATACAATGTAATCTAATCTTGATATAGTCACTACCAGATCTTTGTAATTATAAAATATATTAAATCACTCCTCTACTTAAAACAATGCTACCGTCTTGCCAATGCAAGGCAATGTAGCAGTCTCTGGTGGCCTGAGGTAGTACCCAGCATCCTTTGACTCATGACCAAGAAAGTTAAGGAGCCTGGACACTAAGGATGAGGTTGGAATGAAAGTTTAATAAGCAAAAGAAGAAAGCTCTCCATTGTGAAGAGGAGACCCAGAAGATGGTTGCCGATTTTACCGTCGAATGCAAAGGCCTTTATAAGAAACTGGTGAGGGCTGGGCATCTTATTTGCATAAGGTGCAAATTTCTGGTAACTCCACCTTGTCCTCCTAGTGTGCGTGCAGGCCCTTCCTTAGCTTGAGTTACTCCATATTGCTTTGTTCCCCTTACTGTGCATGTGTCCGAGGATGGAATTTTCTATTGCAGGCATGTCTGGGCAAGTCACTTGTGTAGCTTTTCTCATCTGTGCAACTGTGGGCATGTCTATAGCAAGCCCCCCCCCCCCCCGCCCACCGCCCCTGACCCACTCCCTGCAAAAGTTCCCTGCAGGCTATTCTTTTGTTTGAAAGAATACAACCGAGGACCCACCCTGCCTGCCTGACCGGTTTCTTCCTTTCTCCACTCTCAACAATTTGATGATTTCCTATCACGCTAAAAGGACATCAAAACTCTTCAACTTGACTTATAAAGCTTCATGGACTGCAAATTTTTTAAATAATCATGTTTTCTCCCCTGTAAAAGTATATTTCTGTTCTTACCATGCCTCCCTGGAGAGGAAATATTCTTATTTATGCCTTTGCTAGGCTTACACATTCTATTTTATTGGATAAAGAAGTCACAGGCCATCCTTACATGCCTAAGGATGCATAGGTATGTAAGCACAGATGATATGCAAGAAGAAAGTATAGCATCTACCACTGTCTCTTCATTCAATCCAGTCCCAGTCCACTCATGAAAGCCTAAATACCAAAAGATCTGTAGTATCCATATTCATAAGATTCAGGGAACATAAATTAATGCTTCTTTGGGATAGACATTGCAAAGTGCACCTTAAGACAAAAGTCTACTATTCTCTTTGCTTTTATAGAGGCTTTGTTCTGTGGAGAGCTTCAGTATACTACTGGTCACAATGACAGCATAGGTGATGTCGGTGGAGTGTAGAGGCCATATTTAACAGGCCAAGAGAGAAAATAACAAGTTCAGAAGCAAAGCATTAGTATGCCCATGGGCATTAGCAGCCCAGGCTTCTCACACACCTTGGATTGTTGAAACAGGTTAGGAGAAAAATGACAAAAGGACGTGACATCTGACATCACTGTTTAAGAGTGGAAAAACCCTGAAAAACTTCCTGAAGTGTGTGATTTTTTATTTATTTATTTATTTTTTATGAAAGTACCCAAATCACAGAAGAATTCTTTGTTACAAGTGAGACTTAATTATTTACCATGAGATGGGTAATCATATAAACCTTTAAACCATCCCTGTTTGAATATATATCATGATTTCTACTAACTGCAACTTCACCTAAATCAGGTCAGATCAGGTGTTTACTAAATTTCAACAGCAGAATAATTTTATTTTGCATTTTTGCAATGTGGTAAAGGTTATATTAAATTTTACTTTACCATTGAAAATAAATAGGCTGCTCTGATTATTTTACACAAGAGTCTGAAGTTTAACAGACTCTTTTAAGTAAATCTGAATCAGAATGTTCATAAGTGCCTGTGAATTGAAGCTTCAAGTTGCTTAATCTAAATCACAGCATGAGTAATTGCAATAAATCCTCCTCACATAGCTAACAATTCACCAGAGACCAGATCTGTGACAATCTTGTTCTCTAGGCTGGAATTTTGAATAGAACATTAAAAAAGATACTGCATTTGTGAACTTAAAGTGGTACTATTTCTGCCTAGGTTATCTTCAACTTCAGAATATTTATTCCATCAAATAAAATACATATAATAATTTTTCTTTAATAATAATAGGTTAGTAGTAAAGCATTTCAAAAAAAAATAAGCATAGTTTATTTAAGTTGTCATAAATGTTTAAATCAATATCCATACTTAATTTTTGATTCGGGAACTAAAATATTTAATTTGACTAGCTAAATTAAATATGTCATGAATTGAAGTTAAGAACTGAAGTTTTATATAAATGTCATTGTCATTTTCTGAAGTGTTTTAAGTAAATCACAGGAAGCAGTTTGGGATGTTAACATTGATTTACAGACTAGTTTCATCACAGAGCAAACATGAATATTACGAACATCATAAAAATCATTAAATATGCATGCATTCTTGCATTTTGGACATACATTGTATGTATGCCAAATACTGCATTTGCAAGGTGTTGGTAGATTAAAAGATAGAATAAGTTTGTTTCAAAGCCTTGCTTTCTTTTATTTTGAGCAGGCTGTACCCATTGCAGAGGATCTGAATGGATCTATGACATGTCTGGATCTGAACTGTTTCCATTCTAAAGAAGAGGTTTACTGTAGCATACATGTACTGAGATATAGAAAAAAGGGGAATAAGTTACAGTTTCAAATTTTTTAAAGTCACTGTCAGTGAAAATTTAACCAAATCACATAGTAATGTGAAACACGTCTATTATGCATATCACATTCTAATCATCAGTTCTAACTATGGTTAAAATTTTTGTATACAATTGGTCCTCTGTATTTGCAAGGTCCACATGCTTGGATTCAACCAACATAGCACCAAAAATGTATTTAGATCTACAATGGTTGCATCTGTACTGAATGTGTACAGGCTTCTTTTTCCTATTATTTCCTAAAGAATACAATAAAACAACTATTTATATAACATTTACATTGTTTTTGGTATTATAAGTAATCTAGGGATGAATGAGAGTATTTGGGAAGGTGTGCTTAGGTAATACGCAAATACTGTGCCATTTCACACAAGGGATGTGAACATCCCTGGATTTGGGTGTCTCTGGGAGAGTAGGGGTTGTCTCGGAACCACAAACCAGAGGTACTAAGGCACAACTGTATAGACAAAGAGAAATATTTATTTTGCTGCACATAAGCATTGAGTATGACAATTGTCAACTGAAAAATAATGAAAGCTATACATTTAAGAAGCAGACTTTATATCTTATAAAGGATTACATCCTGCAGGGTTACCATTCTGACAGGCTGGGAAGCAGAGCCTCTGGCTGAAAACTGAAAGGCAGCCACTTTGATGGCGGGGAGGGTGGAACAGGGATTTATGCTGAATGAGTTGGCCAAGTATACATACCCATGAATGGGGTCCTACTGCATGCATACTGAATAAACATACATGTTATGTATGACCAATATTCACTTTGGGGTGGAGTCTTAACATTCAAATATATGACAATTAGACCCTATACATCAAAAGGTGAAACAGAGACAGGAAGACACCCAAGTGCATAGCTCTGTAAACTGGCCAGAACCACTCATGGTCAGTATTATCAGGAGAAAGATACTGAAACCAATCTCCTGTCCAGTCAATGCTGTAGTTATGGCTTGTGGCACAGGAGGATGAGAATCAGCATCTGGTGATAGATGAGCTACAATTTTTTAAACATTTGTTATCTTAAGGCCAGTGCTTATTTAGCTGCTAGAGAAAAAAAAAAAAGACAGAGAGAGAGAGAGAGGGAGAGAGAAACTTTGTGGCAGTTAGAACATAGTTTATTCTTTGTTATGTTTTTTTAAAGGAAGTTTCATTCTTGTTGCCCAGGCTGGAGTGCAATGGCGGGATCTCTGGATCTCGGCTTACTGCAACCTCCGCCTCCCAGGTTCAAGCAATTCTCCTGCCTCAGCCACTCGAGTAGCTGGGATTACAGGTGGCCACCATCATGCTCAACTAATTTTTTGTATTTTTAGTAGAGACGGGGTTTCACTGTGTTAGCCAGGCTGGTCTCGAACTCCTGTCCTCAGGTGAGCCACCCGCCTCAGCCTCCCAAAAGTGCTGGGATTACAGACGTGAGCCACCGCACCTGTTTCCAATTTAGTTTATTCTTTAAGTGCAGGAGTACATGACTTAAGCTTTGCCTGGCAGGAGCCTAGGTCTTCTTTATCATTTGGTATCTTATTTCCACAGAGTCCATTCTGTCCATCTTATGAGCTCTGTTTTAACGTTAGTGCTTGTTTGTTGTGTTTAAACAGTGAAAGGGAACGAGCATCATAAGGCGTGTGTGACCTCCCATCCCATCATGGCCAGGAATTCAGGTGTTAAGTTTTCTCTGGGGTCCCCTTGGCTAAAAGGGGGTCTGTTAAGTTGGTTGATGGCCATTAAATTTTATTTTTACCTCTCAAAATCTAATGGCAAAATTATATATTTTAGAGTTTCTCCACAAACCTTCTCTCTTCTTCTAATGACAGACATTTCTTTTTAATTTTATATATTCTAAAGCTATATGCTCCATGCCTGGTAGTGATGGCCAGATATCAATTATCATTAACAATCTGAAGAAGCTCCATGAAACTAATGCTATATTAACACACAATCTTTTCTGCTTTTACAAAATTTTATTGATCTTTGGTTTGATTGTGTTAGATATTGTCTAACAACTTCTTACCTTGGTTGAATGTTCTTACGGTTGACTACGATGGATTCTGTCCTATTCTTCCCAGCTTTAGGATGAGAATTGTGTTTTATTATCTCCTTGTTACTATTCAGTAGACTGAATGTGTGTGTTCCCTCAAAATTCCTATGTTGAAATCTAATTCCCATTGGGATGGTACTTGAAGGTCAAAACTTTAGCAGGTAATAAGACATAGCAGTTGAGCCCTTATGAATGGAATGAGTGCTCTTATAAAAGAGACCTCAGTAGCCTTCTTCCCCCTTCAGCTATGTGAAGATACAACTAAAATATGTCCATCTACTTGCCAGGTAGCAAGTCTTTACCAGACACTGAATCTACCAGTGTCTTGATTTTAGACTTCCTTAGACTTCTAGAAATACAAGAAATAGACGTTTCTTGTTTATAAGCCACTCAGTCTATGGGATTCTGTTATAGCAGTCAGAAAGGACTAAGACTCCTCTCTCTCTCTCCCCTCATCTCTCTCTCTCCTCTCACTGTATTCATGAGTCTTCATAATACCCAGGTTATCACAGATGCCATTCTTTATACAACGATTCATCAGCAGAGGACTGAGGAAGTAGATTTATAGTCCTAATGTGTTACCAAATAATTTCCTAAAAATAATTTCCTTAAAAATAATTTTTCTAAAAATGTACTGCCCTGCAAGAACAGAATCCACATATATTTCTCTTAAAATGAGAACGGAAGAGGAATAAAATGAAGAGCTTTATGCTTCTCTGATCTCAATGTTAAGTTGGATTCATGCCTTGAAGAAACTTCACTGCCTTGCAAATTTTCCCAAGTTTGTCCTTGACTATAAAGGGCTACAAACCACTCTTGATAACATCTTAGCAGTTCCAGGCACTCAGAAGAAAACTCTGTATTAGCCTGAAGTGTCATCGTATAATGCTGTAGTTTCCAAGACGCTTTTAAACTGTACTGTGGTATATAATGTGCATCCCTGAGCTGTTTGTGAGTAATATTTCTACAAAGTGAACCTCTAGGAAATCTCGTCTGCTCTTCCCATGTTTCTTCATGAGGGTCTGTCATTAAAGGTTCTAATATATCCATCAGCTTTGTGCTTGTGAAACATGAAACTGAAAAATAAAAGAGGGTGAATCAATAATTCAACAACGTAATTTGGCAGTATTTTCTAATTCTATGGTCTGCAGAGAACGAACTGTATTCTTTAAAGTATATGCATTCGATATGCAAAGCTAACTGCTCTCATACTTCTAGCCATACCCATTCTGAAGTTGTAAATTGGGAAGTGCAATGACATTCACTATCATTGGACAGAAGATACTATAAGGAGGTCAGAGAATATAGCCTTTGGCAAACAAGATTGCAGGCGCTAAGAATGGAAGTGTGTAAGTTCTGTACAAACCCCCTAGCCCAAGATATCATGTATACCATGAAGACCAATAAGCAAGATGCATCAGTTTATAAGTCAGATACTAATATCATATGTTTCCTCTGGATAAAGAAACACTCAAAAGATTTAAGGATTTCTTTTTAAACTACAATTTGCTCTGAGCATCCATGTAGCCCTGACAAAAGGAAAACAGTGCAACAAAATAAACACAAGCCAAAAAAAAAAAAAATTGATAACTTCAGTCCTTCAGTCTGACATAGTAGAAATAAAAAGTAAAATTTTTTTTTTTGGTAAACTTTTCTCAAAATGCTTCATGACAATATAGTTCAATTAGATTATACAATTTCTCATCTGAATAATAATTTGGACCATTTAATTGATAGACATGTCTAAACTTGGGAAGTAATTAATTTTGCTATTAGAGTTATTTAGATATTGAGGAAAAGAGATTTTTAAATCTTTGAATTTGTACAAAAATACATTATTCCAGCTGTCAGATAATTTCACCCCAAAATTGGTGAGCTCCAGGCTACTATTATAGGACCCGCATTGTCACATCCTCTGAAGCATTTCGTTCATGCCTTAATCAGTATTTATAACCTTGCTGTGTGACAAAATTTGAAGTGATCATACTATTATATTACGTGAAACCTGTCCCAGAGCTCAAACTTAAGACAAGGCACAATAAAAAAATATAATATGTGAGAATTAGTCTATTCAAAAAAGACATGCAAAAGAGACACTTGGGGACACATGAGATAAAGGGAGAATTATAAAGCATGCAGACTTTAGATACCTGCTGTGAGAAACCTGTCTGCCTGCCCCAAATTTTTCAGAAGACTTTCAAATCCTACCGCTCTTGTTCAGATAGATAACCTACACCCAATTTTATTTTGAATCTGAGCCCCTCATATTACCTTCCCACACCCAACCCAACCTCTTCCTCCAGTGGTTTACACTATCTCTGTAGATGGCAACCAAGCATCCAATAGCTCAGGACCAAAATTTTAGAACCATCCATGAGCCTCTCCCTCTCTCGTACTTCACATTTCTTTTCACCCCCTGCAAATTCTTTTAGCTCTACCTTAAAAACAGATCAACATATATGCAGAACCTAAACACTCTTCATGATTTCCCTCCTACCACCCTGGTCTGAGACACCACCATGAGTTATTGGGAACTAGGGGTGGAGGGGTAGCCTCTCAGCCTCTTTCCCTTTGGCCCTAAACTCTCCTTTCTCTACATCCCCCACTTCAGACTGTACACAACACAGTGGTCAAAATGATTGTGTGATAGCCTGAGTCAGATATATCACTCCACGACAGAAACAGCCAATGGCTCCCCAACCTAGTCTGAGCGAAAATCAGTCTTAAAGATGCGTTGTGAGATTTGAACTCCACCCTCCAGACCTGCAGTGTCACTATCTCGAGGAAACCATTTCTTTGTTTGTTGCTATCACTTATTCTACTCCAGGCACATTGATCACTTGTATGCCACTCATCATTCCTTCTTTCTGGAATGCTTCCCCAATATCCGTGTGCGTCGCTGCCTCTGCCACTTCTAGCCTTTGCTTGGGTGTCACTGTCTTCTTGATTTATCCTCTGACCACTGTAGTTAACATTTTAGCCCTGCTTCTAACCTAGTCCTCCCAACCCTCATTCTTGATTCATTTTTTTTTTCTATCTTAAGCATTCCGTTAAACATAAACATTGATTTCATATTTTTCACAAAGATTCCAGGTAATGTTTAGTAGGAATTATTGCTAAAAATCAATCCTTTGGGCAAATAACCTCTTTCTTCCTCTTCAACTCTTATTCTTTGACAAAGTGTTTACATACTGTATAATTTACTTGTTACTTGGTTTTTATACCTCCTTTTTCTAGAACATAAGGTTCATGAGAGGATGATTTTTGCTTCTTTTATTAGCTTCCACATGGTGAGCATTTAGAGGTGTACTTGCAACCTAATATTGCTCAATAAATAAGTAGTTGAATATACTTTGGAGTTTACTCTTTTAATGAATAATAATGGTTTTCATTTATCCCTTTCCTTTAGTATTTATTAGGCTTATAGATGCCAGGTTTTATAGAATGAAAGGGAAATGTAAAGGATTTCTATAGATCACAACATGTCTTTCTTCCATCTCTATCCCCAAACCCCATGATAAGAGGATTTTAACTATTCAGGTTCATTTTTGTAGTTTATATACTTAACATGGCCCTTGGCTAATGGGGCTTTTAATAAATATTTTGATATGGATGAATGAGTCATAAATATAATTTCTGTAAAATGAATAGCTTGGCTTAGAAGTGTTCCTCAATCTGGGTGCTATTGTCATTTTAGGGCACATTCTGGGTTACACACTAGATGCCAGTAGTACTCATCACAACCCTTCAATAGTGACAACCAAAAATGTCTTTAGGTACTGCCAAATGTATCCTGGGGGCAAAATCACTCCAGGTAGGACCTTCTGCTCTAGAAGATTCTAACATTTTATAAAATGAAGCTATGAACTTCTCATCTACTACCCTAATAGATGATCCAGGCTTCTTATTCTCTCTCTTGCTTTCTAGATTTCAACCACCAAAGATTTGCTGTCATCCGCATGGCAGAATAAAAAGATGACATTTCAGTGAGTTGATCTATGTTGCTCTGATTCAAAGTTAATGATACAGTCTTAATGTTTCTGTGCTTGTTCCTGTTTTATCATCTCTGCTGTCAACTCACTATTAAAGATTTTGTTTTCTTATTATATGTGCAAAGGTAATATATAAACTACCAAAACAATGAGGTGAATAGGTTTGCAGGTTGAAATATTGAACCGTTTTATGTATGTAAAAGCCAGTGAAAACAAACACTTAGCTTTTTCTGACATTATCTGGTTCTTAAGAGACTCTTGACAAACAGGAAATTGCTAAGAAAACATAGCAAGAGTATCAAATATTTGGTGTTTATATCGTATCTTCAAATTGGTGAAATAAAATTTAGTACAATGTCTCTGTCAGGATATGTTATATCCATTGAATAAAATATTGCATATAGATTAAAAAAAAACTCTTCTCATCAACTACTATGTTTTTCTTTTACAATGTTCCAAACAATTAGCAAAAACACTGAAACTACTTCATCAGTGAAGTTCAGACTCTGGAGAACATCAATCAAGTGACTCTGCCAACAATTCAATGTAGTGTTTCTCTATTATTTCACAGGGAAATTGGAATGTTGCTGAAACACTTTAGCTAAGTACATTCTGGCAATGGAAAGCATAGCGCAACTCTCAAGTCAATCATCAATGTGATTGTCATCAAAAGCAGGAAGATTTCTACCCTCATGCCCCTCTTTACCTTATTTCTGTGTCTCTACACCCATACCATAAGCAGATAAATCCCTGGTCAAAATTATAAAATAAATCAACTCGGGGGTTGACTATTGCTGTTTTCATTTGTAATTTGGCCTCTACATCCATCAGGATAGATGAGAAACTCCGACAAACTTAGAAGTTTGAAACAACAAAAGCTTATTTATCTCATGCTAAACGTCTTGAGTCAGCAGGAGAGTTTGACTTGGAGACCTAAAGCGACGGGATCCTCACTATTTGGAACATTGGCAAAAGGAAGAGAGCATGCTAAATTGTTGGTTAATACTTAATGGCTCACATTTCATTGGCCAAATCATATCACATAATTGTGTTTCACTTAAAGAGGAGTAAGGTAGAGTAATCCTGCCGTGTGCCTACCCATAGGGAGAGAATCAGAAACAAGTGAAATAGTAACAATGGCCACCTCAGGCCTCCTTTATTTTTCAGAAATGTTCTGCTTTATTATTATTACTCTGGTCATTTAAATTGCTCATATGTGATTTTTTTTTTCTACTACCAAAATCCCTATAACGATAGAAGAAAAACGCAACTGATTGTATAATTTCAACGAGGAAGAACTTTGCTTGTTCCTACCACAGATATGTTTTAGTCATCTTTTATCCTCAATACTGAGGACAATATCTAAAATGAAATTTGGAGGCACTCCGTAATACTTGTTAAAAAATGAATAGGTTTTTTTAAGTAGTGAATTAACACGATCTCTGAACTTTCATACAAAAACAATGATGAAATAATTACTTTCAATTCAAACAGAAAGTGAAAAGTACACAGAGTAAAAAGAATATGTCAGTGTTGGAAATGGGTTTATGACATAGGTAAGAATCCACACCAAGGCCATGAATCACTCAGCAAGGCTAGTTTACTTTCTGCAGAAAGGGTATAACTCGCCAACAGTCTCACCACGGGAGCACATCGAACAAAGGAGACAGGGACATTTATAACTTTCATAACCTGATGCAATTGCCCTATGGCTGGGTTCCATTACCATTGGTTGGAATGGGACCTCACATTCTAAGCTTGACCCAATTGGTTGACAGCTTGGAACTTTCCTAAATAGGCAAAGGAGAAAGAGGACAAAGAAAAGAGGAAGCTAGTCATAAGAGGGCCAGGAGGGTTTCCAAATAAGGAATGGCATGCACTATGGTCAGGGGTTTGCTTAGTCCTGTCCAGGCATGCTGGGGCAAGTTAGAGCAGCTGCATTAGAACATATAGATGTAGATATACATAGAGCAAGGAAATGACAAGCTCTTTATGGTTTCAAGAAACTTTGAAGAAGAAATTCTCTATTCCTCACAGTCAGGTAACTTTCTATTGTTATTGATTTTATCCTAATCATATTGAAATTTTGATGTTTCCATAATCCTGCTCCCAGACTTTTTCTGTTAGTATACATGCTCACCCCAGGTAATAAGGTCGAATCATGAGAGCAGAAAAAAACATTTACATTTTGTTTTTCTACTATAATGAAGCCAACATCTTAATCAGGACTCATCACACAATAGACAATAAATTGAATGAATTTCTACCATTAAGGCTGAAGATATTCTCCATAAGATTATAATTCCCAATTCTTACATCCAGTCCAAATCTCTCTCTTAATCTTCAACTGTGTGTGTGTGAGTGTGTATATATACATATACCTATTCTTTTTATACTGTGTGTGAGTGTGTATATCTACATATACCTATTCTTTATATACTCTGGACATCTTAAACTACACAAGTCCAAACTGATGCATTAACTCTACTTCCTTCCAAACCTGATCTTCTAGCCCACTATTCTATAAAAAACACTAACAGTTACCTAAATCAGAAATTCGAGTATTGTTTTTGACTGTTTCCTCACTCTTACAAACCATAGCCAACCAGTCAGTAAGTATGGTCAAATCTACCTCTCCCCTCTCTTTTAAATATTACTTTCTTTTCTCCAGGTTCCTTGACAATGACCTACATTAAGCCACCATTACATCTTACGGAATTAATGGAACATTCTTTTGACTTTCCTCTAGACCCTTTGTAATTTTCTCTCCAAGTGATACATGCAAATCGATTCTACCATTTTCCTGTTTAAAGTCATACAATAGGATAGTTTTGCCTCTAGTAAAAAATATCTAACACAAAATACATTTTTGTTTAATATTTTTAGATAATAATTTTTTTGTTTGTTTTCCTTTTTAGCCTTACCTCTGAACATCAGCAGATATGACACCAAATCAAAACATTGGTATTTAACAGTGGGGATTATATAAATCTTTGATAGTTTGAGTGATATTAAAAAAAGAACTTTTAGCAAACACACACACACACACACACACATTCACACACATACATATATGTATTTCTAAAATCACTTTAATTCTCCCTAAAGGAAAAAAAAAAAAAAAAAACTAGACTAGGTGGGTATCTGAAAATCCACAGGAAAAAAAAAAAAAACAAAAACAAAAACTCATGGATTCCATCTCCTTAGCTGAGTGTGTCACTGATGTTTTTAAATGTTAGATATGGAGCTTGGATATTAGTCCATGTCTAAAATACTATGAATTTTATAGAACACTCTTTGAGACACAGGGAATATATTATTATTTCCACATTGCAAATGGGGAAAATGAATTTTCAGTGAATTAATTGATTTGCCAAAGGTCAGTCAATTATTTTGTGGCAGAGCAGAGATGAGTCTTCAGTTTTCTCACTCTTTCTTCTACTCCAGTGTTTTTCTGGGATATATGAAAGTGGGGGTAGGGACTACCGATCTCTGCGTCCTAGAAGATTAAATCTAGATCTAAAGGAAAAGGAGAATTAAGTAGACTAAAATGAAAATCATGGTGATAATTTGACTTCAAAGGATGCCTTGCTTTTTCTGTACCATATCATTTCCGCTAATAAAATATAGTTTCAGTGTTTATAGTAACGTAGAATGTTAGCAATACACTTGCAAAACAAATGGTGAATACTTAAATAAGATTGTAAGATAAAATAAACGTGATTATAATACTGCCATTTATTACGTGTGCCTATGTACATTAACTCATTCCATTCATTTTAATAATAATTTTACTTACCTATTGCTTATGTATTTCCTTCTGACAGCAAAAGTCTCCAAATTGTGAGAGAGTTAGCACAATCTTAGATAATTTAAAGAAGACTGCATTGCTGTCACAGTGAATACTAAGTAACCTCTGAATTCTGCTACTGAGTTTTGATAACATTTGTAACGTCTGTTACTTCTAAAATCTGTAGCTGTCTTTCATTATCCTAAAGTAAATTATTTATTTTTTAATCAGGAAATATTCTTTGGGATTATTTGTTTTCCCTTGAAATTTTATACTTTTTTATGATCCTCACCAAAACTAATCTCTAGCTAATCACTTCTTCACTCCTTTTGAATGTTTTGTTTAGCAAGTAGATTTTGCTAGAGTTTAGAACAAAACACAGTAATTAAATGTTGTTTTTTGTTTTTTTTTTTTTTTTAATTTGGAACGTTCATCTAACAACATACTGTACAGTTCAGTCCTAAATAAATCACTGGAGTTTCTAATTTATCCTCCTACTTTTTCATATCCTACTGTCTCTAGAACATCTCAAGCATGAACTGTGTGCTAAGAGGTGAAAGATGTAACAAATATATTACTGTAGCATATTTAAGGGTTTTAGCTGTAGGTTTTTTTTTCTTTTTTCGATTATATTTCCCTCTAAATAAAAGTAGCACTATCACAGGGGGAGTTTTAAGCAATCTTCAGACATTTTTTTCCCTTTTTTTTGTGAAAGTAAAACAAAAACTTGGTTGCCAATTTAAGTGAGTAGCATTATTTGACAATATATTTTAAGATGACAATGGAACTCACAAATCACCACTTTCTTACTTACATGGCTGAAATCACTTTATTTCTATGCATTCAAATATTTTCTCTGGAAAATGCAAGAAATAATATTGACCTTACTCACTGCTAACTAATAAAAGTGATCACCAAGCTCTTATTGGATGCAAAGTGCCACGGAAATGTAAGTGCTCAATGAGGCAATGAGTCTGATGGAATATTTTTCTGCTCTGTTAAAATGCTTGAAAGTTATATCTTCATAAATCAGTTCACATTACTACTAAAGATGTTTCATTAACAAAATCACTGAAAAGTGCATTGATTTTTTCAATTAAAAGGTGGGATACTTCTTTAATGTAAACTTAGAGTATTTGAGGAACATTTGTACCAAAAGTCTACTAAAAATGCATGTCCTTGAGTGATCAGTAAAACATTCAGCAGGTTGTTTAAGTCAAAGGCCAAGTGACTTTTTAAAAATAGTGCTTTGTTTCTATAATGTGAAGTTGGTATTTCTAATTTCCAAATCACCTACTGTTATTAGTAGAAAATATTTGAGATATGTACACATCACCTAATGCTGGAAAATCTGCTTACATGGTTAGAGCTAGTAAAAGCAAGGGATTCTGAATGTAAAAGATCACGCAATCGGATTTAATTGCTCTCTGGTGGTGCAAACCAATTTAGGATAAACTGGGAATTCATAAATGAAAATTAATATAACGTTGCCAATTTTGAGTGACTAAGGTGGATCAAGTCCTTCACAAAGGCACCACTGTGAGATATTTATCATGATAACAGTTTCGGAGATAAGAAAACAGAGACTTAATGTGACTTCCTCAGAGTCATATTTCTCTAAGGGAGTTACTAAAATTTCATTCCATATCTATATAATTTGAAAGCTTCTGGGTTTTTTTTCCTACTATAGCATGAATCAAGTGTATAAATATTTGGACTTTGTCATCATCTATTACTTTCAAATGGCAGCAAATTCTCATAAGGAATGGATTTGCAATTAGTAGTTGTCAAATTTTAAGGATGCACTTAAAATTGGTTAGGTCAAGAAGGATTCAAATATAAAACTTTAGTTCAACTCATATTCATGGAGCACCTATTTTATGCAAGACACAGTGCTTAATGCTGGAGAGAGATAAATAAAATATTAACTAACAGATACATTGCTTTTGCACAAGATCTCACTCTAAGCATTTTACTTATTAATAATTTAATCCTTACAACAATTCTATGTGTTAGATATTATTACCACATTTTTATATATAAAATAATGAGATTGGGGAGGGTTTTATATTTTACTTTTAAGAAATTGGATCTCCCTATTGTGGAACCTGAATATCAGATATTTGTACAACAGGAGGGCAGGCTGGAAATTCAGGGAAGCGCTGATGGTGCAGTCGGGAGTCAGAAATCTGCAGGCTGGAAATTAGGCAAGGTTTATATGTTACAGTCTTTGAATATAATTACTTCAATTACTTCAAAAGTTAAATTCTTGGAGTAGAATTACTACTTCTTCAAGAAAGAGGGAACCTCCAACTGAATGGATGACATCCATCCATGTTATGAAAAATAATCTTCTTTACTCAGTTTACTGATTTAACTGTTAATCACATCTAAAAAAAGAAAAACACCTTCACAGCAGCATTTAGACTGGTATTTAACCAAACATGGATACCATAGCCTAGCCAAGTTGACACATATTAACCAGCGTATCTTCATTTTATAAATGAGGAAATAGAGATAGAATAAGTATTTTTCATAAAATCAGCCAGCTACTAAATGGAAGAGCCATGATTCAAAGCCTAGTTGGTTTTTTTTTTTTTTTTTTTGAAGTTTTGAATGCTTAACTGCAACTCCAATATGAATCAATCCTTCTGCCTTCTGTTTGCCTTCCAATCTAGCAGAAAGATAGTTAAGGATGCCATTTTTGGTTTCCATGTTTTCATGTTATGCTTTGGGAAGATGGTGATGATGATGCACTGCTCTTATCTAGTTGTATCAGATATTTTAATTATGAATGTTTTTAAAAAATTCCTATAAGTAAAGGTGATCAAAAGAAAGAGTAGGTAATCACTGTTATACAAAAATACCTGAAGAGTTTGGAGTAGTTGGCCAAGTTGCATCTTTTTTCAATTCTGAAAGCTTAAGTGTCTGTTTCAAAACTTGCTAGTGCATTCTCACATCTAGCAAACACAGAAGAGAAAGGGCACACCAAAATCTGCAGTCACAAGTACAATTCCCCCTCACTGACAGTTAATTCCCTTAGTACAGTCACTATCTATTATGGCTTCATGTACTTGCTGGGTTATTTTGTTTTGTTTTGTATTGGATTTGAGATCAAAAGGTATCTCAATTAAATAATTATTTCAACTTGTCAAGTAATTAACAGAAATCTTACTATACATTTTAGTACATTACATTAAATAAGTTATTGCATGTTAATTGCTTAGAATAGTGGCTGAAAAATGTTTGTTGTTAGTATTATTATCATATAACTGAGTGATGCTACCCATCAAGTTTTAATCATATAAATATCAACACATATTGACTGTTGATTTTTAGTTGTACTTTTTTGTTTGCTAGTTGCTATGTTACTCGAAAAGAACTCAAAACCGAGTCCTGGCTACCAATAAAAATTTAACCTCAAAACAGTACTCTATATTTCTATAGATATCATTTTATAATTTATTTTCTATATATAGAATGAAAACTGAGTGTAAATTTTTTTCCCAAAATTATTTTGAAAAAAGAAATTTTGAGTTGTAGAATAGAGACACTGATAAGAACTCTTCTAATGCCTCTGAGTATTGTTGGATTTTAGTCAAAGGACTTAGCTCCAATCGTCTCTATAAACATGAGACTTTTGTTTACAATTTACTTGCAAGTCTTGTTTCTGGATCCCAATTTAATAAAGTACAAACCTCTTGGACTTCATTCATTTATCTCGTATCTATTAATGCTCTTTGACTCCAGATTTATCAAAGGGAAAGGGAAAATTTACTTCAATTTTACTCAGAAATCACATTTAATTCATTCCCTGCTAAAACTATCTGCTCATATCCCATCTATTAATTTTCAATGTTCTAAGTGATAATCCTGTGAACATATATGCTGTATATAACCTCTACAAAGACACTTTTTTCTCTTTTAGTACACACTGGCTGATTTATATTATATACATTGTCCATCAGATAACTTCACTTTGTGCACAAATCTCTAGAACTTCTTATCTTTAACTATGAACCTAGAGGAGATTGCATCAATGTCTTCTTTTACGAATGCTGTGGAATGGAGGAGACAGTGAAGTCTAGTTCAAAGGAAGAAGATGAAAGCAGGAGAAAATGATTGAGCCAAGGAGACCTTGAGACCTTGGTCCGTCACAAGAGATCCCAGCCAGTAAGAATCAACAATGAATTTTTCTGCTTCAAATCTATATGCTCAGACTTCATCTTTATTAATTCAAATGTAGTAGATCTAATGAAGGGGACTCTGAATTCTGAATTTTTAACTAGCTCCAAAGGGGAGTCATGAACTACCTTTGAAACAGACTGGTCTGTATAATACAGGTGTAGAGGACTACGTGCTCACAAACAGGGTGTTCCTCATAAGTCCTGCTCTCGCAAACGAAGCAGGGCGTTCCCGACAAGTCCTGCTCTTGCAAACGAAGCAGGGCATTCCCATTAAGTCCTGCTCTTGCAAACGAAGCAGGGCGTTGGGGGCCTGTTTATTATGTAAACATCTTGAAAATCCAGAAAGTCAGGGAAAGGTCAGAAAAACAACAACGTGTCTTGTGACTTGGCAACATTCCACAAACGACTGTATAAAATAAAGCGGAGCGCGCCATTCGGGGCGGCCGCCATGTTTGTCTTGTCTTGTGTTGTCTTGTGTGTTCATTCCTTTGTTTAGGAAACACGCGGACCCCAACAACAGGTTCTTGTTTCCAAATTCTTACCTTTGCTCAGTGGGCTTTTGGTTTATTTTACCCAGAGACTACAAATATTCAGTGCACTTCTCCTCTATCACTTCTATTTATTTCATGTATGTCTGCTTTTGAGATGTATATTAGTCTTTCCTCACACTGCTATAAAGAACTTCCCAGAGACTAAGTAATTTATAAAAGAAAGAGGTTTAATTGACTCACAGTTTCATATGCCTGAGGAGGCCTCAGAAAACTTACAATCGTGGCAGAAGGGGAAGCAGTGACATTTTACATGGTGGCAGGCAAGAGAGAAGGCTGAAGAAGGAACTTTCAAATAAGCATAAAATCATCAGATCTTGTGAGAACTCACTCACTATCAGGAGAACAGCATGGGGGAACCCATCCCCATGATCCAGTCACCTCCCTCCCTTGACACATGGGGACTACAAATGAAGATGAAGTTTGGGTGGGCACACAGAGCCAAACCATATCAAGATTATTTATTAGGTTCTTTGACTCAAATATCCTATCTTTCCTGATTTTTATTTTCATTTTAGTTCTTCCAGAGTTAGATTTACACAAAAATGAATTCTAAGCTGCACTCTCACTTCTACCAACTCAGCTGTAATGTCACAGTCAGAAGTCTGACAGTTTTCCCATGTTCTTCCAAGCATGCCCTTACTTAGAGACCTTTCTTGTCCTGGCCCTATTATGACTTCACACTCTTAGGCAACTGATATTTATTATAAGTCAGAGACCATCAGTAAGAAACAGATGAAGAATAATATGGGTCAACTCCAAGGTCTGGTTATATATATCTTGTTATTTGGTGGTTGATGATCCTCTTTCCCATAAATCTGTAAAGAAAATGTACCTCACATGTAACTACAGAGATAGAGACTCAGACATTTCCATCCCCCAAGGCTGCACATTTGCCCCTTCACCTGAGACAATAGGGCTTTTAGAGTCCCAGCATCCATCCACTCAACTTAGATGACATTTCCTTTGTCGTTTGAGTTAATGGATGTACAGTAAACTTATGGAAGTATGAAAGGACGTCAAAAGGCACTCCAACTTTGCCGCTATTTCTAGTGCTTTCAGCAGATGACATGACTGATGAATCAAACTTAAATGAAGCCATAGGCGCTGTCAGTTACAAATATGCAGGGCACACACTGCTGCTAGTTCTCATGTCAGGAGTACATTTCCTTAGACAATAATTTAAAGTTAACTTCAGAAATTTCTCCTGGCACAACAAAATAGGATTAATGTTACTATCACATTACAATCTACAATTATTATTAAAGTTTATGTTTTGGACTGCCTATAATATTTATTAATAACACTCAGTGTTTGGGGAATATATAACTTGTATGTATAAATTTCTTAGGGCTCTCTGGGATCCTAAAGGTCAGCCTTTATATTTGAGTTACATAAATAAATAAGTACAGAAGCTTTAGAGTAGAGAATGTAACAGGAGTTGACATCACACAATCATCTTCAAATGCAGGCTATAGCATTACATCTCAGTTTGAGATAATATACAGAAAATAATGCCTATCTAATAAGATAATTTTTAGAATTACATTACTATCATAGATAATATAAAATAATTGTACTGCAATTAGCATATATTACATTGTCAGTAAAACTTTAAGTGCCTAGTAAATAAACAAAAAAATAGAAAAAATTAACCAGGAAAAATGCAAGTTATAACAAATTCTATAATGAAGAATTTAAGAAATAAAATTTTATTCTTAGAAATCTAAAATATATATATTTCTAAACACTGAATACCAAAGGCTCACAAATTTTTAGCAAAATGAGTTTACTACTGGCTCTGAAAATTAGTATTAGCATTTTGGAAATAATATAAATCCAGATATTTTTGACACGATAGACCTAAAAAATACTGTAAAGAAACTTTCTACTAGTCTGTATATGAAATATCTTTTTAAATAAAGAAATATATAAAATAAGCTATCTCATTTTAGTCATGTAGATAGAAAAAGTATTGTATATGGATAGAAGGCAAACATGCATAAATTAAAAAGTATAATTGTATGAAATATGAAAATACATTTATTTGAATTGAAAATGCCTGGAAAGCAGAAAATAAAAACTATAAAATCACTATGCTGACAACTACTAAAATAGCTATAAGATGATATCTAGGTAGAAGACAAGCAATTAAAAGGTTTTTTCTTGTAAGCCAAGATTTTTTTACTTTTCTATTTTTTGAAATGTTTTCAGTGCTCATAGTATGGAGAAATAGGAAACTGTACAATTTGCCACTACTTTCTTCATGCCTTTGTTATGTCACTTATCTGAATTTCAGCTCATGAATTTATAAATTAGAGATGATTAATCTTATATTTTGGATTACTTGGAATCATATGAATAAATTTCCTGGACCACAGCCTGCAACATCATGGATAATCAAAATATATTAGTTTCCATGAATTCCCCTTTTATCCCCACATATCTAAAATGTAAAGGGGATGAACCATATTATCTCAAAATTATCTTCCCATCCATAGTTAACAATTCCAAAACAACATATTTTACAATATTTAGCATGTGAGATATTTTAGAATGAGGCATGCATATTTCTATAAGATATTTGTATCAAAAAATTCTTGATATTGTATTTCCATGGGACTGTGAGATTTTCTTCATGAAAGTCTTAAAGTAAAACTAAATGAAAAGCCAACACTAATATGAAGAAACACTGGTGACTTAAATAATTATTCATAATATGTACCATCTTTATAGAATGACCTCAGGAAAATTAAATCATTAAACAACAAAGAAAAATGCAATAGAAAAAGATTAGTGGAATCAACCAAGTAATTTATTTATTCATTTAAATAATTTTTGTAAGTAAATCATCATGCTAATGAGAGAATCAAAGCATTTCCCAATTCAAAAGTTATGTTCTAATTTTGCATTTTCCAACAAAATAGATTTCTGTTTTCTGAATATTTTTTCACTCCTATTTCCTCAAAATGTGTTCTTCATCCATGCACTGGTCAGGAAAAGGCTATTTTAATGGGTAAAGGTAAAAGCTCTTCTAAGAGAAGCAGTTCTCCCACCTCTGGCCACCTTGCTGGCTGATGACTTTTTGGAGAATTAATGTGTGACATTACACATATCTATGAAAAAAGAACATATTTTTCATTATCTATCACTTTTAAATAATATAATATTAATCTCACACTTCCATTTTGTTTTTTGTGGGCTGTAAAAGGCCTGGAGAGTGTCCATTCAAATCAAATTTTGACTATTTTTCTCAACACCTATTTCTCTTCTCAGCCTAAGGAGGCCAAATAGTCTATCGTTTAATGAATTTGAAGATGGCATAAGGGTTGCCGTGGCCTGTTTGCACCATATTTTTCTTTAGATAAATTTTGTTGCAAATTATGTGAATACAAGTCCAAAAATGGTCAGTGCTTCTGAAGTTTAATTTAGATTGTACCATGGGAGGTCTTTGGAGGAGAATATCTTCATATGCCTCTCACTGCTCATCTATACAAAAAGGTGTGTATCAATAACTTAATTGCAGGTTGGTTTAATGAATTCTACATCTCATTTCTCTTTTAACATTTTAGAACATGATAATCCTCTCAGAATCCTCATGTGTTAGTTTCCTGGAGCTGCTATAACAGAGTACCACAAATGGAGTGGCTTAAAGTAACATAAATGCATTCTGTCCTGAAGGCTGGAGGTGAGAAATCAAGGTGTCAACAGGGAGAGTTCCTTCTGAGCGTTCTGAGGGGGACTCTGTTTCATGCCACTCTCCAAGCTTGTGGTGACAACTGACAATCTTTGGCATTCCTAGGTCTGTAGATGCAACCCTCCAACCTCGCCTCCATCTTCACATGGCATTGACACTGTACCTTTTCCCATTATCCCTCATAAGGATGCTAGTCACACTGATATAGGAGCCCACCCTACTCCATTCATCTTACCTTTACTAATCTGAAATGATGTAATTTCCAAATAAGGTCACGTTATGAGCTACCATAGTTAGTACTTTGACACGTACTTTGGAAAGATACAATTCACTGATAATACACCGTTAAGAAGTCTCCCTAAATGAGTCCTCTGATAAGTTGAACTAGCTGAGATGTCTTCCCCCTCCACCCTCAAACCACATGGAGGTTTACCAGCCACCTGCCTGCCATTCTGAAGACTAGATAATTACACACAATTTTTTTCGTATTGCTTTGTGGCATTTGTTACAAAGACACTATTTCAAAACTATTGAGTCTACAAGTTATTCTAATAGACCTATGCTACACATCATACCCTCATATATTGATTTTATTTCCCATGTGTCCAAACATGCTGCATATGAAGAAAGAGAGAGGCTCCTAAACTTTTATGAGACCATCCATCACACGTCAGACTGACATCTTCTCACACAGGTAAGGGAAGCTATGGCACTTTAATCCCTGACTAATGTTCTTACTTTAAAAATCACCTGTAGTCCTCCATTAGCCAATATTTTAAGAGAAACAAGCTAGAGGAGACAGCTCTATCAATACGAAAGCGGCTGCTTTTAAAAGTGACCTTGCTTATTGAATACTCAGTGTTATAAAGGAGTTGCATTTTATACACACAGCCTGGAAAATGCTGCGCAGAGAAGAAAGCTCTAGAGAATGATAACATGTCTGTTAGCAGAAATGAAACTTGTTAAAATGTGACCTAGACCAACCTGCCGTGAAATCAGTGGAGCAAAATCCTCTGTGAACCAGCAGAAAGCATCGTGCCAACACCGAACAAGACATCGCCTAGCTGCATGTTTCTGTGTATGTTCTTTGTGATCCATGCTTAGAATTCTGCACATTTACGAATTCTCTGGTGACAAACTTGCAATTTGATTAAGAACCTTAAGTCTAGAATTCTAATAAAAAACATATTGGATCTCCCTTAGCAAAAGATTATATCAAAAGAGGAACATTATGAGAGTAAGTTAATGCAGAATCTCATCTAGTTTCAAAATCAGATCATTCGACCGACTTAACCCTTTGAATTTACTAATCTTTTGCTAATGAAAAGTACATTGTATTTGTGTCTGTTAACATATTTATATAAATTCTTCATCAATCTGTCGTCTATGCTCTGACAGTTTCATTCTGTCTACCTACTCCTTGATTGACCTATTTTTAATCAGGCTGATGTGGAATAAATGCCTTTTCATATTCACAATGAATCTAAGTATCACTGTATTCCAGCTCTGAGATGTATGTAATAAACATAATAGAGTATATACTCCTTGCAAAGTTACATGTATTTGCTATACCATCAAATCAGTTTAGCCATTTTGGAACCAAGCTACCTAGAGAGGTATTATTATTATATAGGGGTGTGTGTGTGTGTGTGTGTGTGTGTGTGTGTGTGTGTGTGTGTGTATTACTTAGCTGGTAGGATTTACTCACATCGAGAAGGGCAGCTGCACATTTTTTGTTGTTGTTGTTATTGTTGAAATTTCAGGGAAGAATGTTTCTCCTTCAAACTTCAAACGTGTTTTAAAACTATTACTGTCAACCACTGGTTCTCACAAGTTTTGCTCTCAAGATCTCTATGTATTCATTAAAATTACTAAGGACCCCAGAGAACTTTTGTCTGTGTGTGTTGTATTTAATGATATTTATTGGGTTAGAAATTAAAACTCATTTAAAAATGTTTAAATTTTAAGTTGATTTTAAATTTAAATATATACATTTATCGACTATTTACAAATAGCAATAAACACATATGTTATAAAGTAATAACTATATTTTCCAAAGCAAATAAAGTGAGAATAGTGGCACTGTTCTATGTTTTTATAAGTATCTTGAACTTTTGGATTAATAGTATACAGCTGGATTCTCATATCTGCCCTTGCACACAATGTGGAATGAAAGGTTTTATTTGAAATACATAAAAAAAATGAAGGCTCACATAGATAAGTATTTCGAAATTGGATATTTTGGCAACATTTTTAGGTAATTTGGGATATTCTTTATAATACACTACAAAGACCATCCTCTAATGGTTTATTCAAGTTACTTGCAATGTGGAAACTGAAACCATATTTGTGAGAAACAATTGTTGGAAGTAATAGTTTTAAAACACTGTTGAAGTTTGAAGGAAAAACATTCTTACCAGCCACAATACACTTCTCATACTATGTGGTGTTGGTTTATCTTGAAGTTAAAATGGGTATTTTTACCCAAGCATGAACTGGTAACATAATTCATTCATCATTTATGTTGATTTTCCAAAGGAAGGCATTTTTTTATAATGTAACAGTTATTAGTATCACCAGTGACCTCAGGAAAAATTTTTTTTTTTTTTTTTTGGAGACAAGAGTTTCACTCTTGTTGCCCAGGCTGGAGTGCAATGGAACAATCTCAGCTTACTGCAACCTCTGCCACCCAGGTTCAAGTGATTCTCCTGACTCAGCCTCCCGACTAGGTGGGATTACAGACTCATGCCACCATGCCCGGCTAATTTACTTTTTGTATTTTTAGTAGAGATGGGTTTTCACCATGTTGGCCAGGCTGGTCTCAAACTTCTTACCTCAGATGATCCACCTGCCTTAGTCTCCCAGACTGCTGAGATTACAAGCGTGAGCCACCATGCCAGGCCAAAAAATCTTTTAAGTATTAGTAAACTATCAAGTTCAAACTAGAAAAATACAAGTTTTCTAAAATTTTAATTCTCACTTTAAATCTACAATTTTATCATCGATAATAAATACTATCAATTGTTTTCCTTTAAAAGAAAGTGACAGGCTCACTTTGTTCATCTATAAGATAATGTCTGTAAAATACTCAAGTCAAAATAATCATATTTTTTTGGTCAGTTGTGTTTTCCAAAAACAACAACAACAACAACAACAAAAACCGGTACTCCTGAAGAAAGTGGCTAGTGTAGCTTTCAATACAATTACATAGTAATTTTCATGGAATAAACCATGTACTTTGGTCAGCAGCAGAAATGCTTTATGTGTAATTCTCATTTTATTACACAGAATACCTTAAGGGTTGAGGTCTTATAAAATAATAACTTTTACTGTTTAATAATGAAAATTGTTAAGTGTAACTGCCATCAGTGGGTATGCATGTGCATGTATCTGCAAGGATGTGTTTCTGCAAGAACATAGCGATGAAGAATGTAGTGACTAGGAGCATACTTTAGTGCCAGCACTTTAGTTTATGCTAAGGCACCAGAAGTCTTGCCTGCTAATTGCATTTGCATCATCAGGGCAAATGTTAATACATGGATACAGACAAACAGTATCTTAGGACTATATTAAAAATAGTTTTGATATCGCCTTGTATACCCTCTGAAAGTGCCTCGGGAGCACTTGGAAGTCAATGGACTATACTTTGAGAATCAATGCATAGAAGGGTAACCCTTAGAGGAAGTACCAGTGGAACCCATATCTGCTGATTGTATTTATATATTTTAAATAGTAAACTATACTTCCCATTCCATCAAAATTGCTCTTTCTAAATTATATTTCTGGTTTAAACATGTTACTTTTTCTTACTGCTTCAGGTGCCTTTAACTGCATTATTTTTCTTCTGTTTAAGATTTTTCAAATTGTAATACAAAAAGGCACCAGTTAAAGTTTTTTTTCCTAGAAATTCTATTATATAGGACACTTAGAAAGCTTTCACTTGACAAGACTCATGTATACTCTTCTTTGCCCGTTATAGTAATCACTATGTACTGATAACAATTTGTAACTTCAGCTTTTGTCTTTTGGCCATTCTAAGCACAGAAGTTCTCACTGTGATTTTAACCCATAGGAGATCAGGCAGAAATTTTTCTTGACATTCTGAACATCTATCAAAAAATGTGTAGTCATATTATAACCTGAATTGTCAGGCTATTATATTAATTCCTTAGAAAGATTTCAATTTAGCTAAAGTTTCAAGTAGTGATAATCTTGGTTCTTAATGGATATTATTCTAGTAGCATATCCAGGCATACACAAAAAAATCACTTTCTCTTCAAGTGTTAAATATATTTGAAGATAACTTCTGAAAACCATTATGAGATGATGATCTTAGATTACAGTCACAAAAAGTCTTTATTTCTCAAACTTCAGGATATAGGTACATGTGTTTGCTTTTATATGTATGTGTATTATACATGTAAATATACACATAAACACACAGTATACACACAAAAGTGTGTGTGTATGCATAGATATAAAATCATTATATGTATATATAAAAACATTCTCTTTTGCTAGCCTATCTTTTTCCATCACTGAAGAATCTATTTTAATTTTACATAAACTCTTGTCTAGAATCAAGTAATTTAAGTAATTAACAATTTATTTAATTAGTCTTAATTATAGGAAACATCATTCTAATTTAAATTCATAATTATTGGTTACTAAAATTTTAATTTTAATAGCTCTATTAGACAAAAATTTGACTGTAATCTTCTTCAAATTTTAATAGTCATTCATTCATTCATTCATTCAGATATTTGTATCAAAAAACAGTTATTGAGACTTGAGATAAAGCAGTGATGAAGAGAGATGTGGCTCCTTTCCTTCATAGATGTTCCACTCTATTAGACGGGGAGTCAGGATATTATAATTAAGTAAACAAATTAATAATCAAGATAATTCATGAGATTGTTAAGTGTCCTAAAGAAAATCAAACTGAAGGGTAGAATAGAGAGTTGGTTGGTTTGGGGAGGTTCCAAATTAAGTAGTCAAAGGAGGCAACTCTTCTGTGTCACACTCAGACTGAATTATGAGAAGCCAGGTGTGTAGAAATCAAAGAGAAGAGAATTGAAGACCGAGGTCTGAGATGTTAAAACAGAGAAGTGGTCATTCCATATGGCAACATGAAGATTATTTTTGCTGTTCATATAAGATGAATAAATGAAGTGGAGGAGCCCAAATTCCTCTTATTCCGGGTTCAGTGAAGAACTGAGTCACAAAACCTGAAATAATATAGAGTTTTTTTCAAGTTCATATGTGAATCAGAGTAGCGAAATATGGAGCGAGCTGAAAAATAACATAGCATCAATGGAGAAGAAGTTAAAAATGTTTGTACTAGAAGGTGGTTTATCTTTAGGAATTGTGGTAAGCTAAATAATGGTCCCTTAAACGTGCCCATGGCCTAATTCCCTGTGAATATATTACTTAGATGGCAAAAGGAACATTGCAGATGTAATTAGTTAAGCATAGTTGGATGGGGAGTTTATCCTGGATTATCCCTGTGAGTCCAGTGTAATTCCAAGGATCCTTCTAAGAGGAAAGCAGGAGGATCAAAGTCAGAAGAAAATGTGCTAATGAAAACAGACTGGAGAGCTATGGCCATAAACCAAGAATTGTGGGCAGCCCCTATAAGCAGGAAAAAGCAGGGAAGCGAATTCTTCCCTAAAACCTCCAGGTTTTATTTGGATATTATTTGATTTGCTTTATTATTATTATTTGAAAGTCTCAGTTAAAATGCATTTATTTCTCTCAAGACATATATACAAACTCATATACTGAGAATGAGGGGTAAAGGGGATGAAAAGATAATTGAAGAGAAAAGAGTACATATCAGCTAATCCTTTTTCATAAGAAATGTAGCTTACTAGGAGGAAGTAGTAGATTTCTCTTTCCCAAGGAGAAAAGACTAAAGACTCGTCACATTTAGTATAGCATTAAGATATCAATACATCTTCAGTTTCCAATGTAATCTATGTCAGTTTATTGAATTAAACAAACCATTGTTTAACACATAATATGAGCTGGGTACTATGGTAAATCTTCAAGATTAATGCCATGGTTACTGCTTGCAGAGTTTCATAGTTGTTGGTCAAGATGGCAAGGTCAAGGTGTCAAATCCAAAGGTAACTACAAATAGAATATACGAATCTTGTGTCTTGTGAACATTCAAGAAGAGAAAGAACCCAACCATAGTTTGCTAAACTACAAGACAAGCACAATTTTCCAGAAGAGATTAATGTGTCATTTGTAGGTTGAAGGACAAGGATAACAGAAGGATAAGAAGGCCTAGGATAAAAGGTTTCTATGTAAATGTTATTTTTAAATGCTGTTTTAATGCTTACATTATGGAATGTAAGAACTATCAATCCCATAAATTGTACTTATTATTTAGTTATTACAAAATGTTATAATGTAGTGTTTTTCCAGGACTTAGAGAGATAATTTGCTTCTTGATTTCTCTAATTTACTTACTGAAGCCAAAGTTCTCATAAACTTCTAAGAAAAAAATTTGCAGCTCTTTCTTTCATGTACTCATTTCCAACTAACTTACTGAATGTTCACTTTGTTCCATGAGGATAAAGAGAAAAATATGAGAAAATTTAAGAGGCCAATTTTAATTCATTTTGTTTATAGTTTATCCCTTTGATTTGTAACATTTTCTAATCGATGAAAAGGAACCCTACTTCATAATGATATTGCCTGGGGTCAAAAATTCAAAACCAAAATATTCACCATAAAGCACACAGAGATGTAGCAATTAAAATGGCATAGCAATAAAATATCACATTGCGATACCTTCTTTTAAAGTAAAAACACCACACATTATACTGCATCATTAATTTTACATGGAAAGATTCATAAATTCTTTCTCATTGCTCTCTGCCTGCATTCAAACTTCTGCACATTAGAAAATAGTAATTTGTGCTTGACTGGATATAATTCATTCAGTAGCAATTTCTTTTGGTGCTATTGTTGTTTTTTCTTACTTTATTGTTATTTTTAATTAGAAAATGAATACATATTTGTTAGAATCCAAAGAATACAGACATTTATAAAGGAGTGTGAATAGTCTTACCTTTCCTTTTCCTTTCCTCTCTCAGCCTTGAGATGTGCTAAGCAGTGTGTGCAATTTGGTATTTCTGCTTTCAAACTTTACTTTTTTAAAAAACCTTATGCAAATATACATCCAATGTTTTATTTTCCTTTCTCTCATTTTTATATTTTACAAAACAAAATCATCCACTGTGGCATAACATGTTATAGACGTGTGTCTAGGTCAATAAATAAATAACAAACTATTTTTTTTAGCTACTGCATTTTTTACTACAGATGTAGCATCATTTATTTAATCATTCCATATTATTTGGCATTTAAATTGTTTTCAGTTATCTAACTTGCTTCAATAAATGTCCCTGTGCAAATATATACCTGTGTACAAATCTGGCAGTTTCTTGGGATTTGTTGTTGATTTGTGTGTGTGTTTTAGCAAAGTTTACTTTTCATAGATAATAGCATCTTGTCTTTCTGGAACATTGTTTTAAAATTTTAATTGTTTTAATATACACTTCCATCAGCAATGCATAAGTGAACTTTTCCCTCATACATTTAAAAGCAACAACTATGTCAATCTTTAAAATACTTGTTGGTATAATATATTAAATTTTTTAAATATATTATTAAATATATATATTTAATAATATATATAGCTTTATTAGACAAAAATTTGACTGTAATCTTCTTCAAATTTTAATATTCATTCATTCATTCATTCATTCATTCAGATATTTGTATCAAAAAACAGTTATTGAGACTTGAGATAAAGCAGTGATGAAGAGAGATGTGGCTCCTTTCCTTCATAGATGTTCCACTCTATTAGACGGGGAGTCAGGATATTATAATTAAGTAAACAAATTAATAATCAAGATAATTCATGAGATTGTTAAGTGTCCTAAAGAAAATCAAACTGAAGGGTAGAATAGAGAGTTGGTTGGTTTGGGGAGGTTCCAAATTAAGTAGTCAAAGGAGGCAACTCTTCTGTGTCACACTCAGACTGAATTATGAGAAGCCAGGTGTGTAGAAATCAAAGAGAAGAGAATTGAAGACCGAGGTCTGAGATGTTAAAACAGAGAAGTGGTCATTCCATATGGCAACATGAATGTAGTCCATACTTTATGCCATAGGAAGTAACTATATTTATATATCTATATCTATATCATTTATATCTATATCAAGATATATTGCTGGTTGTCAATATCCATCTGTTTTTATATTGTATCTCTTTACACCAGTCTAATGGCAAGCTTTGCCAGTCGTTACAGGGATTATATTTAATAATATATTTTTACTCTTTTTATTTTAATTTTCCTCAACGCAAGTAATGCTGAACAGTTGTCTAATATAATGTTTTGACCATCTTCTTTTCCTTTTTTGTAAAGTGTCAATTTATAAACTGTTTTCATTTTTATTGGGGTTTTTATATTTTTCACAACTTTTCAAACTTTCTTTGTGTTTGTAAGTTTAACCCTTGGCTTATTATGTATATTTTCAACTTTACTTCATATACAAATATTTTCATTTTATGCTAGTATTCATGACTATTTTATCTTAAGGTTTCCTAATATTAAGTTTGACAACTAGAGAATATGTCAATATTTTTCTTTTTTTAATTTGTTAATTATTCCAGCACTTATTACGAAAAATTTAGTACCTTAAAGTTTAAAAAAAATAAAATGATTATTCTTTTGGAGAATATCTAGATTCAATAACTGTTAACATTTTCATACATTTTCTTTGTTTACCTAAGATTTTATTTGTGGAACCATATGAAAGATGCAGAAATCTTAACATTTTATCCCAAAATACCTTAAATGCATCTCCGACAAATAAAGACATTTTTCAGTAGTTCATTCAATTAGTTGCTACATTTGACACAGAAAATCAGCTATAATTCCCTAATACCATTAACTATCAATCTATATTCAATTATACTTTTATTTTCAAAAGTTGTAATTTTTTTTCTAAACCAGAATCCAACTGTCAGTAATGTTACATTTACTCACTTTTTAAAGAAAATGACCACCAGATATTTTTAAGAAAAAGATCCACTTACTTTTCCCACATTTTTCCCCTTGGCAATTCTCAGGTAATCTATGCAGTGGTTCTTTGGAACTTTACAAATGTCTGTTCTGCATCCCTTCAATCATTGGTTTTAGCACTCATTTCTATCTGGCTCACACATAAACACACACACATATATACAGATGCATACAAACACCCACATATAAAGGACTCATGAATTTTTAATCTTCTCCAATTACAGAAATGATATTAATAATAACAAAATATTAATTCAAGTGTGTCAGACTTAGCCTATGGGAGCCCCTTTATGCTTGGCTTCTTTGTTCTTTAGCATGTTCTCACGATATTTTGACGACTTGCTTTGCTTTCTGTTATAAGATGTCCCAACATTACTTAATGCTTTCTTTTTCTGGTCCAGGAAGTGGCCATTTCTCCAAAGAGCCTGGTTCCAATGATTCTTAGAACTTAATATATTTTTCCTTCTGGTTCACTGTCACTATCTTATTTTTGCGGCCGCTTTTTTTTTCCCCCCTCGCCTCCACTAAACTAAGGGAAATCTGCTATTTCCAGGTGTTTCTCTTTATTCCAAAAGTGGAGCTTTTGCAACACGACCACCACTAGCCCATGTACTTTTCAAGCTCCGTTATTTCTAATCTTCAGGAGCAGGAGCCTGACCCATTGTTTGTGTAGCCACCAGTTAACATGTTCTCAGAAGGCTCACTTACACGTAAAAGCACTTGTTTAGAAATCACTGTCACCAAATTATGTGTAGTCATGGGTTATGAGTGATTTTTGCCTTACCTTCTTGTCAATCTGCATTTTCTGGTTTTGTTCATTTATTTGTTTGTTTACTTGTTTGGATAATATTAGAGATAGTCCATACTTTATGCCATAGGAAGTAACTATATTTATATATCTATATCTATATCATTTATATCTATATCAAGATATATTGCTGGTTGTCAATATCCATCTGTTTTTATATTGTATCTCTTTACACCAGTCTAATGGCAAGCTTTGCCAGTCGTTACAGGGATTATTACCTATTTTAATACGCGCTTTCAAGTCCCTTTTCCACTACATTCTTTTTACCCAACTTACTTAAAAATTCTTATGAACTATTTTTACCACATTAATTCTTAAATTAGCTTATCTAGTTTTAAAAAGTAATTTTATTAGAAATAAATGTCATGCATAGATATATTTGTGAAAACTGAAGTTTTCTGGTAAGTTTTATACTCTAAAGGATTGTACATCTCTTCCAGAATGTTTTATGTCCTTCAGTTATTCACTGTAATTTATGCAAGTAACCTACTTTGAATTTACCTTTGCAGGCTTATTGTTATGGGGGCTCAGAAAATAGTGCCCCAGAATGAAGGCCTCAGAAGCAGTTTTCTCCAATCTGCTTCTGCCTTCCTATCTCTTAGTCCATTCTTCCCCAAGACGAGCCATAGATCCTTCTTCCCCAAGGCAGGTCATAGAAACCAGAACCATTTTCCCCCAATGGTAGCCATAAAACCTAAAATGATTATTCTAACTTTCCCTCCATCTTTCTGTGTAAAAATTGATTGTAAATAAATTATCCGACTACGTCATTTGACTCTAAGACCCTTTTTCCAGAGAGTGCCTGCCTTACGTCCAGAAGAAAGAAATGCATGCTGAAAAAGGACAAGAAGAATCTAGACTGACAGCCTTGCTCAGTTTATTAACATTAGATTATACCCTTTTTGTTCAATCATATTTCTACAACGGCTGTCCACACTTTGTTGAACTTAAGGATAAAAATGAACTATTTCCTCTTTTTCTTTGAGTCTTCGTTTTGAAGGCTCCCACATATACATGTTAAAAACATTTGTTTGCCTTTTCTCCAATTAATCTGCCTTTTGTTAGTTGGTTTTTAAACAAACCTTCAAAGGGCCCCCACAGTTGTTTGGTTGTAACAAATGAACTATCTTCCTCATTTCTATTTATAAACAGGTAAAGTATAATAACATAAAACTTCATTTTTATTTGCCTACTATAAAATTAACAAATTATCTTTTATTAAGATTTGTGTAAATATCTTGGGTTTTCTTATTACGCAATTATAATTTATTCTGTACAAACCTTTAATTTGTTTTAGAACTCTTTTCCTGTCTTTAAATAATATTAGTAAAAGAATATTTATATTCTGTTTCTAAAAACTGCAACAGTTGCAATATTTAATATACGTGACTTTCATTCTTACATTAACTGCACACATTCCATTGATACCTCTATTCCCATTTCACTAAACTTCGTATTATTATTGATTTGCTAAAATGTGTAAAATTTATCTCTACATACATTGTTGTAATTGCATTGATTTTTTTTCTACCTTATAAATATAATAACGTATTTGATTTATTTCCTAATGACAAAGAATTACTTTGCTTCTTGAATGAAATACTTGGTGTTTGGGTATTATTATTGAATATACTGATTTTATTTTTTTGTGCTAATATTATATTTAGATTTTTTCAGCTATAATTATAAATCAAATTATTAGGCTTTTGTTTTGTGGTATTTTATTAAGGTTATGCTCGTTTTTACTTCAGTTTAGTAGCTTTCTATAATTTTCTGTGGTCTTTACAATAAAAATGGCAGAGAAATTATTTCACTGAACATTCAGTGATAAAGTCATCTTAAATAGGACATTTTAAAATGTGTATTTTTATAAGTTTTTTGTATTTTTGATCTGAGATTTTTTACCTCTTTTGAGTTTCTCTAAAATTTTATATTGTCTTAATATTATATATATATAACGTGATATTCTGTAGTTTCCTTATTATCTTACTTATTTTCTTGTGTTTTTTGTTGTTGTTTCTGTTTTTAAACAAGCTGACAAATGATTCATATAGTTTATTTGCCTTTTCAGTAATTTTTTAAACTTTCAGTGTGAAAGTCTTGCAACTCCTTGGTTAAATTTATTCCCTTTTTTTTTATGCTGTTGAAAATTAAATCAGTTTTCAAAATTTCCTCTTCAAGTCTTTCTTTGCTAGTGTATAGAAAAAAAACCCTGATTTTTTGTGTAGGACTGGAACCCTGAAACTTTTCTGAATTCATTTGTTAGCTTTAAGATGTTTTAAATTGTTTTTAGGATATAAAGTCATTTCATCTGGGAATAAAAATAATTGTAACTTTTCCCTTCAGTTTGGATGCTTTTTATTTCCTTTTCTTGCCTAATTGTTCTGGCTAGAACTTCCAATACAATGTTGAATAGAAGTTGCAAAAACAGGTACTCTTGTCTTTTTCTCATTTTATGGGGAAAGATTTCAATTCTTCATTATCATGTATCATGATAGCTGTGAGTTTCGTATCAATGCTCTTTATTAGCTTGGAGAACTTTTATTTCTAGTTTACTGGGTTCATAGGAGAGCATTGAATTTTGCCAAATTATTTTTCTAGATCAATTGAGATAATCATTTTTAACGTAATTGTTGTGGTGTATCACATTGATTGATTCTAATGTTGAATCACCCTCGCTTTCTTGAAATAAACTCCACTTGGTTATAATGTAGAGTGCATTTGCTATCCTACTGGATATGGCTGTTAGTATTCTGTCGAGAATTTTTGCATCTATAATTCTGAGAGATACTGGTCTTTAGTTTGCTCTTCTCGTAGTGCCTTTGTTTGGCTTAGTATCAGAGTAATGCTGGCCTCGTAGAACAAGTTTGGAAATGTTCTCTCTCTTCTAATTGTTGAAAGAGCTTAAGAAAGATTGATGTTGATTTTTTTTTTTACATATTTGGAAGAATTTACCAATGAACCCATGTGGTCATGCACCTTTCTTTCTTGAGTGGTTTTTTATCTGTATTCAGTATCTTTTCTCTTTTCATGGGTCTGTTCACATTTATTTTTCTTCCTGAGTCAGCTTTTGTATTTATTCTATACCTGTACTGTTCCATATACATTTTAGAATAGGCTTATCTGTGTCTTCACAAAAACCTGACTGATATTTTGCTGGAATTGCATTAAAACTATAGATCAATTTGGGAAGAATTGCTATCTTTTCTATGTTGAATTATATATATTATAATTTGTATACTTTTTTCTGTTCTCACTTCCCATTTAGAAACTTCAATTAAACATATATTAAAATACATTGCATTGTTTCTCAGCTTGCTGAATATTTTTTTCAGTCTTTTTTCTCTGTGTGTGGTTTTGGATACTGTCCATTATATTTTTAAGTTCAATAATCTTTATTTTTACAGTATGTGATCTCCTGTTTATCCCATCCAAGTATTGTCATTTTGTAAATCTCCACCATGATTTCCTTCTCTAGAAGTTCAATTTGTTTTGTAACATCTTTCAAATCTCTAATTAATCTTCTTTTTTCTTAAATGCAGAGATTGTAGTTATAATAGTGGTGTAAATATACCTTTTAGTGAAGCCTATCATAGGTCTAATTTCTGGGTATATATGTATAGACTCTAATTTCTCCTAATTATGGTATAAATTTTCCTGGATTTTTATGCTGGGTAATTATTGTTGGATTATGGACACTCCTAATTTTACTATGTTGGGAGAAAGATATTTTTGTAGTACTATAAATTTCTTGGCCTTTGCTCTGTAGTGCAGTTAAATTGCTTAAAAATGTTCGATCTTTTGAGACTTGCTTTTAAACTATGTTAAATATGACCAGAGTAGTCGATCTTTTCCAATCTGGCACTATCCCCTATAAATGCTAGCTACTTTGCCTTCCCTAAATATCTATCTCCAAATCCTGAGATCAAAGAGACCGTCAGGAACTTCTCTTTAATCGGTAAATTGAGGCAATTTTAGGGATTATTTAATTTCACCTTCTTGCCTAAGTGATCACTCTTCTACGTGATCCATTGTCTTAAAACCATTTCTATATTTAGTCTTAAGTATTAATAGTTTCAGGCAGGAAATAATTTGAGTACCCATTAGAACAATTTTCTCTGGAAGTAGAGATCAGTTGAAAAAGTCATATTGCAGTTGCAGATGAAGATTTATGGGAAGAGCATCCAGATAGAAAAACCAATTAGTAAGAAGTTTGCAGGTAGATATGGGGTTTTGGTGTTTGAGGAAGAAAAAAAGAGGTGTGAGTAAGACTGTTAGGTAATGGGTGAGAAGAGAATGAGATGAAATGAGACAGACGATGTGCCAGGAATGTGATCCAGGCTATAAGTAAAATTAGGTTGTAGCTTTCCTATATGTAAATTGCACCATTTATTACTGTTCCAGAGAGATTAGATTACTATTTTATGAATTTTCTGGTTTGTTACTTTTAAGAATATGCTATATTTATCTTCTATCTGTAGTCTACTTGAATAATGTTTCATCTGTAACTATAAATGTAGCATAAATTATTTTTCTTTCTGGTAGAAATTATAGAAATATAATTTATCAGAATTCCTATTTTCACAGAGCACAAATTTCTAGCAGTTTTGTGAAAGAAGCATCTTGAAATACTTCTCATGTATGTAAAATCTTAACAGATAATTTCTCAAAATTTGACAATTTGACGTATTTGCATGAAAATATCAATTGTCATTGACTTGTGTCCCCCAAATTTATAGGTTGAATCCCTAACAGCCAATGTAACTGTATTTGGAGATAAGAGCTTTAAGGAGGTAATTTAGATAAAGGGAATAATAAAGCTGGTCCCATAATCCAATAGGACTGGTGTCTTCATCAGAAGAGGAAGATTCATCAGAAGTAGTTCTGTGCAGAGGAAAAGCCATACTGGGATACAATGAGAGGGCATCTGCCAGCAAGCCAAGGAGAGCAGCCTCAGGAGAAACCACAGCTATCAACACCTTGATTTTAGACTTCCAACCTCCAGAAATGTGAGAAATACATTTATATTGTTTTAGCCACCCACTCTGTGCTATTGTGTTATGGCAACCCTTGATGACTAATATACAAATAACTGGTTGTGAAGCTGAAAACTTTTGAAAAATCTTTATAAAACATCAAGTATTGTTAACCTTGGTAGTAAAAAGACTGAATTTTCTCTCTACTATCTTTATAGAAAATGATAATACAAAATATTTGTAATATGAATATGAAGTCAAAAAATGTAAGAAAAAAGTATTATAGAGATATATTAGGTAGCTAGTTAAAAACGTTATTTTTCTAGAGTTTGCAATCCTTGTTATTTTTGCACAGCTTTTTAAAACGTGCAATTTTTGCTTTTTTTCTTATTCTAAATGTCCACTCTCATATTTTAGTATGCATTTGTAATTTTGAATTAATTTCTTAAAATAGGCTCCTCAATTTTACATAATCTGAATCTATCCCTTATTAAAAGTTCTGGTTTTAAAGCCAGAGTGACCTGAATCTGCACACTTCAGTATTATCACTGTCTGTGACTTGGGAAATATTTCAAAGGACTTAGAACTTCTATAACAATACCTACTGCATGAGAGTGTTGTGGTAATTAAATGGCATAACCAAATATAAAATGCCTAGCAGAGTTCTCTTCTTACACTTGTTTGCTGGGCTTCAAAATATTGTACCCCAACAAAAGTGACACATGACAACAAAAGTGTATTGTTACACTTTTTTGGAGGTACAATATTTTGTTGAAGGTCGTGTGTCACTGAATGATAGGGATGCATTCTGAGGAATGTGTTGTTAGGTAATTTTGTCATTATATGAACATCATAGATTGTACTTACACAAACCTAGATGGTTGAACTGACTACACATATGGGCTATATGATAAGGCCTATTACTCCTAGACTACAAACCTGTACAGTATGTGACAGTAATGAATATTGTCACCAATTATTACACATTGGTATTTATATATGTAAACATAGCTAAATATTTGTAAAAGGTACATTAAAGATAAAAAATGGCCAGGTGCAGTGGGTCGCACCTATCATCCCAACACTTCGGATAGACAAGGTGGGAGGATCACCTGAGCACAGGAGCTTAAGACTAGGCTTAGGAACATAGTGAAACATCGTCTCTAATAAAGCAAACACAAATTAGCCAGGTATGGTGGCATGCAGCTGTGGTTCCAGCTACTCGTGGGGCTGAGATGGGAGGATCACTTAAGCCCAGGAGTTTGAAGCTGCAGCAAGCCATGTTCATGCCATTGCACTCCAGCTTGGGTGACAGAGTGAGACACGGTTGTGGGAAATTTTTTAAAAATTAAAATTTAAAATGATACACATTTCTGAACCCCTTGAGTCCTATAAAGAAAAATTGAATATCAAATATAATAGGGCAGCTACATCATAATCTTAGGGGACCACTACTATATATGCAGTCTGCTGTTAATCAAAATGTCATTATGCAATGAGTGACTATATATGCATTTATGATAAATAATATATTATAAAACAAATGAACAGTAAACATGTATTAACATATTTTAATGAGCTTTTGATGATCCTAATAAAGTTAGACTGCTGTGATTTTAATGTATATTTTCCCCCAATTTATATGTTGGAATTTAAACTCCAAAATAATGGTAAGAAGAAGTGGGGCCTTTAGAAGGTGTTTACCTCATGGGTGCTCCACACTCATAATGGAATTAGAGCCCTTATAGAAAAACTTGAGGGAAATAGCTAGACCCTTTCTTGCCTTTTTTCCCTTCTGACTTCCTCCAATGAGGACACAGAATTTGTCCTGTTCAGAGGATGCAGCTATTCGGCACCATCTCGGAAGCAGAGAGCAACCCTTCACCAGACACCGAATCTGCTGGCCCCTTGATGTTGGACTTCCCAGCCTTCAGAACTGTGAGAAATAGAGTTCTATTATTTATGGATTATCCATTCTGTGGTATTTATTTTGTTATAATATCAGGAATAAACTAAGGTCCAGGGGAATTTTATTAAAAGGGAAAATATGAAGTCACTGGAATCCTAATGGAAAGGCGCAAGGAAAAGGAAGGTACAGAACTGAAGAGTGAAAAGTATAGAAACTGACTATACAATTTTGTTCTGGGTTAGCCCAGTGGGAACAGAAATTAAGCCTATCATCTCCACCAACCACAGAAGATGAGAATAACTGAGAAAGTTCACCCAATGTATCCAATGTTATAAAAAACTATTTAGGCCAAATTCTTTTTTTACAGGACTATAAAAAATTACAGATGATGCCTATGTCTGTGCATATTTGTTCAGTCTCTCATTTAAACAGAAAGTCAATTCAAACACTTTTTTTTCCATGTACATGGAGACAGTTTGATCCACAGTTTAGGTTTCTAGGATTTAATGGCCAATCTATAGAAACTTTATCTATGCAATTGCTGCACCAAACCTTTTAATATGTCATTTTCTTCACTTTCACTTTACTTCCCTTACTTCTGTTTAAGAAAATTTTCAGGTCCAAACATGTTATTTAAACTCAGTTTTTGTTTTTGTTTTTGTTTTTGTTTGTATTTCAATCTCTTTCACATTTCTGTCCACTTTAAGTTTTTTTTCTTTGTTCTCTTTCATGAGTTGGTCCCCAGTTGGCATCTTCTCTTCTATACTAGGATTTTTTTTTAAGTTTTAGATGGAATGAAAAGTATAAGAGATATAAATGAAAGTAGCATAAAAACTCCAAAGCTAGAGAAGATAATAGAAGGAGACATTTTAAAATTAAATGCAAACAGTGGCTCAGAGAGTACAAACAAAAGCAGGTGGAAAGAGGACAATCTCCAGCAACCAGAACCAGAAGTGCTTCTAAAAGGTCAGTGCATGAAGCGTACAGCCAGGTCAGCAAACATTCCTCTCTCCTCTGGCCAGAGAAGTAAATAGAAAATTCACAGGAGACTTGAACAGTAAAGGAACAGTAAATAAAATTGCTACGTGGACGCCAAAGAGACAAGATTTGCACCAAACAAGAGTTTTAAGTTTAAAAATCACATGAAGGCACCTGAGGGTAAATCCACAAAAATTTCTGAAGACATAAATATTCTCATTAGGTCTGAGATAATGTTGCAAAACTAAATTCTCTAAAAGAAAAGAGATGAGAGTTTAATTTCTTTTGTTTGCTCTTTCCTAGCTGTGTGACCTGTTAAAATTTATTCAACCTCTCTGAGCCTCGGTTACCTATCAATCAATAACTGAACAACACATGTCAGGTCATCACATAGATTAAATACACGAAAATTGCTGAGAACACTATAACATATAAAATAAAACCTTACCAAATTGTAGTTGGCTTCCTAAGAGACTGCATTACTAAATTGAGAGACTGTTTTCATGGTCAATAAAACTGAAAAAAAGCATAATCTGAACATAGTTCTGGATTGTTGTTTAGAAGGTGTGCAAAATTGTAAATGACTCATTCTCATAAAAAAGCAGCTTTCTTTGGTTCTTATATGCCTCAGGCTCTCCACAGCCAAAAATGAATTAGAGAAATGAACAAGTTCTGGGTGAGATTCAAGTACATACTTCATTGGAGTACTTCAGAATAAAGGTAAGATTGACCTGAACTCTTTTTTATATTTTGTCTAAGATTTCTTGAATTATATTCAGTCAACTTTCCGCTTTCAGCTCCAATAGGCTGCTGAAATAACTATGATGAATAAAATGTACCAATTGCTTAGTTAGGATACTTAAGTCCTTAGGTTTCATCGATTATTCATTGTGAATCCTCTATCAAACCATGTACCAAAGCAAATACTAAATAGCAGCATTCCTGTATAACAATTTATTTTCTGTTCTGTCTTTTGTATATTTGAAATATAATAGAAAAAGAAAGAACAAGAGTTCCCGGCATAGGTAATCTCAAATGAAACAATATGTTGCTGGGTAAATGAGAGACATATTTACTTCATGGAAATTAGAGTTTTTCATATTAACATTCAGCATCATCTAGAAAGCAGTGCTCTATCCAGTTCAAGCTGTCTGCATAAGAGCTGTCTGCAAAACCAGCTTTAGCTAGTGGATGTGTCGAGTAATTTACTTTTCACTAACTAAAGATTTATAAGACATCTTTTAGCAACACTGTCCTAAGCTATGAAGGGATACAAAATTTATGTATGTTCCAACCCTCAAAGGAAATATTGTATCTTTGCATCAATGAGAGAACCAGGAATGGAACAACGGAAAATATTGGAAGTTTATAGTAGGTAGAATTGTGAGTAAAATGATAACAAAGAGGGAAAATCACATATAGGAAATTCAGCATCAAAATTAGGCCTATAGACCAGGGATAATCAAATTTAACTATGTATCATAATCACCTGGAAGACTCGGTGAGTTTTTGATTTGCTAAGTAGCCTAGGTTGAGGCCCAAGAATTTGGATGTCTGACCTTCGCATGTGATGTAGCTGCTACAAAGGGGATTACAATTTGCAAAATATTGCTAGAGCACCAGAAAACCATTTAGAGATCAGTCTAGTTAATTTCAGATAACTTCCGCATCTTGAAGAGACGGCACATCCTGATAGCCATCACATACATATACACACACACACATGCACAGGTGCATACACACACACGAGCACACACACAACATCAGAAAAACACCAGGAATATTTTGTTGGATTGCGTTAGGAGTTTCTTTCTCCCGTTATAGATCCTTAGCCTCAGCTCTTGCTTTCAGATGTCCGTGCAGCCTCCCGCTGCTCAGATTCAGATTCCCTTCCTCATCACAGGGTTTTTTTTCTGTTAACCACAGTGTGTGATTTACATGTTAAGATAAAAGCAATTCAGATATACTGGGTAAAATATGATTTCTGTCTGTAGTTGCTCCTCTGATATTTATGAGACCCTTCTGGTTTCCTTACTTGTGGAGTTTCTAGGTTATAGTAAAACACTTGAATATATTTTTGAAAATATTACAAATATTAACTAAAATTACTGAAAAACTTATGTGTTTTCTTTTAAAATTATGATTTTACAATTATAACATAAGAACTCTATACTTATACAATACTTAGGGAAAAAAATCACCCGTTAGATGAGACTATCATTTTTGTAGATTCTCTCTCTCTCATTTTCCCTTTCTTCTATTCATGTATACATCATGTTTCAAAGAATACGATCAGGACTTGCATTTTGATCTGTAACCTGTTTTTATGATGTAATAATCCACTATAAATCACATTCATGTCAACAAAAATGTATCTAAAATATGAGATCACACAATATGTTAAAAGGTATGACTTTTTAACAATATTTTTAATTTTCTCTATAATTTCCTGGTTTTAGGGAATTAAATATATAACTTAAAAGACTAGTTTGTCTTATGTTGTGAATTTCTATTACTGGCTATATGTACTTTTTTGCCTGTAAGTATAATTGAGTTATGACTGTGCTTTCTCTTACTGAGTATATCTTACCTATTTTTTGGGTCCACGTTAGGATAAATTTGAAGGCATAAAGTCACCTATCAATAAAGACATATGTACAGCTGACTGCATGAAAAAAATGTAGCTTTCTTTGATTAGATGCATGACATTTTCTGAAGGGCCTGGAGAATTTTGCTCATTTATGGAAAGATAATTTCCTACTAATGAAACATGGGATTAAAATGTGAATCAAAGAAAATTCAATAGCTAATTATAAACTGTGACAATTGGGGTCTCTTAACAAATGAGATGACCTGTAACTAACAGAATTATTGCTAGGAGACAGGGAAAAAGAAATATTTTTAGAGAAGATTCAGGAAAAAAATATTTATCAAGTTTGATGGAAAATACATAGATTTATTAATCCACTTATAAGCAGCATAATATCTAATGTTATATTCTTATTAATTAGGAGTTTTGGTGAGTCATTTTGAAGAATTTAAGAATTTTTTTTTTTTTTTTTTTTTTTTTTTTTTGAGACGGAGTCTCGCTCTGTCGCCCAGGCTGGAGTGCAGTGGCGCGATCTCGGCTCACTGCAAGCTCCGCCTCCCGGGTTCACGCCATTCTCCTGCCTCAGCCTCCCGAGTAGCTGGGACTACAGGCGCCCACAACCGCGCCCGTCTAATTTTCTGTATTTTTAGTAGAGATGGGGTTTCACCGTGGTCTCGATCTCCTGACCTTGTGATCCGCCCGCCTCGGCCTCCCAAAGTGCTGGGATTACAGGCGTGAGCCACCGCGCCCGGCCAAGAATGTTTAATAGAAGCTAGCTAATTTTATTTTCTTCTTTTTTAAATAAATTTTAAAATGAAATAATGTCACAGGAGTTTTTCTCACATGTAAATATCTAAGTCAGACTAGTGATAAGAATATTTAAACCAGTCAGTGCTGAGTCATCAACAAAGTCCATATTGAGTTGAAATGCACATTGATCACCTGAGAGATTAGAATTTCCTCAACCATCACACAATTGCTGAACATGTCTTCAGTACTAGGCATTATGATAGTAGAGAATGAAAAGGTGAATTAAAATACCATTGAAATTGCAGTATACAGTTTAGTAGAGAATAAAAAAGAAAATTGATTACTATATAAATTGTTAAGTTAGCCTAAAAACAGAAGAAGCTGGGATTAGGCAATCTTAGTTTATTTGTAACATCAAGCTATCTTTCATGACTCATCGTGAGATTCTGTGAAAGTTTTCTTTTTCTTTTTTTTTAAAAAAAACTTATTTTAAGTTCAGAGATATAAGTGTAGGTTTGTTACATAGGTAAACTTGTGTCATGGGGGTTTGTTGTACAGAATATTTCATCACCTAGTATTAAGCCTAGTGCCCATTGTTTTCTTGATCCTCTCATTCCTTCCAACTTCCACCTTCCAAAAGGCTCCAGTGTGCATTGTTCCCCTCTGTGTGTCCATGTGTTCTCATTATTTAGCACCCACTTATGAGTGAGAACATATCGTATTTGGTTTACTCTTTCTGAATTAGTGTGCTAAGGATAATAGCCTCCAGCTCCATCCATGTCCCTGCAAAACACATGGTCTCATTCTTTTTTATGGTTGCATAGTATTCTATGGTGTATATGTACCACCTTATACAGTATTGTGTCCAGACTTGGTTCCTTCCAGTGGGTTCTTGGTCTCACTGACTACAAGAATGAATCCACAGACTTTCATGGTGAGTGTTACAGCTCTTAATGGTGGCATGGACCCAAAGAGTGAGCAGCAGCAAAATTTATTATGAAGAGTGAAAGCTTCCACAGCATGGGAGAGGACCCAAGTGGGTTGCCACTGCTGGCTGGGGTGGCCAGTTTTTATTACTTTATTTGTCCTCACACACATCCTGCTGATTGGCCCATTTTACAGAGTGTTGATTGATGCATTTACAGTTCTTTAGCCAGACACAGCACTGATTGGTGAGTTTTTACAGAGTGCTGATTGGTGCATTTACAATCCTCTAGCTAGAAACAGAGCGCTGATTGGTGCATTTTTACAGAGTGCTGATTGGTGCATTTACAATCCTTTAGCTAGACAGAAAAGTTCTCCAAGTCCCCACTCAACCCAGGAAGTCCAGCTGGCTTCACCTGTCAATCCTCCCTCTAAACAGGATGTCCCAACTGCTGTTGGGAATTGCGTGATGACAGCTCTAGCTACTTCCTGCTGGACAGTAGTGAAGAAGGAGACCTACAGTTGTAGTGTCCTTCAGGGGGGATCTCTTTAGGCCAATCAAAGGACCAGTGGGTCAGTGCAGGGGTCCTTGGTAGAAGTTGTTAATTGAGCTCATTTGGGGTTCCATTTGTAAGACCATCTGTAGCTTGATGACCTCAATCCTGAAACAAATTTGACAAGGAGACTAAAAATACAGGGCCTGAAGACAAGTAATAACACCGCTCAGTGTGATGGTTAATAGTGTCAATTTGATTGAAGGATGGAAAGTATTGTCCCTGGGTGTCTGTAAGGATGCTGCCAAAAGAGATTAACATTTGTGTCAGTGGACTGGGAAAGGCAGATGTACTCTCAATCTGGGTGGGCACCATATAATCAGCTGCCAGTGCAGCTAGGATAAAAGCAGGCCAAGGGACATGGAAGGACTAGACTGGCTGAATCTTCTGGCTTCCACCTTTTTCCAGTGCTGGATGCTTCCTGCTCTTGAATGCTGGACTCCAAATTCTTCAGCTTTTGGACTCTTGGACCTACACCAGTGGTTAACAAGGGGCTCTCGGACCTTTGTCCACAGACTGAAGGCTGCACTATCGGCTTCCCTACTTTTGAGGTTTTAGGAATCGGGCTGGCTTTCTTGTTCTTTAGCTTGCAGATGGCCTATTGTGGGTCTTCACCTTGTGACTGTGTGAATCAATTCTCCTTAATAAACTCTCTTTCATATATACATCCATCCTATTAGTCCTGTCTCTAGATAACCCTGACTAATACATCCAGTCTATCATTGAAGGGCATTTAAGTTGTTTACATGTCTTTGCTATTGCGAATTTGCTGCAATAACCATACGTGTGTATGTGTCTTTATAATAGAATGATTTATATTTCACTGGGTATATCTACCCAGTCATGAGATTACTGAGTCAAATGGCATTTCTGTCTTGAGGTCTTTGAGGAATCGCCCCACTGTCTTCCACAGTGACTAATTAATTTACACTTCCACTAACAGTATATAAAGTGTTCCATTTTCTCCCCAACATAGTCAGCATCTCTTATTTTTTGACTTTTTAATAACAGCCATTCTGACTAGTGTTAGATGGTATCTCTTTGCGGTTTTGATGTGTATTTCTCTAATGATCAGTGATGTCGAGCTGTTTTTCATATATTTGTTGGTCACATGTATATCTTCTTGTTTTTTAAAAATTTAACTTTAAGTTCCAGGATACATATGCAGGACATGCAGATATGTTACATAGATTAACATGTGCCATGGTGCTTTGCTTCACTTATCAACCCACCAACTAGATATTAAGCCCCGCATGCATTATCTATTTTTCCTGATGCTCTTTCTCCCCTCGACCCCCTGAGAGTTCCTGGTGTGTGTTGTTCCCCTCCCTGTGTCCCTGTGTTCTCATGGTTCAGCTCCCACTTATGAGTAAGAACATGTGGTGTTTGGTTTTCTATTCCTGTGTTCATTTGCTATGGACAATGACTTCCAGTTCCATCCATGTCCTTGCAAGAGACATGATCTCATTCCTCTTTATGGCTGCATAGTATTCTATTGTGCATATGTACCACATTTTCTTTACCCAGTCTATTTTTGATGGGCATTTGGGTTGATTCTATGTCTTTGCTATTGTGAATAGTGCTGCAATAAGCATATGTGCATATGTATCTTTAAAACAGAATGATTTATATTCCTTTAAGTATATACCCAGTAATGGGATTGGTGAGTCAAATGATATTTGTGATTTTAGATCCTTGAGGAATTGTCACACTCTTTGAAATAGTTAAACTAATTTACATTCCCACCAAAGTGTAAAAGCATTCCTATTTCTCTGCAGCCTTGCCAGCATTTGTTGTTACTTGACTTTTTAATAATGACCATTCTGATTGGCATGAGATGGTATCTCATTATGGTTTTAATTCATATGTCTCTAATGATCAGTGACATTGAGCTTTCATTGATGTTTGTTGGCTGCAGAAATGTCTTCTTTTGAGAAGTTTTTGTTCATGTACTTTGTCTACTTTTTGCTGGGGTTGTTTATTTTTATCTTGTAAATTTGTTTAAGGTCCTTGTAGATTCTAGATATTAGATCTTTGTCAGATGGATAGACTGCAAAAATTTACTCCCATTCCACAGATTATCTGTTCACTCTGATGATAGTTTCTTTTGTTGTGTGGAAGCTGTTCAGTTAATTAGGTTCCAAATGTCAAAAATGTCAAATTCTGCATATGGCAGTTATTTTGCATTTGCAGTGTTGCAAAATTTGCATTGTAAATTTTTCATTTGCATTCACAATTGTTGCAATTGCTTTTGATGTTTTTGTCATGAAATCTTTGCTGGTGCCTATGACCTGAATGGTTTTGCCCAGATTTTTTTCTAGAGTTTTTATAGTTTTGGGTTTTACACTTAAGTCTTTAATCTATCTTTAGTTAATTTTTGTATAATATGTAAGAAAGAGTCCAGTTTCAATTTTCTGCATACATCTAGCCAGTGTTCACACCACCACTTGTTAAATAGAGAATTCTTTCCTTATTGTTTGTTTTTGTCAGACTTGTAGAGATCAGATGGTTGTAGATGTGTGATCTTATTTCTGAGATCTCTTTTCTGTTCCATTGGTCTATGTGTCTCTTTTGGTACCGGTAACATGCTGTTTTGGTTACTGTAGCCTTTTAGTGTAGTTTGAGGTCAGGTAGCATGATGCTTTCAGCTTTGTTCTTTTTGCTTAGGATTGTCTTGGCTACATGGGCTGTTTTATGGTTCCAAATGAATTTTAAAGTAGTTTTTACTAATTCTGTGAAGAACATCAATGGTAGGTTAATGGGAATAGCATTTAATCTGTAAATTACTTTGGGCACAGGTACAAAGAGGAGCTGGTGCCATTCCTTCTGAAACTATTCCAAACAATTGAAAAGGAGGAACTTCTCCCTAACTTATTTTATGAGGCCAGCATCATCCTGATACCAAAATCTGGCAGAGATACAACAAAAAAAGAAAACATCATTCCAATATCCCTGATAAACAGCAATGCAAAAATCCTCAATAAAATACTGACAAACCAAATCCAGCAGCACATTAAAAAGCTTATCCACCAGGATCAAGTTGACTTCATCCCTGAAATGCAAGGCTGGTTCAACATAAGCAAATCAGTAAACACAATTGATCACATAAACAGAACTAATGACAAAGAACACATGATGCAGAAAAGGCCTTCAATAAAATTTAACATCCCTTCTTGTTAAAAACTGTCAATAAACTAGGTATTGATGGAACATATCTCAAAATATTAAGAGTCATCTGTAACAAACCTACAGCCAGGAGCATACTGAATAGGCAAATGTTGGAAGCATTTCCTTTGAAAACTGGCACAAGACAAGGATGTCCTCTCTCATCACTCCTGTTCAACATAGTATTGGAAGTTTTGATCAGGGCAATCAGGCAAGAGAAAAAAAAAATAAAGGATATTCAAATAGGAAGACAGGAAGTCAAATTGTCTCTATTTGCAGATGACATGATCCCATATCTAGAAAACCCCATCATCTCCACCCCAAAGCTTCTTTTTTCTTATTTTTGTTTTTGTTTATGAGATGGAGTTTCATTCTTGTTGCCCAGGCTGGAGTACAGTGGCACGATCTCGACTCACTACAACCTCCACCTCCCAGGTTCAAGTGATTCTCTTGCATCAGCCTCCCGGGTAGCTGGGATTACAGGTTCCCGCCACTATGCCTGGTTAATTTTTTGTATTTTTAGAAGAGACAGCTTTTCATCATGTTGGCCAGGCTGGTCTCAAACTCCTGACCTCAGGTGATCTGCCTTCCTGAACCTCCCAAAGTGCTGGGGCTACAGGCATGAGCCACTGTGCCCAGCTCAGCCCAAAACCTTCTTAAGCTGATAAGCAAATTCAGCAAAGTCTTAGGATACAAAATCAATGTGCAAAAATCGCAAGCATTCCTGTACAATAACAATAAACAAGCAGGGAGCCAAATCATCAATGAAAACCGATTTACAATTGTTACAAAGGGAATAAAATACCTAGGAACACAGCTAACAAAGTACATGAAGGAAACTTTCAAGGAGAACTACAAACCACTGCTCAAGGAAATAAGAGTGGACACAAACAAATGGAGAAACATTTCATGCTTGTGGATAGGAAGAATCAGTAACATGTATATCATATTTGAAAAGTAACTGTTCATGTCGTTTATCCACCTTTTAATGGGATTGCCTTTTTCTTGTAAATTTAATTTCCTTATAGATGCTGGATATTAGACCTTTTGTAAGATGCATAGTTTGCAAAATTTTTCTCCCAGTCTGTAGGTTGTCTGTTTACTCTGTTGACAGTTTCTTTTGCTCTGCAGAAGCTCTTTAGTTTAATTAGATCTTATTTTTCCATTTTTACTTGTGTTGCAATTGCTTTTGGAGTCATTTGCATAAAATCTTTTCCGGTGCTTATGTTCTCAATGGTATTGCCTGGGTTGTCTTCCAAGGTTGTTATAGTTTTGAGTTTTATGTTTAAGTCTTTAATACATCTTGAGTTAATTTTTGTGTATGGTGTAAGGAAGGGGTTCAGTTCCAATTTTCTGCGTATGGCTAGCCAGTTATCTTAGCACCATTTATTTATTAGGGAATATTTTCCCCTATACTTTTTTTTGGTCAGGTTTTAAAAGATCAGATAATTGTAGATGTCTGGTCTTATTTCTTGGTTTTCTATTCTGTTCAATTGGCCTATGTGTCTGTTCCTGTACCAGTACCATGTTGTTTCAGTTACTATAGCCCTGCCGTATAGTTTGAAGTCTGGCAGAGTGATGCCTTGAGCTTTGTTCTTTTTGCTTAGTATTGACATGGCTATTTGGACTCTTTTTTGGTTCCATATGAATTTTAAAATATTTTTCTAGTTTGGTGAAGAATGTCAGTGGTAATTTTGTGGGAAGAGCATTTAATTTATAAATTACTTTTGGCAGTGTGCAGTATGGCCATTTTAGTGATATTGATTCTTCTTATTCCTGAGCATGAAATGTTTTACATTTGTTTGTGTCATCTCTGATTTCTTGGAGCAGTAGTTTGTATTTCTCCTTGTAGAGATCTTTCACCTTGCTGTTTAACTGTATTCCCAGATATTTTATTATTTCTGTGGGTATTGTAAATGGAATTGCATTCCTGATTTAACTCTTAGCTTGACTGTTGTTAGTATATAGGAATGTTGGTAATTTTTGCACGTTGATTTTGTATCCCAGGACTTTGCTGAAGTTGATTATCAACTTAAGGTGCTTTTGGGCTGAGACTCTGAGGTTTGCTAGGTATAGAATCATGTCAACTGCAAGCAGGGATAGCTTGACTTTCTTTTTGTCTGTTTGAATGTACTCTATTTCTTTCTCCTGCCTAACTGCCCTGGCCAAAACTTCCAATACTGTGTTGAATAGGAGTGGTGAGAGAAGGTATCCTGGTCTTGTGCCAGTTTTCAAGGGGAATACTTCCTTCTATTGACTATTCAGTATAATGTTGGCTGTGGGCTTGTCATAGATGACTTATTATTTTGAGGTATGTGCCTTCCAAACTCAGTTCCATCACCTCCTATATGCTCTATAAAAAAAATCTGCTGTTCCTTTTTTACTTTGCCATGTACATTTTATATACCTCTGCTATATAATTTAGCACAATTAGGTTCATTATTAATGCCTTTTAAACATTTGTGGAGTTTTCTCTATTATGTTTTGAAGTCTGTGAGAGTTTAGTATTTACATTTTCTTTCCAAAACTTCACACATGTTGTGAATGCTTCACATGTAATATTAACCAAAATGCTGAGAGGCAGTATTTCGTAAGTGCTTTGTTTTTTATCTTTTTGCTTTTCAGGCAATGAATTAGTGCAAGCTCTGTGAGAAAGGAACATGATTACTCTTGATCTCCAGTGAATTGACAGTCCTTTGCATAAGAGCGGCTAGCACATGTTAGGCATTTGATACATGTCTTGGACAATTCTGTGAGTATATGACTGAAGCACTGAGATGGTGCAGTATAATAAAATATTCTAATAGGGTGATGAATAAGGAAAAATGAGAAAAAAACAAACAGTTATGCAAGAAATAGAAGTAAATCAACATACTGAAAGAATATCAATGATGAAAAAAAAAAAGACTGTCAAAATACCTATAATTTTGTACCAACTCCTCAATGAGAAAAAAATAATTACCATCTTCATGGCCACATCTAATATTCATGGCATAGAGGAAGATCATGGTTTTAGTTTTCAGCATGTAGAGTCTTTGGTAAAAGTTATATAAAGTAATTAGGATACCCAAAGCTGAAGACAGACTTAATTTCATTAGGAAAAATCAATCCAAGTTTAAAAAGAGAAAAATTTGGTAAATATTTTCAAAATGAAGGCAAAATGTTAAATATTTGAAATGGTGAATATGTTAATTAGCTTGATTTCTTTTCAATTGTATTAGAATGTCATAGCATCCCTTTTTAGCCCATAAATACATACAATTATAATTTTTCACTATATAATAACAATTTTTTAAAAAGCATGAAAATGGCAGTTTCTAATACATATCTAATATTTTACAAATACTTATAAGTAAATGAATGAATGACATCAGTGTGAGCACACACATCAAAAATGTGCTTATTTATAACCAATTTGTTTCCCTTGTATGCTTTAAAAAATAGGAGAGAGTTTCTCAGTTCCTCCTTTCTTTTTCCCTGTCATCTCTCCTTGTGGGGAAAAAAATGACTGTTAATTTACATAATAAGTGGGTGAGGTGGGCAGGAATAAAAACTTCTCAGAGAGTTTTAAATGAAACAGAAAAAAAATAAAAGGAAGTTTACAGTGCAAGAGACATGAAAAAGGAGGATTTTGAAAAGTATTTCAGGAGAGGCAACAAACCACACAATTTAAGCCCCTGGGACTAAGAAAAGTAGGGCCACTGATTTTAATTGAAGTTCAGTAGGAATTAATGTTGACGGGATGTTAGGTAGAGAAAAGTATCCTTATTCCATGCAATTCCTATAAATGTTTGAATTTGTTATTATTCTATTATGTTTAATAGAATTTTTTACATATTTGGAATTACATTAAATTAAATGAAAAGTTTAATAAAATTATTTTTCCTTTCAATTTGTCTCTCTAAATGGTAATTTTATGACAGTGCCTTCATCTACCACATTTGTAGGAACAAAAACAAATTAATTATAGCTTTGCATGTGTGTGTGTGTATGTGTGTGTGCTGTGACCAGCTTTTTTGCTCTTCACAGCAACACTGAGCAGAAGGTATAGAGATTTTTATATAACCCCTCTCCCCATACACACAAACCTCCCCCACTTTCAACATCCTTCACCAGAGTGATACATTTGTTACAATGGATTAACCTACTTTGAAATATCATTATCACCCAAAGTCTGTAGTTTACATTAGGGTTATCTCTAGGTGTTGTATGCTGTAGGTTTTGGCAAATGTGTAATGATATGCATCCACCATTATATAACATATGGAATAGTTTTACTGTCCTACAAATACTCTGTGCTCTGCTTATTTATCTCTTCCTCCCGCCTCCCCACCCACCAACTCGTGGCAATCATTTATCTTTTTACTGCCTCCATAGTTTTGCCTTTTATAGACTGTCATATGATTGGAATCATACACCACATAGTCTTTTCAGAATAACTTCTTTCACTTGATGACATGCATTTAAGTTTTCTCTGTTTTCTCATGGCTTGATAGTTCATTCTGTGTTTTCTTTTTTTTGTTTGTGTTTTTGTTTTGTTTTGTTTTTGTTTTTGAGACAGAGTCTCCCTGTGTTGCCCAGGCTGGAGTGCAGTGGCGTAATCTGGGTTCACTGCAACCTCCCCCTCCAGGATTCAAATGATTCTCCTCCCTTAGCCTCCCTAGTAGCTGAGATTACAAGCGCTTGACACCACACCCGGATAATTTTTGTGTTTTCTGTAGAGACAGGGTTTCACCATCCTGGCCAGGCTGGTCGTGAACTCCTGACCTCAAGTGATCTGCCCACTTCGGTCTTCAAAAGTGCTGGGATTTCAGGCGTGAGCCACCCTGCCTGGCCTAGTTCATTTCGTTTTAGTGCGGAATAATATTCTGTTGTCTGGATGTAACAGAGATAACTTATCTATTCACCTACTGAAGAACATCTTGTTTGTTTCCAAGTTTGAGTAACTGTGAATAAAGCCTCTGTAAAATTTTGTGTATAGGTTTTTGTGTAGACATAATTATTTTACTTCTTTCAGTAAATACCAAGGAGTACAGTTGCTAGATTACATGGTAAGAGTATATTCAGTTTTGTCAGAAATTGCCACACTGTCTTCCAACATGGCTGAGCCATTTTGCATTCCCATCAGCAATGAATAAGGGCTCCTGTGCTCCAAATTTTCTATAGTATTTGGCATCATCAGTGCTCCAAATTTTGACCATTCTAATAAATTCATAGTGGTATCTTATTGTTGTTTTAATTTGCATTCGTCAAATGGCATATGATGTGGAACATTTGTTTATATTCTTAGTTCCCATGTATATATTTTCTTCAGTGAGGTGGCTTCAAGTCTTTGACTCATTTTTTAAAATCTAGTTTTCATTTTCTTATTGTTGAGTTTTAAGAGTTTTTTTATCTAACAGTATTTTTTATCAGTCATGTACTTTGCAAATATTTTCTCTCATCTATGGCTTGTTGTTTTTTCATTCTTTATCAGTATCTTTTATGGAGCATAAAGTATTAATTTTAATAAAGGCCAGCTTATCAATTGCTTTTCAAGAATTGTCATTGGTGTTGTATCTGAAAACTCATTATCAAACCTGAGATGATCCATGTTTTCTTGTGTGTTATCTTCCAGGAGTTTTAAAGTTTTGCATTTTATATTTACATCTATGATCCATTTGAGTTCATTTTTATGAAGAGTGTAAAGTCATTGTGTAAATTTATTTTTTGCCTGTCATTAGCCAGTTGTTACAGTACAGTTTGTTGAAAATGTAACTTTTGCTTAGCATGTTGCCTTTGCTTCTTTGTCAGAGATCAATTTACTATACTTACCTGAGTCTGTTTCTGGGATCTCAATTTTATTTCATTGATTTATTTGTCATTCTTTCACCAACAGAACACTGCCCTGATTACTGCAGTTTTGTAATAAGTCTTGAAGTAGGGTAGAGTCAATCCTTCATCTTTCTGCTTCTTCAATATTTTGTTGGCATTTCTGAGTCTTTTCGTTCTTCATATAAACTTTAAGAACAGTTTTCCAATATGCACAAAAAACTTGTAATTTAGATTTTGATTGCATTAAATCTAAAGATCATGGGAAGAACTGACATATGGACAATACTGAGTCTTTTTGTCCATGAAGATAGAATACCCCTTTATTTATTTAGATCTCTGATTTCTTTTTTCAGGAGTATGTAGTTATTAACCTTCAGAGTTTTGTATACTAACATTTTCTCCTACAACCTTGCTATCATTGCTTACATGAGTTTACATGAGTTTTTTTTTTATTGATTCCTTTGTATTTTATACATACATATATATGATTATGTCACCTGCGAATGAAGACAGTTTTATTTCTTTTTTCCAAAATAGTACAGTATAAACTTTATTTTACTTTCTTGTCTTGCGGGACTTCCAAAACGACGTTAAAAATGAATGGTGAGAGGAGACGTCCTTGCCTTGTTCCCGATCTTAGTGGGAAAGCAGTAAGTTTCTCACCATTAAGTATGAAGTTGGCTGCGTTTTTTTTTTTTTTTTTTTTTTGGAGACATTTTTTATCAAATTGAGGAAGTGCCCTTCTATTGCTAGTTTACTGAGAGTTTTATAATAAATTAATGTTAGATTTTGTTAAATGCCTTTTCAGCAAGTAGTCATATGATCATGTGATTTTTCATTTTGAACCTATTGATATGATGGATTAAAATAATGTATTTTAGAATGTTAAACCATCCCTGTGTACCTGAAACAAATCCCACTTGGTTGTGGTGTCTAATTCTTTTTATACATTGTTGAATTCAATTTGCTAATATTTTACTGGAGATGTGTACTTCTATCTTCATGACAGACATTTGTCTGTAGTTTTCTTCTAAAAATGTCTTTGTCTGTTTTGCATATTAGGGTAATTCTGGCTTCATTGAACAAGATAAGAAGTACAACCTCTGCTTTATGTTTTAAAAAAATGTTAAAGAATTGGTATAATAAATTAAATCTTGGATAGAATTCACTAGTGAGCCCATCAGAGTCTGCTTCTTTCTGTTTCAAAAGGCTACTGGTTATAGATTCAGTTTATTTCATGAACACAGGTTCAGCCAGGTTGTGTATTTCTTTTCGTATGAGTATTGGCAAACTGTGTCTTTCAAGATATTGGTCTGTTCCATCTAGGTTGTTAAGTTTGTGGATTATAGTTGTTCACAATTTGCCTTTATTATCCTTTTAATGTCCATGGGATTTGTAGTGATACCTCCTCTTTCATTTCTAATACCGGAATTTGTTTCCTCCCTTATTTCCCCCACCCTTAGGTAGCCTATCTGAAGGCTTATACATTTGATTGATCTATTCAAATAATTGATTTTTAAAATTTTCTCAATATTGATTTCCTTTTTTCAATTTTATTTATTTCTGCTCTAATTATTATTACTTTTTATCTGATTACTTCAGAGAGAATTTTTTCTAATTTCCAAAAGTAGAAGCTTAGATTATTGGTTTTAGATCTTTCATCTTTCCTAATATATGTATTCAATGCTATAAATGTCTCTTTAAGCACTGCTTTTGCCACATCTCACAAAAACTGATGTCTTCATTTTCATTTAGTTCAAAAATATATATACATTTAAATTGCTCTTGAGATTGTTTTTTTTACTCATGTGCCAATTAGAAGTGTATTGCTTAATCTCTAGGTTTTGAATATTTTCTACCTGTCTTTCCATTATTGATTTTTACTTTTATTCCATTGTGGTCTGAAAGCAGACATTGTATGATTTCTAGTCCTGAAAATTTGTTGAGGTGTGTTTTATGTCCAAAAAATGGTCTATCATGATAAATGTTCCATGTGAGTTTGAGAAGAAGTTGTATTCTGCTGTTGTTACATGAAGTAGTTGATAGATGTAAAATTAAATCCTGTTGACTGATGGTGCTATTGCATTCAATTATGTCCTTACTGACTTTCTTCTGGATCTGTCCTTTTCTGATAGAGGGGTGTTAAGGTCTTCAAATATGATATATATTCATATCAAATTCAAATTCAATTTCAAATAACACAATACCACTTCACACTTAGTGCAAGTTCTTTATAATAAAAAAATTCTAATCTCGTCTGTTTTTTGTATCATTGCTTTCATTTCATTTCTCTTATTCAAAAGCGTAAAGATAGAAATAGATAGATAATAGATAGATAGATAGAAGATAGCACATAAGCACACATAAACAAATACATTGTTGCTTTTATTTTGAAGAAACTACTGCAAAAATTAAGAATAAGAAATTAAAGAGGTTTTATTTTACTTTCACTTATTCCTTGTATTGTTCTTTCTTTCATTATGTACATTTGAACATTTGAATTTATGAATTTATGACCTCTATCATTTTCCTTCTCTCTAAAAAACTTTTTAAAAATATTTCTTGAAAGGCAATTCTACTGGCAACAAATTCCTTCAATGTTATTTGTCTCATAAAGTTTTTATTTCTCCTCCATTATAATGGTTAATTTTGCAAGGTACAGAATTTTAGCTTGGTGGTTTCTGGGGTTCTCTCTCTCTCCCTCTCTCTCTCTCTCCCCCTCAACATTTCAAATATTTTACTCTACCCTTAATTTTTCTGTGGCTTCAGAAAAGAAGTTTGATATAATTCTTATTTTTGTTCCTTTGTAGATAAGGCATTATTTCTTCTAGCTTCTTTCAGAATACTTTTTAGTCTTTGATTTTCTGAAATTTAAACATAAAGTGCTTAGATGCAGTTTTGTTTTGTTTGGGAATTTATTCTGCTTAGTGTTCTCTGAGCTCTCTTGATCTATGGTTTGGTGGCTGACATTAATTTGAGAAAAATTATCAGTTCATTTTCTCTAATAATTCTTTGGTTCTTTTCTCTTTCTTATCTTCTAATATTTCCATTTCTGGTATCCTACATCTTTTATAGTTATCCCACAGTTATTATATATTTAAATGGTTTTTTGTATATTTTATACATTTTAGATGTAAAAGATATTTACATGTGATATACTTTATATGTTTAGATTTTCATTCAATGTTTTTTCTTTTCGACTTTTCACTTTCAAAGTAGCTATTTAGATATTCTCAATCTCAAGAGGTTTTCCTCAGCTATGTCGAATCTTCTAATGAACCCATCAAAGGTATTCTTCATTTCTGTTGCAGTACTTTTTATTGCTGACTTTTCCTTCTGATTCTTTCTTAGAATTTCTATGTCTGTGCTTACATTGCTTATCTGGACTTTCATGCCATCTCTTTTATACATTAGAGTCCTTAGCAGATCATCCTCAATTGTTTTACACTCCCTTCAGGTAATTCGAACACCCCTGCCATATCTGAGTGTGGTTCTGATGCTGATGTTTGCTCTGTCTCTTCAGACTGTGTTTTTTGCTTTTCAGTATACTTGTAATGTTTTCTTGGTACCTGGACATAAGGTAATAGATAAAAGAAACTACTGTGAGTAGCCCCTTTAGCAATGTGGTGGTCAGGTGTCACAGTATGGGGAGCAATCGCTAGTCCTCTAGATCTCCATATTTTAGTGCACCCGTGTCTCTGGACTGTGAATTTCACAGGTGATATTCACCTCTTCCCATTGTCCTCCCCCCTTAGAAGGGATGGATTCACAAGACAGGGTTACAGTTGGATATTTCCTTTAGTCATTTTGGAAGTCTAGAGCCTGCTGGGTTTGGGAATTTCCCTGCCTCTAATTGGGTTAGACTATAATACTCCAGCAGAGCTGCCTCTGGTTGAATAGTTTCTCTTGTGAGCAACCCTTGTTAGGAAGATAATGCTCTTGTGTATTTCAAAATGATCACTTTTCCCCTCTTCTTGTTGGAAGCAGGTGGGGAATATTTTTTCTTATATTCACAGTGAGAACTTGGTCAAGTTCTTCGAGATAAAACTCACAAAAGTGTGAAGCCTCCTATGACTGGGTACTCTTGGAGAGGAGATTTGGGCTCTTAGATTTGGCCACATTGAGCTTTGAGCAACTCCTCAGTTACAGTTTAGATTTCCCTCCCCTGACACTGATTCCCTTGGAGCTTTCTGACTCAGCGTTTCTGCTCTGGTGCGTTGTAATTCTTGTATCCGTCTGTCTGTCTCTCCAATTTTAACGGCAGTGGTTTGGCCTGTCACTTATGGATCTAAGACTAGTTGATTTGTCAGTTTGTTCAACTTTATTTACCTGTTGTTGGGACGGACTAGCAACTTCTAAATTCTCTAACAAGCTAGAAACAGGAAGTCATAAGTTAGCTTTATTAGTAAATATTATGCCATTTCATCTACTTAACATGTTGTCCATCGTTTTCCATTTCTTGATAATTAAATCCAAATCCTTTACCATGAAAAGTTATAAACCATCCTGCTTGTCTAGGATTTACATATCTCTGTGTGACTTCTTAGACAAGTTAGAAGAGTGAGCCACACAAAAATATTCCCAAAGATCAAAACTCACCTTGATTTTCTCACATCTTTGCTTTTACCTGTTTCCTGTTGGCTCAGTCTCAATGGGTCAAATTGGGATAATGTGGGATGAATATCAAGCATTGCTAAATCTAGGAATATGTGGAGAAATATGCAAAGATAAATGAGAAAGACACTGAAATTTAAAAATCAGATTAGATTGTATTAAAAGAGAGAAAAGCAGAAAGCATTATTGTAATGATTTTTAAAATATTATAAATTTATTGAATAATTGTTCTGGAGAGAGTTTAGTAATATTAAGCTGTCTTACTTATTTTGCAGATGTGGAAACTTCATTTTGCAGAGCCTAAAAGTTTTGATAAACAGCAAAGTCTAACTAAAAATAAAATCAAAAAGCAGTTAATACTTTTGACTTTCTTCTATTCTTTCGATATGGTTTGCATCTGTGTACCCCACCAAATCACATGTGAAATTGTAATCTCCATTATTGGAGGTGGGCCCTGGTGGGAGGTAATTAGATCACAAAGGCAGTTTCTAATGGTTTGGCACTATCCTTCTCATGCTGTCTCCTGACAGAGTTCTGATTGTTTAAAAGTGTGCGGCACCTCCCTCCTTGCTCTCTCTTTCTTCTGCTCTGGCCATGTGAACTGCTGGCTTCCCCTTTGCCTTCCACCATGTCTGAAGTCAAGCAGAGGTTACCATGCTTACTGCATAGCCTATGGAACCATGAGCCAATTAAACCTCTCTTCATAAATTACCCAGTTTCAGGTATTTCTTTATAGGAATGCCAGAATGGACTAATACAGCTTTCTTACACATTACTGTCCCTCCACAGGTAGTGCAAGGATAGCTTTTCATGTATTACAAGGTTAAGTTAGCTCTGAAGAGTAAACTAGTATAAAAGAGGGTAACTCTGTCTACAGCAGTGAACGTTAATGACAACTATTTCCTGTATAGTAGATCTCCCCCTGCTGTCTTCATTTCCATTCATTCTTCAAGAGCTGCCTTCCATTTTTCTTTCTTCAAAAGCTCTTCCATTAAATCTTTTCTAATAAATGACAAAGTATGCATTTTTCTCTTCCAAAATTGTGTACTTCTGCTGTGATGACATTTAAAGTTTTCTACCATATATTATCTCTTGATTATTATGTAATTGCTACAATGCACAAAATAATATTTGCCAAATAGTTATAATAATTTCAGTTTTCACTTTGAGACAGATCACACTGATTTCAGAAAAGGTGATGTCTTGTAAATGAAACTGAATGATATTAATCCAAAGGAGCTTTGGAGAACAGCTGTACTTGAGTATATTAGTTAGAATTAGGCACTGTTCACAAGATTACCTCATTATACATTGGATACAACAGACCTTAGCCTAAAGCCAAAATAGAAAAATGAAAATTAAATATAACTGTGGATTTCGGCCTCTATATAATGCACTTGAAGACCTATCCAACTAAAACTTCATTTCTGAGTAATATGCCATTAGATAAAAATTGATTCAGCAAAATACAAAATATTAATGCTTGCAATTTATGAAATTTAAGCACATGAGACTCAAATGATAAAAGTAAAATCCAATCTATATTATGTTATTAATGTAATATAGAAATATTGTAGGAAATATTTTAAATACTCAAAGTTAAAGGAAAGAGATCATTGTGATATCAAACAAAGCATTTATTTACATTTTGGAGAGTGAAAGCAAAGCATGATGCAGGGATTATAGAAACATATTTAAGTGCTAACTTCATTACTTGCAAGCCAAAAAATATTTCTAAATTTACTTAAGGCTTTAGGGCTTTTTTCCTTTATATGTAAAATGGAAACAATAAAAATAACTTTATATTTTTTACAGGATTATAAAAAGAATCAATGAGATAATGCTTATGTATTTTGTAAGTCATAAAAAATGTTACAAGGCAAATTGTCCAAGTATTAAATTAGGTAAAAAATAATTCAGGTAAATTTTATAGAAACCAATTATGTTTTGTTTATTGCAGTATAACCAGTGTCTTTTATAGAGCCAGACATATAGTATATGCTAGACAAAAACTTGTTAAATAAATTGGAAATATTACCTGACTATATTCCATTGGTAAAACTTGTGATAAGTAGTTTAAATTCATGATGAAATCTAAATAGTACAGTTCATGAGAGTACATTAATGAACAATTTTCAATCAAAACAAATTAAAATTTTCCCAAAAGTCTTTTATTAACTAATATGTTTTCTCATTTTTAGACATTAGTCATTAGTTTAGTTTTGCATTTGAACAAAATTCATAAATATATATTCATCAGAATGAGAAACAACTTTTTTCTGAGGTCTACAAATATAGGAGGATAATAAGGCATACTAAAATTTTTCCATGGAATTTTCATTTTTTAAACCTTTTGAAGTTACTACTTTAGTTTTAAAAGTTTCATTCTATGTTGTATGCACATTATTTATCAGCTCATACTTTCATTCATCCTGTTACAGGACAAGTCTCTGCTTAGAAAGAACCCAGAGGCAGTGCTAGAAAATTTACTTTGATACCAACCAAGGAGATACCAAAATGCACTAAAATGTAACACATCATCTATTTTCTTAGGACGTGAAAAATTTTAGATGTGTTGTTTAATTTGTCAGGCCATTCTTTTCTTTGAACATCCATGTCCCTTGATTGTGTTCCACAGGCTTCTATCGCAGAAAGCAAAGGAGAATTAACTATACCTATAGAGATGCTTCTTTTAAGATAATGGTTTGAAATTCAACCAATTAGGCAACACCAGAGATATTGCCAGTAACAACAAATAATGTTGTTCTTGTTGACTGTGTCCTCAGCACTTAATCTATTGGAAAGTATAAAAGGAAGATATTACATTATTTATTTTATGTAGTTATAAGGATCTCCTCTTTTAGATATGCATGTTTGTACAACTTCTGTTTAAACCTTTTTTTTTTTTTTTTGGTTTTGGTCCATTTGGTTTTATAGTCCTTAACCAAGAATGCAAACGTAATTGCCCAAAGAAGATAAAATATGGATATTTATAGTTAATATTTAAATCTCAAAATGTGACAATTAATATCAAGAACAGACATGTGTGAGGGGAATAGGTGGGGCATTGCAGTGGTTTTTCTTTGGTTAAGAGAAGTGAACAGTTAAGAAAAAAAAAAAGTCCCACAATTACTAGGATTTCTGAAAGTTTTCTGCCTAGACATTCCATTCATTCCAGAAAAGTGATATATCCTTCATCTTCAACAAATTTGCATTGCCACATCTTCCCAAAGAGCTAAGTTTCCAGCTGTAGAGGTTGAGGCCTCCCAGCATGCTTCACTTGGCCATCACCGAAATGTTGAATGAGCTAGATCTGTCCATTTTTAGAATTGTTATTCCTGGTACTCAGACATGATCATTTTTCTCTTCCAATGAGACAGTGTCTGACCATTTGACTCATCCCAGAATGACTCCAAGGCAGACTGATATAGAAGTTTTAAACTCCAAATGGTTAAGCTTCTTAGTTGTAATGCAGATAACTTTCTGTCAAATTTATGTAACAGGAGATCTTTAAGGCTGTAGCTCTCCCTACAAAATCAAAAAGGTAACTGTTAAGTCACCTTTTTAAATTCCAGTTTGAATCACAATGAAAACCTTTCATTCTCACAAAAATTTAGAAAAATGCATTTGTTTGAAATCTCAGTTCCCAACTTCAAAAGAACCTTTGATATAATCGTTTTTGTTCAAAATCAGTTTTTAAAAGTACTATCTTGTAAAATAATTCTGAATCCCTTAAATTTTACAAAGAATTATGTCTATCCAATATGGATAGACTTAATGTGTGTTTATGTAATATAAGAATCTAATTTCATATTATCAAAATATTTTTAATATGCTTTCATGCATGCAAGGTTTTTTTTTTTAATTTCAGTAGTTTTTTTGGGGGGGAAACAGGTGGTATTTGGTTACATGAATAAGTTCTTTAGTGGTGATTTCTGAAATTTGGGTGCACCCATCACCCTAGCAGTGTACACTGCACCCAATGTGTAGTCTTTTAACCCTCATTCCCCTCCCACCCTTTCCTCTGAATCCTCAAAGTCTTTTGTATCACTCTTTTTTTTTTTTTTTTTTTTCCGAGACGGAGTTTCCCTCTGTCGCCCAGGCTGGAGTGCAGTGGCCGCATCTCAGCTGACTGCAAGCTCCGCCTCCCGGGTTCACGCCATTCTCCTGCCTCAGCCTCCCGAGTAGCTGGGACTACAGGCGCCCACCACCTCGCCCGGCTAGCTTTTTGTATTTTTTTAGTAGAGAGGGGATTTCACCATGTTAGCCAGGATGGTCTCGACCTCCTGACCTCGTGATCTGCCCATCTCGGCCTCCCAAAGTGCTGGGATTACAGGCTTGAGCCACCGCGCCCGGCCTGTTGTATCACTCTTATGCCTTTTCATCCTCATATTTTAGCTCCCACTTATGAATGAGAACACAAGATATTTGGTTTTCCATTCCTGAGTTACTTCACTTAGAATAGTGGTCTTCACTTGCATCTAGGTTACTGCAAATGCCATTATTTCATTCCTTTTTATGGCTGAATAGTATTCCATGGTACATGTATTAGTCTGTTCTCATGCTGCTAATAAAGACATACCTGAGACTGGGTACTTTATAAAGGAAATAGTTTTAATTGGCTCACAGTTCCACATGGCTGCAGGGGGCCTGGGAAGGCAAAGGAGGAGCAAAGTCACAACTTACATTGTAGCAGACAAGAGAGCTTGTGCAGGGGAACTTCCATTTATAAAACCATCAGATCTCATGAGACTTACTCACTATTATGAGAACAGCATGGGAAAGACCCATCCCCATGATTCAATTACCTCTCACTGGGTCCCTCCCACTACATGTAGGAATTATGGGAGCTACAATTCAAGATGAGAGTTAGGTGGGGGTGGGAACACAGCCAAACCATATCAGTGTGTGTGTGTGTGTGTGTGTGTGTATCTATAGATAGATAGATAGATAGATAGATAGATAGATAGACCACGTTTTCTTTATCCACTCATTGATTGATGGGCATTTAGGCTAGTTCCATATTTTTGCAATTGTGAATTGTGCCACTATAAGCATGCATGTGCCGGTACCTTTTTCATATAATGACACATTTTCCTCTGGGTAGATACCCAGTAGTGGGATTACTAGATCAAATGACAGATCTATTTTTAGTTCTTTAAGGAATCTCCAAACTGTTTTCCATAGTGACTGTACTAGTTTACTTTCCCATCAGGAGAGTAAAAGTGTTCCCTTTACACCACATTGATGCCAACATCCATTTTTTATTTATTTTTTGATTATGGCCATTCTTGTAGGAGTGAGGTGGTATGACATTGCTGTTTTGATTTGCATTTCCCTGATAATGAATAATGTTGAGCGTTTTTTCATATGTTTGCTGGCAATTTGTACATCTTCTTTCAAGAATTATCTATTCATGTCCTTAGCACATTTTTTTGATAGGATTGTTTCTTTTGCTCTTGCTGATTTGTTTGAGTGTTTGGACATTCTGAATGTTAGTTCTTTGATGGATGTAGAGATTGTGACATTTTTCTCCCACTCGGTGGGTTGTCTGTTTACTCTACTGATTATTTCTTTTACTGTGCAGAAGCCTTTTAGTCTAATTAAGTCCTATCTATTTATCTTTGTTTTTGTTGTATTTGCTTTTGGGTTCTTGGTCATGAAGTCTTTGCCTAAGTCAATGTCTAGAAGGGTTTTTCCAGTTTTATCTTGTAGATTTTTTACGGTTTCAAGTCTTGGGTTGAAGTCTTTGATCCATCTTGAGTGATTTTTGTATAAGATGACAGATGAAGATCCAGGTTTATTCTTCTACATATAGTTTGCCAATTATCCCAGCACCATTTGTTGAATGGGGTATCCCTTCCCCACTTTATGTGTTTGTTTGCTTTGTCAAAGATCAGTTGGATGTAGGTATTTGGCTTTATTTGTGGGTTCTCTATTCTGTTCCATTGGTCTATAAGTCTACTTTTATACTGGTACCATGCTGTTTTGGTAACTATGACTTCATATTGTAGTTTGAAGTCAGGTAATGTAATGCCTCCAGATTTGTTCATTTTGTTTAATCTTGCTTTGGCTATGTGGCTCTTCTTTGGTGCCATATGGATTTTAGGATTCTTCTTTCTAGTTCCGTGAAGAATGATTGACATTTTTATGGCAATTGCATTGATTGATAGATTTCTTTTGACAGTATAGGGATTTTCACAACCTTGATTCTACTCATCCATGGGCATGGGATGTGTTTACATTTGTTTGTGTCACCTATGATTTCTTTCAGCAGTGTTTTGTATTTTTTGTATTTTTCCTTTTAGAGGTCTTTCACCTTCTACATTCCTAAGTTTTTCTTTTTGTTGCTTGTTTTTGCAGCCACTGTGAAAGGGGTTGAGTTCTTGATTTGACTCTTTTTTTTTTTTTTTTGAGATGGAATCTCGCTCTGTTGCCCAGGCTGGAGTGCAATGGCCAGATCTCAGTTCACTGCAAGCTCCGCCTCCTGGGTTTATGCCATTCTCCTGCCTCAGCCTCCCTAGTAACTGGGACTACAGGCATCCGCCACTTCACCTGGCTAGTTTTTTCTATTTTTTAGTAGCGACGGGATTTCACCATGTTAGCCAGGATGGTCTCGATCTCCTGACCTCGTGATCCACCCATCTCGGCCTCCCAAAGTGCTGGGATTACAGGCTTGAGCCACCGCACCCGGCCATGATTTGATTCTTAGCTTGCCTGCTGTTCGTATATACCAGAGCTACTAATTTGAGTACATGAATTTTGTATCCTATGTTCATTTACCAGTTCTAAGACCTTTTTGGATGAGTCTTAAGGGTTTTCTAGGTATACGATCATGTCATCAGTGAACAGTGAGAGTTTGACTTCCTCATTACCAATTTGGATGCCCTTTATTTCTATCTCTTATCTGATTGCTCTGGCTAGGACTTCCAGTACTATGTTGAATAGGAGTGGTGAAAGTGGGCATCCTTGTCCTGTTCCAGTTATCAGGGGGAATGCTTTCAACTCTTCCCATTTAGTATAGTGTTGGCTGTGGGTTTGTCATAGATGGCTTTTATTACCCTAAGAAATGTCCCTTCTATGCTGATTTTGCTTAAGTTTTAATCATAAAGCATTGCTGGATGTTGTCAAATGCTTTTCCTGCGTCTGTTGAGATGATTGTGTGATTTTTGTTTTTAATTCTGTTTATGTGGTGTATCACATTCATTAACTTGCATACATTAAACCATCACTGCATTTCTTGTGTGAAACCCACTTGATTGTGGTCGATTTTCTTTTTGATATGCTGTTGGATTCAGTTTGCTAGTACTTTGTTGAAGATTTTTGCATCTATGTTCACCAGTCATATTGGTCTGTGGCGTTCTTTTGTGGTTATGTTCTTTCCTGGTTTGGGTATTAGGGTGACACTGACTTCATGGAATGATTTAGGGAGGATTCGCTTTCTCTATCTTTTGGAATAGTGTCAATAGGATTGTTACCAGTTCTTCTTTTAATGCTTGATAAAATTCAGCTGTGAATCTGTCTGGTTCTAGACTTTGTTTTTGTTGGTAACATTTTAATTACCATTTCAATCTCACTGCTTTTTATTGGGCTATTTAGAATTGTTATTTCTTTCTGGATTAATCTAAGAGAGTTGTCTATTTCCAGGAATTTAAACATCTCATCTAGGTTTCCTAGTTTATGCATATAAAGGTGTTCATAGTAGCCGTGACTAATCTTTTGTGTTTCTGTGGTAATGGTTGTAATATCTCCCGTTTCTTTACTAATTGAGCTCATTTTTTTTTCTGTCTTCTTTTCTTGGTTAATCTCACTAATGATCTATCAATTTTATTTTATTTATATTTGTAAAGAACTAGTTTTTTGTTTCATTCTTTTTTTTGTTTTAATTTAATTTAATTCAGTTCTGATCTTTTTTGTTTTGTTTTGTTTTTCTGCTGCTGGATTTGGATTTGGTTTCTTCTTGATTCTCTAGTTCCTTGAGGTGTGACCTTATATTGTCTCTTTATGCTCTTTCAGAGTTTTTGATGTAGGCATTAATAGCTATGAACTTTCCTCTTAGCACTGCTTTTGCTGCTTCTCACAGGTTTTGATAAGTTGTGTGACTATTATCATTCAGTCAAGGAATTTTTAAATCTCAATATTGATTTCATTGTTGACCTGATCAATTCAGGAGCAGGATATTTAATTTCCATGTATTTGCATGGTTTCGAGGGTTCCTTTTGGAGTTGGTTTCCAATTTTATTCCACTGTGGTCTGAGAATACTTGCTATAATTTTAATTTTCTTAAATTTATTGAGACTCATTTTGTAGCCTATCATATGGTGTATTTTGGAGAAAGTTCCACGTGCTGATGAATAGCATGTATATTCTGCAGGTGTTGGGTAGAATGTTCTGTAAGTATCTGAGTCCTAAATCTAGGGTATAGTTTAAGTCCATTGTTTCTTTGTTGACTTTCTGTCTTGATGACCTGTCTAGTGCTGTCTGTGAAGTAATTAAAACCCCCCATTATTATTGTGTTTATGTCTATCTCATTTCTTAGGCCTAGTGGCAATTGTTTTATAAATTTGGGAGCTCTGGTGTTAGGTGCATACATACTAAGAAATGTGATATTTTCCTCTTGGACTGGTCCTTTTATCATTATATAATGTCCCTCTTTGTCTTTTTAAACTGCTGTTACTTTAAAGTTTGTTTTCTCTGATATAAGGATAGCTGCTCCTACTTACTTTTGGTATCCATTTCTATGGAATATTTTTTTTCTACCCCTTTACTTTAAGTTTATGTGAATCCTTACATGTCAACTGAGTCTCTTGAAGAGAGCAGATACTTGGTTGGTGTGTTCTTATCTATTCTGCCATTCTGTATCTTTTAAGTGGAGCATTTAGGTGATTTGCATTCAACATTAGTATTGAGATGTGAAGCACTATTTTGTTCATTGTACTTTTTGTTGCCTGAATACCAGGTTGTTGTTGTTTTTATTGTGGTGTTGTCTTATAGGTCCTCTGACATTTATGCTTTGAGGAAATTCGATTTTTGTGTATTTTGAGACTTTGTTTTTAAGATTTAGAGCTCCTTTTAGCAGTTCTTATAGCGCTGGCTTGGTAGCAGCTGATTCTCTCAGCATTTGTTTGTCTGAAAAAGACTGTACCTTTCCTTCATTTATAAGGCTGAGTTTCATTAGATACAAAATTCCTGACTGATAATTATTTTGTTTAAAGAGGCTAAAGATAGGACTTCAATCCCTTCTAACTTGTAGGGTGTCTGCTGAGAAATCTGCTGTTAATCTGATAGATTTCCTTTATAGGTTACCTGACATTTTTGCCTCACAGCTCTTAAGATTCTTTCCTTCATCTTGACTTTAGATAACCTAATGACTATGTACCTAGGCAATGATCTTTTTGTGATGAATTTTCCAGGTGTTCTTTGAGCTTCTTGGATTTGAATGTTTAGATCTTTAACAAAGACAGGGAAGTATTCCTTAATTATGCCTTCAAATATGTTTTCAAAACTTAGATTTCTCTTATTCCTCTGGAACACCAATTATTCTTAGGCTTGGTTGTTTAACATAATCCCAAACCTCTTGTAGGCTTTGTTCATACTTTTTTATTTTTATTTTTTGTCTTTTCTGTGTTGGGTGAACATGAAAGCTTTGTGTTTGATCTCTGAAGTTTTTTCTTCTGCTGCTTGTTCTGTAAAACCCCTCAGACACCGAGTTGAAGGAAGGGCTTTATTCGGCCAGCAGCGTCAGCAAGACTCATGTCTCAAAAACCCTGCTCCCTAAGTGAGCAATTCCTATTCCTTTTAAGGGCTTGCAACTCTAAGGGGGTCCATGTGAGAGGGTTGTGATCAATTGAGCAAGCAGGGGGTACGTGACTGAGGGCTGCATGCACCAGTAATCAGAACAGAACAGAACACGACAGGGATTTTCACAGTGCTTTTCCATACAATGTCTGGAATCTATAGATAACATAACCGGTTTAGGTCAGCAGTTGATCTTTAACCAGGCCCAGGGTGCGGTGCTGGGCTGTCTGCCTGGAGATTTCATTTCTGCCTTTTAGATTTTACTCCTTTCTTTGGAGGCAGAAATTGGGGATAAGACAATATGAGAGTTAGTCTCCTCCCTTAGTTCGATTCTATTGCTGAGACTTTGCAGTGCATTTTCCAGTCCTCTAGGTGTGTCTTTGATTTCCAGAAGTTGTGATAGTTTTGTATTTATGCTATCTATTTCACTGGAGATTTTTCCATTCATATCCTGTATCATTTTTTAATTTATTTCTTTAAGTTGGGCTTCACCTTTCTCTGGCGTCTCCTTGATTGGTCTTTTTTTGGCAATTCAGAGATTCTTGTTTTGGAGCCATTGCTGGTGAGCTTGTGTAGTCTTTTGAGGGTGTTAAGGACTTTGTTTTGTCATATTACCCAAATTGTTTTTCTGTTTATTTGTTGTTGTTGTTGTTGTTGTTGTTGTTGTTTTGCTTCTCATTTGGGTAGACTCTGTTAGAGGGAAGATCTGGCACTCAAGGGCTGTTCTTCAGATTCTTTTATACCACAGTGGTACTCCCTTGATGTGGTGTTCTCCCCCTTCCCTTAGGGATGGGGCTTCCTGAGAGCAGAACTGTAGTGAGTGTTACTTTTTCTGGATCTAGCCATCCAGCAGAGCTACCAGGCTTGGGCCAGTACTGGGGAGTGTCAGCAGAGTCCTGTGATGTGATCCATCTTCAGTTCTCTCAGCCGTGAATATCAGCACCTACTCTGGTGGGTTAGCAGAGGAATGAAGTGGACTCTGTGAGGGTCCTTGGTTGTATTTTTCTTAAGTGTACTGGTTTTGTGTTGGTTGACTTCAAGCCAGGAGGTGACACTTTCAAGGCTGCATTAGATGCAGTTTTATAGGGAGGATCAGGTGGTGGGCAGGGCCATAGAGCTCGTAAAAGATTGCATCCTTTGTGTTTAGCTACCAGGGTGGGGAGAGAAAGACCTTCCAGGTTGGGCCAGAGTTAGGCATGTCTGAGCTCAGACTGTCCTAGGGTGGGGCTCGCTGCGGCTGCTGCGGGGATGGGGGTGTGCTTTCCAGGACAATGGAGTTATGTTCCCGGGGAGATTATGGCTGTCTCTGCCGTGTCGCACAGGTCACCAGGGAAGTGGGGGAAAGCCAGCAGCCACAGACCTCACCCAGTTCCCACACAGCCCATAGCCTAAAAGGCTGGTCTCACTGCCACCATGCTGCCACAACAGCACTGAGTTTATTTCCAGGTAGCCAGAGAGCAATGCTGAGAACTTTCTCCAGACTATAAGCCTGTCAGCTGAGAAAGCAACCCAACTCACAGTTCCTCAGCTGTCCCACGGAGCCTGCAGAGGCAGACCACCTCCTTCAAAGGGACCATGAGTTCTCCTGGCTTTCCTGGTATGTTCCTACAGTAGTCCTTGCAGCAAAAGTTCATAATGTGGGTCTCTACATACTGCTCTGTCCGTCTAAGTGGGAGCTTCAAGTTGGTCATACCTCCTATCCTCCATTTTTCCAGCCTATCCCTCTCAGAATAATTTATTGATTTTACTTGGATAAATATGTAGGGTTCTTTTAATAAAAACTGTAGTACCAAAAGAGCAAGTTTATTGTTCAACAGGGAGGGGGGAACAAAAAAATAAACAAAGTAGACCTGAAACAAAATAAGATTCTGATAAATGTTATTTTCCTATATTTTCTGATGACAAGAATATTGAAAATATTCCTTTAAAGCTTTGACTGTGTTATGTCGATGAAAATAGTCAAATTCTGTAAAATATTTGAAGTTTGCTCTGAGCCAAACATAAGTGACCATGGCCTGTGACATAGCCCTCAGGAGGTCCTGAGAGCGCGTACCCAAGGTGGTTGGGGTGGAGCTTGGTTTTATACATTTTAGGGAGGTATGAGACTTCAATCAAATACATTTAAGAAAGACATTGGTTTGATCGAGAAAGGCAGAGGCCTCTAGGCCATTGGTACATTTAAATACTTTCTGATTGACAATTGGTTGAGTTTGTCTAAAACCCTGTTGTCAACAGAAAGGAATGTCTGGGTTAAGGTAAAGAACTGTGGACACACAAGTTCTTATTTGCAGAGGAGGCCTTCAGGTAGTCGGCTTCAGAGAGAATAAGTTGTAAAATATTTCTTGTCAGACTTAAAGTCTGTGTTGATGCTAACACTAGAGAGGTATAATGAGGCATGTCCAACCCCACTTCTCATGATGTCCTAACAGTCTCTTAGGTTAAATGTTAAAAGAGCCCTGGCTGAGGAGGAAGTCCACTCAGATGGCTGGGGGGACTTATAATTTTCTTTTTGGTTTACAATCATGTTATCTTGTTATTTGTATGTGTTTTCCTTTTCTCAGTTTTCACTTACCCCAAACAAGGCAACACGTTCATAAATATGTATTAAACCACTACAGCAATCTCTAAAATGGGAAAATGTATGCTTGTTTGGGTGTGGGTGTATGCTTACAGTCTGCTTAATTCCTGGGTTTTTGGTTTGTTTGTTTCTTTGTGTGTTTTTTTGTCAAACAAGCTGCTAACCTCCACCTTGCATCCCTCACACCACTCCAAGATCTTTTTTGTTGTTGTTGACACCTTCCCCAAACCAGAAAGAAATAAGGTGTGTTCATTACTGTATCCCTGGCAGTTTTAAGAGGTCATTTCCCAAGTCCTTCCTCCAGGACAGACTGTATTTTCACTGTTGAGCCTCAATATTTGATGCAGAAACTACAGATATGTGATAGAACTGATGTCAGTTTGATAAAGTAACCTTTTCTCCCCTTAATCCAACTTCCGATGACAAGAGTTATTGAGAGCTGAGAATGACAACTTTAAACTCATCCAGTAGCTAAAAATCAGTAGGTTTTCTAACATAGTATTTAAGCATAGTATGCTTTGCTGCAAAAGAGCCAGTCAGGATACTTTCTTCCCAGACACAAATATTGGGATATTGAAGCCCAAAAGAAGAGAAGATGAAGCTTGGAACTCCCTTCTGATAAGGAATGACTGTGGGAACTAGTGTGAGGTCCTGTTTTGGGCTAGGCAATTTTTCTGATTAGGTTCATAAGTTGGCGTGCCCAATTTTCTTGTACACATGGACTGGAAAATGTAGCAGAAGTGTATGTAAGAGTACAATAGAAGAATCTTTGAAAAGGGAAAATATTCAAAGTTCATCTTCTTTCTTCCTATTTTTTTTTTCCAGTGTGCACATTTTATAGAAACTCTCCCCTTAGTACCTCCCCAAATCCCCACTCCCTGTGTACACATACAGGCCAGCTCCTATCTTATTGGAACCTGCTGAAACAGATTATAACCTCCACCATAGGAAAGATTTCCTTTGTGACCTCAACTTTTTGCAATTCAGAGCCTGCTTATACATAGTACATGGCACTGCTGGACCATTTTGAAAAAGAGAAAACACGATTTTCTTTATTCTCTACCAAGAGACCATCGCATTTTATTGCAATTTCAAAGAAAACCTTGTAAATGCAGCTGGGGAAATAAATGTACAAAACAAAACATGTAACCAGACATTCTTTTCTTATTGACTAAACATGTAATAGGTTCTTTGTTTTGCAAAGACAATCACTGGTTTTGATTTTCAAAATTTCTCTAAAAAGGAAAAAAACAATGAAACAATTCTTTGGTTTCACATTTATATAATTAGGAAATCACCAGTATAACACATGCAATTAACAACTTTCTTCTTACACCTTTTTTACTTGCTTATTGAACCTGACTATGAATTTGTATTGCTTAAAAATTAGACTTTAAAGCTCAAAAACAATTTTAAATATAATCACATTTGTAAGTAATTTAATTCCAAAACCGTGAAAATGTTTTTGCATGTTGTAGGAAATAGTTTATGAAACTCAAAAATATTAAGAATCTTAGAATGTCATTGTTCCCAACAGAGCAGAGCCAAAACTCACCTTGTGTGTTTTAAGGAACTTAGATACTATTTAATCTATCTCCTGTTTACTAGCACCCAAAAGTTTCTGGGCACTATTATGACATCCATCTCAGTCCATTGGTTGATTAATAAAATAATAAAAATAGAAGTATTAAGATTTTATCTGTTCTTATATATATTCCTGAGTAGTGTTGCTTTCCAAGGCAGGAATGGTCCCTTTAAAGTCAAGAAAGGGAACTTTCTATGTATATATACATGAATATATGTACACACACATATATTTATATGTATATATACACACACATATATACTTAGTGATTTTTAGATAAACTACCCTATATACATATATATGGTATGAGCTGTCATATACCACATATGTATATATACATGCACATATATATACTTTCATATATGTATATATTTAAACACATAAATACACATTTATGTATACCCATATATACACATACATATATATGCATGTATACATGTGTGTACATATATGCACGTATATGCATATTGACACATGCATATTTGTAATATTATTTTCTCTCCAATCTAGTTTTAGAAAATACCTGTTTGCTTGTAAAAAATGTGAAATATAGTAAAATAACAAAAGTTACAATTAGACATGAAAAATAATCAAAGACAGTGCCAGAAACGAGGTTTAGAAATGTTTTAAAATCAATTAGCACAACCCTTCCACTCAGATTGTGAGTCTATTCCATACAACGGACAAAAAACAGATATAGGAACATATCTATACGGCCAAAGTCACTCATTTTCTTTACCTGTTAGCTCCTCATACAAATGCTTTCTAACTGTAAACCTTGAATTGCTATTTATTTTAATAACAAACTTTCAAAACTGCTGACATTTTATCAAATAAAATTCTACATGCATTGTAGTTGAAACTTCCCTGGCTTTATACCGTAAACAGTAATTCCTTGTATTGTCAGAGCGAGCTACCAATCTCATATGCCTGCTGTCAAGTGTTTACAATAGATACGATGATGAGTTTTCATAATAATATTTTATGATTTTTGCCATAGGTGTAGTCTGATGGCATCTCTTCAAAGTGTAGTACTTTTGGCATAGTCAGTAATTCCCATAGAGAATGTTACTGTGATTTTTAAAACTAGATTTATAACAAAACAATCTAGACTTTGAAAAGCGGTTTATATTAAAACATGTTGGCCTAAAACACGGATTTAAAGAGTCTCGAGGCCTAAAATATGTGTGTTTGTGTGTGTGTGTGTGCATATATATTAATTATATAAAATTAATTATCTATGCATAAACTTCATCTTAATGTATTTTAAACAATACATCTCACCTTCGTAGTACATTCTGTCCAGCTAACAAAAAGGTAACTTTCATTTCTTCTGATTTACATAGTTCCTTTTTCTCATGCAAATAGTAATGATATATTTTATGTCCCTAAATTATTTTAATGTCTTAAATTTCTTAAAAGGATTCCATATTCCTAATCTTTTTTGAGTCTCATAACATGTAGGATATGGTTAGTTAGGGTAGTTTATATCAAAATCACAATGTCCCAACTGGAACTTGTAATGCCCTCATTCAGATTTTACTGCCATACATTTCTATTTGGTAATATTACTACCTGTCATTGGTTATTCTAACTAAAATACTAGTAAAGGGTTTTGATTCTTTTTTCTCCTCCTATTTCCTAAATTCAGTTAAGTAACAAATTCAGTCATTTTCATTCCTATTTATACATGTTATCTGTACATGTGTGAGTATACATAGAGTACACACACTATTCCCTGTTCAAACTACCTAGACTTACTTTCGGTGATCAAAGTTTAACTAAGATGATCATGACAGCATCTTAATTGTTTACCCTTCAAATTCATCTACCATAAAACTATCAGAGTATTACACATAAAATAAAAATCTGGCATGTCATCTCTAGCCATTTGCTTTAATTTTTTTTAAATTTCCATAGATTATTGGGGAACAGGTGGTGTTTGGTTACATGAGTAAGTTCTTTAGTCATGATTTGTGAGATTTTGGTGCACCCATCACCTAAGCAGTGTACACTGCACCCTATTTGTAGTCTTTTATCCCTCACCGCCTTCCCAACCTTTCCCTGTGGGACCTCAAAGTCCATTGTGTCATTCTTATGCCTTTGCATTCTCATAGCTTAGTTCCCACTTATGAGTGAGAACATGTGACGTTTGGCTTTCCATCCCTGAGTTACTTCATTAGAATAAGAGTCTTTAATCTCATCCAGGTCACTATGAATGCCATTAATTCATTCCTTTCTATGGCTGAGTAGTATTCCATTATGTATATATCATATATAAAAATATATCTATCATATATATGTCATATATATTTATATGTCTATATATATTTTTATATATCATATATAAATATGATAAATATATTTTATATAGAGAGAGATATAGCCCAGTTTCTTTATCCACTCTTTGATTGATGGGCATTTGGGTTGGTTCCAAATTTTTGCAGTTACGAATTGTGGTGCTATAAACATGAGTGTGAAAATATATTTTTTGTATAATGACTTCTTTTCTTCTGGGTAGGCACTCAGTAGTGGAATTGCTGGAGCAAGTGGTAGTTCTACTTTTAGTTATTTAAGGATTCTCCACACTGTTTTCCACAGTGGTTGTTTCTAGCTTGCATTCCCACCAGCAGTGTAGTAGTGGTCCCTGTTCACTGCATCCACACCAGTATCTACTATTTTATTTTTTGATTATGGTCATTCCAGCAGGCGTGTGGTAGTACAGCATTGTCGTTTTGATTTGCATTTCCTTGACCAAGAACCCAAAAGCAAATGCAATAAAAACAAAGATAAATTCCCGGGACATAATTAAACTAAAAAGCTTTTGCACGGAAAAAGGAAAAGTTGGCAAGTAAACAGACAATCCACGGAGTGAGGAAAAATTCTTCACAATCTATATATCTAATAAAGGATTAATATACAGAATCTACAATGAACTCAAATCAACAAGAAAAATATAATCCCATCAAAAAGTGGGCTAAGGACATGACATGAATAGACAGTTCTCAAAAGAATATACAAATGGCCAACAAAGCTGTGAAAAAAATGCCCACTACCACCAATGATCAGGGAAATCCAATTGCCGTTCAAAAGTTCATCTCTACTAAGTGAAGTGTGAATTCTATTTGAAATAAACAGTTCTCAATTCTCTCCACTCATCCTTCCAGTCTCATTACCTTATGAGCTGTTAATTTTATTTTTTTTCCAACAACTATTGAGCACCAAATATGTTTTAGGCATTGTTCTTGGTATTTTCTATCTCTTTCTCTCATAATATTTTTTAAAAAGTTAATTTATTTGCAGAATTCTTAATATTTACACATCATAAGCAAAGAAAAAGTATTTGAATGAGGAATAGAGTTTCTTAGGAGCTCCACTGGTGCAATTGGTCAGCCTGTGGTACTTATAAGGTGGTGTGGGGGCAGGGGTAAGATGGCCAACTAGAAACAGCGGCGTCTGGAGGCTCCCATCAGAAATCACCATAATAAGCATGTGAATCCTTCACTGGCAACCAAGGTATCCAGGTTCTCTCATCAGAACAGACTAGGAGGCTGGTGTGACCCACAGAGAGAAGGAAGAACAGTGTGGTGCTGTGGCCTACATGAGAGCCACATGGGGCAGGAAATCCCCCTCCACCCAGCAAAGGAGGCTTGGAAACAAAGAACTGTGCAACCCATGGATCGGAAGATCTCAATTGCAAACCCATGCCAGCAGGGCCTAGTGTCCTAACCATGGAAGGTGCAGATTCTTACAGTCTCTCAGCTGGAATCTGCTTAAGTCTACAGAACTCCCAGTGGGAGGGGCCAACAGCACTAGCTGCAGCTGCCTGCTGTCTAAGTCTTTTGAGCTCCTTAGGGGAGGGGCAGCAGCCAGCAATGGAATTCACAACTGCCCAACATGCTAAGCTGCCTGGGAGGGGGAAGGGTGGCACCCATTTCTATAGCTCCAGGCTGTGCTTCCCCTGCTGGAGCCATGGAGGCTGAATGGCTTGGTCCCAAGACTTGTCCCCCACAGCCCAACACACCAGCTATGGCAGTCTGCAGCCAGAGGGCCCCTTCAGGCCTATCCCTGAACCATCCTTCCTCAGCGGGCAGGGCTTCCCTGCAGGATCTCCAGTAACTCCAGCCAGAGGCTCAGGGATAGAACCCAGATCTTCCTGAGCCTGAGCGCCTAGGGGGCTGTAGTCTCTGCAGACCAGCAGACTTAGCGTCTCCTCCTGGTAGTTCTGAGGAATCCAGGCAGCCAAGACAAGTGGGTTTCCCCCCAGCAAGAGGCACATCCCCTCCAACAAGGGACTAAATGCTTTGTTAAACTGGTTCTGTTCCCCATGTCGCCCAACTAGGCGAGACCCTCCAACAGGGATTGTCAGATACCCTGTACAGGAGCAATCCTGGCATCAGGTTGGTGCTACTTGAGGTCAGAGGTCCAAGAGGAAGGAGCAGGCACTCATCTTTGCTTCTTTCCAGCCTCCTTGAGTGACATCTCCAGGAGTGAGAGCAAATCAGATGAATAGGGCCTAAAGTGAAACTCCAGGAAACTGCAGCAGCTCTATAGAAGAGGAACCTGATCATTGAAAGAAAAACAAGCAGAAAGCAACAACAGCATCAACAACAAAAAAGCCCCACAGAAAGCCCATCGAAGGGTTAGCAGCCTCAAAGACCAAAACTAGACAAACTCATGAAGATGAGGAAGAATCAACAAAAACAGTGCTGAAGACTCAAAAGGCCAAAGTTTCTCTTCTCCTTCAAATGATCATAGTGTCTCTCTATCAAGGGAACGGAACTGGACAGGAGATCAGATGGATGAATTGACAGAAGTAGGCTTCAGAAGGTGGGTAATAAAAAAAACGCTGCGCTAAAAGAGCATGTTCCAACCTAATGCCTAGAAGCTAATAACCTTGATGAAAGGTTAGAAGAATTGCTAACTAGAATAACCAGTTTGGAGAGGAACATAAACGACCTGATGGAGCTGAAAAACACAGCATGAGAACTTTGTGAAGCCTACACAAGTATCAATAGCCAAATTGACCAAGCAGAAGAAAGGATATCAGAGTTTGAGGATCATCTTGCTGAAATAAGACTTGCAGACAAGACTAGAGAGAAAAGAATGAGAAGGAATGAACAAGCCTCCAAGAAATATGGGACTTTATAAAAAGACCAAACCTATAATTCATTTAAGTACAAGAAGGAGACTGGGAGAATGGAAACAAGCTGGAAAACATACTTCAGGATATTATCCAGGAGAACTGCCTCAACCTAGCAAGACAGGACAACATGCAAATTCAGGAAATACAGAGAACACCCACTCCACAAGAAGATCAACCCAAAGACACATAATCAGGTTCTCCAAGGCTGAAATGAAGGAAAAACTGTTAAGGGCAGCCAGAGACAAAGGTCAGGTCACTACAAAGGGAAGCTCATCAAACTAAGAGTGGACCTCTCAATAGAAACTCTACAAGCCAGAAGAGACTGGGGACCAATATTCAGCATTCTTAAAGAAAATAATTTTCAACCCAGAATTTCATTTCCAGCCTAACTAAGCTTCATAAGTGAAGGAAAAATAAAATCCTTTCCAGACAAGCTTATGCTGAGGGATTTTGTTACCACCAGGCCTGCCCTTTAAGAGCTTCTGAGAGAAGCCTAAATATGGAAAGGAAAAACAGGTACCAGCCACTGCAAAAACACACCAAAATATAAAGACCAATGACACTGTGAAAAAACTGCGTCAACTAGTGTGCAAAATAAACGAATTGCAGCATGATGACAGGATCAAATTCACATATAACAATGTTAACCTTAAATGTGAACGGGCTAAATGCCCCAATTAAAAGATACAGACTGGCAAATTGGATAAAGGTCAAGACTTATCATTGTGCTGTATTCAGGAGACTCATCTCACATACAAAGACACTTAAAGGCTCAAAATAAAGGGATGGAGGAAAATGTACCAAGCAAATGGAAAGCAAAGTAAAAAAAAAAAAAAAAAAAAAAAAAAAAAAAAAAAAAAAAAAAAAAGCAGTGGTTGCAATCCTAGTCTCTAACAAAAAAACTTTAAACCAACAAAGATCAAAAAAGACAAAGAAGGGCATTATGTAATGGTAAAGGGAACAATTCAACAAGAGAGCGAATTATTCTAAATATTTATGCACCCATTATAGGAGCACCCAGACTCATAAAACAAGTTCTTAGAGCCCTACAAGGAGACTTAGACTCCCACACAATAATAGTGAGAGACTTTAACACCCCACTGTCTGTATTAGACATGGATATTCCCAGCCCTGGATCAAGTGGACGTGGTGGACATCTACAGAACTCTCTATGCAAAATCAATACAATATACATTCTCTTCAGAGCCACATGGCAGTTATTCTAAAATTGACTACATAATTGGAAGTCAAACACTCGAGCAAATGCAAAAGAACTGAAATAATAACAAGCAGCCTCTCAGACCACAGTGCAATCAAATTAGAACTCAGGATTAAGAAACTCACTCAAAACCACACAATTAAATGGAAATTGAACAACCAGCTTCTGAATGACTCCTGGGTAAATAATGAAATTAAGGTAGAAATCAAGAAATTCTTTGAAACTAATGAGAACAAAGAGACAAGATACCAGAATCTCTGGGACACAGCTAAAGCAGTGTTAAGAGGGAAATTTATAGCAGTAAATGCCAACATCAGAAAGCTAGAAAGATCTCAAGTCAACACCGTAACATCACAATTAAAAGAGCTAGAGAGGCAAGAGCAAACTAATCCAAAAGCTAGCAGAAGATAAGAAATAACTAAGGTCAGAGACGAATTGAAGGAGATAGAGACGTGAAAAAACCTCCAAAAAAAAATCAATTAATCCGGGAGCTGGTTTTCTGAAAAAAATTAACAATATATAGACTGTCAGTTAGACTAATAAAGAAGAAAAGAGAGAAGAATCAAATAGACACAATAAAAAATGATAAAGGGGATATCACCACTGATCCCACAGAAACACAAACTACAATCAGAGAATACTATAAACACCTCTATGCAAAAAACCTAGAAAATCTAAAAGAAATGGTTAAATTCCTGGACACATACACTCTCCCAAGATTAAACCAGGAAGAAGTCAAATCCCTGAATGGACAAATGACAAGTTCTGAAATTGAGGCAGTAATTAATAGCTTACCAACTAAATAAAGCCCAGGACTAGATAGATTCACAGCTGGATACTACCAAAAATACAAAAAGGAGCTGGTACTATTTCTCTGAAACTATTCCAAACAATTGAAAAGGAGGGACTCCTTTCTAACTCATGTTATCCTCATACCAAAACCAGGAAGAGACACAACAAAAAAAGAAAACTTCAGGCCAATATTCCTGATGAACATTGTTGTGAAAATCCTCAATGAAATACTAGCAAACCAAATCCAGTAGCACATCAAAAACTTATCCACCATGATCAAGTCAATTTCATCCCTGGGATGCAAGGCTGGTTCACCTACGCAAATCAATCAACATAATTCATCACATAAACAGAGTCAAAGACAAAAGACACATGATTACCTCAATAGATGCAAAAAAGGCCTTTGATAAAATTCAACACCTCTTCATGTTAAAAACTCTCAATAAACTAGGTACTGATAGACCATATCTCAAAATAATAAGAGCTATTTATTACATACCCACAGCCAATATCACATTGAATGGGCAAAAGCTTTGAAAACTGATACAAGACAAGGATGCCCTTTCTCACCACTCCTATTCAACATAGTACTGGAAGTTATGGCCTGGGCAATCAGGCAAGAGAAATAAATAGTGTATTCAAATAGGAAGAGAGAAAGTTAAATTATCTCTGTTTGCAGATGGCATGATTTTATATTTAGAAAACACCATCACCTCAGCCCCCAAACTCCTTAAACTGATAAGCAACTTTAGCAAAATCTCAGGATACAAAAATCAATGTGCAAAAATCACAAGCATTCCTTCACATCAACAATAGACAAGCAGAGAGCCAAATCATGAATGAACTCCCATTCATAATTGTTACAAAGAGAATAAAATACCTAGGAATACAGCTAACAAGGGATGTGAAGGAACTCTTCAAGGGGAACTACATACCACTGCTCAAGGAAATTAGAGAGGACACAAATGGAAAAACATCCAATGCTCATGCAAAGAAGAACCAATATCATGAAAATGACCATACTGCCCAAAGTAATGTATAGGTTCAATGCTATTCTCATCAAACTACCATTCACATTCTTCACAGAATTAGAAAAAACAATTTTAAATTTCATATGGAATCAAAGAAGACCCTGTATATGCAAGACAATCCTAACAATTAACGTTTAAAAATACATTATGTCCACCTGGACTTTATCCCAGGAGTCTAAGATAGTTCACTATTCAAAATATGTTAACAACGGCTACATGCCTGCCCTATGATTGTACATATGTTTAAAATTACTCTGAATGGTCAAGTAAATAAAGCAAGAACATCTGAAACACAAAATTTGCCATGCAGAAAAAACAAAAAATATTTGAGTCATTTATTTTGATTGATAAGAGCATTCCACAAGACGCTGTGGGATAAATAGACAAATGGAAGAAATGATATAGAGTGATTATAGACAATCTATGTTTTCAGTGAAATTCTATGTATTATTGATAAACAATGAGATCTGAGACACGATCACTATTTGCTTAATAAATGACACTAAGTCAAATAACTATTTATGTACAAAACAAAGAAGAAACTAATTTCTTTTAGTACACATAAAAATTAAATTATCGTGCTGGCCAATAAATTATTTAATTAAGAAAAGCAAAATTTTAAATATCAAGAATAAAATATTAGACAATATATTTATGGTTTTGGTTTAACAAGACACTAAGATGCAAAACATAAAAAATTAATTTGACCTCATTGATATTAAAAGTTGCGATTGTTTTGTTTTCTGTACCACAAAAGGTACAGAAAACAAAGTAAAAATTTAAACTAACTACAATGCCTCTAATTTCCAAATACTAATAATAAAAGAGAAACTACCAAAATAGGCAAGGAAGTATTCAATTTACAAATAATTTGCTAATATATGAAAAATGCTCATTTTCACTTTTAATCAAGAAACATCATTCCAAATCACATTAGGACATTTTATATTATCCTGACTTGAACATTACACATACTATGTAAGTAAAAAAATTAAACATATGCCTTGTAGATAGGTAAAATATTATGTATCAATTTAAAAAAACAGCATGTTATCATATAATATATTTTTTATTTATTTATTTTTATTTTACTTTAAGTTCTGGGATACATTTGCAGAACATGCAAGTCTGTTACATAGGTATACATGTGCCATGGTGATTTGCTCTACCTATCAACCCATCATCTAGGTTTTAAGCCCCACATGCATTAGGTATTTGTCCTAATGCTCTCCCTCACCTTGCCCTCTACCCCCTGACAGGCCCTGGTGTATAATGTTCTCCTCCCTGTGTCCATGTGTTCTCACTGTTCTACACTCACTTATGACTGAGAACATGCGCTGTTTGGTTTTCTGTCCCTGTGTTAGTTTGCTGAGAATGATGATTTCCAGTTTCATCCATTTCCCTGCAAAGGACATGAAATCATACTTTTTATGACTGCATAGTATCCCATGGTGTACATGTGCCACATTTTCCTTATCCAGTCTAACATTAAGGGCATTTGGGTTGGTTCCAAGTATTTGCTATTGTAAATAGTGCTGCAATAAACATACATGTGCATGTGTCTTTACAGTAGAATGATTTATAATCCTTTGGATATATACCCAGTAATGAGATTGCTGGGGCAAATGGTATTTCTGGTTTTAGATCCTTGAGGAATTGCCACACTGTCTTCCACAATGGTTGAACTAATTTACACTCCCATCAACAGTGCAAAGGTGTTATGGTATAATATTAAAGCTAATAAATGGAAAAATTTTGAGAATAATAACTGATAGCAAATATGTGGTGGACAAGAACCCTCATATGCCATTATCTGCAAAGTAAATTAGTGCAAACAATTTGATAAGCAATTTATCAATATTCACTAATGTAGATAACTTTTATATCCTTAGAGCCAGCAGTTCCTCTCCTGGACACACAAATAACGTGTGACATTTTTATGTCTAAAATTTTTGTGGCAGCATGATTTTCATAACAAAAGAAAGAATAATATGCATATACAATATATAAATACATACAGTGTATTATCTCGGTAGAATACATGTGACATACATGTGATCCATTCTTACATGAGAATTCTATATATCCTGTTATATATATTACCTATAGCTATTTGTTTTAATGTGGATTATCTCAAAAATATATTTCATAAAAATTTCTAAAGCTGCTGAAATTAGAAGTATATAAAAGACTCTATTATCATTTAAAAATATTTTAAAATATAAAAACAATACTATGCCTATTGATAATTACATAAATTTGTGTTATTTTTGTAAATACTGTGAATGTTTTACTCTGCTCTCTATGCAGTGTCCAAGGCTTATAGTGGGCACTCAAATAATGTTTGTTTGAATAAAGAAGTGATGACACTGAATAATCAATAACCACTGTACGATATGGCTAATTCTGGAAAGAAATGGAGTGACAATGTGATAAAAGGGTATTCAGTGAGTCTTTCCTCTTACTTAGTCAGTTTTGTTCATACATGCAAACACTCAGAGGCACCAACATTCAATATTCTCTGACACATTAATATAATATTGAAGACTTGCTACTCAGTGTGAAATATTTTGATATTTCAAATACTTGGGAATTTTTGAAATATATATTAAAAAGAATTACTCATAAAAGAAATATAATTATCCAAGTAGACAAATACATGTTCAGAAAATTTCATATTGAAACTCGTTTCTCCATTTATAGTGTATTTTAGACATCAATACGTTTTTTCTTAAATTTTGAATATAGTCATATCATCTATTTTTCTCTTCACTTATAATTTAGATTGTGAAAAATAAGTGGGTTTGTTTGCATCTCAGAGCAAATTAGAGTCAAAACAAATTATATGATCAGCGCTTTTTAAAAAATAATTAATGCCATCGAAGTACTTGATACTGACATTTAAGTGCTTCAGCTGGTTAATAATTCACTCAACATGTTAACAACAGCATCATAAGTGCTAGGAGCTCAGAATACAAATAAAGATCTATATTTCTTTACAGACAAGCATACATTAAAAGGACCAATAGTCAAATCAATTTTCAGTGTAGAAATTCGTCCAGAATTCAGAAATCAAATAAATTGGCTTGAGTAAAAAGCAAAAACGTATAAGATGAAACGACTAAAAATATATTTTTTAAAAGTGAAAGTAGGTTGTCCATGTCTCCCAGTGCCATTTTGGATTTTAATTGTTCACTTTATTTAAATCTAAGTCTTTGAAATCCTGTTAAAATACCATCTTTATAAAATGTCCATGGGGAAAATAGTATTTTAATTGCTTACAGGATGGATTTATAGTTCACTTCTATAGACACTGACTGAGCACCTAATAGATATCAGACATGTACCTGGAAGAGACAATGAGATCAGTCTTAATCATTAGTGTTTGTAGATACTTGATGTTATAAAAATGATAGATATTTTAAAAGATTATTTCAATATAATGTGGTAGAAGATATAAGACTTTATAAGCAGGATATCTTATGAGTGTAGAGCAGAAAAATTTACTCCATATGAGAAACATAAGGTACTGCTATGGCTTGAATGTTTATCGTATTCCAAACTCATATTAAAATTTAATTGCCAAAAATATGTTTAAAAAGAAAGGATGAATAAGACCTAGTATTTGATAGCACAACATGGGGACTACAGTCTATAGTAACTGTACATTTAAAAATAACTAATAGAATGTCACTGAAATTGGTTAATGCCTTTATCACAAGAGTCAGTTCCTTATATAAGAATGAGTTCAGCCCACTTTTGTCTCTCTCTGTCTCTCACCCTTTGACTTTCTGCCATGGAATGACTCAGCAGGAAGTCCCTTGCAAGATGCCAGACCCTACATCATGGACTTCCCAGCCTCCAGAAGCATGAACCAATAAGTATTTGTTAATTATAAATTACTCAATCTGTGATATTTTGTTATAGCAGCACAAAATGGACTACAACATGTTCTAGTGGGATAAGCCTTTCTTGTCAAGGTTTCATCAAGACATGAGAGTTTGAAAATAGTGGTGTGATTTTACAATAACAGATTTCTTCTCAATTCCTATTATTCAACCAAAAACTTATGCAAGTCCTACTTTTTTATATATAGAAAAAAAGTCGAGTTACTTGTTCATTTTATAGCTATAAATGAGGTTTTTGTAGCTATAAATGAGGTTTCTCTCATTTAAAAAAATTCTCTTTAAATATAAGTTTTCCGTATCTCATTTGTTGTCTTAACATATAAAGCATTTCACTGCTTCTTTTGCTTCTTGGAGGCATCTTAGCTATACTCAGATTCATGAATAAACAATTCCTTTGTCTCCTAATATGTCTATATTTCTTCATTCAAATAATGAACGTTCCTCATGAATTCAAAACAGTTTTAATCATTTTGAGCAGGAAATCATTTATACCCATTTCATCCACTTTCTAACTAAGGTCTTAGCCAGACACCTCAGAAATTTACACTTATGATCTAAAGATATCAATTCATCAAGGTTTCATACATATTTTAGAATAAACAAAATGGCAAAGTGAATGTAGGAGTGGTAGTTTGTTCACTCATATGTACGATGATATTGTAGTACCATTATTTTTCACTGGCACAATATTAATTATCTAGTATATTGGAAGCAAAACCATGCAGGTACAATGTACTACACATTGAATTGTGTCTTTATTTTAATTTGCCCTCTATTTTTGTCCAGACACAAAGATTCAGAATGTACATGAAATTTAATAAATAATATTAATTATTTAATTTTAAGCATATAAAACAAACATAAATATGATTAAAGGATTAGTAAAGTCTTTAGTGTTTTTAAAGGGGTTGATGACAATGAATTGTCCATTATTTAATATTTCATTGAAAGTTCTAATTAAAGTGATTTACAAACTTCAATTAGTTTCCACGATGACAAGCGTCATGCAGTTTCTCAGAGTAACACTGGATAGGTAAAAAGCCAGAAACCATGATGGGAAAAGTATAAAGATTCATTTTTACCAATAGGGAGTGTATTATTTGCTCGGGCTGCCATAACAGAATACGACAGAGAGGGAGCCTTATGCAAGAGTAATTTATTTCTTCACAATTCTGAAGGCTAAAAGTTCAAGATCAAGGTGCCAGCTAGGGTGCTATCTTTTGAGGCCTCTCTGCTTGGGTTGCAGATGGCCAGCTTCTTGCTATGTCCTCACATGGCCTTTCCTTTGTACTTCTATGGGGATAGAGAGATTAATGTGGTCTTTCCCTCTACTTACAAGACACCGGTCCTATTGGATTAGAGAACCACCTTAAAGAACTCATTTAACCTTAATTACCTCTCTAAAAACCCTCTCTCCAAATACAGTCACATTGGTATTAAAGACTTCAACATATGAATTAGGAAAGGAACACAATTCTGTTCATAAGAAGGATTTGATCCCATGAAAAGGTCTTGAATATTTAAATTTTAGAAAGGCTTGCATTATAATGTTAAGCATAAAATATGTTATAGATTGCATTAAATAAAACCCATGTACACATTAATGAGTTATATCTACCTTACTATTACTAATGTTTTCACTGATGCAATAGTTCATTAACAAGAAACCACTGCTCTTCTGTTGCCCTCTAAAGGGTTGCAATCAGGGACCCCGTTTAGAGGAGCCAAAAAAAAAAAAACCCTAATAAATTAGATTACGAATCTAACTAGAATACCATTGGACCTCTTTAAACAACCTATTTTATTAATATGTCTGCCTTGAGACAATGTTGTGCTATAGCATACCCTTGAAATTACAAATCCAATTCCAAAGATATCAGCAACTATAATGAACAAGTAACTAATTTATCTAGTTTCTCTTTCATTCAGGGAGCCATATGTCTTCCAATGAATATAAATTCTGTTCATTCAGGATAAATGAAGTCAGCTATTTCCTTTTCTATTTCCTGATTAACCTCTTTGATGATATCATGGCCCAGAAATGCACCATCCTTCTTATACTCCCTGTGCCTTATAAGTCATGTATTCCTGTATTAGAATTAATCAATTCTAGCCTCTTGTTGAGATTTAAGATGGGAGTAGACGATGTCAGTTGAGCTTGTTTCTGCATCTGTGTTTAGCCAGTAGGTCAGCTTACTACTAGAGAATTTAACGTGGCGTCACTCGTGGGTCTCATGGATGGCAGGATGTCGGCTGGGGAAGTGGGGGTCTCTGGGTAACCACACGTCTCTCATCATCCAGCAGGCTAGCTCAGGCTTATTAACAAGACAGCACAGGAGTTTTAAAAGCCTCATGATAATGAGTCTCAATGTATAAGCACTTTTCAAGTCTCTTCCTGTATCATAATGTCTGTTACCCACTAGCAAAATATAATCACATATTCTACCCTAAGGTAGAATGGGAAAGAGTTACCCAAGCTGTAGATAAAAAGAGGTGTTAACAACATGGGAAATTACTGCAGTTATATACTAGAGGAGGAAAAAGTTGGAATCACCTTGAAATATTTTGTGTAGAATTAGGGATGTATGTCTGGGAAAGCTTGAAAATGAGATTGGGGCTGGATATAAAACAAGATGGTAAAATATTGGATTAAGAAACATAAAGTTTATCAGTGAAGAGCAGCAAAGTTAGAGGGAGCCCAGTCTACAAGACTACCCTTACTTCGATTCCAACTATAAGTTAAGGAACGCCAAGACCATTCTGATTTTCATGAACTTGCTAGAACAACTCACAGAACTCAGTAAGAGCTGTTGTACTTATTATGGTTTATTTATTACAATACACAAATTTAAAGCAGCCAAGGGAGGAACTGCATACAGTAGAGTCCAGGAAAGTTCCAACCATGTAACTTCCCAGCTGTTCTCTCTCTATGAACTTGAAGATATCATTACCTTTCCATCAAGCCTGAGTGCCTATAAAAAGGTATTGCCAACCAATGAAGTTCACCTGAGCCTTGGTGTGCAGATTTTAATTGGGGTTCATCTCATAAACATGGTTCAGAGCCTACATGGCTACTCTCAGTCTCTAGCTTCTCAGGAGTTTGAGCAGATACCACATGATCCTACCCTAAATCACATTGTTAGACCATCTGGTGTGGCCAACTTCTACTCTAAATCACATTGTTACACTATCAAGGCCTCTAGGCAAACAAAGACAGTTCTATCAGGCAGGGCATTTCAAGGGTTTTTAGATTGCCTGCAAAAGTGATGGCTAAAACAGAGCCTCCTTTTTGTCAAGTTTTGATTTTTTAGTACATATTTGCTGAAGAATATTGTCAGTAGCAATCAATTGAAGGGATCATGATCAAAGGTACAATTCCAGGATTTATGATGCAGCAGTATATAAGATGCCACCTAATATCTTATCTAAATTGAACTACAAACTTAGACAGGTAAGGGGTCTATGTTATGCCACTCTCCTTTATATTCTCTCAATCTCAGAGAAGGAAGCTACAATGAACAGAGAGACAGAACTGTAATGTGCACTGAGGGTAAGATAGGAAAATAAATTTAAGTTTAAAAATAAATAGGGCTGAAACAATAAGTCTGTTGTAGTAACTAAAGAGTAGGAATATTTATGAGCACTGTTACTGATAGGAAATGGGATTTGAATAGCAGATTATCTTGGATTATCCAAACTACCCTACACTTGATTTTAACCAAAGTAATGCAAAATTTCTGTTAGACAGGAGAATACATACAAGAGATCTATTGTAAATCATAGTCACTACAGTCAATGACAACCTGCTGTATACTTGAAAATTGCTAGAGTGGATTTTAAGTGTTCACACCACAAAAAAGTATGTTTGACAATGTTAATTCACCTGATTTAGCCATTTCACAATGTGCACATATATCAAAACATCATGCTGTTCACCATAAATATATATTTTATGTGTCAATGTAAAAATATAGAAAATTGCCAAATGGTCCTAAATTCTATATGTATCATTAAAAGAGGAAAGTAGAGGGAAAATTGACAGACATACAGAAGAGAAAGAGACAGAGATGGGAGCAATACAGCCACAAGCCAAAAAATGCCAGCAGCCATCAGAATCTGGAAGAAGAAATGGCTTCTCCCATAGAGTCTGCAGAAAGACACAGCTCTGCAGAGAGCTTAATTTCCATTCAGCAGAACTGGCTTTGGACTTATAATCTCCAGAACTTTAAAAGAATACATTTCTTTTGTCTGAAACCACCAAGTTTTTGGTAATTTGTTACAGTATTCCTAGGAAAGTCATAGGGAAAATCACCGGAAACAAATTCATATCACGTGTAGTTTGTACTCATCAAGGAATAGAGGACCTCCTTTAAATGATTTTTATGTATACACTTTTTAATCTCTATTCATGTCCAGGTCCAGCTCTTTAACTCTGCTGAAGTCCATACCTGCAGACACTGTGCAGCACTCACTCCACATATGACACATCTCCTCTATCCCTCCACTTCATTTCAACTCAACAATGGGGAGCAATTCCTTTTAACATTGCCTGTGTCCCGTATGGATCATTTTCTGCAGTATGTTTCAGCTTTTGCGCCTCACAGCTCTCTCCCAAGGTCAGCCTTAGAAGTGCAAGGGAAGGAACGGTCTTGGAGAAACCCTCAGAGGGTAGACAAGAATCAGAGGTTAAATGCTTCAACTTCTTTGCCTTCAGTGGGTCAGTCTAATGTATTCCGCATGGCTCTTCAAAAGGTCTTAGGTAAGATTGAGCCCCAGTCACTAGCAGCACTAGGCAGCTTAATAAACACTACACTGTATTTTTTTTTTTCTCTCTACACTCTCATTTTTCCTCTTCCTCATATCTCTTCATAGGATCGTCTGACAAATAAACTACTTTCAGACAATCTTCTCAAATTCTACCTTCAGACAAACGTAAACTAAGGCAGTTTTAAATGAAAGCAGTTTTGGAAGTAAACCCTTACAATGATATTCTAAAACTAGATTATTCACTATTCAGATGCCAAAGAGCACTTATTAGTTGTTGCAAGTGGGTGGTGACGAAACCTGACATGTTGTACGATCACAGTTTCTAAGAATATGTTCTGGATTTGTATATAAGTTGTAAGGAGAATATAGGGTAAGAGGTAAGACTGAAGAAGTAATCATATACTACATCACACAGTCTCATATGGTATACAAAAAATAAAAGAGGCCTTTTATTTCCTGTTAGACAATGGGTACCATTTTTAAGGTTTGCTGTAAGAAAAGCCCAAGTAGTTTCTGTCTTTGCATGACCCCAGGAAAATCATTTAACCTCTCTGGGGCTCATTTTTCTCCTCTGCAAAATGAAAATTTAAATGGTACTTATAGGAAATAAGGCAAAATACAGAATATTGCACTTGGACAATTTTAATGTATTGTAACTGTGATGGTTAATGTTATGTGTCAACTTGTCTAGGCCATGATACCCAGGTTTGTTCAAACACCAGTGTAAATGTACCTGTAAAGGCATTTTTTGGATGTGGTTAACATTTAAATCAATAGGTATTGGGTAAAGCAGATTATTCTCCATAATGTGTGTGGGTCACATTCAATCAGCTGAAGACCTTATGAGAAAAGATGAAGGTAGCTTGAGGAAGAGGAACTCCACCTCTACACAGTCTTTGGACTCAGGAATGGTTTAACATCCTCTCTTCTCTGGGTTTCCAGCCTGCTGGCCTACCCTGCATATTTTGGACTTTCTAGTCCTCACAATCACATGAGCAAGTCTTTAAAATAAAACCCACCCTTCCCCCAAACTTACACACTTCATTTCTTCTGTTACTCTGAAAAACTAATAATTTTAAGGTGCTCTAATACAGTAACTAATAATTTTAAGGTGATTACTCCAGAAGTTATGTAGAAATTAGTGTATGGTGGCAGAATAATGGCTCCTCAAGGATGTGCATATTCTGCTCCTGAAAACCTGAGAATAAATGAAAAGAGAATTTGCAAATGTAAGTAAGGTATCTTAGTTTATTTAGTGTGTCTATACCAGAATATCTGAGGCTGAGTAATTCATAGGAAGAAAAAGGGGTTTATTTTTACTCATGGTTCTGGTGGCTGGAAAGTTCAAGATTGAACAGCTGCATCTTGTGAGGTCCTCAGGCTGCTTCAACTCATAGAAGAAAGTGAAAAGGGAGAAGGCATTTGTGAAGAAGTCACATGGTGAGAGACAGAGCAAGAGAGAGAAAAACTAAGGAAGCCAGGCTCTTTTTAACAACCTGCTCGGTGGAAACTAGCTAGGGTAAGAACTCACTCATCCTCATGGGAGAGCATTAATCTATTTATAAGGGATCCACAATCATGGCCCAAACACTTCCCACTAGGCCTCCATCCCAACACTGCCACACTGGCATCAAACGTCAACATAAGGCTTGGTGGAGACAAAACAGATCCAAACTATAGGGTTTGAGTATAAGGTTAAGAGACTTGAGATGGGGAGATTGGCCTGACTTACACTGGTGAGCCCAGTCTAGCTATATTGTATCACATTCATCTTCTTAAATGTAGAAAATCTTTTCTGGCTGAAGAGAGTCAAAGAGATTTAGTAAGAACAGCCTGATACTTCATTGTTTGTTTTAAAAATGGAGGAAGGATGGCAGAAGCCAAGGAATGTGGCAGTCTTTAGAAGCTGGAAACAGCTCTCAATCTAGAGGCTAGAAAAAAAAAAAAAAAAAAAAAAAAAAAAAAAAAAAAAACAGGGACTTTAACTATTATAGGGAAATGAACAGAAATTGTTCTGTTTTCCTGGAGATCTCTTAAAGAAGTACAGCCCTGCAGACAACTGTATTTTAGCGTATTTACACAAACGTTCTACTTCTGGCCCACAGAGTTGTGAGAAAAAAAAAAAAGTATTGTTTTAAGCCACTAATATGAGGTAATTTATTGTGACAGCAATTGAAAAGCTAGTAAAGGTGTCTGTTTATACCATCTTCATCTTAGAAGCCAATTTGAAAATATATATATATATATATAAGTGTTAAAGGTCATAGATACTCATGTGTTATATAACTGGAGACCTGTTAAAATCTTCACATTCACATAGACCAAAGCATCATATCACTTTCCAGATATAAAAGTTTAGAAAATATCCTACTAATAGGCATCAAATAGAAAACTGGTAGAGAATGTTATAAAGAGGTTGTGGTACAGATGCTGGGCGGTTGTCTAGGATCATCCGGGACATTTGCTCTCCCCTACTACTCTTTCTATGCGCCCTATTTCATTACACCAGCTCCGGGCCTAAAGCCAAATCCTGATCCGTCTTCTAAACGAATGGCAGAAACCCATGCATTTATCCCTGTAACTGTTTCATGGACGGTGCTAACCTTGACTTTATGTGATATCTCTGTGCACTCCTCCATTAAAAGGAATTGGTTCAAAGGGGGCCCCAATTTGTAACATGTATCTTGATATTCAGAATTTATATTTATTGGTTGGAGTAAGAGAAAAATTTTTTCTCCTTCTGGATGGTTTGTTATACAAATGTGTGGACTAGAGCAGTTGAAATCATTTCATGACCAGACGAAAAGACACCTGGGTCTGAAACATTCATATGAATAAAGGAAGCATCATATAATATAGCAAAATAGAGTCACAGCACAGAGATAAATAGAGCAATACCAAAACAAAATTCCAAATAATCAATAATACTTTGAAATTAATTATGTTTATTATTTACACCAGCTTCACATGGATATTTTATTACTTGAATCTCTAACAAAAGCAATTTAACTTTATTTTTAGGAAAATTAGATATTTCATGGTATAGAACTTTAGGGTCATTCTTCAATAGTGGGCTTATGTACTATAAATTTATAAATGTGAAGAGTTTGTTGTAGTATAGCAGTCATGGAAATAATTAAGAAAATGATAAAAGAAGTTAATTCTAGTAGTGGAAAGGCTATTTATCTGTATTGTTTTATGCTTCTCCTCAGGTACCATCTCATCCAAAAATTGTCCCTGATTCATCAGGCTAGGGTACACCCCAGTCCTGTCCTTCTTTTATATCTTGTATGTATTTATATTGAAACATTTAATGTGAATCGAGTCTCTATTGGAATATTTATATTTTTGCACTTGAATAAACTAAATTATTTAGGATATCAACCACCTATTAGTGTACTACATATAGAAAGTGTTTAACGTATATTTTTTAATTTAATTGTCATGAAAAAGTGAGTATGACCTACTTTTTACTTGCTCTGTTAAGCTAGTCATCTCATATATAGATCTGTTGGAACCAAATCTATAAGGCATTTTACCAGTCTCTGAAGCTTGCTTTGGTTCTTTAGAAGTAGAGAGATGCTAAGAAATTATCTGGGACTCTAAAGTTGAGTGCCACATTGAGCACTCAACCACTAATTGAAGACTCTTTTAATTCAGCCAGATTATTTGCAGTGTTAGCAAGAGACCTCAAAGGCACCATTGCTCATCATACTTACTTGCACTTCCCACAGAAGGAAAACCCTGTAAGGCCACTTCAGTTTCTGTTTTGCTTATTCAAAAGAACCCAGAGCTACAAAGCTTTTGCATCAAAGAAGAATTATATCAGGGGATTAGGAAGTTGTACAAGTGACCTGAATCTAGACAAATGTTTGGGGTCTTTTTTTTTTTTTTAGTGTTAATTTGCTTTTGTTGTACCATTGCTACCATTTCCTCTTTAATTTCAAACATGCAAAGATGCAACCAATTGTCAAATGAAAAATTCAGGTTGGTAATAGAAGGAGTATCATTTAGAGAAAAGTAGAGCTATACTTCATACTGCTTTCAGCATAAAATATTAGCAATTACAAGTTTCGGATTCAAATGTGATATAATAATTCTTCACAGCAGCCAAGTATGAAGGGTCAGGATTTTTCCTAGTTAAAAATTATATAATGGCATATGTCTATTCTTAACAGTAATGAAGATAGAGAAGACATGAATAATAATAAAAATGATGAAATGGTGTTAAGATTTCAAAAGTTGAGGTCAAGATAGAAAATAGATATGATTAGAGATACAGTTTAAATTTAACAAAATACATAAAAGATTATTCTGAATTTTTTCTAAAAAGAACTATCAAATTGTGTGTGTGTGTGTGTATAAATGTGTTCCTTCTTCTTTATATACACTTTAGGTTTCTATAACCATTTTTACAGATGTTTTATAAAAAATAATTAATGATTATATTGTATTTTATTCATATTGGAAAATTTCATTTGCATTGAACTTGTTTTCGAATTCTATAACATTTAATAACTTTTATAGGTAATACATTAATGATTATTTCCATTAATATGTATAATTGTTTCTAATTGTGAGAGTAAACTTGAACAGAAAAGAAAATACAGTCACTGAGTTAAATATTTTGAGTTCATGCTTGGAAGGAGAAGAGAAGTGAACATCCTCAAACATAAATTCATGTAGTTCCATTTACCTTAGCTATGCTTGTATAACTATTATAATATTGACTACTTTCTTAACTAAATACTTCCATGTTTAAACAAAGGCTTACATTTTCCAAAACTAGCTCCTTCTTCTTTCAGCCTTCCATAAAACCAACAAGGCCAAAAAGATAACATCATGTCTCTTACAACATAAAATATTGCCGATGGTAAGTGTAGGTTCAAAGTGACATGCAGTAAAATAAAATAATCGCAGTGTATCTTTATCAAGTCTCCACTAACATTATTATAATAGATATTGAGCCAAGAATTTTGTGACTGACATATTTGAGAAAAATGTCACTTTCCTTTTATTTTTATTTTAACACATCTAATAAATTGTAAAGGCAGTGCTATTTGCCAATCAGCAAATCCAGGTTAATGATGCTTAATTTGCTTTCCTGAGAGGTACACAGAAAATTATTTTCTCAGAAAGGTGTTTTAGTGATTGTAATAGTTACATTCACATTTGAATTTTTCAGCTGCTGCCGTAGGTGATGGTGATTATTTCACTCCCATGCTTTGTCTCACCCACTCAATCTGAACAACATATCTCCTAACTTGACAGAAATCTATTTTAGTTTGTCTTCTTCCCTCTCCACATGTACCGGACCTCGATTCACTTTGAAACTTAAGCAAGCATTGGAATTCAGAACAGTTCCTCTTTAATAGCCTCTCCTGAGAACTGTCTACTTTCAGGGAAAATCATTACTGGCTCGACAGTTAGATCATGCTACTTGATCATCAAATTTACCTACACCTGTTGCTTTCTAGCCAAATGTCCTCCTCCCTATATAAGAAGACCCCATTCTGTCTAAACTTTGAGATAGGCATAGATTTTATCCTCAGAATATTCTCCCTTTTGCAATGGTCTCCCTCCATTTATTGCAATCGTCTATTTGAATACAGTCTGTTCTTATCTAAATCTAGGTTTGTTTTTTATGTAATTGTCCAGAAGGTATTTGTTAGTCAATTACATGATACAGTCAGGAAAAGCATGCAGTGGTTTATCAGAAAAAAATAAACTTTCTTGTTGTTTGTGTTGCTGTAACAAAACACCTGAGACTGATTAATTTATAAACAACAGAAACTTATTTTCTTCCACAATTCTGGAGCCTAAGAAGTCCAAGATCAAGGCGCTGGCAGGTTTGGTGTTTAGTGAGTGCTGCTCCCAATATGGCACCTTGTTGCCGCATCCTCAATAGCCGAGGGATGAAAGTTGTGTCCTCACATGGCAGAAGGCAGAAGGGCAAAAAGGGTCTAACTAGTTCCCTACAGCTTTTTCATAAGGTTGCTAATCTCATTCATGAGAGCACAGCCCTCAGTGCCCTAGTCACCTCCTAACAGCTCCTCCTCTTAGTTATGTTGTATAGGGGACTCACTTTCAACATGAATTTCGGAGAGGACACAAGCATTCCAACTACAGCAACTTCAAAAAACTCATCATCAAAAAAAAAAAAAAAAAAAAATAGCTGCCAGTGCCACATCCTTAGGTCCTTAACACATACAATTTCTATATGGCTATTTAGAATATCAAGATATATATATATCCATATATGTGTGTGTATCTGTATGTGTGTGTATATAGCCTGATATATCATTAGCCTTATTTTATAGAGGAGAAAATGTATGGGTTGACCACCCAGCTAGATCAGAGTTCTAGCACTTATAAACTTAACCACTACAGCAAACTTCCTCCTAGCTACCACAAAATAATCTTAATTCTCCAGAAAATCAAAACTACCACATCATCCATCAAAAGACTGTTGTAAAGGGAGTTTTCTAAAATTCTGTTGAATTTTGATCTTGAATGTTGAACTTTTAACTGATTTGTTAAAATCGTATTTTACCATAGATGGTGGATGTTAAACCACTTTAAAGTAGTATGCAAATTAAATGTGTCTGTATGTATATTTAGACAAAATAAAATGTGAATGTGCCTACTTAGTGATATTGCAAACATTTGGGCAGCTTTAAGATAGAAATGATGGTATTAGAAACCAGCTTATTTGCTACAGCTTATCCCTGGGTTCTGTGTCAATTTGTAACCAAATACAGGTTCCACTGCTTGCCACATGCAAAACTGAATAACAAGGACATAGTGTGGTAAAAGAAAGTGACTTTATATTTTTCAAAGCTAGTCATGGGGAATGGATTTAGACTCTTGCCCTAACCAAACAGCCTCAAAATTCCAGGCAAGATGCCAGGGTTTAAGAAGGGGAAGTTTGGTGTGGAGGGCATTTGGTGGGGGTGGGGGAATGCATCTGTGTAACTTGTTCTGTTGTTTTATCTTGAGTTATTGCCATCATCTGGTGAATGGGCTGGTGCTATCTCAAGATGACCAGGCTGGAAACTAACTGTAGCCTTGAAATAATCTTCTGGTGAGGAAGAGTTCCATAGGTGCCTGGATTGGCTCAAGAGTTAGTCTTTGGAACTTCTTTTTCCTTTTTTGAGATGGAGTCTCACTCTGTTGCCCAGACTGGAGTGCAGTGATGTGATCTTGGCTCACTGCAACCTCTACCTCCTTGGTTCAAGTGATTCTCCTGCCTCAGCCTCCTGAGTAGCTGGGACTACAGGCACGTGCCTCCACGCCCAGCTAATTTTTTGTATTTTTAGTAGAGATGGGGTTTCACCATGTTAGCCAGGTCGATCTCGATCTCCTGACTTTGTGGTATGCCACCCTCGGTCTGCAAAAGTGCTGGGATTACAGGTGTGAGCCTGGCCAGTCTTTGGAACTTCTAAGCAAGCATGCATATAACTAGCTATGCTAGCAATGTAAGGGGGTGATTAGCAGAAAGAAGGAAAAAATAGTCATATTTTCATTCCTAGGCAAACAAAAAGGAAAGAGAAGGAGAAGGAGAAGGAGAAGGAGAGGGAGAGGGAGAAGGGGAAGGGGAAGGGGAAGAAGAAGAAGAAGAAGAGGAGGAAGAAGAAGAAGAAGAAGAAAAAGAAGAAGAAGAAGAAGAAGAAGAAGAAGAAGAAGAAGAAGAAGAAGAAGAAGAAGAAGAAGAAGAAGAAGAAGAAGAAGGAGGAGGAGGAGGAGGAGGAGGAGGAGGAGGAGGAGGAGGAGGAGGAGGAGGAGGAGGAGGAGGAGGAGGAGGAGGAGGAGGAGGAGAAGGAGGAGAAGGAGGAGAAGAAGGAGAAGAAGGAGAAGAAGGGGAAAAGAGGAGGAGGAGGAGAAGGAGGAAACTTAAAAATAGAGTACTAACAAATTGAGAAACAGTAGTAATTCTAAGTTTAGAGTTACTGATGTATTTTTTCCTCCTCTTATAGATTTTTAATTTTTTTTCATGTAGTTTTCTAGTTTTGAGTGTTTCTTAATCGTGAGTTCTAATTTGTGCTGTGGTCTGAGAGACTGTTACAATTTTAGTTATTTTACCTTTGTTGAGGAGTGTTTTTACTTCAAATTATGTCATCCATTTTAGATAAGTGCCATTTGGCACTGAGAAAAATGTACATTCTGTTGTTTTTGGGTGAAGAGTTTTGTAGTTATCTATCAGGTCCACTTGATCCAGAGCTGAGTTGAAGTTCTGAATATCTTTGTTAATTTTCTGTCTCTATGATCTGCCCAATAATGACAGTGACTTCTTAAAGTCTCCCACTATTGTTGTATAGGAGTCTAAGTCTCCTTGTAGGTCTCTAAGAACTTCTTTTATGATTCTGGGTGCTCCTGTATTGGATGCATATATATTTAGGATAGTTAGCTTTTTTTATGGAATTGAACCCTTTACCATTATGCTTTATAATGCTTTACCATTATACCATTTTACCATTATACCATTATACCATTATACCATTACCTTTACCATTATACCATTATGCTTTACACCTTTTTTGTATTTTTGATTTTGTTGTTTTGAAGTCTGTTTTGTCAGAAACTAGGATTGCAACCCTTATGTTTTTCTGCATACGATTTGCTTGGTAAATTTTCCTCTATCCCTTTATTTTGAGCCTATGTGTGTCTTTGCATACAAGATGGGTCTCCTGAATACAGCACATCAATGGGTCTTGACTCTTCATCAAATTTGCCAGTCTGTGTCTTTTAATTGGGGCATTTACATTTAAGATTAGCATTGTTGTTTGTGATTTTGATTCTGTCATCATCACACTAGCTGGTTATTTTGCAGACTTGTTAATGTAGTTGCTTCATAGTGGCATTGTTCTGTATACTTCAGTGTGTTTTTTAGTGGCTGATAACAGTTTTTCCTTTCCATATTTAGTGGTTCATTCAGGAGCTCTTGGAAGACAGGCCTGGTGGTGACATATTCCCTCAGCATTGGCTTGTCTTAAAAGGATTTTATTTCTTCTTCACTTATGAAGCTTAGTTTGGCCAGACATAAAATTCTGGGTTGGAAATTCTTTATTTATTTATTTTTTTACAAATGTTGTATATTGGCCCTCATTCTGTTCTGGCTTGCAGTATTTCCACTGAGAGGTTTGCTGTTAGGCTTTTCTTTGTGGGTAACCTGACTTTTCTCTCTGGCTGCCCTCAACATTTTTTCCTTCATTTCTACCTTGGTGAATCCGAGGATGATTGTCTTGGGGTTGATCTTCTTATGGAGTATCTTACTGGGGTTCTCTGGAACTCCTGAATTTGAATGTTGGCCTGGCTTGTTACATTGGGGAAATTCTCCTGGATGATATTCCAAAGTATGTTTCCAACTTGGTTCCATTCTCCCCATCTCTTTCAGATACCCCAATCAGTCAGAGGTTCCATCTTGTTACATAATTCCATAGTTATCAGAAGTTTTGTTCATTCTTTTCCATTCTTTTTTTATCTAATCTTATCTTCCTGTCTTATTTCAGAAACATAGTCCTCAAGCTCTGAATTTCATTCCTCTGCTTGGTCTATTTGCCTATTGATACTTGTGATTGCATCGTGAGGTTCTCGTGTTGTGTTTTTCAGCTCCATCAGGTAATTTATATTTCTCTCTAAACTGGTTATTCTGGTTAACAGCTCCTGTAATGTTATTTTATTATCATTCTTAGCTTCTTTGCATTGGGTTAGAACACACTCCTTTAGTTCAGAGCAGTTCATTATTACCCACTTTCTGAAACCTACTTCTGTCAGTTCATCCATCTCAGCCTTAGCCTAGTTCTGTGACCTTGCTGGAGTGGTGTTGCAATCATTTGGAGAAGAGGCACTCTGACTTTTTGAGTTTCCAGCGTTTTTGCTTTGATTCTTTCTCATCTTCATGGGTTTATCTTCCTTTGATCTTTAAGACTGCTGACCTTTGGATGAGGTTTTTTGGGGGGCATTTCTGTTGATGATGTTGCTGTTGTCTGCTTTTTGTTTTGTTTTGTTTTCTTTTAACAGGCCCCTCTTCCATACGGCTTCTGCAGTTTGCTGGGGGTCCACTTAGACCCTATTTACCTGGGTTCCTCCCACACCTGGAGGTATCACCAGCAGAGGCTGCACAACAGCAAACGTGGCTGCCTTCTCCTTCTTCTAGGAGCTCCATCATGGAGGGGCACCAACCTGATGCCAGTGGGAACACTCTTGTATAAGGTGTCTGGTGACCTCTGTTGGAAGATCTCACCCAGTCAGGAGGCACGGGATCAGAGACCTGCTTAAAGAAGCTGTCTGGCTGCCCATTGGTGGAACAAGTGCACTGTGCTTGGGGGAATCCCCATTGTCCAGACTGCCTGGACTCATCAGAGCCAGCGGCAGGAAAGACTAAGTTTGCTGAGCCATGGAGATCGCAACTACCCCTCCCCCTAGAGGTTCTGTAGCAGCGAGATCAGACTTCTGTCTTTAAACCCATGGCTAGAGTTGCTGAAATTCCTACAGGGAGGTCCCACCCAGTGAGGGGGGATGAATCTGGGAGCCACCTAAAGAAGCGATCTGGCCATAATCCGCCACAGCCACTATGCTGCACTGTGGGGAACTTCCCCCAGTCCAAACCACCCAGTCTCCCCAGCACCAGCTGGGGAAAACAGCTGGCTAGAGCTGCAGTGATGGTGGTTGCCCCAAATTTGATAATTTTCAATGTGGTAGTATTTGGTGCATATAGGATTAAAATAGTTTTTTTTTATGACAATATTGATGGAGACGTTTTCTAATCGTTTACTACAGAAAACAAGGTGGTGATGATTATCTTTATGCCCATGTTCAGTCATGCTTATGCAATGCTTTTTCTAATACATTCTTAAAGCAAAATTTCTATGATAGTACACTATTGGTTAAAATTCATTCCCACAGAACTTACATATTGCATTCTTAACTCCTAGTTTCTCCAAATGTGACCTTATTTGGAGATAGACTTTTCATAGTGATAATCAACTGAAGATGTGGTCACTCTAATCCAAGAAGACTGTTGTCCTTTCAAAAAGGAGGAAATTTGAACACAGACATGTACATTCAGGGAAAACACCATGTGATGATAAAGGTAAACGATATTGTACATTAAAGATTGCCATCAAACCACCAGGAGATGGGGAGAAGCATGGACCAGATTCTCCCTCACAGCTCTCAGAAGAAACCAATTCTGCTGACACTTCAATCTGAATCTTTTAGTTTCCAGAACTGTGAGCCAATAAGTTTCTATTGCTTATGTAACCCAATATGTTGTATCTTTTTATGGAAGTCCTAGGAAATTAATCCATGGGATATGTGCATTTTTTAACCAAATGCTACTAAATATCCTTCAAATCAATTTCACTTCTGCCAGAAGTTAGTTTTGTTTTTGTTTTTTGTTTTAAAATATCCACTTGGGGAAACTTAACTCACCAAAGAAATCACCAGGTCTAGAAGATCTTCTACTCTTAAAAGATAGAGTTGGTAAAGAAACTGTATTTCTCTCTCTCTCGGACCCTTCTTTTTAGTACTATACATACCAAAGCGTTAGGAGAATCGCTGTTTATTCTCTTAATCACAGTCACTATCTTCTCCTTCCTCAAGTCAGAATTCTGGTGACTTTTTTCTCTCTGATTTAAGGCTTACAATTATAATTAGAATTTATTACATTACTACTATATTAACACTTTTCTAAGCACTTTACATAAATTTAATTTTCAAAGCTTTTATATGAAATAGTTTATATGACTTCTAAGTTAGGGCTGAGAAAGCTCAGGCTCAGAAAATATTAATGAATGCCCAACATCACACTACAAGCAGGAATTAGAATGTGAGCCCAGCTTCTCTGATCATTACTCTCTGAACTCTCAGAACATGTGGTGGGCAGGATAATTCCCTTGCAAAGATGTCCATGCCTTAATCCCCAGAACATGTAAATATGTTAAATTACATGACAAATGGAGAATTAAAGTGGCAGATGATATTCAGTTTGCTAATGGGCTGACCTTACAAAAGAGAAATTCTTCTAATTATTTGATTGGGCCCATTGTAACTACAAGGACTTTTACTAGGGAAAGAGGGAGGCAGAAGGCTCCGGAGATGAGAGCATGACAGAACATCACAGTCAATGCAACCTTACCACATCTTGAAGAGAGAGGAAAGGGCCCACAAGCCAAGGAATGAGGATGACCTCCAGAAGCTGGAAAACTCATGAAAACAGATTCTGCCGTAGATCCTCCAGAAAAGAGCAGAGCTCTGCTAGCACTTTGATTTTAGCTTAGTGAGAACTAGGTCAGGCTTCTGACCATCAGAGCTGTAAGATAATAAATTTGTGTTGTTTTTAAGCCACTATGTTTGTAATCATTTTTACAGTATCGATAGGCAATGAGTAAGTATTCATCACTGTCTCTTTATTTGCAGATGACAGAGACACATACCTGTCTAGCTTGAGAAAAAAGTAACTTATTATCTTGTGTCAAGATAGAATGGTACTGAGGAATGACTAGAACCATGTAGGCTCTCTCTCCATCTCTGGTGTTGTATTTTCGGTGCCAGCTTCCTTCTCTTTCTCCACAAAACTCCAAGCAGATCTCAGATCCTCATTCCAACAACCAGTCAGAGGCACAAAGCCTTTGGTAGGCCAAATTTGTTACATAGTTATCCGTCCTAAAACAAACAACAGAAGCAAAGGGGCTAGATAGTACTAACATCTTGGATCCTTAGAAAACCAGACAGATGGCCAGGTGCTGTGGCTCGCGCCTGTAATCCCTGCACTTTGGGAGGCTGAGGCGGGCAGATCATGAAGTCAGGAGATCGAGACCACCCTGGCTAACACGGTGAAACCCCATCTATACTAAAAATACAAAAAATTAGCCGGGCGTGGTGGCATATGCCTGTAGTCCCAGCTACTTGGGAGGCTGAGGCAGGAGAATGGCATGAACCCCAGAGGCGGAGATTGCATTGAGCCGAGATGGCACGACTGCACTCCAGCCTGGACGACAGAGTGAGACTCTGTCTCAAAAAAAAAAAAAAAAAAAGAAAGAAAAAAAAGAGAAAACCAGAAAGATGACGTAAAGACAGTTGTAATGTGTGTCTTAGAAGATCACTCAAGCGTCTATTATTGATTCCACCTATTTTTTTGCCTTAATTGGGCAGTGACACATCTTAGTTTATGACCCCCCTTCTGTCTGTTGATGATAAATAAAATTAGAAGAAATAAAATGAAATGATGTAGAATGAAATTAGTCTGGTTATTTAGAAGAATTGGAACCTTCAATATAATCACAAGCAAAGCTTACCCTACTATAATGCATTTTCTACCTTGGCTTTAACAAATTACCACACATTTTGTAGCTTAAGCAGCACAAATGTATTCTCTCACAGTTCTGTAGGTCAGTGGACTTGGCTTGTCAAAAGGTTGAAATCCAGGAGTCAGCAGAGTTAATTTCTATCTGGAGTCTCTGGGGTTAAATCTGTTTCCAAAAACATTCAGATTGTTGGCAGCACTGAGCCCATGTGACTATAGGAATAAAGCCCTGGCCTCTTGGCTGGCTGTTGGCCAAGGGTCTTTTCAGCTTCCTGGAGGCTGCCTTACTCAATTTCCAAAGCTGGCAATGGCATTCTAGTCCTTCTCATGCTTGAAACCTCTCCTCTGCCTCCCATTTCTGCTGCATATCCCCGATTCATCTCTTCCTCCCTCTTGCGCTCTTCTTACAGATCCACATGTGTACTCTGAGCACATCTAGATGAACCAGGATAATCTCCCCTTCTCTAAGCCAATAAACTTAATGACATCGAATATAAATTTGTAATGTATTCATAGGTACGAGTGGGCATTTTTGGTGAGGGGAATGTTATTACATCTATGGCACCATCATAAATTTAGGTCAGATTTAAGATATAGTATAGGTATAGTATAAATATATATTTTATTTGCCATGGGGGAACTTTGAATACATTGGAATCTCTAGCAAAATTATTGTATATTTTATATTATTGCCCATTTTTATGGCTTAAACATTTCTTAAGTTTTTTTTTTGGTATAATAGTTATATAGGTCTATGATAGCTTTATTTATTTATTTATTTTTGTTTTTTTGCTTTGTAACATATTATGGTTATTTCTATTACAGGTATATACTGAGTTCCTATCCTGGTTAGGGTTATAGCCAGTGTTATAATGTGCTTCTGTAAGATTACGGTGTTCTTAATAAGAAATGTGTTCTAAGACGGAGATTTCCAGTTAGACACTGGTATGACTAACAGAGTATGTCCATTCGTCTTTGGCTTAAAAAAAAATGAATGTCACTCTAAATGGTAAAAGGGATAATGCAGGCACAGATACACGTTCCACAAGACTCTTAAATCTTAGTGCTGAAATAAACTCTGAGAAAGGGATAATTGCCAACTAAAAGAAAGCAGATTCCTCCAGGGCATTTATGAGAACTCACTTCCTAGCCAAAAACTGATGGAATTCATAGAGAAAAGGAGTGCCATGGTGAAAACGTTACAGTTTGTTTGTTTGTTTGTTTGTTTTTGGAAATAATCATTCTATTTCATAATTGTATTAAATGAGTAGAATTGAATCTGTTTAAACATACAGTGGTTGCAGTCTTCCAGACAATAGCATAGAGAACATTTAATAATAAGGTGATGTAAATAAGGAAAAGTAGTTCTCACATATGGTTGTATTTCCTGTGAGAATGTCATTTTTGCTCAGCGTTACATTATTCCTTTTAGATTTCAAGATAATTTATTTATTTTGTTAATGTCATTTAATACTTCTCTAGAATATTTGTGTAATTGGAAAGGTATTTTCAGTGACTTTTATTAGAACATTCTGATAATAAATATATCTATGGGAGTTAAGAAGATGTCGAGAAAATGAAAACTTGTGGGTGGATACATTTAGAAGTCCCATGAATTTGAGTAATGTACGAAGAAAAAGCAGCTACACACAGAATATGATGGTTGCAGATGCCTGAAAGCTGAACAAAGGGCACACAAACCCTACTAAGTCATTCTCAGAGTCAAAAGTTGGTCTCTCTCCCTCCCTACTAATGTTTCCAAATCTGCTCAAAGAACAAATCCCCCAATCTGTCAGAAAGACATATTACTAGTGACAGCAGCAGCAGTTTTGTAGTTGTCCAATATGAGTTATTCCACTTTCATCTCAGGGATAATGAGGCCCACCTACAATTATACTACTACTCCCTGATATGTTTCACTTTCAAGCAATATACATTTTTTACTGAGGTGGTAAATGTGCTCTGTTTTACTAAATAGCTATATAAGGATTTACTTTGAAGGAAATCTTTGTTTTGTGGGATTGGAAGAAAAGAAGAATGTGTTTCTTTTTTAAAAAAACTAATAGTCTTCTATCCTACAGTGACATAATCGTTCGATAGATTCTGAAGTCGTGGGAAGTTTAAAAAAATATTTTTGATTAAATTATTTTTGTGATCATAAACCTTTCCATTATATATAATATTTACCTTTCATCTGATAGCCTTCCAAATTTTATATTCGTTGAAGTTTACAAATATTTTATTAATGGAAACAAATGGGGTGTGCAGAGAATGCTACTAGCTGTTGAGATGAAAATTGTTTTATATATATTATATATATGAATACAAGCTTTTATATGCAAGCAAATTTCTAGAAGTTTACACAATTATTTGTATCAATCAGGGTCCAAACAAGAAACAGATGGCTCACTCAAATTAGAATAATTTGATGAAGGTTTATTTACCAAGAAATTAATTACAAAAGTGTGGATGTGTATAGGAAACTGAAAGAAAGGAATAGTGCAAAATTCTTGACTATTAGTAGCAGGACTGTTATCACACGTAAGGGTGAAGGGATTTTTTAAAAAATGAATGAGGCTTCCAAATGTTGAAAAGAGGAAGAATCTAATAGAACAGGTTGTCGTTAGAGGAACAAAGACAACCTAAGGTGCTCTCACTTAGGCAACAAGAATAAGGACCTTGACCTCATTCTCATTTCTCTCTTCTTCATCTGAACCCAACAACCAATCCTGAGAGGCCAAGTGTCCTGTCCATATATGGTTCATATGAATCAGCTTCTCAGAAAACACACACACAGGGAGGAGGGGGCATATAGCATATTGGGAGAGGCAAATGGAAGAAATGTACCACCTAACTTTTAACTATGCTTCACTAGGTTTCTTGCAGTGCACTCAATGTCATGAATAGCTTTGTCATCCAGAAATTTTTACATTTTTAGCTCTTAATTACTTATTACAAATGGCTCATAGCAAGTGTTTGCCAGTAAAGAATGAACAACATTGTAGTAAATAACTTCTTTTAGAAAACCTTTCTTTTTCTTCTGGCCTGAATTGAGTTACAGTGGTGCATTTCTTAACAATAGAGACATATTCTGAGAAATGCATTGTTAGGCAATTTCACCATTGCGTAAACATCATAGAGTGGACTTACATAAACCTGGATGGCATAGTTTACTGCACACCTAGGCTATATGATATAACCTATTATTCCCCGGCTACAAACTTGTACATGTTACTGTAGTGAATATTGTAGGTCATTGTAATACAATGGTTTTTGTGTAACTAAACATATCTAAATATAGAAAAGGTAAAATATACAGTATAATTTTATGAGAATGAAATATCATTATGATGTGTTTGACTATATTTCATTAATATTTTCTGAAATTACTTTCAATAGACAAAAAATCAATATTTTAAAGGGTAAACATTACCAAAGTGATTTAGGGATAATTTCTCTTTTTCTCCAGAGAAAGTAGAGGAATTGCTCATGTTAAGAACATCATATTGGTTTAACAATTTGTTTGTATATTTTGACATAGTTCTTATAGTATGCATTGTGGTTACCTAATGGGCTCTCCTAATTTTATTGCAGAGAAGAGTTCATCTTCTGTGCTCAAATGTCAAACCGAAATTTCAATCTAGCTCTGTTGATAGATTATTATTTTAGTCCATTTTGGCCTGCCAAAGCTATATGAGAGAATACTGAAAACTGGGTAATTTCCAAAGAATGGAAGGTCATTGGCTTACAGTTTTAGGAATTGGGAAGTCCAAAATCAAGGTGTCAGAATCCGGTGAGAGTCTTCTTGCTGTGTCATCCCATGGTGAAAGGTAGAAGGGCAGATACAGAGAGAGAAATAGAGAGAGTAAACTTCTTCCCTCAAGCCCTATATAATGGCATTGATTCATTCATGAGGACTCCACCCTCATGACATAAACACCTCCCTTTAGACCCCAGCTCTCAACATTGTTCCATTGGGGATTGACTTTTAATGTGAGTTTTGGAATGAACAAAATCATTCAATGCATATCACTTATGTAATACTAAAATATGAAAATTACATAAAAGAGAGGAGTTAACAACTTGGTTTCAAATTCTACCTCTGTTACATTAATTGCATGTTTTTAACAAGTCACTTAACTTCTCTAAGCCTAGCTTATTTTTTGTTAATACAGAGTATCATTAAATTATTTTCTCATAAGGGCTGAAGTGTGATAAACATAGTCAATATCTGAGAAAACACTCAATTAACATAAGCTAAATAATTATTTTGGAAAATGAAGTACAATTTACAGTTCTCTCTCTCTCTCTGTCTTACACACACATACATACACACTCACGTGTTCACAAACACGGAGTATAAGCTGGTTCTACTGGCCTTGCTCATGATGAAATGCAAATACATTGTTTTGCAAGATATGGGCAGCCTTCACTGTTTGTTCATTGAATTGAACTACTGAAAATATTTTAGCAAATCCCACCAAAAAACTTCAGAAATTAAAACTTTTGTCCGTATGAAAGGTTTCAGACATCAATGTAGCTGTTTCACCTTGAATTCTTCCTTTTCTTTTCTTCTGTTCTGTAGATAATACAGTTTTGAGCCTCCTTTTCCTAACACAGGCAATTTTGGCAGGAAGAAAAAGCAGAAGTTGTTTGCGGGACCCTCTCTTTTTGACATTTGTTTTCTAAAACCAAAACTACTGAAGAAATCAGTCTCGCTTCCCTGAAGGAAGAAGAGACAGAAGGAGACATGGACAGAAAGAATTTCCTTCAGGCTAACAAGAGAATTAGGAGAATAGAGAAAGCAAATAGAAGTGTAGATCTGTGATTAGGACAATCAATTGGGATATTTAATCCACTTTGAAGAGGTTTTCCAGAAAAGTATCAGAAACTCGAAGTGGAAACATTTTATGGTTGCCAGCTCTGGTAAAGATTTATAAGGTAGACAGGCATCAGGACAGAGGAAACGGAGAGAACCATGTGAAATGAACCTGTGGGTTTCCAAGAGGGAAGCAGTGCCCACTGATGATCAAAAACTACAGAGTACTATTCGTGTTAACTTATTTTTTATTTTTTATTTTTTTTTTGCTGCTGTCCATGGCCAAAGTTGAATTTTCTACCTGAAAATAAGGAGACACATACCTGAAATTAAATTACTTTTATAACTAATGACATTGAAAATAACATAATATAATTCTTGCTTGTGAAGAGTGAGCCTTATCTCATACATTTGAAGAGTCTATGCCTATGGTTTAAGGCAGTGGTCCCCAACCTTTTTGGCACGAGGGACCTGGTTTTGTGGAAGACAATTTTTCCGCAAATGGGGAGTGAACATTAGATCTCCCGCATGCGCAGTTAACAATAGGGTTCGGGATCCTATGAGAATCTAATGCCAAGGCTTTCCGAAGGGGGGCGGAGTTCAGGCAGTAGTGCTAGCTCACCCATCACTCACCTCCTGCTGTGTCGCCTGGTGCCTTACAGGCCATGGACTGGTACCTGTCCACGACTGGGGACCTCTGGTTTAAGGGCTTCAGTAAGTGAGAGTAACAGGTAAGAAAAATATCACTTTAGGTCAAAAGCGTTTTACCCGGATGTTCACTATCCGGAAAAGCTAATAGGGGTACATACTATGCCTACGCTGAACTTTAGTCAGGCATGCCACTCAGGTTTTATAGTGTTTGTTTTGTTTTGTTTGAGACAGGTTTTCACTCCGTCACCCAGGCTGGAATGCAGTGGCACAATCACAGCTCACTGCAGCCTCGACCTTCCGGGATCAAACGATCCTCCAACCTCAGCCTCTCAAAGTCTGGGATTACAGGTATGAGCCACCACACCCAGCTGTTGTTTTGGTTTTATCTGTGAATTTGTATGTTCAATTAAGTTCTGCCTTCACACTGCGGGGTAATTTTCTTCAAGTGTATTTTTATACCTTTACTAAGCATTTTTTAAAAATACAGCTTTATTGAGTTGTAATTAATATACAATCTATGACACACATTTAGAGGTACAATTTGCTAATATATACAGTAATCCTACAGTATCCATGGGGAAATTGGTTCCAGGATTTCCACAAATAACCAAAATCCACAGATGTTCAAGTTCCTGATATAAAATTGTGTAATATTTGCGTCTAACTCACACATCCTCTCATATATTACAAATATGATTACAAACAATAGCTAATAATTACATATAATAGTTAATAATTTGCTATCTCTAGATTACCTGTAATAGCTACTACAATGTAAAAATTGTTATTTTTTTATTTGTGAAATTTTTAGTTTTGTGTTGTAATTTTGTATTTATTTTCAAATGGTGTTAATGAATGGTTGGTTGAATCTGTGGATGTGAAACCTGTGGATACGAAGGACTGACTGCACACCCACAAACCCATCATGAAAATCAAAATAATGGACATACTGATCACTCCCCAAAGTTTCCTCATTTTCCTTTGTGATTCACCCTCCTGTTTCTCCCACTCGTTTACCACCCTACCAACAGCTTCTCTCTTCCCGCAGGTAACCTCTGGTGAGTTTAAGCCATGATAAATTAGTTTGTATTTTCCAAGTTTTACATAAATGTGACATTACAATATAAATGCTTTTTTTCTCAGACTTCTTTCACTCAGCATAATAATTTTGAAATTTGTCCATTTTCTTATGAGTATCAATTATTCATCCTTTTTCTTGCTGAGTTGTATTTTCTTTTATGGCTATACCAATCTCTCCTTATACATTTAGCTGTTAATGGATATTTGAGTTGCTTCTAGTTTTTGCTTTTTAAAAATAAAAAGATTATGAACATCTGTGCGCAAGTGCGTCTGTAGGCTTATACTTTCTACTCCCCTAGGGGTAGAATGGCTACTTTCTATGATCACGTATGTTTAACATTTTAAGAAACTGCAAAACTCTTTTCCAAAATGGATGTAATATTTTACATTTCCACTAGATGTGTGAAAAATTTCCAGTTTCTTTTCATCTTCATCGACACTTGGTATAGGTAGCCTTTTTAAAATTTATTTATTTATTTATTGAGATGGAATCTCGCTCTGTCACCCAGGCTGGAGTGCGGTGGCGCGATCTCGGCTCACTGCAAGCTCTGCCTCCCAGGTTCACGCCATTCTCTTGCCTCAGTCTCCCTAGTAGCTGGGACTACAGGTGTCCACCACTACGCCCAGCTAATTTTTTGTATTTTTAGTAGAGACGGGGTTTTACCGTGTTAGCCAGAAGATTCTCAATCTCCTGACCTCGTAATACGCCCGCTTCGGCCTCCCAAAGTGCTGGCATTACAGGTGTGAGGCACTGCGCCCAGCCACTAGGTAGCCTTTTTAATCTAGCCATTCTAATATGTGTGTGGGCTTATTTCATTGCGTTTCCCTGATGACTAATGATGTTGGAGCTCTTTTCACATGCTTATTTGCTATCCATATATACTGTTGCAAACTATCCATTTTTTTGTCTGTTTCAAATTGTATGTTTGTTGTTGTTGTGTTATTACTGAAGTTTTATAATTTTTATATATATTAGACGTAAGTTCTTCATTAGATATGTGATTTCCAAATATTTCCTTTTGATTTATGGACTGTATTTCACTCTTATCAATGTTTTCAAAGAGAGTAAGTTTTAAATTTGATAAGTAAGTTATCAACTTGTTATATTTGGATTATGAAATAGAAAACAAAAAAATACAGAAAATTAAATTAAAGCTGGTTCATTGAGATAAATAAAATTGATAAACCTGTAGCCAGACTCTTCAGAAAAACAAATAGAGAAGACACAAATTACTCATCTTAAGAATGAGAGCAGGACCATGCTTACAGGTTCTAAAGATACTAAAAGAAATATAACAGAATATTGCGAACAATTTATGGCTATACATTCAACATCTTTACGGAGTGGTATAAATTCCGTGAAAGACACGAACTTTCAAAGTTCACTTAGAAAGAGAAAACATGAATAGCCTTAAACGTATTAAGGTAACTGAATTTGTAGTTCAAAACATTCTCACAAAGAAAACTCCAGACTTAAATGGCTTTCTTTATAATTTCTACAAACATTTAAAGACATAAGACCAATTTTATGTAACTCTTTCAGAAAATTGAAGATGAGGGCATACTTTCTAACACATTCTATAAGGCCAGCATTACCCTGAGGACAAAACCAGAAAAAAGACTTTGTATAAAAAGAAATCGAGATACCCTTTATGCATTTAGACATGAAAATTCTAAATAAAATTTAGCAAATCAATTTCAACTGTATATAGTGAATAAAGATTTAACTCTTGACCAAGTGCAAAAAAAAAAAAAAAAAAATCATCCCAGGAATGCAAGGTTGATTTTGCAATAAAAACCAATGAATACAATTCACAATAATGACAAACTAAACATTAAAAACCAATGATCCTCTCAATAGATGCAGAAAGAGCGCTTGAACAAATCTAACATATCTAGTAACAACTTTCAGCAAATTAGGAATAGATGGAAACTTCTATTGCCCCATGGCTCACTTATGCTTTTTTCACTTTTAAAATTATGTATTTCTCTCAGTGTCTTTTATGAAGTTACTGTCATAGTTTTTAAATTTTACAAATTTTTTCTTCCGCAATGTCTATCTGCCATTACTTCCATCTAGTATATTTTCATCTAATGCGTTGTAGTTTTCATCTCTAAAAGGTAGTATATACCTCTACTTAACTTTTTAAACTCATAGAATGCAGTTTTAATAACTGGTTTTTAAGGTACTTTTCTGTTAATTGTAAAGTCTGTGACAGTTCTGATGTAGTTTCAAATGTTTAATTTTTCTCCTCATTGTGTGTCTCATTTTCCAGTTTCTTGAACTTTGTTCTGAGATGCAGCTAAGTTATACAAAAAGAGTTTGATCTTTCAATTCTTGCTTTTAAGGTTTGTTAGCTAGGACCAAAGCAGTATTTGGCGTGGAAATAACTCTTTCTCGCTATAGAGACAAGATTTTTTTTTCAGTATTCTATCCAATAGCTATGAATTATGGAATTTCTCCAGGCTGATTAGTGGGAAAAGGCATTATTCCAGGCTCTTTACATAATCTGTTCCCACTAAAGTTTTCTAGTGGTTCTGCTCTGGCCTCAGGTAGTTTCCTCGTGTATCTGTGCTGATCAATACTGCATACGAGGTGTAGGGTAAGGGGAGAAGGGATGTTTATACATATTTTTGCAGCTTTCTCTCCCCTTCTGTTCTGGAAACCCTAGTCACATTGGCTTCCAAAGATGCCTGGCATCGTCTCCTCAACTCAGAAAGTCTAACAGGCTCCACTACCACAGCCTGGAAACTTTAGGCTATAGGCTGGGGCCATCCTGGAGCTCACTTTTTTTCCGTCTTTCCTTGTCTGTTCAGTATCTTATAAACCATGGTTTCAATATTTTGTCTATTTTTTAGTTGTTTCACATAGGAATGTAAATATGGTCTATTTTATTCCATCTTTTTCAAAAGTAGAAATAAATACACTTCTTTTTCCATTTTTTACTAATTATGGCACAGATGGCTTAATGAATATCTGTTGAACATATAGTAATGGTCAGATTCTATGCTATTGTATGTCATACAAATTATATCAAAGTGGTAAAACTATGGAATAAAAAAGAAAATGTATTATTTTATCATTTTTTCTACTTTCTTATTTACTTTGTTTATGTGTATATGATTCTGGGATGCAGTTATACAAAATAGGACACGTATTTTTATGTGTTCACATCTTTCTCTGAAGGAAAAGATATTTTCTGACACATTATTAATCCCTTTGTTTAAAACCTCAAATCTAGAGAGTTGAATGAATCATAATATTCATGTTATTTTATCATTGTTGGTTCATTCAATTACCCTCTCTTCCTTCATTCCTCCTTCTCTCCCTCCCTCAAACATCCGTCTTCCTGTCCTTTTCTTCCTTTCTTCTCTATTCATAGGTGTTTTTCTTCCATTCCTCCTCAGAAATAACATAAAAATATATTTAGTATGCATTTACTTTTACTTGTTTTAAAAAATATGTATATAGATTACATGCAAATATTTTTAATTTAAATAAATAATAAGGTGCTTTGTATGATTTTTTTTGCTTTTTTTTTGTTACTTAGAACTGTATTTATAAGATCCAGCCATGCTCTGTTATGTGCGTGTGCATCTCTGTGTGTGTTTTTCTCTTAATTGCTATATGTTGTGTACCCACTATACTTCGCCACCTGCTTTCCATGTGATGGACACCCAGGTTGCCAGTAACTCTCTACTATCTCATTATGCTGTGTATTGAACGTCCTAATAAATGACCCTTTCTGGATCTGTGTAAGAAATTCTGCATTGTGTATTCCCAGAACAGACTTCCCTGGACAAAACATATGCATAAGAGTTATTTGACTTTGTATTGGCTGGTTGTTATCCAGAATGATTCTGTAGTCTACAGTGACACCACCAGTGCTTGAAAGTTGCTGTATTCTAGCGTGCATGCACATACCTGGAATGAATCCGTTTTTAAAGTTTTGCCAGAGAAATAGGTATAAGCTAATATTTCACTGTTGCTTTCATTTGCATTTTTATTTCAAATCACTTGTGCATCTCTTCATACACTTATTAGCACTGAAGTCTTTCTCTTCTGTAAATGACACTTTCTAACCTTTGCTCATTTGTCTGTTGGAATTATTATGTAAATTTTGTTGATTTTCAAAATCTCCTTGTTATATGTTTTTCATATATTTATTCTTTGCCAATTTTTAAATATGTAAATATAATCTCCCATTCTGTCATCCTTCTAATAGCTTTGTTTATAGTGCTGTTCACTAACAGAAATTGTTAATTATGATGTAATTCAGTTAATACTCTTTTAGATGGTGATGAAAAGTTTTACATAGGAACTTCTCCCTAGCTTAGAGATATTTTCTACATTTCCTTCTACTAACTTCGTAGCTTTTTCTTTCTTTTCTGTAATCTAATTGGAGTCAATTTGGTATTACATAGAGACATAGCTTTAGTTTTTTTCATATTGTGAACCAGTTTTTATAGATTGAACCATGTATTCTTGTCCTTTTGATTTGAGTAACACATTTATGGTATTTTATGTTCCCATACACATAGTTTTACCTCTAAACTCTTAATCAATTCAATCTATTTACCTATCATTCAGCCAAGCTGCACTGTTCTAATTACTGGGCATTTGTGATATGTATTAGTTATTTATCTTATATGTTTAAGCTTCCTTTTATATTTTCAAGTCTTCCTTCAGCCATCTGGGAGTTTCTCAAAATCTGATATTCAATCCACCAATTTCCTCTTCACTGCATCTTTGCTATTATGAGCTGTATATATTTTGCTCTTATTTCACCCACTACAGTTTCATATATGATATTTCAGATTGTTGGTTACTGCTAATATCTTTATTTTCCTATTTAAAACCATTGCCTGTTGCAATAATTTGGCTTCACATTTGCATTTGTCAAGGTCTTTTAGAGTGTTTGTCCTTCTCAGATATCTAGGTTTTGGTCTCTGAGCTCAAGTTACCTTAAGGTTATCAGCTATAATCTGCTAATATGCATTGAGTAAGGCTGCAAAGTCAGACCATTTTTTTTCTGACAGTCTCAGTCAGTTTGATTAATACTATTTTATGTCAGTCCTTCAGAAAAATCTTACAATCTTAAAATAATGCCCAAAGAGTACTCAGTTGACAACTGTTTTCTCCAACTTCTCACCCCTGCCAGGCTTCTTAAATGCACTGATGAAACCTCAGGACACTAGCACAGATGGCCTAGGCTACTGCTTAGGGTTTTGTTCTGAAGAAACAGTATTGCCAGGAGTCCATGCAGGAACAAAATTTAAAACAATTTCTCTAACCTCTCTGTAGGTTCCAGGGGAAGTATTTGTTAGATGACAGCCGTGTTCTGCCTAAGCACACAAGTCCAAAACAACATCTGATCTTCCCGTGGATGTCTTGTGTTGTTGCTTAGTTACCGTTATTGTTATTGTTTGATTGATTAGTTCTTAGCGTCCGTGTTTCCCGCCTGCCTTTAATTTCCCCAGCACTGAGTTTTGAGGAGGGAGTCATAAACTCCTGCTGTGTGCTATCTTTTCAGGAAACTGTTAAAGTTTCTTCTCATCCGTCTTTCTTGTATTTGTGCCAGTGGACTGAGGCAGAAATAAAAAACTTATTTCGCCATATATTCATAGACTTTTAACACATGTTAATTAACTTCTATAAAATTTTGCTATTTATTTTTAGCCCCAAATTGATTTTTTTTTTTAATTTAAGGCATGTTGTATTTCCAGATGTGCTCATCATACTTGGCATGCTGTGTAGAAACTAAGATGCATCCTCACTAACAGTAGTGACTATTTTAATCAGTATTTTGTTCTGAAAAATTATTTAATTTAGTCTTTATATTAAACTATTATTTTAGATATTATTTTTTGCCACTTTTTCCATGAAAAAATTATTAGATAAATAACTTTTCTTGAATCCCAGAGCTTTCATTTGAACCGAGATCTGAACTAGTCAGTATCTAGGTTTGTAGTCATTACAATCTGTTGTCCTCTGGTACTGAGTAAACACTGGCAAGCATTTATTGGTTAAAAGTAAGAAGGAAGAATGAAAGAGAAAAAGAAAGGAAGGAAGAGAGAAAAGAAGAAAGGAAGGAGGAAAGAAAAGAAGGAAAGAAGGAAGGAAAGAAGGAAGGAAGGAAGGAAGGAAGGAAAGAAGGAAGGAAGAAAGGAAGAGAACTAAAAAAAAAAAGATAAAAGAAAGATATTCTGTACCTCTTTTTCTCTACCTTAGTTGCTGCATATCACAATTTATTTTCTAAGCTCTATTTCCCAACAGAATTAATACACTTTACCAAGCATAACTTTATTTCATCTCATGCTACCCACTGGGTCAACACCAGAGGTATATGAAAACAAAGGCCTGTCCTACTAATCCTGATGAAGATGAAGTCTTCATACTAAGATCCAGGACCAATTAATTACAGTACTAACGCTTTGGTGTCCCAATATATGTTTACAGACCACTGCATACTGATGGGAACTGCTGTTCTGCTGTTGAATGTCATGTACATTATTCATAATGCATGGCAGTAAGACTGAATCATTAATATCTCAATATCACTAATAATTCACCCTCCCCTTCCACATGCCAATATAGAATTTGGAAATTCTTTTTGATCCATGCCCAAAGCGCATATCACACTGTGCAAGACTTCCGCATTCTGAAGGATATATGCATACTCTATAAATCTGAAACATGGCTATTGTGAATCTTATAACTCAGCAATTATTTATTCCAAGATCCTATAAATTTTTAAAAAATTAAAAAGTTTACATATATATCTTTTTAAAATTGGAGATAGTTGGTGCAACTTTAGTAAACTACTCATTTGAAAATAACTACTATTGAACTTAATGTGCAGCTGAATGTATGTGCAGAAATTTACTCCCTTGACAATGCAATTTGAAAGCTGACTTCTTTCAGAATTAGACAGACGGTAACATATGGGAAGGTATTTTTTAGTGAGGGATAGAGCCCTCAGTCCTTAAATGACTCTCTGAGATTTAATACTTTTTTTTAAAAAAAAAAAAAAAGAAGGGGAGGATATTTTTCCTTTCCCAATTAGATAATAGTAGCATACCATTTATTATTATTTGAAAATCCATAGTTTAAGTTAAAAGATTATCTGCCTCATTTTAGCCAGTGTCATCTTTTATCTCCTATTAATATTGATGAATATTCCTTCAATAGGTAAAGCATCTATGCCATGGTAGCAAAATACATGATCTCTCTAGAATACTGATTTTTGATCTAAAGTCATGTAAGCTACTGTTGTAATTATGAGGTCACAATTAATTAAAGAATAATATGAATTATATATTTATAAGACATTGTCAGTATTTCCTGAATTCTAATTGCAAAGACACAAGCTGCCTTGCCTATTCTTATATCTAGTAGGGATTATAATTGATATTAAAAAGACAGAAAACACAAAAGCACAGGGAGGGACTAGATGTAGAATCCCAAAATAGTACTCTTGTCAAAGTAACTTCAAATTATAGTGACAGGCAAGAAATATAAAAATAGACATATGGAAATAGCCAAGTTGATTAAAAAATGGGTTCTGAATTAGTGCCATTTGGAGGTTAATGTCAAATTCTGATTCTGTTCTGACATATAAGGAAATGTGTTATATTCTCACCCTAGGCCATTTAGATATCCTTTGTCTAATGGTACCCAGGATTTCCAGGGAGTCATTTTTATTCCTCTTGAGAGCCCAGTAGCCTACAGCATAAAGACCCACGTCAACCCTTAATAGAAATTCATCCCAATATGACCAAGGCATGATTATTTCACTTGTATGTACAGGAGAGCTCCCTGCTGTTCTGGGCATTGTGAGAGTCATTGTTACTCACTCTCCCTGAGGTTGTAGTGTTGTTGTTTTGTTTTTGTTTTTGTTTTTGTTTTTTTCCCTTCCATTAACAGGAGAACATTTCAATTCAGTTTGTGTTTCTCTAGTCACTGAGGTGACATTACCACTACCTTTAGCACTTTGAAATGGTTGCAGTCAAGTCTTAGATCACAATCCTCCCACCATTACTAAAAGTAATGGTTTTCAAACAATGCAACTGTGAGAGAGAGCTTGGGAATTACCGAGGAAAGGAAAGGTGGGAAAGTAGTTCTATCGAAAGGTAAGGAGGATCTCCTGTGACTGTAAAACCTCCTTTATGCAATGAATGCACCCCAAGTGGAACTTTCCCATTGACAAGCTGAAGGTATTTCTGAGACTGGGATAGTCAAGTGACAGAAATTCATTTCTTCCAAATTGAAGTGAATTGCTAAAGCTACTGCCTGAAAGAATGGCCTCTTCAGAAGACAGGGCAGAAGAGTTTAGCTGGGTTCCTCCTCCCACTGTGCGGTTAGCAGAGCTGTTATCCATTCCTACCCCCACTAGGAACAGCCCCTTGGAGCCACAAGGGGAGAATAGGTTCAATATGGTAGTGCTATTCCGCTGAGGAGGCCAGTACTTATCCCTTGTCACAGCATGAAATGCGTGTTATGGCTCTCTATATTTGATTCAGCTTCATCTTTTCCCAAATAATCTAGATTGTTGTATACATATGAACAAATACGTGCGTGAATTTCATTTAATTTAGCCTTTAGCATATGTGCAAAAATATAAAGTGCCAATGCCTAAAGTGATTTCCTCATGGGGCTTGAAATACATTTACCAGATACTTGTACTTTGCTATAGTCTGAAGGACAGTGTCTCTAGGTTGACATTTCTTCCTGATATTTTGCACAGGTTGGCTGAAAAAGGTTTAAAAAAAGTGACAGTCAAGCATTTCAGCATTCCTTGATCCCACTCAGAGCAATAGTTAGAATTTTATTCCGTTTTTTTCCCATGGTATGAATATGGATTCTCAGCATTAACTACGGTTTTCCATGATCACCCAAGGGATATTACCTCTGTTTTTCTTAAAAAGAAAAAAAATAAATAAAATATTATATAAAGATAACCAGTTTCATAAATCCACCAGAATAACAATCCTATGTATATCTAATTTTTGTGCATTTATCTACATAGTTTTGTAATGAATAGATCTATCTTGGTGGGTTTAATTATATTTCTTCTATTTTATAACTGTTTTTCAGATATCAGAGTAGACATGCAAGTACTCTCAGATGATTGGGATACAGAGCAAGACTAATTCATAAAAATGTTTAGGAAAGACAAAAAAATTAATCACGTCAAAAATGTTGATGAATGAATCAGTCATCAAATTCTGATGTGTGTAAGTCACGTTGGTATGAGCTGGCTTTAACTTTACCTAGTTCATATAATAGTTTTTACACTGAACCTGGACTACAATCTTTTGTAAGTGCAGACACTCCAAATAAAATTCTAAAATTATTCATGATTAAAGCTCTGGATATTAAAATGGAATTCCTCCCCTTGTTTTACTGTCTTAATCAGATAACGTAGGTGCCATTCCCAGATCCTACTTTGCTAACTTTCTCATTCAAGTTCTTCACTGAATCTGTGGTAGTCATCAAATGTTACATGTTAGTCATAGAAAGACACAATTTACCTACTCTAAGATTCCATCCAACTTTAAAATTCTAAGATGAACCAGAAAAACTATCAGCATAAAAGTAAATCGAAGATAATATTGGGCACATTTATTTGTTCTAATCACTATGCTTTCATAGAGAAGGTCACCTCAATGACATTTAAAGTGGAAATGAAAATTTAAGTTTTAGGTGAGATAACATCGGTGTCAACAGCGATCCCGAGTTCATGAGAAAAGTTTTCATCAGAGTGGGAAGTAAATGAGAGAAATCAGTCTTATCCAAGCCTTTTTTTCCAGAGGTCAAGTGAGGCTTACAATGGTGAGTAGCATATGAGTTTGATCTTGAGCTCTCCTGACATGGTTTTTGAGACAAATTATCAGTAAACTGGAAGGGTCAGAAGAAAGGCATCGAGGAGAAGAGGGAAGGCTAATTTAATTGCCTTTGTTCCTCAGTGACATAGCTTAAATTGAGCTTGCATTTCTGAGAGCACAGGGATATTTGCATGCTTGGATTTTCATAAATGGAAAATGAACTCAAAGCACCTGGCCTACAGATAACATATCACTTTATATTTGAAGGACAGAAAATACAACTGGGAGGCATGGGAATCTGAAAATTCTTCTTCTTTCTATCATTTTTCTCCTGACTTTGGGTGGCGGGATGGTAGTGAAATTCAGTTTAAATGTAAAATAAAATGTAGCAAATATAATTAAATACAATTAAAGAGTTAAAAGTAGAAAGCCAAAATACATACACTAAATATATATTCTTGAGGAAGAGTTATAATTCATGGCTGTGAACAATTACGGAAATCAGTTTACTCCCTGGTGATTCATTTATGTGTGTATTAAACAAAGGCATATTAAAGATCCTTTGAATCTGGTTTGTATCTAGACACATTCTGGCACTGATATGTTATTCAGAAGATACTTTGACTGTATAACTAAATTTATGATGAATTGAGGAAATACCAGGGTGGTGATTCTATGCTGTTCTAGGAAAATAAAGACAAATTGGAAAATCTCCAATAATATTTAAAGGTTGAAAGACTTGGAACTCTTTCACTAAAAATCTGGTGGTACTGTGATCTCCTGGAGGTGGAGATAATTAAAACACACACACACACAAAGGCAATTTCCAATCATTGCTTCCAAATCCTCCAGCAAATTTAGATTCTATTTGAGTTAATTTCTTCCACATTTCTTAGAGTTTGTTGTCACTGAAGTCCTCTATCTATGATCATTGTTTGAGATTTTACTAATGCTTAATTGCATCTAAGTAATGAAAGGTTAATAAAGCCATTATAAATATAATGAAAACTACAACTTTGCTGTAGATGTAGATAATTAATTGTTTGTGAAACACTAAATTGTAATTCAGTGGCATTTATGAACAATATAAATGTATAAAATTCAAATAAATGAAACATCAGTAAATGTGATCTATTGCTGCAACTTGAGGAGGGAATAATTAATAGCGTCTTTTTTTTGTCTGCTGAAGTTGGGAACCAATTAAGAAACACAGGGATCAGACAGATAGAGATCAAAAGAGCATCGAGAATACTGATAACACCTAAATTAGAGAATGTGTCTTTTAGTTTATTAGCCACGTTGACTTGCTCAGACTATAACCTGAAGTTGAACTTGCTCAGCCAGTTCCAAGTATTGCTGGGAATTTACAAGACATCTCAATGGGGTCCTGCTCTTTTAAAGATTTAAGGAATGTGATGCAGAGAGTATGTGCTTTTTGCTAGTAGGCATATTCCAGTGACAAAGAGGCTGGGTCACACTTATTACTTATCTTCCCTCAAAATCACCCATGGGAAGTTATTTCTCTCATGGGCAAGAGTGAATATAAAGTCAGAAAGCAATCCCTATTTTACTCTATTGGAAGCATTACTATTACTATTATTATCAATGGAAATTTAAAAAATAATAATAATAGGAACAATCACCTCCTGAGATATTTAAAGACACTCACGTTTGGAATTAAGGAGATGAACCATCTGAATATTCTGTTTCAACCCTGTGGTCCCAGTTAGACTGGTAGAATAAATATGGATAGGATAATAGCTACTTTGTATTACCTTCTCACTTGGGCATTCTTTTAACTGGGTTACAAAAGAAGAAGACAATTAACAAATGCTTGAGCTATTGTTATTAAATGTTTAACAGCTAGTCATTTAACTCCAGATTCCATTGTCTGCTATGCTAGGCGTATGCAAAGAGAAGGACTGGGATGTGCAACCTAGATGTCACATTTCAAAACTGTCCCTGTAGCCTGTCCTCATGGGCCTTTGCTTGTCTAATGTGTTTGATGGGTTGAGGAAATGAGAGACAAAGGAGTTCACAAGGCAATGAGGGAAATCTATGGTGCTTTTCTGAGAATAGTTGCAATGAAACTCCATTTATTCCTCAGCTAAGATTTTGAATAGAGACAATAACATTTGGATTCTGTTAAACAATAATGCTGGGATAGGAGGCTTATCTCACAATATTTGCTGAGGGATGGACAGGATGACTTGTAAATGTGAATGAAATGTATAAAACTGAATACAAAGTGAAGCATTTAGGGTTTATTAAACTTGTGTTGTTGTAGTATTAAGTTGGAAGGGCATGACAGATACAGAAATCATCTTTTTTTTTTTTGAGATGGAGTCTCACTCTGTCATTCAGGCTAGAGTGCAGGCTCACTGCAACCTCCACCTCCCTGGTTCAAGCAATTCCCCTGCGCAGCATCCCGAGTAGCTGAAATTACAGGTGCATGCCACCACGCGTGGCAAATTTTTTTGTATTTTTAGTAGAGATGGGGTTGCACCACGTTGGCCAGGCTGGTCACGAACCCCTGACCTCTGGCAATTGCCTGCCTTGGCCTCCCAAATTGCTGGGATTACATGCATGAACCACTGCACCTGGTCAGAAATTATCTTTTATGCAAAGTTCATTAAAGCTGAACAAAAGTGACATATTCATGTTACCTGGGGAGACTACCAATGCACTGTAAATACTGTATGGGCAATAAATATATAATTATTAAGATAATTGGGAAATGGACGCCATATTGAAGATCATTGACATTGTTGTACCATAGACTTTGAGATGGCAAAATATCAGAAGAGAACTCTAGCTCTTATTGGATTGAATTACTGAAATATTGATACAGGTAGTTAGGGATGAGTGGGGCAGGAGAGGGCTCTCCCCTCCTACCCACTAGAAATGTCCGGTGATGGTTCAGCAAATATCACATTGCCTTTCTAAAAATGATAATTCCGCAGCACCAGGGAGAGGCCATTTCCTGACGGTCCGCACCTGTTAAGATCAAAATGTTAATTGAAAACACCACCCAGGGAGAAACAACTTCCTGGGCATGCGTGTTAAGAGATAAAAACGGTGAAGTATGATCTTCTGGGGCACATTCTCCCAGAAAAGGGAAGAAAGCCTTGGATGGGCATGAATGTAACTCCCTAAACACAATGCGCGTGCTCACTTCTGAAGGGTAAGGAAAGCGCTGAGAATGCGGAAAGCTCACCCTAGGAGAAGAATCAGGGGAAAGAGACAAGCTTGACTTTCTACATAAACTTCTGTTCCTGCTCTACTACTTGCTAGGTCTCTTTTTTGGCTTTACGCCCCTCAGTTGAATTCTTTCTTCTGAGGAAGCAAGGACTCAAGTTGTTACAGACCCATAAAGATAGGCCGTTGGTAACTTAGGGTAAATCGGCTGTCTTTCACTAGTGACACTTAAAAATCATTGACACTTTTCCTGTTCTTCATTGTATAGTAGACAATCCGGGATTTATAATTATATAGATAATAATTTAGAAAAATTAGAGTCTATGAGATAGAGTCATAATGAAACCAAAAGTTTCTATAGAAATATATATACATACATATATATACACACACACACACACCAGAAATACACACAGAGAGAGATTATATATTGTCTTCCACCTTCCTTTTGTTTTAGACCTCAATTTAAAAAATCGGAGCAAGGAAGAGAAGCGTTATTCATTGGGATGCCTCAGAGACTTCAGCTCTCATTATGTATAAGTATTTATCTTTCAATACACTGCTTTCAATACCTATCAGTATTCCTCAGCTCCTATATACAAATACATAAATACAACATTTTAAATTACTTTAGAGCTTGGATCATTTCTTATTTGGAAATCACTGAATGTTGCCTTTTTTCCCCTGTAATCTATGGAATAGGATCAAAATGATGTAAATGTTTTGCTCCTTAGTTTGGCTAAAACCGGGTTCTTGTCACATGACCAGGAAAGATTAAGCATGCAGACATATTGAAAGGTGAGGAGAGGGGAATTTATTAAAAGAAAACTCTCAGTGAAAAAAGAAGGGGTCCTGTTAACAGGCTCCCATGTCACAGACTGAGTACCAGGCCACCACACAGGAGTTGAAGAGGCCCGGCTCTTCTCCCTACACAATACACGAACTTCCTATGTCACCACCTCATTCTCCCAGTGCACAGGAGGGTCCCCAGTCTGTTCCTGTCATGCGCAGACAATATCCTGGGCAGTTTCCCTCATCTGCACAAAAGCATCTGATGTAAACACTGTGAGGTGGGTCAGGGATTCTCTGGGGACGATCCCCCATATCTACCTCCTGAATCTATCAAAAATATAATGTCATCCCAAAGCAAATAGTAAGGACACAGGAGTAGAACGCAATTATTTTACCATTTTGCTCAGTTTGATTCTGTATAATACTGTGGCATGATAAAACGAACACTAATTTATTTTGCATAAACGTTTTCATTTTTAGCACTTTCTGAATTGGGCCCTATTTTTAAAATGAATATCTATTTGGCTTTCTAAACCTTGTAACTTAGAAGACTGGATTATCACTGACAATAACATTGCAAATTATTGTCTTTATTTTTAAAGAAATTATTGATGTCTGCTTGTTGCAATTTTGACTAGTTATCAATTATTTGAAAGGAAATAGATCTAGGTAATTTTGTGTACTTAGTCTTCATCTCTGCCTGTTCACACAATTTCTTTGGTGTTTCCATTATTGGACCCCAAATGTCATTATAAAAATGAAAGCAAAAATAAATCGAATACAATGATCTGCTTGTGGCCCCCTCTTTATGTGTGGCCTCTGAAAGACAAATGTTATTATTCCTTCAATTCTCGAGATTGCCGTACTCTGGCCTCCTGATCCAGGATCCTTTACTTAGCTTATTGTATTTGGGTGCTCCAGAGAGACATAACTGATAGGTTGTATATGTAGAAAGAGATTTATTATGAGGAATTGGCTCACACGAGACTGAGAAGTTTCACATCATTTGCTAGCTGGACACCCAGGAAACCTTAATGGTGTAATTCATGCTGAGTCAGAAGGCCTGAAAACCAGATTTAAGTCACAGCCTGAGGGGAGAGCAAGACGGATATCTCATTCAAACAGCACAGCAAAAGAAGGGATCAACTCCTTCTTCATCTGCCTTTTATTCTATGCAGGCCCTCAGGAATTTGGATCGGGCCCACCCACATTAAGGGAAGGAATCTTTTTTACTCAGTCTACTGATTCAAATGTAAATCTCATCCAGACACCCCCACAGACACACCCAGAATATGGCTAAGCCAGGTATCTGGACACCCCCATGATTCCCACCAAGTTGACACATTAAAAGTAGTCATCTCATTTATTAACTTCGGTTTGGCCCTGTTGAGTTTTTAGTTTTGAGGCAGCTCAACTTCATCCTGCATCAGTATCCAACAGCACTATGCCTAAATGTAAAAACAGCTAGAAATGAGCCTAAAATATATCCAGAAGCAACAGTCTACCATTCCTCTATGTCCATACTTGAAATGTCACAAAATTATTAGGATTTCCACTAAACAGTGAGTAGAGTGCTCAGGGCATTATTTACATTTGAGTGTCACATAATATAAACCACTACAGAGTTTAATAGAAAGTGACGCAGAAGTGGAAACACATGTTTAAACTCTGAGGTTATTCCCAACTCTGTATGATCCTTGGCAAATACTTCCTGGTTAGGTTGCTTCATTTAGAGAGAGAGGAGAGGTGGGCCATTAATAATAGCTGCCATTTATTGAGTATTTATCTAGACATCTCTATATTTCTTATATACATTATATCATTTAATTTTATCAATAATTGTATGAGTTATGCTGATCTAATTTTACATTTGTAGAAAAATGTGTCCTAAAGAAGCTAAGACATTCTCATGGGTGCATATCTAGTAAATAGTGGAGGCAGAGCAAAAACTCATGTCTCTCTGTATTCGAAGTCTGTGCTGTTGGGATATGGTTCTTGTTCATGTTCACATTCTATGATTATTGGTTATTTGGGTGATATGTGTTGTCAACAGGAAACAAAAAAGGTTGTTGACACACAGGGTGCCCTAGAATCTCTTGCAGCACTTTTATACTCTTAGGCAGGAGGAATAATTTTTTTTTTTTTCAATAGGCTACCAGCGGTGTATCTTTAGATTGGAAGCTTGCTGTAGTTGTATTTCCGAAATAAATGTGGCACAGGACAGTGCCTGAATATAATTTGGGGATAATTGAAAAAGGCAAGGAAATCATCCCTGATTAAATTTGTAAATGGCTGTCTGGAGCACCATTATAATTTATGAGGATTTCTTGCTCAGAGAGTAAATAATACCAGTGACAGCATTTCCTCAGAGAACAGAAGATCAAATCTGTTGCAAAGTAAGTGCCAATACTTCCTCTCAAAAACACAGCAGAGGAGACAGAGGTAATAAAGGATGCTCCATTTGTTTCAATGCTTATGACCCTCCTGACTGCTTAAGAGCAAAGAGACAGGATTTAACTCTTGCATTGCAGTGAGACTACTACATATTCGTGCTGTGCATACAATGGTCTGAAATTCTTGAAGAATGTAAATTGATAAAGTAAGTTGTTTAGGTAAGTGGGCCCCTTACAATCACACCTGCCATTCTGACATATGGACCGGTGTTAGCTAGTTTCATGTAATAATCTTTTTTATTTATCCTGTAATGATAATGATAATAAAATTTCATGATATAAGTTGCAACACTGTATCATTTAGAAAGATGACAGGACCCTTGCAATTAGCATTACTGTGGGTGTCTGGTAATGCAGACTGGATACTGAAAAATATAGTCTGTGGTCCAAACTTCAGTGTTAACCCCACATCCAAGGTGCAGATCCTAGCAAATTTAATTCTACCTTTAGCTCTCCTATGGCATATAAACTGAAAGCTAGGCAACTTGTCATTGAAATGAGTTATTAAAAATTGAGACCCTGGATCTCACCATTTTAGAATCTGGTGGTGTCAGCACATACTAAGAACAATTTATGAAACCTTGAAATGCTATTGGTCAAATGTTAGCTGTGTATACTGGTTCTGCCATATTAATTAATACATGCCCTTTTTTTTTTTTAAACAGGCATTTGTTGTATGAGTAAAAAAGTATTATTCTATTCAGCTAGCAATATTTGGCCTTTGTTGCTATCTTAGTACATAGCTTTAATAATCATTTGACATTTAGCATTTCCTAGCTAACAATGGAATGCAATGATTCATATCTGTTGAATGGATCATAAAATCCTAGAGGGCAGTCATCATGTTCTACATGCATTTTATTAATTGATTAATTAATCTGAACAAAGTTAGGGTGTAGTTGGATTAATAAATACAAGACTGCTTAAGTCAAGTTTGCACTTAATAGGCACAACACTATATATTTGTTAATTATTATTTTATTTGTTGTAGTAAATTAGACATAAAATTTGGTGTATAATATATATAAAATAGGCAATACAGTGTCCATCATAAAATATATTATATAATACATGTATTTTCCTTTTATTCATGCACTTAATTTTATGTATTCATAAAAGTGGTTGTATGGAAAACATGCACCCCTTGTTCTCTCTAGGCAAGTTGTTTGTTTTCGTGTAGGTATAACAGACACAGGAATTGTATCATTATAAGTAGTACTTAGAGTGAACTTTCTGTACTCTCAATTCTATCTGTAAGAGCCAACGCTGAAATTCACATATGCATGCTAAGAATGTAAGAAAGAAGAATGAGCTCCATGCATTTCAATGGGAAAAGAACATCACGATAAATTGCTTTAGTGGGGGATAAAGTAACACAGGTCCAGCTTCAGACAACAAGGATGCTGGCTTCTCATTTTGCATTTTACAGCCATTTGTCCAATTTTTTTGGTTGATTGCACTGAATTGTTTTGTTTTGGAAAAACAGCAATAGATTAAAAGAAAGCTCTCTGCACAGAGGAAAAAAAAAGCTTCAGAGGAAAGAACAGAAAAGGCATTATTAATATAGTTAGTTATATAGTTATTCTCTTTACAATTTGTTTCTTAGGACCCAATGGCAGCTTTTTGAACTCCCTTTGTTGGCCACAACACTTATCATACAATCAAAGAAGTCTAATTTTATCACACGAAATTAAAGTATACCTGCTATAAGGAAACAAGCAAATACATAAACAAAGATATGAACGGAAGTCAGCAATACTTGAAAATTAATTCAATTCCCTAAAATGACACGCGTGCAATAATTCAGAGTAAATGACAATATATTTTATTATAAGTCCATAACGTTAGAAAATAAAAGCCTAGTTGTTGCTTGACTTACAAGAGCAAAACAAGCTTACGGTGCATGGGTTCGCGTTGTATGGCAAGTAGTCAATAAAACTGTACCTTATGACTTTCTCTCCTAAAGGTTCTAATCAAAACAATTTATTTCAGGCATGTAAACCCTGCTTTTCAGACTGTAGCTATTGTCAGCATGTACAGCAGCATCAGCAATAACGGATGCAATTTTTGGATTGAGAGTCTCAGAGCTCCCCCATCTGTCTCAGTAATGGTTGGATTTCATATGGATCAATACAGCATGTCCAGTCTAGTACAAGGATTTTCCCTCTAACCTTTATAATAGCAATTTCCATGCACCCAACCTTGTCCAGCGTAAAAGCAATATCTGAGGATATTATGTAAAAGAGCTGGAGCTGATAGAGCTGGAAGGACATTAACTACCAGTACCCTAATTGCTAGGGTCCAAGCATTCAGACATTATAGCCCATCTGAAATCTTAAACTTCAGTAACAAAAAGAGAACATGTTTTCATACAAGTTAACTTGCTTGCCTCTATGAGCATAGGATGGTGGTAAAGAAAAGAAAGAGATCTGTAAACAAAGCTGCTGCTTATTTTTGTGTGAGGGATATTTGGATGCTCCAGTTGGTACTCTGTATTTCTCTCTCATCAGCAATGGGATCGGAGAATTGAATGTGATGTGTTTGTCTTAGCAAAAGGTATAACTAGATCCTGGGGGGAGACAAAGTGTTTTGCTTTGTTTCTGCTCCAGTTCTCTACTGAGAAATAAAACCAAGAGGATTCAATTCTTTTTTCTGCAATGGACTTATAGCTGCCATGACTCGCTGCTCAGAGCCACAGCGTGCCGATTGTTATGTATCACTGCCCCTTAGTGGTTGGCCAACAGCAAACCTTTTAAACACCTACCTAACATCACAGGTTTATAGGTAAATAGGGCATGCAGGCCCTCCTCTCTGCTTCTTAGAGCAGACAACAGAGACTTAATGTGCAGACCTGCCCTTTTCTAAGATGATGCTTTGTTTTCTCTGAGTCTGTGTAATACAGAGAAAGAGCAAGTATTCTGGAATTAGACACAGCTGGAATTATCTCTCCCCTCTGCTATTCTCTGTGTGATCTTGGGAAACCCACTTAACCCCTCTCAACTTTATTTTCTCCTTCCAAAATGGAATTAGCAACTACCTTGCTAAACCAGTGCTATAGGATTAATTCAGAAAATGAAGGAGAATGGCTAGCAAATCATCTGACATGCCATCTATTATTGTTATTCACATGATGATGATGATTATGGTCATGAACATTTATAAAGGATGTGATCTTCTCACTATTACAAAAGACCAAGGAAATATATGAATGCTATATAAACTGTACTGTAGTCTCTATGAAGTTAGTAATGTAGTCTGCCTTGATGAGTGACTCTAAGAACAGTACAACAAAACGGTTCCTACTTTCATTCCAGAGTATACATTAATTTAGTAGTTGTGGTTTGTGGGTTAGATTATTGTTATGTGAAATAAGATTTCAATTCAATTTGCCACGTATTTTTGGGAGCCTATTGTACAAAATGTGCTGTTCTGTGTAGTCATTGTAGAAAGAAAAAAGTAAATGATGTATATGTTTTTACAGAGCTTGAAAGTCAGTGGATACAACAGAGATATACATTTATCTAGATAGAAATTAGACAAATTATAGTCAGTGCTGTGGGATTATAGAGGCAAAAGAAGTCAATGGCACTCTCAGAGTAGTTTTCATAGAGACAGTGATATCTGTTGTGGTACATGAAGCAGTATTTTTAGAGTTGGAATAAAAAAGGAAACATTCTAAGTAGGGAAGTAGTAAAGGTGAGCACTTCTCAAAAGAACGTATGAAGTAGTCAGAGAATAATGAAAAAAAAATGTAGAAAAAGCTTGATTTATGTGTTAGAAATAATAACAAATAAAGGTTAGCAGGATAGATTTTTGGAAGGTCTTGAATACTGTGCTGAACTTTTAAATGGTGTACTATAAACATTAATGAACCATAAACTAATATATTTTACATTTTAGGACTTTAATCTTATTTTGGGAGAAGACAATGTGAAAATGTGTTTCTCCAATATTATATTTTATATCAAAACTAAATTATTTATACTCATGTTGAAAGTCCTGCATTATTATATACAATGTTGATTTATCTTCTCTTTAAAATATTGCCATTTTCATTTATAATTCTTGTCATTCCTTTTCAACAATCGAATCTTCTATTGACCTGTCATTTTATTCTACCTGTCAATGTTAGCTGGTTATGAATATTTTTCTCTACGCCTAAGTAACTTTATTCTTCCTGGACAATAAATGGTTACTGAAGCAGAGAACACTGTGAATATCCAAATTGCATCATTCTGCATGTGATGTAAAATCTTTGACTATATTATGAAGATGCAAAACTTATAAAGGAGCACTGAGACATGAATGAAATTCCCCAGAGAATCATTAGATGATGTATCAACTTGACAAAATACACCCAAGTATTTGTCTATTTCTGTCCATCAGCACTAACACTTCCCAGATCCAAGACATCATCATTTCTAAACTAAAAATCTGAACTTCCTGGTTTGAATCCTTGTTTGACTTCTCATTTCATTAAAAATAAAATGTGAGCTTTTATTCATGTTTGACAAGGTTTTAATAATATCTGTAAACTCACTGCATACTCATACCTCTGTACAGTCACTCCACTTTAGCCAGGTTTTCTTGTTTTATTTTCTAACAACTAAACTCTTTTCTACCTCAAGCCCTTTGCTTTCTCTTTCTTTTCCTGGAAGATTGATCTTCTGTACATTTACAGAGCTCACTTCTTGACTTAATCAAATTTTTTCTTCAAACCCTTGGTCCCAAGACTGGTCCTGACCATATAAGGTAAAGCAGCTCCTTTCCCTGTTCTCATTATTTCCTGATTCCAGCATATCATGCCATTTTATTTCCTTTCTGAAATTTACTGCAATAATAAATTATTGTAACTTTTCTCTATTTACTTTTACAGTCCATCTTACAAAATCTCAGTGAGAACAGTCTGTTTCATTTACCTTTGCATCCCCTGTACTTTAAACAGTGCAGGCACATGTGTTTGTTAAATATTGGTTACATCAATGAATGAATAAATGAATGAATGTATGAATGAATGAATGATCCATGAAAGCCTTAACCACATGGGAAGGAAAATGAAGTAGAAAGAAACTGAGAGGCTAAAATTCCAACAGGAAGAACAAAAAAGAGTGGGAGATGGCTAAATGAGGAAAGTGTGAGTATCACACACATCAACAAGGTAAGATAGGAAAAATAAAGGAGACATAGCTAGTACCCAAATTGCCATATTTGTAGTCAAGGATCATTTCAATTCAGTTTGCCAATGAATAAGTGGGAAGTCTTGGAATTAGTTCTCCTCACTGTAAGTGTATAGGCTCTGGGGAACCAGTCAAAGGAAGTATGAGACGTATAAGGAAATAAAAAGAAGTATAAGCAGCCTCTATATCCGATATTCATAGGTGGGTGCAGGAAAAAGCAATGTGGGCCTGTGTAGCTGGAAGGCTAATGCCATATTGCAGGATCTCCCCACAGAGCTTACAGCAGAATTCTGGCAAATACAGGAGCAGGCATTATGAATTAGAAACCTGGCATGAGGTGTTGTGGTTCTAATTTTAACAAGCTAGATGTTAGTATAAAGTCCCTGCACCATAACAGAGGAATGAAAGAGGGGAGGTAGCAGAGTGAGGATGAAATAGCATAAAGAAGGTAGGACCAAGGTCTTGGAAATGAAAAGATATTATGCATGTTGCTATTTTGAGAATTCTCTCAGGTGGATAAGTTAAAAATCAGAAAAATCAGATAAAGAAGCAAATTCAGAATTAGAACAATAGGTACTTGATGTTGTGTTCTGACTGCTGGTTTAAGCATTTCTCTGAACCACCTACTTAAGACAGGTGCCAGTGTCTGAGCTGTCTCTTTAGGTGTGAATCAAGTGTCTTAAACAGAAGGGGATAACTATAAAATCTGGAAATCACATAGGTCAGGTGAAAAGGTAGGAGATACTCATATTCTAGTCCAATTTGTTATTTTTTTTTTTTAATCCTGTTGCAAATGACAATATTGTCTGAAATGACTTTTAAAAATAGCATTAACAGTGATAAACAAACTTGTTTACAGCCACTCTCCCTCATTTGGCACATACTTATAGGAAGATTTGTTAGCTGGGAAAATGGATTCATGTGGCCCAGAGTGCTAATATAAATGCTGATCTCCTGAATCTGTGAGAGCACATGGCATGAATAGTAACACAAGGCATTACAGGCTTTATGCATGAAAAAGGCCTGCGATTAGAGATAAGTTCACGGGGGAGAAAAGAATGTGGAGACAGAATTACAGACTTAGTACAGGAAAATAGATTAAGGTTGAGAAACACTAAGATAAAAAGAGATTTGGCAAACGTTTGAAATGCTTTTCAATTCATGCAAATAATCGACAAGGGGAGAAGTGGAGAAGTTTATAGGTTGGAATTGGATAAAACAACATGTATTAGAGAAAAAAGATGAGACTCAGGGACAAAATATTAAATAACTGCCTATATCATCAGTTTCAAGTTATCTAAGAGTACAAACTGACTTGAAAATGTTCTCAGTAATGTACAATAAAAACAACAACCAAACAAATAACATTAATTGAACAAGAAAGGAAAAATCAATGTGGCCTAAGTTACTAATTATATCCAAATGGAAAGTAGGGATTTCCACTAAAACAAACATTTACACTGTAAATCTCAAGTGGAGTATTTATGGGTAGATTTTACCTTATGCAGTTTAAAGTTTGCATTCAACAGGTTTTTTGGAAGATGACATGTAGATTGAGATCAAATCCTTATTAATGATACTAAAGAGAAAGAGAGTGATTATCCTCAATCCTGACAGACTTGGTGGTATCTCCAGCGCCTCTAATACCGAAACATTATAGACTCTATATCTTGTCCTTAAGGTGGTTCAACATCAGAGATAGCAAACTGAAGTTCATTTTTTGGATGTTCATTGGAAATGAGGGCATGAAGTAAACAAAAGGGGAACAGGGCCTATATAGTTAGCTATACATGTCTTCAAAGCAATCCTCGGCTCAAAGATTTCAAAAACAGTAAATGGTTATCATGGTTATCAAATGATGACATAAAAGCTTAATCTAATGTTTGTAAATAGCAACATATATAGCATAACATTATAGATTGCAATATGTGTATGCATGCAATGTTTATGTCTAGTTATTGTATATAATCTGTATGTTATCCATAAATGTTAATTTGTTTTAATATAATAATTTGATCAGTATTCATGTACAATTTAAGTTGAGAAATTGAGAAAGAATGATGAATTAACAGAGAACAGTGATTGTTTTGGTTACTATATACATGATGCAATAAAAGATTGTCAATAGGCCAGGCGTGGTGGCTCATGCTTGTAATCCCAGCACTTTGGGAGGCTGAGGCAGGTGGATCACAAGGTCAGGAGATCAAGACCATCCTGGCTAACACGGTGAAACCCCATCTCTACTAAAAATACAAAAAAATTAGCTGGGCATGGTGGCAGGCGCCTGTAGTCCCAGTTAGTTGGGAGGCTGAGAAAAAAAATAAATAAATATCTCCAAAAGCATATTGAAATACTTGTGTTTTCTTTCCTCTCTTAAACATTCCTAAACACAGATGGTGGCTATATCTAATTTTATAACTAGTTTATTTCATTCAAATTATAAATTAATGTATGTCTTCATTAATTAGTAATAAAATTATTTTAGCATTAATTCAATCATTATTTCAATAACTTGGGTTTACATTTTTAAGTGCTTTATATATAGCTTCCTGTTCCTATTTTGCTAGCTTTTTGTTTTTCTTAGAAATGACCAGAAGTAGTTTCAATCTGGAAACAGCTTGCCTTTCTAAGAGCATGAAACCGAAGTAAAAATAAATAAAAAAGGAAAGAAAGAAAGAAAGAAAAAGAAAGAAAGATCTCAATTCAGCTGTTGGTAAAGCCATATAGCTAATTAAACTGAAATGCTATTGTGTTTTTATATACCACAATAACTGATCATGAGACAAAGCTGAAAGTCTAGAACAGAGAATCTTTCTGTTCTGAATGCAGTCAAGGTGGATGAAGTAATCAAGGTATAGATTAAAAACTTGAAGCAGTAGCACCAAAAACTTTTATTGCTTATGAGACTTAGAAGGCAGGTAATAAGCTTAAACAACTACAATATTCCAAAGTCTTTTAGACAAATGCGTGGAAATTCTGAGCAAACATTTTCAGATTGGGAACTTGTCCTGTTTCAGCTCCAAAATAAACATTTCTATATGCTCCATATTGCAGAAAAAACTTAGGCAGAATTTTCTGAGGGGTCTTTTGTATGTAAACTGAAAAGATTCTGCCAATTTTCTGTAATCTAAATGTCAATTTGGGCAAATTTCTGTAGACTTTCTTCTAGTAACATTTTCCCTATAAAATATTTTTTGTTTTTTAAATCCCGATATCCTAACACATACATGTTTCTCATTACCATGGTTTTCAACTGGAACTTAGATAGGAACAATTTATGTTTATTTTCCCAAAGGTGATTTTCTATAAAACAACATTTTTAACAAAATATCAAAGTGACATTTCAAATGTAATTGATAGTATGTCATAATCACATATAGAAACTTCGAGAAGCTGATACGTTAATTAAAAAGGATTTTTGCACATTTTGGGCTCTTAATGGAAGCATATGGCAAAATATACAACCTGAACCTTTCTCTGCTGTATTGGTCTCATCCTGGAAATGACTACACTGTGCCTTTATATTTAGCCCTTCTTTTCGTCTATTACTATACAATGAATCTTCTCCTAAAACTGACAGAGTGTTGAAAGAAATCATATGAAAGGCAGCAGAACAGATAAACAAAATGTAATTATCATGATCATATCTCTGTATATAAAACAACTGTGGTGTGGTGTGTGTGTGTGTGTGTGTGTGTGTGTGTGTTCGAGACAGAGTTTTGCTCTGTCAACCAGGCTGGAATGCAGTGATGCCATCGGGGCTCACTGCATCTTCTGCCTCCCAGGTTCAAACAATTCTCCTGCCTCAGCCTCCAAGTAGCTGGGATTACAGGCATGTGTCACAATGCCTGACTAATGTTCGTATTTTTAGTAGAGACAGGTTTTTGCCATGTTGTCCAGGCTATCTCAAACTCTTTACCTCAGGTGATCCGCCCGCCTCAGCCTCCCAAAGTACAGGGATTACAGGCCTGAGCCACAGTGCCCAGCCTGTTTGTTAATAACCATATTGACATTTTGGAGATTAGGTAGGAATGTTTCAGCATTTCGTATTTTTGAATAGTAGTTTGATACTTGTTCTTGGCATTCTAAAGAGTTTATTTACATTTTTGGAAGTTGTTTCAAGAGTTTTAAATATTCCTGTAACTTTTTATAATGTTTTCCATCTAAAATAATGAGAATTTGAGTTCCTGTTAAGATTTTAGAACAGAAAGTCTGAGTTTCAGTAAGGAATTGCTAACTTTACGAGGGTGATGACTGATTTCAGTATTTCTAAAGCTCTAAATTGTCTAGCAGCCTTGTGGATGCTTTTCTTTAGAATCTAGCTCTTTTCCTTTTTTTTTTTTTTTTTTAAGGCAACTTCTAGCTTCAAGATTGTTCTTATTGCTTCATGACTAAGGACAATAATATGATTTCTCAGTGACACCAAGTTCCAAATTTTTCTCATTCTACAGCTATAAATAGTGCTATTGTAGAATTTTATTTAAGGGAGATTGGACGATTTTGAAAGGAAGATCCCTGAGCATTGAACTTAGTTTTACACTATAGTCTTCTCTCACTCTACCTAGAATTCATGAGGGTGATTTATTTTACCTATGATAAATTGTAAATTTGGAAAAGGCATCTGTTTGTAGAGAAATCACGTTATCTGGAAAACAAGAATAGATGTACTTGATCATGCACAGGTATGATCTAAGAAATGTATGCATAAATTATTTATAAGAGATGAATAATTTAACCTCAAATTATTTTTAAAAAGCCTTGTTGAATAAATGGCAAAACTAATTAATGGCAGAATTTAAATAATTACTTTTAACAAAAATGTTATATTTGAAAAGAAACCTTTAAGTGTCAGTTGAATACAAAAATCCATATTGTGTCATTGGCATTCACTATTGTGAGAAATTTTCCATAGATGTTTGTACTTTTTGAGTGTCTTTCTCTGTATTTTTCTGTCTTTTTCATGCATAGTGGCTTTCATGGGAGCAGAAGGCTTTTCTATTTCTTGGTTATGCAAATAATGACATTATCTTCTTAAATTATTTTTAATAATGGGTCTAAATCAAGGTAATGAAGAAAACATGCTAAAACCTTAAAAAATAAAATAAAACTTATCTGAACTAAGGCATCATTGTGAGATTCAATTAATGACTTATAGTCTAGTGAGCCCCTTGCCTTCCCAATAGGCTTTTGTTCAAACTTGCTTTTTTGTCTGTTTGTTTCTTGCTTTCTGGCTGGCTTGCATGCTTGGCTTTTTATTTTTATTTTTAATAATTGTGATTCTGTGTGTTAGAAACAGGGAACACCATCCCCACCATTGAAAATACATTTCTAACTCTTCTTCTGCAAAATTATGACTATCTAAACGAGGCCTTTAAAAAATGTAATTGTTTAAATCAAATTAGTGTTAGTATTTGAATTGCCACTATTTACCAGAATTACTTATGGTAAATAAACTTTTCTAAATTTCTTATAGTATACTATGAGAAGCATCTTCTTTTTTAAATTTTTTTCTTTTTTTATTTATTTTTATTTTTGAAATGAAGTCTCACTCTGTCACCCAGGCTGGAGTGCAGTAGCGGGATCGTGGCTCACTGCAACCTCCGCCTCCCGGGTTCAAGAGATTCTCCTGCCTTAGCCTTTTAAGTAGCTGGGACTACAGGTGCCCGCCACCACACCCGGCTAATTTTTTGTATTTTTAGTAGAGACATGGTTTCACCGTGTTAGCCAGAGCCAGGATGGTCTCTATCTCCTGACCTCTTGATCTGCCTGCCTCGGCCTCCCAAAGTGCTGGGATTATAGGCATGAACCATCGCGTCAGGCTGAGAAGTTTTTTCATCCCAATAAGGAGAGCTCAAGCTTTCAAACTCACTCTGTTAAGCTGGTAGTTTCTAAGTTTCTCCTTATGGAAAATTTTCAAGAGCACTTGATGAATAATTTGATATAGGTGCACTAGACAGTTTAGTATATCTATAGTACTCAAAGAGGTTTATTCACCAGGAATATTCACTTCCTCACTTCATATTTTTCACACTTACAATTTTCCTTTTGCTTTCTTAAAGTTCTTACTTAGATCAGTTGTTGTCAATATTGTTCAGTTGGTTAGCACTAAATGATATTAACACAGTGCTATCTGTGGAATACCATAAAAAATCTGAGATACTGAGTATTATGTACTAATGAAATCCAAACACACAATTTTTTTTGCCATATTAGATACCTTACATACATATAGGATCAATAAGATGCAATAATAGTCAATGTTCTAAGACAAATATATTCATATGAAAAACTTATCGTTGACAAAAATTTTCTCTAGTAAGTATTTTGTCTTACAAGTTGGGAGAATACTCATTTTTCAGTTTTAGCAGCAGAACACCTTGATCCTGCTAATGGAACATGTTCTGTATGATAATTGCTTAAAAACCATCTTCCTACATTAATAGACTTTGAAAAAAAAGAACATAAAGTAAAAAAAAAATTGACATGAGTATACTCAAAATGAAAATCAGCTGGACATCTAAATGTACAAAATTTATTATACACAGCATCATTTATGATCTAAGCCGGATGTTTTAAGCAAATAGAATAATTCCTTTAAATCTTCTCTTTATCTGTATATTCACATTTGCCTTGGACAATAACTTATAGAAAAATTGATATAAGTGGTCAGATCATTTTGGTTTTCTTCTCATAGGAAGATAAAATAAAAATTTAAAAATCTAACCAATAGTGAATAATCTCATTAAATAACTGTAGTAGGTTACATTTAAATAAATGTCCATTCTAAAACCACAAAGAATGCAGAGGATATATATTTGTATGAAGTGCTGTTTTGTGAATTGATTAATGGTGCAAGACAGTCTCATATCATCACAGATTCATAGGAGAATGTTCTGGCAAAAGTTCATAGTCTATTTCCTTCTGGAAAAGATTGGTAAATTTAGGAGAATTTATTTAAAGTTGACTTTTTCCTTTATCAGTGGCCTGGCTTAACTTTTCAAGATGATGATCAAATAATTTAAAAAGGTAGGTCTTGTGCACATAGGTATTAAAGAGGTTATGTACATACCTACACATACACACACACACACACACACACACACACACACACACACGGGGAGGGGAGGAGGAAGAAGAGAAGGCTGGCTTTTACATATTTTAGTAATTTTCTTTACTACTAAAAACTGCTTGTTTGAAAAGTCTCAACTGGAACCAGAGTACTAAAAAGGCATAATTACAGCTTTTTAAAATCGAAAAACATCGCTAAATGTAAATAATTTAATTTTGCAAATGATGAAGCTGAAGTTTAGAGAGGATAAGTGACTTACCCAAAATAGTACAGAATGGAATTCTGGCTGCAGGTCTTCAACCCCCAAGCAATGTTCCTTCCAATTTTCTAGACTATGAACACTGTATGAGTTATATATTCAAATTCTCTATTAAATGATGCTTTTTTTTTATTTTGCTTTTGGCATTTACAACTTAATAATGAAAAAATTTTTCAGAAAATTAGAACTAGAATCTTAACTATTCACCTACTTGCGAAGGATTGATACACACCTATAAGATCCTATGATGTCTACTGAGGAGCAACAGTTCAAATAAGACATGATCCCTGCCAACAAGAATTTTATAATTTATTAGTGGGAAAACTGCAAGTATCTCACTAGAATGTGCCACCTAACATGTGGGACTATCAATCTGGGGACCTCGTTCTATTGCACTATTTATAGCCATATGGAATGTGTGGAGATTCAGATCTCTGATGAGTGGCTGGTATGTCTAATCATGATGGGGTCTGACATGTGCATCTGTCTTTTAGGTTCACAGTCTACCCAGAACCTTGGTTCAGAACGAGTATAAATTTATATAGTAAGATAACTTTGTTAGAAGAAAATACAGATTATCTCAAAATGTTCTCACAATTAAGTTAGAATTCTGTTTAATAAGCTCACACCTTCCAAACACCTTGTCCTAAATGTTCTCTTTAGAAAAATCTGCCACTTAAAAAAATTCAAGTTTTTCTTTCTCTCTCTCTCTCTCTCTCTCTCTCTCTCTCTCTCTCTCTCTCTCTCCCCCCTTCCTTCCTTCCTTCCTTCCTTCCTTCTATTGTTGTTGTTGAGACAAGGTGTCGCTCTGTCACCCAGGCTGGAGGGCAGTGGCCTATCTCAGCTCACTGCAACTTCCACCCTTTGGGTTCAAGAGATTCTCCCGCTTCAGCCTCCCAAGTAGTTGGGAATACAGGCACATGCCACCATGCCCAGCTAATTTTTGTATTTTTAGTACAGACGAGGTTCTACCATGTTGCCCAGGCTGGTCTCAAACTCCTGACCTCAGGTGATTCACCTGCCTCGGCCCCCCAAAGTGCTGGGATTACAGGTGTGAGCCACCACCCATGGCTGAGTGGTGCTATTTCAAATGGCAATGTGAGGAGATCTGCAAAATTGCTCCTTCTCAGCAAAACAACCACAAGTGGTGAAATTATGTTAAAAAATAATATTTAACATTTGTGCAAGTGATCCTAAAGACAAACAAAAAATGAGAAACTAAACTTCAGTGAAAAACACCAAGAAACTGTGGGAATCGAGCTACTCTCAAACCCACTGACTTTCTCAACCTCTGTGTACCCTCATCTAGTCAGAGTTTGGCATGACTGGAAGTACCACTCTGGGTATGTCTACCAAGATAGGGCTTTCTCTAATCCCAGCTGCCAATCAAGAACTGCCATGTTTATTTAAGAGCCACAGTCAACCAGCACTTCTCATCATCCTTATCTCTATGGCAGAAGTTGTATTCTAGGTTAGCATCTTGGAGAGGCTGAGGCTCCCATCTTCTGTAAGTCCCCATTTGCAGGGTAGAGTCTGTCATAGACACAGCCAGGACTAGAATACTGGAGCCTCCAGTGCCCTCAGCCAGCTCACTACTAGGGTGGAGTATCTATGCTGGAGGAGGCAAGCAGAGAAAATTAGACCACCACCCACTCTGAGCACCCTGCTTGTAAAGCAGAATGTCATCTGAGAAAGTGGGTCATGTCCCTGCTCCTAGCTCTGTAACAGTAGTTCAGAGATTTTGCCCAGGCAGAGAGGCAAGCTATATAGAGAGTTTTGAAGCTCTCTCCAAAGGAACTGACTTCATTTGGAACACAGTACAGGAAGTTCAGATATACCGGTGGTATAAAAACAGTGGAGACTTGCTGATAAGTGATTAAGAGGAGGTTGGTAGCTCTATTAGTTCAGCAAACTAAACTGTAGGCCAACTAAATCACCAGAGAAAAGCAGGGAAAGAGGCAGCTGAGAACAGCCCTCCTGGAGTCAGGACAAACTTCAAAGACTGGTCTCCAAGATTACCTCTCGAAAGTGGAAGTAACCCAAATGTTAACTACTAATAAATAGGAGAAAAGTATAAACACGCAATGGAATATTATTTTACAATTAAAAAGGATGAAGTATTGATATATGTTACAACATGAATGAACTTTGAAAATATTATATGCTAAGTGATAGATGCCAATCACAAAATATCACATATGATATGCTTCCATTTATGTGAAATAGCCAGAATAGGCAAATGTATAGTAACAGACAGTAGATTAGTGCTTGCCTAGGACTGGGGGTGGAAGTATTGGGGAAAATAGGGAGTGACTGCTAATGGGTATAGTGTTGCTATTTGGAGTGATAAAAATATTATAAACTTGATGTGATCATTGTTGTGTAACTATGAATTGTGTAGTATATGATTTACATCTCAATGAAGCTGTGATTTGTAAAATAGATATTTGGTGTTTCACATTATCACTATGATGACCAGAGAAACAGGCTCTGAAAAAGATCAGGAAGAAACTGGAGTCACAACTGGGAGGAATTCATAACAGCAGAGGCATGAATGCCTGGACACTACAATCTGCTCTGCTACTACTAGTTTGCCTTAGATATTACATACAAGGACTTCTGTCATTGCTACACCCACCCAAAGAGACTCTCAAATCTACTTTGTTTGCATCATTAACTTTTACATCAAAGTACTAAAAATGCTTATTTAATTGGTGAAGCTTATATTACATGCCTGCCCTACCAGAATTTGTGAATACAAGCTATTTGTTATCTTCTAATACAATAGAGCAAATGACTTCGTATCCACAAATTCTTTTTTTGTGCATAATGGACAACTTTTGGTCCTTTATCAAGTGAGAATTTTTTAAACATAGAAAGGAGACGCAGATGCTGGGTGGCCAGCAATGACACATGCATACTGCTATAGTTTAGACATTTTTCCTTCCAAACCTCACATAAAAACTTGATCTCCAATGTTGCAGACAGGGCCTAATGTTTGAGTCATGGGTCCAGATCCTTCAGGAATGGCTTGGTGCCATCCTCATGGTAATAAGTGCATTTTTCCTCTATTAGTTCTCCAAAGAGCTGCTTGCTGAAAATAGTAAGGCACCTCTCCCCACTTTTGCTTTCTCTCTTGCCATGTGATCTCTGCACACACTTGCTCCTGTTCACCTGCTCCTGTTCACCTTCCACCTTAAGTGAAAACAGCCTGAGGTCTTCATCAGATACCAATTTTTCAGCCAGGAGAATATAAGCCACATAAGCCTTTTTTGTTTATAAAACATCTTGTCTCATTTATAGCAATGCAAAATGAACTGAGACACATACACTAATAAAATACCAATGAAAATAACTTTTTTTAAAAAAAACACGTACAAGACATTGTTCTGAGGGCTTTACATATTTTAACTCCATATGCACTAACCCTATTATGTGAAATAGATACTTTTATTACTATCTCTTGTTTTCCATATGAGGAAATGAAGACACAGAGAGGTAATGTGAAAATTTTATGAACACTTTGCCTTTAAATGGCAGAGACAGGACTTACAACAAGAGTCAGCTTCTGGAGACCAGGTTCTGAATCACTACTATGTTGAACTTCTTCCCTGTGAATAACACTGTCCTTTTGATTCAACTCAGGTCTCACAGATAGATCATGATCCATGTTCAGAAATATGTCTTTTCTGCTAGGCATACACACTGAAAAATCACCAAGTCAATCTAGCACTGCATTATTTTACTACTGGAAAACTGTGTTAGATGCCATACAACCTCTGCTCCTAAGCATACCATACAACCTCTGCTCCTAAGAAACTTGCCGTGTAATGAATTCATGCTACATAAATACACAAAACAGCTCTAATTAAAGGGATCTTTATTCCTTAAAATTTTAATTTGTGAAACACTATCTTCAAAATAAATATCATGTGAAAACACGCTATATAACCAATAAGAGTATACTGGCTCTGATTCCAGCTTGAGTTTTAGACTTCATGTCTATATTACTTATTACTATCCCTGGTCCTACAAGACAATTTCCAAAGCAGCTAAGAGAAAATGCTCAGCTCTCTGACTTTCAGTTTGAAAAGCTAGATTATGATAAATTCAGGGAGAAACATGAAAATCAAGATTTATGGGGCTTTCTAGGAAGAAAGAAAGCATTGAGTTAAGGGAAGCCCAAAGGTGATCCTTAAAGAGATGACATTTGAAATAAGCCTTGACGGATGAAGATGGGTGGTGGTACTGGAACTAGGGAGAAACTATTATGACCATAGACTCACAAGCAGGTTCAGGAAACAGCAGATAATCTAGATTTGTTTGAACACAGACTATATACACAGATGCCCTGGAAAATAAATCAGGCCAGGTTAGTTGACTCGTTACGAACCATAAATTGCCAATGCAAAGCTTTCATATTGACTGAAAAGTAACAAAATTACTAAATTTTTAATCATGATGTGAATGTGCAGAATTATTTTAGAAAACCAAATTTCTTTTTAGGTTAGGATAGTTTAAAATGTTAACAGAAAGGAGAAAGAGAGCCTTTCTAGAAGACGACTGAAGTATTGCTAATTCCAGTTGTATAAATTATGCATGGATAGAAATATTGCTGAAAGAATAAATAAATACATGATGTCTCATGGAGGAAAAATCTATATAATTTCTTCAGCTTCTACAGTATGAGGTAAAATATGAAGTTGGTGTCAGGAATTGCTTTGAAATGTTAAAAATATCCAGGGTCATGTTTGTGTAATTAACAGAAATGAAGATAGAAAAGAGAGTGGACAGTTGTGATACTGAAATAATATGTTTGATCTATTTAGATAAAGAGTTGGGACATCTTTGAGGTAATGTCAAATATTGAGTTGAAATTACAAATAAAGGTTTAAGAGAGATTTTAATATGTGTATGTCTGTGTGTATATTTATACCATGTTTAAGGCTCATGAAGAAAAACAAAACAAAAATAAGTGAAAAATTTTAAGGCAAAAGGAAAACAAGCAAGCAAAAAGAAACACAGAGCTGGGCACCGTGGGTCACATCTGTAATTTCAGCACTTTAGGAAGCTGAGGCAGGAGGACCACTTGAGCCCAGGAGTTTAAGAACAACCCGCTCAATGTATTGAGACCTCGTCTCTACGAAAAGTAAACACATAAATTAATTAACTGCATGTGGTGGTACACACCTGTGGTCTCAGTTCTGTGGGAGGATTGCTTGAGCCCAGGAGTTTGAGGCTGCCGTGAGTCATAATCATAACCACTGCACTCCAGTCTGGGTGACAGAGTGAGACCCTATAACAACGAAGAAGAAAAAGAAGGAGGAGAAGGAGGAGGAGAAGGAGGAAGAGGAGGAAGAGGGGAAGGGGAAGAGGGGAAAGAATATAGAGTACGGATTTAAAGAGAAGGAGAAGGAGGAGAAGCAGAAGGTGGGGAAGGGGAAGGGGAAGGGGAAGAGGGGAAAACAACTGTAGAGTACAGATTTAAAATTTTATTTTTAAGCCTATTTCTTAGTAGTGTTTAAAGTCAGTCATGAAGTCTAACATGAGAATTGAGATAATACATATAAACACATTGTGCTATTCCATTGCATCACTATAAAGAAATACCTGAGGCCGGGTAATTTATCAACAAAGGGATTTAATTGGCACATGATTCTGCAATCTGTAAAAGCCTGGCACTCGCATCTGCTTGGTATCTGGTGAGGTCTCAAGGACCTTTTATGCATGGCAGAAGGCAAAGCAAGAGCAAGCAGGTCACATGGTGAGAGAGGGAGCAAGAGAGCGAGGGGGAAGGTCCCAGACTCTTCAACAACCAGATCTCACATGAACTAAGAACTCACTTGTCATCAAAGGAATGGTGCTAAGCCATTCATGAGGGATCTGTCCCCATGATCCAATTACCTCCCACCAGGCCCCATTTCCAGCACTGGGAATCACAATTCAACATGAGATTTGGAGGAGATAAACATGCAAACCATATCACACATAATATGCCAACTATAAAACACTCTAACGCAGCCATTGATTAATCTCCTCAACATGTACATGAGGCAAAAGGAGAGAGTATTTATTAATCCTACATATATATGATGAAATAGAAAACAATGCTAACAATGATGTCAGTTTGTATAACACCATGTAGCTCCACCCATTTTGTCTTACTTGATGCTCACACTGACCCTGTAAGAAACAAAAAGTAGATATTATTATTTTTCTAAGTTTTTAAATGGCAAAACTAATACCAATAGGTAGACACTGGTAAACTTCATATAGTTACCAAAATGAAACATACAAATAATATGCTGTATCTTTAAAATATATATATTTGAGACAGCGTTATATGCTGGATCTTGTGTCAATATTTTGTGCTTCCAAAGTAACTTTGCCAAGGTCACAAAAGAAGAGAAATGGATTAAACTTTGCTCTTTTTCTGTCTAGCATATGCAGTATTTCTTGCAATCATTCCTATTATATAATTTGTCCTAGGTTTAAAATCAATTTAAACTAGATTTAAAATGAGTGTATTCTTTCAAAACAAAATTACTAAAACTGACTTTCAGATATTTGGTTTAATTCAAGAAACACTGATATTGATAGCCTAAGATGTTCAAGTCAGAAGTTTAAGGCATGATGACGAATTTAAAAATTAACAGTACATGTTTTCTCACTGCTATCTCCTCTCCTCCCTCCATATCACAGGGACTTGTAAGTTAATGCTGGTGGCAAGTTATTATAAATTGCTAATAATATAAAGCATATTTGCATAAATATTGTGATAAATATTCAGACAAAGCACTATGGGAGTGAAAAGGATATAAATGAAAAATGTGTTCTGATTAAAGTGATGTGGGAAGGTGTCTTAGTTGATGGCACTGAAGGGAAGTCAATGTAAATAGAAAACTACAGGACAGAGGATGTATAGGACATTCTAGAATTACCATGCTGAAATAGAAAATTCAGAGATTTGAGATTATACTCAGACAATTCATCACTACATCTAAGAGTAGAATTGTATAGGGTATGTTCAACAACGAGCATACTTTGAACCTTGAGAAAAACGTGTTGATCAACAGTTATAGATAGATGTGTGTTAAGGTAGTCACATCAAATAAGTAGGAATGTCCATTGGAAAAAAATCAAATTATATACATATGGTATAAATTGATAACACTGAATCGTGCAACAAAATATAGTGTTAACCAATATAAACAGTTGTCATAGACTTGAAGCAGAAACTGGGGAAATTCATCTCAAATATGCTGCTTTTGTGCTATAAATGAAAGGAAACTTTTGTCTGACATTATTGAAGCTTAATTTTAATAGACACCATTGTAAAATATGTAGTCATTTTTCTTGTCCTAACCATGAGGCAAAAATACATCTTTTTGAAAAATCTAACCTAAATCAGAGATTACTATGTAACCTCATATTTGACAATTTAGAGAACTCAGAAGTATTTAAGACCTTAGATAACTATATTCCAGGCCTTCTAATGATCTATCTTTGAAGATTTATTAATCAGAGGTATATTCTATTTTATGAAGATTTTTTATACTTTGTAAAATTTCTGTCAAGTTTCTAGAACTGGAATGTAGTTTTCAAAAGAATGGTGTGGAAATTAAAATGTAATACTAAAAGAACAGGAATAATTTTTGTGTCTTTTATATTTTATAATATGCTCTCTACACAAATAACAAATAGTTTTCATAGTATTCAGATGTTCTGTGCTGCTATATCCCAATTCTTACTTTATTGCAAAACCAATATTTTTTTCCTAAAGCTCCACTGTATCAGGTGACTTCTCTCCCAAGTAACTGTTACAGTTATTTGTTGTCCAACCACATCGACTTTCTTACAATTAAACCCCTATATGATCTGTTCATATATTTTCTAATTGCATATTCCCTCTTTCAAATCTTTACCATGTGCATGATCTCTGGTAAGATTATTTTTCAGACCATGTTTTGGATAGACCTAAGCTACCTATGCATTTGGCCACTGTGAACACTTATTCTATTGGTATCTACCAGCTGAATGCTTACATTTTATCATGACCTAACTCTGTCTTCACTAGGTCTTTTTAAAGAGATTTATTAACCATGCTAAAAACATGGCACATTTAAGTAACTTTCTTGTTTTCAAGGATATTACAGTTTAATCAGAGCAAATTAGAACTATTTATCAGTAAGTTTACCAATACTTAGAATTCTCTGGAATTCTATGGTATGCAAATGATGGCATGACCAAACCATATGTAAATGATGGCTGTATTCCAGGAGGGAGACGATCTGTTTTCAGGCAAGATATTAGACACATGGACACTGAATGTCCTCCCCCAAATGACCCCTATTTCTGCATATTAAGTGAACCAAGTGCAAAGGCAGTTCCTTACCACCCAACTCACGGCACCATAACCCCTGTACATTTGAAACTCAGGAAAGAGACATTACCAGGAAGCCTGGGCTTAAGTCATTAATCCCAAAGACTTTATTGTGTAATAATCCAGGGTACCCACAAGACTGACTCTTCCAGACAGTAAAGAATGCATTGTCTTATAAGGTTACCAGATCAAAGTGGACTTATACATTCCCTATAGATTTATTCAGTAATTATCTCTACATATAGTTACTGAGGCCTACTGTGTATTAGGCCCATGGAGGATCTCTGGTTACATACCATTTTGCGCTTTGAATTTTCCCATAATCTTGACTTACACGCCTCGGCACTGATTTTCAGATCCCAGCAGCTCTATACAAGTTTATAACATTCTACATGGTGAATTTGCCCATAGAATTAAATCTACTCAAAGTCTTCTTATTTGCTTTTCTCCTTTCACCCCACAGATATCCTGTCTTCATCGCTCCCAAAACAAAAGTACTTCCAGGGTCCAGTAGCAGATTCTGCTCTATAGTCCCAGGGCTACTAGCCGATTCAGTGCTGATGTGGCCTGGTCTCCAATGGGTTTAAAGTAGAAAGAGGCTAAGCATGGTGGCTCACACCTGTAATCTCAGACCTTTGAAAGGCCAAGGTAGGATGATTTGATGCCAAGAGCATGAGACAAGACTGGGAAAAATAGCAAGATCCCATAACTACAAAAAAAATTTTTTTTAATTAAGATGCCCCTGGAATCCTAGCTACTCAGTAGACTGAGGCAGGAGGATTGCTTGAGCTCAGGAGTTTGAGGCTGTAGTGAGCTATGATTGTACTACTGCACTCCAGCTTGGGTAACTGATATGGTTTAGCTCTGTGTCCCCACCCAAATCTCATCCTGAATTGTACTCCCATATTTCCAATGTGTTGTGGGAACAACTGGGCAAAAGATAATTTAATCATGTGGGCAGGTTCCCCCATACTGTTCTTGTGGTAGTAAATAAGTCTCATGAGATCTGATGGTTTTATTGGGGATTTCCACGTTTGCTTCTTTCTCACTCTCACTTTGCCTGCTGCCATCCCTGTAAGATGTGACTTGCTCCTCCTTGTCTTCCACCATGATTGTGAAGCTTTCTCAGCCATGTGGAACTGTGAGTCCAGTTAAACCTCTTTATTTTGTAAATTGCCCAGTCCCTGGTATATCTTAACAGCAGTATGAAAATGAACTAATACAGTAAATTAGTACAAGGAGAGTGGGGCGCTGCTGAGAAAATACCTGAAAATGTGGGTGCAACTTTGAAACTGAGTAACAGACAAAACTTGGAAAAATTTGGAGGGCTCACGAGACAGGAAAATGTGGGAAAGTTTGGAACTTCCTAGAGACTTGTTGAATGGCTTTGCCCAAAATGCTGATAGCAATATGGACAATAAGTTCTAGCCTGAGGTGGTCTCAGATGGACATGAGGAACTTGTTGGGAACTGGAGCAAAGGTGACTCTTACTATGTTTTAACAAAGAGACTGTTAACAAGTTGCCCCTGCTCTAGATATTTGGGAACTTTCAACTTGGGAGAGATGATTTAGGGTATCCAGTGGAAGAAATTTCTAAGTAAGAAAGCATTCAAGATGTGACTTGGGTGCTGTAAAAAGCATTCAGGTTTAAAAGGAAAACAGCATAGAAGTTTGAAAAATTTGCAGCCTGACAATGAGATAGAAAAGAAAATCCCATTTTCTGAGGAGAAATTCAAACTGACTGCAGTAATTTGCAAAAGTAATGGGGAGACAAATTTTAATCACCAAGGCAATGGGGAAAATGTCTCCAGACCATGTCAGAGACTTTCACAGCAGCCCCTCATATCACAGGCCTGGAGGCCTAGGGGGAAAAGTGATTTCGTGGGCTGGTCCCAGGATCCCAGAGCTGTGTGCAGCCTAGGGACTTGGTGACCTGCATCCCAGCCTCTCCAATGTAGAAGGACCAATGTAAAGCTCAGGCCATGGCTTCAGATGGTGCAGCTTCCACATGGCATTGAGACTGTAGGTGCACAGAAGTCAAGATTGAGGTTTGGGAAACTCTGCCTAGATTTCAGAAGATGTATGGAAATGCCTGCATGCCCAGGCAGAAGTTTGCTGTCGGGGTGGGGCTCTCAAGGAGAACCTCTGCTAGGGCAGTGTCGAAGGGAAATGTGGGGTCAGAGGCCACACACAGAGTCCCTACTGGGGCAGTGCCCAGTGGAGCTGTGAGAAGAAGGTCATTGTACTCCAGACCCCAGAATGGTAGATCCACTGACAGCTTGCACCAAGCACCTGGAAAATTCCACTGCAGACACTCAATGCCAGCCTATGAAAGCAGCTGGGAAGGAGGCTGGACCTTGCAAAGCCACAGGGGTGGAGCTGCCCAAGAGCATGGAGACCCACCTCTTGCATCAGTGTGACCTGGATGTGAGACATGGAGTTGATGGAGCTGGTTTTGGAGCTTTAAGATTTGACTGTCCCACTGGATTTCAGACTTGCATGGGCCCTGTAGCCCCTTTGTTTTGGCCAATTTGCCCATTTAGAATGGTTGTATTTACCCAATGTCTGTACCCCACTGTATCTAGGAAATAACTAGCTTGCTTTTGATTTTACAGGCTCATAGGCAGAAGGCACTTGCCTTGTCTCAGATGAGAGACTGGACTGTGGACTTTTGGGTTAATGCTGAAATGAGTTAAGACTTTGGCAGACTATTGGGAAGGCATGGTTGGTTTTGAAATGTGAGAACATGAAATTTGGCATGGGCCAGGGGTGGAATGATATAGTTTGGCTCTGTGTCCCCAACCAAATCTCATCCTGAATTGTACTCCCATAATTCCCATGCATTGTGGGAGGGACCTGGCAGGAGATAACTTAATCATGTGGGCACTTTCCCCCATACTCATCCATGGTAGTGAGTAAGTGTCATGAGATCTGATGGTTTTATGAGGGGTTTCTGCTTTTGTCTTCCTCACTTTCTCCTTGCCTTCTGCCATCCATGTAAGATGTGACTCACTCCTCCTTGCCTTTTACCATGATTGTGAGGCTTCCCCAGGCATGTGGAACTGTGAGACCAATTAAACCTCTTTCTTTTGTAAATTGCCCAGTTTCGGGTATGACTTTATTAGCAGTGTGAAAGCAGACTAATATAGTAACAGAGGAAGATCATGTATCTATTAAATAAATACATTAGAAAGAAAAGGGATCTAGTAAGTTTTACCTGGGTGATTTAGGGCAAGATAATCAGTCTTACCAAATCTCAGTTTATTCCTCTTGAGGGAGAATAGTAATGCATGCCAGCTCCCATGATTTCATGAGAATAAAATGGAAAAAAAAAAAAAATATATATATATATATATATATATATATATACACACCTTGTTAACCATATTACACAATATCTATTACAAATAAAATTAATGAAAATAACATAACATGATATTTCCCCCTCGATTATTATTTAGTTCATCATTAGATTTTACACAGTACCTAGTCATGTACAACATAGATTGAACAGTGTAGTACGATGTAGTCATGAACTACAAACATGTAGCTAATGCACAGAACAATGGCTCGATTCAATGAAAGATGAAGTTTAAAATACTATATTGTTTTCTACATAGAAAAGACAAAACTCTGCCCAGATCTATTTTCTAGCCCAACACACAAAAAAGAGAAATGTCCCATTGTCTGAAATGCAAATGTCAAAACTTATACGAATTTCTATATTTCACTATTTGGGGCACTTGGCAACAAATGAACAACCCATCTGCCCCTAATTTGGTTAACAAGGAAGCAAATTCTGAGATGGATATTGGCAAGCAGAAGCCTAAGTTCCTTGGGGTCAACACTATGTGGAAGTAAAAGAAGAAAGAATGGATAGAGGAAGGTGCTGAAAATTGATGCAGATGCAAAGGACAACTTTGCTGACTGTTCAGGGGCTCTAAGCTGAAATGGCCCTTCCTAGTGGTCCTACTAAGGCAAGGGGGCCGGGATACATACCATGTAACTAACATGTAACTAACATGGATGCTGGTGGGCTGCTGGGGAGTGAGCACTAACATGGACCAAGTGGGTCCCTTCAGGGCAATATCCTAAGAGAGGCTTAGTATAGGACCATCATCTGGACACAACACTCCAAGATGCCTGAGGAATCCTGTTTTGGTCCTGAAGGGAGGAAAGTTTGTCTTATCACAACAGGCAGTAAAGCTCATTCCTCCCACAGTGCAGATTAACTTGTTTCTTAGAACAAATCCTAGAATCAGCTCCTCTAGGAATCTAATGTGGTGTTGATGTTTCACCTAATACTCATCATCTATCTTATTTTTGTATAAAAAAATTCAGAGAGGTATTATTCCACTGTCATATTACTCATCATAATCATGTAAAATTGGTAAAATATGCATATCAGAACCTTTCATAAACTCATTTAAAATGGAATTCATCATAATTTCTGGAACTATAAGTTGATTCCAATAAAAGTTATCTGAATATTTTAGATGTTACATTGCCCTGAAAAATTTTTTAGATTTTTAATTTCCTGGTTATTTTTCTAATTCCAGTCAGTCAGCTTCCTGCTTCCTTTCACTAATTGTTTTTGATTCAAAACTATTCCTCGGGCCATATTGAGATTTTGTGAGGCAGATACATGTGACTGGGTTTGTTTAATGCTACATTGATAAGCAAATAGGACAAGGTCTGTATCATGTACAAATATATTTGTGTATGTATTATATGCTTTTATGTATCATACATATGCTTATACATTATATATATTATGTATGTTTAAATATACATTACATTTTTTATATATATATGCTGAATGTTATGTCAATGTTTTGTACTCCCAAAGCAACTTTGTCAAGGTCACAAATGAAGTGACATGGATTAAACTTTGCTCTTTTGCCGTCTACCATATACAGGATTTCTTGAAATCATTCCTATGATAGAATTTGTCATAGTTTTAAAATGAGTTTAAAATGGATCTAAAAAAATATTTAAAATGAGTGTATTTTTTCAAAAAGAAGTATTAAACTGACTTTCAGATATTTTGTTTAAGTAAAAAATATTGATATTGATAGCCTAGGATGTTCAATTTAGATGTTTAAGGTATGATGATAAATTTAAAAGTAAACAGTACATGTTTTCCCACTGCTATCTCCTCTTCTTCCATATCACATGGACTCGTAAGTTAGTAGTGGTAAGTTATTATAAATTGCTAATAATATAAAGCATATTTGTATAAATATTATAACAAATATTCAGACAAAGCACTGTGGGAGTGAAAGGGATATAAATTAAAAATGTGTTCTGATGAGAGACATGGGAAAATGTTCAGTGCTACATTGATAAACAAATAACACAAGGTTTGTAGATATTAAATGCCCCACAAAGAGAAATTCAATATAAAATGCAAGATACTCAGTTAAATTTGAATTTCAGAAAAAACATAAATACATTTTTAGTACGAGTATGTCCCAATTGTTCATGTAAAACATTTATACTAAAAATGAGGAAGAAAAGAAAGGAAAAGAAAAGTTCTTTATATGAAATTCAAATTTAATTTTATATCCTATATTTTTGTTGTCTCAATCTGGCAATGCCCTCCAAAAAACGATGACCTTTCATCAATAATGAAAATTTCAAGTTTCACTTCAAACTCTATCTAGGTTTTTACACTGTGTCTCTCTCAACCTCAGTGCTACTGACATTTTGGGCCAGATAATTTTTCATTGTGAGAGGTTGTTCTATAAATTTTAGAGTATTTGACAGCATTTGTGACACCTACCCACTGGATTCCAGGAGCATCCCCCCACGTTGTGACAACCAAAAATGTCGCCAGACATTGCTTAGTATCTCCAGGGACCAAAACATCTCCAGTTAAGAACCATTGATCTAGATTACATGAACTAAAGATACAACCAATTCTATCATCAGGATTATTCAGGGCAAATCTTCTCTTTTAGTTAGATAATTGAAGCAAACAAATACACAAACAAAAAATGACACACATGTAGATGTTTAAATCAGTTGCGCTTCATTCAGTGTGCAGCAGAAGTTTCTAGCTTATCTATTTGCTTTTATATTTGATTGCTTAAGAGCAGACCATGAAAACGCCTTCTGTTGTAACATCCTACTTGGAAAACTATTGATTCAATACTTACTACCAGAGCAGTCTTGGTCCAAAATATTTAGATACTGAAGCTACAGATACATGAAATGTATATCCTACAACAGTTCTACATGGATTGAGAGGCAATAGGCCCTTGTGTAGCTCATTTGCTTTGGTTTCTGTCCTAAGACAAAGTGTAATTTAACATAATTGAAATAACAAGGATGTCTGCTGAGATTTGTTTAATTCTATGAAAAACAACTGTAGGATAAAAATTTATTGCGGCACTATTCACAATAGCAAAGACTTGGAATCAACCCAAATGTCCATCAGTGACAGACTGGATTAAGAAAATGTGGCACACATACACCATGGAATACTATGCAGCCATAAAAAAGGATGAGTTTGTGTCCTTTGTAGGGACATGGATGCAGCTGGAAACCATCATTCTTAGCAAACTATCACAAGAACAGAAAACCAAACACCGCATGTTCTCACTCATAGGTGGGAACTGAACAATGAGATCACTTGGACTCGGGAAGGGGAACATCACACACCGGGGCCTATCATGGGGAGGGGGGAGGGGGGAGGGATTGCATTGGGAGTTATACCTGATGTAAATGACGAGTTGATGGGTGCTGACGAGTTGATGGGTGCAGCACACCAACATGGCACAAGTATACATATGTAACAAACCTGCACGTTATGCACATGTACCCTAGAACTTTAAAGTATAATAATAATAAATAAATTTTAAAAAATTAAAAAAAAAATAACTGATCAAGGCCAGTGATAAAATGTAATTTGTTTCTAATCAAATTATTATCAAAGAAGGCATGTAAGCTGCAGGGTGGAGACTTTGTTTTCCTCCCTACTCTACTTCCCAAACCCAGAGTGGTACCTGGTCCGTAGTAGGCACTCAAAAATATTTTTCTATGAGTGAATCAGAGAATGAGCCAATGGGATGCAGCAATACATAGAGATGACACAGTCGTATATAATACCATTGAGTAGACACACTGTCCAATCAAAGATAGCACATTTTCTAGAAGACAACATTAGCTTGCTTACAAGGTTGTATTGATTAAAAAAGACGTAAAACCCTTAACATTAATATGCTTAATAAGTGATTAAGCTCTTATGAAAATTAATATTGTCATTCATTAAGACATACCACAGGATTCTAATTTCAACCAGTCAAGCTGAGTTTCTAGGTTAATTTGTAACTCTTAGAATTTAAGTATATGAATAGATAAGACAAAATATGTCATATGCCTTTATCAAAATAACTGAGAAACTTCCCAATGACAATGAGAGGGAGAGAACTTAAAAATGTATTTGAGAAAAGTATCACATTCTTTATATTAAATACCGAATTTTGCTTTTAAAAATGCTTGTACAGAGTTGTGGGTGTACTGCTCACTATCTTTCTAAAGCTGAGAGAATTTTTGTAGTACTTAGCAATTTTGTACAATATAGCAATTAACTGTGCTCTAGCCTTCAGTATATTACCAGCAAGTAATTTCTCAAATACCAATGTTAATGAGGTTGATGAAGCCAGTTTATCATTTTGAAAACATCTGTTGAAACATCACTAATTGGAAAGAGAATATCAATCAAAATTTCTGAAACATCTCCTTCATAGTTTATTATGTAGAAACAATTACAATCTAGAAATATAAAATACATATAAAGTATAATTATGGCTTTTTTCTTATTCAAAGTTCAATACAAATATTCGGTCTTGGACACAAAAATTAAATGTATGCAAATGGCTTAAAAATCCTAGCCACTGCTTTATGTCTCTTTGCATCGAAATTAGAACAGGCATGGCAGGAGAGAACATCTTCATTCTCTAACCCTAAATTTGTGTTTTTATTTTCAACGAAGCACTGAAAGATATTACTATCCTAGAAGAAAGACAAAGGTGAAATCAGGCAAATTTCCTAGGGGGCCATCTTGCAATTGCAATACCTTTTTTTTTTTTTTTTTTTTTTTTTGAGACAGAGTCTTCCTCTGTCACCCGGGCTGGCGTGCAGTAGCGAAATCTCAGCTCATTGCCGCCTCCGCCTCTGGGGTTCAAGTGATTCTCCTGCCTCAGCCTCCTGAATAGCTGGGACTTCAGGCATATGGCACAATTCTCGGCCTGGCTGATTGTTGTATTTAGTAGAGATGGAGTTTCACCATGTTGGCTAGGCTGGTCTCAAACTCCTGACCTCAAGTGATCCTCCCACCTCGGCCTCCCAAAGTGCTAGGATTACAGGCATGAGCCACCATGTCGGGCCTTGCAATAGTTTCTTAAACTGTGAGTCTAAATGTCATTATTGGTAAAATAAGAGTAATGGTGATTTACCCCCTTATTAATTAATGTCATGATGATCTTTAAAAACTATTTAGAATTGTGTTTGACAAATAGTTTCCTAAATGACAGGAAGTTACTGCCAGACAAGTGGTTTTCCAAGAAATGTCAATTAATATATAAATATAACCATTTGGTTTGAAGTACACACTTTCTATGATTGTTTAAATTCTTGTTTTATATATCATAATGTTTTGTACATTTTGTAATCATTTTGTTTGCATATTTTAATGCAAACATAAACTTTTAGATGTGCAAATGTTTGCTACTGCTGTTTGTTGAGCACTGTAACAGTTCAGGTCAATACATTTAGTTCATCAACTGGGATTTAGTGAGTAGTTGACGAGTGCCAAAAATTGTGCTCAGATAAGCACAATTATATCAGATAAAGAAAAGTAAAACTCAGATAAAAGATGACCTCATTTTGGATAGTGAGACAGACAAGCAATCATTTTACATTTATGTGAAGAGCAATTTAGCACTTCTCTTATCAACCTTTTCTCCCTAGACTATAAAACCTGGACTCTAGGTTTTATGTTTGCCTACCTAAAAGACACATTTGAGTGTGTGTGTGTCTGTATGCTGCTTTGGTTTTGATGACTTAATAATGAAGAGGTCTTTTCCAAAGATGAATTTTATCTCTATTCCTAGATGTAGAATAGTTCTCTACATGGCCTTTTACCAATTCCCTTCCTTGCTTGTTCCTAAGAATAACTGTAGAATGTGCTGGGAATGCAACGTTCTCAAATAGGGAGAGACTGGCCGAACACCTTGGGCTGTAATTTAGTCCCTTTTAGAAACACGATGTACTTTAACACTTCAGCCCGGCGCATCATGTGACCCCAAGGTATAAAACCCAAAGTGGGTGACTTTCCAGGGTCCCTCAGCAGCTGTGCAAATGGGACATATGCAGATTAATCTCCATCCACCCCAAGCAGCTTTCCCGAGCCTTGGAGGCCTGGATAGCAATACATCCTAGGTTGTCCCTTGCTGCCTGTCTGGAAGTAATGAACTTGTTTCAGGTAATTGTGTGTGGGGGTGTTTTGTTTCACTGCCCTCAGACAAGCTGGTCACTGGGGCACTGGATCACAACTGCTTTACACTGTAGCACCTAAGAAAACCAGAGGCAGCTTTTAAAACAGGAATTATTTACCATTCGACTACATATCAAAAAATACATTTGTTTAATCAACATTTATTGAGCACCCACTTAAGAGTTCTCATAAAAGTTGGGAGAGATAAAGATGTTTATCATGCATGACAGAAAGGATGGCATGTCTCCATTCTTTCAGAATTTACTGGATTCACAAATACACATCATACAAACAAACATATATATTGATAGAGCTAGAAGTATATATCTATAACTATACATGCTCTGAAATATTCATGCAAATTAATAGAGTAGTTTCCTTTTCAAAACATAAAATTTTAGCAAAAGAAGAAAAAATAAAATGTTTGCACACAATGAAGATCTCTTTGTAACCTTTTGAAAAACCATCTATACATTTGTGTATTTATTATACACATTATGTCTACCAGGTACCTTGCTGAGAAGTGGTTATAAAGAGACCCTATCCTTGGCTCAAGTTGATCTCTATCTAGGGCACACATCAACTTGAAAACAAAATTAAACCCCTCAATTTGATGCCTGCCCCCCAACTCTATCACCTCCCACTAACATAAGTAATTTTACATACCTACAACTGTTGGGAGTCATTAGTTTTGTAGAGAGAGTTAGGCAAAAATAAGTAAGTGCAATAAAGTGCTAGAAATCTTTACAAACTCCAACAAAGTCACAAGGGATTGTTTGAATAATTTTGTATTGTCAAATAAAGGTGTTTAACATTCTTTTTTTTTTTTTTTTTTTTTTTTTTGAGACAAAGTTTAGCTCTTGCTGCCTAAGCTGAACTGCAATGGCACAATCTCAGCTCACTGAAACCTCCGTCTCCCAGATTCAAGCGATTCTCCTGCCTCAGTCTCCCTAGTAGTTGGGATTACAGGAGAGCACCACCACACCCAGATAATTTTTTGTATTTTTAGTAGAAACGAGGTTTCACCATTATAGCCAGGATGGTCTCGAACTCCTGACCTCAGGTGATCTGCCTGCCTCAGCCTCCCAAAGTGCTGGGATTACAGGTGTGAGTCACTGCACCAAACCTTAATACTCTTAAATAAGAGACCTTTGCCAGAAATTTTGAGAAGTGAATAAAATAATCTAGCCTGCTTTCTCGGATATTGGTGGTGAAGAAGGGACAGGCAATTCAAAAGTGGGAATTATGCTGTCCCGGGCAAAAATAAAAAAGGATAAATCAGTATAGCACTTTCTGAAAACTACAAGTAGTTTTACATGAGTACAAAGTAGTTTGCAAAGGAAGTGGAAGATGTATATGAACCTGATTGCACACACAGAAACACCCACAAAGGCAAACATCTGCGCGCGTGCGCGCGCACACACACACACACACACACACACACACATACACAAACACATAATCATGTCCACATTCATAGGATTGGCTAAAGAGTGTAGGCTCTCTCCCACGGGCGACATTGAATTGTCTGAAACTGGCAATAAAATTAACTTGTGTTTTTGAAAAACTTCCATGGCAGCAGTGTGGGAACTACATTAGAGGAATGTAAACTTCCAAGCCAGAATAGCAAATGGTGATTGAAGTAATCTCAGTGAATTAGATCATAAGAATATCAAAGAGAGAAAACCTACACTTTCAGAAGTTCAGGGAGCTTGCTTGCTTTCTTTTTCTTCATTTTTATTTTTTTGAGATGTGGTCTTGTTCTGTTGCCCAAGCTGGAGTGCAGTGATGCATTCATAGCATTCTTAGCTCACTGCAGCCCTTGAACTACTGGGCTCAAGCAGTCCTCCCACTTCACTCAGCCTCCCCAGTAGATAAGACCATGCCTATGCTTGAGCCCCCATGCCCAGCTGATTTGTAAATTTTATTTTTTTCAATGTAGAAACGGGGTCTTACTACATTGCCAGGGGTGGTCTTGAACTCCTAACCTCAAGTGATTCTCCCACCTCAACCTCCCAAAGTGCTAGGATTATAGATGTGGACCAGCCTCAATGAGCTTTCTTAATAGACAAATGTGGTAATAAGAAATTTTTGTTCTCTAAAGTGAACATGCACACCTGATAGTCTTTGGTACCAGATTTGACATTCAGTTGCTGGGGGCTTGACATGTAGAATCTGTAGAAATGAGTTTTCTGATTTCCGCCATTGCCAGTGTAAAGAGAGAATGTAAAGATCTGTGCCAAATGTTCATGTGAACCAAACTTGGCCTGTTAAATATCTTAGCTCAGAAGTCTTGCTGTGCTATGCTCTTATTCACGGCTTTCTAAACAAAACATCAAATATTTTATTTTTAAGTTGTCATACCACAGCTGCAAAGGATTTTAAGTAACTGGCAAGTTGTGCATGAAAATTGATACTTAAAGGAATCTACTTATACAAAGGCTAACAAATGTGTAAATTTGCTTGAATGTGAATTTTGCTTACTTTTCAAGATTCTTACTTGGATTGTTAGTTTAATCCATAGGGTAGTAGAATTCTCTAGGCTATATTTCTTGCTATATTTAGAGTGATCCTGAGACAAATACCAGTTCAGCATAAAGATAATGATTCCAAAAAATAAGTCCAGAAGAAAAAGAAGTTTGTATGAAAGAGAAAATAATTGTTAAATTTCTGATAAATCTGGATACTTAAAAAGCATAGCAATATTTGGACAAGTCCAAGATTATTACTTATAGAGTCAGTCGTTAAAGATGATCAAATATTTTAAGATTAATTTCTTTTGTTTCAATGAACATTGAAAAGATTAGAACCACTTCTAATTTAGGACAAATGTCTTGTAATTTGCCCTATAGAATTTGATCTTTTTTCTTAAAGAGTAGCTTTGAATGGATACATGAAATCTCCATCCTTAAAAAAAAAAAAAAAAAAAAAAAGGCATTAAAAATGTAGATTTATATGAGACAGAAAAATAAAAGCAGTAGTAATCTTTTTTTAATCCACAGCAATTATCACAGTCGATTGTTAATTAGTAAATTCATTGATTAAACCAATTTTCCTGCATCTACCAGCAAATAGAGTTTCTTTTCAGATTCTAGTGTCACTTCTTAACCTTTTCCAGTAACATTTCTTACACAACATTGGAACTCACTGCTTTTTCTTTGTCTTTATTACTAGATTTCCCTTTTCTCCCATGTTAAAAGTACACAATTACAATGAATAACATTTCTTTATAAGCATATTCTTTGGTCAGCATTTCCAGTTCGGTCAACACAACCAGGAAATTTCATCCAAGTTTGAAACAGAACTCTATGCTCTATTTAATCCATTTCCTCTTTATGCCATAAACACCCTCAGTGGATTATTTGGCTTTTTAAAATCTCTTAATGAAAGTAGACTCAGTATGCTATTCAAGTTTGTCAATTTCACCTGAGCACATGGCTAGAAATTTTTGCTTATATATAAATAAAATTATTATTTCTACATTATACATACCATATAAGCCTCCTTGGGCTGCCATAAAAAAGTACAACAGGTTGAGTGTGGTGACTCACACCTATAATCTCAGCACTTTGGGAAGCCAAGGTGTGTGGACTGCTTGAGCTCAATATAGTTCAAGACCAGCCTGGACAACATGGTAAAATTCATCTCTACAAAAAAAATACAAAAATTGTCATGGCATGGTGGCCCATGCCTAAGGTCCTAGCTACCCTGGAGGCTGAGATGAGAGGATGATTTGAGCCCAGAAAGGTCGAGGCTGCAGTGAGCTGAGATCGTGCCATTGCACTCCAGGTTGGGCAACAAAGCAAGAGCCTGTCAAGAAAAGAAAGAAAGAAAGAAAGAAAGAAAGAAAGAAAGAAAGAAAGAAAGAAAGAAAGAAAGAAAGAAAGAAAGAAAGAAAGAAAGAAAGAAAGAAAGAAAGAAAGAAAGAAAGAAAGAAAGAGAGAGAGAGAGAGAGAGAGAGAGAGAGAGAGAGAGAGAGAGAGAGAGAGAGAAAGAAAGAGAAAAGAAAAGAAAAGAAAAAGAAAGAAAGAAAGAAAGAAAGAAAGAAAGAAAGAAAGAAAGAAAAAGAAAGAAAGAAAGAAAGAAAAGAAAAGAAAGAAAGAAAGAAAGAAAGAAAGAAAGAAAGAAAGAAAGAAAGAAAGAAAGAAAGAAAGAAAGAAAGAAAGAAAGAAAGAAAGAAAGGAGGGAGGGAGGGAGGAAGAGAGGAAGGAAGGGAGGAAGGAAGGGAGGAAGGAAGGGAGGAAGGAAGGGAGGAAGGAAGGGAAAGACAACATAAAATAGTCTGGGTGACTTTAAGTAACATATTTTCTCACAGTTCCAAAGGCTAGAAGTACCAGATCAAGGTGCTGGCATGGTAGGCTTCATTCTGAGGCCTCTTCTCTCAGCTTGTAGGTGGCCAGCATCTCCACATGTGCTCTCATGAACTCTCCTTTGTGTGCAGAGAGAGAGAGAGAGAGAGAGAGTGCTCTTTGGTGTCGCTTCTTATGTAGACACGTATTCTATTGAATCAGGGGCCTACACTTACGACCTTATTTAACCTTATTGCTTACTCTAAATGCAGCTGACCTAAAGGTTAGAGCTTCAACACGAAATTTGAGAGAACACAAACATCAGGCCATAACATACACCAATTTGGCCCTGTGGAACTATATGAAAAAGTCTATTTCAGATGCCCTACAAAATTACACTGATTTGTTGACACATCTTATAAGATACCCTTTGACTGTCACATACCTCGCAGCATCTGACATGGTTTGGCTATGTCCCCATCCAAATTTCATCTTGAATTGTATTTCCCATAATTCCCACTTGATGTGGGTGGGACCTGGTGGGAGGTAATTAAATCATGAGGGTGGTTCCCCCATACTGTTCTCCTGGTAGTGAATAAATCTCATGAGATCTGATGATTTTATTAGGGGAAACCCCTCTCGCTTGGCTCTCATTTCCTCTTGCCTGCTGCCATGTAGGCTGTCCATACCTTTCACCTTCTACCATGATTGTGAGGCCTCCCCAGGCACGTGAAACTGTGAGTCCATTAAACTTATTTTTCTTTATAAGTTACCCAGCCTCAGGTATGTCTCTATCAGCAGCGTGAAAACAGACTAATACAGGATCTATAATTGTTCTTGCTAGGACAGCTCATTGATATGTTTTCTTTGGGATCAGTTATTTATTCATGTTTCTTTTCCATTGAGGAGCCATGAAAAATTCTGAATTCTGCTTCTCCAGCCCCCTCTTTCCATACCCAAGAATAAGTAAGTACAGTATATCAGAAAACAGGTTAGTGAACTTCCCCTAGACAACATTTCACCAAAAAATAAAATTTTTCATGGAAAGTCATCTAAAAGAAGGCTCCCCCTGCACTGTATAAAAGATTAAGGTGTCACGTCTTTGGTATATTGATGAGAAAAGGATGAAAACGTTCCTTCTAAGAAGCTGTTTTCCTCCGTCCCAAAGTTGGTGGCTGGCAGTCTGGCATCTTAGTTTACATCTCGGACATTAAACCTTGGCTATAAATATACCTAATGGGGTTTTCAATAGTTTTGTTTATCTCCCCGAGGACAGAAGAAACCTGCTGCTTCGAAATGTCAGATCTTAAACCTTGTTTCTGTGAGTTGTTTTTATTTATGTTCCATCTTGTGTTTCTCTGAAGCACACACAAAAGTCAACTTCAAAGAGCTATTTGTCATATTTGAAATTTTTAAGTAGTTAAGCTTTAGTTTGAAGAACCACCTGGAAATTACAGACAGGCAGTACATCTAGCACAATAAAACCAGAATATGAATATCTAACGTATTTTCCATCATAATTTTATATTTCAGAAAACCAAGCAAACCTGACATAATACAGCATCATAAATGTAACACAGCATAATATCATGTAACATTGTAAAATTGTACTTTATTCATGTTCTACTGTGATTTTGTTTGTGTTTACCATTGTATTATTTTCAAAAATGGCAGAAATTTTATAACATAGTTAGCATCTTTTCATATACAGGAGTTCTAGGTAATGAATGAAATTAGTACTGAATCTCAAACAAGAAAAGAGGTTTTTTTATCTACCATCAAAGCTAGATTTTCTTGTTTGAATCTGATGCCCCCGTTTGTTTTCTTAAATTGTAACAAGCATTAATATCACCAATTCATGCTCTCTGCAAGAGTTATTTAGCTAAGCCAGAATCATAGAATATTATAAGTAATATTACTTATATATATGAGAGAGTAAATCTCTCTCAAATATCTAATTTTGCAGAGGTACCTTAGAAAATGAGGCCAAAAAAAAAAAAAAAAAAAAGTAAAAGAAAAAGAAAATGAGGTCATAGAGCCATTGAATGGCAAAGCGAAGACATGACCTAGCATTTCAGTCTCTTAATACTACGTAAGAGATGCCCTGGACCACGTCCCCAAATTTCTTATTCCCTTATAGTAGTTTATTTTTTCTTCATAATCACTTGGTACTTTTCTAACCTATTATTAAATTATTTATTTACTCTTTATTATTATAGTCCCTATCCTCTAATACCATGTAAGTTCAACAGGGCAAGGCCTCCTTTATGTATTGTTTACCGATATATTCTGAGTGTCTACAAAGTGCTCAATAAATATTTATTAATGAATAAATTAAGGATTGAGTAGTGCCTAAAATGTTAATAATTGTAGGGCCATTCATTTTTTTATCCTGCATACATTTACTTGGTAACTACTGCTTTTCTAATACTGTCCTACACATTGAGTTTAAAATAATAAAGAAATCAAACATGACCTCTCTACTCATGGTACATACAATGTATTTGGAAGGCTGAATATTAAACAGGTAAATATAACAATTAATATGCAATTGAAATTAATACTTAGTGAAAGAAAGACAAATAGGAATAAACAGTAGTGCCCAACTTCAGAGTGGATTTTCAGTAGATGATGAGAATTGAAGAATAAAGAGGAGATAGCAAAACAAAAGAGAATGCCTGTCAAGATACATGCGGTTCCAGTTATCAGGGTTAACTCTGTGCTTCTGTATTAAATTTTCCACATATGCAGATAAATTACTGTATTTAAAACAAGATGATTTAATGTTAAAGTACACTATTAAACAAGTAATGTAAGCACACTGTTAAGCAAGTGATTATAATCTTCTAATCTCCACTAGTACCATTCCACTTTATATAATAAATGAAATCTACATTTTATTCTGCTTCCTTTTTTTAAGGATGGAGTTTTCATGTATCCATTCAAAGCTACTCTTTAAGAAACGAATCTTCCATTTATTATATAAAATGGAATGATACTAGTGGAGATTAGAAGATTATAATGGGTGGTTCTCTTTTCTTTGTTTCCTGTCATCTTGGGGAGATTTTTCTCTCTAGTGCTTTTACACATGACCTACCTATAAATTGACTAGTAGATTTACATATCACCCTAACTCCCATCAGCTACTTAATATTTTAAATCTCATCATGATATGATTTTCTTTTTAATTCCCTGTTGTCTCGTTGACTTCATTCTCATTTAAAACCACTTATCCTTAGGTTAACATAAGTGGCTTACTGCATTCAGCTAATAACCAAGCAAAAGCTGGACAAATGTTTTAGATAATATTGCTTTTAATATACTCCTGGGATAACCTTGGATATATTTTATATTTAGCTAAACAGTGAGAGTGATTATTAATTTTATCTCAAGAATGTCTAGTAATTGGAAGATTGTTTTCTGAATACAGTTTATATTAACAACCTTACATGTTTAAATTCCTTTTATTTGTTCCAAACAGTTGAGGAGGATATGATAGACACTCTGATGTTTTTGTATATGTGAAGAAACACGGATTTCGAGGTAATTTACTTGTTCAAAGTCATACAGAGGTAATTCAACTCAGATTTCTTAACCCCAAATCTAGGATTCTTTTAATTGAACTTTATGTCTAAAGGCAATTTAATGGAGAATGGGGGAGAAGAAAATGCAGTATTCAGGAGTATACTTAGTTGGGAAGAATTATGAAATACTTATCGTATTATCTATGAAGCAAAATGCAAGAACAAAAACAAAAGGAAAGAGAGTAAGATTTCTTGTGTTTACATCTGTGTACATCAGTTAGTTAGAATGAATGCTCCATATTACATAAAAAGAAAAACAACAGAAAGCCAATGAATGCAAACAGAAAAGCAAAGATAGAAAGAATAAGAGTTTAATCTTTTGCACTGTTTCTTTCTTCTTTCTCTATTCAGAAATTTTAGTCTAATGGAATTTCCTAAAGTTATTTATTTGATAATTGTATAGATTTTTAAAAAATTCCCAGATACTTCTTTTAAATACAACTTGAAGACAGTGAAATATTACATTGATTAGAAAAATGTGATGATGTTTGAATACATTAATGAATATAAGAATTCCAACAGAACTGACGAAAACATAGTCATATCAGAAAAGGTCAAATATCTAAAACAAAATCGAATAATAGTTAATCCACTTTCTGATAAAATATAAGTTATATGGTAGAAATCTTTCTTCTTATGCATTGGCTTCATATCCAACATGTGACATGCCCCTAGATAATTCTGGATAAATCTCTTAATTAACCTCTCTGTGGATCAGTTTATGTAAATATACATACTTAACAAAATAATCTGATATTTATTCAAACCCTAAAAGCTGAATAAAGCATGAAAAATCTAGCTATAAGAAAATAAATCTGGGCCTACTCAGCTGTTTTCATAGAAAACTAGCCATTTCAACATTACACATTTCATTTGATTACTTTTCACTGAAAAATCTTTCTGTACAAAATATCTTCTTTAAAACTGTACAGATGAAACCAGATTATGATAATATGGACTGGGAAAATTTGGTAAAGTCCCTTCAAAACTCCTGATTCTCTTTCATCAGTTATAAAGTAAACTTGAGGTCTTTGCCAATTTGGATTGAGTTTCTTAAAGGGATAAACCAACATAAGGCAGGACCCAAGAGAGGTGGAATTACAACTAAAATATTTGTATAGGAAATGAATAAATATACACTTATCAAAAAAATTGTGGTTAGCACTTTGAAATTCAAAAACAGGGCATAAAAAAGGGAAACTGCAGACAATCTCTATGACTGTAACTGTTTTTAAGTATTAGTTACTAAAGAGAAAGAGAGAGAGTTCAAGAGAAAGACAAGGCTTAAATGCAAAATCACTGCTTTTGTCTCTTACACATTACATATATAGAATCATAGCAACAAATATTTCCAAAAAGCAATTACTATGTCCAATTTAAACTGGGATGGTAGAGACTGATGTACACAATAAACAAATAAGAACAAAACCAGTAACAAATATAACAATTTCCACAACACAAATATCATTATATGACTTTTTTTCCTTTGGAAAGGTGTATGATCAATAGAAAGGCTAAGAAAACCTACAGTAACTATTCTAGAAGATAAAAACATGTCAATTTAATAATCAATTATTCTTTCACAGAATTCAAACTTCTAGGGACACTTTAGCTCTGGGAAAATCATCATTTGTATCTTTCAGATCAAAAGATTTTACATTATTTTGGCTCAATATTAGGTCATTTATCAAAGATATTCATCACTGTTAATTTCCTGGGCCTGCTTTAACAAAATCCACAAACTGAGTGGTTTAAAACAACAGAAATTAATTTTCTTCTAGTTCTGTAGGCCAGAAGTTCAAAGTCAGAGTGCTGGCAGGGCCATGCTTCCTCCGAAACCTGTAGGGGAATCCTTCCTTGCCCCTATGTAGCTTATGGTGGTTTGCCAACAATCTTTAGTGGTATAGATGCATTTAGACTTGGAAATATATCACTGCAATCCTGTGCTTTCACATGGCATTCTGTGTCTTCATATTATCTTGTCTCTGTATGCATCTCTATGTCCTAGTTTTTCCCTTTTGTAGGGATATCAATCATATTGGATGAGGGCCCACTCTAATGATCTCATCTTAACTTGGTTAAATCTGCAATGAACTTATTTCCAAATAAGGTCATATTTGGAGGTTAGGGGTCCTAGTCTTAAGGGTTAGGGCTAAAATATATAATTTTTGAGAGACAAAATTCAAAGAACAACAATTCTATTTCTTTGCCTAAAAGGTAATACTCATTGTAAAATATTTACAAAAGAACTAAAGGAAGTAAAAATCACATAATTCCACAGAAGCACTATTAATATTTGTGCAGCAGTTTCTTTTCTGCTTTCTTTACACATATATGTGAATGAATACATGTAAATATGTATGTATTGACTTCAGATTCTATAAGCAAGCTGGCTTCACTTCTCCTCAACCACCACAGGAAACAAAACAAAACAAATACATAGCACTAAGATTATCACTAGAAATATCCCATAATTGAAATATGAAGATGAGACAGTTTATGGAACCATAGAGAAGAGAAAAATCTCCAGGCAGAAAGTAAGAGAATCAGACGTTCACATGTGCAATATCAATCCTCCCATTCTGAATAGCACAAAAATATAGAAAATCTTCCCCCAGCTCACTTTTTCTACCTGAAAAGGTGGACAACTAGCTTCTTCACCATCTTAGTTTCCCTGACAGGGAACCTATCCCTGCTTAAACCCACTGGAAGTATCACAAGTTCTTGAAGAAAGAAATATTCCTGAGGACAGGGAGAGACAAAGGGAGAAGGTGGGACTATTATCCTCAGACCTGGAAACTGTACTTTCACTCATTCAAAGAAAGTACCAAATCAGTGCGGTCATTTGGCAGCACCATGCTATCAGAGGTCCATCGAACAGGTTCCCTTGGCATGAACCCCTTGCTAGCCTTCCCACACTGACAGGATAACCCCTTTGGAGCCTCCTCCATTCTGGAATGGTAGTGCTTCAACTGTTTACTAGAGAAAAGAATAACTTGGGCATAATGCATCACCTAGAGCTGAAAAGAAGGCAGTGAACAAATGGTAAAAAACTGTAAGCAAATATATTCAATAAAAATCAAAATGAGTCAGACTGAGAAATAAACAACTCTTTAATGCAAAGACATAGATGTACATCCCCAAGAAATAACAGCAAACAGGAAACTATTATGGAATGGTTTCAAAACCCAAGTGGACAAAGCAAGGAACCAGTAACTGATTCTAATAAGGTGGTGATATGTGAGCTTTCTGATCAATAATTCAATATGGTAGTTTTAAAGAAACTAGTAATCTCCAGGATGACATGGAAAAGCAATTTAGAAATTTGTCAGATAAATTTAACCGAGATTTAAATGACTTTTAAAAATCAGAAATCATACAACTGAAATATAATTTTTGAATTGAAACATTTATTACAGGCTCTCAACAATGGAAAGAATCAAATAGGAAAAGGATCGGTGACCTTCAATACAGGCTATTTGAAAATATAGCTCAAGGATAAAAAATAAGAAAATAATAAAAAATAAAAAGATCACCTATAATATGAAAAAAAAACCTCAAAATATCAAATCTAAAAATTATTGGTGTTTAACAGAAAGTTGAGCAAGAATGAGGGGTTTCAGAAAGGTAATTCCAAGTAATAATAACAGAAAACTTTCCCAAACATGAAAAAGATATAAATAGCCAGGTAGAGGAAGGTCTGAGAAGACAAACATAAGTGACCAAAATCAGACTCCCCTAAGACATATAATACTCAAACTCTCAAAGGCCAGGACAAAGAGAAAATCCTTAAAGCAGCAAAAGGGGGAAATAACAAATAAAGCTGCCCCAATTTATCTGCCCCAACAGACTCTCAACAGAAATCATACAGGCCAGAAAGGAGTTGAATGGCATTTTCAAAATGCTGAAAGAAAAAAATAAATAAATAACTGCCATTCAAGAACACTGTGTCCAGCTAAGCTATCCTTCAAATACAAAGACTGGGTAAAGTCTTTCCCAGACCAACAGACGCTTGAGAAATGTTACCACCAGCACATCCATCTTATAAGAAATGCTAAAGAGTGTTCTTCAGTCTGAAAGAAAAAATAATAATAATAATAATGTGCAAGAAAAAAAATAACAAACATGCAGAAAAATGTGCAGGAAAAAAATAGACAAAAAATATTGGAAGGTATAAAACCCATTGGTAAAATTAAGTACATGGATAAATTTGGAATACACTAATATTATAATTTTAATTTTATAATCCACTCTTAACAGGCAAATCTATCAAAATCAAGAATAGCCACAGCAACTTGTTAAGAGACAGATAATATAAAATATGTAGCTGAGACAAGTGATACACAAAATGTGGGGAAAATGAAGCTGAATTGTGGAAGTTTTTTTGTTTTTGTTTGTTTTTGTTCTTTTCTTTGAAATCTAAAATAAGTTGTCATATCTTTAAAATAATTTGTTATACTATAAGACGTTTTTGTGCCTCTCATAGTAGATACAATGCAAAAGCCAAAATAAATTTCCTAAAAATAAAAAAAAGAATTAAAACACATTCCTAGAAAAAAGTCAATCACAAAGGAAGACAGTAAGAACAGAAGAAAGGAGTTACAAAAAATAAAGAAAAAAGTGACAAAATGACAGTAGTAAGTCCTTAGTTATCAGTAATAACACTAAATGTAAATAAACTCAATTCTCCAATTAAAAGACATAGATTGGGTAATGAATAAAGAAATAAGACCAAACTATAAGAAACCTACCTCACCTATAAAGACACACATGGGCTGAAAGTGAAAGGTTAGAGATGATATTCCATGCAACTGGAATATCCATAGCCACAGATAAAATAGAATAAAACTCAAAGACTGTAAAAACAAAACTAGGCCACTGTATAATGATAAAGTTGTGAATTTATCAAGAAGATATAACAATTACAAGTCTTTATGTATCCAACACCACAGATCCCTAGCATACAAAATGAATATTAATACATATAAAGGGTGAGAGAGACAGCAACACAGTATTAGTTAGAAACTTTCACATCCCACTCTCAGTAATTGTATTAGTCCATTCTCACATTGCTGTAAAAAAAATACCGGAAACTGGGTAATTTATAAAGAAAAGAACTTTAACTGGCTCATGGTTCTGTACTCTACACAGAAAGCATAGCAGCTTCTGCTTCTGGGGAGGTCTCTGGAAACTAACAATCAGGGTGAAAAGTGAAGGGAAAGCAGGCACATCTTCCATGGCCAGAGCAGTAGCAAGAGAAAAAGAAGGGAGATGCCACATACTTTTAAACAACCAGATCTCATGAGAACTCACTTACTCAAAATCATGAGAAAAGCTCCAGGAGATCGTGCCAAACTATTCATGAAAACTTTGCCCCCATGATCCAATCACCTCCCATCAGGCCTCACCTCCAACATCAGGGATCACATGATATTTGCTCAGGAACACAGATCTAAACGATGTTATTATGGACAGATCATCTAGACAGAAATTCAGCAAAGAAACATTGAGGTTAAACTACACATTAAACCTCATAGTTCTAACTGACATCTACAGAAGATTCCATTCAATTGCTGTCGAATACACCTTCTTTTCATCAGCACATGGAACATTCTCCAAAATAAACCCTATTTGGGGCCACAAAATGAGTCTGAACAAATTCAAAAAAGTCAAACATTCTAACAATTATTGGATACAAGAAAAGTGGTAGAAAGACAGACATTTATAGCAATAAATGCTTGTATCAAAAAAGTGGAAAGGCTTCACATAATAGCCTAACAATGCACCTCGAGGAATTAGCAAAGCAAAAGCAAACTAAAGCTCAAATTAGTGGGAAAAAACAAAATAAAGTTTCAGAGGGCCAGGTGAGGTGGCTCACACCTGTAATCCCAGCATTTTGGGAGGTCGAGGCAGGTGGATCACCTGAGGTTGAGAGTTTGAGACCAGCCTGACCAAAACGGAGAAACCCATCTCTACTAAAAATACAAAATTAGCTTAGAGTGATGGTGCATGCCTGTAACCTCCGTTACTTGGGAGGCTGAGACAGAAGAATCACTTGAACCCAGGAGGCGAAGGTGGCCATGAGCCCAGATTGCGCCATTGCATCCCAGCCCAGGCAAAAAGAATGAAACTCTGTCCACCTCAAAAAAAAAAAAATTCAGAGGCTAAACAAATAAAAATGAGGCCAAAAAATACAAAAGATCAACAAGATGAAAAGTTTTTTGAAAAGATAAACAAAATTGGGAAACCTTTAGCTAGACTAAAGAAAAGAGAGGCCCCAAATAAATAATATCAGAAATAAAAAACGAGACAAAACAATTGAGACCACAGAAACACAAGGAATACTCAGAGACTATTGTGTACAGCTATATGCCAATAAATTGGAAAATCTAGGATAAATAGATACATTCTTGGACACATACAGCCTACCATGGCAAAGCAGACAATCTCAGTAAACCAATATGAAGTAACATGATGAGTGCTTTAATAAAACATTTCTTATCAAAGAAAAACCAAGGACCCGATAGCTTTACCACTTAATTTTACCAAACACTTAAAGAAGAACTAACACCAGTTCTACTCAAACTCTTCAGAAAAATGGAGGAGAAGGGACTACATCCATACACATCCTATGAGGCCAGCATTACCCTGATATCAAAACTGAGAAGAACACAACAAAAAAGGTAAACAACAGGCCAAAACCATTGATGAACATAGATGCAAAAATCTTCAAAAAAATCAAATTCAACAAAACATTAAAAACGTCACTTACCATGATCAAGTGAGATTCATCTCAGGGATGCAAGGATGGATTAACATTAAAAAATCAATAAATATGTTACATTACATTAACCAAGAACAAAAAATATATAATCATTTTAATAAATGCTAAAAAAGAATTCAGTAATATTCACCTTGTCTTTATGATAAAAACCTTCATCAAACTGTGTATAGAAGGAACATACATCAAAGTAATAAAGATTATATAAGACAAACCAACAGCTAACATAATACTGAACAGGAAAAAAATCGAAGGTCTTTCTTCTAAGATCTGGAAAAGAAAAAGGATACTCACTTTTATCACTTTTATTCAACATAGTACTGAAAGTCCTGGCCAGAGCAATTAGGCAAGAGGAAAAAAAAAATAGCATCCAAATTGAAAAGGAAGAAGTCAAGTTAGCTTTGTTAATAGATGATTTAACATTACACTTACTAAAACCTAAAGACTACTGAAATACTGCTAGTACTGATAAATTCAATAAGGTTATAGAATACAAAATCAACATACAAAAATCATTATCATTTGTATATATCAACATCAAACAATCTGAAAAAGTAATTAAGAAATCAATTCCATTTACAGTAGCTACAGAGAATAACATAAATATATAGGAATTAACGTAATCAAATAAGTAGACATTCTACACAAGGAAAATTATAATAACATTGACAAAAGGAAATGAAGATGACACAAAAAAATGGAAAGATAGTCCATGCTCATCAATTGGGAGAATTTATATTGTTAAAATAACTATTACCCAAAGTATTTTACAAATTTAGTGCAATTCCTATCAAAATAACAATGACCACCTTTTTTGCAGAAATGGAAAAAATATACTAACATTGATATAGAACCACAAAATACCCTGAATAGAAAAAGCAATCCTGAGCAAAAAGAGCACACCTAAAGGCATCATACTAATATTTACTACAAAGCTCTAGTAATCCAAATCAGTGTGGTATTGACATGTAAATAGACACATGGAATAATGAAACAGAATAGAGAACTCAGATATAAATTGCCACATTTACAGTCAACTCATCTTCAGTCAAGACACCAAGAACATACCATGGAGAAAGGACAGTCTCTTCAATAAAAAGTGCTGGGAAAACTGCATAATTATATGCAGAAGAATGAAACTAGACTACTATCTCTCACCAGAAACAAATATCAAATAAAAATGGATTCAAGACTTAAATCTAAGATCTGAAACAATGAAATTAATGGAAAAAAAAATTCAGAAAACTCCCCAGGATATATAGATCTGGGCAAAGATTTCTTGAGTAATACCTCAAAAGCACAGGCAACCAAAGCAAAAATAGTCTAATGAGATCACATCTAATTAAAAAGCTGCTACACAGCAAAAACAAACAACATAGGAGACAACCTACAGAATTTGAGAAAATATTTGCAAACTACTCAAACAACTGAATAACCAGAGAAGCCAATAAAGTAAAACATTGGCAAAATATCTGAATAGATATTTCTCAAGAGAAGACATACAAATGGCCAACAGGGATATGAAAAATGCCGATCATCACTAATCATAAGAGAAATACCAATCAAAACCACAATGTCATCTCACCCTAGTAAAAGTAAATTATGTTAAGAAGACAGACAATGACAGATAGTGCAGAGACATGGGAAAAGGAGAACACCGTTCCCCTTTGTACATTGTTGCACGCTGGTGGGAATGTATAAAATAGGAGAGCCACTATGGGGAATCATATGCTTGGTCCTCAAAACACTGAGAATAAAATTTTCATATGATCCAGCAGTTTAACTACTGGGTATATATCCAAAAAAAAAAAAAAAAGAAAATCAATATATTGAAAAGACATTTGCACACCTGTGTTTATAGCAGAAATATTCACAATAACCAAACTATAAAAGCAACCTAAGTGCCCATCAACAGCTGAGTAAAGAAAATGTAGCATATATACACAATGGAATATTATTCTGCCATGAAGAAGAATAAAATCCTGTCATTTGCAGCAAAACAGATGAGACTGGAGATCATTTTGTTAAGTGAAATAAGCCAAGCACAGAAATACTAATATTTCATGTTCTCACTCATATGTGGGAGCTAAAGAAGTGAATGTCATGAAGCTAAGAGTAAACTAGTGATTACCAGAGGCCAGGGAAGGCAGGGGATTGAAGGATGCAGAGAAGTTGATTAATGTGTACAAATACACAGTTCAATAGAAGAAATAAATTTTGGTGTTAGATAGACCAATAGGGTGACTACAGTTTACAATAATCGATTGTTTATTTCAAAATAAACTAGAAAAGGAGAATTCAAATGGTTCTAGCATAAAGAAAAGATGAATATTTAAAGTAATGAATGTATGAAGTCCACTGATTTGACCTTCACAAATTATATGAAGGTATTAAATTTTCACAGGCACTCTGAAACTATGTACATTTATTTTTCATCACTAAAATATATGTATATATGCGTTACATATTTCACATCTGTGAACATATTAAATACATACCTTATAATATTTTTCACTGGAGTGTATTTAATTCATATAAATATCTAAATATTGTTAAAAACTGTGATTTTGGCCGGGTGCGGTGGCTCACGCCTGTAATCCCAGCACTTTGGGAGGCCGAGGCGGGCGGATCACGAAGTCAGGAGATCGAGACCATCCTGGCTAACACGGTGAAACCCCGTCTCCACCAAAAATACAAAAAATTAGCTGGGCATGGCGGCAGGCGCCTGGAGTCCCAGCTACTCGGGAGGCTGAGGCAGGAGAATGGCGTGAACCCGGGAGGCGGAGCTTGCAGTGAGCGGAGATCACGCCACTGCACTCCAGCCTGGGCGACAGAAGAGACTCCATCTCAAAAAAACAAAACAAAACTGTGATTTTAATGATTATGCATTTCTACTATAATTATATCTTAACAATGAGCATTAGAACTAATAAAATCACAAGATCTCCTCAGGTATATTTTTGTATCTCATCTCTTATTATTAACCCATAATAAAACCTTAGTGGTAGAATTGTGGTTTAAAACACAACTAAAAAAATCTTACGGATTCAGCCATATAATCTGCAATTAGGATCCTCTATCTGGTATCTTTTTACATTTCTAACATCTGTCAGCAAAATTGCCCTGTTTACTGAACTCACAATATTTATGTGCTATAGTATCTAATAATTTATCAATTGGATTGGTTAAAGCTGCCATTTTAAAATTAATTCATATAGCTTATTGATGAGGTTGACTTATTTTAATGTTATTTTCTATGTCTTTGCCTTAGTGAATTCTTTCAAGTTTTTTGTCCATCGTCTATTAGTCTACTAAGATACTTGTTTTCTATGATGAAAGACTTTAAAAATAAGGATCATAATAATCTTTTTAAATATGTGTTTTGTTCTCTTCATATTTTATCTTTTGCTTCTTATTTTATTCTATGAATTTTCTGCAGACCCATTTATCTTGTAAGAAATATCTCTTTTATTTTAGAGATTTTTTTAGTTAAATATTGTTAAATAGAACTGTCTTTCTTTAAGCCCAATATTAGTAAATATTAACTTACATTCTTCTCTCATATATATAGTTGTATAATAAATAATACTTTATATATATGTATATAATTTTTTAAATCTCTAGCTTATCTCCCTTTAATTTATCTTAAGGCTTAATGCATTATATTAAGCTGGTACTAAATTTTTGCTTTCTCCAAAAGGTAACAAGTTTATTAAAGATCAGTTTATTTAAAAATATATACTTTTGCCTTACTGATTAGAAATTCTTTTGTCAAATACTCAACTTTTATAATACTTAGAGAGGTTTTTAGTCTTTACTTTTCTCTTTTAATTCACCAACTTTGCTATTCTATATCTGGTAAAGTGCACACACCTCTGTTTATCATAGTTTTAGAGTACATGGTTTTCATAGCTTTTTGTGTATTTTTTCAAAATGTTTTCAAGATATTATCCACAAAACCTCTTCCAGGTACAGATGTTGCCTTTATTACACACCTTAATAAATAAGCTATTTAATTAATTTTATGGTTCTTCTTTTTTGTGTGTGTGTGCATGGTCTTTAGAAGTAGACATAGTTAGGTATGGATACAGGCGTTTTCACCTCTAGATTACCTCTTTATGCCAATTACTTAAACACTATATATCTCAACCACCTCATATGTAAATGAAAATAACAAGAGTATCTGCTTCATAGGGTACAATCATAGGTAAAAATGGCATAACGCACATAAAACACTTAGCGTGGAATATGGCACATGGCAACTGAACAGCAAATAGTGAAAATTTTGTTTTGGTTGATTTAGTTGTTGGTGGTACCACTCTGCAAATGCCTGTGTAGTCCAAGCAAACATACTGCTGTATCATTCTTGTGGACTTCAATCAACTCATCACATATTTGTGGTTTTCTAATGAGTCTAATGCTTATAATAAGAACAATATAAATATCAAATAGCACTAAAGATATTTTTCTAAAAACTCTTGAATACTCACTTCTGAGATGAAGATGAATCTAAAATTAGTTTCATTATTTTAGACAGATCTAAAACTATTGTGCCTCTGTATCACTTTTACTAAATTATCCTGTCATAACACACAATTTCCAAATATCAGTGATTTATAACAGTAAATGTTTATATTTTGCTTTTGCCATGTCAGTTCTACATTGGTTAAAATTTTGCCCTGTGTGTCTTCTTCTTCCTGAACTGCAAAAAAAAAAAAAAATGATTTGGGCCATTCTTTTATTGTGGCCAATTTTTTATTTTTATTATTATTATATTTTAAGTTCTAGGTTACATGTGCACAACGTGCAGGTTTGTTACATATGTATACATGTGCCGTGTTGGTTTGCTGCACCCATTAACTTGTCATTTACATTAGGTATTTCTCCTAATGCTATCCCTTATCCCTCCACCCTGTGAAAACCCTGGTGTGTGATGTTCCCCGCCCTGTGTCCATGTGATCTCATTGCTCAATTCCCACCTATGAGTGAGAGCATGCAGTGTTTGGTTTTCTGTCCTTGTGATAGTTCGCTGAGAATAATGTTTTCCAGCTTCATCCATGTCCCTACAAAGGACATGAACTCATCCTTTTTTATGGCTGCATAGTATTCCATGGTGCATATGTGCCACATTTTCTTTATCGAGTCTATCATTGATGGACATTTGGGTTGGTTCCAAGTCTTTGCTACTGTGAATAGTGTATTGTAGCTGATATTTTTAAAAAATAGATTAAATCCATAATGGCTATTAAAAGCTCATGTGAGTAAGAGTCACATGATGCTTTCTCTCACAATCCATTGACCAAACAAATTATATGAGCAAACCTCATATTAATGGGGTAGATAAGTATAATTTTATAATAGATAGATGAAGTAAATAATTGGGAGTATTGGTAACCTACTACTGCTATTTTTTTTAAATAAAATGTATCAAAAAGCCAGAGAGAAAAATGATTATTTTTCACCAGTTCAGTGTGGTCAAATGTCAAGAATATCTACTCAAAAATTTAAAATAAAGCTAAGAGTAAAACAAAAATAGCCCTTCACCCAATTGTTTTCTGAAGAAAAAAAAAAAATTCTAAGTGTCAGTTCTTTTAAGTAGCTGTAACAAGGTCCCATAAATTGAGTAAATTACAAATGACATAAATTTGTTGCTTATGGTTCTGGAGGACAGAAGTCCAAGATCAGCATGTCTGCATGGTTAGATTCTGTTAAGGGCCCTCTTCCAGACTGTGGACTGCTGACTTCCCTTTGCATCCTCACATGGCAGAAAGAGAGCAAGCTAGTTCTCTCGTCTCTTCTTATAAGGCACTAATCCTTTGATTTCGACTCCATCGCCATGACCTAGCTACCTTCAGTGCCCTGCCTCCACATACTATCCCATTGGGGATTCAATTTCCACATGTTCACTTTGGGGAGGCACAAACATTTAGTCTGTAACAATGGGCAAATTGCATATTGGCGTTCTGTATCTCATAGAGACATAGTACTATTGATAGGGTTCTTACATGAGCACCCCAAGATTAAAAATGTATAAATAAATTAGACAGAAAACTCCATAAGTATATGTGGAAATTGAAATGTTATATTTAGTGCTTACATTGTATTTTTTCTTTCACTAACCCATGTATTAATAAATATTCCTTTGAAGTAATTATGTCAATTGTATTGCTTAAGTATTCTTAAATTTTCAGTGCTAAACTTGCCTATAGTCAAACACCTACATTATGTACTTCTTGAGCCACATAAATCAATTTGGAGCAAAACTTAGAATAACGTCATGCAAGAAATACTGAATTAAGAAAAAAAAAGTGTGATAAATGTTTGCAAGTCATTAAGAGTTACAGAGTCTTACCTGATCATTTTAACTCAAAACTCAGTTGTCAGTTATGTCAGTTCACACTCAGTGGATTTGCAGTGACATTGCTCTATTTGATTGTTAAATAATCATTTTGATTACAGAAAGTCAAATGCAGTATGAAGGAGGTAGATACAGCATATTCAAGACCGTTGTGCAATTATTTCTGTTTGTCTAGGCATGGCCTTGATATCAAATTTCACCATGACTCTGCATTTTTATGTCAACCCTATTTCTATTTACATACCATAACTCTAGTACCCTGAATGTACTCTCATCTATTAAATGTCAGTCAGAGGTTAAGGAAGGATTCATTCAGTTCTACCAAAGACAATACTATTCCTGAAAGCCTCATCTTGTATACCTGGATTTTGAGATCATCAGTCCTGTCCAAATTCTCTTTCAAAGCATCATGTACTAAAACATGAGATAAGTTAGAGAAAAGTCTAGAACTCATCAAACCTCTCCCTAAAGCAAACCTTCAGTGTTGGGCTTGTTTGGGAAATGTTTCTTTACTATTTACTTAGTTTATTTTATGAAATTATATTTTTCTCTGTCTCTCTCATTTTCATTATTCAGTTATTCTGGGATTTAAGTTGTAAACATCTTCATTACAAAAATAGTCAACAAAAAATGCCCATGTTTTCACATAAGGCATTGGCTTGAATTCTCATAACATTTGGAAAAATCAAATTCATTTATTTATAATGATTTTAAAACTGTTGAAAATTTTGATCATTTGATTATAAGCAAATAGTATATTTAAAGTTATATATAATATAGTTATAATTAGTAAAGTTTTGCTCCATTTTTTGCGGCAGAAAATATGGAACAATAGCAAACTCGATATTATGAGAAATACATAGTCTTAAGACATTTTATAGATAGGAACATCCATTTATCTCTAACAAGAAATAAAAATACCATTACTGAATGGAGACATAATTTGCATCCATGCTCTCTAATTATCGATATTCTTATCAATACCGTATGTATAAATATGTTTACCGGATATAAGCCCATGTTGCTGACTGATGTAAAGAGCTTGGGGAAAATGGCAATTCATTTTGGAATTCATAAGGAACTCAGGTTTGATATGTAATTTTTAGACAAAGGTTTAACCTGCTAAAATCATGTACAAGTCATTTGTATAGTGAAAATGTGATTCTCTTAATGTAGAAGGTAATTAGAAAAGCATGCATTTCCTTAGAAAACATTCAGTATGAATAGAAAATATATCTGTGTTGTATATATAGAGAGAGAGTGCAAGAGAGGGAGAGAAACAATATATGAAAAGCAAATAAACTTTTCTTAAATACAATTAAAACTATTAAGTCAGTAATGGTATTTAAAATGAGTTATCCACTATTTTTGTTGCATAAATGTCGCCTAGAGTTCATCATGATGGTTTTTGGGAGGCAACATGTGACACAGGGGGCAGTTAACTTCTCAGTTAATACTCTTAGGCTCTTATAAACCCACTACTCACAATATTTTAGTTATATATTTAGTTAACTTTATAAATTATTAAGTTAAATACTACAAAAGATCAAAACTAGTGATCTAAATGTCTTGCTACCATTTAATCTAAATTTTAAAAATTGAATTTGAAAAATAAAGACTTATGTTGGAATTTTCATGTCAGATGAGTTTTGGCTCCAGAAGATAACTAGAAACACACTTAATTTTAAGGAATAATATTGACATACATTTTCTATGAGGTTATTTTTCATTCCCACAGTTTACCAAATATAATAACATCATACATAATTAAACTACAGTTTGAGTAAGTCCAATTATTACAATAGCTTAATGCCAAGACGATTTTCTCAACTTTTATTTAAAAAGATTTTTTCAAAATGTGTGAAATGTTGCATTATTAGGATAGCACAGAAAGCATATAAAATGTGACTTTGTTGGATGGGATTAATGGGAAGCAAATGGGCATCAGTCCCCAAGCCCCATTTGAGGAATATATTTCCCCACCCTATGAACGTTGTACTTGGTTTTGTGATTTGCTTTGAACAAGTGGATTGTCCGAACGCATGACATATATCAAGTCTGGGCTCTTGCTGGGTATGGCTTAGCCTCTTGGCCACTCTCATCTGCAGTAAGTAAAGCACACAACACGCAGAAGTTGACTTTTCTGCCTGGGCGGATGAATGAGAACGTAAGGAACAGACCAGAACCAAACCTGTAGCCTCGAGCAGAGCTTCTGCATCTGATCCACAGGTTTGGGAATGAAAAATGAATATAAGTTGTTATAAGTCATTGAAATTTTGAGAGCAGTATTATCTCAGTAAAAATTCATTAAAAGAGGATTCCACAATGAAAGCGACAATAACAGCAGCAAAGAACACTCATTCACTACCACAGAACACTGATTATATTAGTGTTATATAGATTATATTATATTGCAGTTTTGAAACGGCAATTACTTTTGCACCAATATATAGTGGTATTTTTGCACCAGTATAAAGTGTTATTGAAAACTAGTGTTACGGCATATAAATTTGTAGTAGGGTTATTTGAAAACTAAAAGGCTTTTGGCTTAAAATAGATAATTTAGCTTGGTTTTAAAGTAGATTATTTGCCCATCAGCCTATATTTTATTTATCTAAAGCCCATTTGCAAAGATAAGTGAATCCACTTATTCAATGGTAATTTAACCAACATTTATCAAATGACTACTGTAGGTCAGTTTCTGGTGAATCCAAATGAGCAGAAGATAGCAAGAGAGAAACCTATACTGTGTTCCATTCTAAGTACTTACTAAATTTTCATCTATGTTCTTTTATTATTGTAATTGATATGTAGTAGACATTTAAATGAGACCATGAGAAAATTTTGTCATAGTCATTCTGGGAAGTTTAGCTAAGTATCTGATAAATAACCAAACATGATATTTAGTAACCTTCACAAGATATCTTTATCTATATTAATATGTCCTAATCTCTGCCTGGCAATTCAAGGCCACAATAGATCAAATGTAATTTCCATAATTCAAAAAGTATTGCAACAAGTTGGACTTATTTTTCCCCTTACCAAAAAACTGATTTTTGAACTCATGACATTTTCTTTTTTGTTCTCCTTGTATGAATTGAACCAATGCTAAAATTGTTACTGTAATTGTCAAAAGCATGTAATAAACTTCAGAAGTTTACGAGGCTTAGAATCAAATTTTACTTCATTTTATAAAAATTAAATGCAAGTCTTGTGACTTCATGTAGTGCTGTTTTCTAACATAGCTATCATCGAATCTTGTTTTGTTTTGTTTTCATTTTTGTGTTGTCTTCAAGGAAAATGAAGTGCTTTTCCTCTATGTTCTTTATATACTCTCTAGTTGTAACTTAAGTGGATTTAGCAACTTTAATTCCAGTCTCATTCTTATGAAATATTATTCAGAAAATAGCACAAATTTGGAGTTAAACACAATACTAGTAAAAACTGGTTCAATCTACAACCCACAGTAGTATAATTGCATCTAACAAGTTGTCACTAAACTTAAGGGTGGATGCTTCTGGCGACTCCCATTTTCAATGGATTCTAGTGTTTAGTTCTTCCTAATAATAAACCAAAATCTTGCTCCCTAGAATATCTGCTTATTTATCATGGCTTTTCTAATCCGAATGAACACAAAATTCATTCTTCTGTGCAAAGGAACTTCAGTGATTTGAAAGTATTTATCATGTTTCTAAGTTAAAGTCCCTTAAGTTTCTCCACTTATCATTATAAGCCATTATATCCTAAGTCCTTTCCTTGGATATTAACCTCCTAGATGTTTTTATGTTTGTCAAAGCTGTTCATAATATAGGGTGCTGTTTACTAAATGGAGTGCTTGGAATATAGTGAGACTGTTATCTTCATATATCAAAACACATAAATCAATAATATTGTGTGAAGTCACAATACTTTGCATTTGTATTGGAATGCTTAAATTATATAAACAATCAAAATTGCCGTGTAGCATTTTTAAGAACTTCACAAGAAAATCCACCAAGTAACCATTTTGCTTCCGTACTGGAAGCATTAATGTAGTAAACAGAAAGGCAAAAGTGCAATTATTGTTGATGAACATAATTTTTCATGTTCAATTATGTCTCTCTATTTGGATAACAAATTTAAAAACTGCATACTTAAAAAATAAGTATCGCTAAGACATGCAAGATCATGCATGTGACATCTACTTCAGAACTCCAGTTTAAGTACAGGACAACCCTATTCCAACATGACAAGTGGTCTTCAAATTTTTAATCACACAAAAAAGAGATTTTTGAATTCTGTGTTAATGAAATAGCCAAGTTGAGCTTGTATAACTAAGCTAGACACTAAGCCAGCCAGAGAGCCCACTGAGCTACCCATCCATATACAGCCCTGTTTTTGGCTACAGTTTGGTACCCATGGGTAGCAGTTGCTGGTTCCTTTTTAACATCTTGAGCCTGGCTGTGATATTGAAGATGATGGCTGTGATTGCCAGTGTGCCCTGATCAATTGAGCTGGTTTTACTGGCCAGATCTGAGGATACTGAGCAGAGTCAATAGTAGGGAGTGGTGTGGAGTGCCTAGATTAACTCCATAACTTCATGAATTTTCATATCTTGGTTGCAAGAGCTTGATACATTTTAGAACCACCACAACCATCCTGCTCCCTAACCATAAACACATGGGAGAAGCGGAGCCTCTTCCCTTCAGAGACTGGATACTAGGAAGTTGATAGAGTTATTCACAGAGTTAGTAGCTACTTGGGACCTGTTACAGATAATTTTCTCATAATCAGAGTATATGCTAGTTTGGTTTTTCTGTACAGCCTTAATCTTCTCTTAGTATCTGCTATTGCGGTACTTAATAATTTACTTTGCATTTGCTCCTTACCTGATGTTTGCCAATTCTTTAGACCTTAAATCTTCCTTTCTAAATCTAGTCACAACATAAATGATCTGTCACTAAGGGAAGGGGGTGAATAGACAAAATAAAAAAAATTATTTTAGTATTTATGAGTTTTTGTTTTATCTTTTAATGTTTAATGCTTCTCCTCAGCTTGCTCTTTTCTTAGATATATGTTGTTTTTCATATTTCTTCAGGGACTCTATTTTTCCTATGGTTTAATCATTTTTATAGCTTTTATTATTGACTAAAAAGCATAACACAAAAACACAGTATTTCTTGTACTTAACATTTGACAAAAATGCAGTGTTTGATGATCTTCAGTAGTGCTGCCAACTCAGATATTATTTCTCTGGGAACACCAATATTTCAAGTGCAGTATAAGGGATCAGTAAGAATATGAAACATTAGCTAATGTGCCAGTATTTATAATCATAGAATCTCCTGCCTGCAGAAGCTATTGCTGATAGTGGCTAAATGTATGTGGCCTATAAGCCCAATTGCTCTTGATTTTCTCCTCGTTATACTTAGTGGTCCATCAGCTCATTTGAAAGTCTTAGATTAAAGGAGACTCATGATTCTTAAAGGAGCCTATTTTCTCTGGATAGCCCTGTATGTTAGAAAGTTCAGTGTGATTTATTTTTATTTCTGTGCTACTTCCCCTTATTACTTCTATCATATTTATTGGTGCCACACAGGGGAAAAATCTAATTCTTCTTTCATATGTCTGTACATCATTTTACTACTGAGTCTTCTGCTTTCTAGACTTCTCAATGTATAACCCAACTTAAAAGGGTTTTTTTTTTTTTTTTGGTCTGTTTTTTACTTCATTACCTAAGGTAACTTTTGTATTTCTATTATTTAATAAATAAAACAACATCACTTGGGTTTGCAAGGATATGCCTTGTAAATGTCTATTTCTATGCCTCTGGACATAGTTACCTGGGAGCCTCAGCTTCTTACAAGTTGTATGAACAATTTGACCTAGTTACCTGGGAGCCTCAACTTCTTACAAGGTGTATAAACAATTTGTTTAATCTGCCTGTCTCGATTTTCTTCCTGTAAAATGGGGATAATAGCATAATTATAATAATATCACCCTTGGTGTATTGGCAGGAGGATAAGATGAGTTAACAAGGTAAAATCTTGAAAAATGCTGGGCTCAGAAACAGTACCATTGAGGCATTTTTGCCTTGCTCCTACTTTTAAATCTCCATTAAAAAAAGAGGTCTCACTTTTATTAACTGAGAAAACACATAATTTAAACTAAATTACTAAACATCTTAAATGCAATATGATAATAGGGGTTCAGTTTCATAATAAAACAATTTAGAAAAATCACATACATTTTGCATACTCTTCAATTAACGAAGCTCTAAATACACTATATATTTAGATATTTAGCATGTGCACTGGATTTGTTTTTTGTAGTTGTTCTTTGTGTATTCCTCATAATTACACAAGTAAGAAAGAACTTAAAGTTTTGATTAAGTAAATATTTTAGTAGTATAACAATATTCAACATAAATTTATGGAATGCTGCTCTGTGAGAAGTGCTGTTCTAGCTTCCGTGGATAGATAAGATACTAAAACAGAGAATCAAATCCTGGGTCTCAGAAAGATTGCATTCTGTGAGAGGAAGAAAGAATAAAATAAACCATGAAATATATTAGGTGAATATAAGTTCTAAAGAGAAAAATAAATTAGGGTAGAGGTTAGGTGACGTTTGGTATGAAAAGGTAGGGTCACAGCTTTTCTATATTACTGGTCAAGAAATCCCTTATTTGATTTAACACAAACATATGTAGGGCAGACGATTTTCAGAATATCTGAGAATAAAGTTTTTTTTTGTTTTTGTTTTTGTTTTTTTTTTGCATAGAAGAACAAGCAAAAAGTATGCCTAAAATGTGTTAGGAGATGCCTAACATGTCCTAGAAATGACAGAGGGACAAAAGACTAGAGCAGTATGAGGAAGGAGAAAGCAGAAAGATGTGCTCAGAGGGGTATTGAAACCAGCAGGTCTTGTCAAGTGCTGTATACCCCCTGGGGACAGGTGTTTCTATCCTGTAATGGGAAGTCATGGGCCAATTTTGAGCAGAATGATATGAATGTCCATGTAATATGAAAGTGCAACCTGATATATAAAAAGTAGAATAAAGGGAGAATTTTTATTAATGTCAATAGCAGTGTAGTTCATTTCAGGCCAAATCTTCTGCTGGGGCTAGACAAACCAAATATTATCTATTTGGAAAAAGTAGAAGAGCTACCAATACAGTAAAAAACTGATGAGTCAAAATCTCAGACCAAGTGAAACACAGAGGGGTGAGCTTAATATTTGAAAATGTGTTTTCTCTGGAAACATTTGTGTTTTCAAAAATCATATCTGAGAGTCTCGGAATTTGAGCAATTTCCCATGGCTGAGAGGGGAAAAACAGGAGTTCAGTACCTTCCAATAGGGAGAAGCCTTGGAAATTACTCCAGATCTAAGAAGAAAAGATACAGAAATGTACACAGTAAATGGATGGAAAAGGGCATTACATGTGAAAGCAACCAAAATAAAAAAGGCCCACTTATTCCAATATCACAGTACTATTGGATAAAAAAAATTATATTTTATAATAATGATAGGGTCAATACATCAGAAAAGTTAAAAAACAATTAAATTTTGTGTAATGATAAACTAGTCTTCAAATAAATCAAGAGGGACATATGTAAAGGAATAAATAGACAAATCTATTTGCAGAGTGAGCAATATTAACAAGCTTCTGTTATCATAGCTTGAATGATCAAACAAAAAGCAGAAAATGTTTAAAATAAAACTTTAAAAATGGACCTGCCTAATATTCTTAAGAATATACCCAATAACTGCCAACATATTTTATTTTAAAAAAACACATTAAACATTTTAAAAAATTATGCACATGGGTCATAAAGCATATCTCATCTTCAAAAACATTGAAATCAATAGGCTATGATCTCTGACACCAGAAGATTAAGCAGAAAACCAATAATGAATAGATAATTTGAACATTCTTTGATATATTTTTGGAAGTTATATAATACATTTCTAAATAACCCGTGAGTCAAATTAGTTATAATCATATTGGAGGCTTAGTTATAATTGAAATTAGGAAGTCGTTTCAACTAAAAGATAATGAAAATATAACAGTGGAAATATATTAAGGCCATGAACAGAAAACCAATTCACCTTCAAATGTGTATATTTAAAGAGAAGAAAGTTGGAAAATCAGTTATGTAAGCATCTACCTCAAGAAGTTATTGGTGTAGAGAGATCTTGTAAGACCTTGTAGTTCACCACAGAAGCTTGTTCTAAGAAATGAGTAAAATAGCAGATTTGGAGAAAGCAAAGCAAGATAGCAGAATAGAAGACTCTGCCTACCATCCCCACCCCAAGGAAATGAATTTAACAACTATTACACAAGGAAACCACCTTTATAAGAACTAAAAATCAGGTGAGCACTCATAGTACCTGGTTTTTAACTTCATATCACTGAAAGAGGCACTGAAGTGGTAGAAAAAAACAGACTTGAATTACCAATGCCACCCACCCCTACCCCCCAAAAGCTACTGCATAGTGCAGAGGGCATCTCTGGGTGCTAGCGGATGGAGAGCACAGCAATTATGAAATCGAACTTAGTGCTACCTGTTATAGCAGAAAGGAAAACTGGACTAAAATCAACTGATGTCCACCAACTGAGGGAGTATTTCAACGAGCCCTAGCCAGAGAAGAATTGACGATGATGTGTCACAAGTTTAGTTCCCACAAGCCTTGCCGTTGAAGGCTAAAGTGCTCTGGGGCCCTAATAAACTTGAAAGGCAATCTAGGCTACAAGGATTGAAAGTTTTACATAACTCCTAGTGCTGAACTGGGCCCAGAGACAGTGGGTGGGAGCGGATGCAACCTACTGGACACCAGCTGGGGAGGTAAGGGAGTGTTGGTGTCACCCCTCCCCTAGCCCCAGGCTGTACTGCTTGCAGCATGAAAAGACACCCCTCTCTTCCCCCTGAGGAGAGAAGAGGGAAGAGTGCAGAGGACTTTGTGTTGCATCTTGTACCCCATATCAGCCACAGCAGGACTGGGCACTGATCAGAGTCATGAGGCCCTCTTTCCAGGCACTAGCTCCTGATGACATTTCTAGACACACCCTGGGCCAGAAGCGAACCTGCTGCTTTGAAGGGAATGGCCCAGTACTGGCAGGATTTATTACTTGCTCACCGAAAAGCCCTTGGGCCCTGAATAAGCAGCAGTGATAGCCAAATACTACATCAAGGGTGTTGGGTTGGGTTTTGAGACTTGCTGGCTTCAGGTAAGTAATCAGCACATTACCAGCTCTGGTGGCTATGGGTCAAAACCCATTCTACTTGAGAAAAGCAGAGGAAAAGTAAAAAGGACTTTATCTGACACCTTAAATACTACCTCAGCCACAGGTTGTTAGAGCACCTAGCAGGCTCTTGGCGTTCCCAATTCCAGAACTTGGCACTTGGATGGTATTTCTGGACCTGCCCCCTAAGCCAGAGGAAAGCACAGTTCCCTGAAAAGTAAGTCCCAGGCCAGGCAGCATCCACAAGTTGGCAGCACTTCCTGTGGATCTGTGATGGCAGTGGCCATGAGTGAGGCTCCTCTGCCTTTGGAAAGAGGTGGCAAGAATGGGAAGAATTGTGACTTGTGGTTTGAGTGCCAGCTCAGGCACAATACAACAGAATACCAGGTAGACTTCTAAAATTTTTTGACTTTAGACCCTGGCTCCCGGACAGCACCTCTGGACCTGCTTAGAGACTGCATTAACTTGTTGCCTAAAGGAAAGGACACAGGCCTGGCTGACATTCCCACCTGCTGATTGTAGAGGCCCAGGGCCTTATGCAAACATAGGCAGCAGCCAGGGAGTGGTTAGAGCAGGCCTTGGGTGAGTCTCAGTGCTGTGCTGTGCTGGCATCCGACTTGACCCAGTATAGTCATCGTGGTGGTGGCCACAAGGGTGCTTATGTCACTACAACCCCAGCTTCAGTGCTCAGAACAGAGAGAGCAAGACTTTTTTTTTTTTTTTTTTTCATTTGGGAGAAAGTAAGGGAAGATAACAATAATCTCTGGAAATCCAGAGAATCTTCCCAGATCTTCTCCAGGACCATCAAGAAGGTACCTGTACGAGTTTGCAAGAACCACAGTGTTACGGGGCTTGGGGTGCCCTCAAAACAGATACAGCTTAGAACACAATATCCAAGTCCTTCTGAATATCTGGGAAGCCTTTCCGAGAATGATAGATACAAAAAGCCCAGACAGTGAAGACTATAATATCTAACCATTGAATGCACAGACACCAAAGAACATCTACTGGCATCAACAGCATCCAGCAAAATATGACCTCTCCAAACGAGCTAAATAAGCCACCAGAGACTAACCCTGGAGAAATAGAGATATGTAACCTTTCAGAAAGAGAATTCAAAGTAGCTGTGTTGAGGAAACTCAAATAAATTTAAGATAACACAGAGAAAGAGTTCGTGATTCTATCACATAAATTTAACACAGAGATTAAAATAATTAAAAAGAATTAAGCAGAAATTCTGGAGCTTAGAATTGCAATTGGCGTGCAGAAGAACACATAAGGGTCTTTAAATAGCGGAACTGATCAAGCAGAAGAAAGAATTAATGAGCTTGAAGACAAGTTATTTGAAAATACACACTCAGAAAAGGCAAAAGAAAAAAAGAATGATAAACAATGAAGCATGCCTACAGGATATAGAAAATAGCCTCAAAAGGGAAAATCTAAGCGTTATTGGACTTAAAAAGGAGGTAGAGAACAAGATAGGGCCAGAAAGTTTATTAAAAAAAAATAACAGTGAATTTCCCTAACTTATAGAAAGATACCAAATTCAAGACTAAGAAAGTCATAGAACACAAAGCAGATTTAACCTAGAGAAGACCACAGCAAGGCATTTAATTATCGAACAGTCAAAGATCAAGGATAAAGAAAGGATTCTAAAAGCAGCAAGAGAAAAAAAATAAATAACTTACAATGAAACTCAAATATGTGTGGCAGCAGACTTTTTAGTGGAAACCTTACAGGTCAGAAGAGAGTGGCATAACATATTTAAAGTGCTGAAGGAACAAAATTTTTACCCTAGAATAGTGTATCTGATGAAACTATCCTTCAACCATGAAGGAGAAACGAAGACTTTCCAAGTCAAACAAAAGCTGATGTTTCTCATCAACGCTAGACGTGTCCTTTAAGAAATGCTAAAGGTAGTACTTCAATCAGAAAGAACAGAAAGCTAGTGAGTAATAAATAATTGCCTAAAGGTATAAAGCTTACTGGTTATAGTAAGTACACAGACACACACACACAAACACAGAATACCATAACATTGTAACTGTGGTGCATAAACTACTCTTATCCAAAGTAGAAACAATAAACAATGAACCATTAAAAAATAATAACAACATAGTACAATAAGATAGAAATAGAAACAATCAAAAGTTAAAAAGTGAGGGGATAAAGTTAAGGTGTAGAATTTTTATTAGTTTTCTTTTTGCTTGTTTTTTATGCAAATTGTGTTATCAGCTTAAAATAATGGGTTATAAGATAGTATTTGCAAACCTCAAGGCAATCACAAACCAAAATATACAATAGTTACACAAAGAAATAAAAAGAAAGAAAGTAAATCATATGACCAAAGAAAATCACCTTCACTGAAGGAAGACAGGAAAGATAGATAGAAAGAAGAGAACACCACAAAACAACCAGAAAGTGAATAACAAAAGGGAAGGAGTAAGTTCTTGCTTCTCAACTATAACTTGGAAATAAATGGACTAAACCTTTCTATCAAAAGACATAGAGTGGCTGAATGGATAAAAATTATAAAGGTCCATTGATTTGTTCCCTATAAGAAACACAAATCACCTATAAAGACACAAATAGACTGAAAATAAGAGGATGGAAAAAAATATTCCATGCCAATGGAAACCAATAAGGAGCAGAAGCAGCGGCAGCTATCCTTATATAAGACAAGTAGATATCCAGACAAAAACTATAAGAAGAAACAAAAAGGTTAGTATGTAATGATAAAAGGGTCAATTAATCAAGAGGATATAGCAATTTAAAATATATATGTACCCAAGAGTGGAGCTCCGAGATATATAAAGCAAATATCATTAGAGCTAAAGAGAGATTTGGGCCCCAAAACAATAAAAGCTGGAGATTTCAACACCCCACTTTCAGCACTGGAAGATCTTGCAGGCAGGAAATCAACATAGAAATATTGGACTTAATCCGCAGTATAGACCAAATGGATCTAATAGATATTTACAAAAATTTCATCCAAGAGCTGCAGAATACACATTCTTAATCTCAGCACAAGGATGATTCTGAAATATAAATTATATGTTAAGTCACTAAATACGTCTTAAAACAGTCAAAATTGAAATAATATCAAGCATCTTTTCTGAGCACCATGAAATAGGACTAGAAATTAGTAACAAGAGGAATTTTGGAAACTATCAAAATATAAAAAGAGAAAAATCAAACAATATGCTTCTGAATAACCAGTGGGTCAATGAAGAAACTAAGAAGAAAATTTTGGAAAAATTGAAACAAAAGATAATGGAAACACAACATACCAAAACATATAGGATATACCAAAAATAGTATGAAGAGGAAAAATTTTTTAAGTACCTACATAAAAAAAGAAAAATTTCTAATAAACAACCTAAATACATTTGAAATGAAGAAAACAATACAAAAGATCAACAAAACAAAAAGTTGTGCTTTTTTAAAAGTTAAACAAAATTGATAAACCTTAAACCAGACTAAGAAAAAAGGACAAAAGATCCAAATAAAATCAGAGATGAAAAGGGATACATTAAAACTAATATTGCAGAAATTCAAATGACCATTAGTGGTTACTATGAGCAACTATATGCCAATAAATTGTAAAATCTAGAAGAAATGGGCAAATTCCTGACATATACAACCTACAAAATTGAACCAGGAAGACAGCCAAAACCTGAACAGACCAGTAACAAGCAATGAGAGTGAAGCCATAATAAAATGTCTCCTTTTAAAGAAAAGCCCAAGTCCCAGTGCCTTCACTGCTGAATTCTACCAAACAATTAAAAAGCAACTAATATTGATTCTACTCAAACTATTCCAAAAGATAGCGGAAGAAGGAATACCTTCAAATTCATTCTATGAGGCCAGTACTATCCTGGTACCAAAACCAGTCCAAACATATTAAAAAATAACTACAGGCCAATATCTCTGATGAATATCGGGACAAAAATCCTCAACAAAATACCAGCAAACCAAATTCAACAATACATTAAAAAGATAGTGCATCATAACCAAGTGGGATTCATCCATGGGATGCGAGAATGGTTCAACGTATACAACTTTTCAATGTGATACAGGAAATCAACAGAAATAAAAAAGTAATTTTATTTACAATAACAACAAATAAAATTGAATACCTAGGAATTAACTGAAGAAGTGAAAGATCTCTATTATGAAAACTATTAAATGCTGATGAAAAAAATTGAAAAGCCAAAAATTGGAAAGATATTCCAGATCATGCATTGAAAGAATCAATATTGTTAAAATGTCCATACAGCCCAAAGCAATCTACAGATTTGATGCAATCCCTATAAAAATACTAATGATATTCTTCAAAAAAATAGAAAAAACAATTCTAAAATTATTATGGAACCAAAAAAGACCCAGAAAAGTCAAAGCTATCCTACACAAAAGGTACAAAACTGGAGGAATCACATTACCTGACTTCAAATTATGCTACAGAGCTACAATAATCAAAAAAGCATGGTACCAGGATAAAAGCAGACACATAGACCAATGAGACAGAAGACAGAACCCAGAAACAAGTCCACACAGCTGCAGTGAAGTGATTTTCCACAAAGGTCCCAAAGACATACATTGGGGAAAAGACAGTCTCTTTAATATCTGTTGTTGGGAAAACTGGATATCCACAAGCAGAAGAATAAAACTAGACCTCTGTCTCTCACCATACACAAAAATCAAATCAAAATAGATTAACGACTTCAGTGTAAGACCTCTGACTATAAAACTACTACAAGAAGACACTGAGGAAAATCTCCAGGACACTGGTCTTTGCAAAATATTTTCTGCATCATACCCCATAAGCACAGGTCACCAAAGCAAAAATGGACAAATGGGATCACATCAAGTTAAAAAGCTTGTGAACAACAAAAATAAAAATCAACAAAGTGAAGAGATAACCCACAGAGTGGGAGAAAATATTACTCAAAAAATTAAAAATCATGCAACCATATGATCCAGTAATTCCATTGCTTGATATACATACAAAAGAGAGGGATATCTACACTCCCATGTTTGTTGTAGCTCTGTCCACAATAGCCGAGATTTAGAAGCAACCTTAGTGTCAATCAACAGATGAATGGATAAAGAAAATGTGGTATCTATACACAATGGAGTACTATTCATTCAGAAAACAGAATGAGATACTGTCATTTGCAAAAAGATAGATGGAACTTGAGATTATTATGTTAAGTGAAATAAGGCAGGCACAGAAAGGCAGATGTCACATATTCTCCCCTATGTGTGGGGTCTACAAATCAAAACAACTGAACTTATGTACATACAGAGTAGAAGGATTGTTATCAGGGGCTGGGAATGATAGTAGGGTGGGAGCAGCAGGGTGTTGGGGACAGTGAATGGGTACAAAAAAATAGAAAGAACAAATAAGACCTAGTATTTGATAACACAAGAGGATAACTATAGTCAATACTAACTTAATTGCACACTATAAAATAATTAAGTGTTTAACTGAATTGTTAGTAATACAAAGGCTAAATAATTGAGGGGATGGATATCCCATTTGTCATGACATTATTATGCATATGCATTGCATGCCTGTATTACACATCTTATGTACTCTATAAATATGTATGTATATACCCATGCAAAGAAACATAAAAATTTTTAAAAGATGATAAATTAATAAAGCAAAAAATAATAAATAGCATAAATTCTGAAATAGAAATAATAGAGAGAATCTTCAAACTGAGATGTGATTGCATGAAAATTAATGAAATAAATCATTCCTGTCAAAACTGAGAGGTGTAGTTGTTGTGCAGGCAAAAGTGATTATCATGATTGGCCATGGAATGTAAACTGGGTGGGCAGGCAGATAAGCATATTTGTAGAAGTGAACGATTTAACTCTCCCTGACCTTGTAATTGTCTTTCCTTGTAAGTCACTCCAATATATACAGCTTCATGTCCTGCTTCTAAACCAAAGCTAAGAGGATGGTATCTACTCTTTCTTACTAAGTCCAAATGCTTATGTAACAGTAATTATGAGCATCTACTAACATATGGAATTCTTTATCTCCAATTACTTCATCAATGGTTTGCAGTACTTTTGTGTACTCTGACTCTAAGGACTTTAATCAACACATTGATACTTTTCACAATTCCCCTTTTCCTAACTTTCTTCCTCTCTCCATCCCTCTCCTTCCCTTTTATCTATAGTTCCTTCCCTCCCTTCCCATCCTTTTTTCCTTCACTTATTTTTCTATGCATTTTCCTACCATGCATCTTTAAAATTTTTTTCACAAATATTTATTGAGCACATAATATCTGACAGGAGTCCTGGGGACTTAAAACTAACACAAAGGCATCCCTGTCCTCAAGAAACTTAGAGCCTATTCAGGACAGTGCAAGTAGAAGGAGCAGGAAGGATGATAGTAAATATTTTGCACTGCCTTGCAGCATTCTCTCTCTATATATCATCACAATAACTTTGAGACTAAAAGTAAAATCACCTTCAATTTACAAGTTTAAATATCTAAAATGTGGAAAGGCAAATAATTGGCCTGTAGTTACATTGAAAATCAGTATTGAAACAACAATTCAGTCCAATCTGCAGACATTATTCTCCACAGACTGCCCAAAATTTTTACAACTAGTAGGTACATTCAGAACAATGGATGATCAATAATGTGTGAGCTTTCATTTCCACTGAATTCCATGTCATTTCTATCATGCCTTTCCACATCCCACAGTGTAGGGAGACACAACAACTTATCTTAGAACATATCCTCCTATCAGAATTTGAAGTTCTGAGAGAGTTGATAGCTCACGCTCAGAAAAGCAAGGTTTAAATCACAGTTTTGTCACTTACTAGTTTCAAAGATTTATCCTGTCTCCTTTCTTTCTGGACCTCAGTTTTCTCATTCTAAGAAAGCGAATGTCATTTTTCCAAAGAGCTGTAAATCAATTTTTGCTGTTTTTTCATCTTTGATATTTAAGAGTATAAAATATTATGTGTTTATGAAAATTTGGGCCAATATGCTATGACTTTGGAAATGCATATTGTATAACGTTTGACTGTTTAGCTTTTTCTTCTTCTCTGGGATATGGAGGTCAAAACATTTGAATGGTGGGAAAAGTTGCAGAAATTAAATATGAGACACAAACAGCAGAATTAAGGTGTCTTGGCTGGGCGCGGTGGCTCACACCTGTAATCACAGCACTTCGGGAGGCTGAGGCAGGCAGATCACAAGGTCAGAAGTTCGAGACCAGCCTAGCCAATATGGTGAAACCCCTGCTCTACTAAAAATACAAAAATGAGCTGGGTGTGGTGATATGCACCTGTAGTCCCAGCTACTTGGGAGGCTGAGGCAGAAGAATCGCTTGAACCCGGGAGGCGGAGGTTACAGTGAGCTGAGATCACGCCACTGCACTCCAGCCTGGGTGACAGAGTGAGACTCGGTCCCCCCTCTGCAAAAAAAAAAAAGGAAGAAGAAGAAGGAGGAGGAGGAGAAGGTGTCTTAAGCAATGCTGAAGTAAGTGATTATAGAAATCTAAGAAAAAAGCATATGACAGGCATGCAGCACTGATTTTAAAATAGCTTTGGGAATATAAAACTAAGAAAATAAGGTCCAGTAAACAGTATGATTGGGTGGTTTTGACTATGTTAATAGTTCATATTTCAAGGGTTTTGATAAATACCTGTCAGTTAACTTTGTGTGCATGTGTGTAACAAAGCAAACTTAACATAATTGAGTAGACTAAAACTGCAAACAGTTGTTCAATCTATTATTCTATGGGTTGACAGTTTGGCTTGGTCTTAGCTGGAATGTTCTGTTGATCTTGGCCAGGCTTGGCTTACTCAGGCATTAGAAGTGTAGTCTGCAGAGACCCTGATCCTCCTTTTTTATGCCATTCCTTCAGGTACCTGGGAGAGTTGGCATCTTGTCAGATTTAGCTTCTTGCTTATGCTATTGCAAAAAGTGATTAAAGGCTTAGCTGTTAGTCTCTTTTTGGCTTCTTGTCTTAATCTGCATTTCCACACCTGCCATCTTAGCTTAGTCCTTTTCAGCTCAGCTGAGATCTAGACAGGAATCCCAAGAGCAAGAATGGAAATTCATGTGGCTATTGAGGACCAGGTTTGGAAATCATGCATTGTTGCTGTCCCAGTGCCATCCTCAATTTAAGGAGGAGGAAGAGAGGCCCCCCTTAATGAAGGAACTGCAAGGAATTGTGGACTTTTTAATACATTCTACAGTGTTGCTCTGCGGATTGTAGTTTTATAGCACAATTCAGGGATCTGTTCTCTGCCCCACCCTCTTTGATATCACTTGCCAGTTGGTTTTGCCATACTTGAGGTATTATTCACCTGCTATGGTTTATGAGTAATCAAGAGTGTGACCACAGTGTAGAATTAAAATTCTGGGATCAACAGAGTAAAGTCATAGAATCCCCGGACAATAAGGAGAAGTAAAGGTGAGGGCTGATATAATGATATGACTGGGAGTGTCTAATTCAAGAGGAATATATTAGTTTCAGGATGATAGTTATAGAAGAGGGAATGACCTTAATCTATATCATCCCAGAGGGAAGAATAACATCAAAGCCTGGAAGCTATAGGAATCAAGATTTAAATGCATCATGGGGAAGACATTTGTAACAATTAAAGCCTTCTGAAAATAGAACAGATTGACTTATAACAAAATATAAGGTGTTTTAAGTTGATTAAGGCATTAGAAGTGTTAAAATGAGAAAACTTTTAAGATATTTTAAGATAAGCTCTTTGGTTTTATGTTCTGTCCCATCATTTTAAAAATCTTTCACATTCATTAAGCTGTCCTTACTCCATCAAAACCTAAATTAAAATACAAATATATTTCTTATTCTTCCTGTCTAATATAAATACATGAATTTTAATTTTTAGGAGTGAGTAGAAAACTAAATTGTGTGCTTCATATATATGTTTCTGACCTAGACATACACTCCCCAGGCTGTGTGTGTGTGTGTGTGCACAAGTGTGTGTGTGTAGAGTTATAACAAATGGCAGGAACCAAAATATGTAATACCCATCCTTGCAATACTGTATGCATTTCATTTTTAAAAAGCAAAGATTCTGCTGTTTATATCAAGCAGGGCATTTACCAAGGTAGACATATTTCATTCAGCACTCGATTTGAAAATAAAATTGAGTATTTTCTGTAGTTTTGAGAATATTTTCACTCATATTTTATTAAATAAAAGTGATATTGGCATGAACTAAACCAGATTTAATTTCTGGTTTTTGAAACTTACAAGATTCTTGTAAATGTAAACACACTATACTTTAGTAACTTCATTAGTAAAGTGGAGATAATAAAGAGTAACACAATCCTAAGAGTTTTGTGTTTTAATTATAATAAAGTATATGAAAAATATTTAGCTATTTGCAGGGTACCATACAAAAGGTAAATAATAAATATGTTATCGTATAATCATCATTATTACTTTAATTAGAAGGCTATCTAATACAATAATGCAAAGTACAGACATTTTGGAATCCATCACTCTGTGAGAAAATCCTAGTTTAGTCACTAAATAGCTAGTTGACTACTGATAATTTCATTAAGCCATCTGTATCTCAGTTTTCTCATCTATCACATGGCAATCATGATATTATCAATTTATTATAGTTGTTTGAGCATTAAATTAAGATGACAGACATATCCAGATGTGATTACCCTGAAAATGTAAGCTATTATCATTTGATTTATAATAATAAAATTTGTTTTTTCTAGCCATCAAGCCAGAGAAGGTCACTTTTCGAAGTAACTATAATAGACTGCATGCATAAGCACTTTTTCTTTCTTTATGAGAAGACAGCTAAATATTCCTATTATTTATAGATTTATTTACTGGTAACAAATTATGCACAAAATAACATATGAGTGATTTGCAAATGAATGAACCAAAAATTGCAATTACCACATAATTATATGCTTTTGTTGATTGGAGCATTTTGATCAATAATGTTTCTGTTAAATATTGGGTACTTAGCCTTCATTCATTTATTTAATCTTTATTTGTCAAAAATGTATATGAGACACTGGGGATATAAAATATAGTATTTCCCCTCTGTTTTCTCATTGAACTTACATTGTGGTAAAATATTCAAATATTAAACAATTTGAAAAATATATTTTAATATTTACAACTAATTTACCTAGTGATGTAGATTCATTAAGTAAACAAAAACCCAATGCTCATATTTAGACTGAAACATAAAATAATATCTAAGATATATTGATTTTTTAATCTCACATTCTCATTGAACCAGTCCCTTAAAGAGCTATCTGACAAAATAGACTCCTCTTCTGCCTTCACAGCATTTGTTTGCTTTTTGTTGACTGTCCTTCTCTTTTCCTGCAAAAATGAATGTTATTGCAAGTATTTATCTGTCTCCTTTTCTCTAGATCATATTTTCAATAAGGGCAGTGGCCAATGGAATTAGTTTCCTGGAATTATCATCTGTGGTATGGACTACCAGAAAGTCAATAGCTCACTAAATAAAATTATAGAGATGCCATGATTCATCTATGACTTAGGGCTCAAATTCCACAGACAGTGTCTCCTGTTGAAAGAGTAATGTCCACATGAAAAACAAAACTTGAATTGTCTTCACAAAATTAAGTCAAATTCTCTTCAGCTTCAAAAAAAGTGTCATTGGTTATTCAGTGAACCAACTAGCTTACAATCGGCCTGTCATCTGATTATACAGAATACACTGTTGGGGTGAATGGTAGATATGTTTTAAGTTCTTTGAAAATCTCCACACTGCTTTCCACAGTGGCTGAACTAATTTACATTCCCATCAGCAGCGTATAAGTGGTGTTTCCTTTTCCCTGCAATCTCGCCAGCATCTGTTGTTTTCTGACTTTCTAATGGTAGGCATTCTGACTGGTGTGAGATGGTATCTCATTGTGGTTTTGATTTGCATTTCTCTGACGATTAGTGATTAATATTTTTATATATTTGTCATCTGCATGTATATCTTCTTTTAAGAAGTGTCTGTTCATGTTCTTTGCCCTGTTTTAATGGCTTTATTTGTTTTTTGCTTGCCGATTTGTTTAAGTTCCTTATAGATGCTGAGTATTAGATCTTTGTCAGGTGAATAGCTGGTGAATATGTTCGCCTATTCTGAAGGTTGTCTGTTTACTCTGTCAATAGCTTCCTTTGTTGTGCAGAAGCTCTTTCTCACTATTGGGTATACATCCAAAGGAGAATAAATTGTTCTACCAAAAAGACACATGCACTCATATGTTCATTGCAGTGCTATTTACAAGGGTAAAGTCATGGAATCAACCAAGATGCCTATTAACAGTGGAGTGGAGAAAGAAAATGTGGTACATATGGCACTGCAGAATACTAGGCAGCCATAAAAATGAGTCAAATCATGTCCTTTGCAGCAACATGGATGTGGCTGGAGGCCATTAGCCTGAGTGAACTAACACAGGAAAAGAAAACTAAATATCACATGTTCTCACTTATACATGGGAGCTAATCATTAAATACATGTGGACACAAATATGAGAACAACAGACATTGAGGATTGCTTGAGGGGGAAGAAGGGAGAGGAGAATGGAATGGAAGGCTACCTATCAGGTACTCTGCTCACTACTTAGGTGATGAAATCATTCATACATCAAGCCTCAGTGGTATGCAGTTTACCATTTAACAAATCTGCACATGTACCCTTGAACCTAAAAGAATAAAAAATAAAATAAGATAAAACAGAGTACACTCTTCAGTCAAGCCTGGTGGTGTGCATCTATAGCCCCAGCTACGCAGGAAGCTAAGGTGAGAGGATTGCTCAAGCCCAGGAGTTTGAGGCTGCAGTGAGCCATCATTCCACCACTGTACTCCAGCCTGGGTGAAAAGGGAAGACCCTGATTCAATAATATAATAATATAATATAGTAAAATACATTATTCATTTCTTTTCATGAATTGTGTTGCTGTGTTGGTCTGTTTGTTCCCTAGTTCAAGGACCAGACATTTGGCATGGAGAGTGCTCTCACGCATCTCTGAAGAGCCAAACTATGTTATTTCAAATGCTTTTGAAGCAGTGACAATAAACAACAACAACAACAAAAAGTTCCTTAAGTAACAATTTTTGCAAACCCTAGTGTGGAAATAGCCTGATCTGCATTAATAAAAGTGTTGATTGATTTTTCTTAGAGAAATATTTCATTCATAGTATTTTAAAGCATAGGTATGTACTTCACTCACAGCATGTTGCCTATGAGAGTTTTAAAGACTCTTCCCAAAGGCTGTGACATAAAACCTGAAATCAAAACAACCACCTTGAGATTCTCTAAACATTATCCATCAATTCCACTCTTCAATATAAACTCTATGGTGACTCTTTTTTTTTTTTTTTACTTCATTTTTTAACCCTGCACCCTGAGGATAAATCCAATAGTACCAATAGCACCAATATAACCAAATAAAAATACTGCCTGCTCATTTTTCAAGTAAGTTGTGTCCAGTTCTCTGGTTGTGCCAGTTCTGACACTTCTAATGTTTTCTTTTTTGGAGAAGAAGGTACAGCAAAACCATATAGGCCTTGTAAATAGCTTATCACTTGTCATCGACCTAATGATCACGACACTTGAATAAGTTAAGAAAATAAAACAGCATTTTAAATTAATAAATTGCACTAAGGGATTTCACATTTTCACTCAACACATATAAACTGGGGACAATTACTTCATTAATTAGCTGACAAAGGATTCACCATATCAAGTGCCCTGAAAATAATGAACAAAAATTCTCATCTGTAAACTTTTCTATTTCCTTTCCCTTTAGAATTTTTTTTTTACTTGATGCTAATCCTAATACCTTCAAATTGGAATGATCATAAAAGACACCTGTTTAATCCTTGTCTGGTTCTTGAATCTTCTGTATGATATTTTTATCAACTGGCTAAGAAACTACTTCCCAAATGCAGCAATTTTCTACTAATCTGAATTAATATGTACTTTGCAGGATCAAAATCTCAGTTCCTACAATTTCATGTGGTAGCCATGTTCATTTTCTCATGCTTTAATGTGTTCATGTATTTAAAATATAACTATTGATTATCCAGATATGCAATCATATTGGTGATATGACAGATGGGGTCCCAGGGTCCCTAAAGATTTAAGTCTAGTGAGAGAGAATTGATCAAATAATTCACAAAAGAATAAGAAATCACAACTAGTATAAATGCTATGAAGAAAAGGTTTATTTGTTAGGAGAAGTTTAAAAGCTTGAAGAAAAGTTAATAAAATGAATGGAAAAAAGTTAACTCAATGCATAGAAGCCACATTTATGGTGTTCCTTTTAGGATGAGGGACAGTAGTATATAGATTCGAAGCACATTTATGGGGTTAAAATATGCATATGGAGGGTCCATTAAGAAGAATCATAGATAACTTCAAGTTTCTAAGGGAATAGAATAGAGGTTGGTGGTAGCATGAAATAAATAAAATAAGTAAATAACATTATAAAACACAAATAAAAATAAAACTATTGATCCATGAAATATAAAATGTAGAAAGCACATAAGAAATTAATAAAGACAGAAGTTAATTTTTTGGCAAGATGAAAAACAATAGACCAACCTCTGTAAACATAACCAAGAAAAAGAGAAAAGAATCCACATGTCAGTAGACTTATAAATAAAAAGAAAATCAAAACTATAGTTTAGGAGACATTATAAGAATGATAAGAGAATACTTTTAACAATTTATGGCAATACATTTGATAAATTAGATTGAAATAAAAATATTTATAAGATTATCTAATTTGTTAAATCTGACTCCAAGAGAAATGAAAGTACTGAATAATACTGTTATACTTATTAAATAGACTGAAACCATATTTTAATATATTTTTACAAAGAAAACAACAATTTTAAGTTTTAGAGGATATTGAATTCAAATTTTCAAGACACATATCAATGTGATCTTATACTAGATTTCTCAGAGAAAACAAATAAACACTACACCTCATTCTGTGGGAATAAAGTAAACTGTATTACCAATATTTAAAAAGAAAGTGTGATAAATGGTAATTACAGGCTTACCTGAAACATGAATATAGAAGCTAACCTTCCGCAGGGCAAGGTGGCTCACGCCTGTAATCCCGGCACTCTGGGAGACCGAGGCAGGAGGATCACGAGGATCAGGAGATCGAGACCATCCTGGCTTACACCGTGAAACCCGGTTTCTACTAAAAATACAAAAAAATTAGCCGGGTGCGATGGCGGGCGCCTGTAGTCCCAGCTACTCGGGAGGCTGAGACAGGAGAATGGCGTGAACCCGGGAGGCGGAGCTTGCAGTGAGCCGAGATCGCGCCACTGCACTCCAGCCTGGGCGACAGAGCGAGACTCCGTCTCAAAAAAAAAAAAAAAAAGAAAAGAAAAAAAAAAAGAAAGAAAGAAAGAAAAAAGAAGCAAATCTCCTGATTAAATTTGGTAAAGCTTCAATAACACAAATTAGAAAACAAACCAATTGGTGAGTTACAGGCATCCTACAGTCAGTTCCTATCTTCATGAATAAATTAAAAGTGTATCTGTTAAGGAGTAAGGAGTGGGAGGAAAATGCAGAGACGGAATGGACTTCTGAAGTAGAGGCATGAAATCCTATTTTAAGGAGCAGCAGTGCAGAGATTAGATCCTTGTGTATTTAGGCATTTCCCAGCCCAATAGCTCTTGATTGGGCCAATGATACAAGCCTTAAAGAACTACGATATTTCTGAAATCTCTGCTGTTGTCTTGGAAGCCGAGGAGTTTGTCATTTCTAAATGATAAAATTATATATGTATATATCACATATTTAAACCTCATTATAAAACGACTGTCATATAGTACCAATGAGTTTGGGTCTATATTTAAATGATGCAGGAAAATTCTTCTGTAATTGTCTGCCAGCTAGCTGTATAGAACTGTTTGTATCATTTTCTTAATCTTACTATATTAGTAAATTGAAGTCTGGAATGTATTTTTAAAAATATCAATAGTTATTAAGATAGGATTCTCTTATATATTCAAAAAGGTTTGAATATTATACTTTAAAGTGTCAATTCCATTAAGAGATTAAAAAAGAAAAATATAATTCCTCTTATAGATACAGAAAATGATTTTTATACAATTTCATATAAAATAATAATTAAGAAAAACAAAACAAAGAAACAAAGACTATTCTTGAACAAGGAACTCTACAATGTCAATTTCATGAAGAAAGGGATTTTCACCTATTCTGTTTATTGATATATCTCAGGCACCAAAAATAGTTCCTCATACATAGAAGACAAATTAACTTTTTATTGAATGAATAAAAGGAAACTTTTTAATTTGAGAAATAGTAACTATACAACTGAAAATATTAATAAACAAGTGGTTAAATGTTATCAACATTCCCATTAAAAATGGTGAATAATTAATACTAAAATACTCTATCTTCTATTCAATTTTGCACTGGCAATTTTACAGAGCTAATAGGAAAATAGAGTGCAATGCATGCATAGGAAATGAAAAGAGGTAACTGAAACCTTCATTATTTGTCATTAATGATTTTTCACATGGACTCAGAAACATATAGATACTTTACTATAAATGTATTATAACTGAGGATTTTATAAAGTTCCTTGAATATAAAATTTTAAAAGTCAGATTTATTTCTGAACATCACATATTTTGAAAAAACATTTGAATCACAGATTATATGACATAATTTACAATAGCAATAGTACTATGCTTTATTTGGGAAGAAATTTATCAAATGACATGCCGAGTGTTTTTATAATCAGTAATGAAACTGTAACAAAGGGATTCAAGAGCACCTAAGAAAAGGGAGACATCCCCTGTTTAAAAGTCTTAATATTAAATAATGTCAGTTTTCCCAGTTGTTCATAGAACACTCCAATGGAGCAACAAAACGTCTCTGATGAATATCAAAAACAATTGTAATGTCATTTAACAAACTGATATAAATTTTGTAAGAAAAAGTACACAGCTAAGTTAGGTTGGGAAAAGATAAAATTAAAAAAAAGAGAGATGTAACAGCAAGTACAAGTTGCCTCTTGAAGTTAGAGTAAGTAACATAGCATAGTATTGGTAGAAAGACAAACTGATCAATGGAACAGAAAGAGAGCCCAGAAATAGATGCACACATATATAGACATCTGATATAGGACAAGTAGGATGGCATATCAGTAGGAAAGAACAACTATTCAATGAAGAAACTTCTAAACAATAGTTATTCAGCAGGAGGCTGGGGGCAGAAATGGAGTTGGAAGGCTACTAAATGCCTTAAATCAAGTTTTTGTGTCTTTGGATGGTTTCTGGGCTATCTGTTATGCTCCATTGGTCAATTTGTTTATACTCTTGTTGAGAATATTGTTAGGTTTTTATATCAAGTGTTATCCCTTACTCAAGATGCTTAACTTTCTTTCAACACTTTCTTTCTCAGTTTAACCAGTCTGTAATACTGAAAACATACCTTTCACGACAGCATGCCATAGTAGAATACCATCAAATTTTTTGTTTAAATTATTGTGCAGCCTGCAATAAATAATGTAATGAAAGACTAATAATAAGTTAGGGCTCAAGAATTCGGAGGATTATAAATAGGGGTCTGTGAACCCTGCAAAATTGAGCAAAAATTCTCTTTTACACGACTGCATTTTTCTGGGAAGACAAAAAGGGGTTTGATGAATATTTGGCCTAATTACTTGGACACTTTTGTTTATCTTACATTAGATTATTTTAAAGCAAATACAGGTGCTTCTCAGCTTACAATGGGTTTGTGTCCTAGTAAACTCATCATACATCAAAAATATCATAAATTAGTTTGGGTACAGTGGTTCACACCTGTAATCCTAGCACTTTCGGAGGTTGACTTGAGGACAGGAATTCGAGACTAGCCTGGCCAACATGGTGAAACCTCATCTCTACTAAAAATAAAAATATTTGCCGGGCATGGTGGCACATGCCTGTAATCCCAACTACTCAGGAGGCTGAGGCAGGAGAATTGCTTGAACCTGGGAGATGAAGATTGCAGTGAGCCAAGATCGTGCCACTGCACTCCCAGCCTGGGCAACAGAGTGAGACTCTCTCTCAAATAAATAAATAAATAAATAAATAAATAAATAAATAAATGGAAAGAAAATATCATAAATTAAACTGTAAAGTTAAAAAAAAAAAAAGTCAAACTACCATTAAGGCCAGATGTGTCTCTATTTTACAGTGGGTGTGTAAGTCAGGAACTGTCTGTACTTGTTTCCCGAGTCTTCCAGATGCTGTTGTATTTCTCTTACAATGAAAACACAACATTTTCACTCGCCACCCACTCTGTGTGAAATAACATTTCAGAAGGATTATTGACCTTCTTTCCTAACATAGAGAACTACTATGGCAGCCTTTTTTTTTGTTTTGCTTTTACAATGAGAGGGTGAGCAAACCTGTTTCAAGGTTTATTTTTGGCTCTAACATTGGGCTTATTTGCAGTATATTCAGTCTTTATTTCTCATGATATTATTAGCATCTGCCTTAATGAGTGATGCATGTTAAAATCAGTAATATGTGTCATTAAAAGAAGGTGAAATAAATATCTCAGTTGTTCTTCTTTTACCTAATGATTATTTAGGAGGGAATGAGACCAATGGAGCTGATAATGAATATTCTCCTGCAATGACTTTATTGCCATAGATAAAGCTATCGACTCAACACCATGTTTAATCCAGACAAATGGGTTTGAACATAGTTATCATAAAAAATTTCTATTTCCGTGTCATTTTCAAAGGTGGAATGGAATTTTTAAACAGTTTCATAGACCTTTCAGATCCTATAAAATGAGAGTAGATACATAATTCAAAGAAGCATGCACTTTTTATTAAAAGTTTGTAAACTCGAAAAATTGCAAAAGATGGTGGTACCTAGATATCAAAATAATTTCATAAACTCAAATTAAATTAACTTCTTCTGAGATCAATGTGCTTTTCTACAGTTAATCTATTCCCATAATGTGCCTAGGAGACAAGCGGCTTATTTTTATCTCTGCTAGTTATTAAAAAATAAACAATGATAAACTTTTGAGTACTGCTTTCATAAAATATTAGATGTTTGTGTCCAGATTGCTTTAGATAGATGTCTATTTCAGAGTCCTTGGAAGTATCTGAGAGTTGGCAGGTAATATCAAATGCTGTGACATTCCCATTAGATTTGAGAATGAAACAGCACAATCAGTTGGCAGCTCTGAAGACAGTAATCTCTATAAAGCCCAATTAGTGAGTTATCTGCCAAATCATACACCTTGATGAAGAGAAGCCTTGGTGGCAGTTTGCAGCTCTCCTATTGCAAAAGGGGCCCTACTCTATGCCAGCTTTCTGGTATGGTGGTTTGACACAGAATACTATTGTATGTGGGAAAATGGTCAAACTTTATCCAAAAGTTTTTGACATACCAGAAGCCTAGGCAAATTTAGACATGGACAACATGATTGCTTTACAAATGTAAGAAGGAGATCATTCTTCCCTTTGGATTTATTTATATTGCATAAACCATTTCACCTTCTGTTTTATATTTTTTCAAGTAAAATTCATTTTAATTTTGAATAGATTATAAAGATGCACACACATGAAAAAATAGTCTAAAACTCTAGGTTCCAGTGCCACTTTTACTTGATTTAAATACCTCTAAGGTCAGTCTTCACAGAAGTAGGATATGAAAATATTCTATCTGTGATGTGAGAGAAATTTATCAGTGACTCTGCCATATCCTCATAAAGTAATTGGCTGTTAAACAGAAATTATCTCTAGATCATTCACTCGACTTCTTCATTAGATGGATGTTTATGTGTTTAAATGCATGGAGGGCTACCCTTCTTTCCCTCCTTATAGTTCTTTACCCTATAGAAGATAACAGGCCAGGTATGCCCAGTAAAGAGCTGTGAGGTCCCATCCTCTGCTTCATTCCTTCATTTATTTCTCAAAATTTAACCCTCTATAAGTAATTATCTCAAGTTTCTTCTTTCAGTGAACAACTGATAAACTAGCTAATGAATTAAGCCTCAGATAGGTGTTAGGCCCAGAATATATTACAGATTTATAGGTATTTCTTTTCACAGAGACATTAACAAGAATATATTTCTAGCATTCTGACATAAGGGGATACAAGTGGAAATTTAGAGTCATACCACATAAACATCTATTCATTTTCAAAATTAAGAATCAGATGCCAGAGATTTAGAAAGCAGAAAAATGAACAGGCAACGAACTTTGTAGACAGATGCATATGTGAATCAGGGAGAAACCAGAAATTAAAAATTCAAACAGGGTTAGTATTCAGTGGTAATACCAGTGTATCAGAAAAACAAAAAGAAATGGGGCAAAATGTAGTTTAGATAAGTTCTGCTTAACTTTAGTCTCATTGGGATGTCCAGATTATCATAGTCTTACTATAAATATATAAGTATGCAGGTGGTTGTGATGAAAGAAACAGGAGGTGCAGATCAACTGCTAATGCTAGGTAAGTCATAGACCATGGTAAAACAATGAAGATGATGGATTAAAAGTATGAAAAGGCTTTTCAAAAATACCTTTTTAAAAGGCAACTCCTTAAAAATACTTTCAAATTTTAATATAAAATAATTATAGTTCATTAAGTTTATGTCTCTCTTCCTAATCTGTCAGTTGCTGAATAATCATCATCATCATTTTATGTTATGAGTAAAGTCATTGCTAGGCACCAGTCATGTCTAAATAATTTTCTATATGACTGTATGTAAAGAAAAGGTCTGAAGGAAGCTGTTAGTCAACATCTGGTTGAGGAGAAGGAATAAATGCAATATGATGTCATCTAGATATTAGAATATTATGGGAAATACTAGCAATGGACTACAATTATAGTATTGTACACTTAACTAATTCAAAATCAGATCTGTATCGGAGGTTTTTACAATGTTTACTTTTTGTCAAAATCAACGTTGTCTGTCAAGAAGAATCAGTAATCTCCTAAGTTAAGTTTTAAAATGTTTCAAATATGACCTAGCTTCCAGCAAGTAGTTTGCAAGATAAAAGTAGAAGCTGATACTTTAAACATATTTGGTGAATTAATAATAGAAGTTATATTTTTAACTTTTTAAACTTTATATTTAATATTTCCTTCCATGTTCACCCCTAACTGGCACAGATACAATTATAAATGTATCTCTGATAATGATCCATAGAAAAACCCTTAATGTCATGATAAATCATATCAATGTTTCAAAGAAGGGTCATTGAACCCAGGAGGCAGAGGCTGCAGTGTGCCGAGATTGTGCCACTGCTCTCCAGCCTGGGTGATACAGTGAGATTCCATTTCAAAAAAAAAAAAAATAATGATAATATCAACAATAGTAAGTTACAGAGAAAGTTAATATAAAATGAAATACATGTTAATTTGATAAAACAAAAATTAACAACATAGAAATGAATAAAAAAGGTAACTAAATACATAATATCATGATATGAAATAATTATAAGTCACAGAAAGATAAAAGTAAAACGGAAAAAAGTGAGAATTTGAAAAGATGTTTATTAAAGTATTACAACTTTGAAATATTAACAATATTAACATCCAAATGGCAATTGGAAAACAATTTGCTATAAATATCACTCAGAAAATTAAAATCTTAATTAAATAAATAAGAAAAATAGACAATGAGTAAATTATCAGCTGGTCCAACTTCATCCATACAGAAAACTCAGAAACTAAAACCATTCATGAATGTGTTAAAATACTCAACATGACTTATAATTAAAGAAATGCAAATTGATAGTCTGATATACTGCTTGTGGGAATACAAATGTATGGAAACTTTCTGGAGGGCAACTTGGCAACGTTTATCCGATCATTAAAATACCCATACACTTTGACCCAATTATTCCATTTTTAGAAATATATCCTAAGGAAATAATCAGAAATGCTCACAATGAATTATGCATGACAACGTGAGTTGTAGCATTATTAATGGTAGCAAAACCCTGGGATCAGGAACAATGTCCATTATTAAAGAAATAGTTGAGTAAATTACACCAAAATAAAATAACTTTAGTAATACAATATAATTTTATGCATTCCTTAGAACAAATTATCACATAATAAAATATAAAATTTATTAAAATCAGAACATAATACAAACTGTCAAACATTGTAATTTGTAAAATTATGTATCTCATCACAGAGACACACATGCATATTTTTTCCTGGAAGGAAATGCACGAAAATTTAATATTTTACCTTAACATGTCCTGTGATTATGAATGATACCTTACTTGCTTTTGCTCACTTCATAAAGATAGTTCACTAAATTTATATTAAAACATACATATATATATCTCACAGATATGTCTATCTGATATCACTTTCTGAATATGTTAAGAAAAAAGTTATTACCTTGACACCAATGACAAATTACTGATCATGATATTATAATAGTGCAAAGAGAAATGAAATATTTGATATTACTTTATAAAGAAATACAAACATAACAAATCATAAACTTGTTACTCATTTATTAATAATTAAATAATATTACAAATGTGTATTAAATTGCCAATTATAATTGTAATCAGAGCAACTAACTTACAAGCATGAGATGAAATGAATAATGTAAACATAAAGATGGCCACGGTTTTTAAAAGTATACCTATGGTGATATTTCAAATATCTCTTACCCCAGACACCATGACCGCAACCACATGGGAGTTCCTGAGCAAAAACACTCAGTTGAGACTAGTCATCTGAGTCACAAAACCATGAAATAATCAGTCAATCAATAAGTGTGCTTACAATTATTGGCACTGCTTCTTATACAGTAATAGAGAACCAGAGCAATGGGAGAAAAATGGTTACAGGAAAATCAGAAGTTCTATTTTGCAAGTTCAATGTTGGATGGTCGTCAATCATCAAAGTGAAAACGTTAACTAGGCTAACTAACAACCCCTGGGAGAGACGGCTATTTAGGCTAGAGCATTCATTCATTAAGGCATGAATGTTAAGGCTATTGGGTAAAATGTTGAATTGTTATGATAGTGGATATCCCTCTCTTGTTTCTTATTTTAATGTGAGGGCTTCTACTTTTTAACCAATAAGAATGATGTTTGTGATGGCTTTCTGATAAATAGAATTTACCTGTGATGTTTCTTTATTGTTTATTGGCTAAGATGCTTTTCTTTTTTATATTATGAGTGAATGTTGGTATTCATCAAATGTTTTTCCTCTATCTAGTCATATGATCACATAGTGATCATATGCATGCTGAATTGCCTGTTGTCAACAAAGCATAACATTAATCCCTTCTAAGATAACTTTCTGCCTCACAAAGGAGTAATTAGAATCTGTTCTTTCCCAGAATCTCCTTCATCTAGCTTCTGTTGTAGGTTAAAGGCTGCCTGGGAACGGACTTCACAGGAGATGTCAAAAGCATAAGAAGAGAGAGGTATTGCTCTGAGTAGATATTTACAAACATACAATACATAAATGCGGTATTTGAAGTAGCTTTCAGGGGAGATTCTTGAGAACTAGGTGCTTCTTAATGGCATTTGAGTAAAGTAGAAGAGATTGCCAGTGATTCTTTAGATTTGAAGCAGCAGGTCACAGGTAAATTATTTTAAAAATTACCTGACTTCATCATGTAGACTGTGACTTTTGCTGGAAACTCCTCTGTTCTTTACTCCATCAGACCTTTCAAAAATTATATTAGCTTTTAGTTTCCAGCATTTAACAAATTTATATTTGGAATTGATAGAGCTTGGATAGTTGTCCCCGCCTAAATATCATGTTGAATTGCAATCCCCAATGCTGGAAGTGAGGCCTGGTGGGAGGTATTTGGATCATGGGGGCAGATGCCTAATGGCTTGGTGCTGTCTTTGTGATAGTGAGTTATCGTGAGACCCAATTATTGAAAAGTGTGTAGCATCTTCCCCTCTTCCCCTCACCCACTCTCTCTTTCTCTTTTTCCTGCTTTGGCTATGTGGCAAAGGCAAACTTCCATTTCACCTTCCACCTTGAATAAGAGCTTTCTGAGGCCTCCGCAAAACCAGATGCCACTATGCTTCTTGTACACCCTGCAGAACTGTAAGCCAATTAAATCTCTTTTCCTCTAAATTCCCCAGTCTCAGGTATTTCTGTATTGCAGTGCAAGAATGACCTAATACAGAATGCAGAGGATCTTCTATGTTCTATACAGAATCCTGTCTTATATGCTGATACATGTTTATAGTTAAGCCATCTTAAAAGTCCTAAGAAAATCTTACTTTATAATTGTAGTAGATTGTTCACCAATTACTTTATCTCAATTCTCCACCTTATAAACACGTGGATCCATTGCCTTTCTCTGAGTAGGTGAGACCATGGAATTTGTTTTAGCCAATACATTGTGAGGAAGTAGAAAGTGTCACTTCAAGACCAGACATTTAATTGCTGGAACAAGACCCCAGATTTGTTTTCTTCTGCTACCACCATTAGTAGTCGTCCAGTTAGTGGCTGCTCTTGCCATTTCAAATGTGGAATAAGGACACAGAGCACAGTCTCTAGTGTATTCACTATGCATATATAACATGATCAAGAAATTAATATTATTGTTTTTCAGTCACTGTCATTGGTTATGGCTTAGTATAGCCATGTGATATTGGCTTGGGAAACAAGAAATGGACAAAAAGAAAATTGTTATCAGAGCCTGGAAGGATGTTGATGCAAGTCCTGTATTGGTGAAATATTTGGTAAAATTGTCACCTCAATTAACTAGTAGCTTAAGGGAACAGGTTGCAGAAAAGCGTGCTGGAAGCATTTAATGTTCATTGTGACTAGGTGTTACAAGAAGCTGAGCTCAGAAAAGAAATGGCTACTTTGAAGCAGGCAAGAAAAGAAGCGTAATTCAGAGACTCAGGGATATTTTGGATTGGAATGGCAACTGCCTCTCTATTTCAAACACTAAAAAACTGTAATAAGACAGATCTTTGACATTAAAAAAAACAAATTCAAACTAGTCATCCCTCAAAGATTACTAAAAAAAAGTATAGATTGCACAACCATTGGTAAGATCCTTTAATAAACTAAGTTGGCATTCGATAGATTCTTTCAGTTAGACAAAACAGCTCAGAGAAAGCAGAATGAAAGTGTGGTTGTTCTCCTACTTATGTGGCCAAGTTGCCCATGATTTAGTTGAGAGAGAGCAGAAGCCTGGGGGCAGGCAAACAGAGAAATAGATGAAATATAAGAAGAATGTCTGGAAAAGAACTGCAGATGCGGATATTTGCACATGGAGCTGACAGGAATCAAATATCTAGAAGCCAACTAAGTTCGTTTGAGATTTGTACTACCAAAGAAATCATAACTCCAAGCATTGCCAAATCCAAGTTAGTCATGGTTGAAGATTTAATTCAGCCCACTGTTCGAGACTAAAATAACTGTTGGGTGCCCAAACGTTGACTTAATTAGATATTCTCTGAGTAGGTTAAAAGATACAGAGAAATCTTCCAGAAGATGGAGCAAGAGGTTACAGAGTTCAATGAAATAGTTATTTCTCTCAGGAAGCAGAATCAGGGCTAAATCCAGCATTTCCTTTCCCTGTGGAATGGGATATTTGCCACATCTCCCCCATAATATTTGATTTTTTTTGGGCGGGGGGGGTAGAGTCTTGTTCTGTTGCCCAGGCTGGAGTGCAGTGGCATGATCTCGGCTTACTGTAAGCTCCACCTCCCAGGTTCATGCCATTCTCCTGCCTCAGCCTCCTGAGTAGCTGGGACTACAGGCGCGTGCCACCATGCCTGGCTAATATTTTTTATTTTTAGTAGAGATTGGGGTTCACCGTGTTAGCCAGGATGGTCTCAATCTCCTGACCTCGTGATCTGCCCACCTCGGCCTCCCAAAGTGTTGGGATTATAGGCGTGAGTCACCGCGCCCGGCCAATATTTGATTTTCTGTAGACCAGGTTACCTCTCTTCTTTTTCCAAATGGCAGAATGTAGTGTAGTTAGTTATTCTGCTGTTAGGATTGTAAAATGGTACAGACATTCTCACATCCTCAAATGGAATCTGGCTCTTATATCAAAAGATACAGGAAATTATCTTGTGGAATAGGACATAATAAAGTAACACAATGCCTCGTGAGGAGTATTTTATTATAATTGGTATTATAATATGATTAATTTTTGTCATATTAAAATTTAGAATTCCAGAAATACAGTGTATCAAGTAGAATATTGTTTTAATAAACTATTGATTAAAAATGTTCTTCAAAATGAACATCAAATTTAGTATGTGCCTATCTTTAGTCTAAAAGTTCTGCCTTTGGAAATATATCCTTAATAAATGCTCAAGGATGTCAGTTGCAGTGTTATTGGCGGTGGAGGGGTGGTAATCTGCTTGTGTCACTACTAGGGGAGTAAACTGGTAAAACACGGTAGAATAGATCATGGAGTTCTATACAACAGGTGGAAAAGAATTATATATATATGGTCTAAATAGATAGATCTTAAAAGCTTTTTGATGAATGAAAAAAATAAGCAATATATGAGACCTTTAATAGAGAATAATGTATTTATATATGAGTTAACACAAAACAAATTACACATTTATGCCAAAATGCATTAAATGTATAAATATACAAGACAAATGTTTTTAGGATAGGGGGAATAAAGGGAATGAGTGATGGAGATTAAAGAGAATACATGAATACAGGACGTCGCTGAGTGAATCAATGATGGTAACGTACCATGAATTTAGGATTACCTGCATTTCTAAAAGAGAAGTCTATAAAATTTAAAAGCAAACCAGCTAGTTCCCATGAAAGACACATGATATTAAAAATCAATCAATCCACAATCAATGAAAAATGAGTGAAGCAAAAAAAAACTCTGTGAACTGGAATTCTAAGAGTGGACATTTCAGTGTAAATGTAAGGAAGTTCTAATGAGATATTAAGGGACAGATCTGTGCCTATTCGACAGGCCAGTCTCTGTATTGGCAAAGAAAACTTCATTTAGAACCACCAGGTCTGTTTTCAGGGCCATCCTTCTTTATATATTCGTTGAGTGAACTTCAGCCCATACCTTGCTTCTATGACCAATGGTGAGTAAAACATGCCTCATGTAGTTGTTGTGTAGAGTTCGATTTAATTACAAACTACTGAACTCCACAGAGATGTCAGAAAACTTACTACAGCTTCTGTCGTCAAGTTTTTACAATCTTGTGGAGAAGACGAATAATAGGCACATATGTGCTATGATGGAGTATGAGTATAGTGCTGCCAAACCCATCACTCAGGATCTAATATAGTTTTAGGTAGTAACGGAAAGTTTCTGGAAGGGTTGTTCCAATCATTAAAGATTTAGAAAATGAGCACAAGTTAAAGAATGGTGATATAGGATGTGTGATTGTGTGTGTGTGTGTGTGTGTGTGTGTGTGAGAGAGAGAGAGAGAGAAAGATCAATTTGGGGGATCAATTTAAAAGAGGAAACAAAATGAGTCTTTTCCAAAAAAACTTATTAAAATTTATTGACTGTTATTAACAATATTGCTATATCAACAGCAGAAGCAGCAAGAGTTAGGAGCAGGATCAAGATGTGTATGTCTCTGTTCCTGGAAGGCCACATTATTACTTCCCTTGAATACTAATGGATAGCAGACCAACATTACAGGTCTCCCGCATATCTGTTCTTTATTTAATCCACAGCTCAGTTTTCAGGTATTCTAAATTGTCTTTATTTGCCACCCAATTTTTTTCTAAATGAGTACTTTGAGTTGTTTGAACTGGATTGAGTTACTCTTTGAAAAACAAAACAAAATTTTTAACTTGCAAAAAGTGTCCCAAATTACCAATGCATGCTGTTTGTGTGTGCTGTGTATATGTGTCTGTGTTACGCATAAACATATTTCTTCTTTCTTACTCTAAGAGAGACTGTACAGCTTGAAAATAATCGGAATCATCATAGCTTTCCACTCTAATTTTCTGGAGGTTTCTCACTGGGGATGTTAAAATTAACAAAAATATATATTGCACTAAACATCAAACTACCATATAATTTCTTATTGTTGCAATCACAGACACAACCGTAAAATTAGGAACATCAATAGCTATGGATGCCACACTTTTTACATAGTTTGGAGTAGCATTCACTTTATACTTATAGTGCTTTAAACATCAGGAGATAATGAGAAATTATCTCATGAAATAGGACATAATAAAGTAAGAAAATGCCTTATGTGGAGTGTTTTATTATAATTGGTATTATAGTACAGATTAATATGTGTCACATTCATATTTAAAATTCCAGAGATAAAAAATCAAGTAGAATATTGTTTTAATAAACTATTGATTAAAAATGTTCTTCAAAATGACACATTTTTAAAGCAGAACCACTTTAATAAACTTAAATTATTCATCTGCACCCTTTACAAAGTATATTTGAATTTTTAAAGCTTTCTAACCCCAAACTTTAGTTTGCTTCATTTTACCTTTGTTTATGGGATGTTAACACTGAATGCAGAAGCATTTTACATTCCTTTCCATCCACCACTTTTCCACTGTATATAAGCAAATTAAGTATCTTCTATTAAAAACTCAAAGTGCAAAGTACGTAGAAGCACTGGAAACATTTGGAAGGGTTTTTAAACTCTAAAAATGTTTTGGGTAGGGAAATACTGAAGCATCATAACCAGATAGTACCTGTTCCATATTCAAAATTTGTTTGAAATACCTCCCAGTCCTTCTCAGAAGCCTTTCCAGGATTTCAGTCACCATCATTAGAACCCTAATGTTTCTAGATGTTTCAAAATGTTTCTTATAGCACCTGCATCAAAATCACTTGAAGTGCTTAAATATTCAAATTACAGAGTCCCATCTTGCAGCATTATTATCTTAGTTCATTGCTAGTTGTGGCAGTAACAAGCAGTTTCAATAGATCAATATATAGCTAAAAAGAGGGGATATAGCATGTGACTGCTGTCTCGTTTTAATGTCTCTCTGGATCCAAGAAGTTTAAAGGGCTCAGATTCTTCAAATAAAAGTTGTCTTTTTCCATATATCAATATATGTATACATATATATGTATAGTATGTATATATATACACACACACGACATATATGTATACACACACCTAAAAAGAGGAGGATAAAGCCATATAAAACTATAATTATCTTTATGTAAAGTAGAAAAGATTCTGATACTACAATATTATTAAATTATTAATCCACTAATAATAATATTAATTGAACACTAATGACATTTCTGAGCAAGGCACTTTGCATGTATACTTTGTCTTGTCAATATTTTACAACAACCTTAAAAGAACATTATAATTGTCCTGTGTCAGTTATGGAAATTGATGTTCAGAGAGACTAAAGTAATTTGCCTTAGGCTGCTCAGATGGTAAATGACAGAGCTGCGTGTCAAACCCAACAGTGTGTGGCTTCAAGGCCAGTGCTCATATTTCTATACCATGCTATCACCAGACTTCCTCACTGTAATAAAGTATACTTACTATATCCAATATGAATAGTATAAAAATAAATTTAGGAGTTACACTTTCAGAATGGCAGGAGCTCCATGGAACCAGTCCACAGCCAAATAAGCCAAATTAGTCAAAAATATTTAAAATATCATTTTATAACCCTGGGATATGTGCTAAAAGCATAGAGCAAATCCAGAATAATTTCTTCAAGAAAATATACTAAAGCATGTCAAGAACACTAGAAGTCTTTAGCATTTGAGCAACAATCCACTTCCACTCTTTCCTGTTTCCAGTTCAACTTGAATTACATTCCACTCCAAGAGTGTATGGTAAAGAAAACTGGGTTCCCTTTCTTCTCAGCTACCAATCAATGATTATAAATAGCCTTTGCAAAAATTATGACAGTGAGGAAAATCTGACATAAATAATTATGATAGCAAAATAAATCTGATTTGAATGATTCCACCTTGCTTCTAACTTCTAAGCTGCCCTTTTTCATTCCTGGATATACGCCAAGCTAACTATGGGCGAAAGTTTGTTTGTAGTATAACTTTAAAATAAACATGATAACAGCTCCTTCTCCAAACTAACCCCTTCCTTTCTTGTGGACTGAAGCTACCTTTGTAAAACTAGCAATTAGCTAAAAAATTAAAATGATGGCTCAGGAGTCATGTAGTCAAGGATTACAAGATACATAACCTCGCCAATTGCTCCTATAGATAACATCAATATTAAAAATCCTGATTAGTATTTGAGCTATTTTTCAGACCTTGCATTCTGATAGACCAACTGGCATCACCTGGACCAGTAAACCATACCAAGAAACTGTCTCAACTGGTCTTGTGATGCCACCCAGGAACTGACTCAGCACTGAAAAACAGCTTTGATCTTCTATGATTTCACCCTCAAACCAACTAATCAACATTCTCCATTCCCAAACCCCCTGCCTGCCACACTATCCTTGAAAACTAGCCTCCAAGCTTTCAGGGAGGCTGCTTTGAGTAATAAACTGCTCTCTTCCCTTTGGCTAGCTCTGCAATCATTAAATTTTTTCTCTACTGCAATACTGCTATCTCAGTGAATTAACTTTATCTGTGCAGCAGACAAGAAGAACCAACTGAGTGATTACAATTAACTTCTCTTACTAAGGGTGAAGGGAGGTTGGGGAAGGCCACCAGTATTCTTAATCTCCTTAAACTCTGAATTTTACTGGCTAAGTGCCTCATGAGTACAGCTAACAGTTCAGAGGCTTTCTTCTTCCACCCAGTGCTACACATAGGATGAAAAACTCTACCTGAGTCACAGAAGACTCAGAATGCTTGGGTCTCAATTGCTCTTACCCAGCTAACTCAGAAGGCAGATGCTCCATACCAGATATGCCAAGCAAGAATATGAGAGACTACTGGTTTGCTGAGGACACATAGTACTGGCTCAGATATTTTCTGCAGAATGAAAGGTAGGCAATAATAAAAGAGAAATCTGATGCTTTCTTGGCCTTGGCAGGAGAAAAATGGAATAATTGTGAATTATATCCAAAGCTTTTATTCTCCAAAACAAAGACCTACTCTGCAGAGGAAAACATTGTGCAGGAGCCTTGCTTTAGCTGAGAAAAGCGCTCTCTTCTGTACCAACCCCTTAGACCCTGCTTGTATCATTTAAGGAAGAAAAAAATAAAGTAATAAGGAGTGTGATCATCATGAAAATAGGTTTAGCATGGTGGTATCAGATATGGCAGTAGGGGGCAGGGAGAACAAAGCGACAGCATTGGAGATATGTACACACACACACACACACACATATAAAAATATATATTTATATAATATTTATTATATATTATATAATACATATTTATATAGTATATATAAATATAAAAATAATATATAATATATAAAAATTAAATAATATATAATGTATTTATATATTATATATTAATTAAATATTTATTTATACAATATGTTATATATGAATATATAATTATATATGTAAATTTATATAAATATATATATTATATATATCTCATGGACCTGTAACCCATATCAAGAAACTGTCTCAATCGGTCTTGTGATCCCACCCAGGAACTGACTCAGTATAGAAGACAGCTTTGACTTTTTCTGATTTTAAACTCAACCCAGCCATGTACTCTGAGGCTGCCATGACTTGGGTAGAACTTCCATCCTTGGTGTGGGGCTGGGTGCAAGAATAGCACCAACGGAGCCCTTGGATACTATGTGTGGGCTTCATCTGAGCTTTACAACACAGTACCACTCTAAGGCAAAGTACTTAGGGAAGCCCAAATTCACAAGGAGAAACAAAAGCAAGCACACTAAAGTAATTCAAAGCCTCTAGTGCCTATGGCTACAGCAAACATTAAACATTTCAACTCACAATCAAATTAACAGAAATTCTCACAGTAAAGGTGTATTTACCTCATTCCAATTACTCTATACAACATATCTGACTTTTACCAAAAATTGAATGACATGACAAAAAAGGTAAGAAAAAACAATCTGAAAAGGCAATCTTCAAAACGAGATTAAGATATGAGAAAACTGCTATAATTATCAGACAGGGAATTTAAAACAACTCTGCTTAGTATGTTAAGGGATTTAATGGTAAAAGTAGACAGCATGAAAAAACAGATGGACACTAAAGAGAAACACAGAAACTCTAAGAAAATTTTTTAAATGCTCCAAATCAAAACCACTAAAATAGAAACAAATATTGACTTTGATGGGCTCATTAGTAGGCCATATGGTTGAGTGAAAAATTAGCTTGAGGATAGTTCAATAGAAGGTTTTAAATTCAAAGATTAAAAAAACTCAAAAACAATGGGACAATTTCAAATCTTTTGCATACACATTTGAAATACTGAAGAAGATACAAAGAAAGAATGGAGCAAAAGTAATAATTCAAGTAATAATGGCTCAGAATGTTCCAAATCTAATGATAGATCCAAAACCACAGATCTAGAAAATTCAGAGAATATTCATAAAATAAATCATAAAAAATCCAAACCAAACTAACAAAAAACACCCTAATGATATCATATTCAAATTTCAGAAAACTAAAGACAAAGATAAAATCATAGAAAAGGCTGGGGTATTGGGAGCATCTTACCTATAGAGGAATAAGGATATGTTGGCCATCTTATCAGAAACTAGGTGAACAAGAAGAAACTGGAGTAAAATATTTAGAGTATTGGGAAAAAATTCACCAAACTAGAATTCTACCTCCAGCAAAATTATTCTTCAAATGTAAGGAAGAAATTAAAGCTTTCTCAAAGAGCAATTGAAAAAAAAATTATCACTGGTAAATTTTCCTGCATAGAATGTTAAAAGGCTACACATTGGGTACAGGTACACTGCTCTAGTGATGGGTGCACCAAAATCTCAGAAATTACCACTAAAAAACTTATTCATCTAACCAAATACCACCTGTTCCCCCAAAACCTATTGAAAAAAAAATTTTTTTTAAACTTATATAACCTTTTAAAGAGATAGAAAGTCATGATAACGAGAGACCTAGCACAGTTTCATTACAATGAAAGCTATATTCAATGAGGTTTATTTTCTTTGTTTGGCAGTTTTGGACTGGGGTATGAGAGTAAAATCAGAAATTAAGCTTGTTTAGATATCACATTCCAAAAAGGTCATACCATATTTCTGTCTGACCTAAATGAAGAAATGTGGGCTGAGAATGAGAATGAGCTACTTCCATGACCAAGTCCAAAGGATGTGGAAGAGGCTGGATATATGCAGATTTTGAAGTAAGATTACATCTTTGGCCTTGTTCTGCTTAATTTTTTTAAAATAAAAATTTGCCTATTAAAACTACAACAGATAAAATGGCAGGAGTCACTAATATGCTACACAAAATAATTAAAAAATAAATAATCTATTGGCCCCAAAAAAGATCCAAAAACAGTAGATGATTGCCTGAGTGGAGTAAATACAAAAACCTGTAGCAAAGCTGAAAAAGATCAGCTGCATAATAGGAAAAGGGAGAAATGCGATTTAAAAGTCAACGATGCGAAAATACACCTTTTTTGTTTAATTGACTATATACTCAAGTAAAATGGACCCCGGACTTTTTTTTTTCTTTTTTTTTTTTTTGAGATGGAGTCTCGCTCTGTCGTCCAGGCTGGAGTGTAGTGGCCAGATCTCAGCTCACTGCAAGCTTCGCCTCCTGGGTTTACGCCATTCTCCTGCCTAGCCTCCCGAGTAGCTGGGACTACAGACGCCCGCCACCTCGCCCGGCTAGTTTTTTGTATTTTTTAGTAGAGACGGGGTTTCACCATGTTAGCCAGGATGGTTTCGATCTCCTGACCTCGTGATCCGCCCGTCTTGGCCTCCCAAAGTGCTGGGATTACAGGCGTGAGCCACCGCACTCGGCCAGGACCCCACATTTAAACTTACATTATTATAACCAAAAATGATAGTTTCTATTGTACCCAGCACTTATCAGAAATATATGCTGTTGTTCTGTAATTAGTTCTGAAGAAATGTTGTAAAAGGGGACATTGATAACCAGGGTAGTCCAGAGGGCAGAACTTAGAATTTCCAACTATTTCAAAATCGCTCTTATAGGAGAGAAGAGTTAAGGATGTTAGCCTAAAGACAGGGAGACTCGAAGGACATTTGGTAGAACTCTCCAAATATTTGAACCGCCACTTAAGAGTTTAGAGCAGACCTACTTCATTTGAGTACAGAAACATAACTGAGATCAATAAGTAGAATTTATGGAAAGTAAGATATACAATCACCAGCAAGAATAATTTTTTAATAATTAGAGATGTTGAAAATGGGAGAAATTAATAGCTAAGGACCATATAAAGAGAGACTTAACCTTACCAAAAATTTTTAAAATGCAAACAAAAACAACAAGATGCCATCATAAACAATTTTTTTGAGTCTATCAGATTGACAACAATCACAGAGATGATAACATGGAGTTTAGGAAAAGATGTGGAGAAATGAACATTCCTAGCCATTGCTGGCATGAGGGGAAATTGGTGCAACCACTGAGCAAAGGATCTACCAGAGGGTAACATGTACATACTCCAATGAGATGCCTAGCATTTCCATTTCTAGGCATCTCATTTGGAAACATTCATGTCACCATGCACACTATGTGTTGGGAGCAAGCCCCCCAATATCTGGCCATAAACTGGCCCCAAAACTGGCCATAAACAAAATCTCCGCAGCACTGTGATATGTCCACAATGGCCCTAAAGCCCAAGCTGGAAGGTTGTGGATTTACCGGAATGAGGACAAGGAACACCTGGCCCGCCCAGGGCCGAAAACCGCTTAAAGGCATTCTTAAGCCACAATTAGCATGAGCGAACTGTGTCTTAAGGGCGTGTTCCTGCTGCAATTAATTCAGCCCATCCCTTCGTTTCCCATAAGGAATACTTTTAGTTAATTTAATATCTATAGAAACAATGCTAACGACTGGTTTGCTGTTAATAAATATGTGGGTAAATCTCTGTTCGGGGCTCTCAGCTCTGAAGACTGTGAGACCCGATTCCCCACTTCACGCCTCTGTATTTCTGTGTGTGTGTGTGTGTGTGTGTATGTCTTTAATTCCCCTAGCACTGCTAGGTTAGGGTCTCCCCGACTGAGCTGGTCTCCGCACTATGTGTTCCAATATATTTATTGCAGAGTTTTTGTGATGCCAAAAATATTGAAATCAACCTAAATCAATCAATCAGGGATTTTTAAAAAAGAGATAGTATATCCATGCTCAGGACTATTATGCATGTATTAAAAGGAACAGAAAAGATCTTTCTGTATGAATCCAGGACTTATTACTAAGTAAAAAGTTAAGTTGCAGACTCCTGGTGTAAACTTGTACAAACAATAAGCCCCACCATGATGTTATTTGTTGGTACATCACAGAAAAATCACTTGAAAGTATACAAATCAAACAGTTACATCAAGGGTGTGAGGTGAGGGGTTGGAGTAAAGGAAGACTCTATATGCCTTTGTAGTTTTGGATTTATATGAGTATATTACGTTTTCGTAATTAAAGAAATAAAGATGTTAAAAATGAGAAAAGAAAACAATTACAAAAATAATATATATTAATTTAAATACAGTAATAATCACTTCAAATATGAATGGTCTAAATACACCAAAAATGGGAGACATTAATAGCCAAGGACCATGAAGTGGACTTAAATAGAAACCTAACTCTACATTTTGTACCAGATACCCACTTTTATGAAGACTCAGATAGGTTAAATACAGTGGAATGGAGAAAAACATGTGGTGCTTATAATAAAAACAAAGTTAGAGTAGCTATATTAATTTCAGACAAAGTAGACTCTAGAATAAAGACTATTATTAGAGACAAGGAGGGAGATTACATAATGTTAAAAGGCCAGTTCTTTAGGAAGGCATAATACTGCTTAATGTGTATGTCGATAAAAACAGTGTCAAAATATGTGAGGCAATATCTGATAGAACTACCAAGAGAAATAGACACATTCATGATTATAGTTGTAGATAAATACTACTCTTTTAATAACTGATGGATCAAGCAGGCAAAAAATTACTAAAGATATAAGTGATCTGAACAGATCTACTGATCCACTTGATCTAATTGACATTTGTAAAATATTCTGTCTTACCACAGCCGAATACATATTTTTCTCAATATCACATGATACGTAATTGAGATACATCACATTGATGCCATAAAACATATAAAATACATTTTAAAATTACACAATATCCGTTTTCAGAGCAAAGGGTAATAAAACAACAACAAAAAAAATCAATGAGAAGAATAGCTCAAAATCTCCAAATACTTGGAGGTTAAGTAACACACTTCTAAATATTACTGATAAAAGAAGCATCAAGAGAAATTAAAATATTTCAAACTAAATCAGAATAGAACTATAACTTACCAAAATTTGCTAGATGCAATGAAAGATGTGTTTAGTGACAAACTAACATTAAATACATAGGTTAGAATAGAAAAAAAAATTCTAACCATAATAGTCTAAGCTTCCATCATATAAGTTCCAGGGAAAGAATTATAGCTGAAATCGAGCAGAAGAAAATAAGTAATAAAAATCAGTGAAGAACTGAAGAAAACTGCAAATAGAAAAGCTATAGAGAAAATCAATAAATACAATTTATTGATTATTTGAAAAGAACAATAAAATTAAGGAATCTGTAGTCAAGCTAATCCAGAACAAAAAGAGGGAATACATAAATTGAAAATATTTGAAACAAAAGAGTGGCCCATAGACATTAAACATATCCTATACATATTCATTAAAATAATAATAAAAGAATATTATGAATAAACCTATGTCCACCGTTCTCATAAATTAGATGAAATGTAATTATTTCTTGAAAGACACAAACTACCAAACTGACACAAAATATTAAGTAATAAGTAATCTATTAAAAACCTAGTACCTGTTAAAATTGATTCAATAATTAATAGCATTCTAAAGGAGAAGTCACCAGGACGATATTCAGAGGCAAATAATCTGAACAGAGACCCTTTCTAAGAAAATACATTTTTGCAAATAAGCATATGAAAGATGCTCAATATTATTTGTTTATAGGAAAATGCAAATTAAGGCAACTATGCAATAACACTACGTATCATTTAGAATGACTAAAATTTAAAGTAATATCAATTGCTGCAGGTGATGCAGACAAATGGAATTCACCTTCATTGCTGTTCGTAATGCAAAATGATTTAGCCACTTTAGAACACAGGATAGCAGCTTTTTAATAAGCTAAACCATTTAATCCAGCATTTACAGTCTTATATATTTACACAATTATTAAAAACTTAGGTTCACACTAAAACCTGCATGCAAATATTTATAGTGCTTTGTTCATAATTCCAAAATCTGAATGTATCTGAGATGTTCTTCAATAGGTGAATGGATAAACAACCTGTTGTATAGCAATACAGTTAGAATATTATTCAGTGATTACAAATATAGTGTTAAATGAAATCATCAAGGCACAAAATAATGTATAATATCTGATTTCACTTACATAAATTTCAGAAGTATGGAAAAGTATCCATGGTGCTAAGAGATAGTGGTTGTCTTTGTAGAGGAGAGAAGTAGAGATTGTAAACAAGGAATCACAGTAGTAGGTTTTTATCCAATTGTTTTTCTTGTCCTAGGTTATGCTTCGATGAGTATATTTATTTCACAACAATTCATCTAGCTTTATACTTACGATTCTTCAGTTTTATGTATGTAAATTGTATTCATATAAAAAGTTTTAAAAAGTTATTAATTTCTTGACTTTGTGTCCTTGGGCAATTTGCTTAACGTCTAAGAGCCTAGATTTGTTTCATATGTAAAATTGTTATGATAATATAGTTGTTTGAAAGATTAATTGTAAACATTTTGGCACAAACATTAACAAATACAAAAATGCTCAATAAATAACAGCAATAGTTTAAAGCCCAAAATGTTAGTCCAAGTATAAACATCTTACTAAAACCTTATTTTTCAGTGAATCTAACAGTTTAGATTCAAATGGAATAGGTGTTACTTAAATTAGAATTGTGTAGAAAAGAAACATTTATTCCACAAATACTAAGTGTTTAGTGTGTCAACAGAATTATTCAATGCACTCAAGACACATTAATTCACACTTAAGTAAAAACACTCCTGACTCTTTGTAGCTTAAATTAAATGAGAGGGACATACCTTAAACATAAGAAATAAACAATTCATATTGTAAGTTATAAGGTAAAAATTGCTAAATAAAAATGCAGAATAGATGAAGGTACGTCCTTTTTTTTTTGGATGGGAAAGAAATAACTGAGGAAAAGCAATGCATTCCAAAAGGACAAAAGTTGAAAAAGCCTGAAACTCATAGGATGAGTTTCACATGGATGGTGTGTGTGGTGGGGAAAGAAAAGAGTCAAGGATGGTGCTGGAGGTTTGGGCAGGTGAAACTTCAATAATGCAGTTGTTACTAATTGAGATGGAAAAGGCTGGAGAAAAGTTTTACTCAGCCTTACAGTGCTCCAATGTGAACAAAACCTTGGGATTATGTCAGAGATCTCTATAATCATCAATTCTTAAATTTTGATTCTGGTGAAGAGACTAGATTCACCCTTCCACCTATATGCTAGCATTTTGACAGCAAAATGAGGAAGAGGGCTGGTATGAATGAAATGATAATGGAGTCTCCATCTTCATCAAATAAACTCTCATTTATTTCCAGTTTACACTATGTCACCTGTGATAAGTCAGGTCTATGTTTCCCGATCTACAGATACTGTTTTACCTAGGCAAGAGAATAATTCTCAAGTATTGTGTGAAGGGTCAGAAGGTAGGAGATGGGAGAGCACCCTCCTTGACTGTGGAGTGGGGAAGGGGATCTGAGATTATACCAGGTTTTTTTTTTTTTTTTTTTTTTTTTTTTTTTTAATTAGTCTGGGTTTCTCTAGAGGATCAGAAATAATAGGCTTCTTGTATATACGAAAAGGAGTATATTAAGGAATATTGACTCACACCATCACTAGATGAAGTCCCACGGTAGGTTGTCTGCAAGGTGAGGAGCAAGGAAGCCAGTGGTGGATCAGTTCGCATCTCAAAACCTCAAAAGTAGGGAACCTGACAGTGCAGCCTTCAGTCTGCCCTTAAAGGCTCAACAGCCCCTGGCAAACCACTGATATAAGTCCAAGAGTCCAAAAGCTGAAAAACTTGGAGTCTGATGTTCGAGGGCAGGAAGCATCCAGCACAGGAGAAAAATGAAGGCCAGAAGAATCAGCAAGTCAAGTCCCTTCCTGTTCTGCCTGCTTTATTCTAGCTGGGCTGGCAATTGATTAAATGGTGCCCACCTGGATTGAGGGTGGGTCTGCCTCTCCCAGCCCACTAACTCAAATGTCAATCTCCTTTGGCAACACCCTCACAGACACACCCCGGAACAGTACTTTGGATTCTTCAATCAAGTTGATACTTAATTTAATTAATATTAACCATCACAGGGAGCATAGTTTATATTTTGAAATAGCTTTAAATTTACAGAAAAGTTGCTAGAATCATGTCAGGAAGTCTTATATACCCTTTATCCAAATGCAACACTTATTTCATTTTAGACTATTTACATATCTGTGTATTAATTTTATACATACAGGATTTTATTTCTTTGACTGAAACATCTTATAGTTAAGTTGAAAGTATCCTGATTCTTTAACCTTAAATAATTTAGTCCATATTTCTTCAGAAATTATACAGTTTCTTACAAAACCACAGATAAATTTTAAATACTAGGAAAAATAAGAAAATTATCCCATCTACAGACAATATCACATTTAATGGAGTTTTATAATAATGTGTTTTATAGCTATTTGTTTTCCTTTTCCAGAAATAAATTCCACAATCGCATATTGTGTTTAATTGTCATATTTCAGTCTTTCTTTCTGTGTATTGAGTTTAACATTTTTTAAGAGGACGGGCCTAGTTATTTTGTAGACTGTCTCCCAACTTAGTTCTATCTGATGCCTCCTCATGATTAGATTAACAGAAGTAATAATGTTTTATCTTTCTCTGAGTATCTTATTAGACACAATTTTGTCTCAATTTTGATTATGCTATACTTGTTTTTTGGTTCAGGTGGTATTACCTACATTATTGAATGATATTATTACAATTTTTCCTTTGAATTTAATGAGTAGATTTTTTGAGATATTTTGAAATAATTTCTGTTCCAATCAACATCTACCCTGTAAGTTTAGCATCCATTGTTAATTTCAAATATATCATTTCTGCTGAGCTTATCATTTGGCACTCTAGCGTAGGGAATGGCTTTATTTATTTATTCATTTACTTCTGTGAGTATGGGTTCATGATTTGTTACTTTATTGAGTTATTTCAATCCAACCCTTTCAATATTTACTTTGAATATGACAAGAGGGAGCCCTGTCAAACTGATTTGTGTCATTTTGACATATTTCTCTAATTCTTTGAGCTCCTCTTCCACAATGCAACTAGATGCTCCAGGCTTATATTGCTCTTTTCTAGCCCTGAAAATAGTAACCATTTCTCCAGTAAGCCCTGGATTCTTTTAGTGGGAAATGGTATTTAAATACGAATGCTGGGTGTGCTTATTCTTTTTTTCTCTCAGGCCTTTCCTCTTCTTCTTTCTCCCTTCTCTCTCTCTCTCTCTCTTTCTCTCTTTCTGTCACACACACACACACACACACACACACAAAATATATATGATGTAAATAAATATTGATATTTTCAATCCAACATCACATAGCATATATTAGTTTTCCCCTTTCCAATACTGAAACTCTCTCAACAGTGAGAAACATGGATTTCATTATTTTCAATATATTAACTAGAGTTTACTACCTGTCTACTTCTTTACACATATTGAAATTCACTGAGTTTAATGAGTTTTAACAAGTGAATACACTCATGCAATGACTAACAATAATAAGATACAGAAAATTTCCTTCAAACCAAAGAACTCTCTCATTTGCCATAGGAGTAAATTATATCTCCCCATACCCCCGCAAACCCGAGGCAACCACAGTTAGATTAACTTTTCACTATAAATTAGTTTTGAATACTTTCGAACTTCATATAAGGGAAATCTTATCATATGTACTTTCTTGTCTTCAGCTTATTTTGTTCATCAAAATATCTATGAGATTTATAAATAGTAAAGAAATCAGTTTTTCTTTTTATTGATGAGTAATGTTTTATTATATGAATTTGATGCACAGAGTGTATCTATTCTGTTGATTGACTTTTGTATTATTTACAGCTTTAAGATAATATAAATAAATCTCCTATAAATATGTGTGAATATATTCTATTTTTGTAGACTTTTTTTTTTTTTTTTTTTTGAGACTGAGTCTCACTCTGTCGCCCAGGCTGTAGTGCAGTGGCGCAATCTCGGCTCCTGCAATCTCTGCCTCCCGGGTTCAAGCAATTCTTCTGCCTCAGCCTCCTGAGTAGCTGGGACTGCAGGCACATACCACCACACCTGACTAATTTTTGTATTTTTAGTAGAGACGGGATTTCACCATAATGGCCAGACTAGTCTTGAACTCCTGACCTCGAGATCCACCCACCTTGACCTCCCAAAGTGCTGGGATTACAGGTGTTAGCCACCGTGCCTGCCTTTTGTAGACATATTTTAATGTTTCTTGGATAAATCCTGAGGAATATAATTGCTAGGTCAAAGGGTAGGGAAAGGCTTTATTTATTCATTTATTTACTTTTTTGTATATTCAACTGTATGTTCAACTTTACAGGAAACTGCCAAGCATTTTATAGAATATTCACTGTATTAGTCCATTCTCATGCTGGTATAAAGAACTGCCCGATGTTGAACATCGTTTCATATGTTTGTTGGCCATTTGTGTATCTTCTTTTGAGAATTGTCTATCCATGTCCTTAGTCCACTTTTTGATGCAATTGTTTGTATTTTTCTTACTGATTTATTTGGGTTCATTGTGGTTTCTGGATATTAATCCTTTGCTAGACGTATAGATTGTGAAGATTTTCTCCCACTCTGTGGATTGTCTGTTTACTCTGTTGACTGTTCCTTTTGCCATGCAAAAGCTCTTTAGTTTAATTAGGTCGCAGTTATTTATCTTTGGTTTTATTGCATTTGCTTTTGGGTTCTTGGTCATGAAATCCTTGCCTAAACCAATGTCTAGAAGGGTTTTTCCAATGTTATCTTCTAGAATTTTTATCATTTCAGTTCTTAGTTTAAGTCCTGAATCCATCTTGAGTTGATTTTTATATAAGGTGAGAGATGAGGATCCAGTTTTGTTCTCCTACATGTGGCTTGCCAATTATCCCAGCACCATTAGTTGAAAAGGGGGTCCTTCCCCCACTTTATGTTTTTGTTTGCTTTTTTAAAGATCAGTTGGCTGTAAGTATTTGGGTTTATATCTGTGTTCTCTATTATATTCCATTGGTTTATGTGCCATTTTTAGAACAGTACCATGCTGTTTTGGTGACACTGTGACCTTATAATAGAGTTTGAAATCAGGTAGTGTGATACCTTCAGATTTTTTTTTTGTTTGTTTAGTTTTGCTTTGGCTGTGTGGGCTCCTTTTTATGATGGATACACCAAAAATCTAACAAATTACCCTAAAAACTTACTCATGTAAACAAATACCACCTGTACCATAGTAACTTAAGAAATGCTACTTAAGAGGTTGACTCTAATATGTAAAAGTGTTTTCATGATTAAAAGACGAAATTTTAAAAAATAAAGTGATTATGGAAATAAAAAAGGAGCTGCCTGAGACTGAATAATCGATAAAGAAAAGAAGTTTAACTGACTCACAGTTTCACAGGGCTGGTGAGGACTCAGGAAACTTACAATCACCACGAAAGAGGAAGCAAATGCATCTTTCTTTACATGGTGTCAGGAAGGCGAAGAATGAACGCCAAGTGAAGGGGGAAGCTCATTATAAAACCGTGAGATCTTGTGAGATCCTGCTTACTATCACGAGAATACCATGGGGGAAGTGACCTCCATGATTTAATTACATCTCACTGGGTCCCTCCCACCACATGTGGGGATTATGGAAACTACGAATCAAGGTCCGATTTGGGTGAGGACACAGCCAAACCTTTTCAGTTGCTATATTTCACATTAACAAAGCAATATATGAGAATTCTCATTGTTCCACACCCTTGCCCATATTTGATATTGATAGTTTATTTAAAATCTTGGTCATTAAGGTGAACACATAAAGTTGTTCTGTGAATATAATTTATATTTCCCTCTTGGCTAATGATAATATTCTTTTTCCTAAGCTTTTAAGTTATTTGTGTATTTTTGTTTTAAGAGTGTTTGTTCAAGCCATTTGCCCAATTATTTATTGGACTTTTTGTACTTTAACTCTTGAGTTATAAGATTTTTAAAAACTACATTCTGGATATATGTCTTCTGTAACACATATGTTCCTGGCTGTGGTTCACTTATTAATTTTCTTAACAGTGCCTTTTGATGATCAGAACTTTTTAAATATTGATAAAACATAATTTATCATTGTTTTCTTTTATGCTAATTGTTTTATTCTGCCTAAGAAAATTTTCCTCACCCTCTGATAAGTTTTAAGCCACTTATTTTCTTTTAACCTTCATGATTTCAGTTTGTACAGTTAGTTCATGATTTATTTTGAATTAAGCTTGCGTGTGTTGTTGTATATAAAATGGGGTTGATTATTTTTTTCTACATGGATATCCATTTGTTCCAGCACCATTTGTTAAAAAGTCTTTGTATTTCCCATTGAATTGCTTTGGAACTTTCATTTAAAAATCAATTGAACTTACAAGCATTAGTTTACATCTCCACCATCATTTCTGTTCCATTGATTTGTTTGTCTATTCATGACACTGCCACAGTGCCTGTAGCTTCTTTGTAAGCTGTGAAATCTGATAACGTGAGTCTTCAAATTAATTTGTACTTATTTAAGATATTTTGATTAATCTAAGTATTTTGCATTTTTAATTATAGAATAATCTTGTCATTCACTACAAAAAGCCTGCTGAGATTATGATGTAGATTTTGTTGATTTTTTAGACCAATTTTGGAGATTTATCATTTTAAAAACATTCACAATTTCAGTCTTTTTAGATAGTTATATTTCTTCATTTATTTTTTCTTTAATTACTCTCAACAATGTTTTATAATTTCCAAAATAGATATCTTGCTTTGACTGCTGTTAAATTTCTTCCTGTGTATTTCAGTCTTTTTGATGCTATTGGAAAGAGATATTTTTATTTAATTTTATACTTTTTTGGTGCTACTATGTAGAAATACAATTGACTCTAAAATGGATACTCCATGTCCTGAGAGGTTGCAATATTCACTTTTTAGAACTAGAGGAGATTTGTTTTGGTGGATTATTTAATATTTTTATACCTTCAACAGAATCTTGTTTGAGAATATAGACTTACTCTTTTCTAATATGCTTTTTATTTGTTTTTCTTGCCCTCTTTCACTAGCTAGGAAATCCACTTCAATGCTGAATGGAAGTTATGAAAAGTGGCGTCTGCATTTTTCTCAAAATAGAGAAAAAATGTTCAATATTTTACAATTAAAAATGACATTACTTGTAGGATTTGTCATAGTTGCTTTTTATTTGATTGAAGAAATACCATCCTAATTGTAATTGACTTATACATTTTCTCATGAATGGATGATTATTGAGTTGAGTTGATTATATGGTTTACTCCTTTATACAGTTCATGTGTTAAGTACTCTAACTGGTCTTGAAATGCTAACTAGCTTTAAATTCCTGAGATATATTACTGAATTAAATTGAAAGTGCCTGTATTTACGAGAAATACTAGTTTATAATTTCCCTTTTTTTCAGCGTCTTTGTGAGGTTGTTACATCAAAGAAACACTGATCTTTTAAAACAAATTAGTGTTTACACATCATTTGTATTTGTAATTTGTAGGTACATTTCAAAATAACTAACATTCTCTAAATGGTATATTACCTTATAGATGAAAAATTAATTTAGGTGTTACATGTTTTAATAAACCTTGATTGCACTTCTTGGAAAGTCCAGCACTCCGTTTATTAAATTTATGTTTATTTACTTATATTGTCTAATATTTTTAATGAGATTTCATTTTAAATAATTTTTGGCTGGTGGTTGCTGATATAAAGATATGCATTTGAACTTTCTGTATTATCCTTATGTTCTGCTTTCTAGATAAACTGTACAATAATATGTAATAATGTGTCTAAATAGTTTTCTAAGTAAATAGTCATATAGTTTACAAACATGGCAGTTTTATTTCTTTATTTTAAATCCCCCTGCATCAAATTCTTTTCATCATATTGTGCATGCTAGGGCTTCCAAAATATGTATTATTTGAAATTGTGAAAATGTGCTTCCTTGTGTTGTGTTTTTTATTTTAAATGAAAAGCGCTCTGCATTTGCACATTTAGAACAATACATATTGCTTTTAAAAAAATATATTAGATACAGAAACACACTTTCCTATTTTTTAATATACTGAGCATTTTTATCACAAATTTATGATAAAAGGTTTCAAATACATACTTTGCATTTGTGTAAATAACTGGAGATTTTATTTTATTCTGTTAATGTGATAATTAAATTTATAGATTGAACTTCTTTGTATGTATGAGATAAAATAAACATAGTCATGGTATTTAATCTTCCTTTTCAGCTTTTATTATGGTAAAATAAACATAACATAAAATGTACATAAAAAGTGCTATCTTATTGATTTTTTTCTTTTTTTTTTTTTTTTTTTTTTTTTTGAGATGGAGTCTCGCTTTGTCGCCCAGGCTGGAGTGCAGTGGCATGATCTCAGCTCACCACAATCTCCGCCTCCTGGGTTCAAGACATGCTCCTTGAACCTCCGAAGTAGCTGGGATTACAGGTGTGTGCCACCATGCCAGGCTAATTTTTGAATTTTTAGTAGAAACGGGGTTTCACCATGTTGGCCAGGCTGGTCTCAAACTCCTGACCTCAAGTGATTTGTTGGCCTTGACCTCCCAAAGTCCTGGGATTACAGGCATGAACCATCACGCCCGGCCCTTATTTCACTTTTAAGTGGATAGTTTAGTGGCATTAAGTATATTCATACTATTGTACAACTATCATAACCATCCATTAATATAATTATTTTCATCTTTCAAAGCCCAAACTCTATACCCATTAAATGATAACTCCTCCATTACCTGCCTCCCCCAAAACCCTAGAAACCACCATTCTGTTTTCTGTCTTTTTGATTTTGACTACTTTAGGTAACCACATATAAATGGAATCATACAGCCTTTGTCTTTATATGACTGACTTATTTCACTTAGCATAGTGTCATCAACCTTTATCCATATTTTAGCAGCATATGTCAGAATTTTCTTCCTTTTCTTAAGACTGAATTGTATCCAATTGTATGTACATATCACATTTTTGTTTATGTTTTCATCTCCCAGTGAACACTTCCACATTTCGGCTATTGTGAAAAATGCTACTATGAACATGAGTATACAAATACAGGTGTACCTTATTTTATTGTGCATTGCTATATTTTGCTTCAAAGGTATTCCTTATATTTTTTACAAACTGAAGTTTTATGATAACCCTGAGCCAAGCAAGTCTATTCATTTTTCCAATAGCATAGGCTTAATTCCTGTCACTGTGTCACATTTGGTAATTTTTATAAAATTTCAAGCTTTTTTATTACTGTCAACCAACTATTCCCTGTCTCTCTCATTCTCTTCAAGCCTCCCTATTTTCTGAGACACGGTAATATTGAAGTTAGGCCAATAAATAGCCTTACAATGCTCTCTAAGTGTTCAAATGAAAGGAAGAGTATCATGTCTCTCAATATAAATCAAATGGCCAAGAAGCATATGAAAAAACATTCAACATCACTAATCATCAGAGAAATGGAATTTAAAATCAATGAGATATACCACCTACACCAATAAGAATGGCTATTACTAAAAAGGCAAAAAATAACAGATGTAGGAGAGGATGTGGAGGAAAGGAACACTTATACACTGTTGGTGTGAATGTAAATTAATACAACCTGTATGGAAAAGTGTATGGAGATTTCACAAAGAACTAAATCTAGAACTACCATTTTGATTCAGGAATCTCACTACTAGGTGCCTACCAAAAAGAAAAAAATATGTGTTATATTAAAAATACACTAGCACTCATATGTTTATTGCAGCACTATTCATAATAGCAAGTAGTTGGAATCAACTTAAGGGTCATTATGAATGAATGGATTTTAAAAGCCATGGTATATATAGGCAATGGAATATATTCTACCTTAAAAAATGGAATCTTGCCTTTTGCAGTAACATGGATGGAACTGGAGGGCATTATCTTAAGTAAAACGACTCATTCAAAATGTCAAATATGACATGTCTAATTTATAAATGCATGCTTAATAATGCATATACATGGAATGTATGGAATGAGGAACAATTGAGACTCAGGGGTTTGGGGGTGGGAGGAGAGTGGAAGATAGGAGGTTGGTTGTTGGGTACAATGTGCATTTCTCCAGTGATGGATACACTGAAGACTTCACCGTCATGTAATGTATCAATGTAGGAAAATTGCACTTTTACCCCATGATTATATTTGTATATATTATATATGATTTTGTGTGTGTGTGTGTGTGTAGCTAGAAATAATTAAGCTTAGTGAGAAAGGCATGTCAAAAACTGAGTTAGGCAGAAAGGTAGTCCTCTTGCAGCTAAGAGCCAAGTTATGAATGCTAAGGAAAAGTTATTGAAGAAAATTTAAAATGCTATTCCAGTAAGCACACAAATGATAAGAAAGCAAACAGCCTTATTGCTGATATGGAGAAAGTTTTTGTAGTCACTATAGAAGATTAAGCCATTCCTTTAATCCAGAGTCTGATCTAGAGCAAAGCGTTAACTCTCTTCTATTCTGTGAAGGCTGAGAGAAGTGAGAAAGCCGCAGGAGAAAAGTTGGAAACTAGAAGAAACTGGTTCATGAGATTTAAGAAAAGAAGCCACTTCCAAAATATGAAAATGCAAAGTGAAAATGCAAAGTGCTGAAGTAGAAGCTTCAGTAAGTTATCCAAAGGGTTTAATTAAGATCATTGATGAAAGTCCTACAAAACAACAGATTTTCAGTGTTGATGAAAGTGCCTTATATAGGAAAAAGATGCCATCTAGGACTTTAATAGCTTGATTGGAGAAGTCATTGTCTGGCTTCAAAGCTTTAGGGAATAGGCTGATTTTCTTGGTAGGGACTAATGCAACCTGTGATTTTTAAGTTGAAGCCAATGCTTATTTACCATTCTAGAAATTCTAGGGCTCTTAAGAATTATACTAAATCTACTTCTGTGGGCTGTATAAATGAAAGAACAAAGCCTGGATGATATTGTATCTGTTTACAGCATGGTTTACTGAATATTTTAAGCCCATTGTTGAGACCTACTGCTCAGATAAAAAGTATACTTCTTTCAAAATATTACTTTCCATTGACAATGAACCTGGTCACCCAAGAACTCCAATAGAAATGTACCAGGAGATTAATGTTTGTTTTATGCCTGCTAACACAACAGACATTCTGTAGCCCATGGATTAAGAATTTTGACTTTCATGTTATATTATTTAAAAAATGTATCTTGTAAGGCTATAGCTGTGATAGAGTAATTCCTGTAATGGATCAGGACAAAATAAATTTAAAACTGTCTGGAAGGAATTCACCATTCTAGATTCAATTAAGAACATTCATGACTCAGGGATGGTTGTCAAAATAATATTAACAGAAGTTTGAAAGAAGTTGATTCCAAACCTCATAGATGACATTTAGAGGTTGAAGACTTCAGGGGAGGAAGTAACTCTAGATGTAATTTCAAAAATCAAAAGAACTAGAAATGGAGCCTGCACATGTGACTGATTTGCTACAATCTAATTATAACATTTTTATGGATGAGGAGCTGCTTCTTCTGATGAGTAAAGAAAGTGGTTTCTTGAGATGAAATATACTCCTGGTGAAGATGCTGTGAATTGTTGAAATGACAATGGAGGATTTAGAACATTACATAAACTTTTTTTGATAAAGGCAGGACTCCAATTTGAAAGAACTTCTACTGTGAGTTAAATGCTGCCAAATAGAATCATATGCTACAGAGAAATCTTTTGTGAAAGAAAGAGTGAATAGATGTGGCAAAATTCATTGTTGTCTTATTTTTTTAAATTCTTAAAGCCATTCCAATCATCAGTAATCACCACCTAATCAGCCAGCAGAATCAACATCAAGGCAAAACCCTCTACAAGCAAAAAGATCAAAACTCTCTGAAGTCTCAGATAATTGATAGCATTTTTTAGCCATAATTTATTTTCAATTTTTAGTTTAAAAATTTAGACATAATTTATTTTATATTTTTAATGAAGGTATGTACATTTTTTAGACATAATTCTACTACACATGTAAACAAACTATTGTATAGTGTAAACACAAATTTTATATTCACTGGGAAATCAAAATAATTGCATGACTCATTTTATTGCAAGATTTACTTTATTGTGGTAATCTAGAACTGAGCCCACAGTGTCTCCATTGCATGCCTATATCTTGTTAAGACCTTGCTTTCAATTCTTTTGATTACATAGCTGACGTGGAACTGCTTAATTACATGTACATCTTTTCTTAATGTTTTTTACAAATAACCATAGCATAAAGTCTATTTTTACTAGTATAAAAATAGATACATAGATCAATGGAACAGAATAGAGAACACAGAAATAATGCCACATATCCATAGCCAACAGATCTTTGACAAAGTTTACAAAAGCAAACACTGGGGGAGCATCACCCTTTCACATAATGGTGCTGGGAAAACTGAAATGGCCATATGCAAAGGAATAAAAGTAGACTCCTATATACAAAACACCATATACAAAAGTTAACTCAGATGAATTAAAGACTTCCATGTACGACCTGAAACTATTAAAATACTAGAAGAAAACATAGGCGAAACTTTTCCAAACATTGGTCTAGGCAAAGAATTCAGGACAAAGAACTTAAAATTGGAAGCAACAAAAACAAAAGTAGGCAAATGAAACAACTAAACTAAAAAGCTTCAATATCTTTTATCAAAGAGACCATTCTTTCTTCATATTGTCTTCATGATACCTTTGGCAAAATCAAATTGTTGATAAGTGGATAGGTTGATTTCTGCATACTTTATCCTATTTTATTGGCCAGTGTGTCTATTTTTATGCCAGTGTTGTGCTGTTTTGATTACAATGGCTTTATACTATGTTTTGAAATTACAGAGTTTTTTGGTGAAGTTTTTAGGCTTTCTAAATATAAAATCATGTCATCAACAAAGAGAAGCCATTCAACTTCCTCCTCTTTTATTAGAATACATTTCTTGCCTAATTGTACTGGGTAGGACTTCCAGTATTACGTTAAAAGAAATGACGAGAGTGAACATCCTTGTTTTACTCTTGATTTCAGTTAACAGTCTTTCAGCTGCTCACCACTGAGTGTGATATTACCTGGGACTTTTTTGATAAGGATTGTATTGAATCTGTAGGTAACTTTGAGTGGAATTTACATTTTAACAATATTAAGTCTTCCAATCTATGGACACAGGTTGTCTTTGCATTTATTTGTGGCTCCTCTAATTTTTTCATCAATATGTAGTACTTTTCAGTGTACAAGTCCCCTTTTTTTTTTTTTTTTTTTTTTTTTTTTTTTGAGCTCTTGTTGTCCAGGCTAGGGTTCAATGGCGCGATCTCGGCTCACTGCAAACTCCACCTCCTGGGTTCAAGCGATTCTGCTGCCTCAGCTTCCCGAGTAGCTGGAATTACAGGCATGTGCCACCACGCCCATCTAATTTTGTATTTTAAATAGAGACCGGGTTTCTCCATGTTAGTTAGGCTGGTCTCTACCTCCTGACCTCAGGTGATCTGCCCGCCTCAGCCTCCCAAAGTGCTAGGATTACAGGTAAAAGCCACCGTGCCTTGCCGTCTTTCTCCTTGGTTAAGTTTATTCGTAAGTATTTTCTTCTCTTTGATGGTTCTTTAAATAATTTTTTAAAAAATTTATTCTCTGATTTTTTGTTAGTGTATAGAAAAGCAATTTATTTTTGCATATTGGTTTTGTATACTGCAAATTGCTAAATTTATTCTTTCTAGTAGTTTATCAGTTCTATTAGTTTTATGGAATCTTTGGGATTTTCCTTGTTTCTTTAAAAACTTTTTTATTTTAGAACAGTTTTAAATTTACATAATTAGTGGTATATCAGTATAGGGAGTTTTCACATACCACACACCCAGTTTTCCTTATTATTAATATCTTTCCATTAGTGCAATATATTTGTTACAACTAATAAATTGATATTTATGCATCATAATTAACTGAACTCCACACTTCATATACAATTCCTCAGTTTTCTCCTGATGTCCTTTCACTGTTTCAAGATCCAAGATAGCAGGGTTTCCTAACCCCTGGGCCATGGACCAGCATCAGTCTGTGGCCCGTTAGGAGCTGGCCGCACAGCAGGAGGTGAGCAGCGGGAGCACAAGCATTACTGCCTGAGCACCTCCTGTCCAATCGGCAGCAGCATTAGATCCTCATAGGAGTAGGAACCCTACTGTAAACTGCACATGTGAAAGACAAAGGTTGTGCACACTCCTTGCGGTAATCTAATGCCTGATGATCTGAGGGGGTGCAGTTTCATCCTGAAACCATCCCCATTACCCCTAGTTCATGGGAAAAAAAAATGCCTTCAATAAAACTGGTCCCTGGTGCCACAAAAGTTGGGGACCACTGCCATATAGGATACCACATTACATCTAGTTATCCTATCTCTTAGTCATCTCTCAACTATGACAGTTTTTAGGCTTTTCTTGTTTTTGATGACCATGACAATTTTGAGGATTCTTGGTCAGATATTTTGTAGAATATTTATCCACCGGAATTTGCCTCGTATTTTTTTTTTTTTTTTTTTTTCATGATTAAACAAGGGTAGTGGGTTTTTGGGAGGAAAACCACAGAGGTAAATTGTCCTTCTCTTCACATCCTAACAAGGGCACATTGTATCCGCACAACTAAACATCATTGATGTTAATAGTGATGACCTTGTTCAGTTGTTGTTCATCAAGTTTCTCCAGGTATGAAGGTAGTTTGTTGCTCATTTCCAAAATGTACTGTCTGGAAAGAATCACTTTTGGTAGTCCCACTTTTAAGAACGGGGAGTAATGTGCCAGCACCTTGAGGACAGAGTATTTACATGTTATTTAGAATTATTTTGCACTGGAGATGTGTCTGTTCTCTCTCAGTTATTTGTTTAATCATTTATTTATGTTATTGTGGACTCGTGAATACGTATTTTACACATTGGGCTATAGTAAGATACTGCTTTAATTTGTTTTTAAAATTGTTCCAGATTTGGTCATTAGGAACTTTTTCAATTGGATCCTGTGTCCCTTTGACATACCTCCATTGGTTGACTTTTTTTTTTTTTTTTTTCATTTTTCTGCCTTCTGCCATGAAAAATCTTAATCTCTCTTGCATGTGACAGCCCTTCAGATTTCTAAACATATCCAGCATTACCACCTCCAGACATATCTAGACTAAATTTTTCCCATCAATTCCATCAAACATTCCTCATGTAGCACAAGTATTGACCCTTTACTCTCCTAATTGCATTTTTTTTTTCTGAAAACATTCCATTTTGAACTATTTCCTCTCACTCACCTTACCTTCCCTAGTAATTATAAAATCTATTAAAAAAATCAAAGGTAGTTATTCTACTTTCTGGAAACTCTTTGTAATAGTACCTAGTACACATGCTATGTCACTGAATGAATAAGTCACCCTTGTATTAGAATGAAGACCTCTAGGAATGAAAAGGGAAATATAATGCTCCTGTTTTGTGCGGAGCTTAATAGTTTCAAAGCTATTTAGAAACTCAGTCATCTGAGCCTGCTAGCCCCTTTGTTAGGTTAGTAAGACAATTAGTGGTAGGCCCAGAAAACCTAGGCTTAGAAAGGGTGCCATATCCAAAGTTGCCATATAACTTAGAACTGAGTTCTCCTGACATTAACCTAGTAGTCTTTACATTAAAACAATTGATTGTGTAGGCTAATATTTGTTTGTCAGACTTTTAACCTTAATGAGAATTCCCAGCACAATTGCTTATGGGCTGAACTTAGCCTTCTCATATAATGGGAGATACGAAAGGCATTGCTAAAATGCAAACATTTAAAAAATGTTTTTAAAAAGCAAAATCATTCTTTCCATGCCAGTAGATATCAACTGAGTGTTCAAACCAGAATCTAGAAAGTACATGATTAGCTTTGGGAGTAGAAGTATGAACACAACAAAAATGAATGTTTTCTAATTGTCTTCATCTGCTACAGATATTAGACAGCCAGCTTTGTGTTTTTTCACCACTTCTCAAATTCTAATGGAATGGTACTGAGGTGTAGCTAATCCCGAACAGTAAATAATCTTCAAATAATTTATACAGTAATATCCTCTTGTGACATACACACCCCAGTGCCCAGTTCCTGTTCTTCTATTGTGTGGGTTGCAAGGACTGCCCTGGGAGATTTGGCAAATGGCACCAACTTTCATTCCTCAGTTATTTCTGCTTAACTCACACCCAGGATAAGAAAGGGGAGGAGCTTTGTCATTTATTCTTTATATATGGGCTAGCACTGATTTGGGAAGGAAAAAGAGTTAGAAAACTTTTCTCCTTTACTACCTGACCACGGCCTTGATTTTAAAACAAGTTTGTACAAACCAAAATTGTGGTGTGTACAAAATATTTCAAATCAGGAGTCTCCAGGACGAATGATTGCTCTACTGAAATAGCCTGATGCTTTCAAGAAGTCATCAGCTGAAAAAAAAAAAATTAGCCAGTTACCTGTGGCACCACCTACAAGCCAAGATGGATGGTGGATGGATAGAGTGATAAGAAATTTGGATGGCAAAAGGCAAGGGCTGAATTTCAGGGATGGGAGATGAGAAGTACAGTATCTAGAAAAGGAGAGCAGCAAAAGGGCTGGGAGCTAGACTTTTCAACTTTGGTGACAAATGATGGGGAGGCAAAATTGAGTACAGACACTATCCCTACTTGGAGATTGGAGGTTGTTGAGGAAGGGGAACTCCCACTTTATATTAAATCTTAACTTTAATATTTTATGTTTTCAGATGGGGAGTGAATGGAAGAATCTGGGAAACATGACTAAAAAGTTAAATCTGCTCTGAAGGGCTACTGGGATGACCTTTTAATTATTTGAACCTATAAATGTTTCTTTGGCAGCTAAAAGAGGTCTGAGTTGAATTGAATGAGGGATGCAAATTCTGTGCTATGATTGTTTTTACTGGAAATAAAAGAAAATAGAGTCCTTTGGAAAGTTAAACTTTTTAATCCTCTCTTACCCTTCAAAGGAATACTCACTATAAATGTGATTAACATGCTCTTTCCTAGATAGGACTATCTAAGTTAATGACAGAGTCAAGTCATTCCTGCGGGTCCAAGTGGTCCTGACTAACCCTGGTTTAAGGGCAGTTTTGTATAAATTTGGGAGACTAGAATTTCTGCAAAGGGCCTAATGAGCCCCAGGTGAGCCTTCAAAGTAAAGCTTCCCACCCATAGATGTTATCATATTGTGTGTACACGTGTGCTGTTTTAAAATTTTCCATCTTGCCTGAATCCAGTCTTCCCATCTCCCTATTGGGGGCCATATGTCCTTATTCTGTATGTCATTTCTTCATTTTCTCCAATGTTTGTTGAATGCACAAATTTAAGCGTAATATTTTAATGATGGACACAAAATAAAATGGCTTGCTTAGCTGTGACTTTAAGGCCCCATGTGAGGTAGTCTACACAGGTCTTATCAGATGAGCTCTTAAGTCTTTAAAATAACATGAAAGTGGAAAACAAGAAAACTTATATTTTCGGTCTTTCATTTTCTCTGCAGCATGAGAATTAAGAACTAGTGGCAAAGATAGACAGTAAACTAGAACAACAACAACAGTTAAGGCCAGGTCCCTTTCCTCCTTGTACCTTAGCTTATTAAATGGCGAAAGAAGACATCTTTCATTTTTTATTATCTGAGGTCGTTGCTTCGTGGATTGTTCAGACTTGTTTCTTCATCCTTCAGCTGTTCAGTTACTTCTACCAAAACTTCTTTATATGTATTTTCTGAGTCTACTGAAAGGGTAGTTATAGGACTTAGGCATGTAGGGGAAAACAGAACATTGTGAGGGCAAAAATTAGTTCAGTTAGTTTATTTTCTAACACGTTCATTCCTTAAGACCTAAGTGGCATTTTTATGAAAAACAAACAAAACAAACCCATCTCTCTCTCTTTCCTTGATACTTCCACTCTCATGCATACGCTCTACCCCAACACCTTAGGCAATTTTGGTGGACAGGCTAGTCCCAGAAATACTCTAATTCTAAAAAATGAACTAAATTCTGCCTCTGACAGTCCATTCGCCCTGTGGTTTCAATGAGGTGTAAATTCTCCTATGCTCACTTTGAAACACGCTTCAGGATCTTAGGGAGACAGCAGGCAGATGGGTATTAATGTAGGGTAATATTTCTCACTTCCCAGTGCCCATACAACATTTATTGTCATTAAAATAGTGTCATTCAGATAAGGCAGCTGAAGTTGAAAAATGAATGCAAAGTCAATCATTGTTCTGAGGATCTGAGCTTTGGTGAAGAAGCTGAATGAGAGACAGCACTTCAGCTCTGCTTATGCGAAATGTATAGATGTACTGATCACTCAGTAGTGAAACCCTTGAGGCATTGACAGGAGGACAAAGTCTAAGACTAGATGAGGGTCATGGGGATGAAATCACCTGCCTCTCCTGCTTTACCAGGCTGTGGGGAGCATGAGGGAAATAATATGTGTGAAATGGCCTGTGTGCCTAGAAGGAAACATGTAGATGCTGTGTTATCCCTCTGTACGATAATTGGTTAATTTCCCGTAACTCTGTAGATTCCTGAAAGCCCTGTAATAAATTTATTTTTTCTGTCTCAGGTTTTCATTTTTCCCTGGTGCCCAGGTTAAAGAGAAATTGATGCCTTTCCAACTTATGTTTAGCTTCTATCCTTCTGCATTGAGGATCTGAATTCAGAAAACATTTCAGTGTCTGTAGGACTGTCCATTGATGTTATGTTTAAACATTCAACAACCTCACAATATTTAGGTTTTATGATCTGTGGCCAAGTTAACTAAATTTGCTTGATAGAATTTCTGAGAAGAAAAAAAAATACGTATTTATGATTTGGTAAGAATTTCCTCAAAGTGTCTGTCTCCTTGGAAATGCAGGTGTTACTGACCCAGAGGAACTATGTTGTACTAGCTAGGCTTGGGAATATCCCCCATATTTCTACACTCTGTTCTTTATGACTTCCTTCCAACTTGAGCTGTGAAAAAGTGAGGGGGATTGGAGCCATTTTGGAGAAGTATTATAGAATAGACTGAGTCAAATATCTAGAGAACAAAGCTTGATTAATTCAAAGCTAAAGTCCTGACTCCCCCAGTCTCATACTCCACAGCAGTAAGTTCTCCTCATCCAGAGGCCTAAGCATCTGTTTCCAAATCTCATACGCTTTCCTGGATATATTCATCAGGTCAAACCTTAAGTTGCTTGGCTTTTTTATGCACCATCTCCTAATTTAGGTTAAGCTTAAAAATGAGAGCCATCAAATAGCAAAACAAACAAATGCAGCAATAAGAACAGAACATTATGCCCTGGTCTGTGGAGCTCAATTTAATGGGATTAGCAGCATAAAACCTCAAAAAGACTTTTGTTGGAGGGTTACCAGAAACAACATCATTCAGGATATCGCTGATGCTGCCATTCTCTCACTTTGGTGTTATTTATGGATTGTATCTAATAAATTTTCAGCTTCCTTTCAGCTTCACCATTATCATTATTGAGAATATGTAAACAGTATTTAGATATCTTAATATTGTTTACATTTCTGGTTACAAAACCAAGCACTGAGACAGAGTTGCTCAACCAGCTTTGATTTTTATCAAGGAGACCACTGTGTGTGTGTGTGTGTGTGTGTGTGTGTGTGTGTGTGTGTGTGTGTTTCTGTGTGTGTGTGGTTTTTTTTTTTTTAATTTTTGGTCTGTGTGTGTTTTCATACAAAAGCTGGTAGTGAGAGGGGCAAGACTTTTCAGGAAGAAACATGGCTGGAAGGAAAAAAGTAAAAAAATTCAATGAATTGAAAAGTAAAACATTTCAATGAATTGAAAGTGTATAATAAAAGCATTCTAAAACTGAATTTTAAAATGGCTCTGTTTTTTTCTCTCACCTCTTCCTCTCTCTCCTTTCCTTTTCCCCACTCTCTCCAAAGCACCATTTAGGTTCTTTCCCTATTTCACAAATGGGTTACTTGTTTCCTTGCTTTTGAGTTGTTTGAGTTCTTTACATATTTTCGATATTAGACCTTTATCAGATGTATAGTTTTCCTTTTCTCTTTCTGTTCCTCAGACTACATAATTTGTATTGTACTATTTTCAACTTTGTTGATTTTTTGTTCTACCCATTGAAGTTTTTCTTTTGATGCAGGGCAGGAGAGTCCCCAAATTAGGGCTCTCCCTGGCAAGGTTCTTGGCTTCACTCAGGAAATAATTCAAGAGGGAACTGGTGGTAGAAGAAAACAGCTTCATTGAGGTGGCAATGTTAAAGCTCCCTGACTCCTCTTGCAGAGGAGGGCCACCCCACAGGCCGAGAGAACAGCAGCTCAGGGGCACTTCTGCAGTCACTTTTATACTCACCTTTAATTACCTACAAATTAAGGATAGGGTATTCAGAATTCCTAGGAAAAGGGTGGTAACTTCTGGGTGGTTGCCATTGAAAGGGGGAGTAACTTCCATGTGTTGCTATGGCAATGGTAAACTGTTAATGGTAAATGGCGCTAGTGGGCATGTCTTACAAAAAGGTGCTTTTACCTCTTTTCTGTTTCAGCCAGTCTTCAGTCTGGTCCTGAGTCTAGTTCCGTGTCCCACCTCTTTTTAATTCCCTCAGGTGAGTTTTTCATTTTAGTTACTGTACTTTTCAGCTCCAGAATTTATTTTTATTTTCTGTTTAGGTTTGCTATCTCTTTCTGTGACATTTCCATTTTGTTGACAAGTCTTTTTTGTTGTTGTTGTTCCTACGTTTTTGGAAAGTCTCTCCACATCTTCCTTTGGTTCTGTGAGCAAATTTAAGACAGTTGTTGTAAGTATTTGTATAGTAGATCTGCTATTAGTTCTTTTTCAGGGACAGTTTCTGTTAGTGTGTTTTTTCCTTTGAATAGGCTGTATTTACCAGTTTGTATTCCTTGTGATTTCTTTGTTGAAAACTAGAGATTTGAATCTAATAATGTGGTTTTTTTTGTCAGTTTGAACTGCTATAATAAAATACTGTAAACTGGGTAGCTTACAAATAACTGAAATTCAATATCTGTACTAGCCAAGGTTCTCCAGGGGGACAGAACTAATGGGATATATGCATATATAAAAGGGAGTTTATCAGGGAGAACTGGCTCACACACATTCAAAGTGAAGTTCCATGACAGGCCATCTGGAAGCCAGAGAGAAGCCAGTAGCCTGGCTCAGTACAAATCTGAAAGCCTCAAAACCACGGAAGGCGGTCGGGCGCAGTGGCTCACGCCTGTAATCTCACCACTTTGGGAGGCTGAGGTGGGTGGATTACCTGAGGTCAGGAGATCTAGACCAGCCTGGCCCACATGGTGAAACCCTGTCTCTACTAAAAATACAAAAATTAGGCCAGCATGGTGGCTCACACCTATAATCCCAGCACTTTGGGAGGCCAAGGCGGGTGGAACACGAGGTCAGGAGATGGAGACGTTCCTGGCTAACACGGTGAAACCCCATCTCTACTAAAAATACAAAGAAATTAGCCGGGGCCGGGCGCGGTGGCTCAAGCCTGTAATCCCAGCACTTTGGGAGGCCGAGACGGGCGGATCACGAGGTCAGGAGATCGAGACCATCCTGGCTAACAGGGTGAAACCCCGTCTCTACTACAAAAAAATACAAAAACTAGCCAGGCGAGGTGGCGGGCGCCTGTAGTACCAGCTACTCGGGAGGCTGAGGCAGGAGAATGGCTCAAACCCGGGAGGTGGAGCTTGCAGTGAGCTGAGATCTGGCCACTGCACTCCAGCCTGGGCGACAGAGGGAGACTCTGTCTCAAAAAAAAAAAAAAAAAAAAAAAAAAAAAAATTGCCGGGCGTGGTGGCAGGTGCCTGTAGTCCCAGCCACTCGGGAGGCTGAGGCAGGAGAATGGCGTGAACCTGGGAGATGGAGCTTGCAGTGAGCCGAGATCGCGCCGTTGCACGCCAGCTTGGGCAACAGAGCGAGACTTCATCTCTAAATAAATAAATAAATAAAATAAAAAATAAAAATACAAAAATTAGCCAGGCATGGTGGCACACGCCTGTAATCCCAGATACTCGGGAGGCTAAGGCAGGAGAATTGCTTGAGCCCGGGAGATGGAGGTTGCAGTGAACGGAGATCGTGCCACTGCACTGCAGCCTGGCTGATACTGGGAGTCTCTGTGTCAAAAAAAAAAAAAAAAAAAAAAAACCAAGGAAGCCAACAGTGCAGCCCTCAGTCTGAGACCGAAGGCCCAAAAGTCACTGGAAAGCCACTGGTGCAAGTCTCAGAGTTCAAAGGTCAAAATTCTGGAGTCTGATATCCAAGGGCAGCAGGAGAGAAAGCAAGTGTCTGGCATGGGAAGAGAGAGAGGGAGGGAGGAAATTCTGCTGCTTATATTCTCTTCTTCTGCATGCTTTGTTTTAGGTGCACTAGTAGCCCAATTTGATGGTGCCCACTCACATTGAGGGTGGGTCTTCCTCTCTCAGTCCACTGACTCAAATGTCAATCTCCTCTGGCAGCACCCTCACAAACATATCCAAAACCAATATTTTATCAGCCATGTAAACATCTCTCACAACAATCAAGTTAACACAATATTAACCATCACAATCTTTCATAGTTCTAGACGCTAGGAAGCCTAAGATCAAGATGCCAGAAGATCTGAGGACAGCTTGGTTTTTGGTTCATAGATGGCACTTCTTCACTGTGTTCTCACATCACTGAAGAGATGAATGCCTGTGTGGGGCCTCTTTTAAGGCCACTAATCTCATTCATGAGGACTCCCACTTTATAATTCAATCACCTCCCACATACCCCACCTCCTGATACCATCACTTTCAAGTGTATAATTTTAACATACAAATTTTGGGGGACGTAAACTTTCAGCCCATTGCATATGGTAACTCTGGAAATCAGGTTTTCCTTTTTTTCCTAGGGTTTGTTGTATTTTGTTTTGGTTTTTCATTTTTTATTGTTGTAAGCTGTCTCTGTACTGAGGATCTGTCTGAGATATAAGCATAAGATGTTCTCATATCTTTTTGAGCCTCTTCCTTCCCCTGGGCATGCCAAGTGACTTTATAATGTCTCTCATTTTTTTTTTTTTTTTTTCGAGACAGAGTCTCACTCTGTCAGCCAGGCTGGAGTGCAGTGGCGCGATCTCTGCTCACTGCAACCTCCGTCTCCTGGAGACCAAGATGACTTAAACTGGACACATATATATATGTGATGCCTTTTTTTTTGTTTTTTTTTTTTTTTGAGATGAAGTCTTGCTCTGTTGCCTAGTCTGGAGTGCAGTGGCACAGTCTCGGCTCATTGCTACCTCCGCCACGCCACCATGCCCGCTAATTTTTGTATTTTTAGTAGAATCAGAGTTTCACCGTGTTGGCCAGGCTGGTCTCTAACTCCTGACCTCAGGTGATTCGCCCGCTTTGGCCTCCCAAAGTGCTAGGATAACAGGAGCCACCGTGCATGGTCCTATGTGATACTTTTTAAATGTCATAATCTTCAATGCCCCACCTTTGAAAGAGAAAAAAGAGAAAAACGAAACAAGACAATAAAGAAGCACCAGCCCTTTAAATTCCCTGGAAGTCACTTCAGCCAGAGGGGGAGAGGCTTGTGATAATGGGAGAGGTGCAACAACAATGGCTTTTGCTCTTTGTCTGTACCTCTCTGCTCAGAAGCAGCAATCAGTAATAACCCCTCGTATTGGGAAGGGAGAGTCTTTTTGGTCCACCCGTGCTCCCAGGAGTTATGTGCAAGCTGCTCCAGGAATACATTTAGAGTTGCCTGCCTCAAGGCTGAGATGGGAGAAGGTATGTAGCTGCTACTCTGCTCAGGGTTGAAATGACCAAACTTAATCATCATTTGTGATCCAAGTCTTCTTTTGCAAGCATTCAGAACGCTCTAGGGCTGCAAAATAGTTACATTGGTTAGATACCACCAGTGAGATTGTTCTCTAGCAGGGAAATAGTTTACTGGTGCTTCCTACTCCACTATTTTAAGAAATACTTTACCCTTTTAAATACTATTGAGCCAGCTCCTGGCTCATGCCTGTAATCTCACGACTTTGAGAGGCCTAGGCAGGAGGATCTCCTGAGCCCAGAAGTTTGAGACCAGCCTAAGCAACATAGTGAGACTCTACAGAAAAAATTTTAATGTCAGCTGAGCATGGTGGTTGTACCTGTATTCCCAGTTTCTTCAGGGGCTAAGGTAGGAGGATTGCTTGAACCCTGAGGCTGCAGTGAGCCATGATCTCACCACTGCACTTTAGCCTGGTTGACATCACTCCCTCTCCCAAAATACTATTGGATTTGATTTTATGGCTAAATAGGAGATTCTAGGGCTAGGCACAGTGGCTCATGCCTGTAATCCCAGCAGTCTGGTAAGCCAAGGTGGGTGATCACCTGAGGTCAGGAGTTCGAGACCACCCTGGCCAACGTGGTGAAACCCAGTCCCTACTAAAAACACATAAAAGTTAGCCGGGCATGGTGGCAGGCGCCTGTAATCGCAGCTACTCGGGAGGCTGAGGCAGGAGAATCACTAGAACCATGGAGGCACGGTTGCAGTAAGCCGAGATCGTGCCATTGCACTCCGGCCTGGGCAACAAGAGTGAAACTCCGTTTCAAAAAAGAAGATTCTAAATTCTAAGTACCATTTCTTTAATACTTCACAAATGCCACCCAATTATCTTCTTATATCTCATAGTGTGGTTAAAAGAGAAACACGGATGAAGATCTGCTTTTGTTTGTTTGTTTGTTTTTTGCAAACATTTTGTGTGCTGGGAAATTTTTATTTAAAAGTTATTTTACCCTTCTTTTGTATATAGTTAAACATGACTTGTATCTACATACAAGTCTTTACTGATCTCTTTGGCACATCATGTGCCCTTTCAATGTTAGATCTTTCACCCTTATTTATGGTTGGTTTATCTTCATTATTTCTTCAAATATTTTCTCCATTACATTTAAGGTAAATTTTTGTCGATGCTTATTAATATTATTGCATTTATATCAAATTATTTGATTTGAAAATTTTAATAGTTTTCTGATGCCTCACTGGAGTCTAGCATTTAATAAAATATATGTGTTCCAGAACTTTAAAAGCATGGGTGTTCTCTAATTCTTAAATAATGAGTTCTACAATTGATTAAACGATCTGATATGACAACTGTGCAATTCAAAATACCTATATTCATACTTCTTTAAAAAGTCTTGTTATATCAATTACTAAAGTATTTTACAATTCAAACAATATCTATTTATTTGTCAATATTTTCTTGTGACATATATGTGTGTGTATGTATATATTTATCTATGCAAATATTTTAAAATATTTAATTTAATAATGTGTATACCCTGTCTGGCAAATTGTGCATTTAGAAGTATGTAGTATTTTGTTGCATTATTGTATTTTGCTCTTGACTATTATCTGATGTAAATTATTTAAACAACTCATTAATTTAGTGCTTCTATGTTGCAAGTATTATGATAGGACTTTTAGTATAAGAATAAAACCAGGGTCTTTGTCCTCTAGGAGTGTCAAGTTTGATAAAAATGAGCAAAAAAAAAAAATCTTAACTTTAGACTGCATATTTATATTAGAAAGTCTGAACAAAGAAAGAGTGAGCCATTATACATGCCACTTACCACTTAGCAACTGTATTTAATGGGCATCAAAAAGAGTATACATATATATATATATACACACACACACACAGACACACACACATATATACATACACATATATATACATACACACACATACACATATATATAACCAAGATGAAGAAAAAATAAGTGAAGTCATAGATGTATGCTATTTGCCACTTAGCAACTTTATTTAATAGTAGTCAAAAGAGTATATACATATATATATCCATATGATCACCAATCTCTTTTATGTAGAATAATGATACTATTTTTCAGGAATAGAGTTCTATTTCTCCACTGAATTCCACATCAATATTTAAAAATATAAATTGAAATGGAAACCCATGCCGGATAGCACGATATAGTTAGTTTTCAAAGGTTCAAAATACTCTGCATATATAAAACGCAAAAAGATTAACTTCCTGAGGTTTAATATTTTAATCTTGGGATTAGTATTCCCTTTTTGATTTTTTTGAAGTATCTAAATTTAGGACATGTTGTGGAAATATAAACATGTGATCTCGTACATAAATATGTATAATAATAAAAATATGTCTCATCTCAGTGGACCTATTCAAGGTCATTCCAGAATGATTTATTTATGTGGGAGTTATTTGGCAGTTAATCCGAAAAATCAAATTAGTGAACAGAACTATCAGAAAAGAAAAATGTCACTACTCAGGGCTCTCATTACAAATAATGTAACATCTTTCACATGTTTTATCAATTTCTTGGGACTGATAGGCATTATAGAAAGTTATTATAAAAGGGAGAGTGTGTGTGTTACTTACAAACCTAACATAAGACAGAAGTTATATCTACTTTATGTCAACAGTTGCATTGTAAGAGTAAGTGACTTTCAACAATGAATAGTTATTAAAACAAGATTCCAGCCTGAATGCACATATGCATGAGGAAATACCTTTTTATGGAGTATTTATTGAAATGTTTTATTTATAAAATGCTGTGGCTGGCAGCTGCATGCTAAGACAGCAAGAGAAAGACTAAATTGTCCAAGACTTTTTATATGTTATTGAAAAAGCACAGAATTTTTAATATAAACCCATTTGGATCTTTGGAAACTGATGAAATCATTATAATTCTGACTTTTTTTTTATGTTCTTAAAGGAATATAGCTTTACTACACTGTATTGTCTAACACATAAGAAATAGGCCCTTGAACAGGAGACAATTCGCACTACAATGATAAACCTCTGTATGCTTTCGTGTGTTAAATTTTTTATGCCACATGAAGATTTCTGCATATTAATACATAAATTTAATCTCATATCTAATGGTCTTTCTCATATGACACAACCCAACAATTATCAATAAAACATGACTTTTGTAATACATGGGAAACAAGCAGATATAGATAATAAGTTGTGCTCAATTAGGCAACACACATTATTATGTATTTTTTGACAGTTATAACTGTGCCCATAGAGTATTATTGTTGTAATATATATTTTATAAACTTTTCTTGACCTACTTATTCTTTGATGTATGTGATAGTAATTTCCCTTTTTTGTTTTTTTGTTCATGCTGTTGCTTGTTGCAGAACTTACGCCTTTTACTTTCTTCCATGACGAACTACTCTATTCACATCTAAATTCAGTTTGAATTCAGGTTCCTCCACAATGTGTGAGAGTTTTTCCTCCCCCCTCCACAATTATTATTTTCTATAGTAAGCTCAAAGTAACTCTGTGTGTGTGTGTGTGTGTGTGTGTGTGTGTGTGTGTGTGTGTGTATTTTTCAGAATTCTTAAAATCTTTAAACAAGTTCCGGGCCCCAGGATTGATCCTTTTGATATACTAACCAGATTAAAAGCTCCTTGAGAGCAAATATAGGTCTGATTCATCATTAAATTCACCACAGTTCCAGGACAGAAAGCTCAAACTGGACAATCTGCAGTCCCCAAAAGGGTCAATACTTTCGGTCACTAAGAAATGTTTGAGTTGTAACACTACACAGGTGTTCCTTGACTTACTATGGAGTTGTGTCCCAATAAACCCATTCTCTGTTGAAAATAACAAGTCAAAAGTATGTTTTTGACATATAGGTTTACTCAGACATAACCCCATGGTAAACTGAGAAGCGTACTGAATGTGTATTGCTTTCTTCCCATTTGTCAAGTAGAAAAGTTCTAAATTGAACCAATGTAAGTTGGGATCTAACATTAGGATGTCATATAGATTATAGTTCAGAAATGTCTATTTTCCATTCACAGTGGGCTAGCAGTGAAAATTATTCAACTGCAGGTGCTAGAACATTCTAAAATTATGATTAATAATCAAGTTCTAGCAAACACAATTCCTTTCAGGAATTAAAGAATATTATTTTCTTCTTCAAGAAATGAGAAAGCATTCCTCTTGACAGAACAAAAAGGAATACAACTGTCAAAGTCTGATTTCACATAGGGTAATCATTTCACCTGAGAAAACACAGTATGTGATCTGGTAACAGTTTGTCATGACAAAGCTACTTTTGAGAGCTTAAAATCCAATACATACATACACAAATTCAAGTGATTACAACTTCAAGATCAGGATTTGTGATAAACTGCAATATCTTTGGGACTCTAGATATGTAGGGTCCATTAAAAATGCTACATTCAATTGTTACATACTTTTTTGCCCAATTAGCAGAAAGCAGTATTTTAAGGGATGAAGGATTCTAACATTAGTCAGAAGAGGTAAGTCACATGTCAATGTGTGCTGAAACTGTCCTTTTGCAAAGCTCAATATGAACTCTTATTTTTGTGATAAAATTAAGAAATTCCTCTTTGTTTTCATTTCTCAAGCTATCCTAATTCATAACTGTTATGTTTGAATTTATGTTCAGTAGTATATATTCTTTCTTTAGAGAAAGAATAACCTTTATTTGAAAATGATATCTAGTAATAGAGTTTCCTACACTATACTATTTATTTTCAGGAACATATTCAAACCAAGCATCGATGTTTGATGAAACCAAATCTGACTGCCAGGAGAGTAGGCTGACACATGCCTTTCTAAATATTATCCAAAAAGAATGCTTTCTTTTCACCAGCTTCAGAAGACAATGGCATCATATGTCTTGAGAAAGTCACATATGCAAAAGAAGCATTAAATTTTAAAGAACTAGAGACTGCTGGTCGGGCACGGTGGCTCATCCTGTAATCTCAGCACTTTGGGAGGCCCAGGTGGGCAGATCACCTGAGGTCAGGAGTTCAAGACCAGCCTGGCCAATTTGGTGAGACCTTGTCTCTACTAAAAATACAAAAAATTAGCCAGACGTGGTGACTCGCACCTGAAGTCTCAGCTACTCGGGAGGCTGAGGCAGACCAATCACTTGAACCCAGGAGGCAGAGGGTGAAGTGAGCCGAGATCATGCCATTGCACTACAGCCTGGGCGACAGAGCAAGACTCCATCTCAAACAAACAAAACAAACAAACACAAACTAGAAACTGATATATACTCTTCTCTTAATTCTGAATTCTTTTACTGAGTTATCAAATCCTATGCTATTTTTCTTCTTTACATCACAGTTAACTAAATGATAGTCATAGTCAATCAAAAACATGCCTAAAGATAACCATTCTGTAAATCCACGATTTTACAAGTCTCTTTCTCCTTGCTTTTCCTTATGGTTTATTAGAAGATCCAAAAATAGTCTGGGCACGGTGGCTCCCTCCTGTAATCACAGGACTTTGGGAGGCTGAGGTGGGTGGATCACGAGATCAGGAGATGGAGACCATCCTGGCTAACACGGTGAAACCCTGTCTCTACTAAAAATACAAAAAAATTAGCCGGGCATGGTGGCAGGTGCCTGTAATCCCAGCTGCTGGGGAGGCTCAGGCAGGAGAATGGCTTGAACCTGGGAGGCGGAACTTGCAGTGAGCCAAGATGGCACCACGGCACTCCAGCCTGGGCGACAGAGTGAGACTACATCTCAAAAAAGAAAAAAGAAAAATAAAATCCAAAAATAAAATAAAATACAAGTTTATTTATTGAAAATATTGATGGCTCAGAAGAAAACATTATTTTAAAATGTAGCAAAGCTATTCAAAATCAAGTTTGATTAATGAGATCTTGTTCTTGGTAAGTTTGGGAAACATAACACATCAAAGTTTTGCAACACTGTAAAAGCAGTTTCCAACTGATGTTGAGAACGTCAGAAAACAATCGTTTATACCTTTGAACACTTTAAGAAAGATGCTTGAGAAATTGACCCACAAAAAAAATAATTATTTCTTATCCGTTTCTAAATCTTACATTTAAAGTTAAGACATTTTACTGAATCAACTCTGACAATAGTTTTCAGGTTCAGACAGATGCTGTATCAGCCAGTAAGTATTTCATGTACTCTAACAATAAGTAAACTTGGAGTAAGGAAATTTCCTGTAGATAAGGCATACAAAAATAAATACAATGAAATGTAAGCACTGAAACTTCTTGTGTCATCTAAATTGACTACAAAATAGTTTTTTTAATCCTGTGGGTTTTTGTGTCGTATTCTAAAGAGATGGAAATACTGGTAAGATCCAAAATAGCTAATCCAACAGTCCTTAACTTTTGCTTTAAGATCACCTAAAACAATTTTTTAAAAAGGTTATCCCGTTGTAATTTTTAAAAATCACATCTAATTATAATTTAAAAATGAATAGATAGATTTAGTATTACTTGCCCATAATTATATTATTTGCTGAATAAAACAATGTGTCATTGCCTTCAATAGATTTAACACCAGTATTTCTGGGTTTTTTTGCTTGTTTGTTTTTCCGGGAGAGCAATGCCCCTCCCTCCCTCCCTCCCTCCCTCCCTCCCTCCCTCCCTCCCTCCCTTCCTTCCTTCCTTCCTTCCTTCCTTCCTTCCTTCCTTCCTTCCTTCCTTCCTTCCTTCCTTCTTTCCTCTTCTCCTTAGAATGGACAAATGTAAATGTACATTTGTATATTAAAAACTGCCATTATTCATGCCACTCAGTTTGCAGTTCAGAACATCTCAACACAGGTTAAAACACCATTTCTTACATCAAGCTTCAGAATTATCAGAAATGTGCTTGAGTCACGAAGCTCAGCTATATGTTCATGTTGCCTTATTAAAGGATGCTTTATTCACACCCCACATTCTCAGACATATCTGTTAAAAGAAACACTTCATGTAGCGGTGAAGCATCTAGAAGTTGATTTTTCTAAACTACTGATTCTAGAAGAGAAACAATTTTGTCTCCCTTCCAGGGGACGTGTGGGAACAGAGGGAGGCAATTCTGGGTGTCGGAGTTTGGATGGGGGTGCTACTGGTGTCTGGCAAGAGCAGCGCGTTGCTACATTTCCAACGCACAAGACAGTCACCTACAACAAAGAATAATCCAGCCCAAAATGTCAACAGGGCTGAGATCAAAAATCCCTGTCCTAACATAACTTCGTCCCCAAGATTTCATGTGCACTTAAGGGTCCACAACCTCATTTTGAAGACTTGGCTATGGTAATTCCACGGTATTTTTCTAAATATAATAGTTCATTATCTTCTATTTGGGGTGAAGGACAAATACTTGCATCAGCAAACGTCATTTCTTCAGATGGAAAAGGAAGAAATGTTACAGGATGGGCGAAGTTTGTCACCCACACATACACAATACCTGCGCATACACCAAATACCTTACATCCTCAGAGTAGCTATGCTCACCTGGATAGAATATACAAAAACAAAACAATCCATCTTTTCCCTTTTTCTTATCACAAAGTATTTTTTTTTTCTGAGTTTCATTGCCTTGGAGGTGTGTCTAAATTTCTGCTTCTCACTTTGGTATTTGATATCACATAACAGATTAAATAATGAATTGAGATTTTGCATTAACCTTACTTTAAAGGAGCCATCTAGAGGCACAATGCTTTGATCAAAAAGAGATTTTAATGAAAAGAATTTCAGGTAATATAGCAAACTGGTGGAGAAAATAAATTGGCGCAAGCAGGCATTTCCACATCCTGTCAGTAAGAATCTGTCTATGACACGAAAAGCATATCAGATAATTTTAGTAAAAAAAAAATTTTAATTACATCTTTCTGATAAGTTAAACTGGGCTACAGCACCTGTTAAGTCCCAAACCTGTTCAAAGCCATTTACCTGTGTGGTATATTGGAGATGAATGAGAGAGAAGGATAAATTACTAATGTCATGTCAGTCATTTTAAAGAAAATAATTCAATTATAACTTCAGCTTTTTAGAGCCATCACAAGAAAAACCTTTATGTTAATCTTCTAACAAGAGCTTTAAAGGAAAGTGTTACTAAAAACAAGAAAGAAAAAACTAGATTTTGGCATGTAATAATTACTTCGAGTCCATTCCCATTGCTTATTTCTTGTATAATACAAAAAATTTGCATCACCAAATGCTGATTTTCATTGCATGTAATTTTTACAGTAGTTGATATCTTTAAAGCCCACATGGAAGACATAACTCACATTAGGATTAATAGAGGTTGAAAACAGAGTTCAAGGAGAGAATATACACTAACCTATTTGTTATGAGACACAGCTCATCTGCTATTCATTAGAACATCTTGGAAGCGCTGTATAATACATCAAAAGGAAAAGTGCCATAATGCAATGCCGTTTATTTTAATATAGCAACTCACACACTGTGTATCTTAAAATGTTGTTCAAAGAGTATTAGTCACAAGCAGAAAAAAAGAATAGAATTTTTTTTTTTTTTGAGACAGAGTCTGACTCTGTCACCCAGCAGTCTGGAGTGCAGTACCGCGATCTCAGCTTGCTACAACCTCCACCACCCTGGGTAGAAGAGATTCTCCTGCCTTAGCCTCCTAAGTAGCTGGGATTACAGGTGTCTGCCACCGCGCCCGGCTAATTTTTGTAGTTTTAGTAGAGACGGGATTTCACCGTGTTAGCCAGGATGGTCTCAATGTCCCGACCTTGTGATCCGCCCACCTCAGCCTCCCAAAGTGTTGGGATTACAGTCGTGAGCCACCGCACCCGGCCAAAAACAGGATTTTTATAGTGATGTAAGATGCCACTACTGGGTAATTCTGCACCTAATGTAGTTACAATAAAAGCAAAAACTAAGGAAACCCTTTCAAGATTTTGGAGTCTCTAAAGAGACTTTCACCTTGTTAAATCCAGTATTATTTCACATTTTTTTGTACATTCTGAGCTATTCTTCAATTATTAGAGTTTTATGAAGATTAAGAGAAAAATATCAAAATAACTCTTTTTAGTTCTTTGAATATCCTTTAAAAAATATTTTCAATAATAGCATTGAAAGAATTGTCTGAGCTCGGGTTGTGCTGTGGATGACTAATTTTGTTAGGAGTTGACCTCAATCTCATACGTGGATGATTTCAATGACTGATTTGAAAACAACGTGGTAAACATATGAAGTAGAAAAGCTCCTTAATTCTACCCAAATTAATGCAACTCTATTTCAATTTCCATAAGATAACAAAAAGTAAATCAGGTTTTAAATTATTATTTGTTCTGATAATACTCCTTATTAACATTCTCACTTACAAGAATGCAAAACTATACCTATTATACATTCAAATGTCTAATATACATCTATAGCATCCACAAAATCAAACACAATATGTAATTTTCAAGGCTCTCGTCTGATTTGCACTCTTTTTATATTTGATTGCAACTAGAATAAAATAAATTCCTTACCACTGGCTGTGAGAATTTGCAGAGTGGTCCCTAGCTAACCATCTAACTTCCATGCTCATAGATCCTCAGGATTTCCGTACTCTCAGGTCACATTCATCCCATCCTTCTCACAAAGCCCCTCCGTGCCTTGCCCTTGGTGTGACCCTTGGCTCGGAACAGCCAGTCCCATGGTTATGGCCTCAGTAAAGTACCTTCCTTTCTCATTACTCTGTATCCTGTTGACCTTGTTAAATTTTATTCATGGCTCCTGTAATTACTTATCATTCTATTTAATTTTCTTTATTTCTTTATTCTCTCTTCTCTAAATAGAATGTAAAGGTAAAAGAGTAGAGATTTGGGTTTCTTGCTCACAACTCTCTCCTTGTCACCTCCAAGAGACACTCTAGGAACTTCGTGAATATATATTGAATAATGATCAATCAACCTAGTAATCGTTTTGGTATTGGCATATAGATTCATATGTGAAATCGTGTATGATAGCTTTTTGCTTGTTTGATTGTTTTGTTTTTGTGCTGTGTGTGCATACAAGTAGGTGTCTATGTCTCTGCATGTGTGATGGATTGTAAATGGGTTGGGAGCAGTTAAAAAGCAACCCAGCATAATATGCATCTGAGAAATATGCAAATAATAATGTGTCAATCAAAAGGAGCAATAAAACGACTTTAAAAGCAGATTCTTAAAATACTATTGGCTCCTGCTCATAAAATCAGCTGGCAAACCTCAACATTTCTCTTCTTCTTAAAAAAAAAAAAACTTATCTCTGGTGCATAGCCCCCTCTAGCCATTTCACCAACTTGTTTTTTTGTTTGTTTGTTTTAAGAAAAGATTCCGGAAATAATTTTTATAACAGCGTCTCATCCTCAGCGTCATTTATTTCTTTATACTAATTAAATGATTCTTCAGCTTTCTAAAGCAATACCTTTGAAATTGTTTTGCCAAGATCACCCAGGATATCTTTCCTATTTGACATAGCTAATGTGTACTTTTTAGTTGTAATCTTGGAATGCTACTCCCAGACAAAATGGTACTCTTTTATTCCCTTATTATTTGTTCTGTGTCTTGTTTATCAACATATTTCAGTCTACGTTTTATTGTTCTACCTAGTGGGTTACTATTACTGCAATTCTCTTTACATGTCTGTTTGCTAGGAATGCTGCCTTGGGTTCATTTTTCACATAAGCCTAAACATTTTTTTCACTGAAAATGCATCTGTGTCCACAACTTCAACCATATGTTCATATGATGATACTTTTCTCTGTTACATCCTCCGGATGTACCTCTTTCCTGAAAGCACAATAGTCCACCTAACAATTTGATGGTTACCTCCGCCTGAATAGCCCAAGGACCATGATTGAAAATGTAATGCATCTTTTATTAATACCAAATCCCACGTTCTCATGATTTGTTCCACCATCTTCCCAGAAGCACAGGCTTACAAGTCTACACTTTTTGTCTTGGCACAGCAAAAACATTCCATTAATATTTATGAATAATTGAACAGTCCTCAGTCCTGTACCTATTGTTTGCACATTCTCTTCTCCTGCCTACACATATTGGGAAGCTGTAACTAATAGTCATCTAACTTGGGTCTCTGGGGTGAATTAATTGGATTCAAATCCTAGATCTTCTATTTATTAACTATGGGGCCTGGGACACATGACCTAAATGGCTATGCCTATTTTTTTTTTGGCGGGGGGGATTGGGGTCTCGCTCTGTCGCCCAAGCTGGAGTGCAGTGGTGTGATCTTGGCTCACTGCAAGCCCTGCCTCCTGGCTTCACGCCATTCTCCTGCCTCAGCCTCCCCAGCAGCTGGGATTACAGGTGCCCGCCACCATGCCCAGGCTGTAATTCTGTATTTCAGGTCTTGCATATTTTATTGACTAGTTTATTGACAAAGAGCAAATAACTGAATCCATTTCTTATCTGAACATGATTATTCTGGAAATGTTGCAAGAATTGATTGCATATGGCACTCTTTCTTGTTCTCTCTCTCAAGCTGGAGCTCTAATATAAAGTAAGACGTATTTTTTTTTCCAAGGGTCAGTTCAGGGTTTTTCCAGGGAAAGCTCTGGAAATTGGTTCTTTGCTTATCTTGAATTAGCTATAAAAAAGATAAGATAGTCATACAATAAATAGATTCAAGAAACAGGACTTCAACAGCTAACACTAACCTTCATAAAAATGAAAAGAAAAGAAAACAGAAAAGATCTCTCAGAATGAAAAGGAAATACTTCAGATATAAGCTAGAAATGAAGTTTTCCTTGATCCAAGCGTTTTTAAATAAAGTCAAATTAACTCATTTAGCAATTGAAAATGTACTGCTGAAAAGGCCAAAATATAAAACAAAGAATAAAAATAATAGGACATCACAAATATTGAAAATAGAAAATGTTCTCCAACTTCATAAAACAATTTTGGGAGACTAGGAAGTGCATAATAGTATCATTATTTAATATGTGCTGTGTATTGTTTTATTTGAACATTTTCTCTTCTCTCTAATTAGCATGCAAATTCCATGAGGCAGTGAACTTGCCAATCTCTTAGTGATTAACAAATGCCTCCTGAATGGCATAATTTACATATCTATATTCTAACTTGCTTTATTTTCAGTGCAAATTATTTGTAAAGTTTTAGTATGAGACTTTTTTAACGGTTTTGTGAGACTACCTCTCCCTAACCTTCAAATTTGTACAAAAGATCTATTTTATTCTTTATAAACTATTCACAGAAAGAAAAATGTCAGATTAACGTTGAAAATTTCAAAGGCTACTCTTAAGTCACTTGCTGAGAACACTTTGAATATACTAATTAATTTTAGGAATTAAGAGATAACTAATATCACAAAAACACATCAGTGAACTCCAAATTTATTTATTCTGTGGCAGAGATTCTCAAATATTGTTCTGGGGACTCCCAATGTGCCCACAGAAAACACATGCATGCTAGGTGATGGTGAGCTCACCTCTAGAGGCATCTGGGCACAGCTGTACAAGTCTTATCAGTGTTACACGAATTGTAAAGGTTAGGGAGCAGTGGTAAATGTCATTCTCCTATTCCTATTAATAATACAATTAGGTACATCTGGCATCAGTGTTTTTACAGATTTTAAGCTGTACCTTTTCGATCGTTTTTTGAAGTATTTATTCTCCTAAATCTTTTCTTTGACAAGCGGAGCTCTGGCTTCTAGGTTTTGATATATATACCAGTCTAAGGTGTTGACCTGACTTCTGAAAGTGGAGCAAAAAGTAACACACAATGTGTTTGGGGAAAAGCAAAGTTAGGCAAACAAACCAACAAACAAAAAAAACAAGTAGTGTGACAAAAGAGACAGTGTTAAAGAGGCAAACGGAAAAATGCAAACAAGATCACAGAGGAATTTGATTTCTGGCTATACAACACTCTGGACAAAAGGCTGGGTTAGTTATCTTTGAAAATCCTGATATAGGGTCATCCTATTTGGTAATTACAAATCAGTAACTTAGTTCTGATTCTTTCCACTTTTCCACGTGGAATGTTTACAGAAGGATAAGGGGAGTAAAATCTTTAGTGCTAAGTCACAGACAATAGAAACATAAACTCCAAATTGCATGTACTTGTGGCCCAAAGCAACTGAGACCAGCAGAAATGAGGCAGAAAGTGTGACAATGCACCCACAAGGAAAGGGCTGACAGAGGGACCTAACAGGAGCAAAGACCACAAATATTTGAATATATTCACAGTCTGAAAGAGCATTCTGTTCAGTGACAGGCTAGGCAGACAAGATTCCTCACTTTTGTCAGTGAACAATTTATATACATATATTTTTTTCTAGCTATTACTTTAGTTAGAAGGGTAGAACCTTAGCCTGACTTAATAACACAGCTCAGTTTCAACTCTCTTCTTTGTAGAGCCAAAAACCTTATCTCCTTCTTCTATTGTGTTTAGTTCATCATCTTCAAGTTCAAACTGTGTTTTGTTTTAGTATGCTGAGGCTACCTTTTACTTTCTTGCAACTCAGCTTTTTATTTTAAAATGTTATTGTTATATTGAATTTAATGTGTCTAATTGTTTTGCCTCCTGATATGGTTTGGATCTGTGGCCCCACCCAATTCTCATTCTTCAATTGTAATCCCCAGTGTTGGAGTTGGGAGGTGATCTGATCATGGGCGTGGGTTTCTCATAATTAGTTTAGCACCATCTCCTTGGTGCTATTCTCCTGATGGAGTTCTCAAAAGATCTGGTTGTTTAAAAGTGTGGAGCAGCTCCCCACTCTCTCTCTTACTCTAGCTTCCACCATGTGAGATGCCTCGATACCCCTTCGCCTTCTACCATAATTGTAAGTTTCCTGAGGCCACCCCAGAAGCTGAACAAATGCCAGTGTCATGCTTCCTGTATAGCCTGCAGAGCCATGAGCCAATTAAACCTCTTTCCTTTGTAAATTACCCAGTCTCAGGTATTTCTTCATAGCAATGGGAGAAATAAATAATACACCTTGGTATATTTTCTTAAATTAAGCACATGACTCAAAAAGCATACATTTCATATTACTCACTAAGAGGGAATCAGCTACATTAAGTCTAGAGTGGAATGTTAAAAAATTAACGACTTAGAAATGAAAACTTAAAAGAAGAAAAGCAAACAGTCCTTGGAAACAATACTAAACCTACATGTGGTAGAGAAGGAAAGAACTCAAGTAGAAAGTATAACTGTTTCAAAAATCTACTGAATGTTCCTGAAAGTACAAGGAAACACCAGAGAGAAATTAAATATTAAAGGTATATCCTAGAATATAGCATTTAATCTCTCTGTCCCTCAATTCCTTCTTCAAGAGAATTGGTAATAGCATCTAATTCTAGATTCTTAGGTTGTAAGAATGAATGTGATAAATGTGTGATATATATATATACACACACACCTACACACACATATAATCTATAGGTGCTATTGTTTTTATTGTTGTTTTCCTATCATTCTTGCCTTAAAGTAAATAATTTTATTGACATAACCCCTTGTGAGTAAGCATTTTCAGTCCTAGGCTGTATTTGTTTCTTCCACTGGCTTCTGCCATAAAATAACTCAGGCCCAGGAGACCTACCTTTTGGGAAAGTTATCTCATTTTTTAAAAATAAAAAAATCAATTTTGTCTGTTATTGATGATTTTGAAACCTGTGCCTTCTAGTAACTTAGTGGGAACCAGCGTATCTGCCATTTGCTCACCAAACGTAGATTGTTGTTCCTTGGATAGTAAATGTCCCAAGTTTTCAGGAGCATTTGTTTCTTCTCTCTCTCTCTCTCTCTCTCTCTCTCTCTATATATATATATATATACACACACACACACACACACGTTATATATAGTTTTTTATATATAGTTATATATATATAGTTATATAGTTCTGAGTATTAGGTCAAGTGAAACAATACCAGTTTGCCCAAAGCATGAAGAGAGGAAACAAGGAAACAAGACCATCTCTAATAAGATGGTCAGAAACCATATATATAGTTTTCTCCTTTTAGTGAATGATAGAGCTGGAGCATAATCTCATATAGTCTGATTCTAGAATTAAGTACTTAAAAGTACTTAATGCACTATGTAGAATGACATACTATAATTGAGTCAACTATCAAGTGTATATTTATATGAATCCACTTATCTCCTTAAAGTTTGAAATTAATCAGTGTGATCTATTCCCTACACTGATCTTGACCTTCTTGTGTGATTCCACAGATGTATTTTAAATAAAAACAAACAGAAAGGACCACAGCTCCAATAAATAGAAAGACATTCACCAGGCCACATATGATTTGTGTCAACTGCTCCTAATGTTTTTGACAAATCACAAATTACCTGCAGACAAGCAAACAGATGCTTCAAAATGGACCCGTGACAAATGATAAATGACAAAAATTTTAGGCCAAATCACATGCAATCACACACCTGCTATTGAATTAGCCCTGAGTAAGTAGGGTAAAGTTTTATAGAAACAGAACAGAAGACCAGTCCTCTGTCATTGTGCCACTCTTTCCATTTAACAACAGACACCAGTCTGTGAGGTATCTTCACTTTTACAGAAACTTCTTCCTGGTGCTCTGGAATAATATACCTAAAAAATGTAATAAACAAAGAAAACTGATTAATATGATTAGGCTTCATTTAGTGTACTAAATTTCTTGTTCTATAACGAAATACTTCAATGTCTTTCTTCCCATTATGGGTTAAGTCCATGATGACAGACTATATCTGGCTTTTTATTGTTTTCTCTTTTATGTCCAGCACAACACTTGGCATATAGTAGGCAATCAATAAATATTTGTTGAATGAAAGAATATATGAGTCACAAGAGCACAATAAATGTTTGCTGAATGAACGGATATTCAACAGAAAAGTGTTCTGCTGCAAAATAGAAAATTCCCGTATTTCCAAATATTGACTATGAATCATAAATTTACCTAAAATCTGAATAATCAAGATAATGAATCATCCTTATCAGTGTCTCTGGCCATTCTTCCAACTTATCACTTTCTTATTAGAGACAGTCTTGTTTCCTTCTCTTCATGCATTGGGCAAACTGGTATTGTTTCACTTGACCTAACACTCAGAACTTTTAAGGCTTGTTTAAAATTTAAATACTTAAAGTCTTAAAACTTTAAGACTTGTCCTTGTTTTTAGGCTCAGCACAATCTCATGAATGTTTTATGTTATTGTAATAATAAGCAACTCAGTACACAAATGCATGAAAGATCTAAAGTAATCCTCTTGATGTTGTAAATAGCAAAGGAGCAGCTCAAAATAATTGGTATAGTTTTTACTAAAGTGAAATCAGATCATGCATAGGGATTATGTATAAGAATGAATGAATGATCAATCACTCATTATCTAACAGTGCAAGATGTTTTTCTGATTACAGTGAAATACACTGCCCCACATTCTTTTGCAACTTTACTGAATCCAATTTTTAGAGTTTTGCACTAAAAGAAATTGTTAGAAAGTCAGAGAAAAAGGTGAGGATAGAGAGACATATAAATGAAATGGCAGCAATAAAATTGCAATCTGCATGGAATTTATCTAGAACTATGTTTAAACCACATTAAGCAAGTAGTAGAACCTACAGATATATTCTCTCAGGAACTTCAATAAATTAATTTGCCAAAGCCTCAGTCTCCTCTTTTGTAAATTGAGAGTTATAATAAATCCTCTAACACATAGTTTCTTGGAGGAAGAGAATACTGGAAATGCAACTTATTCACCTTGGATTTTCAGCAGATTTCTGCAGATTTGTTTGAACTTGCCGGTTTCAATTGTTTTCTATTTAAAACCATTGTAATCAGGTGTACCCCCCACCACACCTTTCCATCAATATTGGAAAAGGTCCCTAATGATGATTTCCACAATGCTAAATTTAGTAGTAAACTATCTTACATGATGTTTCAGTGGATTTAGACATATTTCATCAGTGCTTCTTAGAAAAATGTTTTTTACTGTTATAGAAAGAGAATCGTCTGCTTTTTTTCTTATCTCACTGACTACCTCTCAACCTCACTTGTACCATTTTTCTTACCCTCTGTAACATTTTCTTTATGTTGAATAAGTTTAGAGCTCAGTTCTTAGACTTCTTTTCTGTGTTATCAGCATTTCTTCTCAGTATGAGTTTGCCCACTCATGGCTTTTATTTATTCTATAATCTTATGATTTGAATAGGTGTACATCCAGCCGTGGCTACTTCCCAGAATTCCAGGTTTATATCTTAAACTGCTCATCAGATACTTCATTTGAATATATAATAGATATCTCCAAATGAATATGTCCATTCATGCCTTCTAAACTTGTTTAACCTACAGATTGAACAAGTCTCCCATTTTAGTAATTGTCAACTCAATTCTATTTACTCCCCTCAAAATTGCAGAATAATGCTTTCATTTTCTCTTTATATTATGTCCCCATTCCAAATTTACCATTTCTAATGATATTTGTCCAAAATGATTCTGCTACAAACATGATTCTAGCTCCTCTCATCATATTTTCAGGTTGATTTTTAAAGTCTCCCCCCAATTTTTCCCACTAATGCACTTTTCATTAGTTTTTTCACAAAGTAGCCGTATAATACTTTAAAAACAGTATAAATTACATCCTATCATTTCCTCTTTAGTACTTACCAACATATTATCATCTTAATCTTAGTAAGAACTAAAATCCTGACAATAATCCGTAGCACACTTCTCATGGCACCGTGATTCCTTATCTCTAACACCAGTCTCATGTCATAAAAATCTAACTCTACAGAGTCTAACCCAACCATTCTCTTCTTGGACTTCTTGTCAACCTCCTACCTCTGAGTATTTGTACCTGCTAATGCTTGCACATTTGTCTAGCTGGAATGCTGTGCTCTGAGACATCTGCATAGTTTTCCTCCTTATCTCCTGCAGGACTTGACCAACATGTTTGGTTCTTTGCTGAAATATCACCCTGTATAAAATGCAATTTACTCTTTCATTCCCCTGAAGATGTCTTGTTTTGAGTTTTAATTATTAAAAAATCAGACTTAAGAAAAATAGTTAGAAATGGTTAGATTACCTGAAAGTTAAACCAAGGAAATAGAAATGAGAGAACAGAAAAAAGTGAGGAAGATAGGAAAAAAGAAGTAAAGAAAAAAGTTCATATAGCATATATTAACATTACAGTTGTGGAAATTCCACTTTGTACATACAGGTCAGAATTATTTCATTAAGCACTGGAAAGAACGGTGCATGTATCCACAAGGCTCTACCTCCTGTTGGTTGAGAGTTGTCCTCAGAGATGATAATAACTCCGCGACTCATACCTATCACTGATACGTGAAAGACTCAAATAGCTAAAAAATTCTTCAGGTATTTTCTTGTTTATCTTGGTCTTCCCAGTATGGCAGTTTCAGGGAAGTTAAACTTTTTACAGGGTATCTCAGAGCTGCAAATGTACGTGTAGAGGAAGAGAGAAAGAAAGAGAGAGAGAGAGAGAGAGAGAGAGATCCAGCCTCTGAAGTCAAATAGCATAACTTTACATTATTTTGTTGGTTGTGACAATCACAATCTTCTCTGTGTTATTTTGAGTTTTTCAAATTTTTCTTTTAGATAATTGTTTAATTCCATGCCGTTGTAAGAAATAACACTGAGAAATAATGTATATACCATGTCCTGTGTTATTTTGCAGAACCATATTGTAATATCACAACTAGGATAATGAGATTGGTGAAATCCACTGATTTTATTCAGATTTCCTCAGTTTTACTTGCACTCTTGTGTGTGTGTGTGTGCGTGTGTGTGTGTGTGTATTAAGTTCTATGTAATTTTATCACCTGTGCAGGTTCCTGTATCTACCATCACAATAAAGATTCTGAACTGACTCAACACAACCAGGATACTTCAAATTACACTTTTCATAACCACACCCAACTCTCTCCTTCTCCATCTCTAACCACCCTCTTCTCTATTTGTAAAATTTTGTCATTTTCGAAATGCTACAGAAAAATGTACATCAATGGAATCATACACTATATAATGCTTTTAGATTTGCCTTTATCACTCACTGTAATTCCCTGGGGATTTATTCTAATTGTTGAGTGCCTCATTAGATTAGCTACTTCATTTTGCCAAGTAGCATTCCACGGTATGTGTGTTCCACCTATTGAAAGATATCTAAGTTGATTCTAAGGTTTAGTTGCTACAAATAAAGCTGCTATAAACATTCATACACAAGTTTTTGTGTCAACATAAGTTATCATTTTTTGGCGGATAAATGCCCAGGAGCGTAACTGCTAGGTCTAAAAGAAATTGAAAGTTCAAGTTCACAGGGAACACCAAGCTGGTTGGTTCCTACAGTGGCTATAGTAGCAATGTATGAGTGATTCAGTTTCTTTAAATCCTCACCAAAATTTGTTGCTCTCACTATTTTTTTAAATAGCCATTCTGATAAGTTTATAGTGATCTCATGTGACTTTTATTCATACTTCCCTGATGGGTAATGATGTTGAACATATTTTCATCTGTTTATGTGACTGTGGTAAAATCTCTATTCATGACTTCTGCCCATTTTCTATTTAGTTTGCCTTTTTTCACTGTTGAATTTTCTTTATATATTCTAGATACTAGCTCTTTTTGCTTATGAGGGTATATTAATGTTGTTTTATTACTCTAATATTTCCTATTTTCAGTTTCACAGATCTTGTTCCTTTCTTTTATCCTTCTTTCTTGCTTTTGGTTCATTTTGCTTTCTTTTTTCCTAGTTCTTGAGTTAGAAACAGCTTATTGCTTTGTGATCTTTTCTCATTGCAATGCATTTCAATCAGCCCTGCGTTTGTTGCATCCCATACTTTGTGATGTGGTGAAATTTCATTTTAGTTCAGTTGCTAAAAATATCCTTTGAGTCTTCCACTTTAATCCATGGATTATTTAGAAGTGCGTTGTTTAATTTCCACATGTTTAGGGATTCTCTTGTTTATATTTGTTTTATGGCTCAAGATAGAATAATGTTTTTTCTTGGTATATGTTTCATGAGAACTTGAAAAAAAGTGCATTCTGTTTTTAGGTATTCTACATATGTCAATTAGATCTGGTTGGTAGCATATGTTGTTCAGATGGTCTACATTCTTACATAATTTTTATGTAGAAATTCTATTACTTGCTGAAATGTGGGTGTTGAAGTTTCCAATTATACTTGAAAAATTTGTCATTTCTTTTTTTCTTCTAGTTGTAAGGAGAGTAGTGGAAGCAAAGATGGTATTCTCAGTGGAAGACGTGTCAGCAAAATATGTAGGAATAAGACATAAGCGGGGGTATATATCTATCTCTATTTATGCCTTTGTGGAATATCTAAATCTTTATATTTTACCTGTCAACCTGTAGCCATCATTGGGAAATACAAGTTGCCACACCGATTAACAGTAGACTGGACACTACTTTTATATAAGATGTCCCACTATAAATTTCAGCCACAAACAGGAACATAGCTATGCCCTGCCCCAGGAGGTGGAATCTACAGAGGCAGGTGGGCCTTGTTGGGCTGCGTTGGGCTCCACCCATTTGGAGCTTCCCAGCCGCTTTGTTGACCTACTCAAGCCTCAGCAATGGTGGACTCCCCTTCCTCCAGCCAGGCTTGCCTCCACACAGTTAGATCTCAGACTAGCAGTGAGCAAGGCTCCATGGATATGAGACCCACTAAGCCAGGTGCGGGATATAATCTCCTGGTGTGCCATTTGCTAAGACCTTTGGAAAAGTACAGTGTTTAGGTCGCAGTGTCTCGATTTTCCCGGTACAGTCTGTCACGGCTTCCCTTGTCTAGGAAAGGGAAATCCCCTGACCCCTTGCACTTCTTGGGTGAGGCGATGCCCCATCCTGCTTTGGCTTGCCCTCCATGGGCTGCACCCACTTTCCAACCAGTCAATTAAAAATAGTTGTTTCCTGTAAGAGGAAAAAGTGTTTTATACTGCGTGGCAGTACAATCAATTAGTATATTTCAATTTGGAATAATTTTCATTTATTTTAAAATCTCATTATTTTATTTTCTAATGCCATTAAAGTTCTTTTGAAAGAACTTCCTGACAAATCACAAAATAAGAATTCATTATACTCATTTTTTTAGAAATGTGAACTGAAACTAATTATTTTGTTTGAAGTTCACTTTATAATGAAAAAGTGCCCAAATAATATTCAGGTTGAAATTTTAAAACATGAAAAACTAAACAAGTGTCATTTATATGTTTAGTTTGAAAGAGATAGAAATCTATGAGGGTTTACAATATTCACTCTAATGAAGGCTGAACTTTCTGTTTCATGGTGTATACTAGACCGAAAGATAAATAGTATGTTGCTTCAGTCTTCTGCTATCTTTTAAACCTTTAAATTACACACTAGAGAGAAACTGGCTTGATCATCTCTCTGACTTTATGACTTTATACTGTAAGATGCCAAAGAAGTATCCCCTGGCTATATTTGGTAAAAAGTTAGATCATAAAAGATAAACATTTGGGATAAACTCAAGGCTAAGAGACTGTTTCAGCCATTTGTTTTATATTTGATGCTTCCTGCAGTAGATTTGTAAGTAAATTTGCAAAACCAGAAAAGCTTTCGTTGACTTAAAAATGGGGCATTCCCTTGAAGGTTACAGCCCAGATTATGATTTGCCCCGGGTGAAGGGATACTGCATTAAGGATGCATAATAAGAGCAGTGAGCCGAGATCGCGCCACTGCACTCCAGCCTGGGCAACAGCGTGAGACTCCGTCTCAAAAAAAAAAAAAAAAAAAAAAAAAAAAAAGAGCACTGACTCTTTAAGAAAGCACGAAATGAAGGCAGGAGAGTGGAAGTGAGCCTTCTGGATAAAAAGATTAACTTTTCCTTTGGTCCTTGTCTTGATGTCCATTTCTCATAGCTTTGATTACAGGCCTAAACCAGATCAAAAGGTCTTCCTTTATTCTCCTTTCACCCACTTTAAACTTTTAATATTCTTAGTTTTCTAACTAGTTTGGTGTGCTTTCATCAGTATTTTCTAAAAGATTCCTTTTCAGTGTTTGATTCATCTGTGACCTTGGGGCACATTAATAGGTACTAAAGTTGGTGGGAGTGGGTATGTGAATATACATATGACTTTGTGCATATGTTAGGAGAGAGAGAGAAACATGAATAGAAATATATATTAACCTCAGCTAGGAATTTAAAACCTGGCAAACTAAATAATATTCACTTCTCCCAACTACATAACACAGACACACACCACCTCGTTGTCCTCCTCTCATCACAAAGATAACAATACATTTTCAAAAGAGTCTATTGAAACTAATACTATCTTCAGATACCAACTTACCGTAACATACTTATTTTGAAAGAGTAGGCTCTCAATATGTAGACATAAATGTTTAAATGACTAGATACGGAATTACAACCTTAAACAGAATATTCAAAGAACTTAGATTTTTCTATTAAATCCTGCTTGACATTCCAAAACCAGAGTTTTTCTCAACAGTACTCAGTACACTTTTTCCCCTTTCAGGGAAACTATTATTTTATCAACTATATTTTGTAATTGTATTTCAGCAGTAAAATATTTGTTATTCCTAAAACCTAAAGTAATAAAGCCCTGGAAAGTATATTTGGATAATCAATGACATCTAAAGGTCAACACATTTTATGGCTCTGTAAAAATAATTGACCTACTATTCTCAAATTTTTCAATATATATCCATGTTTATAAAATCTATATCTTCTCCTCTCGTCAAAAAAGAAACAATTCAAGGTTTATTAGCCCTCACTTGCTAATAGTTATGCTTTTTCACCTGTGAATTGGGAAAATATTCATTGACCTAAATTTACACAAATGAATGTTTTATTAAACATAATATCAACTGTAAATATTTGAAAAATATATTACACACATGTAGACCATGTGATTTTTCCTTAGGTCTTCAGGTAATCTTTAGTGTGCCCATGGTTTAGAAACCCTAGAGGCCGGGCATGGTAGCTCATGCCTGTGATCCCAGCACTTCAAGAAGCCGAGGCGGGTGCATCACTTGATGTCAGGAGTTGTAGACCAGCCTGGCTAACATGGCAAACTACAAAAATTAGCCAGGCATGGTGGTGCAGGCCTGTAGTCCCAGTGACCCAGGAGGCTGAGGCCAGAGAATCCCTTGAACCCAAGAGGCTGATTTTGCAATGAGCCGAGATGGCGCCACTGCATTCCAGCCTGGGCGACAGAGTGAGAATCCATCTCAAAAAAAAAAAAAAAAAGAAAGAAAGAAGAAAAAATCCTAGAAATAAATCCCTGTCCCTAGGTGTTCCAGTGCACAGGATGGGGACCATTGGTTTCAAGTAGCTGTTTTAAAGCAATTTGACACAAGAACATTTCTTTAAAGGCAAATCTTACTTGAAAGGTCAATTTATACAGCAAATTGAGGCAGGTTTTTCTGTTTGGATTCCTGGCTATCTGTCCAGTTCACCTGCCCCTCTGTCCAATGCATCCCCCATCCAACTCCACTGAGTTCCCTTTTGCACACTTAGAGAAGAGTTGTGAACCACCTTCCGTGTTTTATAAGAGAATTCAGTCATATAGGCATAATCAGATCAAAAGACTCTTTATAAAACATACATGTTTAAATCGCTAGATATGGAGGTACAACATGAAACAGAAAATTCAAAGAGCTTAGATTTCTCTATTAAATCCTACTTGACTTCTCCAAACCAGAGTTTTTCTCAACAGTACCCACTAAATTAGAAGCTTATGAAAAAGAATTGTTACATGTTTTCTTGAGCTGCATTTCAAAGTCGAGCACATGGCTCATTTCATGGTAGAGGACGTGACCTACAGTGGTGAATTTTGAGTTACTTTCAATTATTATTATTATCATTATTCCAACATTCATTTTTTACCCACATGGATAGTTATATTTTCTAATAATAGCATTTGCTATTTTATTTATTCAGTTTAGATTAAGTCTAAAATGTAAGGAGTTATATATTCGTTTTTCTACTGATTAAAAATTTTGAGCCAGGTGTCGTGGCTCACACCTGTAATCCAAGCACTGTGAGAGACCGAGGTGAGTGGATCACCTGAGGTCAGGAGTTCGAGACCAGCCTGGCCAGCATGGTGAAACCCTGTCTCTACTAAAAATACAAAAATTAGCCGGGCAGGCTGGCGGGTGCCTGTAGTTCCAGCAACTTGGGAGGTTGGGGCAGAAGAATCCCTTGAACCCAGGAGGCGGAGGTTCCAGTGAGTTGAGATCATGCCACTGCACTCCAGCCTGGGCGACAGAGTGAGAATCCGTCTCAAAAACCAAAACCAAAACAAAAAAAATTTGATTCAGGCAATTTAATATGTTTTTTGTCATGTTGGAAGCATGTTACTTATTATTATCATTGACTTATTGACCACTTCACTGGCAAATTTTGTTTTCCTTTTGTTCTTAGGCAACTTAATATTTTGCTCTGTGCTTTATATATATTATGCCGTTTAGTACCTTCAGTATTCCTATAAAGGATAGGAGGAATTAAAGTAGGCATTATTATAACAGGAATTTTCACATAAGGAAACTAAGATTCAAGGGTAAGATAATTTATCTAAAGTCTCAGAGTGCTTGAAGTGAGAAGCCAGCCTCAAACACAGACCTTATATTGGAACCCCAATTCTTAGTCATATGTCAAATTGACTATTTATGAAATGTGTATATGTAATATATATTTATATGTAATATATAATGTTCTAATTTATATTTAACATGTACAAATATATAAATATATAATATTTAATTTATTTAATATGATAATATATGCATATTTACCTGCAATTTTCCAAGGGGAATTTAAAGTTGAATAACACTTACTGTGCATTTGTCCATAGAAGAATAACGAATGCTCAGAATAAAAATACTGACTAGCAGGATAAGAAATAAAATCACTCATTTTAATGTCTACATAAAGATACTATTGTCACATGTATTGACACAGGTTCCTAATTTTTCTTCTAATCTTTACATGTATTTGCATAGCTATGATCATACTACCTGTGCAATTTTATTTGTATGCACTTTTTTATTGCTATAAATTTATGGGGTACAAGTGTAATTTTGTTACGTGGATTGATGGGATAGTGGTAAAGTCAGGGTTTTGGCATATTCATCAGTTGAATAAGATATTTTACCCATTAAGTAATTTACCATCATCTACTTCCTCCCACTGCCTCACGCCTGTTAGCCTCCTTTGTCTGTCATTCCGATCTCATATTCGTGTGTACATCTTTAACTGGCATTTGTAAATGAGAACATGCTACACATGTCTTTCTGTGTCTGACTGGCTTCACTCAAGATAATGGCTTCCAGTTCCATCCATGTTGCTGCAAACACATGATTTTATTTCTTATGTGTGAATACTATTCCATTGTCTATTTATATGGAATATTTTTATTTTATGTGTGTTATTTTATTATATGGAATATTTTACGTGTGTATATACACACACGCACAAGATTTTCTTTGTTGAATCATCTGGTAATGGACATGAGGGTTGATTCCATGTCTTTCCTATTGTGAGTACTGCTTCAGTAAATATACAAGTTTAGAGAGTTTTTGGTATAATAATTTTTTTTTTAACCTACATACCAGTAGCGAGATTTCTGGACCAAATGGTAGTACTATTTTTAATCTTTGAAAAAAATCTGCATACTGTTTTTTGGAGAAGTTGTACCAATTTACATTTCCATCAGTAATGTACAAGAGTTCCTTTTTCTTCACACCCTTGCCAACGTAACTATTCTTTTTTCTTTTTTTGTTCTTAGGCAATTTAATATTGTGCTCTGTGCCTTGTATCTATTATGTCATTTAGTACTTTCAATATTCCTATAAAGGACAGAACAAATTAAAGGAGGCATTATTTGTAACATTTCTATTCGTAGCTATTCTAACCGGTGTAAGATGATATCTCATTGTGATTTTAATTTGTATTTCTCTGATGATTAGTGATGTTGAACATTTTTTTCACATGCTTGTTAGCCGTTTATATATCTTCTTTTTCAAAACATCTATTTATGTTCTTGGCCAGTCTTTTAATGGGTATTTGTTTTTGTCGTTATTTGAGTTCCTTATAAATTCTGGATATTAGTCCCCTGTAAGATACATAGTTTGCAAATATTTTCTCACATTCTGCACATTGTCTTTTTACTCTGTTGATTGTTTCTTTTGCTTTGCAGAAGCTTCTTTAGTTTAAGACTTGCCTATTTTTTTATTATTGCTTGCGTTTTTGAGGTCTTAGTCCTGAATTCTTTGCCTAGATCAATGTCCAGAGAGTTTAGCCTAAGTTTTCTTCTAATATTTTTATAGTTTTAGGACTTATATATGTTTTTAATCCATTGTAAGTTGATTTTTTATATAGTCCAGTTTTATTCTTCTGCATTATGCCTATCCAATTTTCCCAGCATCATTTAATGACAAGTGTGTCTTTTCCCCAGGGTATTTCTTCTCAGTTTTGCCAAAGATCCATTGGCTGTAAATAAATAGCTTTATTTCTGGATTCTCTATTATGTTCCATTGATCTGTGTGTCTATTTTTATACAGGTATCATATTGTTTTGGTCATTACAACTTTGTAGTATACTTGAAGTCAGATTCTGTGATGCTTCCAGAGTTTGCTTAGGATTGCTTTAACTATCCAGGCTCTTTTACGGTTCCATGTGAATTTGGGGATTGTTTTTTCTAATTCTGTGAAAAATGGTGTTAGTATTTTGACAGAGATTGCATTGACTCTGTCTAATGCTTTAAGAAGTATGATCGTTTTTACCGATATTAATTATTCTAATTTCCAGAAGGGAGGTTTGTGTCATCTACAGTTTTAGTAGGATTTTTTTGTAGAGATATTTCACCTCCTTGGTTAAATATATTACCTTTTTTTTTTTTTGGTCACTGTTGTAAATGGGATTACCTTCTTGATTTGGTTCTCCTCTAGATTGTTATTGGTACATAGAAATGCCACTAATTTTTGCATGTTGATTGTATATCCAGAAACTTTAGTGAAGTCACTTATAAAACCTAATTTTTTTGTGTGAAATCTTTAGTCTTCTTGTATCTTTTGTAAATATGAGATTATATCATCAGTGTACAGGGAAAACTTGACTTCTTCTTTTTCAATGTGGATGCCTTTTATTTCTTTCTCTTGCCTGAATTATCTGGCTAGAATTTCCAGTACTATGTAGAAAAGGAATGGTAAAAGTGGGCATCCTTGTGTTGTTCCAGTTCTTAGAGGGACTGCTTTCAACTTTTCCTAATTTTGTATGATATTGGCTATGGCTTTGTCATATATTGCCTTTATAATTTTGAGGTGTGTCTCTTGTCTGCCTAATTTGTTGAGGATTTTGATCATGAATTTTATCAAATACTTTTTCTGCATCTGTTGTGAGAATCAGACTTTTTGTCCTTAATTCTGTTTATGTGGTGTACAGCATTTGTTAAGTTACATATGTTGAACTATCCTGGCATCCCTCGTAAAACCCATTTGATCATGGAGTATTATCTTTTTGATTTACTTTTTGATTTGGTTCGCTAGTATTTCCTGAGGATTTTTGTGTCTCTCTTTATCGAGTATTTTGATGTGTAGTTTTGTGTGGTGTGTGTATCCTTGTCTGGCTTTAGTATCAAGGTGATACTGGCCTTCTTATATAAGAAATTAGAAAGATATCTCTCCTGGCCGGGCGCGGTGGCTCAAGCCTGTAATCCCAGCACTTTGGGAGGCCGAGACGGGCGGATCACCAGGTCCGGAGATCGAGCCCATCCTGGCTAACACGGTGAAGCCCCGTCTCTACTTAAAAATACAAAAATCTAGCCGGGCGAGGTGGCGGGCGCCTGTAGTCCCAGCTACTCGGGAGGCTGAGGCAGGAGAATGGCGTGAACCCGGGAGGCGGAGCTTGCAGTGAGCCGAGATCGCACCACTGCACTCCAGCCTGGGCGACAGAGCGAGACTCCGTCTCAAAAAAAAAAAAAAAAGAAAAAAAAAAAAAGAAAAAGAAAGAAGTCTCTCCTCCTTGATTTTCTGGAGCACTTTTGGGAGGATTTACATTAGTTCTTCTTTATATGGGTCAGAAAACTTAGCTGTGACTCCATTTGGTCCTGGGCTTTCTTTTGTTGTTGTTTTTTATTATCATATTTTAAAAATCATATTAGACTTCATAAATGTTCTTTAAAGCAGTTAAGTATTCAAATATAGCTAGCCATTTAGATTATTTTGTGATTGTCTCTATTATAAATCTTTGTTGAGCATAATAGAACACAGGTTTAATTTTCGAAAGTATAATTATTTTATCATGGAAAGGTTGTAGAAGTGATGTTACCATGTCAGAAGCTATAAAGATTTTTCTTTGTGCATAATACTAACATCTTTTCCAAAGAAAAAGTCATGCCAGTTAGCAGTTCCGTCAGAAATATCTAAATGTACCCAATTTATTTCATGTCACAAATCTGTAAAACATCATTTCAAGCAACAAACACTCTGGAAGGTGCTGTAGCCGGAAGCCACATCTTATACCCACTCCTCTAAAATGCTAGCAAAACAGAGGGCTTTCTATATTCATATTTTTAGTTCATATCTTTTAGACACAAGGAAAAAGCAAATAAAAGCACCAGAGATGATGAAAGGGGCCACACAAGCAGTCCGCCACTCATCTCCTATAAGTGACTTCAGATGTTGCAATGATGCCATCTTCATGCCTGTACACAAGATTCATGCAACTCCCTTGAGACTACTCTTACTTTGGTAGAGGCAGACTACTACTGCCACGGGATTCTCTACACCAGCCCCTCACTCCCTGGTCCTTCCCAGTATATCCTCACTTTTCTTTTGGTTTCAAATCACTATGTTTATTTTTATTCCTTCTTCCTAATGCATAGATTATATTTTTATTATTTTCCCTCTATTAATACTTAACTATTATTTCAATGGTCATCCAAAAATTATAATAGTATCCTTTACTTACCATAGTTTAATATAAATTAATAATTTGATTATTTCCTATTAAAACACTTTAACTCCATTTACCTTGTTACTTTATTGCTTGCTGATTATTTACTTCTATATATGCAATACACCCAGAGACCAGTATTCGTGCTATTTTCACTCAGTCATATAACTGTTACTAATATACATAATTATATTTTTCATTGCTTTTTAAATTCATTCCTGATTCCCTGAGTTTCCATCTGGGATTACTTTTTTCTCATAAAATAAAATTATTTAATGTTTTCTTTAGTGATGGTGACAGATTCTCTCAGTTTTTTTTTCTGAAAATGTTTTAATTGTATGATGATTTTTAAAGTCTGCTTTCTTTGAGTAGAATTCTGAATTGAAAGATTTTTTCATCCAGCTTTTTGAAGAAATAATTTCATTTGCTTCTGAGCTTTAGTGTTTAATTTAATGAATCTTCTATCATTTTATTATTGCTATTTTGAAAGGAAACAGTTGTGTTTTTTCTGGCTGTTTTTAAAATATTTTTTCTTCTTTATTTGGGAGGCTGGTATAGGTTTTCTTTTAGTATGCTATGATGTGATTTTCTTTGTATTTATCTTATTTAGTCTAAGTAATGTTTCTTGAGTGTCTGGCCTAAAACCTTAAATTAGTTTTGAAAAATCTTAGCCAATATCTTTTTTAAATTGTTTCTGCTCCATTCTTTTTCTCTACTGGGGCTCTATTCTTAAGCTTTTTTCTGTTTAACAATGTGGTTGTTTCTCTTTTAGTAACCTCAGCTTTATCTAATCTTCTTTTAAGCCCAGCCATTGAATTCTCAATTTTATTTAGCGGCATTTTTAGCTCTAGGCTTTGAGTTTCTTCATTTTAAAAATACATATGCATACTTACCTTTAGAAACTATCTACCTTGTCTTCTATATTTTAAAACACAAAGTCTTATTATGCATGTTAAACAAATGGAAGGAACAAAGCAAATATACATTAATGTGGTATATAAATCAGAGCACTCAATTTAAAAATTGAACAAAGAACGTTATTTTCAAAAACGCTACATTATTACATTAACAATAAAACAATTATATTGTTATATAGGAGACTAGATTTTATGGTCAAATGTTATTTTTATAAAGCACTTTTACAATCGTACAGCTTCACTACTGAACAGCTTCACAGTTGCATCTCATTGTACTTTATAAAAAATATTCACTGGCTTCCTATTGCAGTTTAATAAATACCATGCTTTATTTGGATATGAAACAAATTAAAATACATATTTAATAATTCATAGATTTAATTTTTCAGGACATTTTAATAAATGAAAGGAACAATGTGTTAGATGTTAAAATTATGTGATTAGAAATATGAGGCAAATAAAATAAAAATTATGTAAGGTGCTAATTGATACCATCCCCACTATGATATGAACCCAGCTGTATTTCTGACAGTGCCTGCCCTCTTGCTGATCACCCTAACTTGAGGGCTGGGCCAGGCATGAAGTCATAAACAGGCATGAGGGGTAGTGGTTCTTGGGGCAAGGGAAGTGGTCGGATGTATCCTTTTTAGAGAAGATTCAATGAAAAGCTAGGCAGATGCTCCAACAGATGTACCAAAATCCGGGGGTTAGACAGAGAGGAAACTAGAAGTGATCACAAAAGAAACTAGAGAGATGAAACACATGTTGAAGTGCAATATGGGCAGTGGGTTTGGGATAGAAATAGGCACTATCTTAGTCCATTTTTACATCTTTTATGGGTTAAGGAATAACAAACAAACAAACAGAAAAACAACTGCTAAATGTGCTGTAACAGATCAGAAAACGTATACAAACAGACCATATTGCCAGTTCTCAAACTCACCGTACTATTTTACTATCATGCTTTTTCAAGCTGATCTCCATCTGGAATGGTTTTTCTCCTTGAAATCTTCAGCTACATATGATAGCCATCATTTAAGAGCTAGTTCAAATTTTACACTTAACAGAGGGTTAGTTAGGATTTGTGCTAGGATAAGGGTTAGGATTTCTACTGTTCGCCTGTAAAAGGGACTTTACCTTGCTCTTAGTACTGTGATTTTACCTTTATCAATGAAACATTTTCTAGTCATTATCATTTTGGTTGTATATATGGTCACATTACAAATACATCTGGTTTTAAGTAATCTGGCACAAGTTTAGTTACTTTATACATATTTGCACCTGCCTTGTTCCCTACTAAATAATATGCTCTGAATAGTCAAGACTGTGCTGAACATGCCTCTATATCTACTGGAAAGTAATGCCAAATAATATTCAGAAAATAAATGATTGAAAATGACAAGCATTTCTCTCAAATTATTTTTCATAACATGTATAATGTAACCTAAAATTTATGTCACCAAACTTTGGTTTGGGTTAAATTTTCAGTTTGAATACATTCTTTTTTTCTCTCCAAATAAATATTTAAAATGCAAACACAGAGATATGCACACATACTTCTTGCATTGTGCAAGTAAAAATAATTACATTTATGATTTGTTTAAAGAGATCAAATAATAAAAAATTAGTCTAAATCTATTTGTTTTGACTTGTTTACATTCTTAGTGTGTTCATAATGATGACCTTTTAATACCTCGCCAAACCAGTCATATAAAATCAAGAATAAAATTGTGGGTACTTATGATAATAAAATATGAGCCAATCAATTATTTTAGATGATATTCTGTGCGCAAAACATTATCACAGATTCAGTGGGAATACAAAATTACTATAAAAACGGTCCTGCCCTTGGTAAGCATAAAATCTGACTGAGAGACACTCACAGGTGAAATATAGTGAAAATAATACCTGACAGAATTTAATTGTTAAGTTGTATGGTTTGTATCTATAAATAGTGAAGGAATTGAACACTATCTTCATGTGAAAAGCTCTGCAACTAGATTTAACTAATTTGCATTAGAAGAACAATAATAATGAATTTTTAGTGCAGTAATGTTAATGCTACTCTTCATATTCATGTCTATATTTCCTATTATAAAAAGACTTTCCTAAGTATAAATATCAGAAGAACATGAAGCAAATTTATATTTGATTTGAGGCATTAAAAAACTATAAGAAAAATGTTTACCCTATGTAACCAATGTATCAGACATATTGTGGCAGAATTTTAAAAATCTGTAATTTGCTAATTGACTGATAGATTTTGTGAGTATGACTGAATTACTTAATAAATTCTTTTAGCCAAAAAATAGGAATGAAAAATTATTGTCAATGACAATGTTCATAATATTCTAAGCTTTGTTTTATATACAGCAAGCTTGAACTTACAGAAAATTTACATAAATCTGTATTTGGCAGGGTTCTCTAGAGGGACAGAACTAATAGGATAGATGTATTTATAGGGGGGAGTTTATTAAGGAGTATTGACTCATGCAATCACAAGGTGAGGTCCCACAATAGGCCATCTGTAAGCTTAGGAGCAAGGAAGCCAGTCCGAGTCCCAAAACTGAAGAACTTGGAGTCAGATGTTTGAGGGCTGGAAGCATCCACCACAGGAGAAAGATGTAGGCCAGAAGACTAAACCACTCTAGTCTTTCCATGTTCTTCTGGCTTTTATTCTGATCGTGCTGGAAGCTGACTAGATGATGCCCACTCAGACTGAGGGTGGGTCTGCCTTTCATAGTCCACTGACTCAAATGTTAAGTCATTTGACAACACCCTCACAGACACACCCAGGAACAATACTTTGCATCCTTCGATCCAATCAAGTTGACACTCAGTATTAACCATCACACATCTCATGCACACATGACTGTTTATTCCAAGCTCTACTAACTCCTTTTGTTTTGTAGAAAATTTGTAAGTTTATACATACAAAGATAACCCCCTCCCCAAATTGTGAATACTGAGTTGGAAATCAATAAAGTTATGACATATATACCTCCATCAGGAGAGCACAAAAAGGGGAGAAGAAGAAATGGGGAAAATATAAATAAATGAAATATAAACATATACAAATATATATGAAATATAAATAAATGAAAGGACACATAATGCACCTATGTATTTGATTCCAAATATATGGGTTGAGGTGATTCTTACCAATTTCTATTCCACACTCATGCTTCCAAAACATCAGGGTGAAAAAATCTTCAAATGTTTAAGCAACTCAGACTTTTGTCTGTGACCTCTTTGCAACACTGTGATCTATGTGATCTCACCAATCCACACAGATTTTAATATCAACTATATGGTGGGCACTCTCAAAGATCTATTTCTTGTAAAAGTCACACATACCTCTACAAATGTTTTCATGGTTCCACTTCAATAAGTGATGAGAGAAGAGAATAGATCTTCTAAATCATCTACTATTATTTTGATATGTTAGTTTGATTTAATAATTCAATTCCATAAATATATGCAAGTTTGTTAATCACAAATAAAAACATTATCTATCTATCTATCTATCTATCTATCTATCTATCTATCTATCTATCTATATATCTACAGTTCTAACCAATAGCCAAGTCATCTGGATAATAAAATATATCAAATACTCAAAAGATATTTCACTTTGGAACCCTATCATGTCTGGATAGAAGTGATAGTATATCCATAAGATGGATGTTTCTCTCACAATTTCAGGATTCATTCTGCCACTGACAGGAGTTTTCTGTATTGAGTATCTATAATCAAAACGTTTTTCATCTTACCAGTGTGACTCTAAGGTTACTTCTTCCAGAGACATTGTATAAGTGCATTGAAGGAAAGGAATCCAATCATCTTTTTAACACATTTTTCTTTCTGGAATATATTTTCCCTTCTTCACTTTGAAGAATTCTAAATCATCTTCAAGTACCCTCTTGAAAATGACCAAACGCTTGAACTATTTCTGACTTGAATTATCTATCATCTCTATCTCCTATCATTTTTTAACCTCTTTGATAGGATGGTACTTATGTTATTTTGTGTGTTTCAGTAATGAATTCAAAGTATCAGATAAGTTTACCTTATTCTCTCATATTTAAACCTAATCCATTTAAATCACCCCATGGAAACAATCATGCCTTTTCTACTTACAATTACCCAAATTTTGATCTCATTCATGTCTCTAATTCTGCAGATGGTCTTTTCTCTCTATTCAGTGCTGCTACAAGAGTGATATATAGCTTACTTTGTTTCATCTCCCTATACTCAAAAATAAAATAAAAATATGCACGTATTTTTAAAATAAAACAAATGCATACGGTAGAATTTAAGAATGCTAGCCTGGACAACATGGCAAAACCTCATCTTTATAAAAAAATACAAAAAATAGCCAGGAGTGGTGGTGCATGCCTGTTGTTCCAGCTACTTTGGGGGCTGGACTTGAGCCTAGAAAGCAGACATTGCATTAAGTCAATATTACAGCTGCAATCCAGCCTGGCTTACCAACTGAGAGACTGTCTCAAAAAAAAAAAAAAAAATTTTTGCAGAAGTTGGAGGAAGGGCCTATTTATATTACAGTAACACACTTTAAAATAAAATATTAAGAAATATCCTGGCCGGGCGCGGTGGCTCAAGCCTGTAATCCCAGCACTTTGGGAGGCCGAGACGGGCGGATCACGAGGTCAGGAGATCGAGACCATCCTGGCTGACACGGTGAAACCCCGTCTCTACTAAAAAAAATACAAAAACTTAGCCGGGCGAGGTGGCGGGTGCCTGTAGTCCCAGCTACTCGGGAGGCTGAGGCAGGAGAATGGCGTAAACCCGGGAGGCGGAGCTTGCAGTGAGCTGAGATCCGGCCAGTGCACTCCAGCCTGGGCGACAGAGCAAGACTCCGTCTCAAAAAAAAAAAAAAAAAAGAAATATCCTGTTCATAAAAGTCTTTTGACCAAACTGCTAGTGGAAATTTCTTTCCTGATCAATTTCCCCAGGTCTCCAGACTTTAAATTCAAGCCATATCCATAGTTTAATTAATCTAATCCCATTCCCTTTTCTCTTTCTCCAGGTTCTCCAACCTCAAATTTATAGTTCTTACGTTATCTTTCTATTTTTTAATTTATTTCCAAATAATATCTTTTGGATCTCAATATCCAGATTCAAGGGGGGTTGGCAAGACACTTACTTTAAAAAAAAAACGACAGCCTACTAACTAACAAAATTCTGATGCCAGGTAAAAATGTAATATATATTTTTTACCTTATTATAGTTATTTGAACTTCTCTCTTCACACCTTTAATAGAGATAACCAATGATTTTCTAATTGTAGAACTTTCCATTTATCTATATCCATCTATGTGTATATATATGTGTGTATATATATCTTCTACAAGATACATATATATAAAATAATCATCTTATAAGTTTCTGATATTATCATCCTTATAAAAACTGTCAAAATCAATCTGGCTTTTATTTCTTAGTGAAAAATAATTATTAAAACAGTGAACTAGGTTTTCTTGACAACATAAATTATGATTTATAGATTTTATCTGCCCCAATTCCAGGCAAATGCTTCAACTGCATTAGAATCAACTGTATTTAAAGTTATATAATAACAGAATAAATAAGCAAGATAATTTAAAAATTATCAGTCTGAAATTACCATTATTAATAAAATAATCTGAGAAGAGGAAAGAAGGCAAGCTATAGGTTAAACAATGGAGTAGAAATTTAAAATGACTTGGGGTGTTTTGAGTTTTAATAAGAGTGATGGTTACATGCAAATAATGCTGTATTTTGAGCCAAAAACCTGGAATTTAATACTAGTCCTAATTTATATAACCTTACACAAAATCAATTTCTTTTACTTATTTATATGTCCGAGCCATGACACAGGATTTGTAGCAATTTACAGTGGCATACATGATGAATGAAAAAGGTATATTTAAAAACTTAAGACTAGAACCCACAGCAAAAAGCAAATATGTTAACAATAAATGGTAATCTTTCATTTGACCCTAAGCTTGCTTAAAGCTAGGACCCAAACAGGAAAGTTTCTTGTTATATACTTCCCAATTTTAGACAGCTTTCAAAAGACAAATCTAACAAATTGCCTAATACCAGTCTCTGAACTTGTTTTCTCACATAGTGTATCTAGTAAATATTCATGAATAACTACCAAGATTTTTAGCAACTGTTGATGATACCAGTTAGGACAATTAGGATGTGACCTGCTCATGATAATTCTTCTGTCACACTGAACACACAGACTTGTATCCTCGGTGGCTATGTGTCCTTTGAAATTTCTGTCCTGGAACATGGAGCATGAGTAGGTGAACTGGATCCTCATTATTGGGCATGTGAAATTTGGACTCGGAGATATCAGAAACAGAGAACTGCTGGAACTGAGTTGCATTAATAGCAGCTGTTTGGAGAGGTCAACAGATTTTTCCGAAATTGTCCAGTTCTATTTCTTCAGCTCTCTTTTCACTTCCGTGAGTTACATCATCTCCTTCCTATGAATTCAATCTGCTACAGAACCCTAGCTAAATTCAATACAATTTAAGATTTGGGCATATATAAGCATACATATATGAGCTTTTAGGAGTGGTAGACCAAGAAAAGTTTTCAATATTGCCAACAGATTAGGTGATTTAATTTCCATATAATATTTTAGAGATATGTGTCTTTCTTTTCCTTTAGCTAAACAAGCTCTAAGTATTCTAAATAAATAGTTTCTTGAGAAACTGTAATTACCAGTGTGTACAGAGACAGAGCAGTTCTGTGGACATAAGTTTGGTAGCCATAAGAGGAAACCGGCATTAATGAAGCATGTTTATGAAAATCTTACCAGTTGGAGCATTTAAATCAAAGCAGTTAATAGGCTTTTATATCATTAACCAACCACAATCACTCATAATATCACTCTGAGGCTTTAATAAAACAGTTTTCTATTTAACCTAAGTTTAAATGAAAGCAACAATTACTCTGAAAGTATTAACAGTTTTAAATTAGTACTTCACTTATGAGAAGCTCTGCTAAGATACTGAGCTCAGCTGAGAAAAAAGATTTTATGCTCAATGATATTAATTACAGCATTATATATTGATAGAACAAATGAAATTTCCAAAGTCAAAGTTAGAATTATATAAAAATGTAATATTTAAGTAAATTGTGATGAATATATATAACAAACCAATACAAAAACTTTAAAATTAAAGTATAATAACATGGGTAAATGCTGACATAATGTTGGGTGAAAAGACAGTTTATAATGTGCATATTCTTACTATTTATATTGTTTTACAATTTACATAGCATAGAAAAATTAAAGAGTTTTCTACCTTAATCTCAGCTCCTGGAATAGTCAACAAACTTCTACTGTTGAAACAGTGGCCATTAAACACTTTCTTCTCTTCTGTGAATGACCTACCCTAGTCTCCTTCAAGAAATTCTCCCAAATCAAAATTGTATTAAAAAATCAAATTATAGGAATAAAATATCACAACTTAATCTAAATTGGGAAAAAATAAATATGTACATATAAAGAACAGGCAAGCAAATCAACAGAACAAAGAGTAGAAAAAATTACAGCAAATTACAACCTATTACCTTTGAAGAAGGAAGAGTATGGATGGGAGCTGAGATCTTCTATGTTCTACTTTGTCATAATCTCTATAGCCTGAGTCTTTTGTGATAAAACTAATGTAAATATACATGACAACAAAAAGTAAAGAAAACATAGGAAATTATCAAAATGTATTATGTCTATTCTAAAATGTCAAAGTATTACCTTTTTCAAGCTAATTTTTATTTTTTATTTGTGTGTGAGTGTGTGTGTGTGTGTGTGTGTTTTAAAGATACATCCTTTGTTTCCTATAGGAACTATGTTATTTTCAGTCTCAAAAGGCCAAAGAATGTTTGGAAATGCCTTTGAATTGTTGAAATGTCCCCGGTGTTACAGCAGAATATAAAGCTTAACTTATTTCTTAGTAACATTTGCTTGAGATACCTATGAAACATCAAAATGCCATTGCAAAACTCTTCGATACATTACTACAGCATGTAACCTCCAAATGTTTGGATTGGCTTGCAAATCTCAGGAATTTCATCTGTGGCTTTTGCAAGCTATATATGGAAGCCGAGATCTGTCATAATCTGCTTTGTTTGTTCAAACTCTGGAAGGTAATCTCCATTGGAATTTTATCAAAAATAACCGTATGGCAATAACAATAATCCTTCTGCATTTAGATTAGTTCTCTGTTTTATTTCACTAAAGAATACCCTGGAGAACTATGCGTAATTTTACAGAACAAATTAACCTTAGAGCACAGCTACTTATAATGTTAATTTTACTGGACACCTACAAAGCAGTATAAATTTAAGTACAGTTTAATCGACCCTTCCAGGCCTGGTAGAAATCAAATAACTAGGACATAAATATAATGATAATTAACCTAAAATGGTGTTAAGATATTCTTTAGATAAGTACTGATAAATGTCACATTTGGGATCCAAATGCCAAGCAAACAGAGAGAATATAGGAATAGGACTAGGACCCCACCCTACATTTCACTTGTACAACAGTAGTCCAGAGGTTGCTTTTGTTGGCAAGGAAATCTGATTTTCAATTACTGTGTTTCCAGCACATAATGGCCATGACTTGTTTAACACAAGCACCATAATGTGAGTTGCATTTTGTTTCCCTCCTGCTTTCATTTCACTGCAGAATTAACAAAATATAACTCTCTGTCCTACTAATAGGGCAGCATGAAAACTAATTGGTATTCTCTGTTTTCAAATATTTGTATCCTCAAGCCTCTCTGTTTAAAAAAAAAACCCTGACAGAGTCTCTTCATTATCTCATTATGCTATAATTATTGCATACTCAATTGCCAGGGCCTGAGAGTAATTCATTTATGTTGTGCATCAATACAAGCTTGTGCCTCTAGAACTAGATTTAACCAACTTTAAAAAATTCTAATTTGTTATTTGTCTCCTGGTTATTCAACACAGGAATAATCTTTTTCTTTTTATTAAAAGAGGAAAAATTTAAATTAATATACTAACTATTCTAGCTTTTAAGGCTTTGTTGATATTTCTTTGCTATTTTCCTATATCAGACTCAGACAAGATCAACAAGTATTTTCCGATACTTTTGTGCACACCTGTTCACATCTGCCATATTCAGGCTGGCATTCTGTTACTCTCATCCAATAAACTCTTCTGAAATTCATACATCTTTCTTCCTATTGTTGACATAATGACTATCACATTAGTTACTCCTTATTGTACAATTTTAGTCAATTTACTTCAATTCAATACAACCAAGTCAAATAAACAAGCATCTATTTTGTAATTCCAAGCAGATTGATTTCGAAATGATACATATTAAATATACATTTATTGAACTGACTTTCTCAGTGAGGTAAAAATCTGTTTCCATTTTTATATGTCAATATTTTTACATTCCATTTTTCTACTTCTTTAACTTATTTTCCAGTCAACATATATAATCAATAGAACATATATCATCAATCTCTTAAGTACACAAATATAACGATTTCCTCCAAAGATCTAGAAACTTGAGAATCCCATAAGAGATTCAAGTTCTTTCCCTTGTGCCACATAAACCATCCCCCTTTTCTGTCTTTATTTTGGTCTCCAACCTTTCAAATCTTCAAATGTATTGTGCCCATCGTAGTTCTACCCAGTTTTCTGCATATTCTACATCAGATATTTAAGCCAACTACTTCCCAATGCAATAGAAGTACCCAGAAAGAAAAACCTTACAAACAATAAAAATGACAATAACCAGAAACTCAAAGGACAACATTAAAACACATGTCACAAGGAAATAAGGCCACTCTCAGATTTCTCCTTCATGAAGTTTCCTTCTGTTTCTCTTTGCCACCTTTGTCAAACACCATCATTTCTTAATGGCTTCTCTGCTTCTAATGCACCCCTAGTAATTTATTCTCTATAGAAGGATCTTTTAAAAATATACATTATGTCATATCACTTTCCTTTTTCTTTTTTTTTTTTTTTTTTTTGGTTTTTTGTTTTGTTTTGTTTTTTGGACAGAGTCTCACTCATCTGCCCAGGTTGGAGTGCAGTGATGTGATCTTGGCTCCCTGCAGCCTCCATTTCCTGGGTTCAAGTGAGTCTCCTGCCTCAGCCTCCAGAGTAGCTAGGATTACAGGTGTCCGCCACTACCTCTGGCTAATATTTATATTTTTAGTAGAGATGGGCTCTCACCATGTTGGCAATACTGGTCTGAACTCCTGACCTCAAATGATCTGCCCACCTTGTCCTCCCAAAGTGCTGGGATTACAGGCGTGAGCCACCGTGCCCGGCCCTTTCATATTACTTTCTTGATCAAAACATTCTAATAGTTTCCCATGACATTTAGCATACAGTCCAAACTCCTTTTTCTGGCTTTTAAAACCAGGATGTAGTATTTACCTACCACTACAACTATACATCCCACGAGTTTCCTTCTAGCCGAGTGTGCTAAAGCAATGTTGGGATTGTTTCTGTTCTTTTATCATCTCTAAATATCCCAGGACCATATTTAATTCTTGAAGTTGCATTTCTTCCTAGCGATTTTGTTTATGTATTTTATGTTTACATAAGTTCTGAGACCTTTCCTGAAATGCTGCTGTCTCTCCAATGCCTAGAAAATTGCTAGGCCCTCTATAATAGTTGTGTAATGCACAAATACGTGGAAGATTGATTGAGGGATACTGTAGTCTAACTGGCAATTAAGTCATATCTACAAGGATTTGATAACAAAAGTTGAGATTCAAGAATACTGAAACAACTAACCTGCCATTAATTTGTAAGTAATGATAAACTAATAGCTCATATTTAAGAAAATTATGGCCGGGCGTGATGGCTCATGCTTGTAATCCCAGCACTTTGGGAGGCCGGTGCGGGTGGATCACGAGGTCAGGAGATCGAGACAATCCTTCCCAACATGGTGAAACCCCGTCTCTACTAAAAATACAAAAATTAACTGGGCTTGGTGGTGCGTGCCTGTAGTCCCAATTACTGGGAAGGCTGAGGCAGGAGAATCGCTGGAACACCGGAGGCGGAGGTTGCAGTGAGCCGAGATCATGCCACTGCACTCCAGCCTGGCAACAGAGCGAGACTCTGTCTCAAAATAATAAATAAATAAATAAATAAATAAATAAATAAATAGAAAAAGAAAATTATATTCTATGATTGCTAGTCAAGCATAGAATATAAGCAGTAAATAACATATATTAATTTAATATTTAAAATAATACAATGAGTTTTTGTTTTTGTTTTTAATGCCCAGTTTTACAAAGAAAGTGAGACTTATAAAGACAACTTTTCAGTTATACATTAAGCCGAGACTCTCAGACCTCAATATGACTTTGGAGACCTTGGATGTAACAACTATGCTGAATTTCTTTATTATTCTGAAAGGGCTCAGTAAGTGTAAGGCAGATGACCAGCTATCAGAATGCCTCTAATGTAATAACCTATCTGTTTTTTCACAAACTTCCAATGCCATCTTTATCACATACGAAAGTCCTATATAAATATTGATATGTTTCAGAACTTTCTGATCTGTTCTTTTTATCTCTCTGTGTTTCAAGTAGAATTTCAATCATAGCAATTTTATTAATATTTTTTCAAAACTGGAAGAACAAATCACATTTTAATTACCTCCTTATTCAAAATATGTATTGTTCATTTTACCTATTTATTCTATAAAGTAAACATTTGTATTATTAAGCCAATTCCCAAGTCTGAATCTCATTGAAATTTTAATTTTCATTCTATTACTTTTTTTTAGCTTTACGCAATTTATATACCATTGAGTTTTCCTTTCTGTGGATTTAGGACAAATTATTTTATGTAAGACTAATTTGAAATTCTTTCTCAATATATTTAGTCTTCTTGCAAAATTTCTGTATAAAAGCTTCGTGTAAAGTCTTATGTAGTTTATGTCTATCTTTTGTCTTCTGTTATTGTGAAAGAAATTTTTTCTATTGTGTTGTTATATTTTCTATTTTATCAAATATATAAGCCATTTCTATTTGTATTCTTGTGTGGAGTGACCAACACAAGCTTAACGCGTCTCTCAGCCTGACTAAACTTCAGACTTCTTTCTGACTGTATATCCTAAGCTCCTATTTCCGAAAAGTTATTGTAAATTCTTTTTTCCTGCCCTACTGAGATGTGTGTGTGTGTGTATGTGTGTGTGTGTATATATATATACACATATATATGTGTGTGTGTATATATATATACACGTATATATATGTGTGTGTGTATATATATATACACGTATATATATGTGTGTGTATATATATACACACGTATATATATGTGTGTGTGTATGTATATGTGTGTGTGTGTGTGTATATATATATATAATTTTTTTTGAGATAGAATCTTACCCTGTCACCCAGGCTGGAGTGCAATGGGGTGATTTCAGCTCACTGCAGCCTCTGCCTCCCAGGTTCAAGGGATTCTCCTACCTCAGCCTCCTGAGTAGCTGTGACTATAGGCGCCCAACACCATGCCCGGCTAATTTTTTGTATTTTCAGTAGAGATGAGGTTTCAGCATGTTGACCAGGCTGGTCTCGAACTCCTGACCTCAGATGATCCACAACTCCTCGGCCTACCAAAGTTCTGGGATTACAGGTGTGAGCCTCGGGAGATGTAAATACTTTTAAAGCTTTTGGAAGGTGTTACTTTCCAAAATTGTCTTTCTCAAAGACCTAGAAACCGTCTCTTTGTAATGCAAGCATCAAAGAAAATAGTGTCCCTCTCATCCCTCTCTTCCCGTTTCTGTATCCGGACAGGAGCCTAACTTTACTTTATTCACCTGCTCTAATTCGTAAAACTACCGCCAGTGATGAAGATCTGAGAAAGTTTACTTTTCCTTTGGGTAAGGCTGGTTAGTAAACACAGGTAGCTGGCCAGGCTCTTAACTCCTCATTCCTTTGTGCTCAGCTGAATTGAGCTTAGACTGCTTCTGGCTTCTCTCCTTTATTACAGTCTTCTTGAATAAAGTTTGCCTTGCCTGGTTAATGTGAAATTTTTGCTTTCAGAAGGGCCAATAATCTATTACTACATTCTTTTGTGTTTTTCCAGATAGGTAAGATCCTCCAAAAAATAATATTGATATCCTGTATTATCTCATACCTAAAAGCTTATTGTTCTTAAATTATCAGGTATCACATTCCAATATTATCAAAAACTTACAAAAATTGTAATTAATAATGTATGTTATATACTATCGCATTTTTTGATTTGTGATTTACTCTACAGGAATATTAAGATATTTTGTATTGGAATCATGTTGGCTTCATGAATTGGATTTAGAAGCTTTTTTCTAACATATTTATTGTAGGTATTCTCAGTTTTATAGAAGTTATCCAAAATTATGCCCAGCACTATACTTATTTTTATGTCTAGAATTTTGATTATTGTTATAATTCACTATATTTGGTTGTTTTAATCTAGTTAGCCATCTCTTCTTTTGTCACTTTTTACTGTTTAAATTTTCAAAAATATATTTATTTATAAAAGTATTCAAATTAATTAGTACAAATTTCTATACATTATTCTCTTACATTTTAAAATTATCTCATAATTGGAATGGTCTTTATTTTGCCAATTATATAGTTGCATTTTTCCCTCTTAATCGGCTTTTTCATATTTGTGTTCATTTTACTGAATTTATGTTTGTCATCAATTCATAAATTAAATCGGTATTTTTGATTTCTAGTTATTGAATACAAACTTTGGTCTTTATTAATACTTTATTTCTATATTCCTTGGTTTAATTTCAATAATTTATTATTGGTCTCTTGAAGTGGAATTCGTTTCATAATCTTTATTGAAAATATATCATTCATGGCTGTAGTTTTTCAAAAAATACACTTGTCAATTACCTATTGCACATTTAGCCACAAACTAAAACTGAATTAATCCCCTGATAAAAAAAAAATGTAGATTATAATTTCTGTTTTTAAGGTAACAAAAAATAAAAGTAGGATTTTTTTTTAAAAAACTAAATTAATTGAAAATGAAACAAAATTTCTCTCTCCCTCCTCTTAATTCCTCTTAAGTCAAAGATAATATAACAATGAAAATAACATATACTAAAATTTTTTGGTGTAAGCAAAGAGTTATTTATAAGTTAATTCATAGCTCCAATGTATTTCATTACTAAACTTAAAAGAATAAAATTTAATTAAGTATGCATTTTACATTATGCATTTGTCTACACAAATAAAGGCAAAATGCAATAAAGGTTTAATCAAGTACTAACTACTCAAATATTATGAAGTCCTAAAGGGCCTTAGAAGTCTATACCTTTGCAAGAGAGAATGAATAAATACTATATCTTCAACACATGTAAACCTCTAATGATACAGAGAGCTACTGTTGTAATTAATAAAATAAAATGTAGCCCAGGGTTTACAAACATGAACTTTGGTGGCAGAATGATATGCGTAAAATCCCAATTCTCCCTTTTGCCAATGCCGACCATATCAAAATATGTAACTTCTAAAACATCGGTTTGAGCATCTGCTAGATAGAGGTACTTATTTTTTAGTAGAAATGTCCTGAGGATTAAATGAGTGCCGGCTACACAGTAAGCATTTACTGTATCTTGAGCAATATTATTATAGATATTTTAATAGTATTGCATCTTCTAAAAGGCCCAGTAAATCACATATGTAGGAACAAATTAAAGGACAAAGGCTGAATAATATTTATTCTAGGATTGAAAAATTTATTTGATGTGAGATGATGTAAGAAATAATACATAAAACTAGAAGATCAATTGGTGTTAAATTCTATTTAATTAAACACTCATTCCTAATTGAAGTGATTAAACATGATATTTAATATGATTAAAATTCATTTATTGAAAATTAATAGCAGTCATTTTATCTAATGACAAAATATATTGGTATTCTCATACATGTGGAAAGAAAATCAGAAGTCCATCTTCATAATTATAACATTGTCCTAGAAAAATTTGCCAAAGTAATAATAGCCAAAATAATAATAATAAAAGATAAGAAAAAAGCTATAAAATTTAAAGACAGAGGAGCAAGACATTAAACTAAATATGTAGAAAATATAGCAGTGGCTCATGCCTGTAATCCCAGCGCTTTGTGAGGCTGAGGTGGGCGGATCACAAGGTCAGGAGATAGAGACCATCCTGGCCAACATGGTGAAACCCCGTCTCTACTAAAAATACAAAAATTAGCTGGGTGTGGTGATGGGGGCCTGTAATCCCAGCTACTCAGGAGGCTGAGCCAGGAGAATGGCTTGAACCCAGAAGGCGGAGGTTACAGTGAGCCAAGATCATGCCACTGCACTCCAGCCTGGTGACAGAGGAAGACTCTGTCTCAAAAAAAAAAAAAAAAAAAAAAAAAAAAAAATATATATATATATATATATATATATATATATTTTAGAATCAGCAATTCATAAAGAAATATGCAAGTCAATTGTCTTCCTATGTTTTCTCCCTACAACCAATTAGAAGACATAATGAATATTCCTAATAATAGTGATAAAATATAAAATACATTCAATCTATTATTCCTATTTTAAAAATCATATATCTAAAAATCTCCTGACCAGCAAAATAATAATAGTTTTTGTTACAATTGCTAACATTTCATGGCTGTCTATACAATGTTAAATGCATGACCAAGAAATATAATAATTTGTAAAATTAATGTTTTTTAACTTATTTTTTTAAGATACATGGTTTTGCTCTCACTATGTTGCCCAGCCTCAAATTATTCTCAAATTTCTGAGCTTAAGCAATCCTCCTGCCTCAGCCTCCTAACTGTCTTTAAAATCATGAGATATTGGTACTATTATTTGCCTTCTTTGATGGATGAAGAAGCTGAGATTAAACAGATGAAAACAGAGCTGACAAATTTCAGGCTGAGATGTGAGTTCGTTTTATGTGGTCACTATCTAGCAGTCACTTCCAGTTGCCTACTCAACACCCAGTCTTATCTTTTCTTTACAAATAGACACAACATTCTGTTGAGGATGAGAAGGAAAAAGAAAAATGCATGCATTGTGAGAAGACTCAGCTAATAGATATATTTCCCCTTTCCCTTTTTCTTTTGACTCACCTAAAATATAAATGAGATTTTAAATAAAGCAACTAACTCTTCTGCAGCCATCAGGCATGAAGATCAAAGCCAGCTGCAATGACACTATTCCATATGAGAGGCAAGGATATAGTGAAACAAGGATTCCCATAGACTTCATTTTGGAGAAGTTAATTGGAAGGCAATTTAGAATTGAAGATACAATATTCAAAATATTTTGCTTTCTACTAGTATATTTCCAAAATTCTCAGTAATAATATTATTAATTAACAGTGGTACATAGTTCAATATTACAACAATATTTTAAAATCATGTTTTTTTTTAATCTAATAAATTATGTGTGGAAACATTTATGATACATTAGTTGGTGGGGAAAAAATGAAAAAAATTAAGATATCCTAAAGTATCTTTAAAATATGTGTGTGTGTGTGTTCATGTATGTGTGTGTTGCTAGCATCCAAACATAACATTTTCTAATGCCGATGGGAAAAAATACATTTCTGAGTTTTTCAAGTAATTTTTAATAATCATATATGACTTTCACAATAGGTAAAATATTTTTAAAAACCTGGCCTCAATATTCATTACATATTTCAATCAAAATATCTTTTGAAAGTTGTGGGTGAAAACAAATTTAATGTTAAAGCAGCCAGTTTGCCACACAAAAGAAGGAAAAACACAAAAGGATGTCATCAAAATTAGCAGTTGTGCAGGGATGTTGGTACTTGGCAAAGTGTTCCGTGTCCTTAACACTTGTTTCTCTTTGAGTGTGTGGCCTGAAATTGAGAGGGTGTTATGGGACAGACTTTTTGTATTCTGAAGCTGTGGAAAAGTGTGAACAGAGGTTACTTTTTATCTGGCTGCCTTAGAGAGGATCATTAATGATATTTTCCTTGAAGTTTCAATTCATGACAATGTGGAGAGATTGTTCTATTTATTTTCACTCACACAGATAATTTTATATTAAAAAAGAAGATAGAGTTTAGCTCAACAAAATCACATTAGCCTCAGTGGTTGCTAGCACAGCGTGTATGAAATTTCAGAAAGAAAAGCTTTCAAAGTATGGATCAAGAAATAAAATTAAGGTGATATCAGCAATATGGTACAATAGGAGCTTTCTACAATCACTTGCCTTTAGAAGCATCAATTTTGACAATACCATGAATGAGAGTTACTTTGAGAGAGTCTAGAGGTCCAGCAAGGAAGTTACAGCACATCGTTGGAACAATAACCAAAAAAAAAAAAAAAAAAAAATTGAGACCAGATGCACTGAGGAGGATATGAATAACAGCTTCATGTTACCTGGGTCACCCCTTCTCGAAAGTGGTACAGCTCAGTTCCAAGAGAGACCCCCTCAACCTTAGATTTCTCCCACAGAGGAGAGTGAAAGTATAGTGAGTGCCCAACTCCTTCAGCCACGTGAGACACTGCCCCCAATACTCACTTCTTTCTATTCTCACCCACATAAATTAGGTGATCACCACAGCTGAGTGGATGCGAGAGGCTGGGATCAGGGAAGAGAAGCCACAGATCCTACCGACTGCTCTGTCAGGAAGCCCACTTATGGACCACTTGGGAGGTCTCACACAACTAGCCCAAACATACCCTAAATGATTTATGTAGCTTATGCTTCCCCCTACTCCTTGACCAGCTCCTCAAACACACTCCCTTGTTTGGGGAGTGCAAGCTTCTGGTAGTCAGTATTACCTTGTAGTATTGGGAAAAGGCACATAACTGGGAGTATCTGAGGGCACCAACCTAAGGAAAATGAATGTGAGTCTGTCAGCACTGAGTCTGGTTTTGCTGGATTGGGAGAAAGAGAACAATATTAAGAATCCTTCCTCCTAAGAATGAGCAAGAAATATTTAAGTGAACATCATAGAAAACATCTGAGAGCCACAGATTCTCTAGCTGGGCTGATTGGTAAAGACGTTTCTCTGATGTTTCTTTCTGAAAGCCAGTCAGTAAAGCCTAGAAGATGAGACTCCTTCTTCAAATGAGAAGACAGAAAGACAACTCTTCAAAGAACAAGAAGTATCAAGGGAACATGACACCAACAAAAGATACAATTATGTTTCAGTAACCATTGCCAAAGAAATGTAAATCTTCAAATTGCCTCACAAAAGATTCAAAATAATTGTCTCAAGCTCAGTGAGTTACAACAGAACACAGACAAACAATTCAAGAAGAATCCGGAAAACATTACACAAACAAAATTACAAGTTCAATGAACATATAGAAATAAAAATACAAACAAAAATTATAGAGCTGAAGAATACAATAGATGGTATGGAAAAGTAAGAGACCATCAACAACGGACTTGACTGAGCAGAAGAAAAAATCTGTGAAGTTAAAGACAAGTTATTTGAAAATATCCAGTTAGGAAAAAAAAAAAAAAAAAAAAAAAAGAGCAAGCAACAGAGAGAGAGACAGAGAATAAAAAGAAATGAAGAAAGCCTAGGATATTTATGGTGCACCACTGGTAGAGGTAAACTGCACATGAGAGTCCCAGAAGATAAAGAAAGAAGGAGACAGGGCCAAAAAGATTATTTAAAAAATGGCTAAAAACTTCCCAAACCTGGGAAAGATACGTACATCACGGTACTTGAAGCTCACAATTGTCCAGTCATGTTAAACTCCCCCCAAGTCCCCTCCCCCATACACAGACACACACACACAAACACAAATCACCAATATACAGTAGAATCAAACTGTTGAAACAAAAATAACAACAACAACGAGAATTTTGAAAGCAGATTTCCTCACATACAAGGAAACCTCCATAAAGCCACCAATCAGATCATTCAGAATTCTCAGCAAAAACCTCACAGGCCAGCAGTGAGATAATATATTCAAAGTTTGAAAACAAACAAACAAAAAAGAAGGAACAACAAACAATACTTAACCTGACAAATCTGTCCTTCAGAAAAAGAGAGAAAAATACTTTCCCAGACAAAAGTTGAGGAAGTTCACACCCGCTAGACCTGATTTACAAGAAATGCTAAAGAGAGTTATTCAAACTAAAATGAAAGGATGCTAATTAATAACATGTAAACAGGTCAAAGTATAAAACTTACTGGCAAAGACAGGTATAGAGTTAAGTTCATATTACCCTAATACTATAATGGTGGCATGTAAATTACTTATAATGCTAGTAAATGTTAACTCCCAAAAGTACTAAAATGATTATTAGTAAAATAATTTACAATAAGAGGAGATATAAACTGTGACATTGAAAACATCAAATTTCAGAGGGAAGGAATAAAAATGTAGTTTTCGTATGTGATTGAGGTTAGGTTTTTATCAATTTCAAATAGGATATTTATATTATTATAACAATAGGATATTTTATGGAGTCTCATGGTAGCCATAAGCAAAAGCCTGTATAAGATATACAAAAGATAAACAGAAAAGAATAAAAGTATACCTGCAAAAAAAATCATAGATATACAAAGGAAAAGACTAAAAAAGAAAGAAAAAATAAAAACCAAAGAATCTAAAAAACAGCCATAAAACTAGTAACAAAGGGCAATAGTAAATTTTTACTCATCAATATTTACTTTTAATATGTGTATTAAATTCTATAACAAAAAGACATAGAGTGACCAAATAAATTAAATATAACACAGCTGTATGCTTCCTAGAGCTTTAGCTTTAAGGACATACAAACATTAAAAGTGAAGAAATTATATATATATATATATATATATATATATATATATATGTGTGTGTATATATATATATGTATATATAAAATGCAAGTGAAAATCAAAAGAAAGCAACGGTATCTATATTTCTATTAGACAAAATTGACTTTGAGTCAAATATTGTAATGAGACTAAAAGTCATTTTATAATGATAAAGCGGTCAATTCATTAAGAAAATACAAAAATTGTAAACTTACATGCATTCAACAGTTTAATACCTAATTAGATAAGGTGGATATTAATAGATATTAAGGGGGAAGTAAATAACAGTAAAATAATTGTACACTATAATGCCTCACATTAAACAATGAATAAATTTCCAAACAGAAAATTAATGATGAAACATTAGACTTGAATTGCACTTTAGATCAAATAGACCTAACTGCCATATATAAAACATACCATTCGACATCAGCAGAATACACTTTCTTCTCAAGTGGACATAAGACGTTGCCCAGGATAGATCATGTGATGGCCACAAAGCAAGTTTTAAATTTAAGAAAATTGAAATTATATCAAGTATCTTTGCTGACCAAAATGGTAGGACAGTAGAAATCAATAACAGAAAGTAAACTTGAAAATTTACAAATACGTGGAAATTAAACAACATATTTCAATACAACTGATGCATCAAAGAAGAACTCAGAAGGAGGTGGAAGTAAAGCAAGATGGCAGAAGAGAAGGCTCCACGAATTGTCTGTCCCACAAGGATACTAAGTAAACAACTATCTACATAGAAAAAAACACCTTCATAACAACCAAAAATCAGGTGAGCCCTCATTTTAATAGTATCTGCTTTTCATGTTATATTGCTAAAAGAGACACTAAAGAGATAGAAAAAAAAAAAAAACAGTCTTGAATCCCTGACGCAACTCCTTCCCCTTCTTTCCACGGCAGCAGCATGGTGCAGAGAGCATCTTCGGGTGCTGGGGGAGGGAGAACACAGCAATTGTGAGGCACTGAACTCAGTACTATCCTGTTAGAATATGAAGAAAAAAATGGACCAAACTCAGCTGATGCCTGCCCACAGAAAGCTCATTTAAACCAGTCCTAGCCAGAGGGGAATTGCTGATCTCAGCAGTCTGAACTTGAGTGCCGCAAACTTAGTCATCGAGGGCTAAATGCTCTGTATCTCCAAGTAAACTTGAAAAGCAGTCTAAGCCATAAGGTCTGCAAATCTTAGATCAGTCCTAGCGCTGCTAGGCCCAGAGACAGTGGACAAGGGGGCACATGACCTACTGAAAAACCAGCAAGGGTGGCAAAGGGAGTGCTGGCATCACCCCTCCCTTAAGGACAGGCCACACAGATCATGACTCCAGAAAAGACCCCTTCCTTCTGCTTGAAAAGAGGAGATGGAAGAGTGGGAAGGACTTTGTTTTGCATCTTGGGTACTAGCTCAGCCATAGCAGGATGGGGCACTGCTCAGAGTCATAAGGACCATTCCAGGCCCTAGCCCTCAGAAGACATTTCTAGACAAACCTTGGACTAGAATGGAATCTGTTGCTTGAAGGGAAGTACCCAGTCCTGGCAGCATTCATCACCTACTAATTGAAGAGCCCTGGGGCCCTGAATAACCAACAGCAATACTCAGGTACTACATTGAGAGCCTTGGGTGAGCCTCTGAGACTTGCTGGCTTCAAGCAAAACTCAGCATTACCAGCTGTGGTGCCTATGAGGCAAAACTCAATCTACTTCAGAAAAGCAGAGGGAAAAAATTTCTTGAACCAAATGGTAATGGAAAAACAATATACCAAAACAGCAAAAGCAATACTAAAAGGGAGGTTTATAGCTATAAGTGCCTAGATCAAAAAAGAAGAAAAGTGCAAATAAACCATGTAATGATGCATATTAAAGAACTAGAAAAGTAAGAACAAATCAAACACAAAATCAGTAAAAGAAAATAAAGATCACTGCTGAAATAAATTCACTTCAAATGAAGAAAACAAAAGATCAATGAAACAAAAAGTTGTTTTTTTGTTTTTGTTTTTGTTTTGAGACAGAGCTCCCTCTGTCACCCAGGCTAGAGTGCAGTGGCCAGATCTCTACTCACTGCAAGTTCTGCCTCCAGGGTTCATGCCATTCTCCTGCTTCAGCCTCCAGTGTAGCTGGGACTACGGGTGCCTGCTACCACGCCTGGCTAATTTTTGTGTTTTTGGTAGAGACGGGGTTTCACCGTGTTAGCCAGGATGGTCTCGATCTCCTGACCTCGTGATCCGCCCGTCTTGGGCTCCCAAAGTGCTGGGATTACAGACGTGAGCCACCGCTCCCGGCCCAAAAAGTTGTTTTTTAAAAAAGTTAAACAAAATTGCAACCCTTTAGCCAGACTAAGAAAAAAGGAGAGAATATTCAAATAAAGTCAGAGATTTTTAAAAAGACATTACCACTGATACTGCAAAAATTCAAAGGTTCATTAGTAGCTACAAAGAGCAAGTATATACAAATAAATTGGAAAATCTGGAAAAAATGGACAAATTTTTAGATGCATACAACTTACCAAGATTAAACCAGGAAGAAATCCAAAACTTGGATAGACAAGTAGCAAGTAATGAGGTTGAAGCCATAATAAAATGTCTCTTAGTAAAGCCTGGATAGCTTAATTATTGTTAATTAATTATACCAAACTTTTAAAGAAGAAATAATATGAATCTCACTAAAACTATTCCAAAAAACAGAAGAAGTAGGAATACTTTCAGATTCATTCTACAAGGTGAGTATTACCCTGATACCAAAACCAAACAAAAATATATCCAAAAGAAAAAATATCTGCGGAAATTGATGCCAAAATCCGCACCAAAATAGTAGCAAACTGAATTCAACAATACATTAAACAGATCATTCATTATAACCACGTGTGATTTATCCATTGAATGAAAGGATGTTTCAACATATACAAATCAATTAATGTGATACATCACATAAACAGAATGAAAGATATAAAACATATAATCCTTTCAATTGATGCTGATAAATCACTTTATAAAATTCAACATCCACTAATGAATAAACCTCAAAATATTGGATGTAGAAGGAACATTATTCAATACAATAAAAAGTGTATATGAAGGACCCACATCTAGTATGAGACTACATGGGGAAAAAAAATGAAAGTCTTAGCTGGGCGCAGTGGCTCATGCCTGTAATCCTAGCACTTTGGCAGGCCCAGGCGGGCAGATCACAAAGTCAAGAGATCAAGACTCTCCTGACCAGCATGGTGAAACCCCATCTCTACTAAAATTAAACACACACCAAAAAATAGCTGGGCATAATGGCACACACCTATAGTCCCAACCACTTGGGAGACTGAGGCAGGAGAATCGCTTGAACCCGGGAGGTGGAGGTTGCAGTGAGCCGAGTTCATGCCACTGCACTCCAGCCTGGGCAACAGAGTGAGACTCTGTCTGAAAAAAAAAAAAAAAAAAAAAAGAAGGAAAAATGAAAGTCTTTCCTCTAAAATCTAGAACATGACAAGGATGGGTATTTTCACTACTGTTATTCAACATAGTACTGAGAGTCCTCGCTAGAGCAATCAGAAAAGAGAAGGAAATGAAGTGCATGCAAATTTGAATGGAAGAACCCAAATTATCGTTGTTTGCAGATGATCTAATCCTGTGCTTGGTAAAATCTAAAGTCTCTAAAAAAAAGTGAGAGCTGATAAACAAATTCAATAAAGTTTCAGGATACAAATCAACATCCCAAAATAAGTAGGAAACAGTGAACAATGTGAAAAAGAGATCCAATAAGTAATTTCATTTACAATAATGAGAAATAAAATTAAATACCTAGGAATTAACCAAAAAAATGAAAGATCTCTATTATAAAAACTATAAAACACTGATGAAATAAATTGAAGAGGACATCAAAAAGTGGAAAGATATTCCATGTTCATGAATTCAGATAATCGATGTTGTTAAAATGTCCATACTACCCAAAGCAATCTATAGATTCAATGCAATCTCTATAAAAATACCAATTACATTATTCACAGACATAGACATAATAATCCTAAAATGTATATGGAATCACAAAAGACCCAGAATAGTCAAAGATATCCTATGTAACAAGTACAAAACTGGAGAAATAACATTACCTGCCTTGAAATTATGTTACAGAGCTATAGTAACCAAAACAGCATAGTACAGGCATAAAAACATACACCTAAACTGATAGAACAGAATAGAGAATCCAGAAACAAGTCCACACACTTAGAGCGAACTCATTTTTGACAATGTTGCCAAGAACATACCTTGAGGACAAGATAGTCTCTTCAATAAATGGTACTGGGAAAACTGAATATCCGTATGCAGAAGAGTCAAACTAGGTCCCTGTCTCTTACTTTATATGAAAATAAAATCACATTGGATTAAAGCTTTAAATCTAAGACCTCAAACTATGGAAGCACTACAAGAAAACATTGAGGAAAATCTCCAGGACATTGATCTAGGTAGAAATTTCTTGGGCAGTATCCTACAAGCACAGGCAACCATAGCAAAAATAGACAAATGGGACTATATATCAAGTTTAAAAGCTTCTGCACAGCAAAGGAAACAATCAACAAAGTAAAGAGACAACTCACACAATGGGAGAAAATATTTGCAAATGACCTGTCTGACAAGGAACTAATAACTAGAATATACTCAAACAACTCTATGGGGAAAATTTTAATAATTTAATCAAAAGAGTGGCAAATTATTTAAAAAGATATTTCTCAAAAGAAGATATACAAATGTCAAACAGGCGTATGAAAAGGTGCTCAACATCATTGATAACCATAGAAAAGCAAATCAAAGCTACAATGAGATACCATCTCACATGGGTTAAAATGACTTAGATCCAAAAGACAGGTACTAACACATGCTGGCAAGGATGTGGAGAAAAGGGAACCCTCTTACACTTCTGGTGGAAATGTAAATTAGTAGCAACACTATGGAGAACAGTTTGCAGTTTCTTCAAAATACTAAATGGAGAGGTAACATATGACCAGCTCTCCCACTGCTGGCTATACATCTCACAAAAGAGGAAATCAATATAGTGAAGATATATATGCACTCCCATGTTTGTTGTAGCATCATTCATGATTTCTAAGATTTGGAAGCAACCTGTGGCTACCAACAGATGAATGGATAAAGAAAATATGTTACATATATACAATGGAGTACTATTCAGCCATAAAGAAGAATGAGATCCTGTCATTTGCAACTGCGTAAATGGAACTGGAGATCACTATGTTAAGTGAAATAAGCCATCACAGAAACACAAAGAGCACATGTTCTCACTTACCTGTGGGATCTAAAAATCAGAACAATTGGACTCATGGAGATAGAGAGTGGAATGATGGTTACCAGAGGCTGGGAAGGGTAGTGGAGGGCTGCAGGGGGTGTGGGGATAATTAATAGGTACAAAATAAATAGAGTGAATAAGGCTACTACTTGATAGCACAACAGGGTGACTATAGTTAATAATAACTTAATTACACATTTTAAAATAGCTAAAAAAAAAATGTAATTGGATTGTTTGTAACACAAAGGATACATGTTTGCAGTGATAAATGTCCCATTCTCCATGATGTGATTGTTTCATATTGCATGCCTGTATCAAAATATTTAGTGTATCCCATAAATATGTATACCCATTGACCCCCCAACATTAAAAATATAAAAAGTTATAAAATAACTCAAAACAAAAATAGAAAATATCTTGAAACAAACAAAATTTAAAACAAGACATATCAAATATTATGGGATGCAGCAAAAGCAGTTCTATGAGGGAAGTTTATAGTGATAAGCAGCTACAAGAAGAAAAAATGGAGATCTAAAATGAACAACCTAATTTTACACATCAAGGAACTAGAAGGAGAGGAACAAACTTAACCCAAAGTTAACAGAAGGAAGAATATAACAAAGCTTAAAGCAGAAATAAACAAAATACCGACTTTAAAATATCAATAGAAAAAGCAAAGAAACTAAGAGTAGGGTTTTTGTAAAGATAAACAAAATTGAAAAATCTTTAGCTAGACTAAGAATAAAAACAATAGACTCAAATAAATAAAATTAAATATGGAAGAAAATACATTAGGACTGACATCACAAAATGCGAAGGATCAGGAGAGACGACTATGACCTATTATAAATCAACAAACTGGAAAGTCTAGGATAAATAGATACATTTCTAGAAGCAAACAACTGACTGAGACTAAATCAAGAAGTAATTAAAACTCTAAATAGACCAATAATGGGTGTGGAAGTTGAATCAGCAATGGAAAAAAATCTTCCAAGGGAAGTCTAGATTTTGATAGTTTGGCTGGTGCATTTTACCAAACATTTAAAGAGTTAATACTCATCCTTCTAGAACTTTTCTGAAAATTAAAGAGTGGGAAATGGTTCCAAACTCATTTTAAATGGCTAGCATAACCCTGATACAAAAGCCAGACAAGAACACTACAAAAGAACAAAAATTACAGACCTATATTCCTGATATAGAAATATACATGAAAAAATCCTCAGCAAAATATTACAAGTCCTCAAGTAATATTATTAATAGGTTCTTGAAAATTGTGACTTTAATTGAAGTGTAACAAAACTGATTTTACCATAGGTTAATTGATCTACCCAAGAGTTACTTCCTACAGCATATTTCTATTCACAAATATATTGTCGAACTTCTAAATAAAGACACCAAACACTTCTGATACTAAATATTGAAATAACTGTAAGCTATACATATATTTAAGATAGATTAATAAAAAGGAAACAATTATGTCTCCAATTTTGGTGAATCAGTGAGAGACGGTAGTCATAGTTATAGGTAGTCATGGTGTTAGGTTGAATTAAGAAATACATTTTTGTAAAGTGTAAATTTAAGGAACACCTCTTGCCACCACACAGTTCAAAAATCAAAACAAAGATGGTGGGGGAGATGAGCAATTGTACCACATCATTTATTATTGTACATTTGTATGATTATCATATGCTTCACCACTTTTTATTTTACAATAATTTGTATTCATTGATTCATTCATTTTTCAAGACATTCATTGCAGTTCAAGGTTGCAGGTGGCCAGATACTATCCCGGCAGCTCAGGGTGCAAAGTAGAGCCAACCATGGACAGAATACTATTTTATCACAGGACACACTCGTACATACACCCACACTCTTACTAGGACAATTTAGGCACATAATTCAGCCTAACATGCATATCTGTTGGAGGTAGAAGGAAGCTATAATATCCAAGGACATGGTGAGATCTTGCAAACTCTATACAGACAGTAGCCCTGGCCAGAGATCTCTATCTCAAAGATGCATCTGCACTCCCATGTTCATTGCAACATGATTCATAAGCACCAAGATATGAAAATAACCTGTGTCCATGAATGGATAAAGAAAATGTGTATATATATGAATATTTTTCTGTCCTAAAAAGAAGAAAAAGCTGCCATTTGTGATGACATGGATGAATCTGAAGGACATTCTGTTAAGTTGAATAAGCAATACACAGAAAAGAAATACTATTTAATACGTGATCTCACTTATTGATGAAATTAAAAGTCAAACCATAGGATCAAGAGAGTAGAAGGGTGGTCACCAGGGGCCAGGGTAAAGGAAATGGGCAAATATTAGTCAAAGGGTACAGTTACAATATGAATAAGTTCTGAGGACTTAATGTACAGCATGATGACAATAGTTAATAGTAATATATTCTACACTTGAAATTTGCTGAAAGTAGGTCTTAAGTATTCTTATATACACACATGGGCACACACAGACATAGGTAACTGTGTGAGGTGATGGAAATGTTAACTAGCTTGACTGCGGTAATTATTTCACAATGTATACACATATTTTAAAAGCATATTGTACACCTAATGTATACAATATTTACTTGTCAACTGTAACTCAGTAAAGTTTTGGAAAAGAAAAATAAAATTAAAATTGACATCTCATACAGTAAAAATAAAGATAGAGTGACTTTGTCCAGGGTGAGGGTGAGGGTAAGATCTTGCAAACTCTACACAGACAGTAGCCCTGGCCAGAGATCTCTATCTCAAAGATGCATCTGCACTCCCATGTTTATTGCAGCATGATTCATAAACACCAAGATATGAAAAGAACCTGTGTCCATGAATGGATAAATAAATAAAATATGTGTATATATGAATATCTTTCTGTCCTAAAAAGAAGAAAACCCTGCCATAAAGAATCTATCTATATTTGTTTGTTTGTTTGTTTATTTATTTATTTATTTATTTATTGAGATGGAGTCTCGCTCTGTCACCCAGGCTGGACTGCAGTGGCATGATCTTGGCTCACTGCAAGCCCCACCTCCCGGGTTCACGCCATTCTCCTGCCTCAGCCTCCTGAGTAGCTGGGACTACAGGTGCCTCTCACCACGCTCGGCTAACTTTTTGTATTTTTAGTAGAAACGGGGTTTCACCGTGTTAGCCAGGATGGTCTCGATCTCCTGACCTCGTGATCCGCCAGCCTTGGCGTCTCTAAGTGCTGGGATTACAGGCGTGAGCCCCCGCGCCCAGCCAAGAATCTATCTTTATGGTTGTGAAGTATAGTGGAAATCTCTCTGGGTTAGGATGGAGAGCAGTTGGCTTTGGGTCGCAACTCTGTCACTATCTAATTTTTGATAAGTGTCATACGTTTCCTGGGCTTTATTTCCTCTCTGCAAAAAGGAGAACAAAGACATGTCCCTCATCTATGTATTTTATCATTTTACTGTGTATACCTAATGAAACAATGAAAGCATTACATAATGAGTAACTTATTTCAAATATAGTCTTAATGTTATATAGCACAGTATGAACGATAACTCTTTTGAAGTTCCCCAAAGCCCCACAACCCACTCCAATGATTTGCCATTTCACAGAAAAGGCTACACTTCTAACAATAACCTACGAAGCCCTATCCTATGTCTCCCATCACCTTTCTGCTATCACACTCCTCTCTGCTCATCTCCATCATTAAATAAACCAGGGACATCCTGCCTGAGAATTCTGATTTACCATTTCTTCTAACTGAAACACTCTTACCTCAGAAATCAAAATGGCTTTGTTTTTGAACTTTTCCGAGTTTCTATCCAGATGCTATTTTATGAAGGTCAACCATCCTCACAGTCTTTGAAATGACATCCTTCCTCTTGGCTATCTAGATTCCATTTTAAAGCTTAATTTTTCCTCCATAGCAATTATTGTTAACCACCATTTTTAATTGCTTGACTTGTTTAAAAGTCTGTCTCACAAAGTTAAAATGATTTTTTTTTTCCTTTAGAGCTTTTATTTTAGGTTCAGGGGAACATGTGCAGGTTTGTTACATGAGTAAATTGTGTGTCACTGGGGATCAGTGTACAAATGATTTCATCACCCAGGTTGTGAGCATAGTACTCAATAGGTAGGTTTTCTTTGTACCCTCACCCTCCTCCCACATCCCCAAATATGCCCCAATGTCTAATGTTTCCATCTTTGTGCCCATGTGTACTCAAGCTAAACAGCTTCCTCTTATAAGTGAGAATATGCAGCACTTGGTTTTCTGCTCCTATACTAGTTCACTTAGGATAATAGTCACCGGGTGCATTTGTGTTTGCTGCAAAGGACATGATTTTGTTTATTTTTATGGCTACATAATATTCCATGGTGTACAGATACCACATTTTCTTCATTCACTACACCATTGATGGGCAGTTAAGTTGACTCCATGTCTTTGCTGTTGTGAATAGTGCTGTGATGAACATACAACTGTATGGGTCTTTTTGGTAAAATGATATACATTCCTTGGGTTATATACCCATTAATGGCACTGTTGGGTCAAATAGTCATTCTGTTTTAATTTCCTTGAGAAATGTCTACTCTGCTTTCCACAGAAACCGAACTAATTTACATTCCCACCAACAGTGTGTAAGCATTCCCTGTTTGCCACAGCATCACCAAGATGTTTTATTCTTTGACTTTTTTTTTTTTTTTTTTGAGACTAAATCAAGAAGTAATTAAAACTCTAAATAGACCAATAATGGGTATGGAGGTTGAATCAGTAATGGAAAACAATCTTCCAAGGGAAGTCTAGATTTTGATAGTTTTGCTGGTGCATAGTGTCACTCAGTTGCCCAGGCTGGAGTGCAGTGGCACTATCTAGGCTCACTTCAAGCTCCACCTCCCAGGTTCAGGCCATTCTCCTGCCTCAGCCTCCCCAGGAGCTGGGACTACAGGGGCCCATCACCACGACCGGCTATTTTTTTTTTTTTTTTTTTTTTTTTTTTTTAGTAGAGACCGGGTTTCACCGTGTTAGCCAGATTGGTCTCGATCTCCTGACCTCGTGATCTGCCCGCCTTAGTGTCCCAAAGTGCTGGGATTAGAGGCATGAGCCACTGTGCCCAGTCCTATTTTTTGACTTTTTAATAATAGCAATTCTGACTGGTATATGGTATCTTATTGAGGGTTTGACTGAATTTTTCTAATGATTAGTAATGTTGACTATGTTTTCGTTCACTTGTTGGCCATCTGTATGTCTTCTTTAAAAAAATATCTACTTACGCCCGTTGCCCATTTTTTAAAGGAATTGTTTGTTTTTTGTTTGTTGATTTAGTTAAGTTACATACAGATTCGGGTCATTAGACCTTTGCTGGATGCATACTTTGCAAATATTTCCTCCCATTCTGTAGGTTGTCTGTTTACTCTGTTGACAGTTTCTTTGGTTTTGCAGAAGCTTTCTAGTTTAATTAGTTCCCACTTTTCCATTTTTATTTTTGTTGTAATTGCTTTTGGAGACTGTCATAAAATCTTTTTCAAGGCTTAGATCCAGAATGGTATTTCCTGGTTGTTTTTTCTTTTTTTTTTTTTTTTTTTTTTTTGAGACAGAGTCTCGCTCTGTCGCTCAGGCTGGAGTACAGAGGCCAGATCTCAGTTCACTGTAAGCTCCGCCTCCCGGGTTTATGCCATTCTCCTGCCTCAGCCTCTGGAGTAGCTGGGACTACAGGCACCCGCCACCATGCCCGGCTAGTTTTTTGTATTTTTTTTAGTAGAGACAGGGTTTCACCGTGTTAGCCAGGATGGTCTCGATCTCTTGACCTCGCGATCCGCCCGTCTGGGCCTCCAAAAGTGCTGGGATTACAGGCTTGAGCCACTGCGCCTGGCCTGTTTCCTGGTTTTCTTCTAGAGTTTGTATAGTTTTAGATCTTACATTTAAGTCTTTAATTTATCTTGAGTTGATTTTTATGTATAATGATAGGAAGGGATCCAGTTTCAATCTTCGGCATATGGGTAACTAGTTTTCCCAGCACCATTTCTTGAATAGTGAGTCTTTTGCCCATTGCTGGTTTTTGTCAGGTTTGTTTAAGATCAGATAGATGTAAGTGTGCAGCCTTATTTCTGGGTTTTCTATGTTATTTTATTGGTCTGTGTGTTTGTTTTTGTAGCAGAATCATGCTGTTTTGGTTAATGTAGTCTTGTAGTATAGTTTGAAGTCAGGTAGTGTGATGCCTCTGGCTTTGTTCTGTTCTTTTGCCTAGGATCGCTTTGGCTATTATGGCTTTTTTTGGTTCAATATAAATTTTAGCACAGTTTATTTTTTTTCTAATTCTGTGAAAAATGACATTGGTTGTTTGATAAAATAGCACTTAATCTGTAAATTGCTTTGGCCATTTTAACAATATTGATTATTTCTATCCATGAGCGTGGAATGCTTTTTTTATTTTATTGTTATTGTTATTGTTATTATTTTTTACAGAGTGTTGTTCTGTCACCCAGGCTGGACGTAGTGATCTGATCTTGGCTCACTGCAACCTCTGCCTCCCAGGTTCAAGTGATTCTCTTGCCTCAGCCTCCCGAATAACTATGATTATGGGTGCCATCACACCTGGCTGATTTTTGCATTTCTCGTAGAGATGGGATGTCATCATGTTGGCCAGGTTGATGTTGAATTCCTGACCTCAAGGGATCCTCCCACCTCAGCCTCCCAAAGTGCTGGGATTATAGGCATGAGCCACTGTGCCTGGAGGGCTTTTAAAATTTTATTTGTGTTATCTCTGATTTCTTTCAGCAGTGTTGTTTAATTCTGATTGTAGAAATTTTTCACTTCCCTGAGTAGCTATATTCCCAGGTATGTTTTTCGTAACTATTGTGAATACGATTGTGTGCCTGATTTAGTTCTCAGCTTGGATGTTATTGTTGAGTTGAAATGTTACTGATTTTTGCACATTTATTTTGTTCCTGAAATGCTGAAATTGTTTATCAATTTTAGCAGCCTTTGGTGCAGAGACTTGTGGTGTTCTAGCTATAAAATAATATTGCCGCCAGGCACGGTGACTCATGCCTGTAATCCCAGCACTTTGGATGTCCAAAGCAGGTGGATCCCTCAAGTCAAGTGTTTGAGTCCAGCCTGGCCAAAATGGTAAAACCCTGTCTCTACTAAAAATACAAAAATTATCCGGGCCTGGTGGTGGGTGCCTATGATCCCAGCTACTCAGGAGGCTGAGGCAGGAGAATACCTTGAACCTGGGGGGCGGAGGTTGCAGTGAGCTGAGATTGCACCGCTACACTCCAGCCAGGGTGACAGAGTGAAACTCTGTCTAAAAAAAAAGAAAATCATATTGCCTGTGAAGAGAGAGAGTTTGATTTCTGCCCTTTCTATTTGCACGATTTTTATTTCTTTTCCTTGCCTGATGATTTTGGCTAGGACTTTTATATGATTTGGATCTGTGTCCCTGCTGAAATCTCATGTCAAATTGGAATCCCCAGTGTTGGAGGTGGGGTCTGGTGAGAGTGGCTCCTTCCTGAACTGTTTAGCCCCATCCCCTTGGTGCTGTTCTTGTGATAGTGAGTGAGCGAGTTATTGTGAGATCTGATTGTTTAAAAGCACATAGCACCTTCCCGCTCTCTCTCTCTCTTCCACTCTGACCATGTGAGGTGTCTTGATCTCCTTTGCCTTCCATCATGATCATAACTTTCCTGAGGCTTCCCCCAAATCTGATGCCACCGTGCTTCCTATACATCATGCAGAACCATGAGCCACTTAAACCTCTCCTTTACAAACTACCCAGTTTCAGGTATTTCTTTATAGCAGTGTGAGAACAACCTAATATAGAAAATTGGTACTGAGGAGTGGGGCATTGCTATAAAGATACCTGAAAACGTGGAAGCAGCTTTGGAACTGGTTAATGGGCAAAAATTGGAACAGTTTGGATGAATATTTGGAACTTCCTAGAGACTTGTTGGATGATTGTGACCAAAATGCTGATAGTGATATGGAGAGTAAAATCCAAGCTGAGGAGGTCCCAGATGGAAATGAGAAACTTATTAAAAATTGGAGTAAAGGTCACTTATGTTATGCTCGATCAAATAGGTTGGCTGCATTGTGTCCCTGCTCTAGGGATCTGTGGAGCTTTGAACTTGAGAGATTATTTAGGATATCAAGTAGAAGAAAATTCTAAACAGCAGTGTTCAAAACTGACCTTGCAACTTTTAACAACCTATGCTCATATGCAGGATCAAACAAATTACCTAAAACTAGAACTTATATTTAAAAGGAAGCAGAGCTTAAGAGTTTGGAAAATTTGCAGCATGGCCATATGGTAGAAAAGAAAATCCCATTTTCATGGGAGGAATTCAAATGGCTACAGAAATTTGCATAACTAAAAGGAAGGCAAGTACTAATGCTAAGACAATAGGGAAAAGACCTCAAAGGCATTTCAGAGACCTTCCTGGCAGCACCTCCCATCACAGGTCTGGAAGCCTAGGAGAGAAGAATGGTTTTCTGGATGAGGCCCAGAACTCTGATGCCCTGAGCGGCCTCAAGACACTGATCCCTGCAAACTGGCCACTCTAGCTTCAGCTGTGGCTCAAAGGAGTCCAGGTACAGCTTAGAGTGCTGCTCCAGAGGGTGCAAGCCATAAGCCTTGATGGCTCCCATGTGGTGTCCAGCCTGCAGGTACACAGAGTGCAAGAGTTGAGGCTTGGAAGCCTCCACCTAAATTTCAGAGGATGTACTGAAAAACCTAGATGTCCAGACAGAAGCTTGCTGTAGGGGCAGAACTCTCACAGACAACCTCTAGTAGAAGAGTGTGGAGGGAAAATGTGGGGTTGGACTTCCCACACAGAATCCCCACTGGGACACTGCCTACAGGAATTGTGAGAAGAGGGCGACTGTCCTCCAGCCCCCAGAATGGTAAATCCACCAGCAACTTACACACTTTGCCTGGAAAAGACGCAGGCACTCAATACTCGCCCCTAAGAGAAGCTGTGGGCACCAAACCATGCAAAGCCACAAGGGTGAAGCTATCCAAGTCCGTGGGAGCCCACACCTTACACCAAGGTGTCCTAGATGTGGCACAAGCAGTCAAAGGAGATTATTTTGGAACTTTAATATTTAATGACCTCCCTGCTGGGTTTAGACTTGTACAAGGCCTGTAGCCCTTTTGGTTTGGCCAATTTATCCCTTTTGAAATAAGAATGTTTACCCAATGCTTGTACCTTCATTCTGTCTTAAAAGTAACTAATTTGTTTGTTATTTTATAGGCTCATAGTTGGAAGGAAGTAGCCTGTCTTAGATGAGACTTTGGACTTTGGACTTTTGAGTTAATGCTCATGCCTGTAATCCCAGCACTTTGGGAGGCTGAGGTGGTTGTATCACCTGAGGTCAGGAGTTCAAGATCAGCCTGATCAACATGGAGAAATCCCATCTCTACTAAAAAAAAAAAAAAAAAAAAAAAAAAATTGCCAGGCATTGTGGTACATACCTGTAATCCCAGCTACTCAGGAGACTGAGGCAGGAGAATCACTTGAACCTGGGAGGCAGAGGTTACAGTGAGCTAAGATAATGCCATTGTACTCCAGCCTGGGCAACAAGAGTAAAACTGCGTCTCAAAAAAAAAAAAAAATTGGGGGGGACTGTTGAGAAGGCATGATTGTCTTTTGCAATGTGACAAGGAGAGGAAATTTGAGATTCTACCCTATGGGTGGAATAATAGTTTGGATCCGTGTCCCTGCTCAAATCTCATGTTAAATTGTAATCCCCACTGTTGGAGATGGGGCCTTGTGGGAGGTGATTGAATCACAGGCGTGTATCCTCCATGAATGGTTTAGCACCATCCTGTTGGCTCTTTCCTTGTTATAGTGACTGAGTTATTGTGACATCTGTTTGTTTAAAAGTGTATTGCACCTCCATCCTCTCTTCCTATTGCTCCAGCCATGTGAAGTGCCTCATTTCCGTTTTCCTTCCACCATGATTGTAATTTCCCTGAGGCCTCCCTAGAAGCTGATGCTGCCTTGCTTCCTGTACAGCCTGCTCAACCTTGAGCTAACTAAACCTCTTTTCTTTACAAATTAGTCAGTCTCAGGTATTTCTTATAGTAGTTTGAGAATGGACTAATACAGTTCCATGTTGAATAGGGGTAGTGGGAGTAAGCATCCTTGTTTTGTTTCAGTTCTCAAGAGAAATGCTTTCAGCTTTTGCCTCCTAAGTATGGTGTTGGCTTATCATAGAAGGCCTTAATTATTTTGAAGTATGTTAATTTCATTCCTAATTTGTCGAGGGTTTTTAACATGAAAGGATGTTGAATTTCAGCACAAGTCTTTTCTGTGTCTATTGAGATAATCATGTATTTTTTCTTTTTACTTCTGCTTATGTGATTTATTGAGTTGCATATTCTGAACCAACCTTGCATCTCAAAATAAAGTGTATTTCATCACAGTGGATTCATCATGGCTTTTTGAAAAAAACTTTGATGGGTACATATAAGTGCATGTATTTATAGGGTACATGATATTTTGGTACGGGTATGGAAAATGTAATAACCACAACATGGAAAATTGGGTATCCATTCCCACAATCATTTATCTTTCCTGTTACAAACAATCCAATTATACTACTTTAGTTATATCAAAATGTACAATTAAATTATTATTGACTGTCGCCTCCCTGTTGTACTATCAAATAATATGTCTTATTCATTCTACTTTTTTGTACCCATTAAACATCTCTACCTACTCCCCACCCACCTATACCCTTCCTAGGCTCTAATGATCAACGTTATAGTCTCTCTTTCTAGGAGTTCAATTATTTTCATTATCAGATCTCACAAACAAATGAGAATATGTGATGTTTGCCTTTCTGTGTCTGGCTTATTTTATTTAATATAATGACCTTCCATTTCATCTATGTTGTTGCAAATTACAGAATCTCATTTTATTTTTTTTATGGCTAAATAGCTCCATTGTGTTTAAGTATTACATTTTCTTTATCCATTTGTCTGTTGATGGACACTTAGGTTGCTTACAAGTCTTGGCTATTGTAAACAGTGCTTTGATATATTAATTTTCTTTCTTTTGAATATGTACTTAGTAGTGGGATTCCTGGATCATATTACAACTCTATTTTTAGGTTTTGAGGAACATACAAACTGTTTTCTATAGTGGTTCTACTAATTTACATTCCCACCAACAGTATACAAGGATATCCTTTGCTCCACATTCTTGCCAGTATTTGTTATTGCCTCACTTGGATAAAAGCCATGGTAACTGAGTTGAAATGATAAATTATTATAGTTTTGATTTGCATTTCTCTGATGATTAGTGATTTTGACCACTTTTTCATGTGTCTGTTTGCCATTTGTCTTATTCTGAGAAATGTCTATTCAAACATTTTTCCTGTTTTCTGATCAGATTATTAGATTTTTGCCCTACAGAGCTATTGTTACTTCTTATATATTCTTTTTACTAAGCTCTTGTCAGATGAGTCATTTACAAATATTCTCTTGCATTCTGTAGTTTGTCTCTTCACTTTGTTGACTGTTTCCTTTGCTGTGTGAAAGTGTTTTCATTTGAGTATTCAAATTTGTCCATTTTTGCTTTGGCTATCTGTGCTTGTGGCATATTGCCCCCAAAAATTTTTGCCCAGACCTATATCTTGGCAAGGTTTCCTATTTTCTTGTAGTAGTTTCATAGGTTGATGTCTTACATTTAAGTCTTTAATACATTTTGATTTGATTTTTGTATAAAATGAGGGATAAAGATCAAGTTTTATTCTTCTTTATATGAATATTCAGTTTTCCCAGCACCATTTACTATGTTCTTGCACCTTTGTCAAAAATGAGTTCAGTGTAGGTGTCTGGCTTTGTTTCTGGGTTTTCTGTTATGTTCCATTGACCTATGTGTCTGTTTCTATGCCAGTACATGCCATTTTGATTACTATAGCTAAGTAGTATAATTTGAGGTCAGGTAATGTGACTCCTCACATGTACTGATTTGTAGATGTTGAACCATCCTTGCATTTCTGGGATAAATACCAGATCGTTATGATGAATGATCTTTTTAATGTACTGTTGAATTCGGTTTGTTAATGGTTTACTGAGGCTTTTCACCTCAATATTCATCAGATAACTTTGATTGTAGTTTTCTTATTGTATGTGGTTTTTATTTTGATGTCAGGGTAATACTGGCCTCATATAATGAGTTTGGAAGTATTTCCTCTTTATTTTTCAAAATAGTTTGAGCAGAAATGGTATTCATTCTTTAAAAGTTTCACAGAATTCAGCAGTGAAGCCATTTGGTGCTGTACTTTTCTTACAGGGTGATTTTTATTATTACTTCAATCTTGCTACTTGTTATTGGTCTATTCAGGTTTTGGATTTTTTCATGGTTCAATCTTGGTAGGTTGTATGTGTCTAACAATTTTTTAATTTATTCTAGATTTTCCAATGTATTGGTGTATAGTTGCTCATAGTGGCCAGTAATTTTCCTTTAAATTGCTGAACTATCAGTTGTGATGTTTTATTTTTCAGCTCTGATTTTACTTGGGTCTTTTCTCTTTTTTTCTTAGTCTTGCTAAAGGTTTGTCAATTTTGTTTAACTTAAAAAAAATCAACATTTTGTTTCATAGATCTTCATATCATGTTCTTTATTTCAAATTCGTTTATTTCTGCACTGATTATTATTATTATTTCCTTTTGCCTACTAATTTTGGGTTTCATTTGCTCCTGTTTATCTAATTATTTAAGATGCATCATTAGATTATTTATTTGCAGCTTTTTTTAAGGTAGGCATTTACAGCTATAACTTTTCCTCTTTCCATGGCCTTCCCTGTATCCCATAGACTTTGGGATTATGGATTAGCTTTCTGGTATACTATTGGGTTCAGCTTGCAAGTATTTTTGTTGAGGATTTTTGTGTCTATGTACATCAGGAGTATTGGCTGAAAGTTTTCTCTTTTCTGTCTCTGCCAGGTTTTGGTATTAAAAAAAGAAAGGTTCTCAGAGATCTATGAAGAGACTTAAATCACCAACAATAATAGCAGGAGACTTCAGCATTCTACTGGCAGTAGTAGATCATTGACGCATATAACTAACAGCTTTTCAGTACATAAACTCAACTCTTGTCCAAATGGACCTAAGAGACATCTGCAGAACACTGTACCCAACAACAATAGAATATACAGTTTTATTATCTGCACACAGCACGTATTCTAAGATCAGCCACACACTTGGCCATAAGACAAATTATCAAGAAAATTCAAAAAAATAAAATCGTATCAACTACATTCTTGGACAATAGCACAAAAATCATATAAATCAATGCTAAGAAAATTGCTCAAAACCATACAATTACATGGAAATTAAACAACCTGCTTCTGAATGGCTTCTGGATAAATAAAGACATTAAGGCAGAAATCAAGAAATTATTTGAAACTAATGATAATAAAGATACAACATGCCAGAATCTCTGGGACACGGCTTAAACAGTGTTAAGAGAAAAGTTTATAGCAGTATATGCCTATATCAAAAAGTTTGAAAGATCTCAAATTAAAACCTAACATCACAAGAATGGAGGAGCTTGAAAAACAGGAGCAAAACTACCAGAAAACTAACAGAAGAAAATAACTAACCGAAATCAGAGTTGAATGAAATTGAGATGCAAAAATCCATCCAAAAGATGAATGAAACCATAAGTTGGTTCTTTGAAAGAATAAACAAGTTAGATAGACCTTTAACTAGAGGAATAAAGACAAAACAGAGAAGATCGAAATAAACATAATCAGAAATGACAAAGATGACATTACTACTAACCACAAAGAAATACAAAAAAAAATCCTCAGAGACTATTCAAATTATCTCCATGCACACAAACTAGACAACACAGAAGAAATGAATAAATTCCTGGCAATACACAAGCTCCCAAGACTGAAACAGGAAGAAATTGAAATCCTGGCCAAACCAATAATGAATTTCAAAACTGGATCAACAATAAAAAGCCTCCCAACTAAAGAGCCCTGGAAGACACAGAGTCACAGTTGTATTCTACCAGACATACAAAGAAGAGCTGGTAACAATCCTACTGAAATTATTCCAAAAAAAAAAAAAAAGAATGAGGGACTTCTCTCTAACACATTTTACTAGGACAGCAGCATTCTGATACTAAAACGTAAATTATAAAATGAGAACCTTTGTATTTGCTGCATTAATATACTATTTATTTTTTTTAAATTTATTTATTATTATTATACTTTAAGTTGTAGGGTACATGTGCATAACGTGCAGGTTTGTTACATATGTATACTTGTGCCATGTTGCTGTGCTGCACCCATCAACTCGTCATTTACATCAGGTATAACTCCCAATGCAATCCCTCCCCCCGCCCCCCTCCCCATGATAGGCCCCGGTGTGTGATGTTCCCCTTCCTGAGTCCAAGTGATCTCATTGTTCAGTTCCCAACTATGAGTGAGAACATGCGGTGTTTGGTTTTCTGTTCTTGTGATAGTTTGCTAAGAATGATGGATTCCAGCTGCATCCAAGTCCCTACAAAGGACTCAAACTCATCCTTTTTTATGGCTGCATAGTATTCCATGGTGTATATGTGCCACATTTTCTTAATCCAATCCGTCACTGATGGACATTTGGGTTGATTCCAAGTCTTTGCTATTGTGAATAGTGCTGCAATAAACATACGTGTGCATGTGTCTTTATAGCAGCATAATTTATAATCCTTTGGGTATATACCCAGTAATGGGATGGCTGGGTCATATGGTACATCTAGTTCTAGATCCTTGAGGAATCGCCATACTGTTTTCCATAATGGTTGAACTAGTTTACAATCCCACCAACAGTGTAAAAGTGTTCCTATTTCTCCACATCCTCTCCAGCACCTGTTGTTTCCTGACTTTTTAATGATTGCCATTCTAACTGGTGTGAGATGGTATCTCATTGTGGTTTAATATACTATCTATGCCTAGAAAGCTTCCAGAAACACCATATGCACTTAATAAACATGTGAAAATGAATGAATAGGCCGGGCGCGGTGGCTCAAGCCTGTAATCCCAGCACTTTGGGAGGCCGAGACGGGCGGATCACGAGGTCAGGAGATCGAGACCATCCTTGCTAACAACGTGAAACCCCATCTCTACTAAAAAATACAAAAAACAACTAGCCGGGCGAGGTGGCGGGCGCCTGTAGTCCCAGCTACTCGGGAGGCTGAGGCAGGAGAATGGCGTAAACCCGGGAGGTGGAGCTTGCAGTGAGCTGAGATCCAGCCACTGCACCCCAGCCTGGGCGACAGAGCGAGACTCCCTCTCAAAAAAAAAAAAAAAAAAAAAAAAAAAAAAAGAAAATGCATGAATAAAAATGATGGTTCACCACTTTCTCCCTTGCCTTCCTCTTTCAGAAGAACTAAAAAATGAATATTCACTTTTCCTAGCTACATTTCTGTGTGGTATAAGTTTATTATGTCTCTTGTCAGTGAGATAGGAATGGATGTTTTGTAGGAAGGGATTCTTTCCCAAATAAAAGGTAAATTTCTTACAAAATTTCTTACAAAAAAGGACATGTAATTTATGACTTTTTTCTTGACTAGAATGAGAATGTGAAATATGGACACTAAGCAATTACCTTTTGATTTTAAAGATACAAAAACACATCAAGGATGAAGGAAAAGCAAGAGAAAAAGTCGAAATTGTTGATGATATCTTTCAGCAGCTGTCATAGCCTTTGACTATCTACCCCTGAACTTCCCACAGGTAAAATATAAAACCCCAAGTGGGGTTTAAACTGCACTTAAATTGCAGTTGACTGCTTTCACTATGTTTTAAACACATTACTAATAGAAATAGAAAGTAAAGCCTCAATAAGAGTCAAGACAAGATAGAGCATATTATTAAATAAACCTTTCTTTCATGGGCTCTCACTGCCCTTTCAAAGCTAGTCCTTTTGTTGTGCTTCCTTCTAGGCATATGACATTTTGTCCAGAGAAACCCAAAGGTCTACATTTTATTCTGTACTCCTTAGCAGGAATACATACCTGACTGCTATTGTTTTCTAACTCCTGATCTATGTAGTTACTTTTTAAAAATCTAATGATTTCATTCATGACAGTGAATTATGAGCAATAATTATTAACCCCTTCATAACGTCATGGGCATTTGTAGTTTAGTAGGGAAATAGTCAATTGCCAGGAATGCATAGGTAGTTACATCACTGAACATTTATAGGAAAAGTCACAAAGGAAGATATTTGGGGGAAGAGTGTCACTAAAATGAAACTAAGGACTTTGACCCATTCTCTCTATTCTCAAAACTATGATTACTATTTTCATGCCCATGGAAAGAGGAGCTACCCACTTTTTTAAGTTAAGAAAAGTGCACACCTGTATCAGTATATTTCAAGCTATACTATTAAGAAAATTTAGGATTTTGCAACAGTTAATTCCATAGGAGGTCAGGGCTGTGAGTTGAGAGAGATACTGATCATATTGCATGTCAACACAGAAGGAGAAAAGTTTATTTTTAATTTCTGTATATGTGTAACATATCAAATGAAATGAAGTACATATACAACAGTCCTCTCTTATCAGTGGGTTCCAGAAACCACAAATAGTACCAAACCTTATATACATCGTTTTTTTTAAATCTAATAACTGAGAGTTATTAGATTAATAACTAAGTAACTAATGGGTTGATAGTGCATATAGTAAGGATATGTTGGAAAAAGAAATGATTCATGCTCTGAGCAGGACAGAGTGCAATAACAGAAATTTTTATCAGCTGCTCAGAATGGCACACAATTTAAAGCTTATGAATTGTTTATGTCTTTAATTTCCATTTAATATTTTTAACCACAGTTGACCTCAGGCAACTGAAACTGAGGAAAGCAAAACTGCAGATTAGGAGTACTGTTATATGTAAGAATTTATTTAAAAATCCTAAAGATAAAAATAGCTTTGTGCTCACAAAGACAAACCTGTTACTGCTCATGTAGTGTAGTTTTAGGTATTCTTTTGAAGTAATATTTAAAAATTACAACGAACAATAATGGTAATGAAACAAAATGCATATAGGCAGTAAAACTCTTATTATTATGTAAGGAAAGTCATATATTAAAGTTAAAACACAACTGACAGGTGACACTGTTCCTTCTCAGATAATCCTAACCAAAAAAGTTGATAATATAAAAATTTTCCCTTAAAATTATATAGTGAAAAGAGCTTGGGCTTTGGAATCAAATAGGCATGACTCAAATCCCTGATTATTGTCTTAGTAATTGTGGTTTCAGACATGCTACTCTGTATGACTCCAGTTCATCACCTATCAATTGGGAATCACTGTACCCACCTTGTAGGGCTGTGTGATTATTAAATGATACAATAATCATAAATGCTTTATAACATTTATGTTCTTTCTGAACCTGCAGGCTGGGAATAGGGAATCAGCCCATTACCGGTATCATTGTTCTCTATTGATTATTTCTATTGACAGGAATGGCCTAAAGCTCAGAGTGTGGTCCCATGACACCTTGAAGGTCCTTAAAAGCCTTTATGTAGGTCCAAAAGGTTCTGCATTTTTCCATTGCATTATCTGAGTGAGGCCAGATTTTCTTTATACAATTCAACCAAAACAGTATATTGCAACAGAATGGGGAAGTACATGTCAAAATTCATGTGTGTTACTATCAAATTAGATAATAAAGGTACTTGCAAAAATGTAAAACAATACCACTGTTTTCACCAATTTATTGTTTCTGTTTTGTGAAATATTATTTTTACATGACATATGTTAAAAGCACTAATATACACATTTATTATCATTTAAAAATAAATATTTAAATTTGTCCATTTTAATTTCTAACACCAAAATATTAATATATTTAACCTACATAAGCAAAAACATTTTGAGAGCATTCAATAATTTTTAAAAATATAAAGGAAACGAAAATGAGAACTGCACACATAAAGTGCTACGTTTTTACCATTCTCTACAACCATGAAAGTTTAGGCTGTGATCTCTACTTTAAGAAAAAAAAAAATCCATATATATATATGTAAAAAACAGATATTTATTATCTGTCAATATTTTATGTCTATCTATAATATATGTGATATGATAACAAATCTTGAGTTTATTTTGCAAGCCAATATTCAATTTATTTGAATTCTGTGTTTTATCATCTGAAATGGCTTTGTTACATAATCCCAAAGACAAATTATATGAACTTGATTATCTTACAGTACATTAGAATTAGGCAAGATAACCATGAAAATACATAGGTACTTGCTATCTATGTCTTAGAATGTTCTGGAGTTAAACATTGATAGTCTTGAGCACCAATCAATTATGAAAAAGTTTGCATATGAAAATACAAAATGTACCGTGAAAAATTAAGGGTAAGATTGTACACAATCACAGTGTAAATGTTTGTAACAAATACTACTGTATTAATACCAAAAGCACAGAGAAGTAAACACTTATCAGCACAAGGGAAAAATGATATTCTAAAATAGTGTTCTCCTTGAGTAATATGGCAAGTAGGTCTAAAATTGTAACTTGACTAGAAAAAAATTGAGTTTCATTAGCAAGTAGTTTCAGCTTGCCAGGAGATAACATTATTCTTGTGTTATTTTTACTCAAAAAAAGTGTGTAATACAAATTAATTAACTTAGATAGATGATCAATGTATACATTTTCTTTCTATTCATTTTGATTGATTTGATTTAATTGTAAGCAAAACAAAATAACCAAACTCATTTAAACCAAAATTTAATTGTAAGCAAAACAAAATAAACAAACTCATTTAGACTAAGATGATGGTACCTTAAAATTACCAAATTCTTCCTAAGGCCACTGGCCTATATAATCTCCATTTTCCCTCAGATACTTCACTTAGACTTTCTTCACTACCTTGCTCTGAGCCACAGGAGATTGAATTATAGGTTTCCTCACCCCCGATGTCCTAACTCCTCCATCCCCAGTTTGAGCTTGGAGACAGCAGTAGAAAATTGATGAGCTGCAGAGAAAGCGAGAATTTTTTTTTCCTCTCTTTTTTGCCAGGATGCAGTTTGGACAGGGGTTGCTTTCTTCCACGTAGAGGAAACTTCCACCTCTGCTGCTCACTCCAGGTGCCAGATTTCATGTTTCTATGCTGCATTGCTCCTTTGGGTGAACAAGCAGTAAAAGGGGTGAAGGTATACAGCATCTGCCAACATAACACTGCTTATTTTGGCGTCCTTAAGTCCAACCTTCATGTCTAAGAATAGATCTTGTGTTATAAACCTTCATTAGACTCCCCTGAATTAACATTTTGGGTATATCCTGCTGAGTGGTACAGCTGTTGTTTCAGAATGTTCCACACTCCAGTGTGATTTTTGGATACCATGGGAAGAAGTTTTCCATCTATAGGGTTGCTATTTGGAAAACTGAACTGTTCATGAAAGCTCATTATGTGCCTAATTTATTCCCACTGTCAAGAAGGAGGCAATATTTATTGAACTAACCAATCAACTCAATAAGACTAGTTGATATTTATTATCATTTCAATTTTATCCATAATCCAGAGCAAAACTTCTGTTGAGTTTTAAGTTTTCCTATGGTTCAAAAAATTAGATATATGCAGTGTGGAAACCACCTTAAGCAAATTAGTTATTAAATAGTGAATGCTAACTCATTTAATAGGTGTTTCTACTAAATAGAGAGGTGAAATGACAAGATGGTTGTCCTTTGATGATTCAAGTGGCATCTCTAAAAACTGAATAAGGCATAGTATTAAATACTGTTCAAGTTTTTTCAAAAAACTAACAATAATATTCAAGTGTTTTACATATATTGACTCATTTTAGCTTCTTAAAATCTCTGTGAGCTTAGTTCTAATTTTTCTCTAACTTTTAGGCAAAGATTTGGTCACAGAAAGATTAAATAACATGCCCCCAGTCACACAGTTTTCTTTCTATTCATTTTGATTGATTATAGAAATTTCCATAACACAGACAGATTCAATAACATGTCCCAAATCACACAGTATATGGCTGAACTAAAAATAGAACAAGAGTTAAAAGCAGTTAAATTGGTCTTTGCAGGTGTCATTTTCTTTATATCGTTTAATGAATTAATAAATTTCCAGAGAGATTAAGAAATTGACCTTGAGGGTAAAAACTAAAACTCTACGACTTACAAAAGTAAATTTTATTTTTACTCAATTACATTTCAGTTGTAATTTTACTAGGATGTTATTTTAAATGGGTTTTTTACTATTTTGTTTTGTTTTATGAGAACAAGAAAATAATTACCCGTGCAACCATATCACAATTAAAGAAAAACAAAGGAACAAATTAAAAGAATTGCATAACACCTAAGAAACAGCTACATCACTGGCATTTCTAGCTCACCCTTTCTCCATTGCTGTCTCTGTTTAATCAGAAAATATTCATTAAATGATTGAGGTGTATCTGGCACTGTGCCTATGCTGGCATGATACAGTGAACAACATAAATGCTCATCCCGACTCTCATGGACATTTCACCAGAAAGACAAAGTCAACAAAATAATTACCTCTGTCATGATCATCCTGCAGGAGAGACTTCAGATAATATGAAGGTAAATTTTCTAAATCAAGACAAGGAAGAAGCATTTTTCTGAGATGAACCTAGATCTGAAGGAAGAGAACTTCTTGTCTGGATCGAGGTGGGATGGGTACAGAGAAAGAACAGTCTAACGACAGGGAAGACTAGAGCAAGGGAAGTTTGGGGGAGGAGGAGCTCAGATCTTTCTGAGAAGTAAAAATATCACCGTTGTTTCTGAAATGCAGAAACTTCTAAATACCGAGGCCTAGATGCTATGGTTGTAGAAGGAGAGTAGCTTATATTGTCTCCATTTAGTTTAGAAGGCAGAAACTTTGAAATACTCCCTTCAAGGGTAGTGTCTAAAGTCAAGGCCATAGACCCAGTTATTCATTTTTCATAGTCTCCCATTCTAGAGGGAGAATGAAAAAGAGAACTGAGTGAAGGTGAAAATCACATGGCAAATTCATCTTGAAAACATCTCTGAAAGAATTGTCTCAAAAAATTTTTTCTAAAGAATCTTATCGATGGAAAAAAATGAGTAACAAATGGAGACTGGGGTACATTTGGCATAAAATTCTAGTAGGGTTATGAAAGCTTCAGTTTAATGAGTATCTGTTAGGCATTTTACGTATGTGATATTTAATCTTTATAAGAACCTTACAGTACTGGCACCATTATCTATCTCTTATAGATGAGGAAACTAAGAAGTCAAATAACTTGCCCAAGCCTCACACCTATAAGCAGCAATCAATGCCGGTATTAGAAACAGAGTCATTGTGGCTCCAAAAGTTCTTACTTTTTCCACTTTATTTATTTTCAATGAGAATTGTTTCTTTTAACACAAATGTAACATGCGGATGACCCAAAAAGGATAGGAATTGTGTATTAAAGATCTAAGATATATAGAAATGTAACAAATATAAATTACCTTAGATTCTTCCTTCACTGGATTTAAAAAATTTACCTAAGATGTATTGTTTAAGGGGATGTTTCTCATACGAATTTGATAAATTTACTTGTCTATAATGGTTTTATAGGGCAGGATTCTGTCAAGCTCAATGTGCATAGCCTTGACCATCTGCTTTATGGGAATATTCTTGGATTGCTAAAGTTGAATTCAAGTTTTTAGCTTGCACTATATGTCAATTTATTTGTTAAGTGTTACACAGGCTATTTAAATTTGATAACTATACTGTTGAAAACCTAGAAACAGGCACTATAATCCCCATTTTACAACTGTGAATCTGAGGCTTACCAAGATTATACAGCTTTCTTACTATTTTGTTTTAAGTAGCAATTGGAAGAGCCAATATCTCAAAAATATATATTTTTACTTTACAAAGTATATTTAGAATATATTTAGAATATTTTTATGTGGTTGCTACCTGCCAGGGTATATACTAAAGCCTTCACCTCAGATGTCTCAATAAATCACACAGCGTTAGACAGGAATGATAATGAAAATAGTGATGATGATGATGATGATGGCAATGATGATGAGGATGATGATGCAGAGGATGATGACTATGATAATATTCTTTCTATAGGTAAGGAACAGGAGTAAACATCTCCATCTACCACATCCTGCATGTTGAACTTAACAGGCTAAGGTTTGAGGGATCACTTTGAGATGCTAGAAGTCCCAGAATATTCCTTCCGGAAATTGTAAATTTAACACTCTCCAGCCTGGTCATACTTTTAAAATGTTATATTCATGTTTGTGGTTTAAAAGGCAGCTCCAAGCAACAGGGCTACAGGACCTTATTATCATTCGCCTGTGGCAATTAGACTAATGACCTCCATTCTAAGAAGAACTATTGCTTTGGCATCTCCTTTATTTCATTACTCAAGCTTATTTTTTCAGCTGTGATCATATGCTGAGCGGGATATGCATAAATGAAAATCAAAGAACTCTGAATACCATACTATGTATATTGGTTTGAAATCTAACACCTTGGAGACTTCATGGGAAATTACTTCTTGTTTAGAAATATTGTAATGACCTTGGCCCCAAAAGGCTCTTAGATGGCCAATTCAGGCAAGAGCTGATGACACTAAATGAAAAAATAATTACCTGGTTTTGAGCAGTGATAATGAGAAAATATAAATTTAAAAATTGAATTTAAAGTTTTTAGGGTATTACCACAACAGGTATTATAGGATGGCTCTGAAAACTCCTGTGTCAGTTCAACTTTAATGTTGTTTCATTTGATCCAGTCAGACTGTATTTATCTCCACCTCTTTCCCATTGTCTAAGAAGCATCCTTATAGCATAAGCTCACTCTTCCATACCTCTGTCTATATCAGGAAGCACTGTGATAACACATTGGCTCCTCTTCAATTAGTTCACTACTTTCACTTAGCTGCTTATGATTTTTAAAAAGACATACTGTGCCTGTAATCCCAGCACTTAGGGAGGCTGAAGCAGGCAGATCACCAGGTTAAGAGATCGAGACCATTCTGGCTAACGTGGAGAAACTCCGTCTCTACTGAAAATACAAAAATTAGCTGGGCATGGTGATGTATGCCTGTAGACCCAGCTACTCTGGAGGCTGAGGCAGGAGAATCGCTTGAACCCAGGAGGCAGAGGTTTCAGTGAGCCGAGATCACACCACTGCACTCCAGCCTGAATGACAAAGCGAGACTCTGTCTCGAAGAAAAGAAGACATACTGTGAAAAAAAGTGATACAATTAGATTGCTATGCACATATAAAGTGATTAAATTTATATATAGAGAGAATGACGTGGGTATGTGTACAGTATATGTTAAATATAAATAGGGGAAGAAGAATTATCACCACGAAAATATTTAAGCAAAACAAACCCAGAAGAGTTGAGTTTTTCTTTGTTTGCCACTTCTAAAGATTCAAAAAGATATATTTGAATTTTGCAAATGATCTGAAGGAAACAAATCAGTTACTGTGTAGACAGAAAGCTAGCTCTATTCAGATGTGTAAGAATAATAACTTATAATTTATATAAAGCACATTTAATCCTAAATTTGAAGATGAATAAATGAATAAATTGGGACAATGTTAATTTTCCTAACTCATTTAACATATTAGAACATTTATTCTTAATAAGAAATGTGTACCCTCAAGGGTTCATCAAAGAATGATACCCCATAAAGAATTCAAATATGCTGTGCCCGGCTCTCTCCCGCTATTGGAAACCGCTGCTCTTGCTGTTGAAATCATGTCACATTACTCGTCATGTTCAGAGGGCCATCGTTGGAGGATCAAGGGGATTAAGCTTGAAAACTAAATCACATTTGAAAGAAGGAAACACTGTTAGCATCTTCCATAGGTCTTTCGGGATTTTGTTGAAAAAAAGCATTTTGAAATCAAAATGTAATGATATTTATAAGGAGTAATAAAGATTCCTAGAACATTTCACTTCCCTTGAGGACCAGATGAACTTATTCCAGTTACCATCCTCAAGGATAGATCTCTGTTCTGGAGTGAACGAAGATATCATGAAACTCAGTGGGGACAAGAAAAATTGATTTTTATACGGACTTATGTTTAGTATTTATGGGGATCCTGTTGTTATAGTTGTTATCTACCAATTTTTAAATTATTTAAATGATAATGTAACAAATGCTGGTTGCAAAACATTCAAGAATAACAGATTACCCTAAAACTTTCCTTTTTCAGTATTATATCCTACTTTTCATGATAATGTTTTATACATGTATATTAATAAATACAAGAGTGGACAACAATATGAGTTTAAACATATATACATACACATACATTTTAAAATATGATATACTATAGAACTTGTTCTTCAATTTGGTTTTGATTTTTTCTTAAACTTAATACATGACAGGGCTGTTTCTTTATGTCTGCACATATAAAGTTATATTCATTAATCTCAAAATAAATAATATTCCACAATATTAGCATACAATTGGAGGGAGAAAGTATAGTTCTTAAGAGTACTAACTTGAATACTTAGTCAACTGTTGATTCTCAAACCAGCACTAAAATTCATTTTACATTAAAATCCAATCACTTGCTAGCTATATCAATTCAGGCATTTTAAAGTTTTTTGTTTGTTTGTTTTTTGAGACGGAGTCTCGCTCAATTGCCCAGGCTAGAGTGCAGTGGCACGATCTCGGCTCACTGCAAGCTCAGTCTCCCGGATTCAGGCCATTCTCCTGCCTCAGCCTCCCGAGTAGCTGGGGACTAAAGGCGCACACTGCCACACCCGGCTAATTTTTTTGTATGTTTTTAGTAGAGACGGGGTTTCATCGTGTTAGCCAGGATGGTCTCTATCTCCTCACCTTGTGATCCGCCCGTCTCAGCCTCCCATAGTGTCGGGATTACAGGCGTGAGCCACCGCGCCCAACCTTAAAGCTCTTAATCACTAGACTTTTTATCTGTAAGATGGCTATATATATATATATATATATATATATATATGATTGTTTTGAGATTAAATGGTTAATTTGTTCATCAGTGTATTTGACAAATAATTTACTAAGTTCCTACTATGGGCCATACAGATCCAGGTACTTTTGAATCTTCACTTAATAACGTTTTCTTCTCATAGAGCTTATATTCTAGCAAGGGGATATAGAAATTATTTTTATACAGAAAATATAAATAGATATATAAGTTATAGAGAACATTACTATACAAGTGTCAGGCACAATAGGAAAAAAAAATAGACTAGACTAAGAGGCATTAGGACTGTGGTGAATTTTATATCTGCACATATAGTTGAAATAGGTGTTTGAGATGGGCATGCTAGGGAAGGTAATATGCATAATGACTTGAAGGTAGGGAATTTTGAGATCTTGGGGAGAAATGTTTACCGGATGGATGGTACAGACAATGAAAAGTCTTAAGACAGAATAATTGTGCATAAACCCAAGGAACAACAAAGAGGGCAGTTAGACAGAACCCAGTGGGTGAGAGAGAAAGTAGTAGAAGTGTAAGTTATACAAATGAGGATGGGAGGACCAATAATGAAAGTGTTTGTAGGACACTGAAATAACTTGAGAACTATTTTAGGACTCAGATCAGAGGAGGAACATCATTATATACATTGAAAAGACTCCTTTGGCTGCTCTCTGGACTGTATAGCATGTAGGTAGGGAACAAGTATAGAAAGGCAAAAGGAATGAAGAAGCTGCTTCAGTCATCTAGATGAAAATTAATGGCAATGGCGGCTTAGGCCAGGACGTTAGCAGTGGCAGTAGTTGGAAGTCATCGGATTTGGATATAAATTCAAGGTTAGGAAAACAGAATTTGTGGATGAATTGGAAATACCATGTACGAGAAAGAAAGGATTTCAAAGTGACTGTAAATATTTTGGCATTAGTACCTGTAAGAATGGAGTTGTCACTAGTAAAAAACGGGGAAACTCCAGGAGAAACAGGTTTAACAGAGAAAACTGGGAGTTACTTTAGGTTGTGTTAAGTTTGCAAAGGCCACATGACTTTCTGACTTTCAAGTAGAAGTGTAGAGAAACCAACTGTAAAATAACATAATTAAAATAACGTAATTCACCCTTAAAAATGGCTCTATGAGACATTGTCATGTAAACTAATTTTGTTAGATTACAGAACAAGTCCCTAAAGGAGATGATGATGATGTCTCGTGTATATTGAATACTAGGTCAGTTGATATAAAATTTATTATCACATTTCCAGCTTCCAACCTGTGTGTGCATGGCTTAAACAATGATGGACAGGTTACTGAGTGCCAGCAGATATAATGAGTACTCACGCAAAACTGCTTTATTAAGTTTAATCCAATGAAATCCATTATATTTCTATTATGTAAAAGTGATAGCTAAGCCTAGTTCACCAGAAGAACAGAAAAAAAAAGTAATCATGCTTGCCAGTCACTAAGACTCTGGCAGAGCTTTTGTACTCTAATGGAATCCACATGGTTCAAGAAAAAGAATCAGCATGAGCCTGTAATAGCAAAGACCTCTCTTTGAACTCAGTGGCCTTGATGTGACAAATTTTTCACACTGAAGTGTCTGTGAAAAGGTACTCAAGAAAAGAAAAGCAATTCTTGCATTCTCCCCCACTCTGATGAGACTTTTATCAACACTAATTCATTTAAGATGACCAGACACTTTTATACTAAACCAAACGGTCACACCTCATTCTTCACTTTTCTTGATGTAACAGCATCCGTTGGTATATTTGATACTTTTCTGCTTGAAATATTTTCCACATTTTGTATTGGGAGTCTCATTCTCTCTTGGTTAGTGTATATCTCAGTGTCTTTTTCTGATTCCCTATTCTTACCTCCACCATTGCCAAATTGTTTGTCCTGCATTTTCCCCAAAGGCAGTTACATCCTTCTAAATTTCTCCTCCCAAAGCCCCTGAAACTTATCTATGCCTTCTATCATGTATTCAATTTGTAACTATATTTAGCTCAAACTTCCAAATACATTTAGAATTAATCCTCTTCCAATTATACAAAGTGAATAAATCCTAGGAGTCTACCATACAACATAGTGTCTATAGTTAAAAATATATTGTATACTTAAAAATCTGCTAAGAGAATAGATCTTATGTGATCTTATCACAATAACAACAATATATTAAGAGAGTGAAAAAAACTTTTGAAGGTAATGGATATGTTTATGGTATAGACTGTGATGATAGTTTTACCACTCTACACTTATCTCCAAACTCATCAAGTTGTGTAAATTGTACAGCTATTTGTATACTAATCATATCTCAATACCTCAATAAAGTGTTTTTAAAAAGAATCTAGCTATTTCCAATATTTCCACTGCTACTGTGGTTTAAGAAACTACCAGCATTTGGTTAGGCTTGTGTGGCGGACTTCTAAAGGCATTCCCTGCCAGTGCATTTACCTTCTTCTCCATACTCTGTTCCTAACACAGCACCAAAGCACTTCTTTAAAACTGCAAGTTAGATAAATTCATTCCTTTGCAGAAAATCCATCAGCAGTTTCTCATTTAATTCATGAAAGATCCTACATAAATTAGTCTCTAGCTACCCATCTGCCATTATCTCCTATTGCTCCCAGCCTTGTTCATTTATTTTCACCCACACTGGTTCCTCATTTCTGAAACACCGTGAACTATCTCCACATCTGAAGTGCCTCAGAGCATTGGTACTCGCTGTTGTCTCTAACTGAAATGATCTTTTCAGAAAATGCTCTGTGGCTCATTTCCTTCTTCCTTCAATTAACTGCTCATATGTTTTCTTCACAGTGATTCCTTAAGACCCAGTGTAAGGTAACTACCTGCCTCCTAGCCCAGCAGCACCTATGTTCTTAACACTGTTTTTCTCCGTATCTCTTATCTCCTTAAGTAATATCATGTATTTATATATTTAGTAGCTTATCATTGTCTTCCCACCAGAATGTAAATTTCATGACTGAAAAAACAAGAACCTTGTTCCCAATAGGTAATTGTTAAGTGGATAAATTCTTCTTTGAAGTAGTACCTGTGTTTATTTTAATTACTCAACAGGGTATATATCTGTCCTAATTTTCTGCTTAGAGAAAAGTTTCTAAGCCTAATATTAGATTAAATACCCAGTTGGTCAGGTAAGCTATGTTATTTTGGCCCCCCTGCCTATCCCCATGAAACCCAATGCAGTATTATATCTAGTTGAGACTCTTGAAATTTTCATATTATCTTGATTAGTGAAGATTTGAGAATTATATGTTAATGTAAAAAGTCTGGTAGTGTTTTTGAGTATTAAAAACCAGCAGAGACATAAGCATTTCAAATTTTTGTTACATATGTCATTTTATCATCCACATATTTTTCATCATCATTATCATTTTTGTGGTCATAGTTAAAATTTACTCAGGATTCATTGCAAACTACACACTCCTCTCCATCCCTATAACTACATATGGTATCACCTACCTATTTTATTGATTAATTTTCCTAATTTACAGATAATGAAACTGAGATGATTTGGCTCAGGATTTTTGTAACATAAACATTCAACCTGGATGTGATTGATGTTTAACAGGAATTCAAATAATAAACGCTAGCCTACACCATAAGCAGACAGTTATTAAAAGGGAGCCTGCTGTGGTGGATAGCCAATGGCCAACTCCTAGCTTGGCACTTTCTCAGCAGCCTGGGCTAATCCAGTCCCAGCCAAAAGCCCCAAGTGTTAATGATATAATTGTAAATGTTGGCTCACCAAATATCCATTTAGACAGACCCATTGGGAAGCAGCCTCATCATTTCAGTCTTCTAAACACAGAACAGTCTTACCTGATCACCCACTTTATCACTCATTAGCTATTGGCCTGTAAATCAGAAGATTTGGGGACCAGGTGTCACCAGCTAAAATATGCCTCCATTGCATTTGCCTTTCACCTGCTGCTTTTCACGTCCCAAAATACACAGGTGCTAGGTCAATAAGCCCTACCGGAATGCTTAACAGTCAGCAATATCAAGAAAATAGCAAGAGACATCTAAGCTGTGATTGCAAGAGGTGTTCCCTATGAAAGATGAAACGAATCATCGGCATTCCGCAGATCAACTAGGGCTGAGGCTTCTCCTGATGAAAGCAGCCTTGTAATATACAAGGTTAAGTCTCTCTTGCAAAGGAAATAATAACTCACCTTGCCCAATTTGTGGAAGAACAGAAGTGAGAGTCATCTGTCTGATGATAAGGTCAGTGGCTGGCATCATTCTTATACAGCCTCTTTCAAGAAATGTGTAATTGCCAAAAGGGCAAAATCAAATGGACACAGGGAGAAAACCAACAGAAAAAAAAAATATGTTGAAGATATTAGCAGGAACTATCCATAGAAGACTGACATTTTTATAATTGAATACATCATGCTTCTGATAAAAACATGGGGTTTACACAGAGTAATGGTCAAAAGTAACTTTTAATTTTCTTTGGCTTGAAGTCTGATACATTTTGGGGTCTGTGGGACTAAGCAATGATTGTGTAAAATATTTTAAATTTTTAAAAACTTTTTCTCCACTTGCAAATTTGAGCTTCTTCAAAAGGACAAATGCCAAACATCACAATTTCATTGACTCTTTCATGAAATTTACTCACTTTCTTATTTGTAGCTTTGCCTTCATAGAGACATATCTATGTGATGTGATGATTTTTGCATCTTGATGCATTGCATGCTATTAAAACTAGAAATGCCTTTTAAACCCATTACAGTGCAAACTTACATTTCGGTCACAATCAGGAAATAACTGCCTGAAAAGGAAGGGTTTTTTATAGCTTCTTATTAATACCACATTGATCATTGCGATATATGGCCTCATATCACAGGTCAGGGCAAGAAGCCTGCTAAGTGATACCATATTTGCCTAATTCTCACCAAACTGGGCTTGTACACTGGGCCCTGAATTTTAGGAACCTGGTTTTGTTATCCTTCAGTGATACGGCATCTTCACAAAACTAATAAGACTGAAAACCTAGACATCTCAATTTACGAAGTTAAAAAAAATTAATAAAATGTCAAATCAGCTGGACATTTGCATCAGCCTGTTTGGCATATTTTCTCTTTGCAAGAAAATTATGTGGGAATTCAGATTATCAAAAAGCTTACTGATAGACTTAATCCTGACCAGAGGAGTTACTCTTATGTTTCAAATATCAGAGTTCTAGGCTCTAGTAGCCTGATGCAGCCTTTAAGACAAATATACCTGGTTCATGGGCAGGTGAAAAGTCATGCAGCCCAACAGTACAGTTAGTCAGCCTAGCACTGTTGCCTTCAACATTTGGAGTTGCCCTTTCCTATTTTACCTGGACTGACTGCAAGGAAAATGGATGTGCTTCAGTCAAGAGTAGGCTGAGGTAAACTTCTGGAGTAGTATGACACAGCAGGATTGGAGTGCAGGTGCACTATCCCATGCACTATATAATCGCAGTAATGTAACCACGTTATGGGTGGGCTCATCACCTGGCTTTGAGACACTATTTTCTGTGAGTAATATAACCGCACTTCTGACTCTACAAGAGAGCTGCCAGCTGCCTTGCAGGCAGACAAGGGTGGGAAACCAGAAAGCGGCAAGTGCCAGGGAGCACAGTTGCAGACATGGGGGTGGCAGGAGCTGCAGAGTTGTCACTGAGAAGGGCTGCAGCTGGAGCAGGCAGGTGAGACAAAGGCTGATGAAGAGAGAGAAAATAAAACCATATCCCAACTGCCTACCATTCCTCAGATGTTCCTTCAGCTACCCACCACCTGTCCACAAGCTCCCCACGGATGGACCCCAGCTTGGGCTGGAACCCAATACTTGGCATAGTTGGTAGGATTCTGAGGTGAGTGAGCCCTCGGCCGGATGATCCCAGGTCAGCTGGGTGGCCACACTCCTCCTATGGCCTCCGATGGAAACATGGGGGGCAATGAACAGGTCCCCCATAGTATGGAAAAGGCGCTGAAGTACCCGGAAGCACAGAACACTGAGCAGAAGTGGGCCTCTCCTGGCAGTCAGATGGGCATTTCTGACTACACTATGGGAAGTGCACGCTCAGTCCCTGTGGGATGCAGCTCAGGTAAGGGACCTCCACTCAGTCTGCTACAGAGGAGGAAGAACCTCTTTTTCAGGCTCAACCAGTGTTCTACCAGAAAATGGGGCATGAACAGCACCAGGGGGAGGCCCAGGGACCCCTACCACAGCAGAGCACACTTCAGTTGCCTATATCCCAACTGAGTTGTGGGAATTAGGTAAACAATGTCAGCAGCCTCCTGGGGAGCCCCTACCTGCCTGGGTGCTTGGCCTCTGGAACTAAGGAGTTGACAGTATTTCCTGTTCTGCTCCACTGTGGAGGCAATTATCTCCAGAACAGTAATTCTGAAAAATGCCCATAATGGGATAGGGTTAGCTCCTAGACCCAGTTCCGCCAGGATGCTCCAACTCACGTATTACTTGCAAATAAGCAGAGGAATAGAGTCTTTTGTGTTTAATTAGGGAACTGGCTGAGGTAATTGTAGCTTCGTCTATGGGAATCTGGATAAGTTTCTGGGCAAAGCTGCATACATAGACAGCTATAGAGGCCAGTCAGTGAAAGTGAAACCTGTATCTCAGCACCTCAGCATCAGCCGCTTGGCTCCACAGTTATACTCTGTGTATGTCTGTCCTGTACCAGAATACATTCTGGGGATGGATATTTTACATGGCTTGGCAGCTCTGCCACCTATCATGGATTTCAGGGACTGCTTGACGATGGAATTGGGACAGTACCACTATGCAGTGGACTTGGCTAATGCATTCTTTTCTATTGACATTGCTCCAGAGAGCCAGAAACAATTTGTCTTCACATGGAAGAGGGGACAATGCATTTTCACAGTGTTACCACAGGGCTATGTGCATAGCCCCACCATATGTCATGGTCTTGCTGTCACAGATTGAGCTCCCTGGAAATGTCCAAAGGGAATCCACCTATTCCATTATATTGATGATATTATGTTAACCTCTGATTCTCTTGCAGATTTACAAGTGGCAGCACCTCTCTTGTGATAACATTTGTCAGCATGCGGTTAGGCCATCGATGAATCCAAGGAATGAGGGCCTGGATTGACTGCCGAATTCTTGAGAGTTATCTTGTCGTTTAAGATTTAAATCCATACCAGAGACCATCACAGACAAAATTCAGGCATATCCCTGGCCCACCATGGTGAGGCAGCTGCAAACCTTTGTGGGCCTCCTGGGATATTGGTGGGCATTTGTGCCCCTTTTGGCTCAAATAATAAAACCCTTGTACCTTTTGACAAAATAAGGAGACTACCTGGAACTGGGATGTCTTAGCCTTTCTGGCAGCCAAGCAGACTATTCAGCAAGCACAGACCCTACAAGTGATTGACCAAGGGTGCCCATTTGAACTTGATGTTCATGTGACCACAGATGGGTTTGACTTGGGCCTATGGCAGCAAACGGAAAGCTTTAGAGCACCAGTAGGCTTTGAATCCCAACTTTGGAAGAGAGCTGAGCTCCAGTACGCATCGGTAAAGAAGCACTTAGCAGCTGCACATGCCACCCATCAGACTCATGAGAGCATGACAGCAGGGGCTACAGTCAACATGCAGACGGCTTATCCATCAGTGGGGTGGGTACATTCATGTAACAACCCCCTGGATTGTGATGGCACAAACATCCACTTTAGCAAAGTGAGGTGCCTACTTTGAACAGTGGAGTACCCTCAGTACAAGCCCCTTGGCAGCAGAATTACAAGAAATTGTGGGATCTGTAGTTCTAATGCAAGATAAGGCCATGGGTCAGCTGAGGCACCCTTAGACCCTCATCACTGTTTAAAAAGTGACATCCCCAAGCCAGCCCCAATGGGGCATGGTATACAGATGGGTCCAGCTGGGATGCTACTGCTGCCACTAATGTGGTCCAGCCTAATACTGACATCATATGGTTTAATACTGGGTGTGGACAACATAGTCAATGGGCTGAACTCAGAGTGGTGTGGATGATGATCACCAAGGAGAAGACACCTATTGTAAATCTGCACTAACAGCTGGGCAGTGTATCAAGGCTTAACCTTGGGGTTAACTACCTAGAAGTTACAAAGCTACAGAATTGGCTAGTTGGTCACCAGCCCATGTGGGGCCAGGCCATGGGCAAGACCTATGGGAGGAAGGATGATCTCTGCCAACCAGTAATGGGGACGAACAGTGTGAGGGTTAATACTCAGTGTCAACTCGATTGGATTGAAGGATACAAAGTATTGATCCTGTGTGTGTGTCTAGGAGGGTGTTGCCAAAGGAGATTAACATGTGAGTCAGTGGGCTAGGAAAGGCAGACTCATCCTTAATCAGTTGCCAGCATGACTAGAATATAAGCAGGCAGAAAAGTGTGAGAGACTAGTCTAGCCTCCCAGCCTACATCCTTCTCCTGTAATGATGCTTCCTGCCCTCAAACATTGGACTCCAAGTTGTTCAGTTTTGGAACTCAGACTGGCTCTCCTTGCTACTCAGCCAGCAGATAGCCTATTAATCATGTGAGTTAATACTTAATAAACTCCCCTTTATCTATTCCATGAGTTCTGTCCCTCTAGAGAACCCTGACTAATATAATGGTAACATGTTATTGCCTGCCCCAACACTCCTAAAGGCAGGGAAACAAAAAACCTGGCTTTAGCCAAGGACCCTCCAAGGCCCCGTTGCAGGTGGTTGGCCATCATAGCCCCCTGGGGGAAGCCCTGCAGTATAATTTACATGTTATTCCTTGGGTATTTAATATATGGCCTCTGTGATTGACCATTTGTAAGGGAACATCCAGGGAAAGAGTCCTCCTCCTGGGGACATATGTGTTGTCTGTGTGGCCTATTATAAGCTCCCCAGTAACTGGCACAGATATAGAACCTGAAGGAACCATGGGGAGCTGAAAAGATGTGGTACCATCATTCAGGGCAGAAGTCCCTGGCTGACCCATAGACCCATATTCTATATAATGAATAGAGCTAGTTAGTAGTGAGTCATTAGTGCTGTAGCCTATGGATCCAAGATTCCACCCTGTGGGCATGTCTCCCCACCAGAAAAACTCCCTTAGCCTAGGGTGTGGAGTGTAAGAATAATGGATGTGCTTCAGTCAACAGTAGGCCCAGGTAAATATCCAGTGCAGCATGACACAGCAGGATTGGAGTGCAGGCACACAAGGTTGTGCATTATATAATCACAGTTATGTGACCATGTTATGGGTGGGCTCATCACCTGGCTTTGAGCCACTGTTGTCTGTGAGTAATATAACTTCACTGCTAACTCTGTAAGAGAACTGCCAGCCCCCTTGCAGGCAGACAAGCGGGGGCAGCCAGAAAGCTGTGAGCATGCCAGGGAGAGCAGCTGCAGGCATGGGGCAACAGGAGTGGCAGAGCTGGCGCTGAGAGAGGCTGAGGACAGAGCGGGTGGCTGAGACATAGGCTGATGGAGAGAGAGAAAGTAAAACCATATCACAACTGCCTATGGTCCCTAGAGTGTATTTTCAGCTACCCACCACCAGCTCCCCTCGGACCCCAGCTCAGGTTGGAGCCTGACACTGATTGTTGTCTTCTGTTTGCACTCTTTCTCCTACCATGATGAATATAACTGCTGATCAAATTAACATGCCATCTACTCTTTCCACACTTAGATTACTCCTGAGTCACCTTTGTTGGAGTTCTGGAATTCTGTAGCTCTTTTGTTCTGCAGCTATTTGGTTGAACAATTACTGGCCATTTTTTTTTAGCATTCTTTCACTCAAGAATTGCTGAGTATTTATTATGTGAAAATAAATGTGTTAGTTCCTATGGATATAATGTTACCTCTAGGCAAGATAGAAGGATTCCTTACCTTCATAAACTGCAAATTCTGAAAGTAAAAATAAAAATTAAGTAAATCATTTAAATAAATCATACTGAATATATAATTTGAAAATACCTGGCACTATTGAAATTTTAGGAAATTTCATATGAAGTAATGTGTTGCATTGATATTGATGGATGAGAATAAATTATTGCTTTTCTATTACTGATGGTCTTACAATTTATGGACTTTTTTGGTTCAGTTCTCTAAATTTAAAAAAATCCTTATTTCTCATATCTGTAAACAAATTTACAGCACCTTATGGTTGCCTGGGGTTGAATAAAATTAATAGTCCATGTTCTAAAAATAGAAGATTATATATATATAAAAAATATATATAATCTTTTAGTTATATATATAAGTGATATATATATAAGTTATATATAACTAAAAGATATAAAGATTATATATATATTTATATCTTTTTTATATCTTTTAAAAATTATATATATTTGTATATATGTTATATATAACTTATATATAATCTTTATATCTTTTAGTTATATATATAATCTTTATAAAGATTATATATATGTCCTTTATATATATATTATATCTAGTATAAATAGCCTCTCAAAAAGCCATTATTAGTGGTGTTCAATTGTTTAAAACTGAGAATTATTACACAAGAAAATATCTTACTTTCCCACGTTTTTGTACATGAGAATATTTTCTCAGCCCTTTCTCTCCATTCAAACCCTCATAATTTCATTCCCTGAAAGATATGTATTAGGGCTTCCTAGCAAAGAGTGTCGCTATCTAAACTACATTTCTACTTTCAAAGAGCGGAAGTTTGGGGAACTCCTAGAAGCTTCATTATGCAGATGCTACAAATTTAAGCCCGAGTCTTTCAATTTTAAAAATCAGAAGTTTTCCTTGAACTTTATTAACATTAAAGGCTTTCAAGTCGTGAAAATTCAAAATGGTGATGATGCTAGTTGTATTTCACCAAGCAGTTTTGAGAGCAAATAGGGTGTATCTAGGATCAGTTTATAATCTTGCTCTATTTCAGTACCTGCCTCATGATCCAGGATTGCATTAGGAGTTCCTCTCCTTCCCAGCCATGCACACTGTGATTGTCTGACTACTGTGCAAGGTGAATGCACTTCCAGGAAACCTAAGGTCTGCAAACAGAGGTTATTTTCTAATTTGATATTCATCACACTTGTCTGTTAATATGAAAAAATGCATATAGTTGTCCAAATGAGAATTCGAGAGCAAGAATATGAGTTAACATTAAAAACCCTCCCAAAACAATTAAAAAACGTAACTCATATAGTTTTTTTGTTATATCAATCTAACCTACAAACTTTTAAACTATTACAGAATTCCAAATTCCTCCCACAATCTTCGTCCTGGCTTTTAATACCCTTTATTGTCTGGCCACACTCTTCTTATTTCTCAGTCCTAGCATGTCATAGCTTCTTGGTGGGTTTATATGACATATATTTATATTTATGAAGACATATTTGGAGGTCTCTATATATTTACTTGAGCTCCAAATTTTCCTTCAAATCTTATTTCTGTCTAGTGGTATATAGACTGATCATTTTACACCTTAAGCCTTTCCAAATTTCACTAACATTTCCTAATTTGATGAGAAAATTTTGACCCAGCTGGGGCTTTTCTGAAAACAATTAATCACTGTTTTTTAAATGTCATAGAGTATACATGAAGGTCTTGTTTCCTTCTACTATCTTAGCCCTCATGAAAATTGACTCTCTTCTGATTTATTTTTTTAATCTAAAATTTGTCTTTAAAAAAGTGACTCTTTTAGACCTCTTCTTTTAATTTTTACTTGTATTTATTTTGTTTTCGTTGTTACTTTAAGTGTATTTATTTGGTTGGTTTGGAACATCTTTCACAAACACTAGTTTTTCCTTTTCTTTATTTTTAAAGAATGTTTATTTTGTAAGAATTGTGGCCGGGCGTGGTGGCTCAAGCCTGTAATCCCAGCACTTTGGGAGGCCGAGACGGGTGGATCACGAGGTCAGGAGATTGAGACCATCTTGGCTAACACGGTGAAACCCCGTCTCTACTAAAAAATACAAAAAACTAGCCGGGCGAGGTGGGGGGCGCCTGTAGTCCGAGCTACTCAGGAGGCGGAGGCAGGAGAATGGCGTAAACCCGGGAGGCGGAGCTTGCAGTGAGCTGAGATCCGTGCACTCCAGCCTGGGCGACAGAGCAACACTCCGTCTCAAAAAAAAAAAAAAAAAAAAAAAAAAGAATTGTGACCAAAATACTTATACTAGATGGAGCAGGTAAATGTAGGGTAATAATGATGTGACCCTAAACATCACACACAAAAGATGGAAATTTTGTGTCTCATACCATAGAATATTGAAGTCATTCACTGTACATAAATGTATATTATATACATATTTTTATATGTATGTGTATATTGTGTGCATATGTAGGAATGACTTTAATATTCATGTTTGTGTATAAATGCATACTGTATACATATATGTATCATATGTTTCTAATTAAGTTATAAGCACTCTTACTGCAGAGTTTTGCTTCATGATATCATTTGATCCCAATTGAAGCAAGAGTTTCTTCATTACTCCAGACAGTATCTTTCTCTCTGTGAGCTCTCACCGTCCCTCCTATATCATATTCAAATTTGTCCAGGCATATATCTTACTTCTCTAATTTGCTAAAATACTCCTTAAGGTCAGGAGCCTACTAAATTAGTTCTAAATTCCCTCATGGTATGCAGTATATTATAAGCATTTGATACAAATATTGCTAGTTATTACAATTTACCCCATAGATATAATAAGAAGATTTAACAAATGAAAAGCAGAAAAATATGTAAAAGAATAAAATTAGACACATTTCTTAATTATTCATACTAAGAAAAAAAAGGATGTCCTTTTTTCTTAAAGTTTGAAACAGCTTTGCCGTAATGGATTAATGTTTCATTTACATTTTAATATTCTGTCTCCTACATTCCTATAGATTCTGACCTGAGCTCAGCAAAATAAATGGAACATAAACAAATGAATAAAACAGGTGTTAAACTGGCTAAAGTGATATAAGCATTTCCTGCTGTCAGCCGGCAAAAGCTATAAGGAAGCTGTGGTAATCCAATAATGAGTTCCCACTAAGGTACAGCAGACAGAAGTCACGTGGGACTGGACGATCTTCGCCAAAGAAAAAATCTGTTTGGGTAATCACAGGGCAATGGTGAAAATAGTAGAGGACAGTATCTGCTTTTAGTTTTTCTTGGCTCTGCCATCACATCAAAGCAAGAAAGCCATTGTGTTCCAGCTTGTTGGAAACTCAACTGGTGATTGAAACTCTTGTTCATATGGAACAAATCTTTGCTAAAATTACTAAGTTATAAAAATAGAATATGAGTATATGTTTTGGAAAAATGTTTAAAATACAATATCTAAGATCTCATTTGTTGACCATTATAAATACCATCACCGTCCCCCCGTCTTCTCCAAAGTAACCATTTTATTAGTTTGCTTTGTATCTTTTCCAGAACTTTATATTTTATATATGTCCTATGTAAGTACATGTAAATATATATGTAGTATATATAAAACAGATATAAAGATGTAATATTTAATGCTGTATACATATGTATCATGTATGTACAGTATTATATTTATATATATTCTTATGTATATACACATATATATATATCATGTATATATGTATACCTATATGGGTAGATATATAGATATATATGACATATGAAATATTAGCTTACATGTTAGTATTCATTTGTTTTATGACCATTTGACCCTTGTTCATTTTAATAGCCTCCTTTTCTTTCTACCTGGTACATTTATCGGTGAGGACTGTGCAAATAATAAGTTCAATGAAAGTTTGGTTTAAAAATGTTGGCTTGTTTGAGGGTCTGGCAGGCAGTTAAGCCAACTTCTCTTCTGTCCCTAAAAATCCTTTTAATACCCGCCACTCCAGATTGCACATCCTGGATACGATCACAGTCTCTTGCCTCTACTGAAGTTTCAGAGATGCACAAAGGAAGACAGGAGACAGCAAAAGCTATGCCTCAACACAGTCTCTGTGCTAGGGCTGGGTTCAAGCTATTAGTAAGTTCAGAACTTTATTTTCAGAAGTTAAAACCTTTTGTAATAAGGAGGAGATCGTTTTTTTCTTGTACTGTCCAATTTAAATTGAGATGTGATCTTAAAATTTCACTGGTGAGTTCCTGTTCGTAGTATATGACAAACTGTATTTTTCCATTTAAATTTAAAATGTCACAATAAGAAACTAATATATTAGTGCAATAATTTGCATCTTATTAAATAAGAATATTTAAAAAGTAATTTTACAAAGAATTGAATGATACATATTATTACATGTAATACCTATACTATAGATAATATAAAATATAGTAATATAGAAAAATTAGCTAGTAATATAGTAATATAAAAATTCTATATTCTAGTAATAATAGAAAAATCATCAAACTTCTGTACCCCATTACCATCCTTTTTATCTGCTAATAACATGAGTTTTTAATAATTAAAATGAAACAGCAACGTACAGTTGACCTTTGAACAACCAGGATTTGAACTGTGCTGGGTCCACCTTTTTTTGTTGTTGTTGTTGTTGTTGTTGAGACGGAGTCTCGCTCTGTAGCCCAGGCTGGAGTGTGGTCGTGCTATCTCTGCTCACTGCAAGCTCTGCCTCCCAGGTTCACACCATTGTCCTGCCTCAGCCTCTCAAGTAGCTGGGACTACAGGCACCCACCACCATGCCTGGCTAATTTTTGGTAGTCTTTTGTAGATATGGAGTTTCACCATGTTTTGCGAGGGTAGTCTCGATCTCCTGACCTTGTGATCCTCCCACCTCGGCCTCCCAAAGTGCTGGGATTATAGGCGTGAGCCACCGCGCCTGGCCGCTGGTCCACTTTTATGTGAATTTTCTTCTGCTTCTGCCCACCCTGAGCCGGCAAGACCAACCCGTCCTTTTCCCAACCCTCCTCAGCCTATTCATATGGAGACAATGAAGATGAAGACATTTATAATGATCCACTTCCACTTAATAAATAGTAAATATATTCTTTCTTTCTTATGATTTTCTTAGTAACACTTTTTTCTCTCTAGCTTACTGTATTGTAAGAATACAGCATATAACGCATGTAACACACAAAATATGTGTTAATTGATTGTTCGTGTTATCGATAAGGCTTCTGGTCAACAATAGGCTGTTAGTGGTTATGTTTTTTGGAACTTAAAAGTTATATGCAGATTTTCAACTTCACAGAGGGTCAGCAGGCCTAAACCACACATTGCTCAAGGGTCAACTCTATTAACTAAACTGTTTTATATTAAAAGATTCAGAAAATAACGCTTGTCAAATAAAGTCTCAATGATTTCATTTTATCTTGTCAATCTTACTCTAACAGTACTGAGCAGACAACATTTTTTGACATTTTTTCTCACTGTTTTCCTAACAATATTATGCACAAAATGAAGCATAATATTATGCTTTATCTGGCTTTCAAAGGGTTCCCCAATTTGATCCAACCAGTTCACAACCCTCACTTATTTTTTTTTTTCATTTATTTGACTTCACTGCAACCACTCCCTCTTAGTCATAGATAAGACTCTATGCAGGTGACCCCAGTCTCTCCATTCCATGACAATGTTGTGTACTTAAAATATAATATTATAAATTCTATTTGTCAAGACATTTCTGTCAGCATTTGCAACCTTTGTAAAACAAAATCAAAGTTATTCAATTCAAACATTACATAATTCCATCAATCCACTCCCCAAAATAAAACAATTAGCTTTATAGCTATTACAATTTGCTGTTCTTTTCAAAATATGTCCCAGAAGAAAATTTTAAAAAATAATGAAAATCACATATTTTAATAAAGTGTAATCTATTAAGAACTTATTTTATAATAAAACCTGCATTTTAGATGAATGTGTGGTATCTGCATTTTAACCTTTTCAAGTATGATTAGTTTTTACTATCATCAATGTAACATTTCAGCACTGGTGAAAAAAGAAGGGACTCATTATTCTAAAGACAGTATGCTATTTTTTAATAAGTTCATTAGACATTTGGAAATAGGTTAAAGTAATAAGTAGGATGTTCATTATTGCTTAATCATCCTAATTATTTGAATATTTTTTGGTTCAGCTCTATCACTACACTTATTAAAACCTTCATTTACTTCTCTCATCGTTCCATTTCTGTATGCTCATGGAAAAGTTCTTATTAAAACCAATTTGTTTTGTGCACTGACAATCATGTTGAAAAGTCAGCAGGAAATATAAATCATCCAATTATTCCTATTGAGGAAACAGCATGAAAGTGTTGATAGATTTAGACTGATGATTTGTGCAGCTTTGCATCACTGTGCAGTCTAAGGGCCTTTGATGACTTGATTCAGATTTGAATCTGCTGTTCTTCCCTTTGTTCTGTAGGAGATTATTTATTCCTACACACTCCAGAATGTACAGGATGATGGGTAAAAAATACAGGAGGAAAAATGAAGATAAATTACGGTGTGGGACTTCTGGTGGAAAGCATCTGTTGTTGAAACAGATGAGATTTATCAATCTGGAGTAATTATCAATGTCTTTTAAAAATCAATGTCAACTCAACCACTTCCTGTGTCAGAATTTTCCCTAATCAGATTTATTAGTGATGTTAGAGTACGCAAAATAATGATTATCTCCTAAATTGAAACAGCCAGAAATGAAAAACCATACCTCTCCACCCTCTGACACAGACATCAGGGGAGAAACTGCTCATTAAAAATCTGGGGAAATAGATAAAAATTGGTGGTGTTCTCTGAAAGTTAAAAACTCAATGTGGTACACAACTTAGAGACTTTTAATAAAGCACTGTTGAAACCAGCACAGCTGTTGCTTTGAAATGCAACATTATTTTCTGTGTTGTCTTAATGTTAGTCTTTGATAATGAATAAAGAAAACAGCCAATTTAAAACTCAGGGATGTCCTTCAAGAACAGAAAAAGTTGAGTGGCACACTGAGAGCAAATTAGAGGAAAGTAAATGCCATTGTAACACTCCAGATGGTTTAGAGAACTTTCTCAATAGATCTGTGTAATTCCCACTGGGAATAGGGGCTAAGTTGGCCCAAAACTTTGCCAAAGGAACTGGGCACACATTTACTTCTGAAAAACATTATATTCTATGTTCTAGTTGTATTCAATGCTTTTGAATGTAGAAGAAAGATTTTATTCACTAACTAAATTCTGCATATAGGATAACAGAGTCAAATTGTGGTATAGATCTTACTTGTATATTGGCACATAGGCTGTCCATAGACTCAGACAAGAGAACCCCACTCTGGCCCTATTTTAGCCATGCTCCTACTTACCACACAGGTAGCATGCCATGGAACCAAGGGTCTTTGCTCTCTCAGAACCTCTATGCACCCTCCGCCCCCATCACCACCACCTTTCTTGTTCTAAATGCCCAGGATCTTGCATGTCTGGTCTAAATAGCCTTAAACCTCCTTCCAGTAATTCAGTGGGCATTATCTCAAGCTCCTTCTCCTAAGGGCACATCATGAAGGTGGTAGCCACATGGATAGCAAGAGTGGCCAAGGGATGGTTGTTTCTCTGAGGTTGTGACAGAAATGTGGAATGTGGGTCGAAGTGTGTAACTGCAGAAATTGGGAGTAGGAAGAGAAGACAAGTGGCATCTTAAGTCAGGAGGTGCAAACCAGCTGTCCTTGCATCACTATTTCTAAGTGGCGATCTCTCTACACTTGTGCCCAGTTTCAAGACTTCTATTCACATATTTGTCAGGGTAAAAAGATAAAACATAGTTTTAATAACTAATCTTGATTTATAATGTTAAAAAATTCCAACTTATGTTATGTGGACCCCAGGTGTTCTCTAGGCCTCATAGAGGTTAATACACCTCCATTGTAAAGACAATTTTCTTCATGATTAATAGCATCATTTAAGTTGAATCTTTATTTTTAAACATGGAGATTTTTATTTTTTTCTACTAAGCAATATTAACATTTCTGGAGGTGAATTATGTCAGGAAACTTTGCCAAGGAATCCGTCACTTTGTCCCCTCGCAGTGCTTAATGTTTCCCTCTCTCTGATATATCACTGTCTCATGCATAGGTTCTTTATCAACTAAGGAATGAGTACGTCTTGATAACTTGTCTGGTTCTGGTCTTCATTATTTTAGTTCTCTAAAATAAAAGAAGGAGAAGGAAGAAAAGGAGGGGGAAAACACAAGGAAAGGAAAAGGAGGAAGGGCAAGAGAAGAAAAAGTGAAAGAAGCAGTTATCTCTGTAATGACATGAACAACTACTTCTGTCTACTTCTAGCTCAAACTGCTAATATATTACATTAATAACAACCATATATTAAACCTGCAACTAGATGTCTCTGCTTGGATGTATCAGTGTTATTGTAACACATATATTTATTTGTTGAGTAGTTAGTACATTCAGGACTCTGGGCTACATCCTACAGAGATGAGTGAAAAATAATATGTATGGGGTGAATGAAAAGATGGCAGATAGGAGGCAGGACTAGCTTGCAGCTCTTGCTCAGATGGACACAGCAGCATGTGGAGACTCACATCATGAACTTTTGCTCCAAGAGCTACCTCAGGAACATACCAGGAAAGCCAAGAGAATCCACAGACCCTTTGAAGGAACTAGGCTCCCTGAAACACCAAAAAACTGTGAGTTGGCTTGCTTTCTCAATGGGGAGGCTTATAGTCTGGGGCAAGTATCAGGCCTTGTCACTGACTGACTGGAAATAGATTCAGTACTATTGAGACAAGGGGCACGGTGGGAGTGAGACTGGCCTTTAAGACTGTGGGCTGCGTGGGAGCAAGGTAAGGCCTGTGACTGTAGCTTTCTCCCACTTCCCTGGTGACCTGTATGACTCAGCAGAGGCAGCAATACTGCCCCTGGGAATATTACTCCATTGGACTGGGAACCACAGCCCCATCTCCCACAGGAACTGCAGCAAACCCCACTCAAAAAGAGGCTGAGCTCAGGCATGCCTATCCCAGCTCCCATCTGGTGGTCTTTCTCAACCCACCCTGGTAGCTGAAGACAAGGGTCGTAACCTCTTGAGAGTTCTATGGCCCTGTCCACTGCATGAGAAACCTGAATACTTAACTAGGTTTCCCTAGGGCAAATTTGCATCTTCTCTATAGGACCACAGCTGATGCGCTCTTTAAAGCGCCACCTCCTGGCTGAGGCGAACCAACACAAAACCAGCACGTTAAACAAAAACACAATCAAGGACCCTCACAGAGTCCATTTCACTCCTCTGCTACCTCCATGGGAGCTAGTGCTGGTATCCACGGCTGCAAGACCTGAAGATGGCTCACATCATAGGACTCTTTGCAGACACTCCCCAGTACCAGCTTGGAGCCTGGTAGCTCCACTGGGTGGCTAGACCTAGAAAGATAAATACAATCACTACAGTTTGGCTTCCAGGGAGCCCCATTCCTAGAGGAAGGGGGAGAATATCACATGAAGGGAACACCACATGGGACAAAAGACTCTGAACAGGAGCCCTTGAATCTCACATCTTCCCTCTGACATAGTCTACCCAAATAAGAAAGAACCAGAAAAACAATTCTTGTAGTGTGACAAAACAAGGTTATCATACCAACCCACCAACAATGGATCCAAACAAAGGAGAAATCCCTGAATTGTCAGAAAAAGAACTCAGAAGGTCAATACTTAAGCTAATCAAGGAGGCACCTGAGAAAGGTGAAGTCCAACTTGAAGAAATCAAAAACTGACACAGGACATGAAAGAGAAATTCTTCAGTGAAATAGATACCATAAACAAAAAACAGTCACAACTCTGGAAATCAAGGACACACTAAGATAATTGCAAAATGCACTGCAAGTCTCAGCAGTAGAATCAAACAAACAGAGGGAAAAACTTCAGAGCTCAAAGACAAAGCTTTCACATTAACCCAATCCAGAAAAGACAAAAAATAAAAATAAAACAATGTGAACAACGCCTCCAAGAAGTTTGGGATTATGTTAAATGATCAAACCTAAGAAAAATTGTAGTTCCTGAGAAAGAAGATTAATCTAAAAGTTTGGAAAACATATTTTAGGGAATTATTGAGGAAAACTTCCCTGGCCTTGTTAGAGATCTAGGCATTCAAATACAAGAAGTTCAAAGAATGCCTGAGAAATTCATCACAAAAATATCATTGCCTAGGCACATAATCATCAGGTTACCTAAAGTCAAGACGAAGGAAGGAATCTTAAGAGCTGTGAGGCAAAAGCATTAGGTTATCTATGAAAGACAACCTATCAGATTAACAGCAGATGTCTCAGCATAAATCCTTCAAACTAGAAAAGATTGGGGTCCTATTTTTAGCCTCCTTAAACAAAACAATTATCAGCCAATAATTTTTGTATCCAGCAGAACTCAGCTTCATAAATGAAGGAAAGATACACTCTTTTCCAGACAAACAAATGCTAACAGAATCTGCCACTACCAAGCCAGCACTATGAGAGCTGCTAAAAGGCGCTCTAATTCTTGAAACAAATCCTAAAGATACACCAAAATAGAACCTCCTTAAGGCATAAATCTCAATGGACCTATATAGCAATAACACAATGAATTTTTTTTTTAAAAAAGCGAGGTATTTAGGCAACAAATAGCATGATGAATAGAAAAATACCTCACATCTCAATACTAACATTGAATGTAAATAGCCTAAATGTTTCACTTAAAAGATACAGAATGGCAAAATGTATAAGAATTCACCAAACCACTGTCTTCAGGAGACTCACCTAACACATAAGGACTCACATATACTTAAGGTAAATGAGTGGAAAAAGGTATTCCATGCAAATAGACACCAAAAGTGAGCAGGAGTAGCTATTTGTCTATCAGATACAACAAACTTTAAAGCAGCAGCAGTTTAAAAAGACAAAGAGGAATATTATATAAGGATAAAACGACTAACAGAAAAATTCTACAATTCTAAATATATATGCACCTAATACTGGAGTTCCAAAATTTATAAAACTGTTGTTACTGGACCTAAGAAATGAGATAGATGGCAACACAATAATATTTGGGGACTTTAATACTCCACTGACTGCACTAGACAGGCCATCAAGACAGAAAGTCAACAAAGAAACAATGGACTTAAACTATGCCCCTCAACAAATAGACTTAGCAGATATTTACAGAACATTCTACCTAACAACTGCAGAATATACATTCTGTTCATCAGCACATAGGACATCCTCCAAGATAGACTTTTTGATAGGCTGCAAAACAAGTCTCAGTAAATTCAAGAAAACTGAAATTATGTCAAGTATCCTCTCAGACCACAGTGGAATAAAACTGGAAATCAGCTCCAAAAGGGACCCTGAAAACCATGCAAATACATGGAAATTAAATAACCTGCTCCTGAATGATCATTGGGGCAACAAGGAAATCAAGATGAAATTTTAAAAATTCCTTGAACTGAATGATAATAGTGACACAACCTATGAAAAGCTCTGGGATTCAGCAAATGTGGAGCTAAGAGGGAAATATATAAAACCCTACTAGGTTAAGCCAGGAAGATATAAAACTTCTGAACAGATCAATAACAAACAGTGAGATTGAAATGGTCTTAAAAAAATTGCCAATGAAATAATGTCCAGGACTAGAAAGATTCACAGCTGAATTCTATCCAGCATTCAAAGAATTGTCACCAATCCTATTGACACTATTCCAAAAGATAGCAAAAGAGGGAATCCTTCTTAAATCATTCTGTGAAGCCAGTATCACCCTAGTACCAAAGCCAGGGAAGGACATAACAAAAGAAAGCTACAGACCAGTATCTCTGATGAAGATAGATGTAAAAATCCTCAACAAAATGCTAGTGAAAAGAATCCAATAGCATATCAAAGACAGTCCAGCATGATCAAGTGGGTTTCATACCAGGGATGAAGGGATGGTTTAACATACACAAGTCAATAAATGTGATACACCATATAAACGGAATTAAAAGTAAAAATCACATTATCATCTCAATAAATACAGAAAAAATGTTTGACAAAACCCAGCATCCCTTTATGATTAAAATCCTCAGCAAAATCAGCATAGAAGAAATATACCTTAAGGGAATAAAAGCCATCTATGACAAACCCACTGCCAACAATATACTGAATGGGGAAAAATTGAAAGCATTCCCCCTGAGAACTGGAACAAGTCAAGGATGCCTTCTTTCACCACTTCTATTCAACATAGTACTAGAAATCCTAGCCAGAGAAATTAGACAAGCGAAAGAAAGAAAGAGCATCCAAAGCATTAAAGAGGAAGTTACACTGTCACTGTTTGCTGATTATATAATTATATACATTAAAAAACCCTAAAGACTCATCAAAAAAGGTACTAGAACTGATCAATGAATTCAGCAAAGTTTCAGGATACAAAACTAATGTACATAAGTCAGTAGCTCTGCTGTACATCAACAGCGACCAAACTGAGAATCAAGTCAAGAAATCAACCCCTTTCACAATAGCTGCAAAAAAAAAAAAAAAGAGAGAAAAAAAAAGAAAACCTTAGGAATGTGCCTAACCAAGGACATAAAATATCTCTACAAAGAAAACTACAAAACAGTGCTGAAGGAAATCATAGACAACACAAACAAATGGAAACGTATCCCATGCTCATGGATGGGCGAAATCAATATTGTGAAAATGATCATACTGCCAAAAGCAATCTACAAATTCAATGAAGTTCCAATTGAAATACCACCATCACCACAGAACTAGAAAAAAAAAATTCATGTGGCACCAAAGAAGAATCCAGATAGCCATAGACTATCTGACTAAGCAAAAGGAACAAATTTGGAGACATCACATTGCCCAACTTCAAACTATACAGTAAATCCACAGTCATCCAAACAGCACAATACGGGCATAAAAATTGGTACATAAACCAATGGAACAGAACAGAGAACCCCAAAATAAAGCCACATACGTACAGCTAGCTGATCTTCAACAAGGCAAACAAAAACATAAAGTGGGGGACACCCTATTCAGAAAATGGTGATGGGATAATTGGCTAGCCACGTGCAGGAGAATGAAACTGGATCTTCATCTCTCACCTTATACAAAAATCAACCCAAGGTGGATCAAATACTTAAATCTAAGACCTGAAACCATGAAGATTCTAGAAGATAACATTGAAAAAACCCTTCTAGACTTTGGCTTAGGCAAAGACTTCATGATCAAGAACCCAAAGCAAGTGCAACCAAAACAAAGATAAATATATGGGAGTTAATTAAACTAAAAAGCTTTTGCACAGTAAAAGAAATAATCAGCAGAGTTAACAGACAACCCATAGAGTGGGAGAAACTCTTCACAATCTATACATTTGACAAAGGACTAATATTCAGAATCTACAATGAACTCAAATCAGCAAGAAAAGGCAATCAATCCCATCAAAAATTGGTCTAAGTACATTAAGAGACAATTCTCAAAAGAAGATACACAAATGGCCAACAAGAACATGGAAATATGTTCAACAGCACTAATAATCAGGGAAATGCAAATCAAAACCACAATGCGATACCACCTCACCCCTGCAAGAATTGCCATAATCAAAAAATTTAAAAAAATAGATGTGTTGATGTGGTGAAAAGGGAACACTTTTACGCTGTTGGTGAAAATGTAAACTAGTATGATCACTGTGGAAAACAGGGTATGGAGATTCCTATAATAATTTTAAAAAGATCTACCTTTCGATCCAGCAATCTTACTACTAGGTATCTACCAAGAGGGAAATAAGTCATTATACAAAAAAAGATACTTGCCATGCATGTTTATAGCAGCACAATTTGCTATTGCAAAAATATGGAACCAGCCCAAATGCCATCAATCAACGAGTGGATAAAGATATATATAGTTTGTGTGTGTGTGTGTGTGTGTGTGTGTGTGTGTGTGTGTGTGTACACACACCATGGAATACTGCTCAGCCATAAAAAAAGAATGTAATAATGGCAGTCACAGCAACCAAGATGGAATTGGAGACTATTGTTCTAAGTGAAGTAACTTAGGAATGGAAAACCAAACATCACATGTTCTCACTCATAAGTAGGAGCTAAGTTATGAGGAGCAAAGGCATAAAAATGATACATTGGAATCATTCCCTAAGGGGAAAGGGTAGGGGGTGGTGAGGGGTAAAAGATTATACATTGGGTACAGTGTACACTGTTTGGGTGATGGGTGCACCAAAATTTCAGAAGTCACCACTAAAGTACTTGTTCATGTAAGTAATACCACCTGCTTCCCAAAAATCTATATATATATATATACACACACACATATATGCTTTAAACATTTACAACAAGTGATTTCATCCACTTCTTTATTTCATGACAACTCTCATCATTAACTTTCCTATTTTTGTTTTATAAGCCCAATATATGATCCTTCTTCTTCCCTTACATTTATTCCAAACAAATGCTAAAGCCTATTTCATTTTGCACTTATTTTAAACATTAGTGCAGTTTTCTTCCTGTTTATCCAAAATGCTACCTTAACAACATGGTGATTAAAATTGCATACTATTTCTTCCCATATATGTAATCAATATGCTGATTAACATTTTATACTTTTGGGTTGTACATTTAAGTCTTTAATCCATCCTGAGTTAATTTTTATATGTGATGAAAGGAAGGGTCCTTTAAATCTTCTGCACATTACTAGCCAGTTATCTCAAAGCACCATTTAGTGAATAGGAAATCCTTTTCCTATTGCTTGTTTTTGTCAGGTTTGTTGAAGATCAGATAGTGATCTACGTGGTTACTGTAACCATTTAGCACAGTTTGAAGCTGATTAGCATGATGCCTCCAGTTTTGTTCTTTTTGCTTAGTATTGCCTCGGCTATTTGAGCTCTTTTTTGGTTCCATATTAATTTTAAAAGTTTTTTTTTTCTAGTTCAGTGAAGAATGTCGATGGTAGTTTAAAAATAATAGCATTGAATCTATAATTTTCTTTGGGCAGTATGGCCATTATAACAATACGGATTCTTTCTATCCATGAGCCATTCAGGACATAGGCATGGAAAAAGATTTCATCACGAAGTTGCCAAAAGCAATTGCAACAAAAGCATCCCCATTAAAAAGTGTGCAGTGAATATGCACAGACATTTCTTAAGAGAAGACCTAAATACAGCCAACAATCATATGAAAAAAAGCTCAACGTCACTGATGGTTAGGGAAATGCAAATCAAAACCATCATGAGATAATATCTCTCAGAAGTCAAAATGGCTATTAAAAAGTCAAAAAATAACAAATGCTGGTGAGGTTGTGGAGATAAAGGAATAATTATACACTGTTGATAGGAGTGTAAATTAGTTCAACCATTTGAAAGTGTGATAATTCCTCAAAGACCTGAAGACAGAAGTACCATTCAATCCAGTAATCCCATTACTGGGTGTATACCTGAAGGAATATAAATTGTTACATTATAAAGACACATGTACCCGTATGTTCATTGCAGCACTATTCACACTAGCAAAGACATAGAATCAACCTAAATGTCCACCAATGATAGGCTGGATAAAGAAAATGCGGTACATATACATGGTGGAATACTATGCAGCCATAAAAAAGAACAAGATTATGTCATTTGCAAGGACATGGATGGAGCTGGAGGCCATTATCCTTCACAAACTAACGCAGGGACAGAAAACCAAATACCATATGTTCTCACTTATAAGTGGGAGCTAAATGATGAAAACACATGAACACATAGAGGGGAACAATACACACTGGGATATTTTGGAGAATGGGATGAGGGAGAGGATTAGGTAATATAACTCATGAGTACTAGGTCTAATACCTCAGTGATGAAATAATCTGTACAACAAACTCCCATGACAAAAATTTACTTATGTAATGAACCTGCACATGTACCCCTGAACTTAAAAAAAGTATTGATCAGCAGCTATCGTGCTAGTATTGAATAAAATCTGTGTTTGCTAGCATTGAATGTTATAATTCCTAAACCTTTGACTTAGAATGGCATTTTCTTCAACAATGGCTTGTATTGTGCAAATTGGCATTGGTAAATTACAGTTAGATAGATAAAGGTATTCCTAACACATTATATATTGTAACACATTATATACCAATTTAGTGGTCTAATATGAAATAGCTCTCATCACTAACACTAAGATTATATTATATTTGTTGCTCCTATATTCATTAAAATAGTGAGTTTATTGATCAGAAAATCCTGATATATTACTAAAACATGAAAAGACATCTTTTGTATTACTTCTTGTGTTGTGTGCTATCTAACTAAAGTCTAATGCCCAGTAACCAAGAGGGATGGAAGGAAAGTGATCTCTAAATAGATTGTGTTATGAATTGAATTGCATCTCATCTAATTTCATATGTTGAAGCCCGAGCCCTCAGTATTCCAGAATGTAACTATATTTGGAGATAGGACTTTTAAAGGGGTGATTAAATTAAAATCAGGTTGATAGGGTGGGCCCCTAACTCAAACTGATTTGTGTACTTAAAAAAGGGAAAATTTAGCACACAAAGAGATCCCAGTGTATGTATGCACAGAGAGAAGGACGATGTCAGGCCATGAGAAGGCACCCATCTGCAAGTCAAAGAGAGAGGCCTCAGAAGAAACCATATATTCCAGACCTTGATAATGGACTTTTAGCCTCTGGTACTCTGAGAAAATAAGTATATGCTGTTTAAGGAAAAAAAAAAAAAAAAGCTAACATTTTATAAAACATCATTTTCAAACAGACTGAAAAAAAGTATTTATTTTTCCTTAGTACCCATTCCTTTCTGACCTCAATTGTCCTCATCCAAAGACAGGCATGCTCACTATAGGAGGACTCATCAGTTGAGTTAAGAATCATCAATGGCTTATTTATATTTGTATTTGTAACTTATATTTTTGCCAGACAGTCCACAGTTAACTATACTTTCTGTCTAAATGCACTTTTTTAGGTAAATTTGATTTTTTAAAATTTTTTGAATATTCTTATCCTACCAACTTTACTATCATCAGAGGATAGGTGAAACACATTGGAATCTTACTACCTGGGAGATTGTAGAGATCATGTTTAGGCTTCAGAACCCGGTTTGATTCCTGAGCCCTCATGTACTCATCATGCTTACCTGACCCTGCTATTTCCCTTTTCTGAAAAACTGGAATTCTGGTTTGCTATATTTTCTGATGTTCTAGTTGTTTGCACACCTGGTTTCACTGCATAAAATGCAAATCACTTAGCTGCATTTATGACATTCTTTGCCACAGTTTGGGCCTTTGGGAAACAGAATTTGTTAGGGGTGCAAGATGTTTATTAGGGATCAACATCTATAAAAGATAGGAAAAGAAAATAAAATTTGTAAGATCAATAAATCAAAATTATTTGCAGCATCAACAAATCATTAATCAACCCAACGGGAAGTTCTAGTATTGCCCATCAGAGCTGTCTCACAGTAAAACAAAACAATTACACTTCTGTTACATCACTCTATCACCTGATGTGGATCGCTCTGAGAGGTACTGCCTATATTAAGACAAATGGCGTGACGCTTGAAATCATCTTGAAAGATGAGCAAGAAATTGTCAGATGGGAAAAGATTTGTAGAATATAAAAACAATATATATAAACATGACATTAAAAAGTATGACATACTTGTATATTAAAACATGGCTTAATGTTGGTGATATAAAATATATAAAAATGAAATGTGGTAAAGAAAGCCAAATAGTGAACAAAAGCTAAACCTGGAGACATATATTTATTAATCTCTATGTGTTAGACACTGTTTTATGTGCTTCATAGGTATTACTTCATAGAAGTAGTAATAGAAGGATAAATGAGATAATGTATGCCAATTATTTATTTCTGGACAGGGCCGTCCCTAAATTATAATACTTAATATGTATAAAATGTTTAGAGAATTGGGTGAGAAGAGTAAGGAAAAGAGCAGACCTATGAATACATGGGTCTATCTTTCTCTTCATGAGTTTTGTAACACATACTTGATGACTTAAAAAAAAATTAACACCATCTTATACTCAAGAAAATGGAATTTAAAAAGGGGGAAGGTAAAGTTACCCAAATAAAAGTGATGTTTCCACACTTCACTCAAAGTAGTAAAATGCTGATACCAGTAGACCGTTATAAGTCACAAACATATACTATAATATCCAGAGCAACAAATATAGAAGATTTCCAAGACATGCACTCAAAAACATTATAAATAAATCAAGATGGAATCTTTAAAGTATTCAAGTTAAACAGCAGGAGGGCAAGAAATAAGAAACAGTGAAATAAGAACCAGAGGACTGAAATTGAAAGCAAAAATGATCAAATGGCATACTGGAGTACTAACATATCAGTTACCTTAAATGTAAATGATCTAAATACTCCAATTAAAAGTCAGAGATTATGAAAGTTAACAAAAAAAAAGTGGAGGGGGCTATTATGTGTTGCTAAAAAGAAATACATTTCAAATTTAATAATATAAGCAGGTTGAAAGCAAGGATGGGAAAAATATACCATGAAAACATGAATCCAGAAGTAGTAGGAGTGGCTATATTTAATATCTGATGAAGTCGAGTACACAGTAAAGAAATGACTAGCAATAAAGAGAGACATTACATAAAGATAAAATAAGTACACCAGGAAGACCTAATGATCCCACATATTTAAACAAGTAACAACAGAGCCTCAAAATACAACAATTAAGCTAACCAAATTGCTGGAAGAAAAGTAGACAAACCAAGTTATAGCTGGGGACTTCAACACCCCTGTCTTAGCAACCCAAGGGGGAAAAAAGGAAAATCAGCAAGATATGGAAGACCTGAACTACACGATCAACAAGTTTAATCCAATGGACAAATGTAGATTCATCCACCCAAAACAGCACAACACACCTTTTTGTTCACATACCTTTGGACCATTTCCTAAAATAAATTGTATCTGAACCATAAAATAAACTTCGACAAATTTAAAAGAATTGAAATTATACATATACAACATGTTCCCTGGTCATAATAGGATCAAAATAAAAATCAGTAACTTGAAGAAAACAGGAAAATTTCTAAACATGTGGAAATTAAACACACTAACTAGTCTCTAGGTAAGAAAGTCTCAAAGGAAATAAAAAAATACAGGGAAATAAAACAAAATTGAAAACACAACTTATAAAGGTATATGGAATGCAGCTAAATCTGTCCTGAGGGAAAAATTTGTAGAATAAATAATCAACTAGAAATTAGGAAAAGAGTCAAATCAATAATCTAACTTAACATCCAAAGTAGAAAAAGAAGAGTAAAATGAAACCAAATTAAACAGATTAAAGCAATAAATGAGGATAGGGCAGATCAATGTAATTAAAACTGAAAAAGCAATAGAGAAAAAAAACAAGTTATTCCTTCAAAAAATCAATAAAATTGGTAACATTCTAGCTACACTGACAAAGCATTGAGAAATAGATAAGACATAAAGATGCAAATTACCAAAATTTGAAATTATATGAGGGATTCACTAAGGATACTGTAGTCATTAAAAGAATGATAAGGGGCTACTATGAATCATTATATATTTCTATAATTATTACAATCATTGTATTTATAATTTTACAGAAAAACAAATCTCTAACCAAGTGGGTTTCATTGGCAAACTCAATTTAACAATTAATGAAGAGTAGAATAGGAGGGAAGAAATATTTCTCAATTTAGCATATGAAGCTAGGATTACACTGATACTCAAACCACAGGAGTATAAAAAATAAAATAAAACTAAAGAAACATATTTCTCAAGAACTGAGACACAAACATTGTTAACAAAATATTAATAAATACAATTCAGCAATATATATATATATAATTTTAATTTTTGCGTAACTATAAGAGGTACAAGTGCAATTTTGTTATGTGGATAACATAACCAACTGAGATTCATGCCAGAAATACAAGAATGCTTCAGTATTTGAAAACCAATCTATTTCACATCAATATCAAAAAGCTAAAGAACAAACATCAGTTAATTCAATGAACACATTTAACAAAATTCAGTATCTATTATGATAACTATTCTCAGTAAGTTATGATTATAGGGAAATTTCCTCAAATTATTAAAGGCGACCTACAACTATCTGACAAGTAACACTTTACTTAGTGGTTAAAAAAAATGAACATTTTCCCCTGAGATCAAGAACAAGACAAGCGTGTCTGCTCTCACCACTCTTGTTCACATAGTACTGAAACTTCTAACTTCTGCAATAAAGAAAGTCGAGAAAATGCCATCATGATTAGAAAGGAGTACACAGTCTCTCTTTGCAGATGATATAATCATTTATGTAAAAATCCAAAAGCCTGTAAAACAAAATACACAAAAGAAATTTTTAAAATAATAAATGAGCTCAGAAAATTTGCAGACTATAAGGTCAGCGCACTAAAATTGATTACATTTCTACTTACTGACAAGGAGCACTTGGAAAATGAAACTAAAACACAAAAGCCTAAAAAACTACTCTGAGGAAAGTGAAATACATGGGTCATATATTTGCCAAAACATGTATTGGATTTTTGTGCTAAAAATTAGAAAATGCTGCTGAATAAAATCAAAGAAAACCTAAGCAAATGGAGAGACATAGTGTATTTATGGATGAAAGAAATCCAATGTAAAAACAAAAAAGACATCAATATTCTTAAAAATGATCTATAGTTTAATATCCCAGGTAGATTATTTTGTAGACCTCTACAAGCTTATTCTAAAATTTACATGCAAAAGCACAGGCCTTAAAGTATTTAAAACTACCTTTACAAAGAAGAATAAAATGAGAGGAATTATTTTATCTTATCTTACAGCTTACTAGAGACCTACAGTAACCAAACCATTTTAGTATTACCAGAGAAATAAGCACATAGGTCAGTGAGACAGTGATTATGAAAGGACAAGAGGAAGGATCCTAGAAATAGACCCACAGGAATATGCCCAATTGAGTTTTGACACAAGTGAAAAAGAAATTCAAATAAGGAAGAATAGATTTTTCATTATGTGATGCCAAGGTAATTGGACAGCCATAAACAAAAAATCTTGATATTAACCTTTACTTACACATCAAACTTTATATGAAAATCATCTCAAAATTGATCATAATATTGAATGTAAAATGCATAGTGTTAGAAAAAAATCATAGGAGACAATCTTTAGAATCTAGCGTTAGGCAAAGGGTTGTGAGACTGGACACCAAAGACACAGTCCATAAAAAATGCATACATTGGATCTCATTGAAAATAAAATTTGCTATGTAAAAGCCCATACAAAGAGGATGAAAAGACAATCTACAGACAGGGAGAAAATATTTGGAAAATACTTATTTATCACAGGATATATCTAGAATATACAAAGAACTTCTAAAACTCAAGTGTAAATATATCAATTAACCAAAATAACAAATGAGGGGGCAAAGAACCATGAACAGACATTTTACTAAAGACACTATATAGATGTCAAAAATAAGCATATGAAGAGATGTTGGAAATCATTAGCTATTAGGAAAGTGCAAATGAAAGACACAATGAGATATCCCTACCTACCAACAGAATGAAAACAACAACAACAAAAAGTGTAGCAGTAACACATTATGGCAGGGATCTGCACAAACTAAGTCATTTGTGCAATGCTGGTGGGAATGTAAAACGTTATAGCCATTGTGAGAAAAAACAAAATCTGTCAGCAGTTTATTAATGAAAAAGAAAGAAGCAAGGGAAGGGAGGAAGAAAGGAAAAAAACGGAAAGGGAAGGGAAAGGGAGGGGAGCGGAGGGTAAATGAAAAAGAAAAGGAAAAGAGAGATGATCATATCATTTATGCTAGAGAAATCAGAATATTTTTAACACATATATCTGTACACTATTCAAAGAAGTTGCATTTATAATGGCCCAAATCTGACATCAGTCTAGATATTCTTCAAATGATGAATGATAAAAATTCTGAAGTAGGTGCATACCTTGCACCTACACATCAACTCAAATGGTCAAACATTTCCTACACACAATTTGGAAGGGCTGCATAGAGGTGGATGCGATTATGAAAGGACAAGAGGAAGGGTCTCATGGCAATGGAACTATTTGATATCTTGACCATAGTAGCAAATGCTTGAACCTACACATTTAATAAAGTTGTATAGAACTAAATGCATACATATGAGTACAAGAAAGTAAGGAAATATGAATACATTGATGAATTTTGTGGATGAAAATACACTAGTTGTGGAATTACATCATAGTTTTACAAAATGTATATAGGTAAAATACATGTAGGACTACTCTGTTATTTTTTATTAGATTATCTCCATACAACTTTCAATTAAAAGTGCTCATAAGTTATTGTTATTATTATTATTTGAGATGGAGCCTTACTCTGTTCTCTAGACTGGAGTACAGTGGTGCAATCTTGGCTCACTGCAACCTCCTCCTCCCGGATTCAAGCGACTCTCCTACCTCAGCCTCCTGAGTAGCTGGGATTACAGGCATACAACACAATATGCAGCTATTTTTTTTATTAGTAGTGGAAGTAGTAGAGAAGGGGTTTCACCATGTTGGCCAGGCTAGTCTCAAACTCCTGACCTCAAGTGATCCACCCACCTCAGCCTCCCAAAGTGCTAGGATTTAAAGGCATGAGCCACCACACGCAGCCTGATTATAAGTTTTTATGATGACTTCTATGAACATTTTTCTTACCATGTATCTGGCTATGAATGGGTAGGAAGTATACAGAGGAAAATAAAATTGGGAGAAAACTACATTATTTCTCAACCTGTGGAAAACTAAACGAAGAAGTAAATTTAAAATGAGGAGAGTGGCTATAAAATCATGAGATGAAGAAACTCCCATGACACAAGCTTATCTATGTAACAAACCTGCACATGTACCCCTCAACTTAAAATAAAAGTTAAAATAAATAAACGAATGAATTCACGAGACGGGCTTCCAGACAGTCATGTAAGACCACTACTTGCCAGGTTTTCCAGTAGAGTCTAGAGAATTTCATCTCCTAAATAGTTAAACTGCTATTTCTTAACAGGTATGACATTTAATGCTAAAAATACAGATATTAATAGATGTTAAGAGAAAAATATTTTCATTGCAAAATTGGAATGCTGAATTAATAAAAAAATTAAACATTTCTTTAATCTAGGAATTTACAGGGACAAAATGCTAATTTTTATTTTTAAGTCTCTAAGAAGGGGAGATAAAATATAAATCCTAAACAACTTCAGTGTGTATGTGTGCATTTAAAGCACCTTTTAGTCCTAACATTCTTTGGAATATATTTTTGCAAGGACTGGTTCAAACCAGAGCTGATTCATGCAGTTTCTAAGGTAATTTTTACTATTTTACTTCAATTGTCCAAGAAACTCTCTATACCTCTTACAAGACACATGAAGTATTTGTGGTTTTTTGTTTGTTTGTTTTATAAAGGTCTAGAGAAAAAATACTTTTTTCTCAATCATAAAAAGCTTATACATGAAATATATTAAGTATATTTTAATTTATTTTTCCCTCAGTAAATAGATATTGCAGCCAGTTAGCTTTTTTGATATGGTAATATGTAGGTCACCAATTAAATTCAAATATAATCTTATTTTTGTATAATCAAAATAAGGAAATTCATAATATTTCATATATGGGATATTATTTTTCTACTTCTACATGCTTTTATATTTTGATTTAAATTTCATAATTTATGCTATGAAAATGCCTTTGTGATCTGGAGCAATTCACTAAAACCATGATTCCCTAAAGTTATCTTGTTCCAAACATATTGTTATTTATTCTCATTTCACTGCAGTGATTTGACTTAGCATAATGCTGATCTGACTCTATTTTTGACTCTGAATTTTATTGTGGGCATGTGTCAGCTTATTCCTGAAGTCATTATACATAAGCCCCTCTCAAATATTCACTGTCTTATTTTGTGGTTTCTTTTTAGACAAGGCTTCCATTGAGAGCAATGGCCCTGACTTAGTGCTTTAGTGTCTCACCAGTCAGGATGCAAGTTACATTTCTGGTTGAATTAACTGTTCAAGCAAACATATTCCCATGAAGAAAGCAAAGCTGAAGGTTCATTAATATTCAGGCCCACTGCAGATGAGAGGCTTCTCTTAAGTAAGCACATTAATCTTATCTTTTCTTATGAGCATGCTTTACCAGTGACCCATGCCAAGTGCCTTCATGTGGCTATCTCCATTTTAGCACTCAAAAATTGCAATGCGGAGGTAAAGTTTTCTTGTTTTCTTCCCCCTAAAATCAAGTTATCTGGATTTCTTCTGTATCCTGACCATTTAATTACTATACCTACAGAAGTTAGCATTATTGCTATGACACAGAACTTAGGGACAAGTGTGTAACTTGTGTACAATGTTGAAGTTTATCTCTCTTCCCAAATAACTATTAAATATAATTAAGCTTCATGAAAAATAGTCTCAGGATTTCTTATTTTGGAAGTTGCCATCTACAATGGTTTATAAAAAATACAAAGGAAACTTGCTATTATTAAGGTACGTTATTTTATTTCTTCTCTTCTATTAATCCCTTATTCTCCTCCCCTCAATATCTACTAGGTTTTCTTCTCCTCTAAAACTCATGATCAATATTAACAAATCAGATATTATTTGAATGTTTATTTCTCTATCAGGTAAAAATGGCCAGGTGAATTCTCACCTAATTCTCAAGGCATGCTTGGAGAAATCTAAGTTAAGCAGATTCTTACAGTATGTGCGAAATTCACTTCAAGATTTCCTGGACAACACCTCTAAGAGTAGGTCATCGTCATCTGAACTGAAGCTGCACTAAAATGTGAAGCTATGTGGCTTTGTACATTGAAGTAGGCCACACATCAAAGTTACTACAAAGAAACTACAACCTTAAATATGAAAGTCAAACTGAAAGTCACAATAGCAGATATGCTAAATTCCAGGCATTGATTTGACAATCAGCTGGGTTTTTTTCCCCAGGTTAGTAACTCTGTGTTAATTGTTTCAGATTGAGTACCAATAAGGTTTTGTGTAATTATTCTCCCAAAGAATTCTACAGAAGACTTTGTGCACGTATCACTTCTATTGGGTGTCTAGTGTTTACAACATAGTTCTACACTTCGATTTCACTTCACTTTAATAATCTTCCTTGAGCAGTATATGTGCTATTTCCCTTGTGTTAAAATTGAAGATATTTAAATTTTAAATTAAATTTTAATTAAATTTAATTTAAATGTTTTGTCACATAGCTCTTCAAATCAGAGAGGTAACCTAGCAATCATGCCTCACCCATAGTTTGTGTTCAATATATATATATTTTTTTTGCTTCTCATTCCTGGTTTCCGGTAAGTATAAATGTCATGACGTTTTCCTCTGTAAATCTGCTTTCCCTGTCTCATCATTTAAACTGGGGGAGTTCAGTTGTATTTTAGAATTATAGATAGGCAGCAGTTGGTTCCAAGATAGAAAATACTGGAATACCTTTATGTATAGAAACACCTGATGAAATAAAAGGGTGGCCTATGAAACACTGATTTGATGAGAAAGACCAAGGACTTCAATGTAAAGTGGACAATTCGAAGGATATCACAATTGTAAGCAAACTGGAAACCTCTAGGAAGAATACAGAGCATTTAATGCAAGAGATAAGCTAACAGACCAGCTAAGAAAACAAAATTATGATTTAAATATGCTGGTCATTTCCCTGTCGTTTTACAGCTTCAAATTCATCCTTTAATTACATTTCCCATCACTCTTTGATGCTATGGCTGACACTATACAAACCATAGGTTTTTGTTTTGCTTTGTTTTAACTAGCTGTAACCTCCTTAGATTTAGGCAATAGAAGGTAGAGAGGAGACTGAAAACAAGGCAAAAGCAAGAAGGGACGTTCTCTTGTTTCGTACTCCGATTCTGGAGAGGTTCCCTATAAGAATCAACCTTTCAGCCCAGCAGCAGCCATTTACTAAAGCATTGTCAGTTGATTTCAGCCTCCAGCATCTTCCAGAACCAAGTACGTATCACCCTTTCGGAAGTACTAACAGCAGCCAGGTGACACTGTTTTCTCTGAGTTTTGAGCCCCAGCTACTGGGGACCCTCATCTGAGCCACTAATGTGCACTTAATCCTAATGTCATTCCTGTCTTCTCCAGCCCTAGAGACGAGAGCTAGTTCCTGCAATTATTATCTCTGAGTGACTCAAGGTTCCCTTTACGTATTCAGGTCTCTAACACCTGTGTAACAAGCTCCCAGTGTTATGTGATTTCTGTTGAAATAAGTAAGATAATATTTATTTACCAACTTGGTCCTGGCAAAAATAAGGCCTTTTCAAGAAAAAGCAATGCAAATATAAAAATTAAATTCTTAAATGTAAATACAATTTTTATTCAGCTGGTATATCACTATTCCTAGCATTGGAGAGTCATGATTGTCCCTATCTTGTATTGAGAATTTTTCTTCATTTTTAAGCAGCTCAGTGAGAGAATTGAAATTTTAAAATTAGGCCAAAACCACATGTTTTGTTATTGATCTTAATATTCCAGTTGAATGTACAGACACAAACAAATATTACCAGGAAAATCGAGTTTGAACATTTGGAAATGGGACTCATTTAGGGCTAATAGTGAGTTGACATGTGTGTGCCTGTGTTTGTGTCTCTGTAACTAATGTTTTTGTTATTGTTGTTGTTAAATTATATTTAACCTGAGTAATATATGTGCATCATAAAAAATGCATTGAAAAAATCTGGAAATTAATGGAAATCTTATAGAACATTTTGTCAAAGTTTTTAAACATAATTTGTTGCCATTATTAAAATCATTTCTATATTGAGGCTAAAAGTGCACTACACGGTTCCAAAAATTGAGTCAAATGCTCTTAGGTAATTAATTTTAGTCATATTCCAAAACATCAAAATTTCAACAATTTAAAAACCATTTGTTGGCATGGAAACATCAGTTTAATTAAAACTGGATTAAACTAATTAACCTAAAACATATTGTACTACTGAGTGTTTGATTTAGAGTACTTTGGAAGAAAAAGAACATTTTTCATAATCATTTTAGGTCTTTTATCTAATGGAAGTGTTTAGGTTTCATAATGAACCTACATATGCACTAATGTCTCAAATGACTGCTTTCATTGGAGGAGGATGGTTATGAAGGTTTCCATTAAATGAAATGCCAGTTTTCTTGAGGGAATTCAGAGGGCAGAGCATTTTATGAAAATTGCTTATTGTCTTTGCTTACCCATAACATCCAGGAGATTTGAGAAGAATAACCTGAGTGTCATCCTTTATTTCATGCCTTATATTTCATCCCAAGAGGCTAAGCGTTGTATCATATGAGAAAAATCACATGATGAACCACAACAATAAAACATGGGTCAGAGTAGGATGACCGAAAAGTTTACAGTAATGATACAGTCATATCTGCGTGGCAATAGCCAGTATTTCTTACTGTAAAGAAGCCCATAAGTTCATAGATGGTATTCTTTTTCAAATACATTTTAGATTGTCTAAAAGTTTCTAAGTAAATGGTTTCATTCTGGCTTTTCTTGTTATTTTTTTTACAAATATTGAGTGCTTACCATGTTAAAAGCCCAATCTTGAACAATTTTAAAAGATCAGTGGGAAATGTCCTTGCTTTCTCCCATCCATGTCTACATTCTTTCACTGGAAATGTGATTCTCTCTGGGTCTTATTCTCTATCCTCCAAAGATGGAGCTGATTTGTATCCTAGCTCTAAGGTAGTATGGAGGCTTTGCAATGTGTCAGCTTGACTAGGGTAAACTACATTTCCCAGAACTCAACTTTTTGCTGAATTCTCCTTCAGTTTCTCTAACACTGGCACTCGTGTGTGTGTGTGTGTGTGTGTGTGTGTGTGTGTGTGTGTGTGTGTCAGTGTTTATCTCATTGAAAAAGACCGCTGCCTCCTACAGTATACCCATATCCCAAACACCGGAGGCAAGAAAGACTGACAAGAGTTTCAGTCTCTCCTCCTGGACTCCCACTTCGTGTGTGTGTGTTTCTGCCTTCTCTGTACATTCATCTTACCTTCCTCACTATTTGCCCTGTGGATTTCAAGCCCCAGCATCAGTTGGAAAGACAACAGCTTTACAAAGATTGCTTCATTCACTCTAAGAATTGTGCAAAGCCAAATCCCTAATTCCTGATAAATTATATCCTAGTAGTTATGAAGTTATGCTTCTCTGGATAAACCCTGAGTCATATAGAAGATATGTAACCCAGGCACAGAAAATAAACAGACCCGTTTTGCTAGCCACCATGGCAAGTTGTTCAGGGATTGGTGCTTAACTCAATTTGGTCATTGCCATTTCAATACCTTATGCGTTAACTAACACTTTTTTTTTTACCCTATAAACTGAGATTTTCTATCAGTGCAACTAAACAAGTTCTCAATGGTATAAAACTTACTTCATATTTCCCACAATTGGTTGAGGGTGTTATTCTTATGCCCATTTTACTCATAAGGCACATGGTCATTGAGGCCTGGAAAAACCAGTTTGTCGTAGGTTATACAACCAGTTCCTATAGGAGACTGATTTCAACATAGGTCCATTTTCTTTCAAAGCCAGTTGTATTTTGCATGATTAATTAAATGGGATAGGCAGGTAATTATCATAATGATTCATTGCTTCTAGAAAGGTCTTTTATAAGTAAAATGACAGCTGTAATTTATAATTTGGGGAAAGCATTGAGCACCTTTAAAAAAGCAATTGTATTCTATAGCATATTACCTCCTTCTATGACAGGGTACTGGATTGCATTAAGCAATTATTTGCTTGAAGACATGGATTCTGGTCAGATTCTCTAATTCGAGGCTGGTCATTTTCTTTTTTTCTCTGTATCACAGGATATTTATACTTTCAAGGAAGAAACAGTTTATCTGAATTTTCAACAGATTCAGTGAATTGACCAGTTGCCTTTTGGCATAAAACAGAAATACTCTCAGATTCCCATGAGCCTTATTAATAGAATTTGATTCATGGCTTTATTTCTTTAATGTTATGTGAATATTTCATTTCTTATTAAAATATCACTTACACATAATGTCTTTATACTAGAAAGTCTGAATATATTTGCATCAAATTGTAAAATCTACGTACCACTGAAATAAAGCCCATCCCTCAGAAACTATGGGGGAAAAAATTAAAATAAAGTATCTATGCCATTCACAATGGATTTATGATGGATGTTACAACATTTTAGAAAAAGATAGTCATTTGTATTTATTTAATATGTGTTTCATGACTTTAAGCACTATCCCTTTTTTCTTCCAGTGACAGTCTATTCACAATTGACATTTGGGACGGTATTGCAGATGCAAAGAAAATTAAGGCTCTCCACTTGCTGTTGAGTAGCTCCCAGATTAGAAGAGGCAGAAAAAACAAACATGAATACAAAAGTTGGTGGCCTATTCAAAGTGTTCAATCACAGAGGGGATCAGGTTGCTTAATTGAGCTTATACTGGGGAGGAAGTGGTAGGAAAATGCCATTTGTGGTAAGTCTTGAAGGCTAAGTAGGAGCTAACCAGGCAAAATAAGAGAGAAGACAGAAAGGAATTTCAAGTAGAAGAAATAACACATGCAAAAGTTCAACGTAGTAAGAATGATAGGTAGGGAATAGAGGGAGCAGATAATGGGATTAGGGAAAGGGAGAACCAGATCATAGGTTTGTGTGTCCTGTGCCAAGAAATCTATGAAATAGGAAGTTATTGAGGCATTTTAAGGATGGGATTGGCACAATCAGAGAGATTATCTAAGGACAAAGGTAGAGGATGGGTTAGAAAGAAAGAACATAAGAGACGGGGAGGCCATTTGGGAGACCGTGGCAAGCAATAGTCCAGAACTTAAGAGACAGAACTAAGGCTATGGAGGATGTATGCTTACATTTCAACATTTTGGCATAGACTAAAAAGTACATATAAAAATAAAGAAAATCTATTGACATGTATTGGAAACGATATACAAAATTAAAGCCCCAACTCTCAAATTTTAGATCAATAATACTGGTAAATGTTTATACAGTGTTTACTTATGAGAGCCAATAACAATTTTAAGTGCATCTCTATCTAACATGATTATCAGAATAACTCTCTAAACTATGAATCGTTGTAATAATCCCTTAAGGGATTAAAGAAAAGGTTAAAGGTTAAGAAAATTGTCCAGTGTCACCAGCTAGTGTGATGACTGGCACTTGAATCTAGATTGTCGGTTCAGATTCTACAGTTTCCAACCCATGCACTCCACTCACAGCTAAGGAATTCTTGAGTACCTGCTGTGTCTAAACACTGTGATGAACATTTGAATTCTTACAATAACCTTCTACATTATTTGCTTTTGTTTCTCTCATTTTGCGTATGAATAAGCTGAAAATTGGTGTCTCAGCAAGATAACTAACATTACTAATAAAAAAAACTAATGAAATACTTAATAAAATTAGCATTTGGGAAAAATAGCACAAATACGAAGTGAGGTAACCAGGACTCAATGACACATCTGTCTGATTTCATATCAGTATTTTGTTTTAATTTCTTCCCTGAGAACCATGTCAATATTTTTAATGCCATGGATTTCAACCCAAAAAAATTGCCCTATGTCATGAACTATGCCAGATGTTTGGTATGTAACAAGGAAAAAAAATACAGTGCTTGGCTTCAACCAGCTTATCATCTAGTAAGACAGCCAAAAGTATAAACATTTATTGTGCTGTGGTTGATATGGTTTGACTGTGAGTGTGCCCAAAATCCTATCTTGAATTTTAATCCCCATAATCCCCAGGTGTCAAGAGCACGATCAGGTGGAGTTATTTGGATCATGGGGGTCTTTTTCCCCACGCTGTTCTCGTGATAGTGAATGAGTCTCATGAGATCTGATGGTTTTATAAGCATCTGGCATTTCCACTGCTGGCAGTCACTCCATCCTGCCACCCTGTGAAGAAGGTGTCTGTTTCTCCTTTGCCTTCCACCATGATTGTAAGTTTCCTGAGGCCTCCCCAGTCATATGGAATGACATGAGTCATTTAAACCTCTTTCCTTTGTAAATTACCTAGTCTTGGGTATTTCATCAGAGCAGTGTGAGAATGAACTAATACAGTGATATATGCTATAATATTAGGGGGAAAAAAACCTTGTTAGAAAGAAAAACAATAAGAAAAGGAGATACATTAAAAGCATTAACATAGTCCTGCTTATATTTTGTTTGGGATTAAACATTAATTTGTAATGCATTTGTAAACATTTATTTTCTTTCTGAATCACCTTATATATTAGTTTAAAATGTCCATCTGAGCTATAGAAAAACAATTATTTAAAAACTACTTTGGAAATATTCTTCAAGTTTTGAGATAAATTTATCATCTCCTTAGTTCAACAGATACCCGAGGGCACACAATTTGATACTGAAGTTTCAAAATATAGATTCTTAAGAACTTGAAGTCCTAAGTGACTATTTCTTACAGCTGCATTGTAATTAGCTTTAAAAATATTATAATTTTTTTGGATCATTAAAGTTTTATTGAGAAGATTAGGAAACATTGAGAATATAGTTTTTGCTATAGTCACATACTATCAGAGGTTATTTCAGAAGTAATAGAAAGGGATTTTTTTATTTTTCATTTTTTGTGTGTGTGTGGACACGATAGTATGGACAAAGATACTGAGATGGCACAAAGAAATTATCCTCAGGAAGCAAGAAGCATTAATTTTGTTGTTGCATTAGGAAAATAAAGGGGAATCATAAGAGATGTGGAATGTAATTGAAGATGAGCTGAAAAGGGCATTGGCTATGAATCTGAGGAATTTTTATTTTCTTTGGCAGAAAAAAGATAGAATTTTAAGCAGGGAGTAGGTTTGACTTGTTGGCACAGGGTTTGCATTTATTATCAAGCTCATTACAATTTTAATGTAAACTTGTTGAGGCCCTACTATGTGCAAAGTGGTACAAGCAGGTCTTTCCCTGTAAATAATATATAATCTAATTGTTGAGTCAAAATAGAAATCTTTAATAATGATATGATGGTTTGCAGATGCTCCACACAATAGATTCTTAATTAATGATGTCAATGCTGCTGCTGAAGTGATTAATTCAAGTCTGAAATATTGACTATTACATCATTATGTTGTTATGTAAACAACTGTATTTGTTTTCCCCTCCTTTATTATGACTCTCTGATCCATTGGAATTGCCTATGACATTTTACTTTACTTCTTTTCAGCTGCACCAGAAACCCAGATTTAGGTAATTAACTACATAGGCCATTTTGTGACAGAGATTAGTGGCAAAAATGACCAAAATTATTGAAGTGACTATAGAAACATTTTCCCCTATCAAATATGTATCCTCAGTTGTTTTTTTTTTTTAATTTCCCACACAGCTGGTTTTGCTAGAATTAGGTGAAAATGATGTATAATTGCAGTTGTTTAAAATTTGATTTTAGTGTTGTATAGCCTTGAAGGTGCTAATATTTAGATTATATATATTCATGTACATTCATTTATGTACATTTATACAATGCAATGGGAATACAACAATGAACAAGGAAAATAAAAATTCATACATCAATGGAATTTACATTTTAGTGGAAGGGTGAGATAAAAAATTAAAAAATACACTGTACATATATATACATGTACATTCATATATGCATGTCTATCAATCATATATGTCTATCTAGTTATCTATATTAATTTTCCAGAGACACATAAGCAATGGGATATATATAGGTGTATGGGTGTATGTACATATATAAAGAGATTTATGTGTACATATGTGTATATATAAAGTAGATTTATATGTATATACATATATATAAATATGTAGATATAAATTTATGATAAGGAATTGGTTCATGTGATTATGGATGCCAACAAATCCCAAGAAATTCAGGGTGAATTGGCAAACTGCAGCCCCAGGAAAGCTGATGGTATAGTTCTAGTCCTAAAGCCCACAGGCTCAAAACTCAGAAACAGCTGATAATTCAGTTCAGGTCTAAAGGCAGGAAAAAGTCAATATCCCCATTTGAAGGCTGTTGTGCAAAATTAATTCTCTCTTATTTGGGGATGGGTCCACCATTTTGTTCTATTCAGACCTTCAACTAATTAGATGAGGCCCCACCCACATTTGGGAAGGTAGTCACCTTTACTAGGTCTACCTATGTAAATGTTAATTAAACCTAAACACATCCTCACAGAAACACCTAAAATAATGTTTAATCAAATATCTGGACATCCCGTGAGACAGTTAGTTTGACACATAAAATTAGCCATCACCTTATTGATTTATTTATCCATCCGTGTTAGAAAATGTTAAGTGATGTGAAGATAATCAAACAAGAAAAGGAGATTGGAAACACTGGATCTGTTGCAGACGGCTGCACATTAAAAAATGGTTGATATGGAGTGCCTCACAGAGAAGTTGATGTTTGAGTAAAGACCTGAGGAAACTGGGAGGTGATAGAGAGCAAGACAAACAAATCTTAGAAATAGAGGGAATAGTAAGAGCAAAGATTCTGAAGCAGGAGTCACTCTGGAGTGTTTCAGGAGCACCATGGAAGCTAGTGTGGTTGCAGTACAGTCTGTGACTGGGACAGTGATATGAGGTGAGCTCAGAGAGATAATGGAATTCAGATTATATAGGATTTTCTAATTCATTGTACAGTTTTTGTCATTTACACTGAGTGAAATGGGTCATCACTGGAGCATTTTGAGCATGCAACTGACATAATCTGATGTACGATTTTACCAGTTCATTTTAGCTACTCTATTAAGGATAGATTAAAGGGTGTCAAGAGTGCAGGCGAAGAGCCCAGTTAGGAGGTTATTGCAATAATATGGGTGAGAGATGATGATGACTTCAACCAGAGGTATCAGGGCAAGCTGAAAAAATTAAATGAGGTTAAAATATTTCTTCAGAAGCCACACATGTAATATGGCATAAAAATTACTGATGAATTTTAAAACATACATAAGTTTAATGCCATTGTTAATCTATTTGTCTTAAAACCTTAAATGTAAAATTAAATTTTGTTCATTTTTTAATGAAATATTTTGTTTGCCAAGATAATACCATACTTACCTCAGAAGAGTTGACCACATAATTACCAGGACACGTGAGCTAAAAACGTGCAGCAATGTGAGAAAAATAGATGAGCGCTTCTTTTTGATAATTTAATGTCAAGCTTGCACTTTTATTCCCAACGTGGCATGTAATAAACGTAGCTGTGCCAAGCAGGGGGCTGAGGCTTCTCCGTCAGCTATGTTGTTATGCTCTGCAGGAATATTTAAAACCATTCATACAACTCAAAATCTCTAAGCATTTTCATAATACATTGTGAATTCATTTGGAATATAAATACCAATGACCTTTTCAGAATCAAATGAAGGAAACTTCTCAGCGAAATGGCCCCTTTCTTGCAACTAAGACACTAGCAGTAGTCCATGATGTTGGAAGCTTATCCTTATTGATTCTCTTGAGCATTCTTTTATCCAGTACATTGTTTTAATTAGATGTAGTAAACTCGAATGGGGAAGGTCGGGAGTGCCTATTTAGCTCACAGTGATCTTTCTGTCCAGAGGCCGTAAGTTTTCAACCTCAGCCACTTTCAGAAATGATTCATCATTATCCTAGAAAAGTGAAGAGGCCGATAGCAACCCCCTGAGTGCCTTACCCCAACATCACAGTCATTGTAAATAGCTGATGGGTAGGAATCTTCCCAGTGTAAATCTATGTGTGTCCTTTCTTCTCATTTTATTGTGCAGGCGCTGAAGTTTGCCTTAGTAATTCTATAATCCCTTCTCATTCTGGTTGTGGGGCTCTGATCACTCTCTTGTGAAGGAGTCTTGCTGAAGCAGTCATTTTAACCATGGCTGGAATAAAGTCATGATTAAAGAGAAAGAAAGAGAGAAAGTCAAGGAAGTTGAGAGACAGAGAGAGAATGGTGTTTGAGCCCCTGACTCCATTTTATGAGGCTTCTTATCTAGACTTTCCTTTGGTCTCATCTGTCAGCTCTAGAGATTTTCCAGTAGTATCTTCAGATAAACTCTCTCTTTTTCTGACTTAATGATATTTTGTCTTTAGGATGCATATGGCACAAATGCTAGGAAATATTTTATTTACTCATATTGCACTTCTTACATACAACACATGAAGTAGCCAAACTCTATACCCATGTACTTTATAAGTGTGAATAAAAAATCTGATAATTTCTACCACTGATTATTTCACATTTTACGATTTGATATAGGAAATAAGACAGGAGAGTTCTAGTCTCAGTTCACAATTAATTTGGATAAATGACTTTATTTCTCTTGTCTAAATTATCTTTAATATCTACTGCAGCCATATTGATAGCTATTTCTTTTTATCCATATAATGCAACATACAAGGCACTTAATCATCACCATGCTTTTGAAATAGTCCTAGAACACCAGGTATTCATAGAGTGCTACAAGTTCAACTGTATTAAGATCCCAAAAGGGGCCTTAGGAAGATATCTTAAGACTGCATAAGTGCTGTAAAAGTTTCAATCACCTCATTTATAATCTTAGTTTTCCATGAACATACAGATAGAAGAGATGATGCATAGATAGATAGATAGATAGATAGATAGATAGATAGATAGACAGACAGACAGACAGACAGACAGTAAGTGCATAGAGAAAAGCAAGTTGTAACTAGTCATTCTATAAGATTGGAGAACGTTTAGAGCCAAGTCTCTTCTTTCTCTTTCTTTTTTCCCAGCTTCCCTTTGTGGCTAGCGTGAAGTATACGGGTATAAAGTGCTCTAAAAATATGGAAACTGAGAGAAGAAGAAATATGAAAAAGAAAAAAAATGGATAAATGTGAGAGAGAAGACCATCTACTCTGCGATATTAGACTTCCTCGTGATGAAGGAGGAGGACAACATTGGATCCGATAGGTGACTCAAGTCTACATATTGACTGAACTAAAATTTAAAAGCCAAAAAAGGCGAAAGGTGATGGAATCTGTCTCAAGTATGAAGAGTTCCTGTAACTTCATAAGGATGAAAGATTTAACAGAGTACACTTGAGAGCAACAAGACAACTGTAATCTTTTCACATTTATACCCTAATGGACTGAGATTCAACAATCTGGTAATGTTGTTCTCCTTCTACTCCTTCCCTTCTCCTCCTGTGTCTGCTTTTTCTTCTCCTTATTATTATTGATGTTGTTGTTCATTAGCTACTAAAACCTGAAATATTTCTTGGGGTTCTTCAACTCTAATGCAAATCTGGCTATAAATTGAGATTTTTCTACTCATCCTTTCAATTCTTGAAAACACTAAATTACAAACTTCCAAAACATACAGAAGATCCCTAAATAGTAAACATGGAGAAATAATATAGGTGGAATGATTTTATTAAATTATAATAACTAGAAACAAACCTCTGTAGTTTCTGATTTCTTTGTTAGAGGCTTGAAATTGCAAAGCCACACCCCCTAAACTTGTGAGGATCCATAGCTGTGGTCACCCCTCCTTCCAGCCAGAATGAAAAACTGTGCTACTTGAATTTCTATTAAATTAGGAGAATTTTCCATCAGCATTGTCTTTCAGGGTCACCCTGGATTGGTGCAATAGTACTCAAACTGTCCATCTTTGCATGGTGCCTACATATTGTGCAGAACCATCTGGAAACCAAGCTTGAGTTTTTCTTCCTCAACCAACTGTTCAGCATATATGTGTGGATTGAGAAAGAGAAGCCAGTGCAGCAGGAGTATATGAAGTGTGGATGTGTGTTATTTCCTTCCTCATTCACTTATGCCTTCAGGACATGCTTAAAGCTGATCTCATATATGCTACTTTCAATTTATGGAGCACTGCTGTGAACGCCCAACCTTATGGGTAGAGGAGTCAGACAATACCCAGTTTCTGATAGGCAGTTCAGGTCACATATTGACTTGATAACCCATTATAAAGCATTTGGTCTCTACTGAGGCCTGATAACAAGACAAAGGCTATTTTTCAAAAGAAGAATAGTTAGGCATAGAGTAGAAGACAATATTGCTTAGCTCCCAAATTCTAAACCTTTGCCCTGTGATCCATCTATAACTCCCTGTCAAAGCCTCCGTAAAGCATCCCTATCTGCAACTTTCATCTCAAGCAACAACAGGGTCTGTTAACTCACACGGCCCAAATGGTAGAAAAGCTTGCATGGCAGCCTGAATCTATTGCCAAGCCTTCTTTGGTTCTTGGGCTAGTAAACTAGAAAATCCATCAAGGTCTCTGTGGCCTAGGACATGACATAGACTGGAGAGTTGACATAATGCTAAAGTAGAGCAAGGGAGTCAAATGCTAGTCCTTTTAACAGAAATAAAACTGCTTTTGATGATCTTTATTAATAAGTATGGAGAAAAATGGAGTGTCCAGCTTAATAATGACTCACCAGGTACCAAGGAATGCATAGATTTGCTCTAGCAATTACAGTACATTTAGAAAAGCAGTTGCAATTAGAGTCACCACTGATAAAATGTACAATAATCTATTTTAATTTCCCAAGATCTATGTATCTTCTGTATAGACCAAATAAGTCAGGTGAATGGAGATTAGTAGGAGTCACCACCAGTTATCTTTCCGACTATCTTTGCAGTTTCCCAAGGAATATAGAGTTGCCTTTGGCTTGCTACATTTGCATGTAGCTATAGCTCTAGGGGCTTCTTTGTGGCCTTTTCTACCATAATAGCTCTACTATATGACTCAAGGAACCTATAGCAGAGCCAATAGCTGAAAAAGTTTATTCATATTTTGCATTCCTGACTAAGAAATAGTCACAGAGTGGGCCTGGACATCCACTAGTCTTACTGTAAGAATCATCTGAGCCAAAAATGCATAGATCACCCAATCTCTATAAACAACATGCTGGCACTCTGATCTGGGATATCCCAGCTCCAGAACTGTGAGAACCCTATCATTAATAAGCCACTCAGTCTATATTGTTGTGCTATGGCAGCCCGAATGTACTAAAATACCTCTGAAGAACAGCGTAAGGTTAATTGTTCCCCCATGATTTAATTACCTCCCACCAGGTCCTTATCATGACATGTGGGAATCATGAGAAGTACAGCTCGAGATGAGATTTGGGTGGGGACACAGCCAAAACATATCAGCATCCTTCAATCCAGTTAAGCTGACACCTAATTTCAACCATCACAAAGATGCAGGAAAAGGTGTAGTACGGTCATCCCTTCATACCTAATGGGAATTGATTCCAGGATATTCCACAGATACCAAAATCCAAAGATGCTCAAGTCTCTTATACAAATAATGCAGTCTTTGCATAAAACGTATATACATCCTTCCATATACTTTGAATAATCTCTAGATTAACTATAATACCTAATACAATATAAATGCTTTGTAAATATTCATTACACTGTCTAGTTTAGGGAATAGTGATAAGGAAAAAAGGCTGTAGATGTTCAGTACAAACATAACTATTCTATTGTTTTTTCTAAATACTTTTCATCTGTGGTTGTTTGAATCCATGAATGTGGAACTCACGGATATGGAAGGCCAACTGTTGTTGCAAACCTGCTTATGCCTAGGTAACCAGTGAGGTAAGCTAGCAGGTCGATGACAAAGTATATGTGCTAAAAAATAATTTTTCCTAACCATGGAACTATAATGGCTGTTGCTTTGCCTTCACCTACAAAGCTTGTACAATATTTCTTGTGGTTCATCCTAACTGGAAATATACAGGCAAGGCTATTAGAAGAAACATAGTTCAACTGAGCCAAATTGATATTCTATAAAGCCACCCATATTAGTTTTCTAGTGTGCCATAACAAAATACCACAAACTAGGTGCCTGAAAACAATAGAAGTGTATTGCTTCCTAGATTCCAAGGTTAGAAATTGAAAATCAAGGTGACAGCAATGCCACATTCTCTCTTAGGGGAGAATTTCTTGCCACTTCCTAGCTTCTGTGGTAGCCATCAATTGATGGTTTTACTTGGCTTTCTGCTCCATCATTCCAATTTCTGTCTCTGTCATCACATACATTCTCACTGTGTCTCTCTCTTCACGTGGTATTTCCCTCTTCTTATAAGGGCACTAGTCATATTCGATTAGATCCCACCCTGATGATTTCATCTTAACTTGACTACATCTACAAATGCCCTGTTTTCAAATAAGGTCATATTCACAGCTATTGAAGAGCTGACTCCAATGTATATATTTTGGGGGGTTACATAATTCCAGTCATAATACCACCAGAGACATTGAACTTGAATGGACCAGAGAGGACATGCGAACTTCATGAACAAGTAGTGCAGTTCCCCATAATACTGAGAATGTTGCATAATTCTGAATTCCTGATACTGAATTATAGTTTAAGGAGACCAACCAGCCCTTTGGTGGAAAGTAGATTACATCACATCACTTCCATCTTAGAAAGGCCAACAGTTCATTCTCATAGCTGTAGGGATATTTAATATAGGAACTTACATTTTCTACCCAAACAACCTCAGCCAGTCAATTATCTGGAGGTTTACACTATACCTGATACATTGGCATAAACTCCCATATGACAAGACATGGCTACTGACCGGGAAGAATTCTCACAGTGAAGGAGGCACAGCAGTGGTCCCATAACCATGGGTTCCACCGGCTATGGCACATGCTGTATCACGCCAACACACCTGGTCTGATACACTTTTGGAATTGCCTACAAAAGGTACGGCTGAAGTAGTAGCATTGAGGTAACATTCTGTAAAGAAGAAATTCCACCCTTCAGGATGCAGTACACACATCAAATCAGAGATCCATCTATGGCATTGTGTCCATAATAAAAAGAATAGATAGGTCGAGGAATGAAAGATTACAAAACAGGAGTGGCCCTTCTTTCACTGATACCCAATAACCCCTAGGAATTTTGTGCTTTTTGGCCCTCCGTGTTTGGGATCTTCAGAATTGAAGCTATTTATCCCCCCAATAGGTACATTTTTGATGTGGACATCGTAATCGTTCCATTTAGCTATAAACTGCTGCTTTTGTCAGAGCATTTTATTCTGCAGCCATCAGACAGGAAGTCACCGTCCTGACTGGGATAATTGGCCCTACTCAGCCAGAGGACTTTGGGCTGCTTTACACAGTGAGGACGTGAAGAAATACTTGCGGAAAATAGCTGATGTACTTGAGCCCTTTTCCATACTTTCTGAACATATAAATGGACATATAAAGCAACTAGACCTGAGAAAAATGATTGTCAAAGGGTCTTACCACCTGGAATATAGTTTTCATTCACACTACCACATAAGACACCAAAACCTATGGAGATGATAGCTGAGGGTGGGAATTTAGATGTACAGAGAATGTAGAATGTCCAATAAGAGGCAAAGTGCATGAGTTACAGGTGTGTTCCCAAGAGCAACTGCAAGGATGATGGCTACAATTCAACTCACTAACATTCTTTTGCTAAGTTCCCTCTTAAAGAACCATGAAGTAGCTGCTGCCAAGTATAGATGGAGAAGTGGACCTATGTATAACAAGAGTGAACTGTGATGGCCATGTGGGTGTGCTGCTGTAATTTCCATCAAGAGAACTACTAGAAGAGCATAGTGGACTGACAGTTTCTATCAACTCCTGTCCATTTGGATCTGCTATCATGTTTATGCTAATATTTGAACTTCTCACTGTGCATCAATGACTGAGAACAGAAGATTGTTCATGCCTGTAATTCCAGCACTTTGGGAGGCTAAAGCAAGAGGATTGCTTGAGCCCAGGTGTTCAAGACCAGCCTGGGCAACATAGTGAGACTGTATCTCGACAAAAAGTATGAAAATTAGTCAGGTGTGGTGGTGCACACCTGTAGTCCCAGCTACTCAGGAGGCTGAGGCAGGAGGATAAATGGAGCCCAGGATGTTGAGGCTACAGTGAGCCTTGTTCCTGCCACTGCACTCCTGCCTGGGTGATACAGCAAGACCCTGCAAAAGAAAAAATAGAAAGAGAAGAGGAGAGGAGAGGAGAGCAGAGGAGAGGAGAGGAGAGAAGAAAAAAGACAAGACAGGGAAGGGAAGGGAAGGCAGGGCCTTGTTTGCATATTTGTTTTTAATAGAGTAAATATATGAATGTGTTAAAACCTAAGACTGGTAAATATGTTCTCTATTCAGATTTTAGCATTAGGATGGTACAACTGGACACAAGAAAGAGTAAATATCTTTTGGAATTAAAACTAAAGAATGCATAATGTTTAGCAAAATTAAACTATAAAAATTAAGTTTTAGGTATCACTCTACTATGTTTAGCATAATTAACTCTTATTTTCAACAAAGTGTTTTCTTAGAATAAAATCATGATTTTTTTGAATGTTCACTGAAGTTGAATAGTCCAATGTCTTATACCCACACATACATCTCTCATTCCATCCAATGTGCACACACAGACACACACACACAAACATCTGTGCTAGAAGGTAATACTTAAACACAATTTTTAAAAATTTGTATATCAAAATGTTAAGATATTAAATAAACTGATTATCACTTCTGTTATTATAAACTAATTATACATGGCTAAGTCATGATTATTGGCCATCAAGTTCAAGTTGAATATGCTGATCAGTTTGCAAGCACATTGGGAAGTGAAGAGCATTCTATCTTCTTTTTAATGTTGTCCTGGGATTATAGCTTTAGTTACCTAGCACGGGTGTTTTAAAAAGCAGAAGTGATTAAGAAACATCACTTCCAACCAAGATATGTGGGGGCGTAATATCTTTCACTGAAATTCTGTAGTCTGGGGGCATTGTCAGATATATACAAAATGAAGATTGAAAATTTATCTATGAACCCTGCCAAGTTTTTCAATAAATATATAAAGTAATTTAAAGTTGCAGAAGTAGTTATTTGTGTGCTAGCCTTATTGTGTGGTAGAACTCCAAAAATCTCGAAAATATTTCATTGAGTTAAACTTTAGATTGAATTTAGAAGTGTATCTCTGAATTAGACATTTCCAAAGCCACAAAAATAATCTATTTATCTTAGAGTAGATGATACACTTTCCTGATCTCTGCCTTAGAAAAAAAATAATAATAAACATGTTTCGGATAGGTAGACCCTAGAATTAGGAGTTAGAAAGTGTTAACATATAATACGCCTGTATGATAAAATTTTTGCAGACAAAAATGGCAATTTGGTATATATCTAATTTCTTCTAATAATGACAATCTTTATTTATTTTTGCTCATTTGAAATATTTCTTTCAAATGCCTTTTCTCTTTTAGACATTAGGTAAGGCATTGGTAATAAATTGCTTTAGTATGATGAGTATTCCCAAAAGTAAACAATGGTAATTTATTAAAAGGAACAGCGCAAAGAAAATGCATATGGAATGTATAGGAGTTCACAGGAAAGGCATGTTGACTATCCTGGAAGGTGGAGGGAAGCTTTGGATGACATAACATAAAATAATTCATAAAAAATATACTACTCTGTAAAAGAAAAGGAAGTGACCCATGGAAAGAAAAAAAAACATTAAAAGGTCACTGGAATTGAAAAGCTGAAGTAACAAATGCAGTCATGTGTGTCTATACAGATTATGCTTGTATGGAGGGATGCAGTGTTTGAGCAGTTGAAATGAAAAAGAGGAAGACAAAACAGATGTAGTAGAGAGGCTCCATTTCTTCATATGCTATGATTTTTAATTTAAAAAATTATTTTTAAATTCATATTTACTAATATTTATCTTTTTGGGTGTACAGTTCTATGAAATTTGACAAATGCATAGTCTTATAATCCCTACAACAAGCAACATATAGAACAGTTTGATCACCTTCCAAAATGTTCTCATGCTGTTTCTTTGGAGTCAGTCTTGCCTCTCACCTTCAAACTCTTGCAAACTGGTAATCATTACAATTTGGCTTTTTCCAGAATGTTATTTAATGGTAATAAAGACGATTCTGCCTTTTGGATCTGGCTTCTGTCATTCAGCATAATGCAATTGAGATTCATTTACATTTGCTTTTGTATAAGCAGTTAATTATGTTTTACTCTTAAGTAGTATTTCATTGTATGGTTATACTACAATCTGTTCATCCATTTACCAATTAAAGTGCATTTAGATTATTTCCATTGTGGAACAATTATGAATAAAGTTGCCATAAACATTCCTGTATGGGTTTTTGTGTGACTATGTATTTTTATTTCTTTTGGGTAAATACATAGGAGTGAGATTGCTGGGTAATAATAATAAATGTGTGTTTATAAGAAACTGCCCAACTGTTTTTTTTAAGTTGAGCTATTTGCATGCCTACACGCAAAGAATAAGAACACCAGGTATTCTGTACCCTTATGATTACCTGTTATTGTCAGGCTTTTTTTTTTAATGTTAGCCATTCTAATGGGTGTATATTGATATCTACTTAGGATTTCAACTTGCATTTCCTTAATGACTAAGGACATTGAACATATTTTAATGTGCTATTTGCCATCTTTATATCTTCTTTGAAAAAATATCTGTTCATATTCTTTGTGCTTTTTATAAAATAGGCTGTCTGTTTTTACATTGTTTGCAGATTTCTTTATGTTTTCTGAATACAAATCTTTTATCAGACATATGATTTACAAGTATCTTAATCTGTCACTTTCTATTTTATTCTGTCTTTTAGAGAACAGAAGTTTTTAGCTTAATTGTTTTCTTTTTAATTTTGGTAAAATACATGTAACATCATATAACTTCCTAACATATTTTAAGTGTACAGTACAGTACCATTAACTAAATGTATGTTGTTATACAATGTTCTAGATGTCTAGAACTTTTTATCTTGTATAATTGAAACTGTATACCTATTGAATAGCAACTATTCCATTTCTCCTTCCATTCAGCCCCTGACAAGTCTACTTTCTGTGTCTATAAATTTGACTACTTCGGACATTTCATACAAGTAGAATCATGTGCCATATGTCCTTCTGTGACAGGCTTATTTTACTTGGCATAGTGAAACAAGTATTTGTCCTCAAGATTTTTCCATGTATTATTGACATGATTTACTTCTTTTCTGAGCCTGAATATTTTACTGTATGTGTGTGTTGTGTAAAGACATGTACTATGTATATATGCTATGTACACATATGTATACATGCTCTGTACATATATACACACATATACAGTTAAAATGCCATATATACACACATACATATATACACACATATACATATACTGCATTATTAAAAACATTTTTTTATTTTTGATTGGACAAAAATTTTATATTTATTGTGCATTTGAAAATACGTCTGCATTTTAAAATACGTCTTTATTTTTTAAATTTATTTTTAATTGACAAAAATTGTATATTTATTGTGTAGATGATATTTGGTATATATACACATTGTGAAATGAGCAAATCAAGCTAATTAACGTATTCATGCTTCACATGGTTTTTGTGAAAACATTTAAAATCTGCTCTCTTAGCAACTTAAAAACATGCAATCCTTTATTATTAACTATAGCCACCATGTTGTACAATAGGTCTCCAGAACTTATCCCCCCTGTCTAACTGAAACTTTGTACTCTTTGAACAACATCTCCCATTTCCCATCAGCTCCCCATCAGGCCTTGGTTACCACCATTCTTTTCTCTGCTCTGGTAAGTTCAACTGTTAAAAATTCTGCATGTAAGTGAGATCATGCAGTATTTATCTTTATGTATCCGACCTATTTTATTTACCATAGTGCTCTACAGGTTAATCCATTTGCCACAAAATGACTGGATTACCTTCATTTTTAATGCACAATAGTATTCCATTGTGTATATATACCACATTTTCTGTATGGATTTATTCATGGATGGGCACTTTGGTTGATTTCATATGTTGGCTATTTTTAATAATGCTTCAATAAACATGGGAGTGAAAATATTTTTTAACATATTAATTTTCTTTCTTTTGGATATATAACCAGAAGTACAATTGCTGGGTCTTGTGGTAGATCTATTTTTAGTTTTCTGAGGAAACTTCACACTGTTTTCCATAGTGGCTAAACTAATTTACATTTCTACAAATGGTGTGCAGGGTTTCCTTTTCTCATATCCTTGCCAACATTTGTTGCATTTTGTCTTTTTTATGATAGCCATTCTAACAGGTGTGAGATGAAATCTTATTGTGTTTTCATTTGCATTTCCCTGACGATTACTGATGTCGAGGATTTTTCTCTGTATTTTCTTCTAGGAGTTTTATAGGGTCCGGTCTATGTTTAAGTTATTAATCCATTTTAAGTTAGTTTCTGTGGTGGTGCAAGATAATGGTTTGATTTCATTATTTTGCATGTGGATAATCATTTTTCCCAATAACAATTGTTGAAGAGCCTGTAGTTTCTCCATTGTGTAGTCCATCTATGCATAGATTTAATTCTGGGATCTCTATTCTGTTCCATTGATCTACCATACTGTCTTGATTACTTTAGTTTTAAAATATATTTTGAAGTCAGAAAGTGTGAGACATTCATCATTTTTCTTCTTCAACATTGTTTTGGCAATGTGGAGTCTTTTGTGGTTCCATTTCAATTTTAGATTTGGGTTTTTTTTTCTGCAAAATTGGGTTTTTAATAGGGTTTGCATTGAATATGCAGATTGCTTTGGGTAGGGTAGACATTTTAAAAATATGAAGTATTCAATCTGTGAACATAAGATGTCTTTGCATATATTTGTGTTTATAATTTCTTTCAGAAATGTTTTATAGTTTTTAGTGTACATCCTTTGCCTTCTTGGATAAGCTTATTCCTAAGCATTTTACACTGTTTTATTTTAATTGGGATTGTTTTCTTAATTTCCTTGTTGGATTTGCATTGTTAGTATATAGAAATGCTACTTATTTTGTATGTTGATTTTATATTCTGCAACTTTTAAAATTCATTTTATCAGTTCCAACCTTTTCTGTGGAATCCTTAAGGTTTTATACGTAAGAGATCATGTCATCTGGGAACAGACTATTTTATTTCTTTCTTTTTGATTTGAAGATCTTTGATTTCTTTTTCTAATCTAACTGTTATAACTAATATTTCCAGTATTATAGAAGTTTTAAGACTGGACATTTGTCTGTTTCTTCTCTTAGAGGAAGAACTTTCAGTCTTTTACTGTTTAGTAGTCTGTTAGCTGTGGGCTCTCCATATATGGGCTTTACTGGGTTGAGATCATTCCCTTTTATCTCTAGTTCACTGAGTGTTTTTATTATAAAAGTACTTGTATGTTGCCAAATGTTTTTGTCTCATATATTAACATGATGATTTGATTTTTTATCATTTGTTCTAATGTGGCATATTTATTGATTTGCATATGTTGAATCATTTTTGCAACCCAGGGAGAAATCCCACTTGATGATGATGTATGATCCTATTCAGTTTGCTAGTATTTCATTGAGAATTTTTGTGTCGATATTAAACGGGGGCATTGGCCAGTAGTTTCCTTTTACTAGTAGTGTCTTTGCCTGGCTTTGATATCAGGGTAATCAGGGCAATGCTGGCCTCATAAATGTGTTCCAAAGTGTCTTCTCTTTAATATTTTGAAAGAGTTTGCAAAGGATTGGTGTTAATTCGTTTTTTTAAATGTTGGTGGAATTCTTCAGTGAAGCCATCTGGTTCTGGGCTTTTCTTTGATGGGAGATCTTTGATACAAATTAAATCTCCTTAATCCCTTCACAGGTCTGTGCAAATTTTCTATTTCTTCCTGATTCAGTAAGTTGTATGTTTCTAGGAATTTATCTGTTTCTTCGAGGTCATCAATTTTTTTGGTGTATAGTTTTTCATAGTAGTCTCTTATAATCCTTTTGATTTCTGTGGCATCAGCTGTAGTTGGCATCATCTTTCATTTCTGAAACTTACTGTTGTCACCCTCCTTTGTTACATATTATTTAAATAGAGAGCTGTTGAAAGAATTCAGGACAAGGAATAAAATGCTTAATGTTTATATGTGTGCTGGCTTGCAAATGTATATATAATTAATGAGATGGTTGCCATACTAGGCTTCAGATTTGTAAATATCTCATAATACATAAAAATATTAATTTCATTAAGTTTACAAATCCTACTATTAAATTTTTTGAACAGGAATATAATAACATGGTTCAAAATTTAAATGTACAAAAAAATTCCATTGAAAAGCTGCCTCAATCTTCCTTCCCTTCCTGGAGACAAACAATATTATCAGGTTTTTTTGTTTCCTTATTGAATGTTGTTAACATACGCATACAAATATCTTAAATTCACATTTTACAAAAACTATAGCATATGTAGAAATTGCTCTGCATGTTATAAAATTTTATCAAGTTGCTGGAAGGTGCTGAAGGAAAGTCTCCAGACAGCTCGGATATGTAGGCCAAAAAAATCAACCAGTCCAAATTACAGCATGGGAACATTTTGTTGTCATTGTTGTTGTTGTTGGGAGACCGCCTAGAAAATTAATATGAAAAGGATAAGATACTTTATAGGCTTGATATAGTAAGGAGTGATTTGTAGTTCTGAAATTAATAGGGATTCAATTAGTAAAAGCATGTAAAAAATTACCAAGTTAAACACAAGATAATTATTCACTCAATAGAAAACAAAGTAAGCAAGATTCAAGAAAGAGGATGAAATATAGTATATTTCAAGACTGTAGTATGAATGATAAATCATATTAAGGCAATAATTAGGAAAATGCAGAGTATTTCACCATTACTGAGAGATGAAAGCAGGAGAAATTTATGTGTTTCCGTGTGTGTGTGTGTTCACACCCCTACTAAGGCATGCCTACCTGAATGAGGCACTTAAAAGAGAAAAATTCTCACCTTTAACAGTGGGAATTCTATAAATACTAGGTACATATAAAAACTAAAGAAATAGTAACATGATTATATCATTAAGATATATCAGTTAAAAAACAGAAGGAACAGCTTAAGGCTTAATGTAGTTGTATTTTTTAGAACAGGCAAAGAAGCATTAGTAAAAGGACAAGGAAGCACAATTAGACACTGAAAGTTTTGTAAATTATACTAAAGGCTGGACGTTTTACTACTTTAATAAAAAAATTAAATAAAGATAAATCCCATTCATTATTATTTAACAAATAAAGATGCCTGCATCATAGTTTTATATATTTTGAGTAAAAAAAGAAAGCAACGTTATGAAAGTAGGCAAACAACGAACTTGGTACATATTATTATCAATGAGGAAATGAATCAAAAGATGTGCATAGACCATAAATATCTAAAAAGTTATCTTTCAAACCTAATTTTAGTAAAATGATTATTTAAGAAATAAATCTACAAAAAAAAATAGGCTGCACATAAACTGCCAGTCATATAAGACATAAAAATGCACTTGTATAAATGGAAAGACAGTTGATTATTTTAGTTTCCACAAGATTACTTTGGCTATTGAATTGAAATGAAGCTAAAGGGGGAAGGTAGGCGGTAGGATTCAAGGTGAATATGTGGGAAGTTACTGTAACGATCCAGTGGAAAAGTTATGATGGTATCAGATGGATTAAGAAGAAGTAGTGAGAAGTTGATTCAAAATTTGAGAATCAGAGAGGACGGGATTTGCCATCATATTTGCAGTGTGAGAGAGAAGAACCAAGCTCCCTAAGCGAACCAACAACAAATTTATTTTGTGTCTTCTCTGGGTCCTTTCAATTTGTCTTTTTTTTAAAAAAAAAAAAAAAAAAAGAGACATGCAGATAGGTGAATGCCAAGTCTCGTCTGTTGGAAAAGAAGAATGGAATGGTCTTCTGTCCCATGGTAAAAAGTTTCTGTTTAGTTTGCCATTGCAGCTATAACCAAATATGGAAAACTTGAAGACTCTGAAAACACAAATTTATTACCTTAAATTTGTGGAAATCAGAATTCTAAAATGGATATCACTGGACTGAAATCAAGGCATCAGAAAGGCTGTACTTCCTTGAAGAGTGTAAAGAAGAATCTGCCTCCTTACCTTCTCTACCTTTCAGAGGCTGTCTACGTTTCTTAGCTTGTGGTCCTCTTCCATCTTCAAACCAGCAACACTCAGGTGACTCTTTCTTATACCAAATTACTCTGAACCCTGCTTTCAGTCTTGACATCTTCATCCCTGACTTTCTTGCCTTTTGGTTTCACTTATTAGGGCTCTTGTGATTACATTAGATTCACTTGCATAATCCAGGATAATCATTACACTTTAAGATCCTTAATCACATCTGCAAAGCTCCTTTTGAAGTGTGGGGTAACAAATTCACAGGTTCTGAGAATTAGGACAAGGATGTAATTGGAGGGTCATTATTCTGTCTATCACAGGTAACAGAATACTGGTTAAGGGTTTGGCATAAAACTGGATTTGAATCTTCCCAGCACTTATCGTGAAGCTTAGGCAAATCCATTGTAAAGATTTATCCATTCTAAGGATAGTGGCTTTCAGCTCCATCTTAGAACACACAGACACATGGCGGGGAACAACACACACTGGGCTTGTGGGAGGTTGGGGATTGGGAAGAGGGAGAACATGAGGAAGAACAGCTAATGGATGCTGGGCTCAATGCCTAGGTGATGGGATGATCTGTGCAGCAAAACATCACAGCACACGTTTTCCTGTGTAACAAACCTGCACATCCTGCACGTGTACTCCTGAACTTAAAAGTTGGAAATTAAAATATATACATATACACACATATATATACACACACACATATATATACACACACACATATATATATACACATATATATACACACACACACACATATATATATATATATCTCCATTCTAAGCTTCCATTTCCTCATAAATCGAATAGAAATGCTAACTGAATTTACCTCAGAGAGTTCGTGGGTGTGTTTTTAAAGAAATAATGCCTATAAAGCACTTGACATAGTGCTTGGCACATAAAATATACTCCATGCATATTAGCGGCCATAATTATATTGCTAAGGAACTCCTTAGTAAAAGGTAGGATTATGTAAGGTTTTCTGACAGTCTTTTTTACTATATTGGCTTTTATACAATTTACAGCTCTGAATTTTCTTTCTTTTCTTTTTTTTTTTTGTTTTCTTTTTTTTTTTTTTTTTTTTTTTGAGACAGTGTCTCACTCTGTCACCCAGGGTGGAGTGCAGTGGGGTGATATTGGCTCACTGCAATCTCTGCCGCCCAGGTTCAAGCGATTCTCCTTCCTCAACCTGCCAGAGTAGCTGGGACTACAGGAGCGTACCACCACGCCCAACTAATTTTTTGTGTTTTTAGCAGAGACGAGGTTTCACAGGGTTAACCAGGATGGTTTCGATCTTCTGACCTCGTGATCCGCCGGCCTCAGCCTCCCAAAGTTCTGAAATTATAGGCTTGAACCACCGCACTCGGCCCAGCCCTGAACATTTTTTCCAACTTTAGACCAACTTTGGATTTTATATTTGCTGTTTACATCTTTAATCAATAAAACTTCAGGCTATTTTACTTCCGTTGAAGATGTCTATAAACTCTGATTGTCAATTACCACGACAAGAAAAACTTCCAGATATGATTTACGTATAGTCATAATGTTATGTTATTATTTAAATCACTTACAGAAATTCTGAAGAGGAAAGGACTGAGAACAGAAATTTCAAGAAAGGAATTGTGTAATGTCTCAAGGCTGACATTTCCACATGCTATTAAGATTTTGTCACTCAGTTCCAAATTTAGTCTCATTCTTCAGTCCAGTGTGTGTGTGTGTGTGTGCACCTGTGTGCAACTAGGGCCGGAACTCTAAAAATTACCCTTCTCCTTTGTCAGATAGCGTCCTGTTAAGTCTGGCCCATAGAATGAGCTAGAGACTATTGAAATTCAGGAGGATATGAAATAATTGTTTCTGTTTTCCTGAGTTCTTGGGTTATCCTATGGGCTTTCGTGTTGTCAGTAGCAATTGGGTTTCATTGGAACCAAAAGTTTCATTCAACACCTCAGAACTTGCCTCCTTGTGTCTCCCCAGAGATACCAGCATCAGCCATTGTCAATTTCTCCTCAGTTTTAGCAAAAGGAACGTTGTAGTTCCTTTTTCTTGTTTCTAAAATACCAACACCTGTTTGGCAGCAACACCTCAAAGATCTGGTGCCCACATCCACAGGGTCCTTTTCCAAACTTCTCGTTTCTGATAACTCTAACATGTCTATTTGTTCTTCATTCCCGGGGGAGTTAACTACTTTCTGATAACAACCTTGGGAATGTAATAACTGAAGGTTCACTTTTTGCATTTTAGTTTTTCTAATACTCATTCAAACAGTTTCTTACATTAAATTATTTCTCCTGAAATAATTCCCGAGTCCTCCTATTTCCCATGACACCAATTATTTACCTCCCATTCATTTCTCTCCTCTGTTATCTGGATCCCCTTTATCCCATTCTCACTTAACCATCTTTAGTGCCTGTTTCTAGTTCCAGTTCCATGAACTCCCCATCCACCCTGTAATCACCTTTCAAGGACCACCTCCAGCATTCATTTCTATCCTCCTGCTTTTCCTCCTAAAATCTTTCCAACATATCAGTTCTCATTTGTGTACCTCTTTCTCCAGAAGAACACATCTCTCAGTCTACAGTAGCATTTTTCTCCACTTGATATTCTTAACCCATCACTGGACATTGGACCAAGTTCTAAAACCACAAAGACTACAGAAAGAAGCCTGTGCCTTGGGCTGATGAAGAAGCAAATAGATTTAAAAAGATGCCATGCTTAAGAGTAGAAGCAAAATGAGTTCATCTCAGAATCCTGACTTCCCACTGCCTCCTTTGATATCTTTCTTCATAGGTTAACAACTGTCACATCCAAATATCAACTCACAAACCAACCAACCAACCAACCAACCAACCAACCAACCAACCAAGGAAACAAACAAACTTAACTTTAGACAGTATTCTTACAGAAAACAATGGTTTCTCTGTAAAATAGTTTGGATGTTTGTCCCCCCAAATATGGTGTTGAAATGTAATTCCCAGTGTTGGAGGTGAGGCCTGGTGGGAGGTGTTTGGATCATGGTTGCAGATCCCCCGTCAATGACCTAGCACCAGGGATGATTCTGGTAATTCACGCAAGTTCTGGTTGTTTAAAAGAGTGTGGCCCCTTCCTCCATCTCTCTCTTGCTCCTGTTCTCACCATATAATACACTGGCTCCCCCTCTGTGTTTTGCCATGATTGTAAGCTTGCTGATGCCCTCACCAGAAGCAGACGCTGGCACCATTCTTTCTACACAGCCTGCAGAATAGTGACTCAATTAAACCTTTTCTCTTTATAAATAACCCAGTCTCAGGTATTCCTGTATACCAACACACAGATGGACACCGTGCTACTCTCTTAGGTATGTTTTTACCCCATTGTCCTTGTAATTGAATACCTGAAATTTCTTCTTTACTTCAATCCTTGTTCCCACTTTTCTGTCTGAGCTGTACTCTCCTCTTTTCAATATGTCTGCCAGATATCTCAGTACTGAGTGTCTGTTACCTGCTGTCTTTATTTACCTGAAGGTTCTTATACTTGATTCCTTGGGACCTCTCATGGATTCCTTTCTCTAACTGTCTCTGGCATTTTAAAAGTCTACCCTCTGAAATCTGACTGCAGTTCTTTCTCTTCAAAGGCATATTTTTTCTTCTCTTTTATCCCCATCTTTTCTACTCCATCTTACCAGCAAGTTACCTTTTGAAATTCTTTATATAATTAAAAACAAATGTGTTTATTTAAGTAAAAACCTAAGAAAATAAGAATACATGTGATTTGCAAACATAACAAAAATGATGAGAGCATCATGCACTAATGTTTTCTAAAACATTTCTGAGCTCCCAGTTGAACAACTGTATTTTAAAAAAAAGATAAATCTCCTTGTTCTTAGTAAATTTTTGATGGCTCTGAGTAATCATTATTTTCTGATTTACCTGAATCATCACATTAATAGTTCATTTATTCTCTTTGGGAAAGATGTACATTTTACCAACTGACATTTTGAAAAAAAGGTTACAATTCTCTGTATAAAAAATATCTGAAAAATATTTATTAATTGCCAGTCTTTTGGAACATGGTGCATTATTTACCACTTCTGAAAACTTACTGACAGCCACTTAATGCTCTCATGTACAAATTATCGGAGTCCCCTGGAAGGAAAATCCTAGCGACCAAGAGAAGTGTTTGTGTGTTTTTTTTTTTTTTTTTTTTTTTTTTTTGCATTTATGTACAATTTTGTTTTATATATTTTTACAACTTTATTTTAGAATCAGGAGATATATGACCAGGTATTTTACAAAGGTATATTGCATGATGCTGAAGTTTAAGTTATGACTGAACCCATCACCCAGGTAGTAAGCATAATACCCAATAGGTAGCTTTTCAGCCCTTTCCCTGCTCTCTCTCTTGTTCTCAAATTTATGACCATGTGTACCCAGTGTTTAGTGCCCACTTATAAGTGAGAACATGCAGTATTTAATTTTCCTTTGCTGTATTAGTTTGCTTAGGATAATGGCCTCCAGCTAGGCTGCATAGTAGTCCATGGTGTGTGTGTGTGTGTGTGTGTGTGTGTGTGTGTGTGTGTTTTCTCTATTCAATCCACCATTGATAGGCACCTGGCTTCATTTTATGTTATTGCTATTGTGAATAGTGCTGCAGTGAACATATGGATGCATGTGTCCTTTCAATAGAATGATATATTTTACTTTGGGTATATGCCCAGTAATAGAATTGTTGGATTGAATGGTAGTTCAACTTAATTCTTTGAGAAATTTTCCAACTGCTCTCCACAGAGGCTGGGCTAATTTACCTTCCCAGCCAGTGTCCCCTTTTCCCTGCATCCTCACCAGTATCTGTTATTTTTTTACTTTTTCACAAAAGCTATTCTGGCTGGCGTGAGATGCTATCTCATGGTAGTTTTGAGGTGCATTTCTCTGATGATTAAGGATGATGGACATTTTTCCATAAGTTTGTTGGCTGTTTGTATGTCTTCTTTTGAGATGTGTCTATTCATGTCCTTTGCCCACTTTTTAATGAAGCAGTTTGTTTTTGCTTGTTGGTTGGTTAAAGTTCTTTACACATTCTGGATGTTAGACCTTTGTCAGATGCATACTTTGTGAATATTTTCTCCCATTCTGTAGGTTGTCTGTTTACTTCCTTGACTGTTTCTCTTGGTGTGCAGAAGCCCTTTCATTTAACTAGGTCCCACTTACTAATTTTTGTTTTTGTTGCAATGCTTTGGAGGACTTAGCCATAAATTCTTTTCCAAGACTGATACTGAGAATAGCATTTTATGGGTTTTCTTCTAGGATTTTTATATTTTGAGGTCTTATATTTAAGTGTGTAATCCATCTTGAGTTAATTTTTGTGTACAGTGATAGAAGGGTCCATTTTCTTTCTTCTGCATATGGATGGCCTGTTATCCTAGCACCGTTTATTTAATATGAAGTTTATTATTCTTTGCTTATCTACGTCAAGTTTGTTAAAAATCAAATGATTGTAGCTATGCAGTTTTATTCCTGAGCTCTCTATTCTGTTCCATTAATCTATGTGTGAGACCAAGAGATTTAAACTGATTTTAAGCAACTAGAATTGTCCTATATCCTAAATAATCATGGATTTTAACTTTTTATTAATAATATGTGTTCTATTCTTGCTCATTTAAAGATTTTTTTTGACCGAGAAGAAAGAAGCAAAATGAGTTTGGGTAGCTATGGTTTCAAAGAATGTCTGGCTTTAGCAGACTGATTTGCTTATCAGTGTTTTTTTAACTATCTGTAATTATAATATGCAATTACACTTAAAATAATTTAAGATATGTAATATCTATGCCATCACTTTAATGACCACACTAAAGTAATATATTTGCCTGCAATAGCCACTATTTAATCAACAAATACTATCATACTTTTAATTATGTATTTGAAGAGTTTGTGTCTAAGTATAATTCAAAGTTAGGTTTCCTGTGAGATTTTATTGCTGTTCTCAGTGTGTTTCTATTTAACACTAATATTTATTGTCTATTTAAAGCAGTGTTTGCATTTGGGCTGAAATCCAAATTGAAAGTTCTTTTCCCATCCATCCTGGGAAAATTCTGCTCAATTCGAAAGATCTAATTATATCAAGCAAAACATAAATATAAATAATATGAATATATTGAATTTTTCTTCTCACAATTAATGTGTACCTAAACAAAATTTTGAAAACATTTTAACTCATTGGAAAGAATAGGATTAAGGCAGTAGAGGGGCACAGTCCACCCTCTGCATCTGTGGATACTGCATCCATGACTTCAACCAATCGTGAATAGAAAATATTCAAAAAAATAAAATACACAACAATACAACAATAAAAATAATACGGATTCATCGTAACTACTCTTTACATAGCATGTACATTGTGTTAGTGTGATGGTTAATACTGAGTGTCAACTTGATTGACTGAAGGATGCGAAGTATTGATCACTGGGTGTGTCTGTGAGGATGTTGCCAAAATGATTAACATTTCAATCAGTGGGCTTGCAAAGGCAAACCCACCCTTAGTCTCTTAGCCTACATCTTTCTCCCATGCTGAATATTTGCTGCCCTCGAACATTGGACTCCACGTTCTTCAGATCTGGGACTTGAACTGGCTTCCTTGTTACTGAGCTTGCAGACAACCTATTGTGGGACCTTGTGATCATGTGAGTTAATACTCCTTACTAAGCTCCCCTTTTAATATACATCTATCCTATTAGTTCTGTCCTTTAGAGAACCCTGACCCTAATACAGATTTTGGTACCCAAAGTGGTTCTAGAGGAACAGAATATTAAGGATGAAGTTATTTCATTGGTTTTGGGGTTTCTGGAGTTGGATGGTTAATATTATTGACACCAAAATGCTAAGGACTCTCTTTCTGATAGCATGGAGAACTCTGATAGTCCTTTGCAAGAGCTGTTTAGAGAGTTATGCAAAACAAATACATTTGACACTCCTGATTCACCACTCGTGAGAGGCAAGGATTTTAGTGACTCTATATATAATACCTTACCATGTGTGGAGATCCAAGGAACATAATGAAGTTGATTGGTTCCTCCTAGGTTCACTGGACAAAGTGATAAAAGAAAATGATGAACTCAGTGATTCTAACTCTCGATGTCAGAAGCAGATACTGAGCCTCAAATCTGCTAAAATTTCCCTGAGTGAGAGTCTTATCTCCTGTAGAGAAAGAGCTGAAATTGTGCAAAAATCAGACACAAACTCTTATCATGTGGGTGGCTGACCTGCAACAAAAGGTGCACGCACAGCCTCACTAGGGTCTACTGTTAAAGTGAGGGCATTGATTGAAAAAGAATGGGACCCTGCAACTAGGAATGGGGATGTGTGGGAGGACCCTGATGAAGCTGGGGACTCTGAGCTTGTAAACCCTGATGAACCTTTTTTTGCCAGAAGAAACAGCTTCCTCATCCCCAGTAGTGGCAACATCCCCTCCCTAACCCACATTGCTATCAGCTTTTCCACCTTTGTCTGGGGAGATAAACCCTGTGCTGCCTGAGGCAACAGTGATGGCCTCCCCTGAGGCAGTTGCCAGGCAAGATAATGTTGATTCTTCTTAGGAGCTGCTCTCAACACCCCTGTTTGCTTCTAGACCTACAACTAGGCTAAAGTCCTGGTGGGCTCCTAGAGGTGAGGTTTAGGGTGTGACCCATGGGGAGGTGTGCTACACTCAAAAAGAACTGCTTGTGTTTTCTAATTTATATAAGCAGAAATCTGGAGAATAGGCATAGAAATGGATATTAAGGGGGTGGGATAATGGTGGAAGTAACATAGAGTTGAATCAGGCTGAATTTATTGATTTGAGCCCACTAACAGAATGCCTTATCCATGCTCATGGTATTCCACACAGCATTGCTTCTGACCGAGGCACTCACTTTATGGCTAAAGAAATGTGGCAGTGGGCTCATGCTCATGGAATTCACTGGTCTTACCATGTTCCCCATCATCCTGAAGCATCTGGAATGACAGAACGGTGGAATGGCCTTTTGAACTCACAATTACAACACCAAGTAGGTGACAATACTTTGCAGGGATGGGGCAAAGTTCTCCAGAAGGCCGTGTAGGCTCTGAATCAGTGTGTGGTACTCTTTCTCCCATAGTCAGGATTCACGGGTCCAGGAATCAAGGTGGAGGTGGAAGTGGCACCACTCACCATCACCCCTAATGATCTATTAGAAAAATGTTTGCTTCTTGTTCCCATTACATTACGTTCTGCTGGCCTAGAGATCTTAGTTCCAGAGACAGGAAGGCTGCCACCAGGAGACACAACAATTCCATTAAACTGGAAGTTAAGATTGCCACCTAGACACTTTTCCTCCTCCTACCTTTAAGTCAACAGGCTAAGAAGAGAGTTACAGTGTTGGCCAGGGTGATTGACCCGGACTATCAAGATGAAATCAGACTACTACTCCACAATGGAGGTAAGGAAATGTATGCGTGGAACACAGGAGAGCCCTTGGGGCATCTCTTAGTATTACCATGCCCTGTGTTTAAGGTCAGTGGGAAACTGCAACAGCTCAATCCAGGCAGGGCTACAAATGACCCAGGCCCTTCAGGAATGAAGGATTGGGTCAGTTCACCAGGGGGGAAAAAAATGATATGCTGAGGTGTATGCTGAAGGTAAAGGGAATACAGAATGGGTAGTAAAAGAAGGTAGTCCTCAATACCAGTTACATGACCAGTTACGTCACAAGGACTGTAATTGTTATGAGTATTTCCTCTTTCTTTTGTTAACAACATGTCTGTGCATGTGTACATTTGTACAAATAAAATATCTTCATTTTATTTCTTTTTTCCTTTATCATGTGACATAAGATTTATTGACTTCGGCTGGGCGCGGTGGCTCAAGCCTGTAATCCCAGCACTTTGGGAGGCCGAAACGGGTGGATCACGAGGTCAGGAGATCGAGACCATCCTGGCTAACACGGTGAAACCCCGTTTCTACTAAAAAAAATACAAAAAACTAGCTGGGCGAGGTGGTGGGCGCCTGTAGTCCCAGCTACTCGGGAGGCTGAGGCAGGAGAATGGCATGAACCCGGGAGGCGGAGCTTGCAGTGAGCTGAGATCCAGCCACTGCACTCCAGCCTGGGCGACAGAGCAAGACTCTGTCTCAAAAAAAAAAAAAAAAAAAAAAAAAGAAAGAAAACTGGCTAGACAGAGATGGTAAAACTGACCAGCCAAAAATGATAAAGTATTATTTTATTAATGGTATTTTAAAACGTCTATATTATACCAGTCATTTTAATGTTAAAAAAAGGTGTATCAGTCCATTCTCATGCTGTTATAAAGATACTACCCAAGCCTGGGTAATTTATAAACAAGGGAGGTTTAATTGACTCACAGGTCTGCATGGTTGGAGAGGCCTCAGGAGACTTAAAATCATAGTGGAAGGCGAAGGGGAAGCAAGGACCTTCTTCACATGGCAGCAGGAGAGAAAAGTGCTAGCAGAGGAAATGCCAGATGCTTATAAAACCATCAGATCTAATGAGAACTCAACTCACTATCCTGAGTACAGCATGGGGGAAGCTGTCCCAGTGATCCAAGCACCTCGCTGTCTTGACAAGTGGGGATTACAGGTCCCTCCCTCAACACATTGGGATTGCAATTGGAGTTGAGATTTGGGTGGGGACACAGAGTCAAACCATATTAGACACCGAATTAAACATTAAAATTAGGTAATAATAATACGTATTTTGATTTAGAGTTGAATAAAACCAGAACAAAAAGGAATTATGACCCTCAACTAAAAATGCATTTATTGATGCCTCACAAATGCCGTAAGTAATGAAAATTGCTAATATATTTTAAGCACTTACCGTAGGCAAGCAAGGTATGATAACAATTTAGCTCACCTCTAATACAGAAATTCTTTCTATGTACATCAAGAACCACACACTGGAAAATTATATCCTATGCCTGGCCAGTATGACTGACACCATAGCAGAAGTATTACTGATATTTAAACACAGACCTTTATATTCAAATATCCATGCTTATAAACATTGTACACCATTGCCTATAATTGCAATGGAATCATTTCTTGAAATGTAGGGTTGAGGAGGTGATGGACTCCATAGTCAGGCAAGTATAACCAATGACTTCGAATAAAGATCATCTCAGCCAACTGAAATTTTAAAAATCAAAGAGAAAACTTGGAGCACGCTAGGTCAAATCCTATGCATTTCCTGGGCCAACATACGTGGGTGAGAAAATGGAATGAAATACCATGTTAGAACCGTCTTGGGTCACAATCCCCACCTTGTGTTCAGAAAAGGGTCAGCCAGAGATTGGCAGCCTTTACTAAAACTCTACAATTGAAGAAATATTTCTCCAAAGATGCCATTTCACTGTTCGGAACAGAATAAATAACTTGCATTTGCTAGCAGGGTTTCTCCTTGCCCATAGTACGTTTTAGGGTTAGAACATAGTGTCCCTCTCATAGAGAACATTGTTAGATGGTACGGTTTGGGAAATCAAGCAAAAGATTAACTCTGAGTACTCATTTTCCTTCTCAATCGGTTGCCTTCTGAGGTAGTCCTGTCTACTAGGAAATTATGAAACAGTAGAAGCAATGCTGGAAGTAATGGGAAACACCAGGTATAGAATTTAAGATACAGACTTTTTAAAAAAGTATCTATTTAGGAATTTGGTAAAGCACTTCTCAAAAGACTTCTAGCTCCTGCTTTTTTTTTTCTGCATGGAAAACACAACTCACAGATATTACTGTGTATGCTTCTGGGAGCATGTAGCAGTCTCTCAAACTATGTAGAGAACGTCAATTGTGAAAGCAACATTGTATCAAAACACAATCCCCAAGGGTCATCGCTGGAGAACTTGTCAGTTTTAGTTTTACTCTGTATCCTGGTTGAACAGGATGGTTAATATAGCTATTTCTCAACTTGCATAGTCGTGTGCTAGAGCTATTAAGAATATCTTACTCTATAGGTTGCTCATTCTTTTCAATCAATCCTTGTCACTGCAGATTTCTGAGGACAATTAACACATAGCTGGGATCATCAGTTACGACTCTCCAACTCTGCTACTGGCAGACAGATTCTCTGGAGTCCTATGGTCTCCCCACTACCCTAAAGTCCCTAAAGGCTTCTAAATATTTGGGTTTAACAAGATTTGAAAGTTAACTCTCTGACAAGCCGAATAGGTGACCAATGACAACTAATATTTCTTTGAATAGATTACATAGGCTTAACTTTCTTTAAGGTTATCATGACTTCTGGGCCGAGCGCGGTGTCTCACGCCTGCAATCCCAGCACTTTGGGAGGCCGAGGCGGGTGGATCACGAGGTCAGGAGATCGAGACCATCCTGGCTAACACGGTGAAACCCCGTCTCTACTAAAAATACAAAAAATTAGCCGGGCGCGGTGGTGGGCGCCTGTAGTCCCAGCTCCTCGGGAGGCTGAGGCAGGAGAATGGCGTGAACCCGGGAGGCGGAGCTTGCAGTGAGCCGAGATCGCGCCACTGCACTCCAGCCTGGGCGACAGAGCGAGACTCCGTCTCAAAAAAAAAAAAAAAAAAAAAAAAAGATGATCATTATTTCTGTATTCAACATAGATTTTCTAGATAGACTTAGGACATTTTCTTACATAAAAAAAGATGAAAAATGTCTTGGGTTAGAAACTAACACACATGATTGCATCTAACATGTTTATCTGCTTATGAGAAATTCTCTGGGGCTGGTGATGGGAGGTGGTGGTGATAAGGACTGTGATGCAAAATAATTTAGACACGAGAAATATTTGGATAAACTTTAAGGTCCGCTTAAAAGTGAGATGAATAGAAATTTCGCTGAACTACTTATTTTGAAACTAACTTTTTCTGTTGATATTTTCACTGTTATTTTCAACACTCAGGTAAATTAATTCAAATAACCCACTTCAGCAAATCACCTTCTATTATTTGAGATCACTAACAGCATCACCTAAATATTATAAGTATAACCAGGCCAGTTTTATTCTTCGTGTTCCTATACCAACTGAAGGAGTCAGTATGAAAATGTATCAATCACAGGCTCTCTTGGTCTCTAAGGAAAATGATTCTGTAGTCAGCATGAATTGCCCCCATTCTGAGATTTTGTACAATAGCTTTGTGCTATCGTATCTTAAGAATAAGAGACTTATTGTCAAGTTCATTATCTCAGCAGGGAATGTTTGTGATGATGAAACTGCCAAACTTCATCAGATTGTTCATGCTCTTTCCATTTTATTAACGTGACCCAATTCAGCCTCCCTCTGATGATAACTCGTTTTGATTTTAACTCACTTTAAAAATGAGTCTATTTGATTTGTAAAACCTTGTTGATTTAAACTCATTTTAACATTTCCTGATGTAATATCTTGCATTTTAGCAGGAAAAAATTGACTCATTTTTCTCTTGACTCAGCTATCTTAGGAGGAAAATGTGAGCAAGTAGAAAATTGACAAATATGAAAGTAGCACTAGTTCATTTTTACTTTTTCTTCCAGCAGTTAACCTCTTCTGCAACGTATCACCATTCTTAAAAGATACCCATTAATTCTCAAGTCACAATTCTGGCCTAATCCAAACTGATTTTAATCACCCTCTTAATTACATGTTAACATCATGCCATCATGTCTGGTTCCAGTAAAATAGTACAGTATGTAAGCTAAGAGTGAGACAATCCCTGTAGAACAGCCAGCTTTCATGAAACATGAATTACACCATTCTATTTTTATGACACTGTTCTCTGCTAACATGTCCAGCTGCTACCTTGCTCCACTCCCATTTTGTATTTTTTAAGATTTATTCCAATATCCTGTGACAAAGACAGAAAGAATGCTAGTGGCAATACCTTAGTAATAATTTTGAATATAATTCTAAAATGTGTAATACTGTTTGTAGATAACCCATCCAAAAAAAAAAAGCAACGCCTTCAGTTTTAAATTGCTCATTAGAAATTCAGAATGACATTTGTTGTATAAACAGCACAGTTATCGGTAGTTAAGCTTCCAGACTAGTCCAAACTATACCTAAACTACCATCATATATTTGTAGTAAGAAACAAGAATAATTAGCAGTTTTGAAATACTATTCAAAAGATTGAAAATAAAATTGATTGTTACTTTTTTCCTATATAGCTTTAAGACTCCTGGAAGAAAATTTAGTTCAACTACAGATAGGTGATGTGGCTGTTTAATGTGTACATCTATGCATACATACATAGATGTATGAACATTTTTGAAAGACAACTTCGAGACATTTAGGATTCTAGAGGCATAGCATATTGGAGTTGGACACCAACCTTCAGTCTTCTACATTTCTTGCCTTTTGTTTTGTTTTGTTTTGCCAATCCAGTTTAACAGATCTCTCTATCAATAGTCTTAGTGCAATTCAGTTCTTAGTTCCCCAACCCAAATCAGTGGGATTTTGCATAAAGCACCATGGAGGGCCAGCCATGGCATTAAAACTTTAGGTCCAGAAAACTCCTAATTGGCTAATAAGTTCCAAGGGCCTGCTTCTTTTAGGATGGTACCAGAAATCCTATTGTATTTTTATTTTAATTTATTATTTTTATTTTTATTTATTTATTTTTTATTATACTTTAAGTTCTAGGGTACATGTGCACAACGTGCAGGTTTGTTACATATGTATACATGTGCCATGTTGGGGGAGGGATGGCATTGGGAGTTATACCTGATGTAAATGATGAGTTGATGGATCCTATTGTATTTTAAACAACTCATCTCCCCATCCATTGTGTTATCTTCATCCATGCTACAAAACTCCGCCAAAAATTCTAGCAAGCATTCCTTCCTACTCCAAAGCAAGAGATTTGATTTCAGCATTTGGACATTTGGTGGGAATATGTAGAGACACTGTTCCTCCTTTAATGGATCCCCTGATGCCAAACACCACAGAATTGTGAAGATTGCTCAAGGCCTCTCTCATGTTTCATTCTGCCCACTGCTGTATTTCCCAGTCATTTAAACTTGGACATTCAGTTGCTCACCATTTCCCTGAAATCATGATTTATTAATGCAAGAGCATATTAGCACTGCAAATAGAACCTTTTTTTCTGACATTATCTCCAGCTTAATAATTCTACTGCATTTCCTGCCCAGCAGATTGATTATGTACTGTGTTCTATCTGTTCACCAATATTTTATAGCTAAAGTAAACCTATCATGCAAAGCTGATTCACTACAACTAAATATATTTAGCATAGTACTTAAATATTCTACTCTATGGCATATATCTCTGAAACTATACTGGCACAATGGTATCCCTTTTTGGAGACTATTTCAGAGTAAACTCTATCTTGAATCGTCCCGCTAGTATGCCCATCTTTAAAGTATCCTATCTATGCACATCAGTTCATGCATCAGTGTTTATTTCTTAAATGATTCCCCTAGGTATGAAGAGTTATCTATGAGATTATGCATAATTAGGTCTTAATTTTAGCATTTGCTGGCTGTGAGAATTTGTGTAAATTATTTAATCTTCACAACTACTGATAAGATTGGCATTAATGTTTTATTTAAATGATAAGAGAACTCAAACTCATGATTCTTTCCAAAATGATTTATGTGAAAAATCTTTAACAGTCTTTTACATAAGGAGAATATAATAAGCATGTAGTCCTTAAGTAATAGTTAATCTTTTTATTCAACTGACCAAGGGTTTTGTTTGAGTGCCTGTGTGTGAGTATCTGCTCTGGTTTATAATTTTTGACCACAGATTCCCTTAAAATTCTCTCTTCAGAAAAATGCATGTATTCAAACACATTAATTGGCAAGATGTTAAATTGATTTTAACAGCCAAATTTCTAGGGATTTGATTGTAGCTGAGATTTTAGTTCTAGCAAAGCAAAACTTTCAAAACTTAGAAACATGACATAATTATTACCTTATAATGATTAACTTTAAAGTTAGTGTTACCTTATTTAGCTTAATTTAATTTTGTCTTATTTTGAGCTATAACTTGTCCATTGATGCAAAAAGCAAGATGTCCCCAAATCAGATCTCTGCAAATATGGTGAGCAATTAACTATATGCCCCAAATTTCTCAACATCAGGATTGCTTCTGATGCATGCAAGCGTAAAGTCTGGAGACATATTTCCTGACAATGATTATTATCTTCTTTTAGAGTCTGTGCACTGCTTATCCGCATAAAGTAAAACAACTTTCAAACAAGCCAAATCAACATTCTTGCTTTATTTTCAAACCTGAAGCACTTCCATGTCTGTTCTACTTGATATATGCATGAAATTGCATGACTGTTTGACAATGATTCAGAGAGTTTTGGAGACATCAGGAAGAAAATATGAGACAGTCTGTTGGAACAAGAATCACATTCCCTCATAGAGGGCCAGAAAGCTCCAGATGAACAATCTAGTGGTAAGACGTTAATACTCTGAGGCTTTCTACTTCAATTTTAATTTTATTATATATTTTTTAAAAATAGAGGTAAATTTTGTCTAGTCTTATTCTTCCTCTGCAAACAGGCAAAGAATAAATTCATATTATCTTCTACTTTATCACATTGCACTTGAATTTGGCTCTCGTATTTTCCAAACTAAGGAGCCCATTTTCTTCATTATTTTTGTGTAACACAGCTTATCAATTCCTAATTGTGTTTGTCTTATCTTTGGCTTGAAAATGCAGCTTACAAATTTATACCAAAGTGAGTTGAGCATATTATTCTATGTATTATCTGAATATAGTAACCTCTAAATGAGGATTTCAATTTATTGTTTTTTATTTAATCTTCATCAAATTCAGGAAAATTATTTGCTTTCTTCAGTAGCAGTGGTTCACTAAGGCAATTAAATGATTATTAACTAAGAAGACCTGAATTCTTAGAGGGTATATTATAATTTCTAGAGAAGAGTAGTTCTTCTGACATGAACCCCAATATTGAGTTGTGTGGCAAATCACAGTGAGAAAGCATTATTTTAGAAATTTAGTTTTACTAGTACTGTTTCAATTATCCATACGCTTTAATATCCAGCCTTATATTTGACTATAATAATTTGGAGTATTTTTTACATGAAAACCTAGGTGACTACACTTTTATTTAAGGACTATTACCTCCTTTAAATACGTATGTAGTTTATATTTAATCCCACTACATTCCAGTGTTATACATTTTCTCAATTTTCTACCTGACCACAAAATTTTAAATTCCAGTTTTATATTTCCCTAATTTATATATTTTTAAAATTTAGGTTCTTTTCCTATGTAGTTAACTTGTCATCTATATAGTTGTAGCTATTTTTTGTAGCATATTCTACCAGTAGTTATATGAATTCATTATTGAAATTTACTTTTATAAGGAAGTGAGTTTCATAGTCACTATTATTCCCATGGCAATATTTTACATTATTTTACAAACATAATTCGAAAACCATTCAATTAGCAAAGAGAAACATGGATAATACATAATTAAATAAAATATGCTAATCAGTTTACATGAAGTTTTACAATGAATTATGATCCTGAAAAAAAATTCCAAGTAGTAAAAGTTGACCAGATAAATGACCTTTATTTATTCTCTGATATTAACATTTTTACAAATATCTTAAAATTGTTTGGCTAGCATTTGTTCACTAAAGTAATGTAATTTCAAATATGCACCCTGGTAAACAGAAAAAATTCACAGGGGCTATTTTTTATTTATATTTTGAATGTTCTTTCTGTACGGGTATGTATAAGTTTTATAATGGTTAATTAGGGACATATCTATACTCAACAAGAGAATAAAATGCCTTTCAATGTTTAATAACAGATGCATAACTGTTAATTAAGTTGATTTATACCCAATGAGTTCCATTGTTTATTGAATTTGTTAGCTGATGGCATTAGTGCAAGTTCAGTAAACTACTTGTCAAATTAAAAAATACACGGTAGTCTTTAAAAACTAAAAACGTAGAATAAAGAAAATATATATTTTTCAATTAACCATACAAATAGTGATCTACAAAATGTTATCTGAAATAATTTTGAGGGATGCATACATTACATGAAATAAAAAGTATGCCATGATCAAAGATAATATTTAAAGCTAAATTTCAGTAATCAATAATCTTCTAAATATTGTCATTAAAAAATCACTTTAGTAAGGTATTAAATGTTCACTTTATTTATAACCAAAATGCAAATTAGAACATGATAAAATATAATTACTTCTGTCCAGCAAATTAGAAAGATTATACTTTATACTGCTCAAGTCCTCAGTTCAACAGTGCAAGTTAACCCTCCTCTTTTTTCTTTACAGAGAACCATTTAAAATGATAATAAATTAATAAAAATAAAATATTACAACCTAGTGAACTAGAAAGGAGCCATTAGAAAATGAGACCTGTCTATACCTTTTTTTTTTTTTTTTTTTTTTTTTTGGAGACAGAGAGTCTCACTCTGTCTTCCATGCTGAAGTACAATGGCACGATCTCGGCTCACTGAAACCTCTGACTCCTGGGTTCAAATGATTCTCCTGACTCAGCCTCCTGAGTAGCTGGGATTACAGGTGCCCGCCACCAAGCCCAGCTAATTTTTGTGTTTTTAGTAGAGACGGAGTTTCACCACGTTGGCCAGTCTGGTCTCTAACTCCTGACCTCATGATCCAACCACCTCAGCCTCCGAAAGTGCTGAGATTCCAGGCGTAAGCCACAGCACCTGGCCCTGTCTACACTTTTTGACAACAGGGGTCATATGGGTGGGTGGCAAATGAAGAGTTTGGAACAAGGGGATTGTATTCTGGAGCTGCATCTGGAAACTTGAGTGAGCATACCACAGGAAAGTGTCAGGAGCCTGGGCTTTGCAACTTAGCAATACTTGGACAGCTAGATTTACGGATTCGGTTAAGTAATTTTCAGTATAATTGCCATCACAAAATAGACATTTATCTTTAAGTGTCCAGAAATAAGACTAGATTAATAATGTAAATAAATTAAATATGGCAGAACATTTTTTTTCTACTCTTACGTTGAAAACTAAACCACATTATAAGGATTTTTTAAAATGATGATTTAAACAGGCTACCGGGAATTAGATCATCATAATCAGAAACTGACATCATTAAAAGATTTTGTTCTATACAGAATTATACTAATAATATACTACAAAATATTTCTACTATAATTTATAAATAATATACATATATAAATTATTTAAGCATCCTAAAGCTACCTATCCTATACTAATATACTAATAATATAATGTAAGATATTTCTACTATAATCTATAAGACACATATATAAAGTATCCTAATGCCATCTATGAATAATTTATAAATAATATATTAGGAACAAAGAAGTATTAATTGATATAAAAATAAATATATTACATGTAAAATACATGTATTTTATATATACAATATGTGTGTGGGTATATATATGTATGTATATATAAAGAGAGAGAGTGTGTGTTTACAACTAAAATATGTTACCAGTGTAGATGCTTATTCATTGAATATGGGACTAATAGTCTGGAAAATTATTCAAATATTTCCAGAAAAAAGACAACTGCTTCCACAAGACCCAAAATATTTGAAAACTCAGACATGCTGAGTATGCTGAAAGATGCAATTACCATTTGGTACTAAAAACAAATAATATATTTATAATAATTCTATGTACATTTGTGAAATGTCTGGAATCCTGTTTTCTGCCTTCCAGGCAAAGAATCTATTAGTTTGTATTTAACTTAAGAAACTGAATCACTTCTCAGTCTTTTAGCTAAGATCAAGTGAAGAAATGGAGACATCTCCAAGGGAAAGACACTTTTACTTTCCATTAGGTGATTTTCCTGCTTGGCAGTTGACTTCTTATAGACCATCCTTAGTTAAAAATGACATTCTAACTCTTAAGAGTTAGAATGAGATATGTAACAAATATGTATTTTAAGTGTAAATTATTTATAAAATATATATATATACATATTTGTTTTTCCTGATTTTGCTTCATTTTTTATTGTCTCACACTTAAGATATGGATTGACAAGCAAGGACTAAGTATTACTAGACATGTGCTAAACAGAGAGGATAACAAAATGAAATAAGTGGTCCTGTTGGAAGCTATTTCATAGTTTTATACCCAAAGAAAATGTGCTTCAAAAATCAAGGCAAAATAAAGACATGTTCAGAAAGATGAAAGCTAAGAGAATTTGATGGCACCATACCTGCCCTTTAAGAATATTAAAAAATGGTCTACAGGCTGACAGAAATTTAAGCTTTTACAAAAGAATGAAGAGCGCCATAGGTGGAAAATATGTTAAAGTAAAATACATAAAGCCTTTTATCTAAGTTATAATTTTATTTTAAATATTAATATTTGGAGCCAAAATACATGACAATAGTAGCAAAAAGACAGAGGAGGAATATTGTATGATTCTTACATTACATGTGAAGTGATATAACATTATTGAAAATAGACTAACAAATATGAATACTATAAATTCAAGAGCAGTAATTTTAAAAAAGAAGTATGTCTTATAAAAGTATAGTGTAGATAAGATGAAATGCTAAAAAAAGCAATTAATCCAAAAGAACAATGAAAATATAAAAGGAGAAATAAACAGATAACAAAGAACAGAGAAATCAAATATGAGAATGGTAGATTTAAACACAATTGATACATTTACCATATACATTAAATGTAAATGTTTTAAAACTGTGAGGGGCCAGATAAGGGAATAAAAGCAGGCTGCCCGAGGTAGCAGCAGCAACCCGCTGGGGTCAGTTCTCCAAGTGCCAACCCTACTCAAGAGCCCGGCTGACTTCGCCTAGTGCATCCCACAACAGGGCCTCAGACGTAGCTGCCCGCCAGTCCCGTGCCGTGAGCCTGAATTTCTCAGTCGTTGAGTGGTCGATGGGACCAGGTGCTGCGCCTGTTGGGGAGGCTCTGGCTGGGCGGGAGCCCACTGCAGCAGGGCTTGGGCATGGGGGGCTCGGGCATGTTGGACTGCAGGTCCGGAGCCCTGCCCCACAGGGAGGTGGCTGAGGCCTGGCCAGAATTTGAGCATGGTGCGGCACTGGGGGGCTGGCAGTGCTGGGGAACCCAGCGCACCTGTCCAGGTGCTAAACCCCTCAGTGCCTGGGTCCCTCAGGGCCGGCAACTCCGAGCGCAGGGCCTTGCTCACCTGTAACTCGTGCTGGCCCGCAGGCACCACACACAGCGGTGTTCTCGCCCATGCCTCTCCTTCCACACCTTCCCGCAAGGAAAGGGAGCTGGCTCCGGCCCCAGCCAGTCCAGAGAGGGGCTCCCACAGTGCAGCCACGGTCTGAAGGGCTCCTCAAGCGTGGCCAGAGTGGAGGCCGAGGAGGCGCTGAGAGCAACCTAGGGCCATCAGCACATTGTCACCTCTCAGTAACGGCAGAATGAACAGTTCAATGCAAAATCATGCATTGTAGTCACCTGATTTAACTAAAAGGGGCCATTCTGGGAAGAATGTTCTTTGAAATAAATGACAGCAGATTAAGTGCGTATCCATATGGAAAAATAAATGGGTCACATATTCTTCCTCACAAAATACAAAATAACTTATTTGAGATTCATTATAGAACTACTGTAACATATAAGAAGATGTTACAGCAAAAAGAAAAAATACTAAAATGCATTTTGATGTTAGACTTGTCAAAGATTTTCTGAAGGATACAAAAATCACTATGCAGCAAAGTACATGCTCATTATTTTGTTCTGATTACAATAAAAAGTTATGTTTATAGAAGTCAGAGATCAGGAAAGAAGATTAATAAAGCACAGACTACAAATAACGTCTACACATAATATAGAGAATATAGTTGATAAATGAATGAGTAAAACGTTTGAAGGAGCATTTCACAAAATGGATATTCAGATGGTCCGTAATTATATGAAAAGAGGCTGAAGAGCAGTAATCACTACTGAAATGAAAGTTAAAATGCCTACAAGATACCATGACACATACACATTAGGATGGCTACAATGTAAAAGGTTAACAATGTCAAAGGTTGTGAAGGATATGGAACAACAAGATTGCTGGTGGGAATACAAATGAGTGAAATCTCTTGGAAAACAGTTTGCTTAAAACTGGTCAGATGGGATATTCTTGAAAATATTTTACATCTTGATCTTGGTGTTGGTTATGTGGTATACACATACGTAAAATTAATTGAGATCTAGAACTATATATTTGGAAAGATATTTTTCTTTGCACAAATACAAATTTTTAAAAAATCCCTGTAAAATTTAAAGCCGAAAAAAAAACCAAGTTTGATTTTATTATTGTCAATATAAATCTTGTTTCCAATTTAAAAAACAAATTTCAAAATCATATTAAAAATTAATTTTCCCTATAAATAATGTATACTTACTACTGTAAAGATTTACAATATTAAAATCAGTTTCCTAATTATAGTCTTCTCTTAAAAATAAAATAAAATTTTATCAAATACCATAAATCAATAAGAGAATACTATTGATAAAATGTAATCATTCTATTTTTTTCAAATTGCTTAGAAATCTATTATCATTACTCTAACTCATTGTGTTTCAGACAAACTAAGAAATAAGACGGTTTGTACAACCTGAAAAATTGTAAACTTTATCGTGAGAGTAAATCATCTTATAATTCAATATAATCTTTAAAAAAAAGTTCACAAAGTGATTTAAGATCGGTAGTTCTCAAATTTTTGGGTTTAAATATCCATTTATGCTCTAAAAACTTCCTGAGCACTCCAAAATGCTTTGGTTTTAAGTGAGATTTATCTTTTTATTTACATTATGTGAAATTAAAAATGAAAATATGAAATGTTTTTTATTCCCTTTAACGTGAGCAAACAAATCACCTATTAACATGTTGATTCTATTTTTATGAAAATATGCATATTTTCCAAACTAAAAAATTATAAGAGTGGCATCATTTTCTTTTTGTAAATCTCTTTAATGTCTGACAGTAAAAGACAGCTGGATTCTCATACGCTGTTTGTGCATCCAATCTATTGTTATATTACATACTATTTAGCCTCTGAAAAGTTCTACTTCACCCTTGTGAAAGAATGCAAATATGAAAATATTATTATAAAAATGCTTTTGACCTTGCAGACCCCTTGAAAGTGTCTCAGACACCTCCAGAATTCTCCAGTCCCCAGCTTGAGGTCATCTGATATAGATTATTTTCCCTTAACATTAAAAGATTTGAGTTACGCCTTTCCAGCTACATAACAACCCACATCCTAGAACAAGCTTCTTAATTATTTAAGAATGAGGAGGTGCAAACTCGTATCCATCTTCCTTTGACTCCAATTAATGTCTGTCTTCAGTTGGCAATTAGTTCTCAACTGCATTTGAGAATCTTATGGGTCTTTTATATATGGAAACAAAATAACTTTTCAAAATGTTCATCTTGGACAAATGTTCCAAGCATGTTCCAAGCATGTTGGCATCAGGAATTCTCTTCACTAGTTATCTATCTATGCCATAGATAAATTAGCATTATTTTTTAAAGTGTTTTTAGCAAAACAATTCTTGCTCCTCTTATCTAACAGCACCTCAGTAATAGATTAAGAAGATAGAACATGTAGAAAAGAATCCTCTAAGCACTTTGTAGAGGGCAAAGAAAACAGTCAGAAAGATAAAAGCACATGAATGTAGCCTCTGACTATAAACTTGAAAACCAATTCAGGGTCACCAGGGCTCACCTCAGAGCAATTAAATATTCTCTTTTTCAGCATGGATGGTTAAGAAGGTAAATAGGCAGCATAGATGTCTTCAAGAAACAAAAGTATTTGAAAAGATATTCTTACATAATTCAATTTAAAAAATCAATTCTAATTTATTAGATTACAGCAACAGCATTCTGAATATTGTTCACATAATCAAAAGATGGCAGGTTTAGTAGGATTCTTTTTAAGGATATGATGTCGAAATTTGATTGCCAAAAATAACTTTTTCCCAATGAAATGAGAACATGATATGTTCATGTGCACAGGGAAGAGCAAGTATAATTCTTCTAAAGGCCATTCAATTATGATTTTTAAAAATACAATGGAAAATTCCTTTGGAAAGCTTAAAAGTACATACAGAAAATACATCAGAATGTTATGGGAGAATGGAAAAAAACATAAGGGGGTGAGTTTACTCCAAACAGTGTTTTTATATCAAAAGGGTGGTAAAGAATAAGAAAGGAAAACTGCAATGTGAAAACAACAGTTTTCACCCTTTTAAAATAACTAAATTCTATTAATGTTGAAATGTAAATGATTATGCCAATTTTATTAGCTTTAAAAATAACTATAACATTCAAACTAAACCTAACACCTTTTGGTCACCTAATATGACCAAATAATAAGAATATTTTTGAAATATTCTTTTTAAATACACTTTTGAAGTTTTCTATCATAAAACAAATATGTACTGTATAACATATCAATAAGATATTTTTAAAAACAGAGCAAATCCCCAATATCCACATACAGCTCAAGAAAAATTATGTTAGAAATACTTGCAACATCTTGTGTATCTCAGTAGTCTTATAGTCTTTCCTTCTGCCTAAGTTAATTATCTGTAATTTTACATTTATAATTTATTTGTTGTCTTTATTTTTACCAAAAAATATGTACTCACATAAATAAAATCTTTAGTGGGGTATATTGGAATCTGACTCTGTATTCTTTGGTGATACCCATTGTTCTTTACATGTTCTAGAGATTAACATCAATATGTATTGATAGATATATTTTATTCATTTTCAATGCTAGGTAGTATTCAATTGTATTAATAGATGATAATTTATTTCCCTGTTTTGCTATCAAAATATTTTCTGTTTCCTTTTTTATTTCTTTTATTAAGACTGCTGCCATGTATCATTTTCCTACATGAGCACGACTTTCTCTCTAGCTTATATCCAGGACCCTAACTTATGATTAGTACAGTATTCATGTTTTCAATTTCACTGGATAATGCTTATCTATTTCTCAAAGTGCTTGAATTAATTTTTTTCCTCATCAGTGATGAATGGGAGAGAAGAGAGTTTCCTTATCTTCTATTTGCCAGTACATAGTATTTACGAACACAGTATTTTATTCTTGCTAATATTTTGAATGTTTAAAGAGGTAAACAAGTGTCATTTAAGGGGCATTTCTGCAACTGGCAATGAGTCCGAAATCTTTACACACACGAATTGGCCATTGGTATACATCTCTTTGTGAAGTAAATATTTAAATAGTTTGTCCAATATTTTTGTTTGGATGTTCTGGATATTTCCTATTGATTGATATTAGAAACATGTTCTCTAAGATGGTTGCCTTTAAAAAATAAACATATGAAATCTTTTGTAAGCAGATATTCTCAATTTTAATGCAGTTCAGTTTATTAATCATATCCTTCATGGGTAGCATATTCGGGCTTTCAGAAAACTTTACTCAGCTTAAGGTCACAAAGATATTCTCATATTCGATCTTCTAAAACTTTATTAGGTGTTTAGTCCCCTTGTAATGAATTTGAGTGGGAATCAAATTTCTTTTGTTCTCCTTTCTGGATGCCTAATCATTGTACCAACAATTATTGAAAAGATTCTGATTTCTAATTTCAGTGATTCATTTTATATGCTAAGTATCTCTATAGATGTGGCTAATTTTCAGGTTCTCTATTGTCTGTCCCTGCACCTATTGGTGCTACTTTGTCAGAATTTATGTAGTTTTATAATAAATAATGATATTTCATTGAACAAGTCTTCTATCAATAGTCTTTCCCTAAATGAGTATCTTGGCAATGATTGACCCTTCTCAATTAATTTCACATAAATTTTAGAATTAGCTTTCCCCTAAAATATGTGGGATATTGATTGGGATTATATTAAAACTATAAATCAATTTAAAGGGACTTGATGTTTTCACAATATTGAATTTTTCTATCTACATGTTATATATCAATAGATTAATTCAATTCTGCAATGCATTTCAAGCTGGACAATTATTAACAGTTTCCACTTATCATATATTTACATATGTATTTTTTGCTTTTTATGATATATAAATTATTTCTTTAAAATTTTGACTGAGATTTTTGGTTGGTAGATAAAAATCCCACTTATTTTTCTGTGATTATTTTGTATTCAGCACTCTTGCAAAAACTCTTATAAAATTAGTAATATCTATTGATTATTTTTAAATTTTCTATACACAATAGTATCATCTAAAATTATATTAACATTTATTGTTTTTTATTAATCTCTATGAATTTATTTACTTCTGTTGCCTTAATGAGACATTCAGGGTTTCCAGTTCAAAGGAAAACAGAAATAGGCATAGGGAACGAATTTTTCTTAGTAGTGAATTTACGAAGAACTTTTCAATATGCCAAAATCAAGTGTGGTTTTGATTGTAGTTTTTAAAAACATGTACTTTTCCAAATAAAAAGTTTCTTCCTAATCTCAATTTACCAATATTTTCATCATGAATTATTATTAAAGTTTGCTTAAAAATGTATTGAAGTGGTCACATGATATTTTAAAAATCAAACTGTTGATCAGATGCATTACATTGAGTGGTGGTATAGTAATTTTTGAGAAAATATTTGCAATATCTTAAGTAAAACTTAAGTCTTAAAGAAAAACCTCATGCATGAGGCCCAAGCGCACATTCCTTTCTCCATCTCTGCTTTCTCTCTCATTTTAAATCTTCCCAAAAATATGTTGCTTTTCACTTGTGTCTTATAATGAACGTGCTTTGTATGTTTCACTAAAATAATTTTTTTTCTCTCTCACAGTCCTTTGAGAATTTAAAAGGCAAATTTCTTCTAATAATTATCAGTTCAGTATGTTAGGTAAAAGCAATATAAATTATATTATTATATTGATGATATTGATTTCAGTGTTATACTGTGCTTACTTTTTAAACTATCCTGGCAGCTTATAGTATTTATGATAAGCTTATAATATGAGCTTATAATATTTAAATGAATATGTTCAAATCTATGCTATGATTAAAAAATGCTATAATTGCATTTTGAACCCTGAAGTTTTATTCATGTGCTAAAAGTAGGTGAAGATTTAATTCATGAAAATGTGGAAACTATATACCCTGTAAAAACCCCGCAACAACAAAATAAACTACAAAATACATAAGGATTCTGCATAAAACATGTTGATGTCATTTTTTTTTAATGCATGGCTAGAATGAAGAGAAAAAAACAAAACAAAACAAAAAAACAAAACAAAAAACGAGAGGTACTGAGAGAAATTCTCACAGCCCAAAAACTGAAGCAGGAATCCAGATTGGTAAGCTGAAAGAAGATTTGGGACATATACTGCAAACTGAAGACAGGAAAAAATATTCTCAATGTCCATTAAATGCTTTTACTCATGTCATATGACATAGTAGATGAGCCTTCAAGCACAGCATTTACATCTACCATGTTCATGTACTGTACAGACTGTCCATCAATACAGCGCATGCCTAATTGTATAGTCTGGTAGAAGAATGGTTTGACGATGAGCCAAGAAGGCTGAGAAGTAAGACTCATAAAATAAGTTTTTGTATGGGCATTATTATTTTTCATTACATGATTGTTATTTCCAGGGAAGATTTCCAAATCAATCAAATATACGTGATCATAGTCTCAACCATTTTCCAGAAACTTGCCGTGGAGCAAAAACAGTCTTAGAGCATATCCCTTTCTCCATGCAACAATTTCATCTTCTATGGCTCTGAATAAATTCTATATGCTCAGTATTATGAAAAAATACATATTGAGAGTGATTTTAAGTTAATTTTGTTAAAACTTTTAACACCGTATTGGCATGGTTCCTTGTAGAAGATAAGCCATCAATTGTGATCAGATCCCAGATTTGTTACCTGATGAAGAGTGGGCTTGTCTATTCTTCATCTTTTGTTGGTGCACAGCTTCCAAAGAGACTGCATCCAATTCTTCATCACACAGAAGTACATATAAATTCTCCCACACAGCCACACGCTTCTGAAAATAATGAGACTTATTGTCGTGCCAGTAATCCCTTTGTAAACATAAAAATGTAATAATGAATATAGTTGCAGCACTGTTTGTCAGATAAGGGATGCTTTGTCTCAGAATTATCTACTGAAGAAGTCAGATATATTCAGTAAGCACTATGTAAGAACAAATGTATATGTGAAGTCCTTGTAAGTATAGAACTGAAATTTTTGGGATCCAAAAAGGACTCTATCAAATTCAAAATCCCAAGCGACTGAGTCTCTGAGTCTCAACATTACTTCGTTTGAAGGGCTGTTATGAAATATTGATTGAAAATTAGTTTCAGTATGGTTATAAGCTTTTATTTTCAAGTTGCCTATATGTTTAATTTTCTCAATAAACTGAAATATGCCTGACCTCTTACTAGATTTTGTCACAATAAAAGCTGTTTTCTCTTTAAGTCAACGAGGAAAGTAGTTAAAACTTTTTGAAAAGGCATACATTCAATTAAGCTCAAGAAATAGCTAAAACAAGTATTATTTAGTGGGTTTTAATTAGATGATTTTTATTAAATTGGGGCTCTGAAAGGTATTTCACAAACTCCCAAGATTGTGCTAGTTACAAATGAAATCATAAATATTCCATGTAACGCTCTCTGTGAGCGTTCACTAACCAGTTGTGTATTTTGCTATCAACCACATCGATATGCCTGATATTGCACCATTAATTTCCTAAATGATCCTGAAGAAGTAAAACAAGGCGGATCATCCTTGTGTACTAAATCAGAGAGACAAACTTTCTGATCATAAGGCATGATCTCCCATCTTCTGCTCCTCGAATTACCCAACATCCATGACCTAGTGCCTTGGGATTATAAACAGGATTTCTAATTTGATAATTTCTAAGGCAGAGAGGAGAAAATGTATTCCTTCTCCACTGGAAATATCCAGAAATTCTTGGTAGAACTTACTTGCATTTCAGTAAAAAAAAAATCTTTGTATATTTTGGTCTCATACTTATCTAACTCCTTTTTACCATCCTGCCAAATGTGTAAGTATCAGTTCTGGTGATACTGAGTTTCTTAATGTTTTCAAAATAATGTTCCTTTCACTTCTATTTCTGACCAATATTTCTCATTTTCTTGGATGACCCCGATGTAAGAAACACTGCCCATTCTTTAAAACATTGTCTCAGGTCACCTTCTCCACAACTGTTCTCAGAAATCATTCATTTCATCTTACCCCATCCCTGGCAGAGTCAACATCTTGTTTCCATTTGCCAGTTTTTCTGGCATACTCATATTGTGCTTATCAGTCTATGTTATAAACGATTGTCTCCCAACATAGAATATGAACTTTTTAGTCAAAGGTTTTGTTATTCAGGTATTTCTTCCATTACTTACACTAGATGCTCAATAAAGGTTGATAGAACTGAACCAAATTATTAACACATTGTACTTCATACTTTTCACTAACAGACTTGCCAATGACTAATTCAATATTTCAGGCACATAAAGCACGTAAAACACACACATGCCTGTGTACACACAAACACAGTTGATATTAAAGTAGAAAAAGCATAAATTCTTGATATTTATGCCTGGTCCATTCTCAGTTCTGCCATCTCCTGCAAATAAGGATAAGAGTAAGACAAACTTTCATAAGCCTCAGTTTCTTTTTCTATAAATATATAACTCATATTTCTAGAAGTAATATGAGTTATATTTACTTCAAAGTGTTTTCTTAACAATCAATCAAATGATAAATATGAAAGAATTTCACAGGTTGTTACTCTAGTGATAATCATAAAGCCAAAATTATTTATGTACCGAGTGCCAGTCTCTTCGCAGACATTATCTAGTTTGAGCCTCACGACAAACTAATGTGATCGTGCTTTTCTCATTCATGTTTTACTAAGGAGTGAATGCATGTTTAGAGAGGTCAGACTTTGCGTAATAGCCCAAAAGGTGACTAACTCCAGAAACTATGTTTGTAACCATCGTATTACCAAAACAAGGAATACCGACACAGGTAAAATAATTATGAGGCTGGAAAACTACAGACCTGTGTGACTAAACTGCTTTACTTATCATTTAGGGCTATGGGAACAAAATGGGTAGCTGTTCCTTTTTTTATAAGTTTAACTTAAGCAATAAACATTTTCTTAGCACATATCTAGGAGAGGAAGGAATTGGTAAAACGATCTGAGAAATGTAATCGGGATGTGTGTGTAAAGTTAATAAAAATGATCCAATTTCGCAATCTTTCCACCAGAGTAACTTGGCATTAATAGCAGAGAAGAGACATTTCTGGCTCATTAAATACAAAGCACATCTGTTTGGTGACATATTTTCAGAGTCCACAGTACTAATTACTGAGTCAATTCAAAAAATTCTGTCCTTGTAGTCTCAGTGTCTGGGCGCTCTCTATTCTTTCCTTTCCGATGTCCTCCCCTTCCTCATCAACATTCCCAGAACCCCTTTATCTTTGCCACACCCCATCTCTCTCATATGTTAAACCATACACACATCTTTCAACTGTACTAATACCTAAGAAATGTTAATAGCACAGTAAATTCTAACAGTGAGGGCTTTAATTTATTTTTACTTATATGCCAGGAATATGATTAGTCATTTTTAAAAAATCCATTTTTCTATTGAATTCCCCTTCCATTCTAAGAATTGGGTACCATTATGATGCTTTTCAATAAAGAAAATGAAACTTAATTGTCCACGGTCAAAGAGCCAGAAAAACACATGGCTGGCATCAGACCTCTGAGCTGTCTCACTCCAGAATGCAATCATTAGAATTTATTCCTCCCTGAATGAGTCATAAGTGTTTTATTGAGTAAACATTTATTGAGCATCATCTTTCTCATGCTAAATATGGCATTTGATATTAGCAATGAAAACAAAAATAAAATAAAACAAAGTGATTTGCAGAAAGATCTCTGGATGACCAGGTAGTGGAGACAAAGGGGAAGCACCGAAGACATGGGCAGCACCACGAATAATAATCCAGAATCTTAGCCACAGAGAATCCGGAACTATTTTCTCAATGATGAGAGTCAAATCTGCAGGCCACTGATAGCTATTTTTCTCCTTGCCTTTGGTAGCTTTGTGCATTTGTCAGGGTTTTCCAGAGGGACGGAACTAGTAGGCTAGATGCAGATATCTTTATTACGCAGAACTGGCTCACAGGATCACAAGGTGAAGTCCGACGATAGGCGGTCTGCAAGCTGGGGGAAGAGAGAAGCTGCTAGTGGCTCAGTTGAAGTCTAATAGCCTCAAACCAGGGAAGCCAACAGTCCAACCTTCAGTCTGTGGCCAAAGGCCCAAGAGCTCCCAGGAAGCCACTGGTGCAAGTCCCAGAGTCCAAAAGCCTAAGAACCTGGAGTCTAATGGACAAGGGCAAGAGGAGTGGAGGGAAGCATCCAGCATGGGAGGAAGGAGCCATCCAGAAGACTCAGAAAGCAAGGTTATCGCACCTTCTTGTACTGATTGGATAGTGCCCACCCACATTGAGGGTGGGTCTTCCTCTCCTTGTCCACTGACTCAAATATCAGTCTCCTCTGGCAACACCCTCACAGACACTCTCAGAAATAATACTTTACCAGCCATCTAGGCATCCTTCAATCCAACCCAGTTGACACCTAATATTAACCATCACATTTTGCAAAAACTAGCTCAACTGAATTAACTCAAAAGAAAAAGAGATTGATAACAGCCACTGGGCTCTGAAGGTTCCACATTCTAACAAGGCCACTTTCTTCACTAAAGAGCTCCCACTGATGCATGGTTGCCTAGATTATCCCTGACCTCCCAAGAATATGTAGAATCTTATTCACAACTAAAACTCTCTCCGTGTTGTATCCAGTGTGGCCTGAGCACCCCTCTTTGTGACAATAATAACTTAGGGGATCATATGCATGCAATGACATCACTGCTTATAAATTCACTCCCACTGCAATAAAATCTATTTTAAATCTGTACTATGGGGGAATAGTCATGTTTCTGTTTCTGTTCCCTTTGATCCCAACCATTTCAAAAGAACAACAGCAACAACAACAAAAAACCACATTATTTTAAAATGCATTGTATCTTATACAGTTGCTTCTTAATAATATTTATGTATTTTGATAGCTTAAAGGGAATGTATTGCACACACATTACCTTCAATATAAAAACACATTGTTTTCAAGTAAGTATTACTAATATTCATCTTTTCCAATGAGGACAATAAGGTTCAAGGGATAATGCAAATTATTTCAGTACTATACTACTTATTAAGAGTCTATTATTTGTTGGAACCTGGGGATAGAGCTGCAATCTAAATGAGCATGGTGAGTGAGCAGAAGAGAGTGACAAGCAAATACTCCTTCAAACAATGTAGAATTACATACTCTGATATGTTGTGAAGCAAAATAAATAGTACTATGAGAAATCAAAACAGTAAGTAATTCAATTTAGGAGATTGAAGAAGGAATAACTGAGAAAGTGACAATTGAGAAGAGACCTTGAATGGAAATAAAAGTCAAAAAGCTGAACTATATGGAAGAAAAATTACAATTCATGAGGAAACTGGTGTAAAAACCTCAATGTGGAGACATTTCTGGCAAGAAGAAGGAAATCAAAGAAAGGCAGTGGGTAGGGCTGGGGTCTAGCAGTTGATAGGAAATGGCATGACATGAAATAAAATATTGAAAGGGGTCACATTATATGGAGTTTACCTATCAGTTAGAGAATTATTGTTTTCATTCTAAGGATAATGGAAAGCAAATGAAAAAGTTTTGTAGGCAAAATGGTAAGATTAGGTTTGTATGTTAACAATCTCATTCAAGATGCTCCATGAAGAAATAATCCCACAGCAAGGATTTGACACCAGCTCTGTCTTGCTCTAAAGCTGCTCCTTTGACAACACTTGACTCCAGGATCCATTATTGCATTTGCTTTTCAACATAACTTGTTGGAGTGGAAAGTGCAGGAATTATGACTGATATTTTACTCATCTTGGACCTGGGATAAAAAAAAAAAATGTATGCAAGACCAAGGTCTTCTTACCCCTAGTAGCAAAATGATATGGCTGAAGAGTCAGCGAGTAACGCCTAAGAGTTGCCATGGGCCTGCCCAGTTCCAGATTCCGTTCTCAGCATCTCATGACTATTAACTCCTGTAATAATTACAAAAATATTATTAGGATAGATTCCCCATTACCTAATAGTAAAGTTGGGGCATAGAAAACTTAAGTAACTTCCCCAAATTCACCTAACTAGAACAGGTCAAAGCTATTTGATTATACAGTTTAAAATAATGATCACTCCCCCTTTCTGGATTAAGCTTCTATATCAAATCATTTTTTTCTCAGCAATTAGAAATTTGTATCAGTTCTTCTTGTCTACGTAAATGTGACTGGCAAGCTTTATTCTTCCTTGTGGAATAATATGATATGAGATTCATGATTAATGTTTACAGCAACCAACATTAGATGGACTTACTAAAACTTACTAGGGATAGAATGATTAAGTAGTATGAGTGAAATTTTTATTCAAATTTTACTGATTTTTATCACAAGTAATAAATGAACATTTGTAGTGATGATAAAGTTGCATAATGTTATGGCTGAGAATAACACAAAATACCCAAAGGGTCCTTGAACACAAATGGTAGGTTAAGTGTAAATATCCCCACTAAAGTCCCTAGAAGTAAAAGCAAAGGAATCAAGCTTGAGTACATATTAGATTATTTTCAGAATAAGTATGTATTATGTAGCTATATGTCTCAGTGTTTTTTAGCCTGAATTTGCGTATGCTGTGGGTTGCTTGCCTATACATGTGAATATTCACTTTCTGCTCAATGAATGCTCCCCTATTAAAAATAATGATGTAGATCTATAAATTATTGCTTCAGCTCATACTGTATCATATAATTGAATGCATGAATTGGATTAAAATGTAACAGAGCAATAAATGCTATGAAAATTAAGTATGTACTTTTATGCTTAATTGAAATTAGTTTAAAATGTTATATTTTATTAATGTCAAAGATATTTGATTTGAAACAGGTGTTAGTGCCTCCTGCTTTTGAAAGTCATGACCACTCCTGGATCTGGTATAGCCATCCTTTGATCAGGGGACAAGAAATCTAAGGAAGGGAAATCAACATAATGAATATGGTACAGCAGTAATGTGAGAACCCCCAGCTTGATGATGTCTTTGAGCTCTTGGACTATCTTTGAAACTATCTTCCTCTGGACTTTTACTATGTAAAATTAAAAGTGCTTTCTTTTTTCCACTGTTAATCATATTTTCTCTTACTTATTGATTTTTGCATTTTAATGGCCAGAGATGTTTTATCAAAAAAAGAAAAACGTAACTATGGAACAACTCTCAGTTTTAAATAAATCAAATAGTAGGAAGAATTTCACCTAATGATTTCTACTCCCAGTTCCTATCTTCTCCCTCACTTAGTGTGTGTTCAATATGTGGTATTTTGGAAACGTTATTCTAATTAAGATAATTAGACTTTAATGGTCTCATTAAAGGGGGTGAAGGGGATGAGAAAACTCAGAAACTGGTGGGCATTCTTCTTGGACCAGTTCTATTCCAAGGCTCAGGATTCCCCACATTATGATGTCTCTAGCATGTGCTGGCTCTTTAGTGACTAAATTATAGATCTTGGCAGAGGCTATAGAAATTGGCATCATTCCTGGCTTAACAAATAATGTACCAACTGGTGCATGATGCATACCTTCATTAACAAAATTGGGGCATGGTATTCAATAAACTTGCCTAACCACTGGTTCATTGTCTGTCAATTTCAATTTAGTCAGAGCTATTTTTAGCTTGGGAATAAATTGTTTTAATTTGGCAGGGAGCTTGGTGGTGGTCATGCCAAAAGTCTTAATTAAGCATCAAATAGCAGTATTATTTACATAAGCTTTTTAAAAATGTAGTTTTGACTTCAGGCAAGTAACACTCTAAATTTTCTTGAAGATATTACCATGGGGGAATAGTCATGTTATTTGTGACAAAATAAAAGTTATTTGTGACAAAATAAAAACAATCTCTTGACTTAGAGAATAATTTTTCATGGTTTTCTCTTTAAAAAGTTTTATTTTATACATTGAGAGATTAGGATATATAGACTAATTCATTAATGCATGAAGCTAATAATTGATTTATTCCTTAAAAGAAATATCCAACGGAGATGAACTTATCACAGAAAACATTTACAACCAACACTAAAATCAATGTTTTTAATGGCTTACTGGGTAGTAGTTCCCTAAGAGCTTCTTTAATGTTTCTCCTCTTTCTTCGCGTAACTCAAGAGATTCTTAACCTAGGGCCAAGGGATGTTCTCAGAAGTATGTGACTCTCCTGATATTGAATGCAAAATTTTGGATGTAAGAGTCATAGATTTATTTGATTCTCAAAGCTGTTATTTGCAACAACAATAAAAAATTAATTAACTGTTCTAACCCTCTTCTGGAACAATGTAAGTACCTCTGTAGTGTTAATAAATATGGTTAATACTTATAAATATGTACTAATGGACAGTACTCTAACCTAAATAACAGTTCTATAAACTCAGAAATGACAGTACTGAGAGCATTGATAATTATCTTAAGCTTACTATCTCTACTACACTTTCTACCACATCTTCTACCCAGTTACTAAAATAAAAAAAAAAAAAAGTAGATACAACTCCTTTCTCTTCACCTACTCCCTGCATACATGCATTGAGTTCTATGTACAATGAATTTCTACATGCATGTCAAATTAACCCCTTTTTATTTATTGTCACTCTCACTTCTTTAATCCAAATCCTGGTATTCTCCTGCCACAACCAGTGCAGTAGCTTCCAAATTTTTTTCGTGACTCTGATATTCTCTGTTAGTCCAATCTCAGTATGGTTATCTGAATAATATTGCCAAAATATAAACCTGATTATACTATTCCTTTGCTAATTATTCGTTCGTGGTTGTGTTCACCTACAGGATAATCTGAAGTAATTTATTATGGCACACACAGTTTTGCATGTCCAGGCCCCTGTCTCATGACTGTTTCAGTCATTATTCTTCACAGTTCCTCCCATGCTGTCTATTCAAGGAATCATCTTTACCTAATTGTCTTTAATTCTAGCTCTGCCTTCTACCATCATCCTAAAGATATCAGAGTCTTCTGTCACTTCAAATAAAAGAGTATTTTTCTGAATATGCCACTCTTACTCTATTCCATCTCTTTGCATACTACATTGGCTCTTTCTACAATGGCATTCCGTTGCTTCAGGAGCCTAAATCAAGCACCCAAAATCAGTTTTTTGATCCTCTTCCCTTGATTACAGCATCTCAGAGCATCATTAGGCACCTTTTTTCTGTGATCCAATGTGAACTTGTTCAAATTTTCACTGTAACACTTTAAGTGTATAAGGTACTTGTTCTCTTCTCCACTAAACTAAGAGATTGTTTTGGAAGAGGCTGATTTTTACTCATATTTGTTTCAACAGTGTCCAGTGCATAGAAATGACTCAATAAGTGTGTTTCAAAGATGTAGAAGAATGGAACATACATGTGTAACAGAATCCTTTACTTGAGCATAGAGGAACCTAAATGTGACCTTTTACAAACAATAACTCAATCCATCATCTCTTGTGCACACATCTTCCATTCCTTCCCAGATAAGTCACTCTCAAAACAGAAAGAAACATGAAGTGCCAAATTTATATCATCCTTGCAAGAAGGTAACATACCCGTGTGTTTTCCATCTTCTTTCACAGCAAAGACAATATTAGAAGAATCTGAATTTTGCAAGCTAGCTTCCATACAAGCCCATCTTAAAAAATATGTCTTCTTTCTCTCTCTCTCTCTCTCTCTCTGACACACACACACACACACACACACACACTGACACCCATATGTATATATGAAGAGAGAGAGGCAGAGATGAGGATAAGAAGAGATCATCATTTTTATTTCTTTTTGCAGTTTTTATTTTAGGGGTTTTGCTAATTTTATTCAGTAATAGGGAAGTCCATCAGTTACATTTTGAAAAGTCGCCCATTATGGGAAACTAATTTTGAGTAATGCATGTTGGTTATTTTTTAAAAATATCCAGGGAATTTATTTCCCTATGAAATATGTTTAAAATGTAAGCTTATCAGGAGAAACTATTTTCTGACCTCTTTATTTCTTACCAGACATTTGCTGAACCTTTTAAAGGCATTTCATTTTTCTGTATACTCAGCAGTAATTCTAAGAGTAAAGCTGTCTACATTTAAAACTTGCCTTTCATTCTCAGTTCTCATCTTTGGGAGGAACACGTGCTTTTAAATTAGAATGTATGACAGTAGTTAGAAAATGTATTGATACTGACAAAAATAGTCATAAGAGAAAGTTGCTTCTTTCATTTTTCATGTTTGAATACAATCAAGGCTCAAATATATATATATATATATTTTTTTCATTTTTTGGTAAGGGCAACTAACCAGCAGATTTTACATCAATGTCTTCTGGAAACATAAAATGAAGTTAGGCATTTATAGCATAATGTAAAAAGTATCTAATTCCTCTAAGACCCAGGGCAAATCCTCATTTGAGCTTTGCATAATCCATCACTGGTAAGGGATCACTCAGAGGTAGAAGCAGCAACAATTCACTACGAAGTCATTTCCTAGTGAATTGTGAACTTCGCATTTATTTCGACTTAATGATAAAATAGCAGCAAACCCTTATAACTGTTAGTCCAGACTTTACCATTGTGTAAGCCCCCCACCATTTCGCAGACCTTGGTCAAAGTGAAACGTTCCACGGGGGTTTGAGCCATCAGAAATATCCTGCCCAACCAGCTGACTTCCTCATAATACTCCTCTGGGCAATGGTCCAACCAAAGGAACGTCCCTATTATATCCTGTTGGGCAAAGATTCAAAGAACATCCTATCACATCCCACTGAAGAAAGGGCCAAACTGCCTGATCATAGGGACATCTTATCAATATCCTGCCATGCAGCAAGACATACTGCCCAGATCTCTCCTGCTCACAGCTATTAAGCACACCAGACTGTAAGAGCGGTACTCACTGGCATTAAGCTGGTCCCCCACCTCTGCAGGTTTATGCTGGACATAAATGCCTGCGATTGCTGTTGAGTGACTCTCTCTCCCTCTCTCTCTTTTCCTTTGTGTCTTTCTTTAACCCTCGCCTTCCCTTCAAAACCCAACAATCACCACATCTAGAAATGTCTTGAAATGTCCTGAAATTACCATGTCCATGAAATTGTCATAAATACTAATTTCACATATTTGACATATATTAGTTTGGTTTGCTTAGTATCTAAATCTGAGGATCCTTTTAGTTGCCAAGCACTGAGCTATGTCCCGGAATGTCAGAAGTTGATATGAGACAGATTCTGTTCCAGAATCTCATATGCTAATGAAGGAGAATGTTATGTATACAAACAACTTCAGCACGGTGTGCAAGCACAGCACTCAAAGTACATGATCAGCCTTTTCTGAATTCTTATTAAATAAACAGGAAAAACTTTTTAAGTGCATATCTGATGAAAGTATTGAAGCCTCAGAGATAGATAAAGCCTTCACTGAGTCACAGTGCTTGAGGGGAAAATGGATAATTCATCTCACCAGACATTACTGGAAAGAACATTGCAAGCAGAGAGAATTTTCTAGTAGGGAGTCATAGACAATGTGATTTTTGTTTTTAGAGAATTGTAAAGATGTTTTTATTTCTGGAGAAAAACATACAAAGTAGAGTGGTGAGAGGGGAGACAGAGTGTGAGGCAGAGGACAGAGGAAAGTGTAATTTCACGCCATGATAAAATATTTGGCATTAATTCTAACCATATGTGGTGATGGGGAGTCATTTTATCCCATATCCATGTTAAAAATCATTTAACAACAACAATGCTACTGAAAATGTTAAGCATGAAAATGACGTGTTTATATTTGTATTGGAGAGAAATTATTTAACCATTGTATAGAGAATTGTCTGATAAAGTGAGAGAACATAAGCACAAATATAAACAAACCTGTTCCAAAAGTTGAGCCTAGATGTTACAGCTCAAAGTGGCACAATACAAATGACGGTAAAGGTGAAATATATTAGACTTATTAACTCACTGAATCTACTACCACAAATATATTTGTTACCTAACTGGATTTAGTACTATCAATACATCTACTCACACTACTATTTTCCATCATGTTAAGCTCACAGGTATTGAAAATTTTGGAAGAGACCCTCCCTTATCCCTCAAGTAATTACATCTTTTAATAAATAAAAAAGATATAAGAAAATTGTGAATGTTACTGTAAGAATTATTGAAATAGGCATGTTCATGTCATTGTTTTAATATTAGGTTCTACCTACTATCAGGAATTTGGCAATGTTTGTGTCATTCACAAGCATGTCAATGATCTGTACTCTCAGTTTCAATGGCAATATACAGAAAAAGTTGTTTGAATCATCTGTCCCTTTCGTAGTAAGGAATTGATTAAACATAATATTGATGAAGACACTCATTACTCTATGCCTATTATTATTTAAAAATATTCAAAGACGCTACATGTGTATTTCATAATCTGCTTTTATCTGTAATAAGACATTTGGATAAGGTAGTTAAAGCATTATTTGTTCTGCTAAAGTCTTAAGTATTCCCCTATTAATTCCATGGAATGACCCATGATTGACTGAGATAATACCGAGAAGTTAAGAGATAGCATATTTCAATGAAACACTTTGCAATAATTAAAGTGGTTTTGAATAACCTAAACCACAGTCTTACAGTGTCTATTTTAAGATGTCTGAAGCCATTAATGATCTTAATATATCTACATTAGCATCTGTTATCATGAGTATAATGTGTCATTCATTCATTCAAGACTTCTGCTAGGTAATAAGAATACAAAGGTGGAAAAAGAACATAATATCAACAACCAAACCCACATTAAAAAAAAAAAAAAGAGGTAGCCTGAAATATCTTTCCCCTGCCCTATGGTTGATGACGGTCTTGAAATATAATTCCTTCCTGTTTCTGGAGGATTGTATAGTAATACAATCATTCAAGACAGAAAGCCTTGAATCCAGCATTTTCTCTGCTTTTATCAAACAATGTGACTGTGGGCAAATCTTATACTTACCTTGGACTTTGCCTTTCTTTTCAATAGCATTAGAAGTTGATGCAATGATTTCTCAAGTTATTTTAAGTGACATCACTGTGATTCTTAAGGAATCATAAGAAGAAAGGGCAAAACTAGATGAATTTCACAGAGAAGTTGTATGTCAAGAGGAATAATGAGATATTTTCCAGACTTGTAATCAAAAATATTACTTAAAATAAAGGTTTATATTTTTTAAAAAATCAAAATAACTAAGTTTCAAAAGAACTGAGTATTTAAGAAATAGAGCTAAATAAATAATATAATTGAAAGAAAAGGTATATTTCAGGGACTCAGGAAAGCTTTTACCTAAACTCTGTGACCGAGGTATTTTTATTCCTCTTGCTGGTCTTTCAAATCCCTCTGCATTTTAGTTCTCATAGTTTCATCTTACTGCTAAATGGTGATACCAATGCTTGCCATGTACTGTTCAGGAAAGTGAATATGATCAACAGGATGATATTTATCAAGTGCTTTGAGCTCTTTGGACAGTAGGACTATATAATATCATATACTACGCTCAAGTATACAACAGAGAATTGACCCAGACTTCAAATTCCTTAGGGAGTTTCCAATGCAATGAAATCTGTCCCAGTAAAATTGAGATTAATGAAAAAACGAGTACTGTAGGAAAGCTTATAGTATGTCTTGCCAGGGTTCTACCTGCAACAATAAAATATAGCTTTCATATTCATACTCTTCTTACAAGTGAAGAAGTAAATGGAAATTCCTGTAGGATGTTTGCCTTATGACAAACATGGCAGCAAGTAGGATACTTATTTTTAACAATATGAACAAAATTAAAAGTCGGTACCTTATGTACAGTTTGGAGTAAAATATCTGGTTAGTAACCAATTCAAGTGGGTTTTCTCCTTTTAAACATATAAATATGAAATATTTTTATCCCTTCTACAGTCTGGCAAGACCCTAAGTGTTAAAGACATAAACAAATGAATTAAGCTAACATTAATGGAGCACAAGTACCCGCTATGTACAAAATATATACTGCTGAACAACAACAACAAAATACATGGTCTTTGCCCACATCGAATTCTTCAACTACATAAAACATTTACTCACGTGGGCAAGAGAAGTAGTTTATTTTTTGTTAAATCCCAAGCACCTCAAAGGGTGGGCAGCTGGTAGGGCTGAGTTGGCCAGGATCTTGGAAGCAATGAGTATATCCGACTAAACATGAAGACTTTAGCAACAAGAGAAATGCACAGCAAGAGACATAGCAGGCTTTACAATTTAATCAGAACAGATCCTGACCAGGGTAGGTCAAGCTTGCAAAGGACTCTATTAGAGCTAATTTAGTGAATTTTGCCTCAGATTTATCTGGAGCAGCAAGTGGACTGACTACCTTCCCAAATTTGAAGCTAACTGGCACAAGTAAGAGTCTGCATAAAATGCAAGTAACAGTGGGAGAAGCAAACTATGCAATTTAAGAAAAGGTACAGTGTGACCTTCTCATTCCATTTAGATCACAGAACCACATGGTACATCTCTTGTTTTCTGAATTAATGGAATTCTCTAGTCCATCCCTCTGAGAGCAGTTACTTTTTTGTTTCCCAGAGTATCAGAAGAAAAAGGGATTAAGGTACTGCAGAATACAGACAACTTTGTTGTGGGCTAAAAATACCCCCAGAGGAATGATGCATGGTACCCCAGAGGGAGCAAAGAACTGAAGGTTTCTTCCTTTTTAAATAACGGCTACCTCTGTGGAGAAGGAAAATATACAGGCAAATCCTTCTCCTAATAGAAAAAAAAATAGTGCATGATTATTTTGGAGATTCATTTAAAATGTATTCATAAAATTATTCAATCATGCATTCATCAAATATGCCTTGAAAATTTACAAGCAAGGCACTGTTGTAAACTCTGGAGGTAAAAGTTCTTAAAACAGCAGACGAGATGCATATTCACATGTGTCTTTCTGTTAGGTTAAAAAGACATTAAACAAGAAAACAAATAAGGCAATTCAGCTGGTGCTAAGTTCTACGAAGGGAATAAATCATAATAACTTAAAAGAGTGTAGTAGTTGGAACTGTTTTATCTGGAGTGGCAGAAAAGCCTCCCAAGCCTCTCTTGGGGAAATGGACTAAATGACAAGAATAAGCCAAGTGTGTGAGTGTCTGGTGACAGAACCTTTCACACAAAGGCATAGCAAGGGCAAAGGTCTTCCGCCAGATGACACTTGTTTGGATCAGAATGTCACTAAAGGTTAGTGTGACCAGAGCCCAGTGAGCAAAGGGAGAGGGCTGTCTGCCATGGAGATGGAGAGTTGGGCAGGGGCCAAGCAGTAGGGAAATTTGGAACTTGAAAAGTCTTTTGTATTTTTTATTTTTTGAAAAGCCTGTGGTAGGCAGTATAACAGCCCAAAAAATGTTTACGTCCTAATCTGCAGCCTATGAATGTGTTATTTTACATGATCAAGGAGAAATAAGGTTGCCCACCAGCTAACCTTAAAATAGGAATAAGCTCAGCATAATCACAGGGTTCCTCAATAATGGAAGCAGAAGGCAGAGGAGTGAGCGTCAGATGATGTAGATGGCGAAAGACTTGCTCTTCCACTGTTGGCTTTGAAGATGGAAGGGGTCCAAGCAGCCTCTAAAAGCTGGAAAAGGCAAGAACATATTCTCCCCAGAGCCTCCAGAAGCAATGCAGCTTAGCTGACACCTAAATTCTAGCCCAGTGAGATTCATTTTGGAATTCAGATCTCCAGAACTGTTAGATAATCAATTTAAGTCAATGATTTTGTGGTACCTCGCTACAGTAGCACTAGGAATCTAATGCAAATCCAGTGGAAGGTTGTAAGGCAAGGAGTAGCTTAATTTTATTTAAATGTTAATATATTCTAGTTCGTCCTTGAAGAACAAATTATAAGAATGCAAAAGTAGAAACAATAATTAGAAGGCTACTGCACTAGACCAGATGTAAGATAATAAAATTATAATGGAGTAGATTTCCTGGAGAAAGAGTGAATAAACTTCAGACTGATTTTGAAATACAGCCCACTACTTTTTGAGGAATTAGAGTTTGGTGGGAAAAACAGAGAAATCAACCCTAGACTTTTGGATGAAACATTTAGGGAAATGGGGGTATTATTTGCTGAATCAACAGTAAAGAGAAAGACTTTAGGTGAATAAAGTAGTACTCTTTTAGATGTATTAGCATTGCCATCTGTATTGCAAATATGCAAATGTCAAATTAAAGAGAGAGATTAGAACAATAAAAAGAAGTATGTTAGAAATCTTCATAAAGATACCTTTGTGTCATTGTTCTGAATTAAATCACTTAGAGGAAGTACTGCTGAGACACTGTTGGATTCCTGAGTATACCATATTTTCATTTAGTGGAAGCACAGGATAGGATTAATGTATATGACTGGTCTGGGTCTTCCAAGCTTATGAATACAAAGGTTTTTCCATAGTTTTTTTTAAGTTCACCATTATCTATTAATATAGCTCTTCTTCTATTGGCATATGCAAAAATTAAAACTGAGAGGTCAAATAGGACATATATTTAAGCTTCTGTTTTTCTTTCCTAAGAGAAATGCCACAACTCTTAAGGGTAAAGTTAGGCTAAAAATCTTGGAGAAGGCATGATCTTAACCTGGTTCTAGATGAAAAGACTTGATATTCTCATTGCAGATCTAGAAGTCTAGGAGAAGGTGAATATAGAGAAATTTGGAAGGGATGCATTATATGAAACCAGAGATATTGTACCAGAAGACTGAGGAATTCATGCAATGCATTGATTCAAAGAACTTAAGAAGATTAAAACTCAAAAAGTAGGCAATGAAATAGACATAGAGAATTAAAAATCTGGGTATAAATATAAAGAATAGGCCATGGAGATATTTCCTAAAACACTGTACTAGGACTTCCAAGCTCTTTGATGTTAAGAACATCTGCTGCATGATAAATAGGAAGGACAAAATGATAAAAAATAGAAGATAAACAATCTTAAGATTTTGCCTTTTTTTTTTTTTATTTTACTTTAAGTTCTGGGATACATGTGCAGAACATGCAGGCTTGTTACTTAGATACACATGCCCCATGGTGCTTTGCTGCACCCATCAGCCCGTTATCTAGGTTTTAAGCTCCCCATGCATTAGGTATTTGTCCTAATGCTCTCCCTCCCCTTGCCCCCATTCCCCCCATGTCCATGTGTTCTCATTGTCCAACTCCCACTCATGAATGAGAACATTTGGTGTTTGGTTTTCTTCCGATGTTAGTTTGCTGAGGATGATGCTTTCCAGCTTCATCCATTTCCCTGCAAAGGACGTGAATTCATTCTTTTGTATGGCTGCATAGTATTCCATTGTGTATATGTGCCACATTTTCTTTATCCAGTCTACCATTGATGGGCACTTGGTTAGTCCCAAGTCTTTGCTATTATTGTGCTGCAATAAACATATGTGTGTCATGCGTGTCCGTGTGAAGAGACCACCAAACAGGCTTTGTGTGAGCAGTAAAGCTTTTTAATCCCCTGGGTGCAGACAGACTGAGTCCGAAAAGAGAGTCAGCCAAGGGGCCGTTTTATAGGATTTGGGTAGGTAAAGGAAAATTACAGTCAAAGGGGGGTTGTTCTCTGGTGGACAGGAGTGGGGGTCACAAGGTGCTCAGTGGGGGAGTTTTTTGAGCCAGGATGAGCCAGGAAAAGGACTTTCACAAGGTAGTGTCATCACTTAAGGCAAGGACCGGCCATTTTCACTTCTTTTGTGGTGGAATGTCATCAGTTAAGGCGGGTCAGGGCATTTTCACTTCTTTTGTGATTCTTCAGTTACTTCAGGCCATCTGGGCGAATATGTGCAAGTCACAGGGGATGCAGTGGCTTGGCTTGGGCTCAGAGGCCTGACAATATGTCCGTGCATCTTTATAGTAGAATGATTTATAACTCTTTGGGTATATACCCAGTAATGGGATTGCTGGGCCAAATGGTTTTAGATCCTTGAGGGATCTGGTTTTAGATCCTTGAGGGATCACCATGCTGTCTTCCACAATGGTCGAACACATTCACACTCCCACCAACAGTGTAAAAGTGTTCCTATTTTGGGCATGAGGTCTTATATTCCCAACAACTTATTCTGGCACAGGTTTAATCCTGTTATTGTGTTCTTGAGTTCTATGACTGCCTCTGAGTTTCTGAACATGACACTCTGCCTTTTGAAACACAGCCTTATTTTACCCCCTCCCTATTTATTTCAACTTCTTAAAGTGTTTACAAGATTCCTTTGAATTGAAGTGCCAACACAGAGCCAGAGCAATGTGTCCAAATAGGATACAAGCATCAACAATATTTCTATGAATTGAGGTTCTGGGTCACATGGTGTATCAGTCAGATTTCTCCAGAGCAAAATAGCCAATACTATCTATCTATCTATTCAGAGAGAGAGAGAAGAAAAGAGAAAGGAAGAGAGAGATAAGAGAGAGAAAGATTTGTTATAGTCATGTGTCACTTAACCACAGGGATACATTCTGAGAAATGTGTTGTTAGATGATTTTGTCATTGTGCAAACATCCTAGAGTATACTTCCCCAAACCTAGATGGTATTAGCCTTCTACCCACCTAGGCTAACATACTACAGCCTATTGCTCCTAGGTCACAAACCTGTACAGCATGTGACTGTACTGAAAATTTCAGGCAACTGTAACACAATGGTAAGCATTTGTATACTAAACATATCTAAACATAGAAAAGATAGAGTCAAAATATGATATAATCTTATGGAACCACTGTTACATATGCAGTTCATTGTTGACTAAAACTTCTTTTGTGACACATGACACTATATGGAATTGGTTCACATGATTATTGAGGCAGGGTGAGTTGGCAAGCTGGAGACCCAGGAGAGCAGCTGATTAGGTTTCAGTCTAAGTCTGAAGGCCTGAGAGCCAAGAGATTCAATGTTGGAGTTCTAGTTTAAAGGCCAGGAGGGCTCAAGACCAGGAGAAGCCAATGTTGCAGTTTGAGTCTTAAGGCAGGGAAAAAAGAAAAAAAAAAACAAAAAAACAAAAAAAACCTGAAGTCTCAGTTCAAAGAAAATCGGGCAGGAGAAGTTCCCTCCTACTGAGGCAGCCCTTTTATCTATTAAGGCCTTCAAATGGTTATGGGAGGTCCACCCACATCAGCAAGAGAAATCAGCTTTATTCTGTCTACAACTTAAATGTTATTCTCTTCCAAAAACAACCTCATGGAAAAACCTAAAATAATGGTTGATGAAATATCTGGGCACCCCATGGCCTAGTCAAGTTGACACATAAAATTAATATGGGGATGTTGGAAAACCAACTAAGACAAGGAACGGAAATAGTGTAGAAAGGAGTTAGTCCAAATAAATTCAGGGAAAACGAGAGCCAGCAGTCAGAGTGCAGCTTTTACCTGTTTTCAGTTTGGAGTAAAGAAACAGTGTTTAAAAGTATAATCTTTGGGATCAGATAGATGCAATTTTAAATGGTGCCAGACCTATAATAGCATTATGACATTGAGCATTTAGTAAACCACTCTGAACCACGATCTCCTTATGTGTAAAATGAGAAGTGTAATATTGGCTTAATTAGGTTGTTAGAATAAATGTAATATGTGTAAAGCATTTAGTACATTAACACTTAAATATGAAAAATAAACTTTCATCTATTGCTGACATTTGTATCGATATCCTTATTTGTATGAGCAGGTTGAATCTCTTAGAAAAGCCTAGAATGAAATAGAAATTCACTTCACCAAACACCTTCTCACCACTAGACTTACTTTCATTTTAAAGGATTTGCTCACATATTTTTCTCATTTTAGAAATTGTACCTTTTTGTTGAAATCAATAGTATACAACAAACAAATATTACCAAAACAGTACAGTTCACATATTGCTGCAAAGCTTCACTGATTCTCCCAGCATTTATTATGTATCTGATTGTGTGGGATAAGTAATCCCCCCATTACACTGAAAATTAAAATAACTGCTTTGGTCTGATAGTGTCACAGAAGGTTTTATAGCACAAGAATTAGGGCATGAGCTGGTTTTGATGGAGACTGATATCACAGGATGGAAGCGAATTACAAGTGATATTTCCCATGTCTTTTCTCATGGTCTACTAGGTAGTGATTTTCTCACATCATAGAGTATTCATTTCTCTTTATCCTAAGTGAAAAATTTAGTAGAAACACAAAATGCAGAGTTTTAAAAAATCAATTGTTTGCAACCAATGTTTTATATTTTCAAAGATCTTATATTTTTCTTCAAAAAGTGCCATTCGCTGCATTCTTACTGGCATGAGGCAGCAAACTAGATGTGTTACAAGGCTTCCCACCCCTAGAAAGTCAGCATACGGATGTTGCAAACCTAAGTCCTCATAGAAAGAAGAAGTCTAGGGACCATTATTATTCTTTGTTGAGTGTTTTATGAAAAGTATTTACCTTAGTAAGCCAATAATGGGTTGTCTAGGTGGGAGCTAACAAAAATGAGTACTCCTAGAAATGTAGTAAAATTTAGAGTTAGGAGCCAAAACCCGGAGTCATATAGCTTAGGCTTCTAATCCTGGATACATCATGGAACAGTCACATAGCCACTAGCCTGTTAGTGAGCCTTATGGGCAGTAAATTTACTCATATGGGTGTAATTCACCTCTGTAAAATCACTTATAATACTGAGGTAATATATGTAAAGTGTCTGACAATTATTGTTAACCATTTTTATTCCTTGTGATATCTTTATATAGATTGCCCCTAACTTAAATGTTTTGACATACGATTTTTGTCTTTATAATGGTGCAAAAGTTATAGACATTCATTACAGTATTCAATAAATTATATGAAATATTCAACACTTTGTTATAAAATATGTTTATGTTAGATAATTTTGCTCAAATATAAGATAATGGACGGGTTCTGAGCATATGTAAGGTAAGTGTGGCTAAGCTGTGATGATCTGTAGGTCAGGTATATTAAATGCATGTTCAACTTATGATATTTTCAGGTTACGATGGGTTTATCCAGACATAACCCTGTCATAAGTCAAGGAGCATCTGTATATGCATTTTTACTACAGATCCCAAACTCACACCATAGATTGTTGAACAGGTAGGTTTGCTCAGGATGAATCACCCTGTCTGGATTGGTGGGCTGAATTTGGAATGACCCAGATAAAGGGATTCAGTAGCCATTTTTTTTTCTATGTTATTTTAAGTTGATGACAGTCCAAGTGGGTACAGAATAAGCAACACAGAGATCATGAGTATATTCCCTAGAAAGGGCCAAGGTATCCACAAAACACCTCTCTTGGACTGGCCATGCAAAGAAAGCTTCTTGGAAAAAGGATGGAAGTTATCCATGCAGAATGTTCTTTTCTTATGATTCGATGTGGCTGGGGAAGGGTGTTTACCTCAGTTTTTAGTTTAGGACTCAGGTATAGATGGGATGCCAGGTAGGTCTGAATTATTTCTGGAGCATAGTAGGAGGAATTCTGATGATTAACATTTCAAGACATGTAAAAAATTGTTTTAAAAAGTGTGAAGATATTTAAACGTAAAAGATAAAGACGAGATACTCAATTCCTAAATTATTTCAAAGGGTTAAGATAGTGAAATATGAACAAGAAAGAGATTTTAGGAGTATTCAAACTATTGAACAAAAAATGATACTTTCCAGTATTTAGTATTCATTACAGTGGAATAATTGACAATACCAAAGCAAAAGCAGGCCAGTGGGCAGGCACTGCCCCTGCTTCATTTCTCAGCTTCTTTGCTTTACTTGTTGAAAAACAACCCTGCTGTCCAAGGCTCATTTCATTTCCTTCATCAATCTGTCCTGATGTGGAAGGGATATACATATGCCTCCAACCTGAGAGGTGGGAGGGGGCACATATATAAAAAGCTGTAACTGCATCCAGTGGTACACTGAAGTTGCTCTTCTCACACATTATTATGGATGACACCTGGGCATCCCTGCAGTCTCAGAGACTCAGGATCCCTATATTCTCATCTCAACCTATTACACAGAAATGGTGTTGACCCCATTGTATCAGAGTAAAATCTGAACCTGGATCCTAATCTATTAATCTGGTACTCTGGCACCTTGTCAATTTATCACTACCTTCTTAGAATCTGCTTCCCCTACCCTAAGAAAACTATTGCAGCCTTTGAGTGAGTAAAATCACAGCCAGAGTCAATACTAAGCAACACTCGCCACCTGAGTTAGAACAGGTGAAGGCAAAATTTGTGCAGACTAAATATGAAATGCATTAAGACATCACATCAGGGGTTAATTTAATTGTATTTTCCCAATGACCCTCAGAAAGACAGCCAGAATAAAGATGCTAAATCTTGCCTCAAAGTTCAGAAGATATCACAACAGGTGTGATACAAAAGTAATGGGAATTGTTTATGTACCGGAAGAATAGCGTGAATATTACTAACCTTTATAGATGATATGAAATGCAGAGATAGTGAACCAGAAGTGCTTCTGCTCCCTGAATCTCCCCGATCCTCTAAAACCATGAGTATGCTAAGGTGAGCAGGGGCATCCTTCTGACATTGAGGTTAAGATGGGAAAAAGTCCAGACCATCACTGACATCCGATCCATCCAGAAATCCAGGAGTTGGCCAGTCTGACTGTGATTGCTGCTTCTAGACGTGGGAGTGTGGAATCAAACAACGGTGTAGAAAAATCTTCATGTTTTCCTTGAACTCAGGCATAGTGGTGGCATTTATGAAAAAGAGTGAACAAAAACCTATCTCAGTCAGGACTTTGTTATGCAGTAGAGTCACTATCCGTGCTATAGGATATTGAGTTATTATAGGACTGGTTGAAACGTGTAGGAGAGTGGGGGTTGGAGGACAGGGAAAGAGACTAGTAAGTCTGAGAAACCATGTACTTTCAGAACCAGAAAAGGGACCTTGTGCAGAGGTCTTTTGGCCTCTCTGTCTCTCTTTTATTGCATCTAGCTGCAAAAACAGTTTCAGAAGCAATGGTTGCTGATTCACTTCTATCTTCCAAACTGTGCATATGTTTTTCCTGTGGCCACTGTTAATCTGACACCGAAGAGGGAGGAGATCTGGTACATGCAGTTCCAAGCATAACAAAGGCCATGCAGCACAGCCTACCATTCCAAGCCAGCACTCACTGGTAGAATAACAACCTCACAGTACAGAGATGTGAATGGCATCTGCCTTTGAGTAAGGGATGGACTAGCTGTGATGTTATGGGTTTCCTGACACCATGATATGGATGGAAACCAGTTACCTGAGAGCCATCAAGAAGAAGGGGCCAAAGTGAGTCAGTTATTTCAAAATGAGCTCTGTTCAATGTTATCACAAGATTGATGATCAGATAAGATCAAGGTCAAGAATAACTTTAAGACACATGTGTGCACACACATACGCACACCTGTACATGCACATGCACACAAACACTATCCAACTAGATTGACAGTAGCTGGGAAAGCTTTTGTTGCCATAGAGCCATTTTGAGATCAGGAAGGTGGAGAAAGCTTGATGGTAGAAATTTTAAATTGGGTAGGACTAAACATAAATTACACATTTTAGTGGGAAAAAAAAATCCTGGATTAGAATAAGCCACATTGAATTAGCAAGATCAATTTTTCCAACACTGAGCAGAAATAGGGCCTCCGAAGATAAATAAAGTGAATTTTTTGAACAAGTAATTTTATGACATTACACTGTTCCAATCACTATGAGGACTTCCTTAAAGCTGTGTCACAAATGCCGAATGGACACGACTTCCTCCCTGTGCATCTGCAGAGCATGAGCTTGCCAAGTTCATCAGTTCCCTGTTCAAGGATTCTAAGCTACTCTCAGGGGACTGGACATTGAAACTGTTTGTCTCCCCAGCTCAATCCTATGCATTTCTGGACCCTTTCTATCCTCAAAGGCTGGTGCCACTATAGGTCCTGCATGCTTTGCCCCAGAGTCTGCTTCTAGTATGACATTTACAGCAGCCAAAACAACTTTTTCTTATAGTGGTTCACATTCCAATGACTGCACTAAGTATCTTTAAATATCTGCTCAGTTTGGAGCCCTTCTATTGGCTGAAAACTTCTCCTATACAAAATGGAATGTGTTCAAGATTTCATCTTAAATATGAGTAAAATGCTGTGCTATGTTCAGAGAGATTAGTGGAAGCTTAGAAAAGTGTTTGTCACAATAATTCTGCAAAGGAAATTATCAGTATGTGCAATTCCAATACCTTGCGGAGAGGATCCTTTAAAACATTTCTGTAAATGTCTATTTAGGTCAAGGGTTATACTGCAAAGGATAACTGAGCCTATATAAAACATGGACACCTAATGTGCAAGATTAAAACACTCCAATCGCAAGGGCCTGTGATTGTTTCCACGGGCCCTGAAAAAACAACAATAATAATAAAATAACAAAAAAAAATTCTGTATGCTTCCAGTAGATTATTAAAGAGACCAAAAAAGAACCATTCACTTACTGTTTTTAACTAGGCATACCATAGTTCTAAACATCATACTATTCAAAATTCTAGAAGTAAGCCAGATCTCCAGTCACTATTAATGAAAAATAAGGTAAGAGACAAAATATTTGAAGCAACACTGTACTAAATTATGTCACATATTATTTTTTTATTTTCACCTACTTGTATATCAATAAATGTTGCAATGTTGCTTTTTAAACAATCAATTCTAAGTGATATTTTAAATTTTTTTCTCTCGCGAAAATACAAGCAAAATGAAAGAAAACATAAGTTTACATAGCAGCTAGGGAAAATATATTGATATATTTCCTTCAGGTAATGCTACCCAAGTTGCTAGCCAAGATACATCTAGTATATGCATGTGTGTGTGTGAGAGAGAGACAGTGTGTGTGTGTGTATGTGTGCATGCATGTGTGTGTGTGTGTATGCATGTTGGAATATTGATCTTTAAGAAAAATTGTAGAAATAATTAGGATGAACATGAATTCAGTGATTCTAATCTAAACCCAAGAGTGTCCAATTATGAGTCATCCTTTATTAGCCCCAGTTGGATTTGTTGGAAAAAAGCAATTGGTTTTCTATATTCTGTGATTTTGAGGATGATTAGAAGTTTACTCCTTTGCAAAATATCTCTCGCCAACAGTGCCACTGTGCTTGAAATATTGTTATATATTAATTATTACTAAAATATTACTTCTCAGGGTAATTCATGACAACAATATAAACAACTACCTTTTACTGAGCATTTATTATGTACCAGGAATTCTGTTAAATCTGTCAAGTGCATTATTTTACATAATTCTTAGAGCAAAGCTATGAGAAAACAATTAATATTATCTTTGAAAACTAAAGTTTAAATAACTTACCAGATATTGCACAGATGGATAATGGTGGAAATTTATGTTCCAATACTTTGAAACTTACCTTATTATTTATATTTGTCATATTTTATATTTGTCCTAGAAAATATGTTTATATTTTATATTTGCCTCTTGGCAAGAATACTCTTTCGACTCTGAGTATCAAAATGTTATCACTCAATATAAAGCTTTATATTATGATCAGAGACGAGTATCCTCCACATATGAGCTGTTCTTACTTCTATAATAGCTCATGTCAGTGATTTGAAATACTTTTTAAATTTCAGTATTCCTTATCATGATACATTTTGTAAGGGCAGTGAATATATCTTTTATATAATAACAATTATTATTGTTACTGCTATTCTTAGTGTTCTAAGACTGAACACAATGCCAACTGCATATATGATGTTCCATAAATGATTGCTAGATGAGAGCATATAAAATTAGCATCAGCATCTTATAATGTTTCATGTTGCTTTCCTTTATAAGCAGTGAAAGCTATAGTAGCGTGGAAAACTTTAATGTCCAAGAGATATCAATAGATATTAAACAATATCTAATACCCATTTAAAGAAACAAAAATTATAAAAGGATGTGGAAATCCTCTTGAGACAGACCTGCTTTTGCTGCTCACTAAAACCAATCGTCCTGATAGTGATTTAGGTGGTGATGACAAAGAAGAGTGGTTGGAGCCTTCAGTTACAATTGGTGAACTGGACCCTCATGCTTCACTCTGCTCCAATCTGAAATCTGCACAAATAATATTAAAAGATTAACAAAATGAATCCACAAGATCAAAAATAGCAGGGGAGAGGAGTCATTAGGAATGAAGTTTTGGAGGCTATGATATGGATGCATAAGTAAAAAGGACTCTAGACAAGGGGTTGATGAATACTTTCTGTAAAGATTCAGATAATTTGGCCTGTGGCCCACACAGTTTCTGTCATAACTACTTAATTTTGTCATTGTAGTGTGAAAGCAGCCATAGGCCACACAACAATGAATAAGCACATCTATGTTTTGATAACTTTATTTACCAAAAGAGATAGGTAACAGGCATATCATGGTTTGCCATCTGCTGATATAAATCCATAGACTTGCAAAACTGAACTTAAACCTAGAGCGGAAGAAGCTCAGAATAGCCCGCTGTAGACCTGAGAATGGCACAATGGTTCAGGAATTGGCAAAGAAAAGTAATCTAAAACGTAGTAAGCACTTGAAGCATTTAGGCGCACTGTTTGTCAATTCATTCAAGAGGCAATTGGACCCAAAGTTGCACTACGTCACCTGTTACAGACTGATTGCGTGTATCTTGCCAAAATTCGTATCTTGAAAATCTAACCTTCAATGTGATGGTGTTAGGCAGTGGAGTCTCTGAGAGGTTATTAGATCATAAGTTTAGAGTACTTCTGGGTGGAATTAGTGACCTTATAAAAGAGGTCTCAAGGAGTTTGCTTGCCCTTTCCACCATGTAAAGATACAAGATGTCAGCAGTCTGCTACCCAGAAGAGGGCTCTCAGCAGAACAAACCACATGGCACTCTAACCTCAGATTTCCAGCCTCCAAAACTGTGAAAAATAAGTTTCTGTTGTTTATAAGCCACCTAGTCTATACCACTTCGTTACGGCAGCCTGAACTAATACAACATCAAATGCAGTCATGCAACTGTTTTCTTGCTACCCTGAAAGAAACCTGGAAATTATGATTCTGAGAAGGTGGACCATCAGGAATCTGGACTAGAAAACAACGGGAATAGTTAGAATCAGTGATAATTTTCTGAAAGCAGAAAATCGTAAGAGCCCCTACCTCTTCCATTTCCCTGTTGATTTTAGCAGGCTAGCAGCCTAGTTTGTCCTCCAGGGAGGACAATGAAAAAATTTTATCTAGCCAGTAAAACCAGCCTCAAAGAATATTTTGAAGAAAAGTGGGGATCTGCAACTTACGGTACAGTCATTTTAAAGCATAGTCAATCATGCTTTTCAATAGTTTGCATCCATAAAACAAGCAGTTATCCCTAAAAGAAAAATTCAGAGAACAAAACTATGCTTTGAAATTAATGCATATTAATATCAATTTAAAAATCAGAAGAATACTGAGGTTTGAAGTTAAAATTGAAGACTTTTCTCAGAAAGTAGATTAGAAATACCAAACATATTAATAGAAAATAAAAATTATTTAAAAATACAGACTCTGCCCAGATGTTACAGAAACTGAGAAATAGGAATTACAGAATAAGGGTATGAAAAATAGAGGAGGAATAAACAATTCAATGTTTTTTTTTTTAAGAACACAGAACTGTGCATTTATAGATTAAAAGGTTCCAACAAATGCTCAGGATGATAGCTAAAGGACATACTGCCATAAAGTTTTAGAATAGGCAGTTAAAAAACAATATCCTAAAAGTGTTCATAGAGAGATTAAAAAAAAAAAACAGGGGTGAAATAAGAACAAAATCAGATTACAGACTAGGGGTAAAGAATAAGCAAGGGAGGATAAATACAAAGAAAACTACACCAAAGCAAATCATTGTCAAACTACTGAAAATCAAAGTTAAGGAAAGAATAATAAAAGCAGACAGAAAAAAAAAAAAGACATACTATATGTAGTCTATGTTGGATTAAAGTGTTTGCAAGTTAATTTCTGTTTTCCCATCAAACGGTAGAATTTATTTACTTGAAATTTTCCGTATGTTATTTATTTCTGCCATATTTTCCTTTATGTCCTTGAACAAGTTTATAATATCTGCTTTAAAATCCTTTTTAGATTTTAAAAATCTAAAAAGATTGTTGTATGGTAGACCATCTGACAGCAAAATCTTAACTTAAGCATACCCTGAGAATGATCCTGTATAGAGGATGCTCCTGACAGCAATAACCTAAGCATACCCTATATGACAGATGTGATTGACAACAATCACTTAAGAAATGAGGACTGCCACGTGGAGGTTGCTAGTAGGTAGTATGCTAAGTGAGGGCACTATATAAACTGCATGCTTTTTGCAAGCAGTGGCAATTCTCCTGTCCAGCCTACCGCTACCAGACTGGCTTGTAAGTAAGTTCCCTTGAATAAACCCTGTGTTTCATTTGCTGGCTCTGGATGTGTTATTCGGCCTCTCAAACCTGGTGCTATCCCTATTGAAGTCAATAGGGACCCAGCATGACACTGGTAATTATAAAATCTCAAATACCGTAATGTCACTTTCATTACATTTTTTCTTTTTTAGTGATAGGTAATATTTTGACCATATCTACTAGTTTTCTATTGTATGGTGTTCATCATGGATTAGTTACGACCCTTCTTTTAAGAGGTATTCAACTTTGTTCTGGCAGGCAGTTAAATTAGAGGTGGTATCTTCTGATGTAACCAGGCTTGGTTTTGTTTTGTCAGTTCATATCCACTTAGAGTTTGAACTGAGTACTAGAATGTGTCCTTACTCTTGGTTGTTTCCTTTATCTCTAGGTTATGGCTCTCTGAAGGTCTCGGCAGAATACCTGGGGTTGTTAGATTTCTCCTTTCTGGTTGTATCATAAACACATCAGTGTCTCCCAGCTTTGCACATTGTCTGCAACAGGTGATCTCTGTTAAGCCCTTAACACTTCACTCTTCGCACATGCCCCTTGTCTAAGAACCCTTGCTGAATGTCCACACAAACTTCTGTGATCTATTCTCCCTGCACCACCCTCTTTTCAGTTATCCCCTCCCACAAATTCTTGCCATTTCCATGGCTCAGAATTCTGATCTCTGCTCTCTCAATGTGTTGAGACCAATGTTTTGCTTAGGGTTCGCTTCCCTTTCTTTGTCAGAAATGTGCTCCAAAATAGAAACTTTGGCATCTTGTGGGTTTGATCATGGGGTTCACTTTTTGTATCGTCCTTCTCCCAAAGATCACAGTTCTTTACCACCTACTGTTCAACACCTCGACATTATTTCTTAACAGTTTTTTCCTCGGTTTTAAAAAGTTTACAGTTGGGAGGGCAAGTTTGTTACCAGTTAATCTTTCATGGCTGGAAGCAGAGGAGACTCAATTTTTATTTTCAAAGATAAACTTCCTTTTAAACGTGTACAATTCAGAATAATGCTGGAGAATTGGTTCTGAGTATCCAGTGTAATTGATTTCCTTCCAGACCTCACTCATTTTCCTCATTCACCTTACAAAAGGGAACATTCTCATTAGTCTCAGAAATTTGAACTTGCGCAAACTGCTATCTGGCAAAATGTTATGAAGATGAGATATGTAAATGATGTGTCCATAACTTACCCAATTACATGATAAAATTTTAAGCTATTTGCTTTGTCCCTCTCTGCAAACCTGACCAATCACAGTGCCTGGACAGTAGATTACTTAAGCGAGTTCATTTACTTCTGGCCTAGACAGTATTTTCTCATTTTTTGAAACTGCGCATCTGTATCATAGACTATAAACTCCAAGCCATCTTGTGAACTTCTGCTGTTATAAACGTTATTCAGCCAACTATCATCCTAATAACAGCATCGCCACAAGCTGTTATTGCAAAGGTTTTGGCTTCCTAAAATTCTTGTGTTTTATCATTATCTTCTTTACTGCTATTAGTCTGCATACTTACTTTCTCCTAATTATTTGATCTGCAGTAACAGGAAGGATGAGTTGCTATTTGTTAGATTTATCCAGTATGTTCTGCAGTTGCTAGGTGATACCAGCCAGTACCAGCCAAAAATACTTAATAATCTTCAGATTAAATTTTCTTGTTACTTTTCCTTTAAACAGCGCAAGGCACCTGGACCAGACTGATTTAGACTATATTATTAAACTCCTAGGATTAAGAAAACATTCTGATTGGTCCACAGATTAATGTAAAGGGCAGATTAATTTTTGTGAACGACTAGTTCAGCTGAAGCAGCTGCTCATATTTTAAAGTGCTAACATCATCACATTCTAGCACACTACAGTATGGTTTTCTAAGAATAAAGATATCCAAAAGAGAAACTAATAAGGCATATCTAAGTAGGGTGTTTGGTAATCATGAGATAACGCTCTGGAGGGATTAGAAGCATGAGGCTGCATTTCTGTCAAATTATTAGCTCATGATAACCCCTTCCTTCTTGTCACACCTGACTGCATAATTCCTATCCAATTAAAAATGACATTTTCTGGTGATTCTAGCAATTTAGGTGCAAACTTTCTTTTATTTCAGAACCTACGTGGAAGACAGATCACTGAAAACCATAGATGGCTTTGTTCCTCAGATGCTCTCTTACATACTAGGTAAGAAAATTGTCTAGAACACATCAGATGAGCCTGGCTGGAACAAGGGAATCTAGGCTCCTGGGTCGAGCAGGTGAACCTATGTTGTTTTGTCCCAGGCCATAAAATTATTTGCTCTGCTCCATTTGTTTCATGTCAGCAATGACTACTGAAAACTATCCATGGATTATTAAGGAATCCTTTTTTTGTTGCAATTGTAATCAGGTTGAAGGTTTCTAGTAGATATGGTAACAAGGAATCCTAATTCTAAATCATACATTGTTATAATTAGAAAAAGTTACCCATTGTAATTGTGAGTGTGAACTTTATAAGAAAATAGTTTTGATTATAATATGTATAAAATGATTAAGACTATTTTATGTTTTATATATTATATGTTAAACTATTTACATGTATGTATATGTATAATATATACTTATATGCACACACATATATTCATAAGGTGACATGAAAGACATTTGTAAAGATATGCCAATATTATAACACAGCTTTAAAGTTTTTAGTTCCTTGTAACAGCATCCCATGTTAAGTGGCATAAAATGCATCAAAAATAACATTTAATATGCTTGTATTCACTTAATATTATGCTAAACATTTTTTTACATGTCTATATGGTTTCCACAATAATACTTTTGAACTTTTGCTGTTATGAATTTATGCCCTAAATAATATCCCAATTTTTTTGAGGTTCCAAAATCCACCAAAATATTTTTCTATTTCTCATTTTGTTTCTCTGTAATTAATGGTGCTGACATTAACATAATTTAAAAAGAAAATTTGATTTCCTTGTCTCAAATTACTTCCCCAGAATAAATCCCTTAAGATAGACTGCCTAGGTCTAAATGTATAACTCTTGCTATGTATAACCATATTGCTTTCTGTAGTTACAAATTTGGCTTTGCCACCACCATAGTTAATAGGTCATTCAAGGATCTATCACTGCCTGGTCTTGAAAATACTTAAGCCATTGCTTCATCCAGCCTCACATCACTACCATTGCTATTTAATTCATACTGACAATTGATGACCATTTCTGACAGCTCTGTCCTTCCTGCTACAGACCTTCTAGTTGGGTACTCTAGTTGGTAAGTTTCTCAGTCTTATTACATTCTTGGCCAATTTTTTTTTTCTGATCTAGTTTTGTGCATCACTTGTTATTCTAATTGATGCTGGTAACAGAATACCCCAGGGCTCCCCCTCAGAAGCCCTTTAGTTATGGTACTCTGTCATGTTCTTTGCCCCTCTCCATGGTTATAACCCTTTATGTGGACAACACTCAAAAAGCAGAAAATGGTTTATCTGGGAAAGTAATAAACTGATCCATTCAGGCAATAGAATAATGATTATGATGTATTCTTCTGCTGTCAATGACCAGTTGATGATGTGACCCAGAATAGACAGGGTGAGGCAAATTATAACAATGTATCAACAGGACTCTGTGGAAACTTATTTCGTGGTGTGAAAAATCTCTTGACACTTCATTAAACTAAGATAATTAATATGAAGAAAGAAATACTACAAGCCAGGAAATAAACTATAAAATAAGTATAATAAGATATTAAAATATCTTAACATTTTCTTTTCAAATAAATTAATAAAGGCATTAATTTATTATTTGAAAAATAGGCAAATTTTTAAATATATTTTTGAATGGTTATAAGGAAACGGGTATGCATTTAGAATCCCAATTTTTATGCAAGTATGTATAAATAAAAGGTTTACAATGGATTTTTGTCACTAAATGTTACAGGAAGTCAGGGACCCCAAATGGAGGGACCAGCTGGAGCCACGGCAGAGGAACATAAATTGTGGAGATTTCATGGACATTTATCAGTTCCCAAACAATAGTTTTATAATTTTTTATGTCTGCCTTTAATCTCTTAATCCTGTTATCTTCATAAGCTGAGGATGTATGCCACCTCAGGACCACTGTGATGATTTTGTTAACTGTACAAATTGATTGCAAAACATATGTTTTTGAACAATACAAAATCAGTTCCCCTTGAAAAAGAACAGAATAACAGTGATTTTTAGGGAACAAGGGAAGACAACTATAAGGTCTGACTGCCTGTGGGATTGGGCAAAAAGAGCCATATTTTTCTTCTTGCAGAGAGCCTATAAACGGACGTACAGATAGGAGAGATATCACTAAATTCTTTTCCTAGCAAGGAATATTAATATTAATACACTGGGAAAGGAATACATTCCTGGGGGGAGGTCTATAAACAGCCGCTCTGAGAGTGTCTGTCTTATGCGGTTGAGATAAGGACTGAGATACACCCTGGTCTCCTGCAGTACCCTCAGGCTTGCTAGGGTGAGGAAAAAACTCCGCCCTGGTAAATTTGTGGTCAGACTGGTTCTCTGCTCTCAAACCCTGTTTTCTGTTGTTTAAGATGTTTATCAAGGTAATACGTGCACCGCTGAACTTAGACCCTTATCAGTGGTTCTGCCTTTGTCCTTTGCCTTGTGATCTTTGTTGGACCCTTATTAGTAGTTCTGTTTTTACCCTTTGTCCTGTTCCCTCAGAAGCATGTGATCTTTGTTCTGCTTTTTGCCCTTTGAAGCATGTAATCTTTGTAACTACTCCCTGTTCTTACACCCCTTGCACTTTTGAAACCCTTAATAAAAAACTTGCTGGTTTGAGGCTCAGGTGGGCATCATGGTCCTACCAATATGTGATGTCACCCCCGGTGGCCCAGCTGTAAAATTCCTCTCTTTGTACTCTTTCTCTTTATTTCTTAGCCAGCTGACACTTTGGAAAATAGAAAGAACCTGTGTTGAAATATTGGGAGTGGGTTCCCTGATAACTAAATAGAATTTTAAGTAACTTCTTTTTTTCTTGTTTTTTTTTTTTGAGAGGGATTCTCACCCTGTCACTCTGACTTGAGTGCAGTTGCACGATCTCGGCTCACCGCAACCTCTGCCTCCCAGGTTCAAGCAATTCTCCTGCCTCAGCCTCCCAAGTAGCTGGGACTAGAGGCACGTCTCACTATGCCATGCCCAGCTAATTTATTTTGTATTTTTAGTAGAGATGGCATTTCACCATATTGGTCAGGATGGTCTGGAATTCCTGACCTTGTGATCCACCCACCTCAGCCTCTCAAAGTGCTGGGATTACAGACATGAGCCACCGTGCCCAGCTCCTAAGTAACATTTTATATTGTAGGTACCCTTCAGATTCTTTAACTGGTGTATAATGACAGATAATCACTACATTCTTAATGTATTTGTATCTTATAGAAATATTCCTTTTTAAAAAGAAATATGTGTGCGGGCGTGGTGGCTCATGCCTGTAATGCCAGCACTTTGGGAGGCCGAGGCAGGTGGATCACAAGGTCAGGAGATTGAGACCATCCTGGCTAACACAGTGAAACCCCGTCTCTGCTAAAAATACAAAAAAATTAGCTGGGCATGGTGGTGGGCACCTGTAGTCCCAGCTACTAGGGAGGCTAGGGAGGCTGAGGTAGGAGAATGGCGTGAACCTGGGAGGCAGAGCTTGCAGTGAGCGGAGATCAAACCACTGCACTCCAGCCTGGGCAACAGAGTGAGACTCCATCTCAAAAAAAAAAAAAAAAAAAAAAAAAGGAAAGAAATATGCACTTTTATAATTTTATTGTAATATATGTACAATTTACCATTTTAAACAGCTTTAAGTGTATAATTCAGCTCCATTATTTACATTCACGATGTTGTACAACCATCGCCAATATCCATCTTTAGAACTTTTAATCAACCCAAATAGAAACTCTATCCATTAAATAATAACTCCATATTCCCTTTCCTCTAGCCCCTGGTAACTGCTATTATATTTTATCTCTCTATGAATTTGTCAATTTCAGGTAACTCATATAAGTAGAATTATACATATTAGTTGTTTTGCAACTAGTTTATTTCACTTTGTCTGATGAGTTCAAGGTTCATCCATATTGTATCCTGTATCAGAATGTCATTCTATCTTAAGGCTGAATAGCATATCACTGTATGTATATACCACATTTTGTCTATCCAGTCATCTGTGGGTGGACACTTTGTTATTTTCATCTTTTTCTATTCTGAATAAAGTTTATATGAAAAACAGTATACGAAGTATGTTTTACTCCCTGCTTTCAATTATATGTGCATGTATATATATTTTTATTTGGAGTATCTGCAGAGAATTGCTCAATCATATGGTAATTCTCTAACATTTTGAGGAGCACCAAACTTTCCCCCAGCAGCTGTACCATTTTACATTCTGCCAATAACACACCAACACTTGTTATTTTCCTTTTTTTCTTTTATCATAACCATCCTAAAAGGCAAGAAGTGGAGGTAAAATGTGTACCTCTAAAGCTTTCTTTTCCACCATAGCTCGTATCTTACATTCCCACAGCATTCATGTGGGAAAGCACCCTAAATATGGTCTTTTTTAAAGTTGTACAATTTAACCCCAAAAGATTGCTAATTTGAAAGAGATTGTAGTCCAACTGGTTCTAGAAAAATGATAAACAACAATTTATGTTACTTAAATGGATAATGCAATCACTGGCGTACTAATTTTATCAAATCATCTGCCTTTTGATTTAGCATGTGTGTTTTTGTGTGAAATTATTTTTAAGCGTTTGTTGTGTGGAAAATGCAACTTTATAATGTGTTATTTATAGTTTATTAACCTTCTAACTTTTTTTTTGTCTTTATCAGTGCAAGAATGTTGGCCCTAAGAGGAATTTCTTTTCTTGTGCATGTATTTATCAGTAATCAGCATTTTGCTAATCTAGACTTTACACCCATTCCTTATTTATTCCAGCTTTTATACACATTTATTATAAAAATATATTCCAACTCTCTCATTAATTCGATAATTCCAATAAAACTCTTTGTTAATAATCAGCCTCAAAAGAAAAGAAACAAAGACTTTTTAAAAAGAAATACAGGGAAGATTTGAAACAGTAAACTGTAATTAAAAATTGGGTTGTTTTTGGCTGGGCACAGTGGCTCATGCCTGTTATTCCAGCACTTTGGGAGGCTGAGGTGGGTGGATTACAAGGTCAGGAGTTCAAGACCAGCCTGGCCAACATGGTGAAACCCCTCTCTACTAAAAATATAAAAAATTAGCTGGGTATGGTGGTGCATGCCTGTAATTCCAGCTACTCAGGAGGGTGAGGCAGGAAAACCACTTGATCCCAGGAGGTGGAAGCTGCAGTGAGCCGAGATCACACCACTGCACTCCAACCTGGGTGGTAGAGCAGACTGTGTCTCAAAAAAAAAAAAAAAAAAAAAAAAACCAAAGTTTTGTTTTCATTTCAAGCATATGTGCCTGCTTGAGAATCTGAACTACCCTTTTACAAGCTGAATGAGGACACTGACACAGATGGAGGAACTAGAACGTGTTAGAGCCTGAAAAGTATATATGTACACAGTTATAAGATAATAATAGTCTTTATAAGCTAATATAAATATTAGCGTATACAGTAAAAAAACAAACAAACAAACAAACAAAAAGACAAGACAGCAAATGAACTCTTTCCCAGATAAAATGCTAACAAAAGTTTTAAGACATTGTAGGAGTATAAAGGTAGAAATAGTTTGGGGACTATCTACAAAAACAGAAATTAGCTGGTTTGAAATATAGAAGCTGTCTAAGTCGATTAGGTCTACCTTACCAAAATACCTTAGATGGGTAATTTATACACAATAGAAACTTATTTTTCACAGTTCTGGAGGCTAAAAGTCCAAAATCAAGGTATCAACAGATTTGGTTCTTAGTGAGGGCCTGTTTCTCATAGATGGTGTTTCTATACGTTTTCACATGGTGATTGACAAGTGGGCCTCCCTCAAGCCTCTTTTATAAGTAACACTAATCCTATTCAAGTGAGCAGATTCTCCCATGACCTAATCACCCCCCAGAAGCCCCATTTCTTAATATCATCATAAGCAGAATGCTTAATAGCACAGCATTCTGCCCCTGGGTTCCCCAAATTCATACTCTTTTCACATGCAAAATACATTTATTCCATCCCAATAGCTTCCAAATTCTTAACCCATTCCAGCACCAACTTTTAAGTTTAAAGTCCAAAGACTCATCTAAATATCACCTAATTCAGAGACGAAAAACTCAAGGTGTGATTCATCTTGACACAGCTTTTTCTCTGGCTGTGAGCCTGTGAAATCAAACAAGTTATGTGTGTCTAAAACACAATGGCAGAATAGGTATAATACAGACATTTCCATTTCAAAAGGGAGAAATAGGAAAGAAGAAGAAGAAGAAAAAAAACAGATCTCAAGTAACTCCAAAACCCAACAAGGCAAACAACCGTAAGTCTTAAGGCTTGAGAACAATCCTCGTTGACTCAATGTACCACCTTCTGGAAACATTGGGGTGAGGATTGGGCACCCATGGCTCTGGGCAGACTTGCTCTCATTGCTTTGTTGGGTGTAGCCCACACAGCAGCTCTCAGGCACGGGAGTTGTATACCTGTAACTCTTCAAGCTGGAGTTGCACGCTGGTGGACCCTCTGGTCTGGAGTCGCTGTGATGGTTCTGCTCCCACAGCTCCACTAGGCATTGCCATAATGGGCGGTCTCAGTGGTGACTGTGCCCCATTGGGTAAGTCTCTGCCTTGACCTCCTGAGTGTCCAATACATCCTTTGAAATCTACATGAAGTTAGTCATTTCCCCACAATTTGTGCACCTCTAGAGATGTCTATACATGATGCTGTCATGGTTTACCACCTGTGCCTTCCAGAGGGGTGGACTGAGTAACACATGGGCTCACCTGAGCCATAATTGAGACAGCCAAAAAGTCTTGTACCAAAATACAGGAGCAGCACCTTGAAATTTTGTTGCCCACAAACTCTTGGCATTCTGGATGGTGATGAGTGGGGCAGCCCCAGAGAGCTTCGAAATACCTCCAGTGTCATTCTTTTATTTTTTTGATAAATAACATCTGGCTACCTTCTATCCATACTAATCTCACCAAACACTTGGCCATATCCTTGATGTTCTTTTCTGAAAACATTTTCTCATTCTTTACAATATGGCCAGGCTGATAATTTTCCAAATCTTTAAATTCTGCAATTCTTTTGTTTATGTAATCAGCTTCGAATATCAAACAATGATTACTACGCTGTAAAGAATAATGGAACAACAATATATAAGACACCCAGGTCCCTGAAAGACTTCATAGATCAGAAGTCTTGCTGACTTGGGCCAGACTGAATATAACGTGATTAAGAAATAAACAAGACATAACTTTCTTAGCTTTGCCTATTCTAGCCCCTGTCTTGTCTGTAATAAGCCTTTTAACCTTTGTTCTAAGTCTCACTATTTCTTGCCTTATCCAATACAACAATTCTGCTACAGTTAAACTCTGTCTTTATCTCCTTCCGGGAACATCTCTATGGGTAACATTTCCAGATGCAAGTGGTTTTCCAGATATAGAGATACAGTTATTACTATTACCCTCTCTTCAATCCTGAACTTACCCATGTAGTCTCCATTACTTTCAGAATAAAGATCAAGATCCTTTATGAAGCCATGCAAGATCCTTCATAGTTTGTCCAGAATTTATCTTTTTAATATTTTTCCAAGTACCTTATACTTTATCATATTAGTTTTTTTCCTAAAACGCTAAGTCCCATCAATTGTATACACATCTACATGCATTTGTCCCTCAGCTGTAATTGTTATGCCCAATGGAATTTTATTTAACCTTTAAGAACCAGATCATGTATTATGACTTTTAACCCTTCAACTGCTTTAAGAGGTGTAAATAATTTTTGGTTCATATGCTTCATCAATTTGACTTATTATAGTGTATTTTAGTTCAACACATATCTAGTCCTAGATTATCTATATTGTCTGTATATAACATGATAAATTATTTGAGAGAAAGAACAATTTCTTGTTCATTTGGTAGGCCAAGTATCTAGGATAACACTTGGTTTCCTGTAAGTACTTTTATTGATTAAATTTACAAATGAAAATCCAGATACCTGGAAGCCTATTCATAGTGCTGTGGTTTTCATGAGTCCCCCAACATTCATGTGTTAGAAACTTAATTCCCATTGCAGCAGTATTAAGAGGTAGAATATTTAAGAAGTGATTTGGTCACAAAAGCTCTGCCCCCATGAATGAATTAATGCCATTATTGTGGGAATCCATTTGTTATCTCAAGAGTAGGTTCTTATAAATGATGAGTCAGCCCCTGCCTCTCTCCCACCCATGTGATGCCTTCTGCCATGTTATGAGGCTACAAGAAGGCCTTCAGCAGATGTGACCTCCTAATCTCAGACTTGGAATTCTCCAGAATTATGAACCAAATAAATTTCTGTTCATTACAAATTACTTAGTTATGAGTACTATGTTATCAGCAGAAAACAAAATGACTCAGATGGGAAACTGGTACCAGAGAGTGGGATGTTGCTATGATAGTTGAAAATGTGAAAGTGGCTTTGGAGCTGGGTAAATGGTAAAGGCTGGAGTACTTTTGAAGTGAATTGTGGAAAAAGCCTGTATTGCTATGATGGAGTATTAGGGGTGATTCTGGTGAGGGTTAGAAGAAGAAAATAGCTGTAAGGAAAGTGTGGAACTTCTTAGAGATAACATAAGTGGTTGTGACCAGAATGTTGGTAGAAATATGGACAGTGAAAGCCATTCTAATGAGGTCTCAGGCTGAAATGAGGAATATCTTATTAGAAAATGAAGTAAAGGTCATCCTTCTTATAAAATGGCAAAGAACTGTCTGAACTTTGTTTTTCACCTAGGATTTTATGTAAGGCAAAATTTAAGAGCAATGAATTAGGATATCTGGCAGGAGAAATGTCTAAGGAAAATATTGAAGGAGATGCATGGCTAATTTTAATTGAATATAGTAAGATGCAAGAGTAGAAAAATGATTTAAACACAGAATTTATACCTGAAAGAGAAGCAGAATGAAAGACTTGGAAAATTCACAGCCTGGCCATGTAATGAGTTACCAGGTGTCTTTAGAATAACAAACCAAGTATGTGGCCAAGACATACTTTTCTAAAGAAATTAATATTGACAGAAGGGAGCTAGGTCCTAGTTATCAAGACAATGGAAGAAATACTCTGAAGATATTTCAGAGATCTTTAAGGCTGTCCCTTCCATCTAGAACCTAGAAGTCAAGGTTTCCAGAAAGATGGCTTTGTGACTTCAGCCTTTGCTTTTCAATGCCAACTCAAGTGTCTACTTCCCACATTCCAACATATCACTCTTCAGCTGCCCCAGCCTTGGCTCAAGCAGGCTCTGTTGCTGTTCTGAAAAGGTACAGGCTACAAACATCAGCAGCATCTACATGGTGCTAATTCTACAGATGTTCAGAGTGAATGAGCCATGGGGCCATGGAACTTTCCACCTAGATGACAAATGATGTATTGGACAGCATAGGGATCCAGGAAGAGACTTGTCATAAGAGCGGAGTCATCACAGAGAGCTCCCGCTAGGACGATACCTAGTAGAACTGTGGCAGTGAAGCCACCTCAGAGATTCCAGAACTATAGGGACACCAGTTTACATCTTCAGCCTTGGAGAACTGTAGGCATGACACTCCAACCAGTGAGAACTGTGACATGGTTGATATCAGGGGAACCCACCCACAATATTTCAATGTAGGTTCTTTCATAAGAGTGGAGCTATCTGAATCATTGAGAGTTCAGTCCACTCAGAGTGTTCAGGATGCAGCACATGAAATAAATGATTATTCTGGAAGCTTAAGATTTAATACTCTCGGCACTGTTGGGTTTGAACTGACCTGTGGTCAGTTATTTCTTTTTTCTTGACTATCACTACCACTTGAAATGATATTATCTATTATATACCTGTCCAACCATTGTATTTCAGAAATGTATAACTTGTTTTAAAAAAAATTCACAGGCTCAGAGCTGGAGGTGAATTTTCCTCAGGATGAATTGTGCCTTGAGTCTCACTCAATTACCACCTAATTTAATTTAGATGAAATTCTGGACTTTGGACTTTTTACTTAACAGTAAAACAAATGAGGATTTTTGGGTCAATTGGGATGAAATAAATATATTTTGCATGTGATCATGTCATCAATCTGGGGGGCCAAGGGAGGAATGCTATAATTTGAATGTGTTCATCAATGTTCATGTACTGGAAACTTGATACCCAATTCAGCATTATGGGGAGGTGTGAACTTTAAGAGCTGATTGGGTCATGAGGTCTCTACTTTCATGAATGAATTAATGCTGTTAATCTGGGAGTGAGTTTGATATATTGGAAGTGGGTTTATTGTCATGGGAGATAATTCCTTGTAAAGAGTGAGTTTGGCCCCATTTTATCTCTCTTTCATCCATATGTTCTGCATATTATGACACAGATGCTGCCCTGCAGTCTTGGACTATCTATCTTACAGAACTATAAACCAAATAAATTCCTATTCATTATGAATTACCAAATCTCGAGAGTTCAGTTTTAGCAACAGAAATGAACTATGACACTGAACCACTTGTGAAATTAATACAAAGTTTGTAATTAAAGTTCAGATAAATCAGGCTAATGGGTTGTCAACCATACCAATTAAAGCAGTAGAATATTTAAAAATATTTAGAAGGGGATTAATTTGAGCTCAAACTCATAAGACTTCTTGAATTGTATTATTATAAATAAGGTGATAATTAGTAATAAAAATTGAGGCCAGAACTTCATGTACCTCCTCCACTAAGAACAACGATTTCCATCTAACACAGTAAATAAAATGCATTTTATGCAATATTCAATGAGCTATAGAATCTGAAATAAAATCAGAAACTTAATTTTTTGCTCTGTCTACCTCAGGCCTATTACTAGAAATTAAACTTTATGTTAATAACTATAATATGAAAGCATATGATTTCCACAGGGTATAGTAAGAGGGTCATTTAGTATGTAAGTAGCAGAAAAGCATTTCAGTGTATTATATAATATCTAAAAATGTATTGTATTTAAGACAAGAGAAAATTGTATTTTCCATTTTAATTTATATTTAAGTTTTCTCTTAAAAACAAATTTTAAGATAAAACCGGCCACAGATGACAACAAATCTGAAGACATGGAAAATAAACCAGTTCAGAGGCTTTTTTGCTGTTATAATCAAATAACCAATTAAAGCTGACTTAAAAAGGGCTATAACGTATTTGTATAAGTCCATTCTCACACTGCTAATAAAAACATATGAAAGACTGGGTAATTTATAAAGACAAGAGGTGTAATTGACTCACAGTTTAACATGGCTGGGAAGACCTCAGGAAACCTACAATCATGGTGGAAGGAAAAGCAAACACGTCCTTCTTGACATGACATCAGGGAGGAAAAGAATGAGAGCTGAGCAAAGCGGGGTAGACCCTTATAAAACTATCAGATCTCATAAGGACTTACTTACTACCAAGAGAATAGCATGGGGGAAACCACCCCAATAATTCATTTACCTCCCACCTAGTCCCTCTGATGACAGATGGGGATTATGGGAACAATTCAAAATAAGATTTGGGTGAGGTCACAGTCAAACCATATTATTTCACTCTGGCCCCTCCCAAATCCTATGTCTTTACATTTCAAAATCCAACTCTATCTTTCCAACAGTCTCCCAAATTCTCAACTCATTCTAGCATTAACCAAAATGTCCAAGTCCAAGGTTTCCTCTGAGAAAAGGCAAGTCCCTTCTGCCTATGAGCGCATAAAATCAAAAGCAAGTTAGCTACCTCCTAGTTTCAATGGAAGTACAGGCATTGGGTAAATATGCCCTTTCCAAATGTGAGAAATTGCTCAAAACAAAGGGGCTACAGGCCTGATGCAAGTCTGAAATCCTATGAAGCAATAATGAAATCTTAAAGGTCTGAAGTAATCTCTTTTGACTCCATATCTCAAATCTAGGTCACCCTGATGCAAAAGGTGGGCTCCCATGGCCTTGGGCAGCTCCGCCCTTGTGGCTTTGAAGGGTACGGCCCCCGTTCTGGCTGCTTTCATGGGTGGGCATTGAGTGCCTGTGGCTTTTCCAGGCACATGGTGAGAGCTGTTGGTGGAACTACCATTCTGGGATCTGGAGGATGATGTCTCTCTTTTCACAGCTCCACTAGACAGTGCCCCAGTGGGGATTCTGTGTGGTGGCTCTGACCCAACATTTCCCTTCCACATGGCCCTATAACAGATTTCCATGAGGGCTCTGCCCCTGCAGCAAACTTATTCCTGAATATCCAGGTGTTTACATACATTCTCTGAAATCTACGCGGAAGTCCCCAAACCTCAATTCTTGACTTCTGTGCACCCAGTGGCTCAACGCCTTGGGGAAGCAGCCAAGGCATATGGCTTCCACCCTCTGAAGGCATGGACCAAGCAGTAACTTGGCCCCTTTTAGCCATAGCTGGGACACAGGGTACCAAGTCCAAAGACTGCTAAAAGCAGTATGGCCTAGGAAACCATTTTTTTCCTCCTAGGTATCCATGGTCTGTGATTGGAGGGGCTGCCACTGAAAGTTTCTAACACACCCTGGAGATGCTTTCCCCATTGTCTTGGTGATTAACATTCAGCTCTTCATCATTTATGCAAATTTCTGCAGCAGGCTTGAATTTCTCCCCAGGAAATGGGTTTTTCTTTTCTATTGCATCATTAGGCTGCACATTTTCCAAGCTTGTATGCTGTGCTTCCTCTTGAATGCTTTGCTGCTTAGAAATTTCTTCTGCCAGATAACCTAAATCATTTCTTTCAAGTTGAAAGGTCCACAGATCCCTAGGGCAGGGGCTAAAATGCTGCCAGTCTCTTTGCTAAAGTATAACAAGAGTAACCGTTGCTCCAATTCCCAACAAGTTCCTCATCTCCTTCAGAGACAACCTTAGCCTGGAATTCATTGCCCATATCACTATCAACATTTTGATCAAAGTCATTCAACAAGTCTTTAGGAAGTTCCAAACTTTCCCACATTTTCTTGTCTTCTTCTGTGCCTTCTAAACTATTCCAACCTCTGCCTGTCATCCAGTTCCAATGTTGTTTCCACATTTTCAGGCATCTTTATAGCAGCACCCCACTCTGCAAGTACCAGTTTACTATATTTGTCCATTCTCACACTGCTAATTAAGATAATCCCAAGACTGGGAAATTTATAAAGGAAAGAGTTTTTATTGACTCACCATTCTGCAGGACTGGGGATGCCTTAGGAAACTTACAAACATAGCAGAAGGAGAAGCAAACATGTCCTTCTTCACATGGTTATATTCTTACCCCTACCACCAGAGCAGTGCAAAGAGAGAAGCTCCTTATAAAACCATCAGATCTCATGAGAACTTACTCACTATTGTGAGAATAGAATAGGGGAAACTGCCTCCACAATTCAAGCACCTCCCACTGGGTCTCTCCCATGACACATAGGGATTATGGGAGCTACAGTTCAAGATGAGATTTGTGTGGGGTCACAGCCTAAACCGTATCAGCATTTTATCACATAAAAGAACACTGGGGCAGGTATACCTTGTTTGGTTCAGGTGCTCAATAATTGTAATCAATAACCTGAGTGTTTCCATTTTATTATCCAACTATCCTCAATATTTTGCCTTGGTCCCTTAGGACTGAGTGTTCTCTTAGGCTATATGATGACTGTCCCAGTTCCTGCCTGGCATTATATATAGATGCTGCAATATCTGGGCAAAGAAAAGGAGCATTTCATCCTATTATATTTTTTAATTTATTTATTATAGAAAATAATTTCTTCAATAGTTTCTTAGGAGTCATTTCCTCTAGCATCACTGGCTAGGTGTGGTTAACATGCCACACTTAACCAATGTGGTTAACACAAAGCTAGGTGTGGTTAACACAAAGCTAGAAAAGGAAAGCTAGAAAAGAAATTTTCTGGCATTTTTGGCCTCTATGCTGGACAGTGAGCTTCATTATATCCTGTGACTATTTTTACAATTACACTTATTCTTCATGTATATTTAACTAGATTGTAGGCTTATCAATAAAAATACTTTATTTGAATATATATTTAATATTTCAATGAATCATCTTTCTGTAAGTAAAAGATGAAGGAAAGAAGAAAAGAAAGAAAGAAAAAGAAAGAAAGAAAGAAAGAAAGAAAGAAAGAAAGAAAGAAAGAAAGAAAGAAAGAAGAAAGGAAGGAAGGAAAGAGGGAAGGAAGGAAGGAAGAGAGGAAAGGAAGAAAGAAGGGAGGAATAGAAGAGAAGGAGGGAAGGAAATTAATTGTAGGTAAATTGTAAATGGGGAGGATCTTTTCCCTTGCCCAAGTGATGTCACTCCAATGAAAAGACTAGACAAAAATGCCCAAGTAAGTGAACACTATTAGAATAATATATCAGGCTACTTATTTATTGATGCATCTTTGGCATCATATTATGTACACCTACTTTCAGGCATCTCTCCAAATGCCAAGCTACTGTTTCTTTCTCAATGGCTCAATATACTTTCCTTAATGCTGCATAGTTTCACAGGAGTTGTATTAAAAGTTTCAAATTTCAGATAAATAATTTAACCAGAGCTACTTCTGATGTATATTTTGGTTTCCTTCAGATCTTACAATCATTTTGAAAATTATTAATTTTTAATCACAATAAAGTTAACATTATATATTGTAGAATGATTGAGTAATTAGAATAACAAGGCAGAAGTACAAATTGAATCTAGTTCCAGTGATTTAATGCATAGCTTTGGAGTCAAATGTATACCACTTAGAACACAAAGTTTCAGTTTCTGTGGTAAGCACCTCATTTTCATATGCCAGCCTATGCTTTATGCTAAACAAGGGCAAGGCTGAGCTGCATTATGATGCCCTTCAGGGTGCATATTATAATATAATGGGCCCAATCTCACGAAAGTTGAAGTCAGAGTGCTTTCCAGGGCTCCACAAGGAACAATAATGAAGCATGAAATATGCCATGGAGTAGGGTAGTGCTTTTAAAATGACCAACACTGCTGAAATCTGTCTTCTAATATGTGAATGAACATTACTGACAAAATTCATGGCATAATGAAAGCTGTAGCACAAATATTGAAAAAGTGGAAACTTTTGGTGAAGAAATATGTACTGAGGAAAGAAACAAAATTGTCCTTTTTAACTGGTAAGTATCAGTTGTATTTAGACATGCTTTCTATATGCCAACTTGATCATTAAACATAAATTATTTCAAAGCATTAGAATTATTTAGAACTGTCTTTTAATGTAGATTCTTTCTCTTCTTTTGACCATTATAATAACTATCTATACATATACTTGATATATAACAGTTTCTTAGTATTACTGAATGTGTAAGTAAGTAGATTGAAAAATTTGTTCTCCCCTCCAACTTGAAGAAATCCTTTCATAATTTCAATGCTGCACATAAATCCTTCACACAACAAGATTATGATAGCCATTGATTGTCCAACATCTGAAATTCTTTTTCTTAAAATTGTCTGTAACAGGTACAGAACATGTTGCACTTAAAACCGTGTACCATTATGATATTATACAATATTTCCATAAGTTATATTATCGGGCTCTTGAAGTGTAGTTCATTTTCTCCTTAACGTCTTCTGGTCTGTATTTAGCTCATTGCTAATCCTAGATACTAGAGAGACTCAGACGCGATGATTGCTTAAGCCCTGGAATTCAGTGAGCTATGATCATGCCGCTGTACTATTTCAACTTGAGCAACAGAGCAAGATTCTGTCTCAAAAATAAAAAGTCTCTTTCTAGACATTTTGGAATTAGCTAGATGAATAATAAGGAAAAAGATTTTGAACAATGTGAAAACAACATATGCAAACATACAAGGACTTATAAAACACAACATTTTGAAGAAATGTAAATATTTCAATATTATTGAAGATAAGAGTACTTATAAAAATCCAATTAATGATAAGTTATAGATAAGGCTGTAGCCATATCTAAACAGTGAAGAGTCAAAACATATTTTATTTGAGAGAGTAGCCTCATCATAATCAGGATTTAAAAAGATTAATATTTGAGTAAATAAATAAATTGAAAGATAGGTTTTAAGGTTAAGAAAATGGAGATCGGGAGACTAGAATATGGACAAATTTGCAAAGTGAACTTGGGCAAAAGCATTGAGGAAAGAGAAGGTACATCCAGAAGAGATATTTAATTGAGTTTGGAGGACATAGCAGATTAAGAGGAAAAACATAAGAAGTTTTGAACATACTGATTTTGAGGTCCTTGAAGGATGTCCAGAATTTAGCAATTAAATATTTAGTTAAGATATAATTTGGGAAGTGATTAGCATTTGGAGATGGTTGAAACAGTGGGCATAAATGAAATGTCCAAAAAACAGTATAAAGAGGTAGACCAGAAGATGACTGAGACTAAAACCCTATGAAGCACTCAAATGAAACAACTAGAAAGAGGAACACATTAAAAAGACTTGCAAAATAATTAAAAGACTGAAAAGTTTAAAAGACTTGCAACATGAAGGAGGAACCAATGAAAAAGACAGCAAAGTCAAATTGTACTGATGTTGGGCATGTTTGCATTCAAATCAACTATTTGTACTGTCCTATTTGGCTCTGTTTATGCACGCAGTCTGACCCCTTCAAGATGAGTCTCCAGGCTCTCATGGCTCAGATAGCGTACCCAATACCAACTACATTCACCCCCACTACCTCCTGGTATGCTAGCTGCCTCACCTGGCTGTTATAGTTCAAGTTTCTGAACCACAAGAAAATATATTGTGTCTTCAGCCTGGAGTTTCTGGCCACTTTTGGCTTTTGTTAATTTCTGCATTGCTTCTCCATCCCTGTTGGCTTTTGGCTTTTCTATAACCATTTTAATCCATTTGCTGTAAGAAAATTGCTCTGTTTCAAATACTTAGTGTAGTTTCTGTTTTCATAATTGAACTTTTACCAATACAAAAAGACATTGGGGTCATGTAAGTCAAGGAGACCCTTTAAAAGAAAGCAATAAGTGCTGTGGGAGGTTAAGAGTTGAGAATAGAAAACCAATAAGCCACTAAATAAGGCAGGATATCTATTTGTTGAACAATATTTCAGCTAGGATGTGGTGGAACTGGACAGAAAAGCTGTAGCTTCCAATCTCTGATTACACAATTCTTCTGTATTACACACTGTGTAAATGTTAAACTTAACACAGATCTTTCCTAATAATTTGGTATTCATGGATATCTGCCTATTGCTGTTGCCAAAGCAATGACTCACATAATATAGCTCTTAGTGTCACCTAACTCTGCAATACCAGTGATAGAAATGACTCTACAAGCCTTCTCAAAACATTTGTACCTGGTGCTCGATTTAACAGCACCTAGCAAGAAACACTATAATACAGTCCGAAGAGACAAAGTAACCATCAAAATCACACTCATATGACACATATTTTGGAAATGTCAGAGAATTTATAATAACTATAATTAATAATTAATATATTAAATGTTCTAATAAAAAACAGCAGTATAACCTCTGTATTTTTTCAGTAAACCCAAAAGTGCTCCAAAATTTGTTTTTTAAATTGTATTGGAAACTCCCTCCAAAAAAACTCCACTAAATAACATGGAAGAACAAATAGTAATGCAAGCAGAGTGATTTAAAAAAAAAAAAAAAAAAAAAAAAAAATTTAAGAAGTTACTTTTTAGGCCGGGCGCGGTGGCTCATGCCTGTAATCTCAGCAGTTTGGGAGGCCGAGGCTGGTGGATCACGAGGTCAGGAGATCGAGAGCATCCTGGCTAACTTGTCTCTACTAAAAATACAAAAAATTAGCTGGGCGTTGTGGTGGGCGCCTGTAGTCCCAGCTACTCCGAAGGCTGAGGCAGGAGAATGGTGTGAACCCGGGAGGCAGAGTTTGCAGTGAGCCGAGATCTGGCCACTGCACTGCAGCCTGGGTGGCAGAGCAAGATTCCATCTCAAAAAAAAAAAAAAAAAGAAAAAAGAGTGCCTTTTAAATTTAACTCTTTTTATCAAAAGAAATTAAAAAGAAAAAATAACAACAATGTAAGAGAGATTAAAAAATTGTTTTGAGGTACTCATCAGTAAATTGGACATTGCCAAGTAAAGAATCAGTGAGCTTGAAGATACCTCAATAGAAACTTCCCAAAATAGAATGCAAAAAAAATGAAAAAAAAGTAAGAAAAGTAATAATTTTAAAAGAACAGAATTTACAAGATTCATAGGAACATTTCAAAAGCTGTAACATATACATAATTAGAATAACAGAAGTAGAAGAAAAAAAGTGAAATAGATAAAAATATTTGAAGTGACAATGGTTGAGAATTTTCTAAAATTAATGAGAGTTACCAAATCACACATTCAGGTATCTCAGAGAACATCAAATAATACATAAAAAAGAGAAATCTGCACATAGGCATATTATGTCTGAACTGCAGGAAACCAAAGACAAAAACAAGCAAACAAAAAATGTGAAAGAGTAGAGCGGAAGAAAACGCACTCTACCTATAGGAGAATAAGAATAAGAATTACGGCAAACGTTTTATCAGAAACCATGTCAGCAAGAAAGTAGAGTGATACGCTTCAAGTATTGAAAGGAAAAAAACAAACCACAAATAAACGATTTTATATTCAGTGACGTGAACATGAAGGGGTTATACTCCCTCAAACAAACAAAAACTGAGGAAACTCTGGGCCAGCAGATGAGCCATTCAAGAGATATTCACAGGAGTTTTCAGAGACAGAAAATGATGTAGATCGTAAGTCAGATCTACGTAAGTAAGTGAAGAACACTAAAGAATAAATGATGATGCATTACAGCTTTTAATTTCTTATTCTTAATGGATTGAAATAACTGTTTAAAGTAATACAAGTAAAAATATGTATTGCAATTTGCAGCATATGGATAAAAAGAAAGAGGATGAGCAATGAACAAGGATTACAGGGTGAAACCGAGAACACTCTGTTTATAAGGTGGATACATGACATGTGAGATGGAGGAGTGTTACTTCGATGTGGACTTAAGACTAGTTGTCAATGTGTATTTTAAACTCTGGGGAAACCACTGCAAATTTTAAAGGAAGTATAATTGAAATGCTAAGAGTGGAGAAAATGAAATTATATAAAACATTTAATGAAACTAGAAAATATAGAAAAAAACAGGAAAAGAACAAGTGCAACAAATAGAAAATAATTATAAATATGTAGATATTAAGCCAAAAATATCAATAATCCCTTTACATTAAAATGATCTAAATTTTACAGATAAAGAGAAATTATCAGAATGGGTTAAAATCAACCAGAGCCAACTAGATTTTATCTGCAAGAAAACCACTTTAAATGCAAAAAATCAGTTAGGATAAATGTAAGGGACAATGTATGATAACACTATGCAAAAGAAAGTTGGAGCAGCCATATTAATTTTGGAAAAAGCAGACTTCAGAACAAGAAATTTTACCTAGGAAAAAGATGATCACTATATTATTATAAAGAGGTTCAAGAATATATAAAAATCTTTCAAGAGCATTTAGAAATCTTCAACCTATGTGTACAGGACCACAGTGATCAAAATCTATGAGGCAAATACTTATAGAACCACAAGGCAAATAAGTATGCTATGATAGCTGGAAATTTCATATCTCTTATCAGGAATTGATAGATAGATAGGCAGGAAATTAATAAGAATATAGTTGACTTGAACAGAACCATTATTTGATCTAATGTATACTCATAGAATATTTCATCCAACATAAACACAATATACATTCTCAAGCTCACATACAACCTTCACAAGGATAGACCACATTCGAGGGCATCAAAATGCCTTCAAATATTTAAAAGAATAGGAATTGTACAAATTATGTTTTCAGACGACAATAAAATTCCCTTAGAAATTAACAACAGAAAGATAGTTGAAAACACCAAAAGTATTTGGAGGTTATTCAGCACATTTGTAAATATTAGGTAAAGGAAAAAATTCAAAAGAAATTTCAAAATATTTTAACTAAATAGAAATATAAATAAAAGTATAATTTATCAAGATGTGTGGGATGTAGAAAAACAGTGCTTAGAGAGACATTTATAACATTAATGTATACATTACAAAAAAGACATTTACAATTGATAATCTAAATTTTGCTTTAGGAAACTAGAAAAGAAAAATTTAAGCCCAAAACAAAGAGAACAAAATAAACATTAAAAATTTAGAGTATAAATCAATAAAATTAAAAATAGAAAAGAAGTGGAGAAAAACTAATAAAGCTTAAATTGGATATCTGAAAAGATAAATGAAAGATAAACTAAGCTAGGATATACAAGTAAATTAAAAAAAAAAAAAAAAGAGGCCTAGCCTGGTGATTCACACCAGGCCCCTTTCACAACAATAAAAAGATTTGGTTAGTAGGAAAACAAAATAGCTTCATATTTAAAGGCTTTTATACTGAATGGGAAGCATCTATTGAGTTTACTTTGGCTAATGAAAGACTAAATAATTCCTCAGCCCATTAAAATTATCTGAGTGATGCATCAAGCCAATAAACCATTAATATTTTTAGTAAATGTTCAAAACAATGCTTTATAGATACCCTTTTATGTCTGCTTAAAATTTTAGGTTATTTTAACCCTGTTATTTAAACACTGTTTTCAAAACAAATAACTACTTACTCTTAATTTCAAAGATAAAAATATGAAGTACCACCTGTTTTTTGTTGCCCTGTACCATACTGTTTCACACTTACATTTTTAACCTGTAAATGAGGCCTTCTGCATGGAGCAATTCAGCAATTTCTCTACATGAAAATAATGTAATCTATCATACCTAAGGAAAGCAGGCCCTTGAAGAAGAAACACACTTTTTTAGTAGTAAATCAGATATATAAGACCTGATGTGCAAATTACTAATAATTGTAACAAAATCAAGTTTGAGTTTTTATTTGTAGGTCATTTTCAGGCTTCTGTTTTGTATCAACACCTACCTTCAATTTTGAATAGTAGACAGATGTTTGCAAAGTGATTCATGAGCTTCATGAGCACATCATACATTATATGGTTCCAATATAAAAAGAAATATATTAGCTAAAAGAGTGCAAAGTCAATTGTGTGAATTAAAGATTTAAGAAGAAATTCAAGTTAGTAAAAATGAAATATATAATTTTCTAACAGCAATTAGAGAATGAAGAAAATTTAATGAATTTAGTAGAAGTCAGAAAAAAAAGAAAAGAATAAAAGCAAACAGCATGATATACAGCAAAAAGCAATTGGTGTGATTACATTATAGCTAAACATTACATATATTCATATTTATAAATATACTTATGATATTTATAAATAATATTATTAAAGTTAACAAAATCAAGATAAATGCAATTTTAAAAAAAGGGAAACTAAAATACAAGCACAGAAGAAAATAAAGAGCAAGAAAGAAAAATAACTTTTTAACAAACATTAGTAAAAATAATGTTTGATTGGCTAGACAATTATTACAAAAGACTCCCAGTTGCGAGGTCTAAATAGTGACAAAGAGATTCATTACTAAAAGATAAAAGTTAATCAGCAGATAAAGAAAAAAATCCCAAGAAAATGAGAAACAGGAACAATAATTCAGAAGAACTAGACTACAAATAGTGAGTTGGGAAAACAGGGAAACTGGCGTAGCTTGACTCTAAATTTCATATGAGTTGTTACAGAGGAGATAAGGAATAGTGCTTCACAAGGTGACTGGTGTTATAATTTCAAAATTTTTTTTTTTACTTACTAAGGAATTTAAAATTTAATTACAAAGAACAAAATACTTTGCTAAGTATCAGTTTTTTAGAAATCATTAAATGAGGTAAGTACTTTCTATTCAGTATCTGACAGTCTAGTGTGGGGTTAAGCTAGTGTATCATTTATTTGTAGTATAAGATGGGAAAGGTCTACCCAAATGAGGAAACAAGTCAGGGAAAAAAAAACCCAGATATCACTCAGGTCTTTCAAAAAATGATAACTGATTACTTAACTGATTAACAAAGTGAAAAGCCAATAGTTTCAGTAAGGTGACCTTTCTATTAAAAGCAATAAGAAGTCAATTTCTTAATAGGGCTAGAAGGACCATGGAGAAAGATGGTGTTACTAGACCCCTGAAATCAGGGTGATATGGTTTGGATCTGTGTCCTTCTCTAAATCTCATGCTGAAATGTAATCCTCAGGGCTGGTAATGGTGCCTGGCAGGAGGTGATTGTATCATCTGGGCTATTTCTAATGGTTTAGCGCCATCCCCCTTGGTATTGTATTGGCAATAGTGAGTGAGCTCTCATGAGATCTGGTTGTTTAAAAGTGTGTAGCATCTCCCTCATCTCTCTTCCTCCTGCTCTGGCGTTGTGAAGAGCTGGCTTCCCACTTTGCCTTCTGCCATAATTGTAAGTTTCCTGAGGTCTTTCCAGCCAGGCTTCCTATAAAGCCTGCACAACCATAAGCCAATGAAACTTATTTTCCAGTCTCAGGTTTTTCTTTATAGCAGTGTGAACTAATGCAGAAAATTAGTACCAAAAGTGAGGTATTGCTATAAAGATACCTGAAAATGTGGAAGCAACTTTGGAACTGGATAATGTGCAGAGATGAGAAGAGTGTGGAGGCGGCCATATACAATGGCTCATGCCTGTTATCCTAGCATTTTGGGAGCCTGTGGCAGCAGATCGTAAGGTCAGGAGTTCAAGACCAGCTGGGCCAACATACTGAAACCCTGTCTCTAGTAAAAATACAAAAAAAAAAAAAAGCCAGGTATGGTGGTGAGCACCTGTAATCCCAGCTGCTCAGGAGGCTGAGACAGGAGAATTGCTTGAACCTGGGAGGCGGAGGCTGCAGTGAGCCGAGATCGCATCACTGTACTTCAGCCTAGGCAACAGTGTGAGACTCCATCTCAATTAAAAAAAAAAAAAAAGTGTGGAGGGCTCAGAAAAAAACAAGAATATGAGGGAAATTTTGGCACTTTCTAGAAACTTGTTGAATAGATGTGAGGAAAATGCTGATAGTGATATGGACAGTGAAGTCCAGGCTGTCAAGGTCTCAGATGGAGATGAGGAACTTATTGGGAACTGGAGTAAAGGTCACTCTTGCTTTGCTTTAGCAAAGATCCTGGGTGCATTGTGCCTCTGTCTTAGGGATTTGTGGAACGTTGAACTTGAGACTGTTGATTAAGAGTAATTGACAGAAGAAATTTCTAAGCAGCAAAGCCTTGAAAATATAGCCTGGCTGCTTCTAACAACACATGTTTACATGCATGTGCAAAGAAATGTATTGAAACTGGAACTTATATTTAAAAGGGAAACAGAGTGTAAAAATTTGGAAAATTTGCAGCATTGCTATGTGTTAGAAAAGAAAAGCTCATTTCCAGGAAAGCAATTCAAGCCTACTGTAGAAACTTGCTAAATTAAAAGGAAGGCATATGCTGATACCCAAGGCAAAGGAGAGGCCTCAAATGCATTTCAGAGACCTCTGTGGCAGCCCCTTCTATCACAGGCCCAGAGCCCTAGGAGGGAAGAATATTTTCATGGGGTGGGACCAGACCCCACTTCCCTGTGCAGACTCAGGACACTGCTGCCTACATTTCAGTCACTCCAGTTCCATCTGTGGCTCAAAGGGGCCCAGGTACAGCTTGGACCACTGCTCCAGAGGGTGTAAGCTTTAAGCCTTGGTGACTTCCATGAGGTGTTTAACCTGTGGGTGCACAGAGTGCAAGAGTTGAGGCTTGGGAGCCTACACCTAGATTTCAGAGGATGTATGGAAAAGCCTGGATGTCCAAGCAGAAGCCTGCTGCAGAGGTAGAGCCCTCATGGAGAACCTCTACTAGGGCAGTGCAAAGGGGAAATAGAGGGTTGGAAGTCTCCATGAAGAAGCCCCACTGGGGCAGTGCTTAGTGGAGCAGTGAGAAGAGGGTCCTTCAGACTTGGAATGATAGATACACTGGCATCTTGCACCCTGTGCCTGGAAAAGCCATAGGTACTCAGCACCAGCCCATGAGAGTAGCTGTGGGGGCTGACACCTACATAGCCACAGAGTCGGAGCTCTCTAAGGCCTTGAGAGCTCACATCTTGCATCAGTGTGCCCTGGATGTGAGACCGGTAATCAAAAGAGATTATTTGGGAGCTTTAAGGTTTAATGACTGCCCTGCTGGGTTTCAGACTTGCATGGGACATATAGCACCTTTCTTTTGAGAGATTTCTCCCTTTTGGAAGAGAAGTGTTTACCCAATGCCTGCACCCCCACTGTCTCTTGAAAGTAACTAGTTTGTTTTTTATTTCACAGGCTCACAAGTGGAAGGAACTAGCCTTATCTTAAAGAAGCTTTTGGACTATGGACTTTTGAGTTAATGTTGGAATGAGTTAAGACTTTGGGGGTTTATTGGGAAGGTATGATTGTATTTTGAAATGTGAGGAGGATATGAAGTTTGAGAGGGGCCAGGGGCAGAATGATATGGCTTGTATCTGTGTCCCTGCCCAAATCTCATATTTGAAATATAATCCCAAATGCTGAACATAGGTCCTGGTGGAAGGTGATTGGATCACAAGGGTGGTTTCTAATGGTTTAGCACCATCACTTTTGGTATTGTATTGGCAATGGTGACTGAGTTCTCATGAGTTCTGGTTGTTTAAAAGTGTGTAGCACCTGCCCCCTTCTCTCTTTCTCTTGTTCCAGCCATAGGAAGTACTGACTGCCCCTTGCCTTCCACCATGATTGTAAGACCCCTGAGACCTCCCAGGAACAGAAGCCACTGTTTCCTGTACAGTGAGCCAATTAAACTTCTTTTCTTTATGAATTACCCATTCTCAGGTATTTATTTATGGCAGTGCCAGAATGGACTAATACACAGGGCCACCTAAGGAGATCTGAAACTGCAGTGAAAGTGTGGGGTAAGTGGCCTGATAAGATTTGGAACAGGGAAGGAAATAATTGGAGTTACAGAGAGAAGAGGCACGGCCCCTGCCAGAATGATTGGGTGTCACAGAGTAAGAGAGGGAAATATATCCTATTTCTCTCACTTCTCATTGGCTGGACCTACTTGAAAGCCAGCTGTTAAATTATCCTTTCAAATGTGGTTCTCTAAAATGCAAATCAGAAGCATGGAGGAAATAAGAACAGATATGAAAAAGACAAATTACCAGCCCCTGGAGCCTTAAGTGGAGGGTGTGTAAATAAGCAGATGACCAAAAATGCTTTTAGGACATGGGATTAAATTATATTTTGAAGAAAAATTTAAGATTAGTTAGACTAATGATGAATGAGAAAGTGTTTCAGAATATAATTTATGTTAAACAGACATAAATATTCATGACAAAAAAACAAAAACATTAATCATGAAACAGATACAAATATATATGCTGTTATTGGATGTTAAAAAGCTATTGGAACAAGGACAATTTCTCTACATTAAATGCAATTCCAATCAAAATGATAACAGGAGTTCTTTGAGGCACTTGATAAACTAATCCTACAAATTATACATATGATAAGTTGAACCAAAATAAGCAATACACACATAAAAAAGAACAAAAAGGTGATGATAGGATTGTTCTTGGCACAGGAAAAATGAAATAAAGGGAAATAGAATGTAATAGACAGCCCAAAACAAGTCAAAACTTACAGAGATTCAATATATGAAATAGGTAGCACTATATATAAGTGAAGCAATCGCGACCTAATTTTGCTAAGAAAATTATGCTCTGTATTTGAAACAAATTGAATTAAGCCCTATGTCACATCTTACGCAAATGTGCCAAACTGGTTTAAACCTGAAATGAGAAGGGCAAATGCCAAAACTTCTAGAAAGCATAAAGGAATATTTTATGTTTTATTTAGATGGTAGTTTTTAAAAATTAAACAAATTGTGCAAGGCACAAAACAAAATATTGATAACTAATACCATATCAAATTTTAACATATTATATCAATAATCTATTATTGCTAGGAAAATGCACCTCAATATTTAGTGGGTTAAAACAACAAGTATGTAGTATTACTTACGACTTTGTGTCAGCTAGGGAGTTTTGCTGATCTGGCCATGATTAGTTGATCTCAATTGAGCTTATTCATATATCTGAAGTCAATTAATCAACAACAGACAGATGACTGACTATTGGCTGGAGCAATGGTTTTTCCTGGACCACATGTCTCTTTCACCCAGCAGGTGACCATGGATACCTTCACATTTCAAACGTAGTGTTCCCAGAGGGAGAGAATAGACACAATGCTGATGATCAAGACCATCACATTGTTGCTTCCACCATATTCCTGTGGCCAATGCAAACTACAAGCACATCAAGATTCAGGAAGTGAAAAATAGCCTCTGCTTGTTGAAGGGAGGAGCTGCAAGTTCATATTGTGTTGCTATAGAAAAGTACGAAGATAAGACACAGAAAAGGTATTTATAACAAATTAGCAAATTAATTGTTTTAGAGCTATTGTGTTTACTACTGTGGGTTCTGGAAGAGGAGATATATTGAGCAATTCAATAGAAAAGAGGGCCTAGAAGCTGGCCCATACGTACATAGACATTTATCATACGAGAAAAGGACGAAACGACGAAACTTTTAATAAAAATGGAGCTTAACGTGCTTGGTTATAAATAAGGGGGAAAATGTGCACTACGTCCCAGCAGACACAAAAATCAGTGCAAAAATATCTCCAGCAAGGATCACAGTAGTAGCATAGAGTGTTGAAATAGCTAGGCTGCAAATTTTGTGTACAATAAATTATAGGAGATAACAGAAAGACACACACTAGTACTAATGATCAGTCCTGTACAATTCAAGCAGATTGAATAATATTAAAAATATAGAGAACCTAAACAACATTATCAATTAGGTAAATGTAATAATATATGCATATACCACATATTTTCAAACCCTGATATATTTATTACATACTCTACACTGATACTAGAGAAAGTACCTTCTTTACAAGAGAGTGTGGGACATTTGCCAAAATTAACCAAGCAGACACATGGGACCAGAAATTAGAGACAACTAATTTTTAAAAGTGGAAATAGTAACTTTCAGTATTCCTTAAATACAATGCAATAAAATATTAAATATTTTTAAACCTTCCATTAGAAGGATTAGATAGATAAATAGAAAATAAATATATTTCTTATTAAACAATATTTTGTCCAAAGGAAAATATAATAAGGAGTTGCAGATATAAGGATGAGAAAACTGTGACTCAGAAGGCTCTTTAGGAGTTAACTAATGAAGTGTTAAGTGGGAAATTTATGGCACTAAATACTTAACCTAGTAAATAACGAAATATAGCAAAAATTCAAAGGAAAAAGGTTAAAACAAACAAAGAGAAGGGTGAAATACTAAATAAAGTATTTTAATAAAATTAAAAGAATACGACAGTAGAAAAAAGATGCATTCATGAAAAAATTTATTCTGATCTGTTTTGGGCTGTCTGTTACATTCCATTTTCCTTTATTTCATTTTTCCTGTGCCAATAACAATCCTACCATTGCCTTTTTGTTCTTTTTTTATGTGTACATTGATTATTTTGGTTCAATTTATCATATACATAATTTGTAGGATTCGTTTATCAACTGCCTCAAAGAACTCCTGTTATCATTTTGATAGGAATTGCATTTAATGTAGAGAAATTGTCGTTGTTCCAATAGCTTTTTAACATCCAATAAAAGCATATATATTTGTATCTGTTTCATACTCAATGTTTTTGATTTTTTTTTGTCATGAATATTTATGTCTGTTAAACATACATTTTAAAAATGAGGATGGTTGTGGTGGCTCATGCCTGTAATCCCAGCACTTTGGGAGGCTGAGGCGGGTGGATCATGAGGTCAGTAGTTCGAGGACAGCCTGGTCAGCATAGTGAAACCCTACCTCTACTAAAAATACAAAAAATTAGCCAGACATAGTGGTGGGTGCCTGTAATCCCAGCTACTTTGGAGGCTGAGGGAGGAGAATTGCTTGAACCTGGGAGGTGGATGTTGCAGTGAGCCAAGATCACGCCATTGCACTCTAGCCTGTGAGAAAATTCAGAAATAGCTGCATTAACTCATATAAAAATAAGAAATGACTGGAGAGAACTAGCTAGTAAAAGTCAGGAAAGTTTTAAAAAGAAAGAAACTAAATTTTCAAATTTATAAAAATAAAATTGAAAAAACTACATGAAATAAACATGTTTTTAAGATATTAAAGTAACTGGGCATAGATTTGTACTTACCAATAGAATGGGTAGATTAAAGACTAAAATACACATGTAAAGTGTTATATTTAATAAGACGATATAGAGGATTTTTTTTTTTTTTTTGACAGAGTCTTGCTCTGTCATCCAAGCTGGAGTGCAGTGGCTCACCACAACCTCTGCCTCCCGGGTTCAAGCGATTCTCCTGCCTCAGCCTCCCAAGTAGCTGGGACTACAGGCACGCGCCACCACGCTCAGCTAATTTTTGTATTTTTAGTAGAGATGGGGTTTCACCATGTTGACGAGACTGGTCTCCATCTCTTGACCTCGTGATCCACCCACGTTGGACTCCCAGAGTGCTGGGATTACAGGTCTGAGCCACTGTGCCCAGTTGAGGAATTTTTTAAAAAAGAAAGTATGAAAACATTTTATTTAACTAGACACAGACGTGCAATCTATAAAGAGCAAAATGGATCATTAAATTTAAGGACTATTGGTTATCAAAAGTCATAAACACGAAAGCGGAAAGAAAAGCCCTGATGAACTTCATATGTGACTTATAACTGATAAGAAATTAACTTTCAAAAGATGTAAAGAATTACCGCAAATCAACAGAAAAATATTTTTAAAGGGAAAGGAAGCAAATAGCCATTTCAGACAACAGCAAACAATAATGAAACACCACGTATAAAATAACGTGCAACCCTGCTAAGTCATGGAAACCAAAGTAAAAATGCATTATACACAATTACGATTGATGTATTTATAAAAAATTATGTTACATAAGGTATAGCAGATTTATAATGGTAAATGTTTGGGTATACAAGAGGATATGGAGCATTCCTAAGACTGAAAGTTTTTACCCAGTTTCTCAAACGATTGGCGTTACATAGTGAAACAATAAATAGAAGGTATAAATCAGCAATTTCAGTCTTTGTACATACGTAACAGAAAAAGCATGTAAAAGTGTTTGTGATACTCTGATTTTTGTAGGGTATGTACCTTTATTTAGGTATGTAAATTTTTATCTTCACATTATAGTGCTGAACTGTTTTCCAAGGTAAGAATACAAGCTTACACTCTCACCAACGAGGTATTTGAGTTCTCATTGGCTCAAGTTTTCACCGACACTTATTATTTTCAGATTTACCAATCTTTCCTAAACTTGTGACTATACAATTTTATTAATGGCTTAATGGTATTAATTCAAACACTAATTAGGTTGAGCAACTATGTGGGAAAGAAATATTATCAACATTATTTGTTTATTATAACAGAAATGTCTTTCTAAATACACATATATGGCAGCAGGAAGAACATAATGAATCTCTTATAACACAATTATAAATTGAGGTTATTTATTGATTTAGCATGCAGTGTATCTTTTTATTATTTTAAATTGTGAAAAACATCATGTATTAATGGGTTTATGTAAATATTTGTGTTTGTGTAAAATATATAAAAGTACATTTAAAAAATGTATAAATCAGACACCATATACAATGCACCCCAACAATGTTAGAAATAAATCTTAAGCACCAGGAGACATGTAAAAGAAATTTCAGAGTACATAAACACAAAAAGCTAAAGTAATATTTACTGACAGTAACTGGACAAATAAGTTGTCATATATGCACTTAATAGAATAGCATATATTAGTGAAAATAGTTGAAACATAAAGACAAGCAGCAACATGTATCATCTTATCATCATAATACTAAGTGAAAAAGTCAAATCACAGAAAAGCATATATAGTGTGATGTGATCTTTACTTACCTCAAAAGCAAGGGGAACCAAGCAATATTCTGTTTACATACACATAAGTATAAAGTACCTGCAGTAAATAGTGATGGTATATAGAGTTACTGGCAATAGTAAAATCACATCATCTTTGATCTCATGTAGTAGTTCTGTAAGATTAGTTTAATGTAGAATAAAATGTCCAAGCTTGCTTTTGAGATTTTTCTGCATAACATTCCGGTACCACCCAAAAGTGCATGCCTGCTGCATTACAACACAAATTCATGTTTACTTTGAAGGAAAGCAATGATGAAAATTCTTCCAGGGGGCAGACCATAGAGTTATACATTTGTTGTCCACTTTGAGAAAATGGCCAGAATGTTTAATCTACATTGACTCATGAACGCTTGCTGATGGGTTGGTTGGGTGATCACAGGCTGAAGTGGAATAAGCTTGCAAGACTGATGTCAAAGAAACCCAGAAAAGATGAATCTCTCAAAATGTGCATAGATGATGAAAATATTGTGTTTCAAGTTAATATCCACTAAAAGACAGCCACTGCCAAATCCACTGTAAATCATGGGTCGAAAAAAATGACATACCTTGTGGATTTTTGCGTCTCTTTCCCTAACCAGTCCAGTGTCTTTTTAATGGGCTTATGAATAATAGCAGGACAGAATTTATACATGGGCTTAAGAAAATAGACTTCCCCTTATTAAAGCTTTACTCTTACCAAGAACTTTACAACCATCATGATATTCTATATAGCATTACTTCTGAGCCGTTGATTCATTTCACAGTAAAGGAATTACAGCAATGTATTCATGCCCAATGAATAAACTGGTCTTACTTATCTCATATGGCACCACCCAAAGTGGTGAAAAGTACTTACTGAACACTCATGTACAATGACAGTACAAGACAACCCTCTGAACTGATGGAATTCTGTCTTACGAATGCATCGTATGCTTTGATCAAAGACGATTATATGGTATGGTCTTGCAACACATTTATTCTTGTGAACAGACTAAATTAGTCCTGGAATAAAAGGGTGAAGTGTTGGTGTCTTTTCCCCCTCTGATGTACCTCATAATCCCCAGGCAGAATGTTTATTTTCTGTCTAAGCACCTTTGAGCTCTGATGTTTTAGAAGTCTTAGTTTCAAAAGGGATAATGTTTCCACCAGTGCGCAAACACCGGTTTCAGTAAATTGAAGGTGAGATTGCTGCCTGGGAATTATGGGTTCAGAAAATCACTGAAGCAACAGGCAAAGAAAGGGGGCTACTCTCCAAGCTAGAATAATAGATGCTAATTACCTAAGGAAAGATGGTTTGCTGCTGTGCAGTGAGGACAGAGATGATTCCATCTGGACCGCAGATTTTTCTCTTGAGTATTTCTTATTACTTCCATGTTCAATATAAAGACTAATAGAAAATTACAGTAACCAAAAACAAAGAAGGAAAGAACCCAAACAATCTGGGATTCTGGATGAAAGCAAAGAAAATAGGGAACGGGTACTGGAAACAAGTTATAGATATCACAATGACCTTGTGACCAATTACAAAAATGATAGTAGTAGTTTCGCATATTTCATTTATATCAGCTTATATAGAACCTTGTATGTATTAACTATTTTTTCCTTCTTTCTACTTCTTTCCCTTGCAATCTTATGTAAATTGTTTGATGCTACCTTTATAATAAAACGTTTAGGTAATGAAATATTAAGTGAGATTTTCAATAAATTTTAATAAAATTTTGTATAACTAACAGTGGGTACAATAATACTGGCACACGTGTATCTTTATTAGGGGAGAGAGGGAGTACCTTAAAGTATGAAGAAATTTCCTTTCTTTAGGTGGACACATACAGTTGTTTTATTGTTGTGTAAATGTTCAAATGTCGTCCAGAAGGGTGCAAGCGTGGGTAGAAGGCTGCCCAGGCTAAAACAGGAATGACTTTCCTTCCTTCTTCCAGTGTGTGGTTTCTGGGACAGGATCCGCTTGATAGGATATGTGTGTGTGTGTGCGTGTGTGTGTGCGTGTGTGTGTGCGCATGTGTGTGTGCATATGTGTGTGTGTGTGTGTGTGTCCTGTGGCTTTGGTCCAGCTTGTCTCACGAATTTCTCCCTATCACAATAGCAACTTTCAGGGTTCATCTTAGCCCTTTCCCTCCACTATTAAGCAGCCAACTGCTCGTGAATTCCATCTGCAGCCTACACCCTATAACATTTAATTGAAGTCTGTATTCTCTGGCAAGATTTTTCTTTCTTACTTTCTTTTATACATATGTCTTTATTTTTTTATTTTTATTTTCTATTTTATTTTATTTTTTGAGATGGAGTCTCGCTTTGTTCCCCAGGCTGGAGTGCAGTGGCGCGATCTCTGCTCACTGCAACCTCAGGCTCCCGAGTAGCCCGGACTACAGGCGCCCACCACCACGCCCGGCTAATTTTTTGTATTTTTAGTAGAGAGGGGGTTTCACTGCGTTAGCCAGGATAGTCTCGATCTCCTGACCTCATGATCCACCCACCTTGGCCTCCCAAAGTGCTGGGATTACAGGCGTGAGCCACCACACCCGGCCCGTCTTTGTTTTCTTAATTGACAAAAATTGTATACATTTGTGGTGTACAATGTGATGTTTTGGTGTATGTATACATTACAGAATGATAACCTCAATCTAATATATCCAACTTGCTTATCAACTACTTATCATTATTTTGTGATGAGAACATTTCAAATCAATCCTCTTAGCAATTTTCAAGTATACATTATTATTCACTATAGTAATTGTGGGACACAATCGAGCTCCAGAACTTATATATTCTGTCTAACTAAAACTTTGGATGTTTTGGTCTCACACCTCCTTATTCCTCTCCTTCCTCTTGACAAAGAAAATTGCCATTCTACTCTGTTTCTACGAACTCAGCTTTTTTTAGATTCCACATATAAGTGAGATCACCTGGTACTTGTCTTTCTGTGCTTGGCTTATTTCACTTAACATAATGACCTCCAGCTGCATTCATGTTGTTGCAAATGACTGGATTTTTATCTTTAAGGCATAATAGTATTCTGTTATGTATGTATACCATATTTTCTCTATTCATTTGTACATTGATGGACACAAGTTAATTCCATTTTGGCTACCGTGAATGCTGCAACGACCATGGGAGTGCAGATATCTCTTCAGTATGTTGATTTCACTTCCTTTAGATATATACACAGAAGTAGAATTGCTGGATTATATGTTAATGCTATTTTTAAATTTCTGAGGAATGCCCATACTGGTTTCCGTAATGACTGTACTAATTTACATTCTCACTGATTGTGTATAGGATCCCCTTTTCTCTATATCTTTGTCAACACTTGTTATTGTTTGTCTTCTTGATGGCAGCCATTCTAGCAGTTATGATGTGATACCTCCTTGTGGTTTTAATTTGCACTTCCCTGATGATAATGATATTGTGCATTTTTTTAGATGTCCATTGGTCATCCATTTGTCTTCTTTTGAGAAATGTCCAGCAAGTTTTTCGCCAGAAGGTTACATGTTTCTGTAACACCCATGCCATCTTCTCAGAGCTCTGAGTACCAGTTTTAGGGGCAAGGCCTTCTCTACGTTTCTAAGTTCCTTCTTTGTTTATGCTCCTGCAGTCTAGGGATAGTAGCTAATCCTCCATTTACTAGTTTGCACCGTACGGATTTCTCCTTTACCCCAGTTTGGCATTATTCACCTTTCACTATTTAGTGAAATAGTATTTAAGTTCAATTTACTGGTTTAATGATTATCTCCTATCTGCTGTCTTAGGCCCTTAATACAATCTTGAGTAGTTTAAGTGAAATAATACAGGGTTTTTCTCTTCCACCACATTGGGCCAACTACAGACCTTGGCTAGGGATAGTTGTTCCACAACTTTTTGTGAATTAAAGACAGATTTACACTTGAAGTTCATGGACAAATTGTTCCTGTTACAGGAGATAGCTAGACAAGCATGAGCAGGACAGAAGAGGGCTCCCCCTGCTCCCTACCCAGGAATGTCAGGTGACTATCAGGTGATGGTGACGTGGTTCTTAACTGTCTCTCTAAAATAATAATTGGTGGCTCGCAGCACCAGGGCAAGTCAGTCTCCCAATAAAGAGAAAAAACCTGAAACTAGTGATCAGCAGCTTCCCAATAAGATCTCAGGAGTTGAACAAGTGGGCTCAAGTGTGTCATTCTAGGTAAAATGGCAGAGAGTTCAACTGGTATATGACTTTCTAGGTATATTTGACTGGTAAGGGAAGAATACCTCAACGGAGCATCATGCAACTCCAGTAAACAGTCTGTGTACTCCCGTCCCAGGCGCTAGCAGGCCACTGTGCAGCTGAGAGTCCACCCCAAAGGAAGAATCAGGGTAAAAGGAATGCAAGACCCCAGAAGCATGCCGACATATAAAAACCTAAGTCAAAAGTCAAACAGGGCACTTGTCTTTCAAGTTGCCTGCTTGGTCCTGTTCCAAGTGTGCTCCCCTTCCTTTTGTTCTGTTCTGCTCTAAAGCTTTTTAATAAACTTTCATTCCTGCTCTAAAACTTGCCTTAGTCTCTCCTCTTGTTTTATGCCTCCTCCTTGGTCAAATTCTTTCCTCTAAGGCAGCAAGAATTGAGATTGCTTGCAGACCCATACACATTTGCTGCTGGTAACCTTCCCAAACGTATTGTCTCTAGTGAATAGATTTTGGAGGGGATGGTCACATGGCCACCCCAGAAGGTGAGAATGGTAAAAATAAATTATTTTGCTTTCTTTTTTTTTTAATTTTTAAAATGTGACATTAACTCCATCAATCGCAACAATATTTTGAATGCTTTTCGTTGCCTAGAAAACACATTTTCCTTAATATATCTAAAATAACCTAGTGGAAAAGTACAAAATAGAGAGAGAGGGAGAAAGTAAGAGAGAAAGAAAAAGAAAGAGAGAGACAAGGAGAAAAATAAATTTAAAAGTGTATGTGGGAGGAGGGCAGAGAGAGAGAGGCAATGAGAAATACCAGGTAATAATGAAAACAAGGTCACGGGGCTTATTGAATGAACAGTGCACATTCTTGCAAAGCCTCAAGGTTCTCAGTATGCAAAATACTATAACTTGACTATTTGCAAAGAATTTACAAGGATACTTGATAAAAGTATCTTTAAGTGCTCAGTACTCAGTTTACGAATAGGTGCTAATGACGAGCACTGACAGTTATATTTTACAGCACAACTAACTTCCTTGAATCACCACTGTCCTTAAATAGAAAAGGAAGTTGAAATATTATAGGTACTTCAATTCTGCCTAAAAGCTGTTATAAACCAGTACTTTAAGATTAAACAGGTTAACATTTTACAACATCTGTAGAAATTAAAAAAAAAAAAAGTTATAATCTCTGCTAACATCCAGGCAGTTAAGCTCTCCAAAATTATAAGATGTAAAGAAGCTAGATTAAGCATTGTATATTATTGGAACTAAAGTTCTCGACCCTGTAAAGTGTTTCTCAGCTATACTCTATTATTTGTTAAAGACGTCTCTGTACCATTATTTGTAAACACAAATTTAACACACACGTATTGTCGAAGAATAAAAATAAAATAAGGAAATTATTTTTTCTCTTTATCAAATGGATGTTTGCTTAACAAAACTCAAAAAAATATGTTTTCAAGGCCTTTATCTTGGGCTAGAAAGCTTTCTGTGGCATTTTTTTTTTGGCTTCTGAAAAGCAGTATTCAGTTATTCAGTTACAATAACGAAGCTTTAGAGACAGGCTGAACATTCAATGTTCTCTAATTTAGGATAACTAAATAGTAATACTAAAATTAATCCTAAATGATGCAAAAACTGCTCTCAGAAGGTCATACATTTTGTGAGATTTTTCTATTTTTCCAAAGAACCTTTGAAAAATCGATTTCCTCTGTTTTGGCAATAAATAGTGCCCCAGAGTACTAAAAGAGTAATTTGATTCAATCTGATGGCAATGTTTGCTGGTAGTAGTTTATTAATAAAGTATTATTACAAGAAGTACATTCCTGAGTGTGGTTCAATTCATTTATGGGAAGTCTCCACCTAAAACGAAGACGATAAGGCAAAATTAATATAAGTAAAGAGTTTGGGCCTAACTTGAGGATTGCAACTTGGGAGCATAAATTAATTTGACCTGAATATATACTCCATCAGCAACAGTTACAATTGGTTTTTAAAGAAAAAGAAGAGGCAGTTTCTAAGTTGTTTACTGAGAATTTACATCAAAATAATATAAGATATTGATTGTGCCTATATGATATTTCATATTACAAATTCTAGGAACATGAAGATAATCGGTGAAGCAGCTAGTCAGGAATAAAATGCCTTTAAACAATTGCCCCTGGGCATTAGTTTTGAGGGTGTGTGACTGAAGCCCTATACTCTTGGCTCTCTGGGCCTGATACATTTCACATACCTCACATAGGTAAAGCTGCTCTGAACCATTTCTCTTTTGTCAGAAGGCAAGTGTTACTATAGTCTGTAGCATCAAAAACTGGAACCAAACAAGTAAGGAGATTTTTAACCACATTTTCTAATTGTATAATTCCCATAATGTGTATAATGACTCATAGGGCATATACAAAAAAAGTAGGATATTCCCCTTGGGAAATTATTTCACTTATCCTGCCGTCGATCCTTTTTTAAGTGATTAAAGAAGTCTCCAGAGAGACACATGGTCAACCATTGGGGTCCATGACTAAATATTTGGAAATATTGGATAAGAATTCTAAAGATACCCACAAAAAATGGTGTGAGGATGACTGGTGTATGCTTACTGATGTAGGGAGAACTTCTTCACACTCTGAAGGTTCACTGGAAATCAATTGACAAAAGGCTCATTAATAGGAGAAAAGGTATACAAATTTATTAATGTGCATGGGGTGGGGCAGAAAATCACAATGATTACCCTAACCCCACAACAGGACCCAAAGCTTACATACCCTTTTTCATAAGAGAGGGAGGAGATGGAAATGCAGATACTTCTTCTGAGAGGCAGTGAATGATTATTAGGAAGAATGAATGTACCAGGTAGACAGAAATTAACTTGGAAATTATTCTCCTTGAAAGTTGAATGAGTCCCCAGAGGTAGGCATTATCTGTGACAAAGTCCATCCAGGTGTGGTTGCATTCGTCAATCTTCTTTTTGCTGTAGACAATAAGAATTCAGGGAGTGTTTAGTGGGCAATTGGGAATCTTTTGATAAGAAGTTTTCTGGGTCATATAAGGCAATTTCAGAGGAAGTTTATTCCTGCTTTTGTTGGGGATGGAGTACAAGACAAAGGTAGAGAGGTCTTGGTTCTGAAGCTTATTTCTGAAGCCTTTCAATTTTCAAATGTACTTAGCATAACAAAGCACCATACTTTGGGAAATCATTTTCTGCACTTCAACCTAGACCACATAAAAATTAATATCCTAGGGGAGTATAGGCAATGATTCATGTGTAAGTATTATCATTAATTATTGGGGGGTAGGTTTGTTTTTTGGATTTCATTGTTGTTGCTTTTTTTTTTTTTTTTTTTTTGATGGAATCTCACTGTGTTGCCAGGCTGGAGTGCAGTGGCACGATCTTGCCTCACTGCAACCTCCACCTCCTAAGTTCAAGCCATTCTCTTGCCTCAGCCTCCTGAGTAGCTGGCACTAGAGGCACTTGCCACAACGCCTGGCTAATTTTTGTATTTTTATTAGAGATGGGGTTTCACCATGTTAGCCAAGATAGTCTCTATCTCTTGACCCTGTGATCCACCTGCCTTGGCCTCCCAAAGTGCTGGGATTACAGGCATGAGCCACTGCACCCAGCCTGGGGTAGGTATTATTAATAGTTATTGAGGTTAACTTCAAGAGACCAGAGTCTTTTTTGAAGAATTGAGAAGAAATTGTAAAACTGATTGAAAGTGGTAGAGGGTAAAACGATGGTTACCAGGAATAAAAGTGCTTCTATTTTTTCCAATATCTAATCTTGGGCAAGTGCAGTCATGAATTTGAAGATTTCAAGAGCAGCATTATGTCAGGCATTAAATTCCAGCTAGCACCTGCAAAAGGCTATGGTCGATAATCAGTTGTTAGACCTGGCACTTTTGTTGAGTGGGTGTGGGAGTGATGTATCTGTGAGACTGAATGTGATAGCAATCATTGGAGAATAATTCTCTTTTATTTGGATAGTGCGAAGTATAGGAGAAGGAGGACAGAGAAGAGAAAAAGATTTTTTAGGATGTTGGATAATAAGGAAAGGATGTTTAAAGGTCAATATAAAAGAAGGAATACAGCAAAGAGTAGACAAAGAAGGAAGACGGCAGTGTGAGCTACAAACCCAAAGTGAAATCCTTGTAGTTTTCCAGAGATATTGATTAGGAGAACCAAATTAGATCCCTTCCACTCGTACTCAAGATTGTTTCTTCTTCCGTGTCTTTCCAGAAGACTATGTTTCCAACCAGAAGATCATGCAAAAACGGTAGTGGGATGCATGATAAAAGAAAGAATTCACATGTTTGTGTTAAGTATGAAGGTGTTTGACAAAACCTTGACAGTATTTAAAGATACCTAATAGGATTAAAGCCTCCCTAGATCCAAGAGGAGTAAGTGATCTTCACTGTCCTGCTAGTAGTTATTTCTTAAGAGAGAATCAATGCAGAAAAGAGGGGCAGAATCACAGGATCATCAGAGATAAAAGCAAGACTTTGGGCCGAGACAGGTTGAATTCTTTAGAGAATTTAGCTAGTTTGATTTGAACACTGTCATTTGCTCTTTCTTCTTTTCTACAGAATTTATGTGAGTAAGGTACAGTATGGTTTTTGTGAAAATGGAAATACTCATTGAATATCCTGAATAACTTTACCAGTGGAATGCCTCTATTGCACAGGAAGAGAAAATAAATTAGTCAAGTGGTGAATCCTAGTTTTGGTGATGGCCGTAGCCTGTTTTCAGGGAAAAGCTTATATCCATCTTGAAAATATAGACAGTATGGTTAGAACATATTTGTGCTCATGAGATTTTGGGAGTTGAATAACATTTATTTCCTAGTGAAAAAAGAAATCTGGTTTGAGATACAATATACTATGAATATAGCTAGCATATAGTTGGAATGTACCAAGAATATATTAAGACTATGAAGTAAATCTATACATTAAGTCTGGCATAGGTCCTAAACATCTATATTTTAATAAAACTCTATAGGTAAGTGATATGAGTGCTCAAATGAAAGCCATTGGCCTACAATATGCTAAATGCAATTTAAAAAAGCAAAGTTGCAATTAAGGTTGCATTTTTTAAAAAATAGCTAAAAGTTGTATAACACTGTATTACTATCATCTAATTTCCTGTAAAGCAGCACCAGGACTCTGGTAAATTGAAAGATGTAATTGACAGTGAAGGCAATAGCAAATCCCTGGAAACTTTATGCAATTACTTAAATATTTATATAAGTAACATTTCCCCATACTCTCTAGATTTTAATTCAAGAAGCCTAAGCATTCTGATTTGACAGTATCTTCATTCAGCTCATCAACAGTAATATTATTTTAGCATGTCTCTTTTTACAAGATGAGAGAACAAATCATTTGTGATTTTCCAGAGGCCCGATTCTCATTTATGATCTGATTTGGGGATGGCAAAATAACAAAATATTCAGGAGATTCTAACAATTTAATAAAATCATAGGTTGTTGAGAAAAATAATACTTATCTAGTTAAGTGGCAATAAAATATTTGTAAGTAAACGTAAGAGGTAACATGCTTATAAAGAATCTTAGATCTTTTAAACGTGAGAAGACATTATCCTCTCCATCTGAAATTTTTTCAGTTACATAGAATCTTTGCCTTCTAGGCAGATTACTCAGAAGGTAAAGAAAAATCTTTTGCAAACTTTTACTAAAAGCAAACCAAAAATACCAAGATAATTTTGTCATTTTAACGGAGAGAAAACTAAATTTAGTTTTGTATGAATATAATATTTGATATTAAAGCTAAACCCATCAAAACATAGCCAGCTTTGGTGGCGACAAATGAAGTTTCTTTTTTCCATACTTTCTAAAATTGTCTATATGCATTCAGATTTTATCCTACACTTTATTCTTTGACATTCTAGGACAGTCAATTTACTTTAGGGCAGTAATACTTTCTTTTTCCTTAACATATATTTTATACCTTCCATACAAAATTGTTCCTCTCTGTATTATGGCTCCTATGATACTCTCATTCATATATAACAATTAGAGCATTTAACCACACTAAGTTCAGTTTCACAAAGAAAACTAAGAAATAGTTAATTTTGAACTGTCATACACCAGAATTTTGAATTAGACCAGCAAAACTTATAAATATACATCTTAGGACTTTTTTTTTATAGCCATCCACATTCTTTATAGTGCTACTTCTAAGGTACAACAATGATTGTGTTTGTGTGTATATATATATGTATATACATATATATACAGTCTATCTCTGTAAAATAGTAAAAATGAGGCCAAAAGTATATAAACTTAAACTTATGCTCTGTATTTAATATTTCAATATTTTTCTTGCTTAGAAATGATCCAGTTATGCAATGAATATCCATTAAATAACATAATTTGGCATACGTTCAGAGTTTTAAGTTACCTAACAATCTTGAAAACTATTCTCAAGTTGACCCACTGCAAAATACGATTGTTGAAATAGAGTTGTCAGAATAATGCTTTAATTTGGTTGAGCATAAATTTACATTTTTTATGATCTTAATGATCTAGTAGACATAATGCTATCTTACTCAAAGAGTAAACCAGCATAACCTGAAGAAGAACTATTGAAGTGGGGTAAAATGTGTATCTGTTGTTTTACTTGACACCAGTAAATCAGAAGACAATTGCTTTATTAAACCAAGCATACTAAATTAGTCTTGTTCACAAACAAAAATTCCTAAATAAAGTGGTCAAAGTCTAAAAACATGTTAGTTTTTAAAGGCTTACTTTTTGGCACATTGAAAGTTTTGTAAGTTCAATTCTCTTAAGTTTTAGAAAGTTTAATTAATAGAAGTGCTTACATACCTGTAAACCATTAGAGTTATTTTAAGTGATAATATAATCTAATTTGATGACACCATAAAATGTAGGAAAGTACAACATACTCACAAATATATAAACGTGATAAACGTGCATGCAGATGCAAAAGGTTTATTACTCAATGTTTCACATTGAAAAATTGCTCTCTTCCTAGTAGTTATACTGGAGTATCGGCACTAAGCTAAGCTGGTTAACAAGAGATCTCAGTAAGACAGAAAAAGGTTGGGATAAAGGAAAGTCAAGCGGTAGGTTATCAAGTTTCACCACAGTACAGTTTTTGTACGCTGAGGCAGTGTAGAGTGAAAATAAGTGGTAGAATGTGTTGTCTCTATGTCAACTAGGAATATGATAGGATTTTCAATGATAAAAATGATTCTTTCCTTTGTTCTTTGAAACTTTGAGAATTTTGAGTACAAAAGAGAAGGTTCCTGGGAGAAAAGTTACTGGAGAGACTGAATTTTGGACTCATTTCCTTTGATATTTTAAGGCTGGTTAAGGAAAGACAATTCTGAAGTACATTTAAAAGATTCTTTTAAATAATCAAAGTGAAATTTACATAACTTATAAAAAATCAGATTAAAGTACTAAAGTGTATAATTCAGCAGCACTTAATGCATTCACTAGGTTGTGCAAGAATAGTTTCATAACTTTTCATTATTAGAGTAGAACCCTATACCTACAAAGTAGTCAATCCTAATTCCTGTCTACTTATTCTCTGGAAACTGCTAATCTGTTTTTCTGTGTCTATAAATCTGCTTATTTTGAATATTTTATATAAAAGGAATCATACAATGTGCAACCTTTGTATGTTTCTTTTTTTCCTTAGAATATTGTTTTTAGGGCTCACCCAAGTTGTAGCATCATCAAAACTTTGCTGCTTTTTATGGCTGAAGAATTATTTCATTGTATATATGTACCACAACTTGTTTATCCATTTGTCTAACAATATAGATCTAGGTTGTTGCCACTTTAGGGTATTAGGAATATGAGACAATAAACATTCATGGACAAATTTATGCATGTACACATACTTTATTTCTCTTGGGCGTATACCTAGGAGTATAATTCCTGAGCCCTATGATAAGTTTATGTTTAACTCTTTGAGGAACCACTTAACTGTTCTCCACAATGGCTGCACCCTTTACATTCCCATCAGCAATGTATAAGACTTCCAACCTCCACATCCTTACCAACATCTATTTTCCATTGTTTGGGTTGCAGCCACCCAAGTATGTATAAAGTGGTGTCTCCTTGTGGTTATGATTTGCATTTCCTTAATTGTGAATGATGTTGAACATCTTTTCATGAACTTCTTGGATGCTTATATCCTATTTGGTGAAATGTCTATTCAAATCATTTGCTTGTTTTTGAATTGGGGTGTTTGAGGTTTTTGCTAGAGTTATAAGAGGTTTTATGAGTTCTGGATATGCAATACTTATCACACATACGATTTGCAAAATTTCCCCCAAGCTATAAGGTGAATTTTCACTTTCTTGACAATATCTTTTGATGCATGAATGTTTTAATTTTTATAAAGTCAGGTTTGTCTTTTTATTTTTAACTTTTTGGGTGCATGATTATGGTGTCAAATCTAAGAATCCATGCCAAACCTGAGGTCAGGAAGATTTACCTCTATATTTTCTTTAAGTGTCTTACAGTTTTAGCTTATGAATTTAAATATTAATCAATTCTGAGTTTATATGGCATGAGATAGGGGTCCAATCTCACTCTTTTGAATATGTTTATCCAGTTTCCCAGCTCTACTTCTTGAGGGAATTGGTCATTCCCAGGGTCTTTCCATCCTTTTCAAAAATCAATTGGCTATCATTTTTGAATTTCTTTCTGTATTATGAAGTCTATTCCACTTGTCTATATATCTATGCTTATGTCAGTTCCACACTGGTTGGACTACTGTAGCCTTGTAGTAAGTTTTGAAATTGACAATCATGAGTAACTTTGTTCTTTTTCAAAACAGTTATGGCTACCCAGAGCCACATGAAATTCAATATGGTCCAAAATGGTGGCATAGAAGAAAGGAGGCTTCACTCTCCACCCCACAGAAAACCCAAAACAAATATACAGCACTGAGATTATTATTAGCAATGTCTCATACCTCAAGTATGAAAATGAGTCAGTTTCTAGGGCCACAGAGAAGAAAAAAAAAAATCCCTCCCTCAGATGGTAAGACATTCAGAGTTCTACACTCACAATGCACTTCCCTGCAATGTGCCCAGCACAAAGCATGTGGAAAATTTCCCCCGACTCACAGTTTCTACATGGGAAAAAGTGAGATTGAGATAGACGACCAACTTCCCCAATAGATTGTGTTCCCTGGCAGGAGAACTGTTTCTGCCTTAACCCACAGGAAGCATTGAGAATGCCTGGAGGGATAAATATTCCTTAGGACAGCCAGAGACCAAATTGGGAGATGGGATGACCATCCACAGCTATAAAAACTCTGCTTCATAATTCATATGAAAAAGATGCCAAAAGAGAGCAGCTGTTCAGTAGCACCACACTGTTGAAAGTTTGTTCCACATGTTCCCTGGGCACAAACTCCTGGGAAGCTTTCCAGCACTCCAGGGCATCCCTTTGGGACTTCCCACATTTGGCACCGTGATTGAGTACTAGAACCAAAGCAATCCTGGGCTTAAGGCACCATCTATTGCTGAAACAGAGGCAGTGACCTGGTGGGTGGGGGAGGGGAAGAAAAGATAAACAGGTAAATTACAAAGAGTAAGCAATTGTATCTAATTTAAAAAACAAACAAAAAAGCCAGACAGAGAAGACTGAAAGAAATAACTAACCCTTTAATGCCAAATGTGGGTGAAAATCCACAAAAAAACTACAGAAAGGGTGAATTGTCACCTCCCCAAATGAACAAAGCCAGGAACTAGTGACTGACCCTAACCAGATAATGATATGTGAACTCTCTTACCAAGAATTCACAACAGCAGTTTTAAGGAAAATCAATGACCTCCAAAATAACACAGTAATGCAATTCAAAAATTAATGAGACATTTAACACAGAGATTGATATAATAAAAAAAATCAAAGAGAAATTTTGGAACTGAGAAATGTATTTGCTGAACTGGAAAAACTCACAGGCTCTGAACGGTAGAATGCGTCAAGCGGAAGAAGAGTAAGCTCAAAGATAGGCTATTTGAACATAGAAGAGAAAAAGGAATGAAAAGCAATAAAGATTGACAACTAGATACAGAAATTTACCTCAAAAGACCAGATCTATAGTAGGTGGCTAATGGCTAGGTTAAAAGAAAAGAAAAAGTCAAAATTTAAGAATTATTAGTGTTCAAGAAGGAGTTGAGCAAAAGTAAAGTATGAAAAGCTTATTCAAATAAAAAATAACAGAAAATTTTCCAAAAGTTAAGAAAGAGATAAATATTCAACTGAAGGAGGTTCAGAAAACACAGAACAGATTTGACCCAAATAAGATACTACAAGTGCATAATAATCAAACTCTCAAAGGTTAAGGAAGAAGAAAGGATTCTAAAAGAAGTAAGATAAAAGAAGCAAATAACATATAAATGACCTCCAATTTGTCTGGCAACAGACTTGTCAACAGAAACCATACAGGACAGGAGGGAGTAGCATGACATTTTCAAAGTTCGGGAAGAAAGAAAAAACTCCTATTCAGCAAAGCTATCCTTCAAAGAGATAAAGTCTTTTTTAGATAATGGTTGAGAAATTTACCATCATCAGACTCATCTTACAAGAAAAGGTAGAGAGAGTCCTTCAATCTGAAAAATAAAACACTAACATTCAAAAAAACCTCAAAGATATAAAACCCACTGGTAAAATTAAATACAAAAACAAACCAAGAATGCTCTAATAATATAATTGTGGTGTGCTATCCATTCACAACATTAATATGAAGTCCAAACGAAAGCTCCATCAAAAACACTAATATGTACAGCAACCTGTTAAGAGATAGGCAATATAAAACATGTAAATGGAGACAACATGAAGTCAAAATATTGGAGAGGAGGGGGAGAATTTATAGTGTAGAAGTTTTTTTTTTTTTTCATTTTTTTTCTATTCTTTTCTATGTGATCTAACATGAATTGTCATTTCTTTTAAATAACTTGGTATAAAATATGTTTTGAAAGCCTTATGGTAACCACAATGCAATGTAATAAGTTCGCTAAAAATAAAAAGCAATCAAGTAAAATATAACACCAGAGAAAGTCCCTTAACCACAATGTGAGACAGAAAGCAACAACAACAACAACAACGAAGACAGGAGTTACAAAACAACCAGAAAACAAGGCACAAAATGACAGCACGGAGGCCTTGCTTATCAATACTAACACTGAATGTAAATTAAAATTTAAAAATTTAATTGGACTTAATTTTCCAATTAAAAGACATAGCTGTGTCAATTGATTAAGAAACAAGACTGAACTATTGGCTTCCTACAACAAACCTACTTCATCTATAAAGACATGCAGACTGGTTGTGCATGGTGGAAAAAGATATTTCATGCAAATGGAAACCAAAACAGAACAGACCAAATTAGGACACCGTAAAAAAAAACAAACAGACCGTTAAAACAGAGAAAGAAGGTCACTATATAATGATAACAGGGTCCAATTAGCAAGAGGATATAACAATTATAAATACCTTTGCACCCAACATGAGTGCTCTCAAGTATATGAAGCAAACATCAATAGATTTAAAGGGAGAAATATACTGCAATACAATTTATAAAAAGGGAATTCAACACCCCACAATTAGCACAAACAGAATATTCGAAGAAAAAAATGACTAAGAGATGTTCAGCTACACACTATACACACTAGACCAAATAGGTCTAACTGACCTTTTTTTTTTTTTTTTAGGAGTCATTGTCTCACTTTGTCTCACAGGCTGGAGTGCAGTAGCAAGGTCACAGTTCACTGCTGCCTCAAATTCCTGAGCTGGAGCAATCCTCCTGCTTCAGCCTCCTGAGAAGCTGGGACCACAGGCCCAACTGATTTTTATAAGACATTTCACCCAACTACTAAAGAATATACATTTGTTTCATCAGCACATGGAATATTTTCCAAATCAGATGATATCATAGGCCAAAAAAAAAGGCTCCGCAAATTAAAAAAATACGGAGAGCATATCAAGTATTTCTGACCACAGTGGAATAAAACTGGAAATCAATAACAAGAGGAACCTTAGAAAATACAAAGACACACTGAAAATTAAACAGCATGCTCCTGAATCAACAGTGGTTTAATGGAGAAATTAAGAAGAAAATTAAACATTTTTTGAAATAAAAATGGAAATACAACATATGAAAATCTATGGAATACAACAAAGATAGTACTAAGAGGGAAGTTTATAGCAACAAATGGCTACATCAAAAAAATTAAAAGACCACAAATGAACAACCTAATGATTCACCTCAAGGAACAAGAAGAACAAGAACAAACCCAACCCAAAATTGGTAGAAGGAAAGAAATAAGAAAAATCTGAACATAAATAAATAAAATTGAAACTAAAAAATATGGAAGATCAATGAAGCAAAAAGTTGGCTTTTTGAAAACATAAACCAAACTGACAAAAATTTAGACTTCCAAAGTGACAAAAAGCCTGGGTACAGTGGTTCACATCTGTAATCCCAGGACTTTGCGAGGCTGAGGTGGGTGGATCACTTGAGGTCAGCAGTTGGAGACCGGCCTGGCCAACATGACAAAACCCCATCTCTACCAAAAATGCAAAAATTAGCCAGGTGTGGTGTCACCCAGGCTGGAGTGCAATGTACAGTGTTATAATCGCTGCTCACTGCAACCTCTGCTTTCCGAGTTCAAATGATTCTTGTGCTTTGTACTTTCTAATAGGTTCTAGGAGGCCAAATGTTGATTTGATATATGTCTTTTTTATTAATGAAGGTATTCACAGTAATACTTTTTTTCTCTTTTCTTTTTTCTTTCTTTTTTTTTTTTTTCTTTTTGAGACAGGATCTCTCTCTGTCACCCAGGCTGGAGTAAAGTGGCACATTCATGGCTCACTACACCTCCACCTCCCAAGTATAAGCAGTTCTTGTGGTTCAGCCTCCCAAGTAGCTGTGATCACAGGCATGCACCACTATGTCCGGCTAATATTTGCATTTTTAGTAGAGACAGGTTTCACCATGTTGGCCAGGTTGGTCTACAACTCCTGGCCTCAAGTGATCTGCCCATCTCAGTTTCCCAAGTGCTGGAATTACAGGTATGAGCCACCACGCCTAGCCAACAACTATAATGTTTTTAATGTGCACTAGGTTTACTGCCTGCCTTTATTTTTGGTATGTTGTGTTCTCTTTACTCATCACAATACATAATGTGATGAGTGCATTGTGATGAATAAAGATAATTTGATATGTTGTGTTTTCTCTTTATTTGTTAGAATGTGCATTGTGATGAATAAAAAGAAAACACAATATGACAAATTAACTCTACAATTCCTGCATTACTCTTTTTTTTTTTTTCCAGAGACGGAGTTTCCTCGCCCAGGCTGGAATACAGTGGCACGATCTCGGCAAGCTCCGCCTCCCGGGTTCACGCCATTCTCTTGTCTCAGCCTCCCATGTAGCTGGAACTACACACCTGCCAGCAGGCGTGTAATTTTTTTGTATTTTTAGTAGAGACAGGATTTCATCATATTAGCCAGGATGGTCTCCATTTCCTGACCTCATGATCCACCCGCCTCGGCCTCCCAACGTGCTAGGATTACAGGTGTGAGCCACCGTGCCAGGCCACCACTTTTTTTTTTTTTTTTTTTTTTTTTTTTTTTTTTTTTTTTTTTTTTTATGCTTAGCCAATGCATTATCGTGATGAATAAAGAGAAAACACAACATACCAAAATTAAGAGAATTTGTAAATTCTCATACCAAAATTAAGATTTACAAAATTTAATTTTTGTAATTAAAATTACAAAATTTGTAAATTCTCTTAATTTTGGTAGGTTGTGTTTTCTTCTTCGACGTAATGGTTGCTTAAGACTGTGTTGTTAATGTCCACATACTTGTAAATTTTCCTGTTTTCCTTCTGTTATTGATTTCTAGTTTTATTCTATGTAGCCAGAAAAGACACTTTGTATGATTTCAGTCTTTTCATATTTGTTAAGACCTTTTGTTTTTTTTTTTTTTTTTTTTTGGTCCAACATATGATCCTAGAGAAAGTTAAATAAACACTGAAAAGAATATTGCATTCTGTTATCGCTGGGTTCAGTGTTCTACATGTGTTAGTAAGTCAAAGTGGCTTAAACTTTTCTTCATGTCCTCTGTTTCTTTATTAATTTATGTCTGGTTGCTCTATCTACTGGTGAAAATGGAGTATTGAAATCTCCAAATATTGTGGTAGTACCATCTGTCTCTCCCTTCAATTCTATCAATTTTTACTTCATATATTTGCTGCTCATTTGATATGTACAATATATATTTATAATTGTTATATCTGTTTGCTGTATTGGCAATGTTTTTAATATGTAAGTTTTTTTGTTTGTTTTATAAACTCTACTTAAAGCTGATTTGGTCTGATGTTAATGTTGGCACCTCAGCTCTCTTTTGATTACTGTTTACATGGAATATCTTTTTCCACATTTTTACTTTTGTCTTCATTATATCTTTATATATAAAGTGAGTCTCATGTATACAGTGTACAAATGAATTACCTTGTTTTTTCTTTTCTGTTCGATCTTCCAATCTGTAAGTTTTGACTGGTTAATTTAAGTCATGAACATCTTTATCAGAACATCTAAAAGTTCTAATAAAGAAGGACTTACTTCTGCCATTTAGCTGTTTGTTTCCTATATGGCTTATAAGTTTGCTTTTGTTTTTTAATTCCACGATTTCTGCATTACTGCTTTTTTTTTTTAATACTTAGCCAAATTGCTGTAGCATACCATTTTGATTCTCCTTTCCTTTTCTCTATATATTTTAGATATTTTCTTAATAGTTACCTTAGGGATGGAATTAATATCTTACTTGTATAACAACCTACTTGAAATAATAGTAACTTAGATCCAATGGTATATAAACACTCTATTACTACACATCTCTGTCCTTAGTTTTTAAATTATTATGGTCACATATTACATGTTTTTACATTGTGTGTCCATTAACATAAATTTATGCATTTTTCTTTTAAGTCATGTAGAAAAAGAAGAGGTATTAGAAACTAAATGTATATAAATACTGGCTTAGCTATTTAGTTATTTAGTTACTGTTACCAGTGTTTCTTATTTCTTCTTATGGCATAAAGTTGTTATCTACCACGTTTTCATTTCACAAGGAAAGACTCCTTGTATCATTTCTTGTAGGAAGGAAGTATTGGTAATGAACTATCAAAGCATTTGTTTATCTTTAAAAAGTCTTACTGTATTCTTTATTTTTCAAAGATTGTTTTCCCAGGTATAGAATTTTTGGTTAACAAAATAAATCAATCCAATGCTTCCTAGCCACAATAGTTGCTGATGAGAAATTAGCTATTATCTTATTGAGGACTTCCTACACAGGATGGATCACTTCTGACTTGCCAGTTTGTCTTTGGCTTTTGACAGGTTGATTATAATATGTCCATCTGGATCTTTTTAAGCTTATCCTACTTGGAGTCCACTGGGCTTTTTACATGTGTTATGTTCATGTCTTATGTCAAACTTAGAAATTTCATCCTAAATTTTACTAAATATTTTCTCTTGCCTTTTTTTTCTCTTCTTTAGATTCCCATAATTTCTACTAAAAATTTTTTTATTTGTTTTCTTCTTCTCAGGTGGGGTAATTTCAATTGCTCTATCTTGAACTCTCCTGGCTCTCTTTTTATTTTTTATATTTTGTCTGCTCAAATATGTTATTAAAACCTTATAGGAAGCTTTTTATTTCATTTACTGTACTTTTCAGCTCCACAATTTCTATTGGTTCATTTTTATAATTTCTATATGCCTATGATATTCTCTATTTAGTGATACATCATTCTGCTTGTTTTCTTCAGTTCTTTCTTCATAATTGTCCTTAGCTCTTTGAGCACAGTTAAGGCAGTATTAAGGGCCCTCTTATTATTAATGGGTATACATTTGAAGTTGTGTGCTTTTCTTTAGACAAGTCCAGCCACACACAATAGAAGCCTGGGGATTTGACTTATTGAAATTGTAGGCTGCCAGTCCAGTTGAATACATTGATTAAAAGAGGAAATTTAGGCTTATGCAAGATTGCCATTCTAATTATAAATCATATAATCCAAATTTTATTAGAAGAGATATGAAAGCATGAGGGTTTTCAGGAGACAATGAGAAATTAATTAGAGTCATTGGTTTAATGGGATCAAATAAATTTAGGAAATGAGATAATGAAAACATTAAAAGTGGTAATTAGAAAACTTAGAGAACTGGATACTTGGAGCTGAGATTATATTGGGGCTAAAGTTACTGGTAAAAGCATTCATTTAACTAACACAGCAGAGTGTCTTTTATGTGTGTTCATAGTAAATATTGTATGGTCCCTATTTAGTAGAAAATAAGAAAACTGAAGTTGTAGCTATGTTTCCGCCCCTAGCACAGTAAGCACATAAGATGTGTGCAATAGCCTGAGTAAATGGGAATATCTTTTTTAGATAAAAGAAACTTAAATTAAATGAAAAAATTAACTTTTATAGATACTTATCTACTTAAAATAGATATAATTGAAAGCCTGGGAATATGACACAGAAACAGTAATATGCTGGTAAATAGGCTCCCTAAGGACTTTGGGTGAAAGGGGGGCTCTCGCTTCTAGTATTTTGTATTTCCTGAATGTAATTACTCCCACTATGGCCCATTTCAAGCTATTAACATATTATTACTACTTGCAATGTTAGTAAGGGATATATAAATAGTCTCCTGTGAGCTGGTATGACCCAGCTCCATTATATCAATTCTGCCTTTCCTTAAAAAGTAAAAATAATTGAGTGAATTTGATAAATTTTCCCTTAATGCCTTTTGTCCAGACTCTCAGGCAAATGTTTTCATTATGGCTACATGTAATCTAAATATTAAGATTTAGAAGACTGGTTATAATACAAAAATGCTGCAGTTAAAAACAAGCACACACATTAGATGTGATGATGATCAATTCTTCATCATTCAACATTTTAATTTTATAGATAAAGAAAATGGAGATTTAAAATACAATTACAGACATCTTACTTTAAATAACTGATCAGGGATCAGCATATGGAAGGTAACATAAGAACAAAATTGCAAATTAATTGAGCAGAAAAAATAATTAAATAAGAAGGATTATTTAAATTGGGGGAAAAAAGAGAACATATTTAACATACAGCACAATATCTCCTAGACTGCTTACATATTAAATGCTGTTTTTAATTTTAGTTGTTTATGTTTATATTACCATCCTCAATTTGCATAACAATCTCACATACATTTTCTGTTTTAAGTAGCTATTCACTTTTGTTTCTCTTGAATATTATAAATAGATGTGGAGCTATTAAATATATTCTGCACGGCAAACATGACCCTGATGATACTGAAATCTAATTTGAAAAATAGAGACAACAAAACCATAGGCCAGTCTCACTTATGAATATACATATGGAGGTATAAAAATATTAACATAGAATTCAACACTACATTCAAAGAATACTATAAGCTGTCATTGAAGCATTTAACTACAAAATGTAGGGATAGTTCAGTATAAGTAAATCTATTAATATAATACAATTAAAACAGCAGAGCGCAGGAAAAAGAAGTGTATTGGCTGTGGAACCTCATTGCCTAGATTTGTGTCCTTGCTGTGCTATATTGTCCAAAATTTATTTTTTCCAGACTTGTCATGGCTTAACTTTCGGAGTACATACTCATTTGCCCCTCTGACACTGAGCTGTGTCCTGTTTTGTCAGTGGAATGCAGGTACTGGATATGAGCTGACGCTTTTAGACGTAGATTAGGTTGGTGCTAGCCCTGCTGAGAGAATCATTCATGAGAACAGCATCTCGTTTGAATCAACACCCTTTTTGCCTAGGTCCCAAAATAAGAAACATGTGGAACAGATCTGAACCAAATCCAAAGTTTAGCACTCAGTTTGGCCAGTTTAGGCCAGCCCAAATCAGATGAACTGCTACAGTCAACCTACTAACTAATGGACATGAAATTAATTAGCCTGAAGTAATGTAGTCACTGATAGATTTGAATGGTTCATTATACTGTCCTAGGCATAATAGCTAAATCATACCCTAGCTCTGTGACCTTGGGCAAGTTATTTTACATTATACCTCTGTTTCATCTTCAGTAAAAGGTAAAATAAAAATACCTGTACTTGATAGTATAGTGAGGATTACATGATTTAGTACATATAAGCTACTTAGAGCAGTGTATTATACAGCAAGTATTCAATAAATATTAACATTATTTTTAGAAAGTGCAGTATCACTTCATCTTCTGCTAAAAACATATAACAGTTTAAATATTATTCTAAGTAGAGCAATATTACTTCTTCAAACTGTTTAATATATTTTAAAAGTGAATAGCCATAATGACATTTTGTATGAAATTTTGCAATTTATAAAATATATACTATATACAGGCCATCCATGTATATTTCATTTCATGATATTTCATGAAATTTCATTTTTTTTCATGATATTTCATGAAATTTCATGATATTTCATTATATTTCATTTCATCTACTAAATGAAATATCCATTACTAATATTTCATTTAGTAATTCATTCTCAGAAAATAGTTATCTCCCTAGGTATTATTATAAGCTTTCCTTTAAATTAAACTTAAAAATATATAACCTATGTTTTTCTTCTTTTTATCCTTGTTGTTAGGAATCTCAAAACCAAATATACTGTTCATGTACAATCATCAAAACATCTTAATATGTATTACATCTACTTATCTTCTAATAGTGTTTTTCTTTAAGTACCCTTCATAATATTTTTAAATATGGCTGTTGCATAATTCTTATAGGTATTTCTAAGCTTGATTCTGAATAAATGGCAAATATAAACTATTATATATATAGTATTAGAAATAACTGAATTCTCTTATTTGCTCCATAAATACATGATGCACCCTGGGCCACGTTTAACTTTCCTGGGATTTTTATCCACTTGTGAATTGGTGGTAATAATAATTCCTTTCTGAGACACCTAAATTATTGCAAGGATAAATTGCAATAGTAAGCTATAAATATACTTAAAAAATATGGACTGATCAAATGTAAGAGATTCTTATTTAACTGAAATTGAGATCAACGTTTACGTTACTTAAATGTTCAGATTTCCATTTCCCTACAGACATCTTTATTTCCAAGTTAGTCCCAGACTTCTGCCTCCCAAAGAGGCAGTGGTTTCTTTAGTAATACAGTCAGCAACCAACTTTTAATTACATGTTTTCTCAAGGTGATGGAAGACTTCCCCAAGTCTCCAAACACCACAAAATGAACTGTAGTAATACTCTATAATCAATAGTTCATTTTTAGTAGGGTGAAAAAAAGAACATTTGAAATCCCATAGGTTTCAAGTTGAAGACAGATGTAAAGCCTACATGCAGTTAAAAAAAAAAAAAAAAAAAAAGAGCTAATTTTAATTACATGTCTCATTGATCAGTAAATATAGATTGACACTTAAAAATGTAGAATAATTCTAAAATCGATCTCAGTAAAATATTAATTTGATTAACCTAAGTTTAACCTCACAGAATATTCCTACTTTCATGGCTCTTTAAAATTCCTATGTAGCAGGATTTATAAATTCAAATGTCAATGGGGGCAGACAAATAAATAAATGAGTAAAATAAGCAGGTTAGGAAACCTGGCAAATTGAAGAATATATGCCAGTAAAAAGTGAGTGGCAGGCACTCAGCTCCACTAATTGTTGCTGAGCACACAAATGCAAGTTCAATATTTTCCATCAGTTTTTAAGAAAAGACAAAAGTTGTGATTGTTTTATGCTAACCTTCTTGATCATAAATGTTAAAAACAAATCTAATTATTTCAAAATTACTAAGCAGCCCAAACAAATCACTTATACAGTCCAACAATTTTCATCTTCTGTGCTATATCACAGCAAGATACTAGCTTCTGCCATCTGTTTTCTCTTCTTCTCAATCATCTCCTTCCCTTTAGTAATGTGCACTGGCTAGTTTCCTATTCTGTCCTAACAAAACCTGAAATCTAGCTGCACCATCCAGTAAAGTAGCCCCAGATAGACAATATGCCTATTCTTTTTATTATTATTGTTATACTTTATGTTCTAGGGCATATATCCACAACATGCAGGTTTGTTACAGATGTATACATGTGCCATGTTTGTGTGCTGCACCCATTAACTCGTCATTTACATTAGGTATATCTCCTAATGCTATCCCTCCCCTTTCCCACCACTCCACAACAGGCCCTGGTGTGTGATGTTCCCCTTCCTGTGTCCAAGTGTTCTCATTGTTCAGTTTCCACCTATGAGTGAGAACATGCGGTGTTTGGTTTTCTGTTCTTGCGACAGTTTGCTGAGAATGATGATTTCCAGCTGCATCCATGTCCCTACAAAGGACATAAACTCGTCTGTTTTTATGGCTTCATAGTATTCCATGGTGTATATGTGCCACATTTTCTTAATCCAGTCTGTCATTGATGGACATTTGGGTTGGTCCCCAGTCTTTGCTATTGTGAATAATGCTGCAGTAAACATACATGTGCATGTGTCTTTATAGCAACATGATTTATAATCCTTTGGGTATATACCCAGTAATGGGATGGCTGGGTCAAATGGTATTTCTAGTTCTAGATCCTTGAGGAATCGCCACACTGTCTTCCACAATGGTTGAACTAGTTTACAGTTCCACCAACAGTGTAAAAGTGTTCCTATTTCTCCACATCCTCCCCAGCACCTGTTGTTTCCTGACTTTTTAATGATCACCATTCTAACTGGTGTGAGATGATATCTCATTGTGGTTTTGATTTGCATTTCTCTCATGGCCAGTGATGATGAGCATTTTTTCATGTGCCTGTTGGCTTCATAAATGTCTTCTTTAGAGAAGTGTCTGTTCATATCCTTTGCCCACTTTTTGATGGGGTTGTTTGTTTTTTCTTGTAAATGTGTTTGAGTTCTTTTTAGATTCTGGATATTAGCCCTTTGTCAGATGAGTAGATTGCAAAAATTTTCTCCCATTCTGTAGGTTGCCTGTTCACTTTGATGGTAGTTTCTTTTGCTGTGCAGAAGCTCTTTAGTTTAATTAGATCCCATTTGTCAATTTTGGCTTTTGTTGCCATTGCTTTTGGTGTTTTAGACATGAAGTCCTTGCCCAGGCCTATGTCCTGAATGGTATTGCCTAGGTTTTCTTCTGCGGTTTTCATGGTTTTAGGTCTAACATTTAAGTCTCTAATCCATCTTGAATTAATTTTTGTATAAGCTGTAAGGAAGGAATCCAGTTTCAGCTTTCTACTTATGGCTAGCCAGTTTTCCCAGCATCATTTATTAAATAAGGAATCCTTTCTCCATTTCTTGTTTTTGTCAGGTTTGTCAAAGATCAGATGGTTGTAGATGTGTGGTTATTTCTGAGGGCTCTGTTCTGTTCCATTGGTCTGTATCTCTGTTTTGGTACCAGTACCAAGCTGTTTTGGTTACTGTAGCCTTGTAGTATAGCTTGAAGTCAGGTAGCATAATGCCTCCAGCTTTGTTCTTTTGGCTTAGGATTGTCTTGGCAATGCGGGCTCTTTTTTGATTCCATGTGAACTCTAAAGTAGATTTTTCCAATTCTGTGAAGAAACTCATTGGTAGCTTGATGGGGCTGGCATTGAATCTATAAATTACCTTGGGCAGTATGGCCATTTTCACGATATTGATTCTTCCTATCCATGAGCATGGAATGTTCTTCCATTTGTTTGTGTCCTCTTTTATTTCATTGAGCAGTGGTTTGTAGTTCTCCTTGAAGAGGTCCTTCACATCCCTTATAAGTTGGATTCCTAGGTATTTTATTCTCTTTGAAGCAATTGTGAATGGGAGTTCATTCATGATTTGGCTCTCCGTTTGTCTGTTATTGGTGTATAAGAATGCTTGTGATTTTTGCACACTGATGTTCTCTGAAACCAATGAGACAAATATACAACATACCAGAATCTCTGGGACACATTTGAATTAGTGTGTAGAGGGAAATTTATAGCACTAAATGCCCACAAGAGAAGGCAGGAGAGATCTAAAATTGACATCCTAACATCACAATTAAAAGAACTAGAGAAGCAAGAGCAAACACATTCAAAAGCTAGCAGAAGGCAAGAAATAACTAAGATCAGAGCAGAACTGAAAGGAGACAGAGACACAAAAAAACCTTCAAAAAATCAATGAATCCAGGAGCTGTTTTGTAATTTTTTTTTTTAAGATCAACAAAATTGATAGACCGCTAGCAAGACTAAGAAAGAAGAAAAGAGAGAAGAATCAAATAGACGCAATAAAAAATGATAAAGGGGATATTACCACCGACCCCACAGAAATGCAAACTACTATCAGAGAATACTATAAACACCTTTACACAAGTAAACTAGAAAGCCTAGAAGAAATGTATAAATATGCCCATTCTTAATCATGTATCTTTTCTGAACGCAGACATAAAAATGGGGAATAAGCAGTCCGTTTTACCTTCTGTTAACAACACTGTTTAAATGTTTAATAGAAAGGAGAGATATACATGTCTTGAGGTGGAGGAATACAGAAGTGTAAGGAAAACATTTCATCCACTATCTTATTAAATTCCTAAGCCTGACTTTTTACGTAGAATGAGGAAGAGCTATTTGCCCTCTTTATTCTTTTGTTTAATCCAGTTTGCCAAAAGCTTACCATTGGATTGGGTATTAGGGTAGAGAAATGAATAACTCTTTGATAGAATTTACCATCTAGCAAAGGGAAAGATAAGACACCAATAAATGTATACTTATCAATTAACTTGCAAATCTGAAAATCAACATAGGTAAAATACAGTGTGCTACGAGAATATCTAATGGGGTATTCATCCAAATCAGGGGATTATGGAAGCTGACCTGTAATCTCAGAGCTGCAGAATGCACAAGAGTTAGCATGGCAAAGAGAATAAGATGTCTAAGTATAGCACATAGCATGAATAAATTGTTCACATTTTGATCCAATTGCTCCATCATGATCTCTCTCTCCCTCTCTCTGTCCCCATCCCAATACAGAAATATTTTTTGAAACTTGTAGGGATCAGTTGGGGAAATCATGCTTCTTTAACTCTAAACTAATTCCAGTTGTCATTTGTTTCAAAGAAACAGTATAAGTGTGGATCAATTTATTAGTTAGGAGTTAATTTCATTAGAAAATTATCATTCATAATGGACTAGAGTTTTTCTTTCTTTCAAGACAAAAGAGAATACTATCTTCCAAATAGTTTCAGAACTTTTATAATTATCTCACCCATTCTTCATTCACATCTTAAGCAAGCTGACTTTTATTTTTGTTTTCGTTTTTCTTTTGAGACATAGTCTCACTCTATCGGCCAGGCTGGGGTACAGTGGCCTGATCTCAGCTCACTACAACATCTGCCTCCTGGGTTGCAGTGATTCTCCTGCCTCAGCCTCCAGAGCCACTGGGACTATAGCAACCTGACGTTATCAGGTATTTCAAAGTATATTACATTTGTTTACCCCATATTTCACCAATATTTGGGAATCATTACCATGTGAGTGCCAAAAAACTATGGTGAGTAAATTATGAGGTCAGTTAAGACAGATTCTACTCTATTTTGATATGTTTTAAATTAAAATATTTTAGGTACACATGTCTTTTTCTTAGTTAAGACTAATTTTATTTCATATTTATATGTTTCAAGTAAATACTTTAAAGGTATGTACACATTATTCTTTTTTATAATTTATTGCTTTAGTTACTATTTGACTAGGTGACTATCTGCTAGTCCAGATAGAGTAGAATAAGTATCTTCTACTGTCTGCCACCAGGAAAAATGTTTTCTTTTCATTATTACTGATCAAAATGAGGGTAAAAGAACTGCTTTTGCATATCAACTAATTTAGGGATCTATACTTAAGGCTATGGTTAATTTAAAATAAGTTGCACTATCTAATTCAGTAATCTGGTTTTACATTTTAGTCCACAACCATGTTTTCTAGCTAAAAATCTCTCTCTGCTTTTGAGTTTTGAGATTTGTAAAAGCAGACAATCATGTCTCTTAAATTTCTGTAAGAAGTAGGATGAGGTATAGTATAAACACCTCCTAAGACTGTTGGGCATCAGAACATTGACTCAAGTGGGCCGGGTCACATTTTTCTGAACTCTCCAAGACAGAGATTCCAGAAGTGAAATCTCTGCCAAGCACTATGCTCTTAAGGTGGAGAATGACTGGAAAAGGGGTTTAATATGTGCCTTTTGTCTGAATTAGAGGGATATTCTTAGTTTATTCAAAATTAAATTTAAATATTATCTTAATAAACTACGGATTTGAGTCCCTTTCAAATGTGAAAGAAAAATTTTAAAGTGAATGTGATTTGGAGAAGCAAAATATAAAACTCAGAGAATTAGCACAAGGTCATATTAGCACAGGTATATCTAAAGGCAGAAATAATGAGTTTCTGTTATATAGTTTTAATGATATTTGTATTGCTCAATAATGGATTTGGCCTTTATAATTAAAAATAAAAAATAAAGTTCATTGGGATTTAGCTCTGCCTCGGAATTAATATAGCTTAATTTCTTTCTACAATATTATTTTTTTCATAGAGCTAATATTTGATGTTCCCTAGGTTTGATTCCATTTTCTTATCCTGTGGCCTTTTCCTAATATGAAGAAACTTTTTTTAGGTTTATGACACATACTGTAAGTTAAAAAGTGGTTCACCAAAGAAATGATTGTGTTTTATAAAAATTCGTTATTGCCAAGGTTTGATTCATCTTAAATATGCCCTTGGAAATTATCATTTCTCTCAAGCTTAGGCTACTGGGAATGTATTAAAAAATAGCCTACAACAGAATTCTGTTCCTATGCAATAACCAGTTAATGCTATTTTAGCTAATATTTTAAAAGTGTTATAAAATATACATGAGGCATATCTATATATTGGCTTCCTGCTCAGAGTGACCAAAATGCCCTATCATATGAAATGTTGTCATTTCCTTAAGTATGCTTATGCATTTATTTTCTTATGTTATCTCCCATTGGTGCCATGGTATAGAAAAGGTATATATGCCCAGTTCAATTCTTATACTATCCTAAGGACACATCTACCCAAATACCCATTTTCAGGTTCAAAGAATAAAATAAATAATACACTGAAATAAATTCTGAAAGATTCACAAAATCAAAGACTGTTGTAATACATGGGTGTATTTCCCTGAGGAGTCAGATTTGACAAGTTAGGAGAAAGAAATACCAAAAGAAGGAACAACAGGTACAAAGACAGAGCAATAATTACAATGGCTAAAATTGATTGAGCTCCTATTTACCACAGATACTGTAACAAGCCATTCCCAACCATACTAAGCTATTATTTACTTTATACATTATTTAATACATTTAGGTTAAATTTACAAATGTTTCTTTAGGTTTGAACATACCTAAACATTCAATCATAGAAATAGGTGCATTTCAGCAATATAAAAATTACATTCATTATGTTTCTGATATTTTTCTTTCACTAAGTCACAGCTTCTTTGTGGTTATTTCTCTTCGAAGACAAAGTATTTTTTATTAGTAAATGTCTTACTGCACTGTTAAAACTTCAAAACTGCTGAGCTATTTTGAATGAACAAGACATAGTGTAATCTTTTATCCACACACTAGACAAAGGACTTGGATCATATTACAGAACTATCTGATGTCAAGCAGATTTCAAACAGCTCAAATGACTATAATAATATTATGCAACCTAATTATGTTATACAAAGAAAATGATGAAGCAATAACTCCTACTCTTGTAAGTATGGGCTTTATGATATAAACTATTTTTTTTACTAGAAAAGCAATTATGAAACTTTATCAACCATTTAACTTCTTACTTTTGGGACCGGTTTTATAATAAAATATTATAAAGCTATTTATATTAACAATTGACAGATCATCAGAAATCTACCAACTGGAAATACCTATTATTAATTTCTATATGCAGAAGTTTATACCAGTGATTCTTATACCTTTATACTTTTCTTCAATTTAGAATCACCTGGAAAGAATTTATATATTGTCATTTCTAAAACATGCCCCCACCTCCTCCATGTCCAGTTTAGAGAGAATCTCCGGGGATGGTGCCCAAGCAAAGATCTTTGTAACATCTCCCCAGGTGAGTCTAAAGTCTAGGAACCATTGGTCTACCAAAAACAAACTACTATTTGAAGAAGAAATAAACTACTATGATGCAATAATGCTGGTCTCTCTTGTAAAGTAGTTTCTCCAAATAGAAATTGAACCATTTCTTCAAAAAGAGCCAATAATTACTCTCTAAAGTATTAGACAGAAACAGGTATTTTTCTAGTCTTTGCTTTAATTCTTCTTTTAACAGCCACTTTATATAAGAAGAGTTATCAGTTAAAAAGAAGGAAAAGGAAAAGAAAATAGAAAGTAAGGTTTCAAAAATAGGTGATTATTTCATCTAAACATTATGTAAATGAGATCACAAATAAAACTCTTTAGGCTAACACAATGAAGACCTTTCATTGAGTTAGATATAAGGGACTAAGCCTTGTTGGTGTATTTTGAGAGATTAAAAACAGTCTTCCCTTTCCCTAGTATTCACTTATCACCCTGAAATAATCAACTTTAGAATCAGTAGTAGATTAGATAACATAAACAAGAATATTCAGTCTAAAAGTATTATTGTATAAGAATAAAATTATGAGAATAATAAGTAGAAATAATTTTAAAAGGTGATAGGTGAACTTCTCATATGATAGAATGGATGAGAGATTCCTAGGATAGCAATCAGAAAATGAGATCTGCCAAGCACAGTGGCTCATTCCTGTAATCTCCACACTTTGGGAGGCTGAGGCCAGAAGATCACTTGAGGCCAGAAGTTCGAGACCAGACTGGGCAACATAGCAGATCCCATTTCCACCAAAAAATGAAAATGAGACTTGCTAGCTTTTTGCTTTGGCAAATTACAAATTATTTGACCTAATTTCATTATTTTTTTTCTTCTTTGTAGTGATTTATTAAAGCTCAAGAAATTTGAAGATTCTAAAACACTGAAGAAAATCAGGTATAATTATTATCCAATTATATAATCATGCCATTGGAATCTCTACCAAGGCCTTGAGTAATTTGAGGAAAATCTGACAAGATTCAGCAAAGAGAAAGCAAATGATATAAGAGTAAATCTGATGAATGCTATATTCACTGCTATATTCTCAATGTATAACAGAGACTAGTACATAACAAGAGCTTAATATGCATGAGGTTCCAGAGAAATTGGCATCCTCATACATTACTGCTAAGATTGTAAAATGATGCATTGACTTTGGAAAGCAATTTGGCATTTCCTCAAAATGTTAAATATAAAGATACCATATGATTCAGAAATTCCACTCCTAGAAATATACCCAAAATAAATGAAAACATATGTCCACATAAAAACTTACACACTCATGTTCATATCAGCATTATGTATAAAAGTCAGAAAGTGGAATAACCCAAATGTTCATCAGCTGTTGAATGGATAAATAAAATGTTCATACAATGGAATCTACACAATGAAATATTTGACAATCAAAATAAATGGAATATTGCTACATACTTCAACATGAATGAACCTTGAAAACATTATGCCAAGTAAAAAAGTCAGTCATAAATGTCCCTAATAGACAAAATAATAGATACAAGAATTAGATTCATAATTTCCTGAGACTGGATCAGGGAGGAATGACTGTATCATTACTATTAATGCTTTTGAAAATTATGTAAATGGTGTAAAATTTGTGATGATGATTGTTTAACTCTGTAAATACATTAAGAACTATTGAATTGTACACTGTAATTTAGTTGTATGGTACATGAAGTATGTTTCAAATCTGTCCTTTAAAAAGCTGTAATATGTGTTGTTAGACTGAATGGCTTTTACATGGAAGCAGAAAGATGAGGATTTGGCCCTAAAAGACAAGTAAAAACAAGAGAGTTCCCAGATCATATCACCTGTGTGTCCAGAACTTGTGATGAATGAGGGACAAATTGTTGCTCAAAATGACACCAAAAGTAATTAAGAATCAACAGAGTAATTATTGTGAAACTCATTAAGGAAAGAAAAAAACTTATCTATTTTTAAAGTTTTAGAAGTTTTTAAAAGCTATTATATATCCAAATACTTACAATTTTTATTTAAAATAACAGTTTTTAAAAACTTTAAAAACTTCAAAAAAATAGGTAATGTAAGTTTTTCTCCTTAATTACACATATGTTTATTGTGGCACTATTCACAATAGCAAAGACTTGGAACCCAAATGTCTGTCAATGATAGACTGAATAAAGAAAATGTGGCACACATACGCCATGGAATACTATGCAGCCATAGAAAAGGATGAGTTCATGTCCTTTGCAGGGACATAGATGAAGCTGGACACCATCATTCTCAGCAAACTAACACAAAAACAGAAAACCAGACACCACATGTTCTCACTCATAAGTAGGAGTTGAACAATAAGAACACATGGACACAGGGAGGGGAACATCACATACCATGGCCTGTCGGGGGTGGGGGGCTAGGGGAGGGATAGCATTAGGAGAAATTCCTAATGTAGGTGACCGGTTGATGGGTTGATGGGTGCAGCAAACCTCCGTGGCACATATATATCTATGTAACAAAACTGTATGTTCTGCACATGTACCCCAGAACTTAAAGTATGACAATAATAAAAAAGAGAGACAAATTATGACATTTTACTGGAAAAAAATTATTTGTCTAATATCTGGCCTTATGTATAAAATACAATTCCTTCTCTCAGAATAAATATGCTGGAAGAGAACTGCTTCTATTTTCCTTTGAATTCTACTCCAATATGATTTCTTACATGCACAGAGGTGAATGGGTTATTTGTTTTGTTTTGTTTTTTGTTTTAGGAAAATATTTTATCTTAAAGAAAGTAGAGATACTTCTAAACTATTTTGCACTTGTATATGCATTTATAAGAGCCAGAACAGTAGACTCTGATTTGACTAAAAATCCCCAAACAGCACCTGAATTTCCCTTGTGACTTAAATTCCTAAATCAAATTATTTTATCCCTCCACATTATGTTTCTCCATTTGCGAAATGATCTTCATATAGGGAGGGGTGTGGTATGAACAAAATTACCCAATATGTGAAAGTGAAATCAGAATTTCAGAAAAAGAAATAAAAGAAATATTTTACTTAGCCATATCTACTTTGACTATTATTGAATATAGATATGAGACTATGTTAAGGAGATTCTTCTCTTTCATGTAAAGTTCTGACAAAATATCAATACCATATGTAGCACATGGAGTACAGGTCTTGATGTTGGCTTCCTTTGGATATGCTATTAGACTCCTTCTCATACACTTCTTCCTTACCATCCTGTCAATCAGAGCCCTATGGCTTCCTCATTGAATTCAGCTTCTTTTTATCCTTATTGCTACGTATTTAATACATTGATCATCGTCTCTCTTAAACTCAAGCAATATCCTCTAGGTTTTTTTCTTGTTCTGATTTATTCTCAATAAGTTAGGATAAAGTTATTAAAATGAAATACTCATTCTATTCGTTAAGGTAGAATTGCTATATAACTAATGTAACCCTTTTCTAACTCCCCATAGCACAATCATAACAGAAGTTTATTTCTTGCTCACAATGGCCATGAGCAAGGGCATGAGTCAGCATGGCATCGCTACTTTATGTTGTCATTCAGGACCCAGCTCATAGAGTCTTCTCCATCTTGTACAAGTGACCACCAATGGTAATCTCATATCACCATTTGATCCAGTTGTTGGGGGAAAGGGCATAGGGAGTATGGTGTTGAATGTCTTTGTATCAGGCCAAGACGTGTTGCTGATCACTTACAGTCACATTCCTCTGGCCAAAAATAAGTCCCTTGAGTTCATGTAAATGAAAACGAACATAGAGAATTCAGGAAAAACAAAAATGTAGGTTTTGATGATTGCTGAGAAATTTCTGTCACTTTCCAAATATTATTTCCCTATATTGAAGCTGTTATAAATTGTAACGAGGTCAAATAGATGTGCACAGTGAGAGAGGTGGATAAAGAAGGCAGAAGTGTGAGGTCACTTTTAAAAAAACTGGCTTTTCTGAAAGTGGTAGCCTTACTGGTAGAGGTTGTGCTGATAGGTCATGTAGATTGGAATGTCCATCAGGGTATATCTGTGCTGGTGGGAGAAGCACTCTTACACTAGATTCTGAGAGGCAAAGGGAGTACAGCTACTAAGAGGTATTATTTTTAAGAAACAGTCCTTCACTATATCAACAGAAATGGTGTGAGAATTGTAAAGAAAAACCTTACAAAGTTCTAACATACCACATCTACAAGGAATTTTAAAAAAATAAAAAAAGGAAAAAAAAAATCTCATTAAAAAGTGGGCAAAGGACATGAACAGACATTTCACAAAAGAAGGCACACATGCAGCCAAAAAGCATACGCAAAAAAAAAAGCTCAATATCATTGATCACTAGAGAAAGGCAAATCAAAACCACAGTGAGACACCACCTCACACAAGTCAGAATGGATATTAATAAAAACTCAAAAAATAGCACATGTTGGTGAAGTTGTGGAGAAAAGAGAACACCTATACACTGTTGGTGGGAGTGTAAATTAGTTCAACCATTGTGGAAAGCAATATGGCGATTCCTCTAAGAGCTAAAAGCAGAACTACCATTTGACCCAGCAATCCCATTACTGGGTATATACCCAGAGGAATATAAATCATTCTACCATAAAGACACATGCATGTGAATGTTCCTTATGGTACTATTCACAATTGCAAAGACATGGAATCCACCTAAATGTCCATCAGTGACAGACTGGATAAAGAAAATGTTGTGCACATACACCAAGGAATACTATGCAGCCACCAATAGAATGAGATCATGTCTTTTGCAGAAACATGAATGGAGCTGGAGGCTATTATCCGTAGCAAACTAATTCAGGAACAGAAAATCAAATACTGCATATTCTCACTCGTAAGTAGGAGGCAAATGATGAGAACTGCTGAACAGAAAGAAGGAAACAACAAACACTGGGGTCTCCTTGAAGGGAGAGGGCAGGTGGAGGGAGAGGAGCAGCAAAAATAACAATTGAGTACTAGACTTAATCCCCGCATGATGAAATAATCTGTACAACAAACCCCCCGACATGTGTTTACCTATGTAACAAACATTCATATGTACCCCAAACCTACAAAAGTTAAAAAATAAATAAAAACATAAGGAGCTACCTGGGCCTCTCTCACTTTTCCAAGGATTCTTCTTGCTAATAAACAGTCCAAGAAAATTCAACACAATTTAATATGTTTTTTTAAAAAAGAATAAACATGACGTCCATAAAAAGATCCTGTGTGTAATTAACTGTAAAACTTAACAAAAAAAGAAAAATGTAAATAAAATTTGTTTTTATTTTTCAAATGTTTTCATTTTTTGACAAAACTGAAAACAAAAATTTTATTAGAAATTAGATAACATTATTTCTAACATTTCAGACAAACACAAATTTCTCAGCAATCATCAAAACCTACATTTTTGTTTTTCCTGAATTCTCTATGTTCATTTTCATTTACATGAACTCAAGTGACTTATTTATGGCCAGAGGTTGTGAGTGTAAGTGATCAGCAATATTCCTAGGCCTGACACAAAGAAACATTAGAATTTAGGTAAAACTGTTTTTACAAAAAGAGAAAATGTTTAAGCATATTTAAAAGTAAAATGATACATATTAACAAAGTTAATCCTGTTGACTAAATTTAGGAGAACAAGACACAAAATAATTCGTTGTTTTCCCTCTTACCCATATGAGAGCTATTATAATTTTTTTAAAAAGCAAATATTGAATGTAGTTTGTAAAAGTATACAAATTAAAGGTAATCACTATAATAAAACCACAAACAATTCTGCATATAAAACTATAATTGTTAAACATATCAAAAATATTTTGTATCATTTATAATAACAGATACACAGATTTAAACTGGCTTTAGATACTTTTCACGGACTGTCAGACAAGCCAAAACTTAAAATTCACTGCATGCTCCATTATGGAGGAGATTGGAAAATAGGCCCTTCTCTGCATTGTTTCTGGGAGTGCAAAAATGCCATGACTTACTTGTAGGGAGGATAATCTATTATTTAATATTTAGGATTTCAAATAAACTTACTTTTGATCCATCGATTCAATTTCTGTGACGCTGTCCTAAGGGTCTACTTTTGTCTACAAAATGTTGTGTTCTCAATGGTACTGATGGCCATAGTTATCATAATAGAAGATTAGGAAACAAACCAAGTGCTCATGTAAAAGAGACTAGTTAAATAAATGACATACACGCAGATGAAAAACAGAAGAGGGAAGCTCTCTTCTACATATATAAAAATATATCCAGGAAATATTGTCAATTTTTTAAAAAGAAGAAAAGAAAAAGAACTACTGATATGGATTAAAAAAGGTGTGTCTATGTATGTCGCAGATTTTTTTGTTGGGTTATTTTTAACAAACCCATAAATAATTGTGAAGAATATAAGACAATGACATTCAGAGAATAAAGACTTTAAAGCAATATCTTAAGAAATTTGTTTTTTTCTGAAAAGAAAGTTTCCAATGTATGCAATTATGTGGTTAAATATAATTCTGTAGAAAACTTGCAAAGGAGATAGTTTTCCATTAAAAGTTATAAAAATGTATTTTATACATATATACATGTATATATCCATCTAATAAGAGAAACACAGTTAAGCAGCTGTTGAAGCCTAAAATCCTTGAGAAAATTTTATCTTCAAGTTTGACTTTAAGGCAGAACGATTGATGTAATTCCTAACGCTGCAGTTATGAGACACAATTATTGTACAGGACTCCAATTTCAGTTCCTGTTGAGTAGCATACGCTATATGGTAGAGTGATCCATAATAGAAAACTTTAAACTGGTTCCTTCTTCAGAGAAATTTTCAGATTTTTTGATTAAATGAAAAGACAACATTCTTAATTGCCCGTTAAGAAAAAAAAAAAACCCATGTGCATGAATTGATATATATTTATAGTTTAACTAGAAAATATATATTAAAATAAATATACGGGAAAATATCATGAATACTAAAGAGTAGATTAGTAATAAAATAAACAGCTGAATAGGAAGCCATGCAAATAAGAAGTGGAATTTTCTCAGTGCTTTGGATGGTTCCTGTGGAATACCTCAGTCCTGATTACATCGTCTCCCTGAAATGGATGTTATTATTTTTGTGTGTACAAGCATTATATACATTGAATGTTTCTGTGCATATTGTTCTGTATTTTTTCTCATTATTGTATTTTCATATGCCTACATCTTGATGTGTTAGCTAGAATTGATTCAATTTTAATACTGAATAGTGTTCCATTACATAAACATTCCTCAGCTTTTTAACTCTATTATATTAAATGTATATTTTCCATATTTGTGCTGTTATGAATAATACAGGAAATGTTATATATACTTAGAAATGGAATGGCAATTCCTAGGTTATGTTTTATCTTCACAAATAATTATTTTAATGTCTATTATTCCTTATTTTAATTCAGCTTCTCCAGCCTTCTTTGTTCAGTTTTTACCTTATAAAGTTTATTTTATAGGCAGTAAATAGATCATTCAATTATAATGGCAACCAGAAACTGACATTATACATTGCCAATAGCCATAACCTAAAATAAAACCACAGGTAGAAGAAAAATAATTCTAGATCTAGTGAATAGAAGAAGGAAAGAAGAGCTTGGAAAAGAACAAATAGAAATTAATATTTACTATAAAAAGAGTACCATATTGACTTATGAGGTTAAAATATAGATAGAACTTAAAACCCTGGAAACGAGAATGCAAAAAGCAGAAAATGTAAATGGAGTTAATATTTTCCAAGCCCCTTTTGTTATCAGAGGAGTGTGAAGATAAAGAATTTGTATCGACCTTCATATGACAATGATACATATCCAAACTTCTAGGGTGGCACTTCATAGTACAGGTTGAGCATCTCTAATCAAAAAATCAAAAATCCAAAATGTACCAAAATATAAAACTTTTTGAGAGCTGACATGATACTGCAAGTGGAAAATTCCAGACCCAACCTGAACACTGTTCCATGTGATGGGTTGCAATTAAAATGCAGGTGCACAACACACAGTTTATTCAGCATCCCGAAAGAGCTAAAAAACAACCAACCAATCATCCCTGCCTATTCAGCTGCAATCAATCTTTTTTGCACATACACAGATTACCCCACACAATCACACACAGAAAAGGGTGATAAAGTGACATACATGCAGGCCAGATGCGCCAACAGTAGGTTCCCCACGACACCGCACATGGAGCCCATATCTACATACATTACTCACTGTGGTTTTTTTGCTTACTCTCTGCTCTGTGGTGTAAGAATATTGTTGAACATATCAAAAAGGCCTATGAATACCGCTGTGGGTAACAATGATAAGAAAAAAAAGCATTTATGTTTATCTATAGCACAAAAATGTTAACCTGTTGAAGGAACTGGACAGTGGTGTAAATGCGAAACGTCTAACAGAAGACAATGGTATAGGAATCACCACCATGTATAACCTGAAGAAACAGAAGGATAAACTGTTGAAGTTCAATGCTGAAAAATATGAACATAAGTTGAAAAATAGAAAAACACTACATAATGCTAAAACGTAGGTTCTCAATTGTGCACTGAAAGAGTGGATCTGCTAGTGCTGCTGTGCACACATGCCATTGGTGGTATTCTAATCATGAAAGGTCTACTGAAGTGAACTGAAAATTGAGAACAACTGTGAATGGTCAACAAGCTAGTTGTAGAAATGTAAGAGAAGATGATGCTTTAAGTTTTTAAAGATTTGTGGTGACAAAGCATATGCTCATCATGAAGCAGTGAAGAAATTCATTGACTATTTTGTCAAGATTATTGCTGATGAAAATTTGAGGCCAGAACAAATCTATAATGCTGATGCAATATCACTCTTTTTGCATTATTGAGCCAGGAAGACACCGGCTACAGCTGATGAGACAGCCCCTGGAGGAATTAAGAATGCCAAGGACAGAATAACTCTTTTGGGATGCACTAATGCAGCAGGCATGCATAAATACAAACTTGCTGTTATAGGCATAAGCTCGTGTCCTTGCTCTTTCCAAGGAGTGAATTTCTTACCAATCCATTGCTAGGCTAACAGAAATGCACGAGTCACCAGGGCTATGTTTTCTAATTGATTTCACAAACATTTTGTGCCAGTGGCTCATTCTCACTACGGGGGAGCTAGAATGAATAATAACTGCAAGATTCCATTATTCCTTGACAGTTGTTCTGCTAATCTTCCAGCTTAAATTCTCATAAAAAAGAATATGCCATTTTCTTCCCCCAAATGTGACTTCATTAATTCAGCCACGTAATCAGGGTATGTTTAGATAAATGTAGAGTAAATATAAAATCACCTTCTTGAAGAGCATTGAACAGAAGTGAAGGGAAGTGAAGATGTGTGAGGTTTTCAATAGGAGTTTAGCATGAAGAATGTCACATATGCTCTTGCCAATACTTGAAACACACACACAACCTCTGGCCCGTGACTATGTTCAGTGACGATAATGTACAAGGTGGTGTATTTGAAGGTTTCTGCATGCCAAGTGAGAAAAGACGATGTCTGACCTTCTTATGTATGCAAAAATATACCCTCAGAGTCTTTCAGTAGGCTGAAAGAAGTGGATATCCAAGAAGTTACTAACATCAATAATGAGGCTCCAAGTTGTTCATTCAGTGACTGATGGTGAAATAACTGAAATGGTTCTCAAATCAGATGATTGTGATAATAGTGATGATGCAGATGATGTGGCTAACACTGCAGAAAAAGCACCTAGAGAAACATGGTGAAAATGTGTGATGGACTTACTGAAGGACCTAGAGCAGCATGTATTCCTAACAGAATAAGACATCTTGTCAATGTATAAGATGAAAGAGAGACTTTTAAGACAAAAAGCATTGTTAATGAAAGAAATGACTCTAGATGAAACATTTTAAAACGCCGTTCACCAGAATGCTCCCTTATTCCTAAACAACTCACTTCTTGGTCCTTCAACTACTTCTGATGTTTCTTCTAACCTAAAAATTCAAATACAGTGTACAGTAACCTTTTAATTGGAACAAAACATCATAGATAGAGGCAAATCCTGCTGTTGTTGTTTGTTGTTGCTGTCATTTAAATAGCTGATGCAGGTATTCTGGTGATGCCACTGTGCTGTTTAGTTACCCTGTACACACTATATTTCGTTGTTTTAATGGCATGCCACTTTTTTTTTTTTTTTTTTTTTTTACTGTTTAGTACTCGTGGAAATAAGTGTCAGAAAACAATCAGTAGCATATAAACTCAAAGTCACGAATGATGCTGATGCCAAAAATTCAGACTGTACACATAGGCGGCTAAAATAGTGACATCTTTGCTTTCTGAGGGTTCAATGTACAAAAACATTACAATTTTGTATGACATTATTAAATATATGATATTAACCTCATGTTTTCACATCAATTTATATCACTATTATCATATTATAAAAATATCATATAAAATTACCTTCAGGTTTTGTGTATAAGGTTTATATGAAGCATAAATAAATTCTGTGTGTAGATTTGAGTACCATCCCCAAGATACATTATTATGTATATGCAAATATCCCAAAATGCAAAATAATTCAAAATTCAAAATACTTCTGATCCCAAGCATTTTTGATAGTTTACTCACCCTGTACATAACATAATGGCTATGGTTTGTGTGCTTCAAAAGTTCATGTGTTGGGAACTTGTTGCCATTGTGGTGATATTAAGAGGTGGAGCTTTTGAGCAGTAATTGGGTCATGAGGACTCTGCCCTTATGAATGGGTTAATGCTGTTACTGTAAGAGTGGGTTAGTTATTGAGGGACTGGCTATGCTATTAAACTGAGCTCTCTCTCGCATGCACTCTCTTGCCTTTCCCTTTTCTGCCTTTCTGCATGAGATGGCCCTCCCTGGATGTCAGCACCATACACTTGGACTTCCCAGCATTCAGAACCATGAGCAAAAGTAACTTATTTTCTTTATAAATTACCCACTCTGTGATCTCCTGTGATACCAGTAGGAAAATGAACAAAGACAAAAATACCCTGTGATCATCTAGATTTTCTATATTTGCACTGTTCTATACGGTAGCCTCACCACAATGAGCCCTTGAAATGTTGCTTTTGAAATTTTAGTATCATTCAGTCTTATCACATTTAAATGTAATCAGATATATGCAGGTCCCAGCTACAATATAGGACAGCAAAACTCTAGCGTAATAGTTTAAACAGAGAAAGTTGTTTTCTTTCAAAAGAAAGTCTCGCTCTTTCACCCAGGCTGGAGTGCAGTGGCACGATCTCAGCTCACTGCAGCCTTCACCTTCTGGGTTCAAGCAATTCTGTCTCAGCCTCCCACGTAGCTGGGACTAAAGGCACCCACCACCATGCCTTGCTAGTTTTTGTATTTTTAGTAGAGAGGGGGTTTCATCATATTGGTCAGGCTGGTCTCGAACTCCTGACCTCAGGTGATCCACCTGCCTCGGTCTCCCAAAGTGCTGGGATTACAAGTGTGAGCCACCGTGCCCAGCTGAAACAGAGAAAGTTAAATAAATAACTAGTTAATAGAGAAAAATATGGTCTAACACAAATATTTGATTAACTTAAAAATGTAAGAAAGTAAGGAAGAGAATATAAAATAGAAAGTCAAATTGAAAATAAATAACACAAATAAACACAAATAGATCAGTAATTACTTCAAAGATAAATGAAATAATACTGCAGATTAAAAATTATAATTCTCAACATGTGTGAGAAAATAAGATGCAAATATATAACTATGTTTTGGTTATAAACAGACACTAGGAAGTTAGAGAGGTAGGTAGATAGATAGATAGATAGACAACAACCAGAAAAATAATGAAAAAATACGCCTTGAAAGTACTATCCAAAATTAAGTTGATTTTTCTATCCCAATATCAATCAATCAAACAAAAAAATTTAAAGCAAGGCATATTTCTAGAGTTGAAGTGGAACCTAGGAGAATTTCAGGAACATATGGGATTGCTTTACTTTGTATGATCAATGACATAGTTTAAACATATACAAAGCAAATCTATCTCTCTATATGTGCATGTATATGTATTAAAACCCTAAAATAATAGACAAATCCACAATCACAGTTAGATAATTTAACATCCTATTTCTTGATGATCGTCTGCCTTACCACCTGACTGAGGTGGTGTTTGTAAGTTCTCCTCACATTAAATTTACTTTTTTTTTCACTGTCCATATAGTATTCCCATCATTTCAGGTTTCATATAATTTATTTGTTTTTCTTTTTAGCATTTTCTTATTTTCAAGCACTATAAGACATTCCAGGTTCATTATGTAAATTTTAAGCCTCAGTCTGGAATCAGCCAATTTTCCAGGGAGCCCTGGGTGCTTTTACTGGAGAATGACATTAGAAGCCATTATCTGCATGCTAAATGTGTCTTATATTTTTCTGTTCTTATATTTACAATTTTTTTCTTATTTTTAAATTTTGAGATGGAGTTTCACTCTTGTTGCCCAGGCTGGAGTGCAATGGCAGGTTCTTGGTTCACTGCAACCTCACCTCCAGGGTTCAAGTGATTCTCCTGTCTCAGCCTCCCAAGTAGCTGGGATTAGAGGCATGCACCCCCACACCTGGCTAATTTTTGTATTTTTAGTAGAGATGGGGTTTCACCATGTTGGCCAGGCTGGTCTTGAACTCCTGACCTCAGGTGATCCACCCACCTTGGCCTTCCAAAGTTCTGGAATTACAGGCGTGAACCACCACACCCGGCCACAAGCTTCTTTTTTATTTTTTAAAGACTATGAAGTAGAAATATAGTAACCTTAAACTCTGAATCCGATCACTTCAACAACTGATTTATGTGTGAGTTTATTTTTGTTCACTCTTGTTCTCTTCTATGCCAGGGTACACTTTTGATTTCTGAAAGTTGATCATTAACTTGGAAACTTTATTGAAAATGAATTTTTTCTTCTAGGAAAATTGTGTTGGTTTCTGCCAGTTGCCTGCAGGCTCCACCACCGTGGCATGGCTTTCAATTAAACTCTCCTGTTGAGGTTTCTATGTCAATAGAAGTTTGAATTTTCATTGCAAAAGCATGAGATGACTGTGGTTATGAATTCTCAGTGAGAAACATAACTTTTCCTCCTCCTCCAATGCCAATCTGAGACAGGAAAATCTCTTGGCATTGCATTCTTTGCAGCAGGATTCCTTTCTGTATTACCTCTTACATTGCAGCGGTACCCTTTAAATTTTCTATAACATTCTCCATATTGATTGTATCTAAGGTTTTGTCTCTTATCCACAAACCCTAAATTTGGGGCATACATTCTTTGACCCAAGATTTGGCAGAAATTTTCGTAGTAAAGTCATCTTTGGCAGTAGGTATCTCACAACATGTCTATTTTTGCCTTTTCTTTGATTCTGGATTTCATGCCATTTCAGGGATGCATTTTTACTACTATCTTAATTACCCAGAATATTAGCTGTTTTGGCCTGAAGGGATTTTCAATTTCCCTACAACACCATGCTGTCAAAAAATATAGGGCAATATGTTCTCTGACATTTTAGCCAATGTAACAACTGTTTGTTCTTGGCAAGAATGAAAATGTTTTTGGTTACATTAAGGTGCACAAATTAATTGTGAAATTCTTTCATTTTATGATTCTACATTATCACTATTAAAAGAAAAAATACTGATTTTGGAAAGAATATAAAATTTAAGTCATACGTGTCTCATTTTCTATTAAGTATATTGTGACAATAAGGAGAGTAACTTTAATATGATATCAGATAACCTGTTTCTCAAGACTCGTATAATGTGTAATAACTACAGTGTATGTTTCTCCCACAAAAGGAAGACAGAAATACAAAGTACGTTGGGAGATAATCTCTGAGGTATCATAATCTAGAGAAGGAACCAGTTTACTTAGCAAGAAATTTGAGATTTTAAAAAAATCTTTGTTTTCAGTTTGTGGTTGTTCGAGACTTTCCACAGACTTGGAGAATAAACTTTAATTCCTCAATGATTCCAGTTTTTCATATGATGGAAAGACAAACATACACTATACTAAGATATTGTGTCTAACTCCTCTTCTCCAATAGAGAAGAGTATGTGTAACACTTTTCTGTTCTCCTCTGCTAGAATAAGTGGGTAATTTTTGTCTGCTAAATTGGGGTGCTTAAAGCTTTTGCCTTAAAGCTGACTCTACTATACGGTCTAACCACTATTTTTAGTAGAAAAACATTTAAAATACATTTTACTCGTTATTTTTGAATAATGGAAATCAAACTGTAAAAAGAGTCTTGAAAAAAATGTGCAATACTTTTCTAAAGCGTGATTTACCACCAAGAAAGCCACAAATTATGGAGGGCATAAAACCAAGCAGTTACCATTTCTTGTGAAACTAATTAGTAATCGTAGTACATATGTCTGATTGCATATATCTCAATGCTCAGAAACTTGTATTCACAGAATATCTTAATACAAATTCATTATGAAGTTTCTAATATTTTATTTTGCAAACTTTTTTTCTATAAATTTTATTAAATGTTATTTCCATACTTAATTTGAATCACAGAATCAACAAGTTTTGGAAGGTGAAGTGGCTGTTGAAGGAAAATCATACATAAAATAGGCTTGTACAGCAGGGAGACATTTTTTAAACTCTCCAGTTTTACTGCCATGGATATGTTTAGTTACCCTGCCTAGTCTCGGTTTTCTCACAATGCAATGACATGGAACTAATGTCCGCTTAACATCCAGCATGACACCTTGCACTTAGGAAGTGTTACATCAAAGTCCCTATTATGGAAAGTATATAGAACATGCGGTTGAGTAGTACAGGACTTACATACTAGCTATTTAGTCTTGTTCTGATGACTTTAGTTTTCTCAACAACAAATGGGGACAATGAAATCTCCCAGACAGGGCTGTGGTGAGAGTTAAATGAAGTAGCATATGTAATATAGCTAGCACTGCTATTATAGATATTCAATAAATATTACTTCTTTTTTCCCCTTTACCTTTTTTTCTTTGTTATTCAAAAATTCTGTCTTCAATGACAAGATAACTAAGACTCAGTGAGGTCTTTGGTTTATGCAGAATTGGAAAATATCTGCGAATGATTGACACTTGCATGATGACTCCCTCACTCCTGCCAAGACACGAGTTGTGATATGCTACTTGGCGGTAAGTATACATCATCTCGAATGTGCTTCTGTGTGGACATCCTGGTGTATGATGACTTCCCTCTTTCAGAGTCTCCATTTATTCTAGTTTATCCTACTTTACTAGTGTGTATAGAGACTTTTGTACCAAATATGCTTGTATTTATTTTTCTGATTATAGAACAAAGAAGAGAAAGGTTTCAGACTGAAAAACTTTTGATTTTATATTTTTGCAAGGTGGCTTGCATAAATTTTTACTCCCCAACTTTTAAGATGTGGAATGCCAGAAACCATGCTCAAGGTAACATTTTTGAGTGTATATTTTAAATAATACTAAAATGTAAAAAGTGATATTGTTTTTAAAAACATCTTAGTCTCAACATTTTTGCATCAGTTGTGATTGTGGTTGTAATGCATTTTAAGTCCAGTTTATTTTAAATTCCCTAGAGGAACATATCTCCAGGCATGTCTCAGTTTATAATGAAAGCCAATAAGAAAATCAATTTTAATATGTAGGAATTTGATTTACAGGCAACTGTTCAGAAACATATCTGTTCAGCAAAATGAAATACACTTCTATGTTTGAATATGTAAAAACTTATACAAATAAAAAATAAAAATATATTTTATATCCTGTCATCTAATTATTCTTCAAGATATTCTGAGAGAGAAAAATAAATCAAATTCTTAGGAATTGAATAAATTCTTAAACATATGAAGCAAAGTGAAGAATTAAGTTAGTTTATAAGATACCACAGATTGGAAAAGCACTATTCAGTCTAAGTTGTATGATTAATGAAAATTAGTTTTGGCTTTTTTTTGTCTGAATATCTACTGTATTCTCTAATGAAAGCATGAAGATATATAATAATGTTGTATCCATGTAACATAAAGGGCCTTTCTTTTTTAAAATTTATTTATTTTGTATTATACTTTAAGTTCTAGGGGTACATGTGCACAATGTGCAGGTTTATTACATATGTATACATGTGCTATGTTGGTGTGCTGCACCCATTAACTCATCATTTACATTAGGTATATCTCCTAATGCTATCCCTCCCCGCTCCCTCCAGCCTACAACAGGCCCCGGTGTGTGATGTTCCCCTTCCCGTGTCCAAGTGTCCTCATTGTTCAATTCCCACATATGAGTGAGAACATGTAGTGTGCTCACATTCCTTTCTGGAAAGGAAACCTAAGGCCTTTTCCTAAGGTTCCTTTTCTTTCTTCCATGTGACCTGGATAGACCAATAAAACCTTTTGAAGTAGAGATGAGTCATGCACCAAAAGACAGATGAGGACAGCATGCTCCTAAGGAGGGTCATCTCCCTGGAATTTTCTTAAAGTATCACCTGATAGCAATCATCAGTATTAGAATATAAAATTAATGTGCATAAGGAGAATATGGCAAAGATTTACTGGGAGAAATAGATCTAATTCTAAGGGTTGGAAAATTTGATCGAGCCCTCAAGAACCTAAAGCGTCTCCTGCAGGATGTCAGATTTGCTGCAAAAATCCTATGTCGTTGTGTAAAGATGTAGAAATCTTTATTGCTGATTTTCTGTTTCTCAGGACTGTTGTAATTCAACATCTAGTTTTGGATGTCTTTGCCAATGCCTATTATGTAATGTTTTCTTGAGATCTCTTTACTTATATTTAGTTTTAATTGTGTATTATAATTGAAATTTTACAAATCCTAAAGTTAGTAGATCATAATTATTCTATCGAACTCTATGTTTGTACCCATTAACTAACCTCTCTTCATTCTCCACTTGCTCCCACACTCTTCCCAGCCTGTAGTAATTACCATTTTACTCACTATCTTCACAAGATCAACTTTTTAATGTGCCAATTTTTAAAAAATCCTTAAGTTATATTGTCACTACTTCAGGCCTTAAATATTCAGTAAGCCACAGAAAGAACAGAAAGAACAGCTCATTTTAATCTGGAATGCAAATGGTGTTTTATGTGTTGTATACACTTAGCCTTTCAGTTCAGGGGTCTACTAACATCTGCCTAGAATTTCTTGGTCTTCTAGTTCAAATAAAATGCAAAACACCTGCTTTACGTTGGTTCATCTTGGCCAGGTGTTTATTACACATATACTTAACTGTAATCGCAAGATATTAAAATGCTTTCAAGTTATTAAAATGCATAATTTAATGAGGGGCTGTAGCTAGAAAACAGTTTCAGAGACTGAATATTTGTACTGTAGTCTCACAGTGACTGTATTGCTAGCAAGAGATCCTGATGTTTTGTAGCTATCTCGTGTATCCTTATAATAAACTTCTGTGAAACCAAGACCTTTGAATTTGCCATATTTTTCTACCTGGACTATGCTTTAAATTGATCATAAAGGAACACACTCCTTCCCCCTGCTTATGATCAGCCCAAAATAATATATCTGTCTCTAATCAACCTGTGCAAGTCGGCCTGGCTTCCATCATGTCCAGTTACTCTAGATGTAATTTTACTATTGCATGTAATTCCTAGTACTCAGCATTCTTCAGAATGATTTTGTTCAACTGTTACATGTTAATAATTTTTCATTCCCACTGGCTTGTAAATTTTCTGTGAGCAGATAGCTTTTCTTTCTTGCTCATCAATGAAATCACAGCACTGAAAACAGTATACATAAAATAGACTTTGATACACATTTTCAATGATTTCCATGTGTACTTTGATACACATTTTCAAGTATTCCAAAGTGTTTCAGGCAGACACTGTTATGGGATATATAAACTGAAAATTTGCAAAATGTAAATAATAAACTCATAATTTTTTACAATTCTATTTATAAACTAAAGACGTTGAATAGCCTTAGAGGCAAAACAAAACAAAACTCTGTTTAATTTCTTGAAACAAGCAGTTCTCACACTTATATTTAACAGGAACTTGATGAAATATCTATTTCTGAACAACTAGCATTCACTGGAACATACTTTGTTCATTGCTAATGCAAGGTAACCTTTGTATGCCCCTTTCTTGAAACCTAGAAGAAATTAATTAATACATGGGGAAGACAGGGTGGCTGTTTGATTCACTTAAGATGTCATGTGCCAAAGTTTTTAATTGAATTTAATCCTCCTTGTGCTTTGACTGAAACAAAATATTCTGAGCTGCATTTCAGTCTCAGGAATGGAATTTAGTAGGATTATTGGTGCAGCAAAATCCAGTCAACTTGATATTTATCAATTCAATCTCCATTAATTATCATGTCACCAAATTTACTATGCACACTCTTGATAATTCCATAATAAGTTACTTACAAGTTCTCTTACGAATTGTACAGATTACTAATCATTAATTTATTTTAGACATATTCATTTCAAAGAAGATAATGATTGTACAAAAACTTCAAATAAGGGCTGGGTGTGGTGGTTCATGCCTGTAATCCAAGCAGGTTGGGAGACCAAGCTGGGCAGATCACATGAGGTCAGGAGTTTGAGACCAGCCGGGACAACATGGTGAAACTCAGTTTCTACTAAAAATACACACAAAAAAAAAATTAGCCTGGCATGGTGGCACACACCTGTAATCCCAGCTACTTGGGAAGCTGAGGCATGAGAATCACTATAACCTAGGAGGCGGAGGTTGCAGTGAGAGGAGATCACGCCACTGCACTCCAGTCTGGGGAATACAGCAAGACTCTATCTCAAAAAAAAAAAAAAAAAAAGAAGAAGAAGCAATTGACTGAGAAATTGACTGAGATTTTAAATGCTTGAAATATAGACAAACCTTGAAAGGAGATGAGGGTGGGTGTAAGAGGGTGTAAAAAGACAATAAGAAGGAATCAATCAAAGGAATTGAGTCACTACCTATTGCTTTTTCAGTCAGTAAAGTCAAAACTTGATATTTCCCCAAAATCTCATTGAGATAAAACAAGTTTGACTAGTAACTTTAAAAAATGAAGATAGTAAGCTGACTATAAATATAAAACTTAAACAAGTAATTTCTGCTTACAGTTCCAATTGCCAAACAGATTGGATAAAGAAAATGCCATATATATATATATATATATATATATATATATATATACACACACACACACACACACACAGAATTATAGAACATTATAATTAATTCATGAATTAATAGGTACAGAATGCTAATAAAAATAGAATAAAGAATACCAGTCTTGGAGTTCTAACTTAGGCCTCTAAATTTTCAGCTAACCTCTTCAGCATTTCGCTCAAAAAATTGCAGAATGATCTTTTAAAAATCCTAAAATTACTCTTTGTTGAATATTAATTCATAAAATCCCCATTCCTCCAGAGAGAAATTTGAGAAAAAATTTCATCTTTGATATTGACTATTAAAAACAAATATTCCTAAAGATAGTAAAATAAAAACAATGATTAGCTGATTAGCTTCACATTATTAAGAAGAAATCAGCTTAGATGATCAGACTATTAACATAGATACAAGACAACAGAAACATCCTTCTGAAATAACATTTTGGTTGTTTTTGTCTTTTGCCTGCAAACTAGAGAAATACTGTATTCTTCCTCAGTCTCGAGAATCAGGCAATGAGAACAGCAGAAATGTCGTTTTAACCATCTTCTGTAGAACGCAGGAAGAGGAATGCTTGTTCTGCATATTAAGTGATTAATGAACCTTGGATTAGTTTTGACTGATTTGCTGTTGAGCTTTTGCCTGGGATAGTTTGTCAGCACTAAAGTTGCCTACAGTGTTTTATACAGAAATTAAATCATTTCAGGAGTTTGCAGAAGGCTTATATAACATTCCAGACACTATTGAAAATTAAAAATATCTAAATGATGTATATGCTGATAGAGTCACAACCATTTGGCAAAAAAAATTGTACATACTGAATACATTAAACTAATAGCAATCCATTTTGGTTCAATGAAAGTACAGCAATAAAAGATATTCATGACGCACATCATGAACCATTTAGAAATGTGTCTCAGTACAGAAGAAAAGTTATGAATTCTTTATACGAAAACCACACCAGCTGCAAATACGGCTGCTGTTGAAGACAAAAGAGCCTGCTGTTCCACACTCAGGTGTTTCTGAACCATACAGGAGAGGAATGAGCCTTTGATTTACATGTTGCTTTGAGGCAAAAAGGGATATAAATTGTCTATATTATCCATATAATATATACTTTGGATTAAAAATAATACATACTTAACTCAAGAAAATTAAAACTATATAATAAATAGCAGAAAAAAATTAAAAATGCTCGCACTACCACTTTCAGAGAAAACTGTTATAAACGCTTTGGTAGATTTGTTTTCAAGATATTTTCTATGTCAAACATATTCAAAATTAGACCCAGAACGTACTTTATATACATATATATGTTCTATATATAATTTCCATATAGAAAAAATATTAATATAAAAATTGTTTTCCATTTTCCCTACGAACATTTCATTTTTATGAAGTATTCTTTAAAAAATGATTTTTGTGGTTTCTCACAATGTCACATTTTAATTACAACAAAATATATTCCTCATTCTATTATTGACAAAACTTTTAATTGTTACCACTTCATTATGATAAATGGCATTTATATAATGTATATTTACATATTATATACAATTATATATTTAAATTATAATTATATATAATTTAGATATAATTATATACACATTTATATAATTTATATATAATAATACATTTATATAATGTATAGAAATATACATTTTTATAACTAAAATGATAATACTGATTTTTATAATGGAACAGACACAAGCTTTCAAGTCAAACTGAGAGTGTACTTACTCAAGGTTATCATTTCTATGTGCACTTACCCAAGTTGCAGAAATTAACCCTGAACTCAATTTTTTTCTGTGTTTATTTCATTTCACATAAAATTGGATTCAGCTACCCTTCATTGGATAGCACACTTGGATGGCTCTCCTCTAAGTGATGCATTCAGGGATTCTTCATCCTTCCTTCTTCGCACTATGCTGTTTAGAGGGCTTTGCTTTTGGCTTCCATGGGTGAAGGAAAGACAGCATAGAAGACTGCAAAGAATGTTTTATGGCCAAGTCAAGTGGCACATATCATTCCTGCACTACTTTCCATTGGCCAAAACTCAGTCACATGTTTCTACCTAATTTCTTAGAAATTAGATGTACACACTTTCTGCTCTTCATTCTGTGTTATCCCTTGATACCTATTTTCAATTAAGACTGACAGAGCAAAACTTATTTGTTATTTGTTAAATATATAATACATCAAATCTCCACTTTTGCAGGAAGCAAGGAATCACACTGCCATGGCTGTGTGCCTAAAGATACCTGTTAGAACATGCTGGATGCCACCAAATTCCTGTTTATCTCTTGCCTCTGTTTGGCAATTGGAACTTTAAGCAGAAATTACTTGTTTAAGTTTTATATTTATAGTCAGCTTACTATCTTCATTTTTTAAAGTTACTAGGAAGGAAGTTAGAAGAGTCTCATTCACAAATACCTTACAGGGTCAATAAAAGGAATTAGTGAGATAATATACAGAACTGCCGGATAAATGGTATTAAGAAAGTGAGGAGCACAATTTAGCTTTTAATGTCTAGAGTAGGGAGTTGATTGGTTGTTGATGTCCATAACCTAAATTAGGGAAGGCCGGAAGCTGGGTCCTCCCTTGGTGATTGCTGAAACTAAACATTGAGGCACAAACTTGCATGGTGCTGAGGCACACAGCCAAATATTTGTGTTGGAAGTTGTTGATAGATTGGCAGGCTTTAGGTTTTATTATTTTTTAGTAAATTTTTTAAAAATATTTTTTCTCTATAGTACAGATATCAGAATTATCCCATTTTTCAAGTTACTTCTTTCATTTTGTAAATGACATACTTATACTTAGAAACTAGTCTTTGAATGGGATATTTGCAAATTTTAAAATTTAGTGCTAAAATTAAAGCTTTTTCCCCCCTACAATATTTTTTTCTAAGTATTAGTTCCCTGGAACAAATTACCAAATGAGAAATTCCTGGGTATGCTTGTATAACTGGTCATTCTTTTTTCTAGGACATTATATTGTTTTCTTAAATATCCAGATATCAGGGAAATGGGATATTGAACAAAGTGAAACTTTCTTTTTCATTGAAATAAATACTTGTTTACATTTTTATCATTAATCATGTATTGAGCATTGACTATACGTGAATTACTATGCTAGCCAGTGAGTACTCAAAGAAAGCATAAGGCACTCTTCCTACACATGAGGAAGTACAGGAATATTAACCCCCGTGGCCATCAGTTTTGTAATCTTGGGCAGGCTGTCTAGTCTTTCTGCCATTCTGTCTTCTCATTTATAAGTGGAAAATAATTTAATCCTCCTTGGATTAAATGAAACAATGTACATATTTTAGCAATAGTAGCAGATGTATACTATTTGTTGAGCTCTTACTATCTGCCAGAAACTTATTAAATGATAATTTATTATTAATATCAAGGACCTATATGTTGACATGGATCAGGCACAAAATTAAAATATGGTACTAAGTAGCATATGCCAAGGTGCCATGAACATACAAGAAAGTACTACTGAGTAAGGAGAATGGGTTACTCACAAGAGATTACTCAATGAATGCTTCATGCTGAATGTAGGGATGAAAGGGCTTCATAAGAATGAAAAAAATAACCTGAGAAAAATGCAAAGGTGTGTTGAGACACCAATATATAGACAACCTAGAATGGGAACACAAATGGGTGAATTCATGTAGGGGATTAAGAGAGATAAATTTGAAGATGTTGAACATTATGTTTGAGGAAGAGGAGGCAAAAGATAAACAGGAATTTGGTGGCATCCAGCATGTTCTAACAGGTATCTTTAAGCACACAGCCATGGGCAGTGTGATTCCTTGCTTCCTCCAAAAGTGGAGATTTGATGTATTATATATTTAACAAATAACAAATAAGTTTTGCTCTGTCAATCTTAATTGAAAATAGGTATCAAGGGATAACACAGAATGAGATAAAAGACAATATTAATACATCTCACATCATTTATGATATATTAGAGGTCTTTCAGTGATTATCTGGTTCCAAGGAAAGACTGTAGGTAACTTAAAGGGTTTGGCCAGTTTCACATAAAGCAAGGGAAAGCTAATTTAACACTGGCCAAATTGTATAATATTTTGTGTCCTCAATATCTCCACAAGTTAAATAGTCAAGGCAAACTATCACAATTAAGCTATTGTTTTATTGCTTGACATTTAAGCTGTTTTAAAAAAGGATTTATTTTAGTCTCTTTACCCATCTCAAATATGAATTATGATACCAAACTCACAGAGTCATTTCTAAGACAGAATATGAAAATGACCAGTATGCTATCTGGTGCATACTAGACTCACTAAAATTTAAATGACTAGCAGACAGATTCAGGTCTTGGTTGACTAGTTCTATTTTTCTTTCTCTCTGAGTGGGTCAAAGAATCTCACATGAAATCAGATTCTAATGCTCAGAAGGCTTGAGCAGGGAAAGGGGAGCCATTTAGTCACAGATTTGACTTCACCTTCTCATGCCCCTTACCTCACTCCCTCAACCACCTATCTCACCAGATTTCCATATGAACCAAATAAGCTAACAGCAGTGAAAAATAAAATTTGAGGACTGTAAATGCTAGTCCAATGTCAACTATTCTTAAAATTATAACAATGCCTAGGCTTTCACAACCTCTGATATTCAAGGCTGCTCAGATAATTTATACACATAACACTTCTATAGAGAAAGAGTGGTGAATAATATTCTTTCATTGTTCTAGGGTTGGAGTCATTAATGATCTAATCTCACTAAATCCTCTGGATGTATGACAAAACAAGGTGAGATAGCACTATCTGAATCTTGACAGCCAGATAGAGAAAGGACAGAAGGCAAACTGTCATTTACCTTATTAAATCACTTTCAATATTGTACATCTCTACCTAATAGCATTGCTCTCCACCTGAATATAGTTTTTTCTAAGTGGCACAATGAGCAATTCTTTCTGAATATTTCCCTGTATCTTCATCTTTGTCAGATTTATTTTTCTTTTACAAAACTAGGCTCGGGTTATCTGACTGCCTTTGACAGTCTGTAGTCAGGTGAAGAATTTCAAATAAATTTTAAGACAGGAGGTCAGTCCATGAAGTGTCTTGCTGGGAAAACTGGTGACATAAACCTCCAGGGCATGAATGAAAGCAATCTTGTACCAGAGAGCCAGCAGATGCCATCTAATCACTTGCAATGACTCTTGGTAGGACCTTTGTGTAAAGAAGTTTGCATTTGTGTCATCATCATCTTTTAATCCGGAGAATTCTAGGAGCACATAGGGATGTACCATTTGGCTAGGGACCTTGGAAAAAACACAGGTAAAAGGTGGTGGTTGTTGGGCAGGGAGATCCTGAGAATTGAATTTAATACGTGCACACTTGGATGGAAAAACTTAAACCTTTGAGTAGAAATTTTTTAAAACATGTGCTTTGCTTTTTGACTGAGGCGTGATTATAGTTCTAGTAAAGAGTAGTGATTCATTGACTAGGGAGGTACAATAAGAAGAGAGTTTAAGAAATAAGCCAGTTATTAAATTAAGAGTACTAATTCATGTGCATAATATGAAATATAGTAAATTTAGTACTTATTACAAAATCAGTAACAGCTTCTACTTCTGAATCTGTTATCTATTGCCACAATAATGCTATGTAACGAACAACCGGAAAAAAAAAAAACCCTAAAGGCATGCAACAAATAGTTATTTTTGCTCACAAGTCAGTTAGCCAGTTAGACAGTTCCAGTTGTCTGGACTGGCCTGGGATGGGATGGGCTGGGTTGAACCCTTTCATGCAATTACAGTCAGGTAGGGAGTTGGTAGAGTTTGGTCAATCTAAGATCGCAGCAGCTGGTTTGGTTTTTCTCTGCACATGGTATTTTCTTCTTCAGCAGGCCACAAGGCAGTGGAAGGGTATTGAGAGAGAGAGAGAATAAAAGCACAAGTCCTCTTAGGGTCTGGGAATTGGCACACTGCCACCTCTGTTGAATTTTATTGTTCCAAGTTTTTACAAAATAAGCTCAGATTCAAGGGGTGAGGGAAAATATCATCTACCTCCTCATGGGAACTGCTGCAGGCCACATTGCAAAGGGTATGGATACAGGGCAGGGGTAGAGAATTGTAGCAATTTTTACAAAAACCAAATCCACAACAAATAGATACTACACCCTCTTTATTGGATGATTTGTATTAAGAAGAAATATATCTGGTACATTGATTGTGTTAATTTCAATAAATACCATCTGATCTGTTGCAATATTCAAGGCATAATATATGTTGGTACATTGGGTAGAATATGGACAGTTACTAAGACATTCATAATGTAATAAAGAAAACTAATTTGTATATGAATACAAATAAGGCAAAGAATAATAATAATAATAATAATAATAATAATAATAAAAAGCTGTCAGAGAGATACAATTGCCCAATGAAGGGAGATAAAAAAATCTTAGTGGAGGAATTTATACTTGCGTGAAAAGTTGGATACATTGAAAATGGAGTCAAAACATTCCAAATGCCTCAGAATTCATGGGGCATTGGTTCTAGTACCTACCAGGATGGTAAAAATCTCAGGATGCTCAAATCTCTTGCATAAAATGGTATAGTATTTGCATATAACCCATGCACATCTTCTCATGTACTTTAAATCATCTCTAGGTTACTTACAATGCCTAATACAATGTAAATGCCATACAAATAGTTGTCATACTGTACTTTTAAAAAAATTATATTATTTTTCATTGTTGTATTATTTTTATTTTTATTTTACATTTCAAATATTTTCAATCTCCAGTTGGTTGAATCCACAGTTGGGAAACTATGGATATGGAGAATCTGTACATGCAAAGTAAAACATATTTTAGTGTGAAATAAAGGAAAACAGAAATACTAACCCTTCATAGCAAAAGGACCTAAAATATGCCCACCTTCTCACCTCTCACTTTCAGGAAAATATCCCTGATAAGTGATATTTGTAAAGAAAAAAAAGTAGCTGTAGTTATAAATATTGTTAAGGATATCAGTTGCAGACCCAAGGCTGTTTTTCTCTATTAAATATGGGTCTTAGATAGCTAGGCAGAAGCCTAGTACAGAAAAGAATTATGTTGACATGACTTGAAAGCCCTTGGAAGATCTCCCACACTTCTTCTCGGATGACTGTGGTGATCAAATGTATCAGTTATTTCAGAGAAATACGAGTGACTTAGGAAACCTCGGGACTCCTGTTCAGGGAATGTTTTTGGAGAGTTTAAAGGAAATATTTCCCATCTGCAGAACATGCAGTGGCTCCATAGTTGAACTAGTTCTCAAACCCATTGAAAGTGGTAGTTAGAGAGGATTTTATCACTCACCGGTGTGAGCTGAGTCTGTGTTCTTACCAAATGACTGCTCAATTTCTCTGTTTAAATCCTGGACATATTTGGAATTGACTGCTTGCAAATAATTCTGTGTCATGTTTAGATCTTAGATCCCTGAAGATCTGGGAATTTTAGAAAAATTACTGAAAAAAAAAATTAAGCTGTGAACAATAAAAAATTTAAAATTATCAAAGAGATAATGGTAAAAGAGAAAAAAAGACAAAAAATACAGGGTTTTATAGGTAAGCTACTTCCACTTGTCCAATGGCCCCAAAACTAGTTATTGGCTACACGATTAGCTTTTAAAATAAAAATAGAATAAATGGGAAAATAATGCCATTTAATAACTATGTACATCTCAAGTTAAAATGAGCAGAGATGAATCAACATAAAACCTTACTGTTGATTACTACTCAGAATGTTTCAAATGAAAATGGTTTTGTCACTATTACTGGATATTTTTAGTTTATCTTTTCTTTGAGTATCATGTTCTGGCTGCTATGGAACTTTAAGCTACCATATTTTGATTGATTGATTGATTTGCTAAACTACACACTTCAACTGTATTTCACCTGTCTCTTCAAGTATGTCCTATTTCTGTTCCAGGAGCCAATCCAAGATCCCATATTGCATTAACTTGTCACTTCTCTTTAGTCTCCTCTGATCTAAAACAGTTCTTCAATTTTCTTCTCTTTCAGGATCTCAATGCCTTCAAAGTGCACTGGTCAGATATTTTGTAGAATATTCTTGAATCTGGATTTCTGTAATCTCTTTTCATTACTAGGTTCAAGTTGTGGATTTGGAGAAAGAAGTCCACAGAAGGGAGGTCGTGTCTTTCCTAGTGTATCTTATCAGGGGACACTTGATGTCAATATTTTATTATTGGTGATGTTAACCTTGATCACTGGGTGGAGCTCACAGTTCTGGGGACTTGAATTCTGAAAGCAAGACATCAGCACAACCATACTCCCTCCAATGTTTATAGGGGAAAATCCTTTGTTGCCTGTTTTATTTTCTGGTTTTTGTCAACAATCCCCGGCATCCATTGGCTTATAGATGTAACCCTCCAATCTCTGTCTCTGTTGTCAAATGGCCATCTTATCCATGTGTCTCTATCTTGTGTCTCTTCTTCTCTTCTCATAAGGATACCAGTCATATTTGATTAAAGGCCCTCCCTACTCCAGTATGACCTAATCTTAACTAATTGCATATACAATGACCTATTTCTAAATAAGTTCACATTCTGGGATACTGGGATTGAGACTTCAACATATTTTTTGAGGAGATGCAATTCAGTTGATAATACCTAGTAAAATCAGTAGGGCCTCAATTGACCTAACCCTCTGCCTCTCCTCCAATGGATAAGGTCTCCTAATCCAATGGTCCCCAACATTTTTATCACAAGGGGCAAGTTTCATAGAAGACCTTTTTTCCAAGGACCAGGGTTGGTGAGCCAGTTTCAGGATGATTTGAGTGGATTACATTTATTGTGCAATTTATTTCTATTATTATTACATTGTAATATGTAACAAGATAATTATGCGACTTACCATAATGTAGAATTAGTGAGAGCCCTGAGCTTATTTTTCTGAAACTAGATGGTTTTATCTGGAGGTGATGGGAGACAGTGGCAGATCATCAGGCATTAGATTCTCATAAGGAACAGGCAACCTAGATCCCTCATGTGCACAGTTCACAATAGGATCCAGGCTCCTGTAAGAGTCTAATACCACCACTGATCTGACAAGAGGTCAAGCTCAGGCAGTGATGCTCCCCTGCAACTCGCCTCTTGATATGCAGCCTGGTTCCTAACAGCTACTTGTCCCTGGCCTGGGGTTTGGGGACCCCTGCCCTAGCCAATCAACGTTCTTTATTGCAGAGGTAAGGCATAATGCCTGCTTATCCTTGAATAACGGTTAGTTTAAATCAATCTATCACATCCTTCCATAAAAACCAGATTTCACTGTGTTCTCTTATTACTACAAAGCCTGCCTCTAATGTCCCTGTTCATTCATTCAGTTGCCAAGTGAATCCCCGTGAAGCAAAGCATACAGGGTCCTCCTCCCCACAGGCTGTGGATTTGTATCACTGATAAACTGCAGTCAATCTCATCTGTCCAGTCTCTGTTGCCTGTGTCCCCCCATCCCTATAACTTTATGATTGGATTCCCTCCCTTACCAATGCAAAAAGGAGATTAGTAAAACACGAGGATTCTCCATATCATGTTTAGGAGGGGAGAGAAGGCTTCCTTGAAATGTTACTCATCTTAGGGGAAAATATTCAGTTTTTCATTACTAAAACTAATGCTAGTTATGAGCTTTTAATAGATACTCTTCATCAAGTTATGAATAAACCTTCTGCTGAGAATTGTTATCATGAATGAATATTGAATTTTCTCTGACACTTTTTCAACAATTATTGAGATAATTAAATGGGTTTCTTTCTATAGTCTCTTATTATGGTTCAATGATTAATTTTTAATTATTGAACCACCCTTTCATTGGTTAAATAAATGCTAGCCTCATAAAATGAGTTGGGCAGTGTTTCCTCCTGTTCCATTCTTTAGATTATTTGTGTAGAATGTATATAATTTTTTTTCTTTAAATGTTTGGTAGTGAAAACATTTGGAATCAGAGTGTTCTATGTTGGAAGGTTTCAAATACAAATTCAATTTCCACAATATGTAAAGAACTTTTTCTTCCTTGATTTAGTGTTGGCAGTTTGTGAATTTCAAAGTAGTGGCCTCTTTCTTCCAAGTGATGGGGATAGAATTGTTTGTAGTATTTCCTTATTACCCTTTAATACTTGTGTGATCTGTAGTAATGTCTCTTGTTTCTGATATTGGTAATTTGTTTATTCCTCTCTCTCACACACACACTTTGATTAGACTGAATAATACTTTACAAATTTTATTGATTTTTTTCCCCAAAGAACCAGCTTTTGATTTCGTCTGTTTTCTTAATTGTTTTTCTATTCTTGGTACCACTGATTTCTGTTATTATTTGTATTATTTGCTTCACTTTGTTAGCTTTTGTCGTAATTTTCCCTTCTTTTGTTTTTCAAGGTGGACCCCAACATGACTGAATTGTCTGTTTTTCTTTAAAATAAATATTTATTGCTATAAATTTCATTGTAAGCACTGTTTTAGCTACATCTCACTAAAACATCAAATTTTGATATGTCTTATTTTCGTTGGGTTCAAAATATTTTAAATTTTTTTCAGAGTTCTCCTTTGATTCTTTTGTTATTTTACTTTAAAAAAATTTTTTCAAATATTTGAAGATTTCTCAGAGCTTTTTGTTATTGATTTCTAGTTACATTCTGTTAAAAGTCTAAAAATATTATTTGCATATCTATTACTTTAAATTTGTTAGTGTTTGTTTTATGGTGAAGTATATTGCCTGTCTTTGTTAATGGTCTGTGTGCTTTTGGGAAGACTGTGTGTTCTACTGTTTGAGGGTTGAAGGGATTATAAATATCAGCTAGATCTAGTTAGCTGGTAGCATGGTTCAGGTCACCTGTACATTCACCGATTTACTACCTACTTGTTTTGTCAATTATTGAAACAGGAGTGTTAATTATTTTAGCTAAATTTTTGTATTTTCTCATTTCTTTTTTGAGTTCTATAATTTATATATATATTATATATATATATATACTTTGAAAGAAAATATTCTTAGGTACTTACACCATTAGGATGCTGTGTCTTGGAAAAGGAGTTATTTTCTCATCATGTAATGTCTCTTTTTAATCCACAGTAATAATCTTTCTTCTGAAGTCTACTTTAGCTGATATTTTTATATCTATTTCTGCTTTATTTTTGTTAGTTTTACATGATATATCTTTCACCCTCCTTTAACTTTTTATCTCTTTGCCTTTATTTTTAATGTGGGCTGTTTATAGAGAGCATGTACTCAACTCTTGCATTTTTATCCAGCTTTACAATTGCAGCCTTTGAATTAGTGCATTTAGAGAATTTATGTGTAATGTATTTATTGATAGGGTTGCACTGAAATCTACCAGCCTGCTAGATGTTTTATATTTTTTACCATCTATATTTGGTTTCCTTTCTTGCTTCCTTTCAGGTTTTTTTGTTTTGTTTTGTTTTGTTTTGTTTTGTTTTGTTGAGACAGAGTCTCACTCTGTTGCCTAGGCTGGAGTACAGTGGCTCAATCTCGGCTCACTGCAACCTTTACCTCCTGGGTTCAAGCAATTCTCCTGCCTCAGCCTCCTGAGTAGCTGGGATTACTGGCACACACCACCACGCCCATCTAATTTTTGTATTTTTAGTAGAGACGGGGTTTCACCATATTGGTCAGGCTGGTCTCGAACTCCTGACCTCGTGATCTGCCCGCCTCTGCCTCCCAAAGTGCTAGGATTACAGGCGTGAGCCACTGCACCCGGCCACTTGAATGTTTTTGATTCCCTTTAATTTCCCTACTGTCCTATTATTTATACCTCTTTAATATTTTTATAATGGTTCCCTAGGGCTTAAAATGTTCATATTTACATTAACTAATATTATACTATTTCATGTATAATATAAGAAACTTATGAAATGCCCAATTCCTCTCTTTCATCCTTTGTGCTACTATTTTCGATTATCTTATTTTTCATATGCCATAAACATATATGTTACTACCATTTTTGCTTTAGATAGTTACTTTTTACAGCAATTAGAATAGAATAAAAATTACGATAGACAAAGCTCTAGCATTACCACCAAGAATCCAGTCTCCTAACGTATACACTCTGTACAATCCATATCCTTTGATTGGTAGAGATCTATGAATCTGAAAACATATCACTAATTATACTATGGTATATGGCAGAAAAAGATTGCAAATGTAATTAAGATCTCTAATCCTTTGGCTTTGGGTTAATCAAAAGGAAGATTATTCTGGGTGGATCTAACTTAATGAGGCTCGGTCACTGAAAGAGGGTAACATTTCTAAAAAGTCCTAGTACTGGCCTGGGAGAAACATGTTTGTTGTGAACTACCTGTGGAGGGACCACGTGATGGGGATCTGAGACTGACTCTTGAGAGCTGAGAGGAGTCCTCTGCCTCTAAGAATTAAAGAGGAGAGAAACACGAAGGGTGACTCACCAGTTAAGACAGGTTTATTTTAGAGAAAACAAATCTGAAAGGAGCTTCTGCTTGAGTTGGGTCCTAGGCATACTCTTTTACGGACTAAGAGTTTTTTATTTATTTTTTAGAAGGAGTGTCATTCTATCGCCCAGGCTGGAGTGTAGTGGCGCGATCTCGGCTCACTGCAAGCTCCGCCTCCCAGGCTCAAGCCATTCTCCTGCCTCAGCCTGCGGAGTGTCTGGAACTACAGGCGCCCGCCACCATGCCCGTCTAATTTTTTTGTTATTTTTAGTAGAGACAGGGTTTCACCGTGTTAGCCAGGATGGTCTTGATCTGATGACCTGGTGATCCACCCACCTCAGCCTCCCAAAGTGCTGGGATTATGGGCGTGAGCCACTGCACCTGGCCAGACTAAGAGTTTTTAAGGATTTAGGGTGGGAGAGTTTATTAGAGGCTCGGACTGCTTCTGTGTTTGCTTGTTGTGCTTATTTGGGAGGGAGAATTGTATGTCTATCTCCATACATCTTTCTGCAGCTGCAGGCATATTACCTGAGTTTGCTTTTAGCTTCCCTATTTTAGTGCACCTGAAGGGAAAGGAACGTGCTTATTAAGGCTCTCTGTTTTACTGGGGCCCTTTGTATGAGGGTGAAGTCTGGCAGTTACCCAAAAGACTTTCCACCCACCTCCCTCTCTGCCGGAGCTGTCTTATCTGTGTTTTACTGCTTTTTCTGACTGCTTGTACTTGGAACAGAAGCGATTTCCTTGAAATGCATGAGGCTAGAAAGGGAGCTGGAACTTAAAGTGGTGGTGTTTGTCCAAGATGACGATGCTCCTCCTCTGTCATTCCAGACCCTATAGTTATAAAAGGATTTCAGTTAAAGCCTCGGTAAAATAACCAGTTTTTCCAACTGTGTTCTGTTACGAAAGAAAACAGATTCTTATTGCACTGATGCAAACAACTATATTGTTGTAATTTACGAATGCTTACAACTAGTTTTTACATTCTAGAGGAACTAGTCAGAGAGAAACACTTTAAAATCTGTTTACAGGAGTACACTTTACTTAGTTGTTAAACGCTGTAACTAGCTTAAGACACGTTTTATTGACTCTGAAAAATAAGATAAAGATTAGCAATGTTTTAAGCAAAAGTAAAATTTGTTTTTGTTTTGTGTTAGTTTAGTCCATTTTATTAACCTTTGTTTTGCTTGATATTTATAAACATTTTAGCTTCTCATGAGTTCTGTACGTTTTATTATTGTTGTTGTTGTTATTGTTGTTGTGAGTAACCTGCATTTGAGAGCACTTGTTATGGTTCCACAGCTTGAATATTAACTAAGTTTTGAAGAGAATTAAAACAAAATAACAATTGTCTGTAAGTAACAAAATGTCCAGTTTGGATACAGTTAGAAACACAATTGACAAAGAAATTTGGTCATTTTTGTGGTTTACACTGCCAAGAGGCAGCCAGACAACAGGAACTGAAGTGCGCCAAATTCAGGAAACTGAATTCTGGCAATAATTGAAATAATTGGTGCGTCTACAAGATCTTGAGCCTCAGATGAGACCTCAGTGCTGGCCTGTAAAATCCTGTGCAAAGCTGCCATTCCCAGACTTCTGAGCCATATGACTGCGAGATAATACAGGGATGACATTGTAAGCTAAATCTATAGCACTTTTAGCACTTTGTTAAATACCAGTCCAAACTAATACAAAAATAATGTTTTTTTAAACCATCATTTGTTTCAACTACCATTGCTCTTCATTTATTTATATAGATGTAATACCTATTGTATCTGTCTGGTATTATAATCCTTTTACTTGAAGAACTTACTTTATTTTTCTTCAGGGAGATGGGTCTCGAAAGTTTTTTTAATTTTAATTTTGTGTGAGTGTTGTGGCTGTGTGCATGTGTTCTGTTTCTGATCCATCCTTAGCTTTTGATCATCTCTTTGAGCTAAACTTTAAGAAGACATTGTATCATACCGGCCTCAACGCTTTATAGCTTCACAGGACATTGGGTGTGAAGGGTAGAGGGAGGGGATGGAGTTTCTGTTACGCTAAGCCTCAGTCTTAGGTGCGCACTAAGGCACTAGTGTCAGACATGCGGTTTCAATGCCCCCACCTTCCCCATTTAATTTAGTTCTGACCCTGTCCCAAGAGTGGATGTTTTGTTTTGTTTTATTGCTCTCCTCTCCTAGCTGGTGATGAATTTGTACTAGTGCTTTGCGAATGATGGTGTCTGTAGCCCTTTCTACCTCATATAAAGGGAAGGAGTGTCCCGGTGGAAATCTAAATTCCTGCTTCGGTGGCTGTTGGTGCCTCTCCCCGGGTCTGTATCATCAGGGAGGTTTTATCAGGACTCTCCCTCTTTCAACAGTGCATACTTGCCTGACTTCCAATAGTTATCAGTCACCCTCACTGAACTCTTCTTACTACTATTTGGCTGCATGTTGCCCAGGTAACCCAGCTCTCCGTCATCTTGCTTGTCCATGCAGGCACCTAACTTTCCTTAGAGTTGGGGCTCATTGGTTGCCCTGCAACTTCAGCTCACTGAAAGATCAAGAGGAGTTGTAAATTGGTTGAACTTTTTTTTTTTTTTTTTTTTTTTTTTTTTTTTTGAGATGGAGTCTTGCTCTGTTGCAAGGCTGGAGTGCAGTGGCCTGATCTTGGCTCACTGCAAGCTCCGCCTCCTGGGTTCAAGCGATTCTCCTGCCTCAGCCTCCCAAGTCATTGGGACTATAGGTGCGTGCCACCATGCCCAGCTAATTTTTGTATTTTTAGTAGAAACGGGGTTTCACCATGTTGGTCGGGATGGTCTCGATCTCTTGACCTCATGATCTGCTTGCCTCAGCCTCCCAAAGTGCTGGGATAACAGGAGTGAGCCACTGCATCTGACCTGTTCAACTTTTTTTATTGTGAATTTGGAAGCAATGATCTTTCCAGTTTTCCAAGTCATTCCTTTATGTTTTAAAGTTATTAAAATGGTCCAGGGCATCAAAATAGAAGAGTCGCATTAAAGAGAAAAGTCAGGGGTAAGGTAGCACACATTCACAGTCTTACTGTTAAATGATTCTTTTTTTTTCAAATGTTATTCTATTGGGAGATCCAGAGATTAGAAAAATCCTCTGTCACACCTTGATACCTTGACCATTCTGTAATATTGTTCGGAGTTCTGTCTGGGCATATAATCAGCACATTCACTGTCGAGTGTCACTGTGAACATTGAAGGTGACACACCTCCACCAAAAGGAATCTATACTGGTCACATTTTATCTTGATAAGATGGAACTGTGTTTCAAAGTAGGGCAATTTCCTCAAACTGCCTGTACAATACAGAGTTTGGGTGATCCAGTTGCTTGTGACATTAGATCCTCTATCTTCCATTCGATATTCATCTCATGTGGCACCTCTTCACAAAAACAGTCAAACAGCACAGCTGGAGTTAATAAACTGAAGGAGGATGCCCATTACCAGTTATAGACATTTCTGTTGTTTGGGGTTTTCAGTATTTCATTATCTCTGCATCAGCACCAAGTAGTCTCACAGCTGAAAAGCCATCAAAATAACGCAGCTTGAAATGATAAATGAAAGGAAAGTAACGACTGCGGCACTGATCATTTGATTCTCTGGACTTTTTGTTTTTTGCAAGAACATATTTGTTTATTTGTATACTTCCTTTGTTGGCAGTAACATTCTACCACTGAAACAGTCCATCTCACCATGATGTTGAGAGTATGTCTGACCATCTTTTGTCATTAAAAAAGTATGATATTCTCATTGAATAAGACATTCCGCAATTTCAATTCTTGAAATAAATATCTTGAGACAGAGTGAAAAAAAGAAAAAAACACAGGTGCTATACACTATATGTGTGAGTGTGTGAATGTGTGTATGTATGTGTGTTGCATGCTTTTTTGTTTTTGGAACAACTTAATATTTGAAAGCCATAGCAAGTTTGTCTTCTGTATTCCTTTGATTTGGCAACAAAATTTCTAAGCAATACATCACACCCAAGTCTATACCTAAATGGGTACTACTGTTAAGTAGCAGTATATACCAAACTCATTAATGCTCTAATTCCCCTACTTAGCCAATTCATGTCATTGTCTGTTATAGTTACTCTTTTGCCCAAACTGTCCAAACTCATGCCTCTCTCTTACTTTATGATACCACCTGGGAAAAATCATATGGCAGCAAAATCCATTTATCCACTTCCTAGCTGAGCATTCTCATGCAGCTGAACAGGGCTAAAGTAGAATGCATAACCATGATGACTAGTTTTACTAAATTCACAACTATGAGCTCAAGTGGGCCCCCATGCTGCCGAACAATTTGAATCTGTTTCTCGGATTCTTCTTTTTTTTTGGCCCTTTCCTTGATAACTGTTTCAGATATGTCACTGTTCTCAAAATTCCAAACCTCTTCTATTTTCGTTTTCAGTTTGCTTTCTACTTCTACTACCTCTACATCAACTAATATCATTAGTATCTACAGGAATGTACAGTGTATTCCTCTTCCTCATGTAGCCGAGCAATTTCTGAGCTTCTGTCGTGCCAGCCCCTCCTCTTGTACACCAAGCAATCCCCTTACTGTCATAATTCTATCTACTCTCTTTTATGTCATCAATGATGCCTACTCTTCTGGATCATTCCGTTAGTATGCACACTTGCTGTCTTATTTCATCTTGTTTAGAAAAGCAAAATCAGAATTATCTAGACCCATTTCACCTCCATCTTCCAGTGAAAACTTTTCAAAAGAGTTATCTATTTTTATTGATTCTATTTCCTTTCCTATCACTCTCTCTTAAATTCACTCCAGAAAGTATTTGACCTCTCACTGTAATTAAACCACTCTTTTGAAGATTATCAAATAACTCTGTAAAGTCAACTGATCAATATGCCAACCTCATATCACATGATCTATATTTAGCATTTGACATAATCAATCATTTCCTTCTCCTAGAAACTTTGAAACATGTTCTTTGCTTATATTCCGGGATGACACATTTGCTTAGTTTCCTCTTAACTGACGGATCACACCTTTGAATGTTTCTTCTCTTTTTCACAAACCCTTAATGCTGAAGTACCCAAGAAATCATTCCCTTATCCTCACCTTTTCTGTACTACATTCAATCCCATATAGTTATCATCCATTCTCATAGTGATAAATACGGACTGTAGGTTCTGTAGTTCATATCTCCAGCCCAGATCTCCCTTCCAAACTCTCAACTAATTATGCAATAGCCTCCTAGATATTTCTACTTAGTATAACATCATGACAGAGATTGAAAACTTCACATATTCAACACTGAACTCTCCATATTGTCCTCAAATCTTATTTCATCTACAGTTTTCTGCAGTTCAATGAAGATTGACCTATTTTTCTCCAGCTACTTAGACCATAAACCTTCAAGTCAAGTCATGCATGACTTCTCTTTTTCTCACAATTTTTGTCAACTCATCAGGGCATGTCATTAGCTCTCAATTCAAAATATATTCAGAAGTCAAAACTTCTCATCACCTGGGCTGCAATTAGCCTGGTTTGATTCACCTTTATATAGCATTGAATCACTATGACTGCTTCCAAACAAGCCTTCTTGCTTCTGTCTTGTAGGATTGGGGTGGAGGGCGAGTTTTTGTTTAACTTGGTTAATTTTATTAGAGAGAGAGAACATCTGCAAATATGCTTTCCTCTTTAAGATCAAATCTCTTATATTTTGGTGCCCTGTGAGCTATAAAATTACTGCCAATAAAGGGACAGCTGGGGCCGGGTGTGGTGGCTCATGTCTGTAATCCCAGCACTTTGGGAGGCTGAGGTGGGCAGATTACGAGGTCAGGAGTTCCAGACCAGCCTGGCCAACATGGTGAAACCTCGTCTCTACTAAAAATACAAAAATTAGCTGGGCGTGGTGGCGGGCGCCTGTAATCACAGCTACTCAGGAGGCTGAGGCAGGAGAATCACTGGAACCCAGGAGGCAGAGGTTGCAGTGAGCTGAGATGGCACCATTGCACTCCAGCCTGGGCAATAGGACAAGACTCTGTTGGAAAAAAAAAAAAAAAAAAAAAAAAAAACAGTTGACAGATATCTGTCCTAAGCCCCAACCAGAACCTCATAATCAAAGGTATTTTATTTTCACCCACAATTAATAATAATTTACTAAGTACTTACTATGAGTTAATAATGACTCTGGGTGGTGGGACTCCGGCTGCAAACATTTCAGTTGCTGTCATAAAAAATTCTCAGTCTAGTGCACATTAGAAACTGCTCACCAGGTAAATGCAATGGGCAGTAATAATAAGTGCTTTGATGCTGTAAGCGCAAACTACAGTGGAAATCCCAGGATGCTGCTTAGTTCAGTACTGGAGCCACAGAGGCATTTCGTAATCAGCATTTTTTTTTTTCAACTTTTGAAAATAGAAGCATTGTGGTAAATGCTGTTTTAGCCATTAGCTTACATAGTCTATAATTCTAAAGTTCGTTTTAAAAGCTTTATCAAATGAGATTCTAATGTCGTCAGTTTCCATGTCCATGAATAAAGACAATGCACCCATTTTTGTAATAACATAATTGAAAGTATTCTGCTAAAAACCAAATGAGGGAAGTTCTGTCTATGAATAGGAGGGTAAAGTAAATTCTCTTTATGGAAGTAGAACCATTTAGTACTACATGATGAAAGAGTTCTGGAGCAGGAACCAAGCGATCTGACTCATCATGTTCCTTAGCCAGATTGTTTTAGTGGCTCTGTCTATGTGTTGCCATAATTCTAAGAGAGGCATTAGGTTCAAAGCACTGAAGTGAATGGTCATGTACTATGCTAGGATCCCTGGGAGATACAAAGAAGGTTAGGCACAGTCCTTGACTAAAGATTTCAGAATACACTGCAGATATGGATGCACTCAAGGTTAGCTATTTGCAAAGCAGGCACTCTGAGTACAAAATACAGATGAAGGACTGCAGGACACTGAGAAATAAGTGCTCTCATGACTTGGGAAGGCTTCTCTTATACTTTCTTTCTTCACCTCCCTGGTAGCTAGGATCTTTCAGACAGCTGAGTGTGGATTTAATCAGAATAGAACAGTGTAACAAAACAGAAGATGCAGAATTTACTGACTTTGGAAACTCAGTGGTAGTAAAGAAGTGGTGGTGTGACCCTCAGTTTTTGTGCCCAACTGAGGCTGTGCTGAGTCCTCACTGGAACCTCCAGCAGTGTGGCGAGTGTGTTCTTGATGAGTAGCCTCTAAGCCTGACTCTCATGCCCTCATGTAGATTATGTGAGCTTCTCAATATTCTTTTCTCAGTTGCTGTTCTCCTTAAGAGAACTAGTGAACATTTTATTTCTTGCAGCTAATATCTAATTCACAATAATAGAGGCAGAATATTCCAGGCATTACTTCCCGGCCTTTGCAATTACAGTTTGTGTTTGAATCCTTTCTTTTTCATTTATTTATTTCATATGTATGGGTAACTTACCTTTACTTCTTCAAGCCTCATTCTCTAATTTAATATTTGAAATAGTAATAAAATTGTACATTCATAAGATTCAAGTGCTGAATGAGTTAATACACATGAAGAACTTAGTGCAGTATGTATCACTTAGTAATGGCTCAATAAAAATAGTTACTATTGTATGTAAATTGTAATCCAAAGTAATGTGGTTTTGACTACAACACCCATCCTTTTTCACTACTACATGATATTTTAACCTTCCCAATCTGTTGTTTGAAATTTGGAACATGTTTGCAAGTTTTCCTTAGTAAAAATGGGTTATTTTGTTCCATACTTCTGCAACTAGGGATCACTGCCTTAAAAATCAAAGCTATCAATACATATTGTCATGTTTCAGACTTTGCTTGCTACTTTTTCTTTAATTCTGAGATGATTATTAAAATTTTCTTACTTATGGAAAAATATACAAATTTAAATTAAACTCAAATTGACAAAAATAAGAAAAACATGTAACTGCTATGTCTAAAATCGCCTTTTAACCAACTCAGTGTAACAATATCTTGTGGAGAAGGTGAGGTGTTCCTGGCCCCAGGCAAAGGCGCTGAGATGAGTTTCTGTTATAGATACTGATTATCACCACAAAATAGTGTAACAAGGACATTAAAAGATTCATGGAGCTTCAAAGAGATGCTTCTCATTTTGACATTCATTAAGGTTTGATTCATGAACGTTCAAAGCAAAACCAGAGCAGACACTCTGCAGTGACTCTTTACATTAAAATAAAATTTGAAATCCAAAATCTCTATTTTTAATCAAATAAATTTTATATAGATGGGCATAGACATCTTATGAAAAATAAAACACATCATATTTATTGATTAACTTCCTTTGCATTCATTCTATTGATTAAAAAAAAAAATTCTTGTTTTTCAACTATTTAAAATGTATCAAGTCAGTACACAATTTATTGCAGGAGTGATTCTTTCCTTTGCCCTTTGTCTTTCCCTGCTGTGTTTCCTTCCCCAGATTCCAATCTCAGCAGGCTTTATCTACCCAGACAGAGAGAGGGCAGAGAAGAAGGAAGAAGTTACGTATTCAGCTAGAGAAGACATAGGGAGAGATTTGAGTAAAGGAAAATCTGAAAGAAGGCAAAGTTGTTGAAAGCTTCGTGGGGTGTTTGAGAGAGATTAGAAGACGTAGTAAAGAAGAGACCTTAGAACAATTTAATGCCACGAGAGAAATAAAGAAAGGAAAGAGGATTTGAGGAGTGTTACTATGTGTAATGAATTGGGATGCCTTGACATTGTTCAAGCAACATATAAATATGAGCATTATTTTATCAAAAATTGGTTATTAAACACTATTTATGTACAAGTTATATTCAAAAATCAGTTCATTTAAGACTTTCAATTATACTAGGGTTATATATGAGGGGCCTATAGGGGATTTCAGACATAAATATAGAATCTGAATGTACGTTGTATTCTAATAGTTATCAAATATCTTTGATCTACTAATTATGAGTTGTTGAAATATAATTTAAGTGTATTTTTAAATTTTTGGCTATTGTGTAGGTAACCAGAGTATATACTTGTAGGATTACCTATGATGCAATCAATTCTTGGGACTTTCTGTATAAGACTATTATTGACACTGACAGAACATTTAAAGAGTTTGATTTTTTAAAATTACTTTAAGTATGTGAATTGGAAAAGAACTAACTGAAAGTGATAGTTTTTAAACTGCTTTTGGAATCTGACCTGAACAAATCCATAACCTCTAATTCTAAGCTTAACAAAGGAAGCCCAGTTAAGTAATTCCAGTGAATTCCTCGGAATGTTATAAATATGTTTCCTTAGTATAAAGCTTCAGAACCTTCGGCAAGATTCTCCTGGTTTCTTAAAGAGTTTTTTACAGTGCTATCACCAGCTGGGTGTAGTGGTTCATGCCTATAATCCCACATTTTGGGAGGCCAAGGTGGATGGATCACCTGAGGTCAGGAGTTTGAGACCAGCCTGACCAACATGGTGAAACCTCATCTCTACTTTTAAAAAAAAAAAAAAAAAAAAAAAAGGTTAGCTGGGCATGGTGGCAGGTGCCTGTAATCCCAGCTACTCCAGAGGCTGAGGCAGGATAATTGCTTGAACTGGGGAGGCAGAGGGTGCAGTGAACCGAGATCATGCCACTGCACTCCAGTCTGGGCAACAGAGCAAGACTCTGTCTCAAAAAATAAATAAATAGTTATTGCTCCATTATCCCCATGATAATTATGACTTGGCTAGTAATGACACTCCAATTTTAACAGACTCTAGAAAAACACTCTGAGCAGTATGCAAATTATAAAAATGGCTTAGGAAGTCTGGATTTTCATATCACAAAGGTATGAAACAATCTTACTAAAGGGGTTGGGACAAAAAAGTGAAGCCCTCAGTAAATTTGGAAATGAATTGTGTCCATAAGAATAAAGGCAAAAAGATTTGAATAGAGTAACTGTATTCTAGTTTATCTAGTTGTTTGCCACCACGGGTAAAAGGTTCACATTTCTGAAACTGTTATACACAAATACTGCAACAGAGCAAATAACTGGTTAGAGTGTGCTGGCAGCTAAGTTTCTCACTGTTCTCATGGGATTTACAGATAAACTGGTTGGCTGGGGTTGGGGATGGCTACATTGATCCCTTTGGTAGTAGATTAGTACTGGAACATTGGTAAGAAGCCGTGTTTTGCTTAATATAGTTACAGATGGTTAAAATTAGAAGTGTTATAGATATTGTATATGCACGACTTGGTATACCCACATAAACAAATGACTCCCCAGTAGCAGTGAGTATGCTTAGCACTCTATCTTGGTTTCCAGTACCATTCTCCAATAAAAGGAACCAAGACTCTTTGAGAAATGGCTCATTCTAGGAATGGAACAGAAAATCACAAAGTAAACTTGAAACATCTTATAGTGCAGAAACAAGAAAGTTCTAAGAAAGTAAACACACACACACACATAAACCACACACACACACACACACACACGCACACACATGACACTTATGGGGAGTATGCCAAAGGGGCACAGAACCAACTGAAAGAACTTCCAATTGCCAAAGCTAGAACAACTAAAGAGAGAAAACAAATAAGAAAGTTTCAGATTATAACCCAAACTAGAAAATAAATACCTATGAGTCCATACTGACAAAATAAGCAACTGAATAAACAAATAAATGATGGTGAGTAGACAAACCTCCTGTGCAGAAGAATCCCAAATAATGTATGTGAATACTGTTTTCTAAAGGAAGGAGATCTTAAATATGGGCTGTACAGAGAGAATTCCTCCCAAAGAGTAAGGTATGGGGAGGAGAAAGAGCAAGGGTATTTACAGTGGGAAATCTGAGAAGCTAGATGCAGCCAGACAAACCATGAATTATCATGATAGTATGGACCCTGGTGGTGATCGAATGAAAATGACACTTTACTTTTGTGATCTTCTTTCCTCAAACCTACAACCCTAGTTTCATCATGAGAAAAAGCACCAAATTCTAATAGAGGACTGTCCTGCCCTATGTCTCAACTTCAATCCCTCAAAATTGGTCAAGGACATGGAAAAAAAAAAAAAAAAAAAAAAAAAAAAGAAAGAAAGTGTCACAGCCAAGAAGGCCCTAAGGAGACATGGCAACTAAATGTCACGTGGGATCATGGATGGAATCCTGAAAAAGTAAAAGGGACATTAGGTAAAAACTGATAAGAAAATTTTAACAAACCATGGATTTAATTCATAATTATGTATTAATATTGGTTCATTAATTGTTCCAAATGTACCATATTAATGTAAGATGTTAATATTAATAATTGGAGAAACTTGGGTGGGGGGAAGGCACATGAGAAATTTCCTTACTATCTGCTTAATTTTTCGGTACAGCTAAAACTGCTGTAAAATAAAGTTTATTACTTTTAAAGCTAGAGGGTGGTAAGAAAGATATTTATTTATTTACTTATTTAGAGACGGAGTTGCTCTGTTGCCAGGCTGGAGTGCAGTGGAGCGATCTCAGCTCACTGCAAGCTCCGCCTCACGGGTTCAAGTGGTTCCCCTACCTCAGCCTCCCGATTAGCTGGGAATACAGGCGCCCCCCACCACGCCCGGCTAATTTATTTTTTGTATTTTAGTGGAGACGGGGTTTCACCATGATGGCCAGGATGGTCTTGATCTCCTGACCTTATGATCTGCCTGCCTCAGCCTCCCAAAATGCTGGGATTACAAGCGTGAACCACCACGCCGGGCCGATTTTTATATTTTATAACATAATCTAGTTAGCATTTTTACTGTTTTTTTAAATTTCTTTGGAGAATAATTTGGAGGTGAGTAAATTTGAGATTTTGTATTTGAATATTTTGGATACAAGTATTCCTCATGAAGATGTACTTGTATAGTCAATTTTGGTGGCTTTCAAATTTGTAAGATTGCACATTTTAAATATCATTATATTAAAACATACATATATGTATACACACGGTGTACTTTCAAGCAAAACAGCATGATAAAATTATTATTTAAATATGCTTGATTTATACCTAATTTTGCCTTTTAGTGTTGTTCTTCAAGAGCTTGTTTTGAATATGCCCTATTTTTTTTTTTAAAAAAAAGGAAAAGGCTTCTGACTTGCTCTATGTTAGTACAGAATATAATCAATAAGTACAACTAGTAAACTGTTAAAATAAGGGCAAAGCCTGGGCTGCATTTCTTTTAATTGCATCCCACCCCTATCATTAAGACTTCATATTGCAAAACGTATCATTCTAACATCAACTAAAATCAAAATATTGAATTGTTTTTTGTGTGTTTTTTGAGATGGAGTCTCGCTCTGTTGCCCAGGCTAGAGTGCAGTCGCACGATCTCTGCTCACTGCAAGCTCCGCCTCCCAGGTTCACGCCATTCTCCTGCCTCAGCCTCCCGAGTAACTGGGACTACAGGCACCTGCCACCACCCCCGGCTAATTTTTTGTATTTTTAGTAGAGACGGGGTTTCACCATGTTAGCCAGTATGGTCGCGATCTCCTGACCTCATGATCTGCCCGCCTCGGCCTCACAAAGTGCTGGGATTAGAGGCCTGAGCCACTGCGCCCGGCCTCCAAAATATTGAATTGTTGAAGAAAACATTGGACTGCAAAGCATCCCAAGGCCATGCTGTAACTGAGTCTCTCAGAAACAATTACGGCACCCTGGTGAAGGTTCAGAAAACATAGACATTCTCTCCAAAAGCCCAGTGAGGAAATTATACTGAGAAAGTTACAAGAAAGAGCAACAGAGAGATGTTAATCAACAACCAAGGTCACGTGTTTTATACTTTCCTCAAGACGTCACTGTAAAACTTAAACTAAAAGATGAGCTAAAATTTCTCTCTTCTCAGCCTTTCTCAGTTACAATTCAAATGATAATTTTAAGTACAATAAAATCAAAAGGTCTTGGTAGTATGTTTTCAAAATTTTTGGATTAAATATAAAAATGAAAGATGTGTTCAACATTTATTGAACAGCCTCTTATATTTGAGATCATTTATTTATTTATCAACCTTAATCTCACAACAAATGCCGGTAAGAAGAATTATGTTCCCATTTAATGAGAATCAAAAAATGTAAGTATTTAGCTAAAATGGAATATTGTTGAATCCCCATCTTCTTGTGTCATTTATGTCCTCCAGGAGGCAAGTGCAAAATAGCATTCGTAGTATAAGAGGTTTATGTGTCAGAGATAAATTGAGAACAAGCAGACCCCACCTCACATTGGTGAAAAAAATGGAGGAAGGAAGACTGCTAGCCATGTAGAGCCTAAAGCTAGAATGAAAATCTAGCAAAGCCTCATTCAACCCAGTGTAAAACTCCAGAGCAAAGAAAGCCCATTAGAGGAGACACCTGTTGAACAAAAACAGAGGAATCCTAGTACGTTCACCCTACCCATTCATAACCTGAAACATTCAGCCCTAGGCTGGAGCTGAGACAGATTCTGATGATCCCAGCTGGAGACTGTCAGCAAACCGTGTGTCTTGCAAAGATATGTGGGACACATGCTCATGGCTGTTGCAGTCTATCTATCCCTTGTACTGCAAGAATCCCCTTCATCTATGCTTGCTGGGGCAGTACTTCCAGGATCCCAGGGAGTCTCTCTGCTTGAGGGAGTTCAGACAAAGGAAGATTGATGAGATGATCTTCAGACCCTATTACCAGTTGGTTCAGGACTGCAACTGGTACTCACCATCTTTCTTCTTCATGGTCAAATCTACCATTTACACTCAGCCATCAAGTCTGCTGATCTCAGTAGCATAACTGTTAGTGTGATCCAAACCTTCATTGCTTTTGGTGCCTTAGCTCACATTTACCACATACTTCCCAGACTAGGATTGCTGCCCTTGTCTCGTTACCATCACAATTGAGCAAAGACTACCAAGAGGTTCCCAAGAGTTCTGTACCTTTTGACCCCTTTTCCAGGGAGATAGTACTCTCTCTTCCTGCTAATCCTCTTTGATCTGTGTGTCTCTGGACACAAAGAGCCCAAAGTGCCTTGGGGATAGTTGGAGTTTGCAATGGGACACTGGTTGCATGGAAATTTGCAAGAGTCCTCCCATGCAAAGCCCAAAGTCGTGGGGACAGGAAGCACAAAGAATACCAGTATGCCATTAGAGTGATGGCGAGTGGGGCTACTCCTGGGTCCAGCTCTTGGCTTCTAGACCTACGTCTTCCACTTGGGAACACAGCACTAAGAAGAGGTCTCTGATTAAATGTGTATACTGCATTTTGGAGGATGGCCCCTCCTATTCACAGCATGTTGCCTCCAACATTGCCTCAGTGGATTTAGCAGACCATTTAAACACTGCATTAACCTGTCAACTTTTACATGGAACACTATGTGATATGACCAGTGGGTCCCAATGTATGGAGCAACCCCTATACCTCCTCATACCTGGCAAGATACTATACATCAAAATCTGTGACCAGTAACATATATATATATATATATTTTTTTTTCTCAGTCATCCCAAGACAAAGACTATGCAGTGCCGCAATGGATCCTGTTCAACAGTCAAAAAACGTCTTCAAAACCCCATATACTACAGTTTTCAGGCTCCTGAGTGAAGAAAAGGGGAGGCCTTCTGTGGCCAGGAGGTAATATTAAATAACGTTAGGAACCAGAGTTTGACTGGAAGACGATTGATTGCCTTGGTGATGTCAGTTGATAGAAAAAAAACAATATTGTGGGTTCACAATTTACTGAATGTCAGTTGTTGACATCCTTTAAAAAAAAAAAAAAAAAAAAACTGTCTGCCTTAAAATGGTGATGGATTTTCCGTTTTCTGAAAAAAAAAAAAAAAAAAAAAGTAACTATCTCATCTCATGAAGCAGTTGCTGTTCCAATTTTTTGTCTGGCCCTTATCATAGAATTGATTCACTTTTGCCTGGAAAAGAAAAGATTCTTCTGTTATTCTTAGTTCAGCAAACTCTCATACTGACTAGACTGCAAAACATCCTAACTACTTTAAATATGATACTATAAATAACTTTTAAATAGCAAAACTGTGTGTTGTCGAGTCCATTTCAGGCATTAACGCAAATTGGCCAGCCCATTTAAACCCCAGTTAATAGCTTCTGTACAACGAAAAAAAAAAAAATCAGGACATGACCTTTTTTTAAATCTAAATGGTTTTTATAGACCAAAAAAACAATTTGCACAAAGAATCAAAATAATGAAATTACATTTTCTATACTGATTTGATATTCAAGGAACAAGACTGTTAAACTTTAGAAGCTATATATATGTAGTTTTATTATAAAAGCTAGAAATCAATTTGAAATAAGAGTTTTTAAAATCCCCTCATTGCACTACAAACCGCTGAGTCACATAGACAACAGAGAGATGTTAATCAAATTGGAGATGAGTTGTAGTGTAAAACTCTACTGTGTTTAGTGGGGCTCATGCACAGAATGTAGCTACAGTATTGTCTAGACATTCCACAAGAATTCACACACAGGATTTGTTAACTTTTTTCTTCATTGTATTTAAAATGTCACCTGCATAATTTTCTGCGCTTTTAAAACATGTAAAAAATCACGTATTACTTATTTCAAAGTTTATTTTAATGGCTTCAAGGTAGTCATTATTGTGACTTTCAAAAGTAAATACAAACATTTGTGGTTTATGATCAGGTCAATTTTGGCATCAGTAATTTTAAGTAATTCTCCACTATATATAAACAAACTATATTAAAACTCTAACATGTACATGTGTGTCAATGTGTGTGTATATGCAGCTAACTACACTCACCTGTTTGTTAGCATTTATTAGGTCAAGAAAAATTTCCACTTCAATTATATTTTTTAAAAAAGGTTTTAATTATTTTACTTAATTTTTTTATTTGTATAAATGTAAGGGGTGCAAGTGCAGTTTTGTTACATGGATATATTGCATAGTGGTGAAGCCTAAGCTTTAAGTGTAACCAACAGCCAGGTAATCTACATTGCATTCATCAAGTAATTTCTCATCCCTCACCTCCCTCCCACCCTTCTGAATCTCCATTGTCTATTATCCAACACTCTATGTCCATATAGACACATTGTTTAACTCCCACTTTTAAGTGGGAATATGTAGCATTTGACTTTCTGTTTCAGCCCTGTTTCAATTAAGGTAACAGCCTCCATCCATGTTGGAGGACATGGTTTTGTTCTTTTTTAGGGCTAAATTTCATTGTGTCTGTGTGTGTGTGTGTGTGTGTGTGTGTGTGTGTGTGTGTGTGTGTGTGTGTATTTCAGTTTTTTTGGCTGAATTTCATTGTGTGTATATATACACACATATACAGCCATATATACAGATATATACACACATTGTCTCTCTATATTTAATTGTATATGTGATGTGTGTGTGTGTGTGTGTGTGTGTGTGTGTAAGATATCATTGCATGTGTATATTAGCTTTATCCAACCATCCATTGATGAATGCTTAGGCTTAGGTTGATTCCATGTCTTTGCTCTTGTGAATAGTGCTATGATAAACATGTGAGTGCAGGTATCTTTTCTGACATAAAGATGTATTTTTCTTTGGGTAGATATCCAGTAGTGGGATTGCTGGATAGAATGGTAGTTCTAGTTTTAGTTTTTTGAGAAGGCTCCACATTGTTTTTCCAAAAGGTTGTACTAGTTTACATTCCCACCAACAGTGTCTAAGTGTTCCTTCTTTTCCACATCCTCACTAACATCTATTATTTTTTTGACTTTTTAGTAATAGTCATTCTGACATGTGTAAGATCATATCTCATTGTGGTTTTAATTTGCATTTCTCTAGATATTATTGATTTTTATCATTTTTTGATATACTTGTTGACCATGTGTATGTCTTACTTTTAAAATTGTCTATTCATGTCCTTTACCAAAAATACATTTTAAATAAAATTGTCTCAACAATGTTATGGACAAACACAAATACAAAAATTATTGGTAAAACTATACAATTACGGATGAACTTAAAAACTTCAAAGCATCACACATCATATCACAATAATCAGATACATCATGAGGAGGACAGTAACAATGGTCCTACAATTGAGAAGGCACTCTCAAAGAGATTAAGTAACTTGAACAAGTTAGTAACTTTTTTTTAATGAAACAAAATCTAGAGCTAGTTTTCTAAATTCAAAATCAAAATATATTATCCTGGAAAAATAAAAGGACTAAATGTATGAATAATCTGTCTTTACTGCCCATACCATTGAGTCACATTTTTAGGTGCTTTTTTTTTTTTCAAAGACTTATGGTAAATTTACTGAAGGTCATTAATTCTGGATTTAGAAGAGACTGTTAAATCTTACAGGCTTGGAAATCTTGTCATATATATTTATGACTAAAGGAATTGAATGAGCTTGTTTAAGAGAGGCCAAGGGTAGACATGCCAACTGTGGATATTTAATAGACTGTCAGAGCAAAGAGGTATTACACTACTCCTCAAGAAAGCAAAACTTAAACAAATGGGTAGCAATTACCTAGAAGAAGAGAAGGCAGCCATGTCTCAAAGTGAGGAACTGTTTCACCATTAGAATAATCTGATAGTGGAGTTGTCTTCCCTAAAAGGTGTTCTGCAGTAGGAGATTTTTCAAGTTAAAACTGCATGACCCTCTGGCATGACTTCATAAGAAAACAAAAAGATTCCTGCAGTAAGTAGAAGATTGGATTTTGGGACTCCTATGGGGTCACCCAACCAAATTATTAGAATTACAGAACGCTAGAAATGAAAGAAACCTTGGATAATACACCTTACTCCTCTCATTTAAAGATGAGAAACTAGAACCGTAGAAGTTAATTTATCTGCTTAATATCATGAAGCAGAAACTTTATTAGCAAAATCATAAATAAATCATTGAACTGAAAGAGAGGCTACAGAATTTTCAAGTCAATTTAACCATCAAGCAGTGATTACCAAGTTACTCTGATAGTCTTCAGGAAAGCAACACTTTTATTGCAATGTGGTTTGCCAATGCTATGTGGTTTTTACTGAGAAATTGATGTGACTTAGAAGCAATTGTCTCAATTTATACTGTCCCTTTGGCAAAGATTTATTTTATTTGCTATGGTTCATTTAGTTGAATCTGTAACATTCACCAAACCTAACAGTAAAGAGGAGGTCTGCCAGTATGACTTAGAATCTCATAAACACAAGAAACAGAACTGCAACCATGCAGAGGCCAACTCATCAGTTCTTAACGATTCCTTGGTAGAAAAGACCCACGGGATAAAGCTCCGAAGAGGACATAAATATATTCAGTCATCCAACCTATTATTAATTAATTCACTCATTAAATATTTATTGAGCCCCTACTATGTGCCACACCGGCAGTTTTTATTCATATTTTTGCACATTTGTGGTAATTTAGTGCAGAATAGGTCATCTCTTAATTTCTAATCAGTATTTATTTCAAATGCAAGATAAAAAATAACTCAGATACTCTATTCTGAACTACATGCTATTAAATTTTATTTGGGAAAACCCAAATAAAACAGAGATCTAAATCACAATCTAAATATTTGCACACTAGTCAGATAAACAGCTACCACCAATGTCTCAGCATATTCTAGGTTTGGGGGATTTAGTAAGTGTATATAGAAAGGCATAGAGGAGTAAGATGCATGTTATTTCAAATGAGGACAACATAATAAATCAACATTTGCTATGCATAAACTCCGTGCCAAGTCTTACTTCGGAAAATCTCATATACAATATTTCTTTTTTTTTTTTTCCTTTGAGGTGGAACCTCACTCTGTTGCCCAAGTTGGAGTGCAGTGGCACAATCTCGGCTACTGCAACATTTGCCTCCTGGGTTCAAGCGATTCTCCTGCCTCAGCCTCCTGAGTAGCTGGGATTACAGGCACACACCACCACACCCAACTAATTTTCGTATTTTTTAGTAGACACAGGGTTTTACCATGTTGGCCAGGCTTGTCTCAAACTCCTGACCTCAGGTGATCTGCCTGCTTTGGCCTCCCAAAGTGCTGGGATTACAGGCATGACCCACCGCGCCTGGCCTTCCATATACAATGTTTCATTTAATTCTCACCACTACAATAAGAAGGAGTATTGGTATACTGATTTTAGAGATAAGAAAGCAGGTCTTTAGGACGATTCTAACATTGGCAAATGCTCACATTCAACCATATCTTCTAACTACAAGCTCATATTTTTTCTTACTAAATAAAACAATTGCTAGAAGAATAAAACAAGAAATAACAATACTAAGGAGAAAATGTATTTGAGTAACCAGAACTGGATACACCTTGCCTAATTTCATTAAAATCTTAAAAACAGACCCCCAAAACGTATGGGATAAATTTTATCCTTTATATATATGAAACTGAAGCTTACGTGGGGTTAGCAATTACTTGCAATAATCAGCTGCTATTCTGAACTTCATGCTTTTCTCAAAGATTCTGACTTTTCTGGTTCTGGTTGGCAAAGACTGAAGTTTCCCTAGATCTCTGTCTTTTAAAAAACTTTCTTCCTCAGCTGTAAAGCCATGTATTTTTACTGAGCACTGGCCACCTGGAGCAGTGCCACATTTTCCCAACTCCACTGGAACTAGGTATGCCCCTTTATATGTGTGTTTTACCAGAGATACATACATGGAATTGCTGGAGTTCCTTTTCTGGACAAGCTCAATAAAGTTGGTATGTTTCTCCTTTGTCTCTTCCTCCATCTTGGTGCCTGGAAGGCAGACATGACAATTGGCGCTCTGTCAACAATCTTAAGCCACAAGAGTAGGAGCCACACTCCAGGGTCAGTGATGCAGAGAGAGTAAAATGGCCCAAAACCTGGACAAATCTGTAGGACCGCCAGAGCAACCCTGGACTGCCTATGCCCACCATCTTTTTACAAAAGAGAACAAAAATGTATATTCACTTTTTTTTTTTTTTTTTTTTTTGTCAAATGCAGTTGAACTTAACCAAATCAGGCACGTGCCAACTGCAAAATACAAGAATAGCCCTGAGTGTGCATTCGTTTCAATTCAATAAATATTTATTGAAGAACTATTGGGTGAGCAGCACCGTGGGTGATAATATAGGAAATGAAAAAAAGCACTAGCTTATAGAAAGAACCAATTCTTGGAAGGCAAAAATAACCATTAATTAATGAAAATATAGCAGTCCTGAAGAAATGGTAATAATAATGAAGACCTTACCAGCAAAATCACTGGAAAGAATGAAAGCAGCTATTTTTAAGGTCTTATTTTAAACAAATTGTGTAAGTATTGACAAACGGAGATTAAAACATGGTCAATAAATTATAAAGGTGCTCTTAGGAGAACCATCAATGAGGTTAGTTCCTTTGATTAGGTAGAAAATTGGAGAGAGGGAATTAATTCCTATAGGTAGTACATGAAAAAAGTATTCAGACAATCCATATTATTAATTTGGGACCAGTTCATATTGGCTTCCTCTTAGTGAGATTTAGGAGCAATAAATAGCCAGAACATTCCCTGATTTTTATTTGTCTCTGGGAATTGTGAACATTAGTGGGTACCATTGTGGAAAACAATAAAGTCAATATGAGGTCCTCATTAAAAAAATTCGCTACTTCTTACCACGTTGCTGGCTCCATGCTATTGATATGTGTGCTCTCTCTGTGTGTGCCAAATACATATTAGAAATGAAAAAAATAAGAAAGTACTTTGAGAAATTAATTCTTTTAAATATTTTACAATTGTGTGGAGGTATAGCACAGAAGATACATTTAGGCTTTTACATTCATTCATTCAAGTTATGTTAATGAACTTTAGATAAGCTGCCTTGTGACAGAGTTTGTTATCGTTATCAGAGATCCATGTGTTTCTTAGCTTCTCAGCACGTACTTTGGTTGAAATCTTGAGACTGAGCTTCAAGAAATAAAGTGTAGGTGATTACGATGTAAGTCAATTTCATGAACACCACACCCTAAAATATCTCACAGAAACATCCAGCTGTCTTTCTTGTGGCTGTGGTGACCAGAGGAACATCATGGCTCCAAGATAGACAGCCAGTTGTTTCTGGGAGAGCCAGCAGTTTCACAGCATTGGCTATGATGTGAATGAAAAGTAAACTTGTGTTGTTAATTCATTAAGATTTCAAATTTTATTTATGCAGTACCAAAGAGTTTGCTGTTGAGTGCTGGAATTGATACTTGCAATAGGGTACTGCTGGTACACATACACCATGGAATACGACGCAGCCATTAAAAAAGAATGATACCATGCCCTTTGCAGCATCACAGATGCAGCTAGAGGCCATAGTACTACATGAATTAATGTAGGAACAGAAAACCAAATACTGCATGTTCTCACTTATAAGTGGGGGCTAAACACTGAGTACACATGGACACAAAGAAGGGAACAAGAGACACTGGGATCTATTTAAGCGTGGAAGGTAAGGACTGAAAAGCTACCTACCAGGCACTATGCTCATCACCGAGGTGATGAAATAATCTGTACATCAAACCCTGAGACATGTAATTTACCCATGTAACAAACCTCCATATGCATCCCCTGAACATAAAAATAAAGTTAGAAAGAAGAAAAAAAAAAGAAAAACGAAGCTAAAATATGTAGCATTGACTTACTGGTCGGCCCTGGGCAGTGAGGTAACTGTTAATTGGCTGCTGGAAAATTGCCACATATGTTAAACTATGGATAAAAATTTGGAAAACCCTTTGCCTTTTTGAAATAAGGAAATGAGCTATGGGCTTGCTGAAGGAAAGGTTGAAAATCAGAATAGTGCAATGTCTTTTGGCTGCATTTGGCAAGGTCTATTGAGAAAAACACGTAAGATCAGGAAAGATTGGAGTGCAAGTGGAAATTTACACATGGAGAGAGAAATTCTTGAAAATGGAGATTCAGAGCCTAAGAGGAAAAAGAACTCTCATACACTGCCCGAAAGGAGTAAATTTGGTACTAACACCTTGGGAAACTGGTAATTTCTGACACTGAATATATGTATGTTTCACTACTCAGAATTTCTACTTCAAGGTGTATATGAAACAGAAATATGTGTACATGTTCACCAAAGTACATGTACTAGAATGTTCACAGAAGCCCTCTTCAAAATAGCCAAAAACTAGAAATTATCCAAGTCTTCAACAACATTAGAAAGGATAAATATATTGCAGAATAGTCACAAACTGGAATATTATACAGCAATGAACTATGATATGTAACAATACAGCCAAATTGCACCAACATAATGTTGAACCAAGAAAGCCAGACGCAAGAGCACATATACAGCTGGATTCTATTTGAATAATGCTAAATTGAAGCAATGCTAATTTATATAAGTCAGAGCAATGGTTACCCTTGAAGGTGGGGGTTAGACAATGCCCAGAAGAGGGCATGAAGAGGGCTTTCGGGAAATCCAGTAATATTCTAATTATTAACTTAGGTGCTGGTTATGCAAGTGATCAATTTTCGAAAATGTATCAGGCTGTATGCTTATGACCTGTGATGTTTTCTCCATGTTTATAATAATTCAATTAAAGCAAAATAAAAAAACAGGAAGATAGATAGTTGATATACAGGTAGATAATTGAGAGGTGTTCAGGTTTGAAAAATCTTACTGTTTTTGGAAAATATATTAAAACACACTTGAGTAAAAAGTCTCTGTACAATTTCCAGTTGAATAGAGTGCATGAGAGCAAACATATAGGTGTGGCCTTCACATTTAAACTCCAGAATGTTACAAAAGCAACCATTAAGCTCGGAGACAAATTTGGTGTCAATAAAGAAAAAAAGACTCAAGAAGTCTGTCTCAGAAAGAATTTTATTTATTGATACCAGCACATGAACTCTCACTGAAGACAAGTAGATCACAAGCCTACTAAGTTATTGAAGAAAACATTGCAAAAAAGAAATCATAAATCCCATAGAACTGAACATGTCAAAAGCCCAGATCTTGGTTTTTAAATATCATTCTCTAAAAGAGCAAGTGTTCTTTAGAAAAGAAATTAACCATTCATACTGGGGAAGGAAGAGGACAGTGTGACCACGAGGTGTAACCTGTCGTAAACTTTTCCCTCTCCTCCAGATTTGGCCACAATTGTTAGCAGCGAAAGAATTCATAAATTAAAGTCAAGTACCTCTGAGATAAATGAAAACAAAGTTCCTCCAAGAGAACAGGAATAGGACTGACTTTTTGCAAATGGGAGGGTTTAATGTGGTTAGGATGTCCTCCCCACCAGTATATCAGTGTCTATTAGTTTCCTGTATTGCAAGCGACAAGAGAGATATCAATGTTCTTCTTTTAGTGCATGAATCAATGGATTAAGAGGAGGAACATATTTTTACAAGATGGTTAAGCTGATGAAAAGGATTTTGAATCATCCAGACAGTCTTGTTGTTAGACTAGACACAGTGACCAAAAAGAGAAGAAGAAAACAAAATAGTTTATGTAACAGAAACTGCTAGTTCAAATATTTGTGTGTTCCTTGATATTTCCCAGGCTCTTTTCCACTTAGAACCGTGTAACTACATTTAAGCCAAAAATATGAGAGGAGAAGTGATACAGCCTATGCACCCATAAAACACCCCACAAAATCCCCTATGACCCTATTCCCCTGTTGTGGTTACAAAGAGGTCACTGCCCTGGGTAACCTAACTACAAGATGGGAGCAGCCCATATCTTTGAGTGAGTGCTTGGATGAAACCCATGCAGAGAGGCTCACAACTAGTATTGGGATGCAATATAAATTTAAAAAATAACATTTGTAATATTAAGTCACAGAGAATGTGAAGTTTGTTGTGGCAACTAATGTCAATTACTATATTGATATTCACCTGGAGGTGACACGAAGATTAGTGAAACACACCTTGTCCCCAAAGATATTTTGTCTATTAGAAAAGACAAGATATGTACTATGTAGCTTAAGGATAGCTTAAAGTTCTTTGGCATTCCTGTCATTAAGAGGTAAATCTGATTCCCCTCACTCTGAATCTAGGGCAGCCTTCTTGATTGGCCTCAACAATAGAACGTGGAAGAAGTGACTTTTGATGCCTGGTCATGAGACAGTTTCTGTTTCTACTTGGACTGTTTGGAATCCTCATCTTTGAATCCCTGAGTGGCATTGTGAGAACTTTGGCTTACCCGAGGATGCCATGTTATGAGGAAGCCCAAATAGCTACATGAAGTATCTATGTGGAGAGAGACAGAAAAAGGTGTTTGCTTGATCCCTGGACTTTTTAGCAGAGTCATGAAACATTATAGAAGACAGATGAGTCATCAGTGCTAAAGCCCTGACTAAATTCCTGCTTCATAAAATTATGAGACATAAAATTATGGCTGTTTTAAGACATTAAGCTTGGGGTATATTTTAGACAATAACAGATAACTGGAAAGAGGCATTAAGATAGGAGTATAAATATAAATGTAGCATCCATGTATGTATGTGTGTGTGTGCATGTATGTGTTACCCACACATGAGATAGAAAGCAATGGACTCTGGTAGAAAATTAGAAAGGTTTGTAAAGATATAAATGCAGTGCTGGGGAATACAAAAATGAAGAAATCCCATTCAGTGGTAGAATAATTAGGCGAAGAACTATTCCTAAGCTCTAAGTAGCCTGTAAGCAAACACTGAGTCCAGCTAATGTATCATTGTGTCTGTCATACCTGCCACCATGCCTGTCACATGATGGTTGCCTATGAATGTTCATGAAATTAACAGAATAAGTAAACGAATGCTGGTGCATTTTTAAAAGAATCTTGAAGGAAATGCTACATTCGCTCACATGGCAAGTGATGGGAATGGATGACAGTGAAAAATTCTAGGCCAGTGAAACAGCATGATGATCACACAACACACACAGACATGTGCACGAAGACCACAGGGGAGAGAAAGGGGCAAGCTCACATGGCAAGTGATGGGAATGGATGACAGTGAAAAATTCTAGGCCAGTGAAACAGCATGATGATCACACAACACACACAGACATGTGCACGAAGACCACAGGGGAGAGAAAGGGGCAACCTGATACATTTTAGAATACAAAAATAGTGAGAGAGAGAGAGAGAGGATGGGGTGAGGGTGAGAGAGAGAGAGAGAGAGAGAGAAAGAATGGTCAGCTGTGGTTTGAAAGCAGACCCCCCCCCGCAAAAATTTGGACTTCATTTTGCAGGCATTGAAAACACACACTTATTCTTTTCTGATAAAATGTAGTGTCATGATAAGAACTCTTTGTTAGGAAGATGGATATAGCAGAGGAATCTCAGACAGACTGGCCAATCATTTGCAAACATCAGAAGTCTAGAAATAAGTTTTAAGCAGCAATGTGAGAAATTTCAATTAAAAGCCAGAAGAGTGATTAGCAATTAGAATCAATCACTGAGGGGATATTCACAATCCTCTTCATTTAGTAACGCTGAAATACACATGATCTGGTAACATTCCATGTCCTTTGCAAATACACAATTCTAGAATATTGTGATAATTCCTAAGGACATACTCAACGTGGCTACATTTTGACTCTGATTATGCAGACACTTAAAATATCACGTGTGGAAGTGTGTGGGCATTCCTTCAGCGTGCCACATGTTAGTAAAACTGGCAGTATAGTATCTGAGTATCACTTTCTCCTTCCAGAGAAATGTGGGCTTTTTTGTAGCAACATGATAAATTGAGAGCTTTATTTATGAGCCTGAGTATACTGTAGGTTGCAAGAGGAGCAAACCGACTATCTATACTGTCATCTCTGCTATCTGTATGCTATATTAAGCCATATATGTAATGAGGAGTGGAGCAATAATTAAATCACTGGAGTGTCACTTTTCTCTCTCTGCAGCATTGCTTCTGTGGGCAGACTAGGAAGAAAAGTCTGTTCTGAGGCTGCAGGCAGCTTAATTTTTTTTTTTCTTTCCAAGATAATAATTTGAAGCATCCAGGACTCTCATATAAGTCTCTTCATATTTTTCTAATAAATGAAATATATTATCAAGTAATTATAAAATCTAAAACTAGTGAATATTCAGCCTGAGCTAATATCTTTCTCTAATTATTTTTAAAAAACAGTATCAGAGACAGGCAGACTAATTTTCATTAACAGAATTACTGTAACTTAAGTATATCAATATGAGTGTGAGCTTTTTAAAAACCAGATTCTGGGAGTCATACACAAAGTCTCTAATGACAATTCCAGAAGATCCTTTAAAAACGGGGAAAATATGTAGAAGGGAAACAAACACCACCCTGATCGTTTATATTAAAATGAATGTAACTATTATCAGACCAGTTCATTTTTACATAGTGAATACCTCGAGAAAAATATGTAGAGTTAATCACTCTCGATTTTCAAACTAAGACACACTCAGGGAAACAAATAATCATATTTTAAGGGAAAATAATACATGCTAGAGAGGAACACAAAATAATAGATCATTAGTAGAGAGTAGTTACAAAGGATCATGTTTTGTTTCTTTTTTCTAAATCAATTACTTGGTTACTGTTCTTTTTACAGTCTTGTTTTGGAATCTGTGTTTTAAAAAGCCTACACTTGACAGTCTGTAGCACACAAATGACTTGGAGTACATAAACTCCCATGTGAATAATCTATTTTTATAGTCAGGGCTGTTTTCTACCCAGATACATAACATTCACATGGCCCAGCCACAAATACCTGCACATATATAATACATGAAAAATAAGAAATCAAATTATCTTATCCTTTCAGTTTTTCCTTTTTTAAAAAAAAAACAACTCCAGAAGCTTGACCTGTTATTTCATTTGTCTCTTCTTCCAGTCCTCTTTTGCTTCTCTGTTTTGCTGTGTTTTTGCTTTTTAGTAGAAGAAAGGACAACAGAGCCTAGCTATCCTAGAGGCACTTTTTACTGTTGTTATTTTGAAAAATTATTTTTCCTGCAGTGACGGCAGCACTTATTAATCTTTTCTTCCTCTTGGTCTCAGTGATTGTCTTTCTCACCTGCTCTTGCCATTGGAAATACGTAGGTGCTAAAAATTATGTCTCTCTTCCAGGTGTCTGTGCTCCCCTGGGAATTAGCAAAAGTGCTGGGGTTGATGCTCATCTCCCTTGCGCAAAGGGGAAAAAGATACGTCAGTGGAGCCAGCTTTGCTCTGAAGAGCCAGTCTATGTTGAAACATCTTTCAAATTCTAGGTCAGCAGTGAAGAGCAGAGAAAGCCTTCTTTATAAAGAAGTCTCATGTTCTGCCTAATTATTATGAATTTCAAAGAAGGAGCTGCTGTCAAACCACTTGGTTAAAGTAGTTAGGTTTAATGAGTTTCATTCCCATGCTTCTGTCTGGGTTTCTGACGTTTTCCAAGCCTGTGCCAATTCTCCAGGCAGTTATCTTTGTTAAATAGTGCTCATTTGGTAAAAGCTGGACACAGGAGAAACTGCTCTCCCACCTCTGGGGGCTTCCTTACCCTCTTATTCTGATTGTAAAACAAGCATCCCAGGGTCAGGTTAATGGAGTCATGGTGGACTGATATTTCCTTGCTAAGTTTTGGAAGAGACAGTGATCCGTGTTTTACTGAGGCCAATACTAGAGCAAATGTAGTGAGTAGTATTTGTGAAAAAGGACTGTAGGAGAGAAAGAAAGGAACTCAGAATTTGTGAGAGGAACAAATGCTTTGAGCCTCTGTTTTGGCACTTACTAACTAAAATTTTGTTCCATAACTAAAGGTTTTTTCAAATTTAGTTTCCTTATCTTGAGAAAACCAACAATTCTTACATCTGGTGACTTTTGGGCAGATTAAATGTTATTTATGGAAAGGATACACTGGCACATATTAAACATTCAGAATTAATTAGTGGTTATTATCTTCCCCATAATCATGATATCCTTTCTAGGGTCACACAGAATATTAGAACTTTAAAGAATTATGATTGCTATGTCACAGGTTGATATTTAATTACTGATCAAATGGAGAACCTGGAAAGATAAATAACCAGACCAAGATCACACAGCAAGTTCGTAGAAGTTAGACAAAAACTCTTGGATCTCCTGTCTTATTCCCTGGCAATCTTTGTGGGAAACTGAAACAAAACAGTAATGTCTTCCTCACAATGTTAAGCTTAAGTCAATCAGTGAGGCAATATTCACTATTAGACTTATTTACTGACCATTTTGTCTGGACAAGAAGACAATGCCACTAATCATTTTGTTACAACCTTAAAGTACATTCATTATTATGAAGGTTAAGAATGGTCCAAAATCACAGCACAATTCAATCAAGTGGCCAATTCCATCAAGTTTGATTCTGTATTTTGTACTCTAACTTGAACGCAGCATGTAAGTCAGCATGGTATTAAATGGGAATTGACTTTCAAGTGTTTACCTAAAATATGATCAGTTAAACACAAGCAAACACCTGGCAAGTTGTCAATTAGTAACCAACTAATTTCTAAATAGCCCATTGGCTAAATGACCTCATTAATTTTCTTCTTTCCTTGCCAGAGTTGCATCTGTATAAGATATTTAATAATGTCTTCTAAGAATAACAAAATAACTATATCTGACATACCTGTGGAATGGCATTGCTGGTTGATGACCCATTATATGTAATCAGAGTATATTTTCTCTATGACAATATCCTTGCAATCTCCGTTAAGTTGATGAAACAAATATTTAAGAATAAATGTCAAATCCTAGTGTATTGTAAGTTGCTCTTTTCCAATGGCCGAATAAATACATTAATAGATGGAAAGCCAAACACACAAGTTCTGATTTTCTATTTCATACTTGAATGTATACTGAAAGCAAGAAAATTCTTATAAACTTTAAAACTTACTTCCTATTATCAATGTAAAACAATTAATGTGGTGCTCTCCTCTGTATAACTCCACAGCTTATATGCTTTTTGTTATACTGCATTGTCTCTCATGTTACTGTGGCAAGTTGGGACAAAAAATAGACCCTGAGGTTGGCTGGGCAAGTGAAAATATGGCCCTCGGACTTCATGTTCCCACCAGCACGCAATTCATAAACAGTATGGTAATAAAGGTAACTGAAATACAGACAAGATTTCCAGAGTTAGCCAGTTCATTCACATTTCTCAGAATGAAACTAACTGAATATTCCTTTCTGGACCTCTAAATATATTTTCTGACAATCTCTGGATAAGGTAAAGTCTATAGTATAATTCAAAAATGTCACAGAAATAAAAAAAAAAAAGAACAAAAATCCTTAATTCAAGTTCTATTTGTCTTAGCTGGGGACAGAGGATCTCCTAATTTATCAATATCAATCTCTCCCAGTGCTCAACTGCATCCCCCCACAAAAGCATATTCACTAACTAGAAATATGTTTCAGAACATTGTTGGTTTAAAAGAGAACACTGTGGCCAGGCATGGTGGCTCACATCTGTAATTCCAGCACTTTGGGAGGCTGAGGAGGGAGGATCACGAAGTTGGACGTTCAAGACCAATCTGGTCGACATAGTGAAACCCGATCTCTACTAAAAATACAAAAATTAGCTGGGCATGGTGGTGAGCGCCTATAGTCTTGGCTACTTGGAAGACTAAGGCAGGAGAATCACTTGGACCCAGGAGGTGGAGGCTGCAGTGAGCTGAGATCACACCACTGCACTCCAGCCTGGGTGACACAGCAAGACTCTGACAAAGAAAAAAAGAGAGAACATTGTATGTGCATGAAGAATGGCAACTTTCACATTCATAGAACTGTTCTTCTTTAACCTTCATCATTTCACTAGAGGTAAAGTACTATATGATCTAGTAAATATCACCAAACATTTTTTCTCTAACAGATGACTCTATTTTCTGTTGGTTGTGGAATTACTAGCATGGTAGTGAACACCATGAATGTGGAGTGAGCTAAGCTTGTTTTCAGAATCTTGCTCCATCACTCCCTGGCTGGGTGAATTTATTCACCCTTAACTCATTGGGTTTCTCCATCTGTGCAATACTGATTACAATGTCCCTTCACAGGTTTGTTCATTTTAATCACTTCATTCAACAACTTATTTTTAAATATGAGCCAGGGAAATGCGAGCCAGACAACCTGGCCGTCTCTATTCACACAGAACTAGTGAAGTAGTTTAGTCAAGGATTAAATTAATATATATGCAGCACATGTTGCAAAACCTCTCCCATAGCAGGCTCTGATTAGCAGTTGCCCTACTCAGTCAGTTTATGTACCAGACATGTTGTTTGGCTCCACCTTTGTTATCTTTTCATCCTCAAATTAGGCTCACATAGGTGTTTTTATCCCTGTTACATAGAATGGAAAACTTAAGTTCAAAGAAATTACCTCCCTAAAGTTACACAAAAATAAATTTTGGAGGTAGGTTTCAAACATAGATCTGTTTGACACCATACAAGTAAATAATGAGATTCCTCTGACCTAAAAAGAAGGTACTAGCTGTGTGTGAAAACTTAACTCCATGTTTAGTTAAAGCAAGCAGGTTTTCTTCCCTCCAATAAATATGATCTACTTGAACTTCCTTAGCCTCTGCATACTTAAATAGACCTCTTTCACCTGTGGTGGTTATTCTGTTATTTTGTATATCATACACACACACACACACACACACAGATATGATAGACAACATATATGTAGATAACATGTATACACACACAATACTGTGTAGAGAAAATATATGTGTATATATATGGATAAAATATATGTACACACATATATGCATAAAATATTGACAATAAACATTAGCTATTGATTTTATTTATGCCTACAAATACCTCATTATAATATACAGGCTATTTGTATATTATTCATGAGGATACTAGTGTGCTTCATTGAAATGCATGATTTAAATGCATTAAAATTAATACATTATGGAAAATTTAAAAATATTTTTGTACAATTTATTTTATTTTATTTTTGAGACAGGGTCTCACTCTGTCACCTAGGCTGGAGGATAATGGCAGGACCTCGGCTCACTGCAACCTCAAACTCCTGGGTTCAAGTCATTCTCCCACCTCAACTTCCCAAGTAGCTGGGACCACAGGCACATACCACCACACCCAGCTAATTTTTGTATTTTTAGTAGAGACATGGTTTTGCCACAATGTCCAGGCTGGTCTTGAACTCTTGGGCTCAAGTGATCCACCCACCTCACCCTCCCAAAGTGCTGGAATTACAGGTGTTTGCCATGGTGCCCAGCCTTTTTGTGCTATTAAAATATAACTATCTTATAAAATAATATAATAGACAGCAAATTAAAATGAATCCACTAAACATAGGCAATCTTAAACATGAACAAGACTTTAAAGAGACTGATTAACTAGATGTAGAATCTTTCAGAGTCATGGCAATGGCCAGCTGTATTTACCTAATTGGTCAAATAAGCATTATATTGTAAAAAATATCAATTAAATCACATATACATTTATTTAATATTTTCAATTATCTAAACTAACGTAACACACTAGTGACTTAGTGAATGTTATTATTTAGACAAGTTTAAGGATGACTTTGGTCATATTTAAGTTAAAAAGGAAGGATTTAAATAGACACTTTCTGATCTGCACTCAAATTTCCTGTCTTTGTGCATCTGATTACATATTTGGCTTTACTTTCAGTTATGTGAGAAATGCCCCCGTTTTTCTCAAAGCTGACATCACCTCTTATGCTCTGGGTCTCATTCAAGTTATTTGAAACATCCAAATTCTGCAATTACATCTACATTTTCATCATTCTCTCTCCCTACAAGATCTTCTAAAAATGATATACATGTTTTTATTTCCAATCTTAAGAAAATAAAATCATCTTTAACTTAAGGTTGCCAGATTTACCAAGTAAAAGTAGAGGAATACACATGGGACATACTTATCCAAAAAAATAAAAAAATAAAAAGTGTGTGTTGACTATTTGAAATTCTAATTTAACTTGGCAATTCTGTACTTTATCTGATATCCTAACTCACATTCACAGTGAAACTTCTTGAAAATATGTCTTTTATTGTTATGTCTACTCACTCACCTAACATTTTCTCTGCACGCCTCTCAAAACAAAATTTATTCTCAAACCTTCCAATTAAACAGCTTCGCTTAAGACCACCAATGATACAAATGTGGTCAAATCTAGTTGTCTGTCACCTTTCTGTTCAAATTCAATTGACCTCATTTTCCTTCTTGAAATGTTTTCTGGTTTAACTTTTACGACACCATACTTTCTAGTTTTTTTAATTTGCCTTAATACAATACTATTGACTCTGGTTTTCCAATTTCTTTGCAGGCACCTTTTCTGAGGTTCAGCCTATATTTCTGGAGAATACTCACATAGGATCTTGTTCTGAGACTCCTTATATTTTAAAGAACGAAGTCCCATGAAATGATTTTTTTCAAACTTGTGGCACCACATGTCACCTAGATGCCAGTGAGTCCAAAAGCTGAATTTCAAGCCCTAACTTAGCTTGGAACTTCAGACTCCAACATTCATCTGTTTATTCTACATGTCCATGTGGGTGTTTATTAGGCAATTCAAAAGTAACAATACCAAAAAGAACTCTGTTCAACCCCTACCCAAAATATTTCTTCCCTAGTCATTTTTCTCTCAGTAAGAGGCACAAAAGCCCACCAAGTCATTCAAGTAAAATACAAAAAATCTTGGATTCCCTCTTTTCCTTACCTCAGATCAAATTGATCAGAAAAAAATTCCTAAGGACTTATGATTGAAATTGGTTCACTTCACGTCTGAAGCCCTAATCTAAGCCATATCATACCTCACAGGAATTCCATTTTAATGGTTCTCCCAAATATAGTGTAAAGATTACAAGCAGAAACTCAAATTAAATGTAGTATAATTCAAGTAGTTTTTGTCTTTGAAAATGCCAAAAATCAGAAAATTTTGTTACATACATTTTTTTATAAGTTCAGTATGGAATTTTATTTTCAAGATTAAGATATTTGTGTGATTATTTGGAAAAGTATTTACTCATTTACATTTATTAATCACCTTTTAAATTGTGAGTAAATACCAAAGTATAAAATGGCATTATTCCTGGATTCATGGTATTTTCAAATTAATTTAACCAAATTAACTTTTGCTTAAATAAAATAAATAAATATAAGCAATAATCCAACAAATGCAAATGAATATAGAGAAGTAAGAATAATGTTAGTGAAAATGAGAACCCATATAAGCACTCAGAGTTGGGAATACCACTTTGAACGACAGCGAGGGGGTAAGTAGTTGGCCCAAACCATAGTATGGATTTACACAGGGTTCTGAAAGGGAAATTGTTTGTTTTCTGTTTCTATTCCAATTACAAGAAGCACCAATATATGATGGACAAAGGAGACATTTCAGCTAGATAGTGAAATAAGTTTGATTTACTGTGCAATATGGTGAACATAGTAACAATATATTGTATTCTTGAAAATGCTAAAACAGTATATTTTAAGTAGTCTCACCACAAAAAAAGATAATTATATGAAGTAATCTGTATATTAATTAGCTTGCTTTAACCATTTTATAATGTATACATATTTCAAAACCACATGAATACATTTTATTTTCTAAAATATACAATTTTTAAAATTGTCAGTTAAAAAATAAATAAATAAGAAATAAAGCTGGGCATGATGGTATGTGTCTGTAATCCCATCTACTTGTTAGGCTGAGGTGGGAGGATTGCTTGAGCCCAAGAGTTTGAATCTAGCCTGGGTAACATAGTGAAACCCTGTTTCCAAAAACAAGACGAAAGAAAGAGAACAAAAAGGAGACCAATATAATACAGAAGTATGGCCTACAACTTTGGAGTTCATGGGTAAAAACATAGTAAATTCAGAGGAACTAAATTTACAATTGTTATAAGTTAGCACTTATTGAATGCTTACAATGTGCTGGCAAAATGCTACGTGTTTATTTGGATTGCCTAGCTGAATCCTGGCAATGTTTTAAGGTAGGAACTAATATGCCAGTTTTACAGATGAGAAAAGTGAAATTCAGAAGAGCTAAGCAACTTTCTAACACTTCACAGAAACTGATTTACAATAGTTTAAGTATAGGTATATTACAGCAAACTAAAAACAACATGCAAAAAACTGCTCCAGTCAGCTCAAGTGTGGCTTTAGTCAATATTTCCAAAATATATTTTCTTGAGCTTTTAATAGATGTCTCATGTAGAAACGTCTGTGGTCAAATACACATGTAAAGTAGCCTACCATTTTTCCCTTCATGGGTACTTACATGGCATATTTCAAGTTTTGAAGGGTTTTGTAAAATTATTAAATAAATGAAAATGATTACATTTTTAAGTCAGCAATATTATTCAGGTGATTTATTTTTCTTTTAAATTGTGGCTACAGAGTTAGAAACAAGCTCAAAAGGACAGGGATGATATTCCAGAAGAAGTTCACTGAGTGGAAGCCATAATATCCTTTATGGTAATAATAAAAATAATGCTAATGAGGAAATAATAATGATAACCCCAATACACTGACTATTTATACCTGATGACCTCCAATCTGAGATGGCGTCACACGTCCTGAGGCCTTGCTTATCAATGTGTGCCTAGACCATGGCTTTTTGACATTTAAAAAATTTATTAGCAATGTAGAGGCCCAGGCTTTCCTCAAACACATGCAATCTGATTCTGCATTTTAGCATGACAATCAGGTAAATTGTAGACTCATTAATATTTGAGAAGCACTGGCAAAAGTCCATTATTTCTTAGGTTTGGAATAAGCAACCAGCAGGAGAGTTGGGTGAAAATGCATTTCCTGCTCCCTATTTTCAGGGGATTTTAATGTATTATTCCTGGAGCAGAGCAAAGGCACTATCATTCTCAACAAGTGGCCAGGTGATTCCAAAGTAGGTGATGGCCAGAATACATTTTGACAGTGCACATGGTTTAATGCCCGCTTAGTGTTTGGGTGTGGGAAGGGAAACACGTTTAGTGTGCTGAATTCGCCAGTATTTGTATTAGTCCATTTGTCATGTTGCTAATAAAGACATACCTGAGACTGGGTAACTTACAAAGAAAAAGAGGTTCAATGGACTCACAGTCCACGTGGCTGGGGAGGCCTCACAATCATGGCAGAAGACAAGGAGGAGTAAGTCACATCTCATGTTGTGGTAGGGAAAAGAGAATTTGTGTAGGGGAACTCCTCTTTATAAAGCCATCAGATCTCCTGGGACTTATTCACTATCATGAGAACAGCACAGGAAACACCCATCCCCATGATTCAATTACCTCCCCCTGGGTCCATCCCATGACACATGGGAATTGCGGGAGCGACAATTCAAGATGAGATTCGGGAGAGGACACAGCCAAACCATATCGGTATTCAAATTACTTTGATGCCATTATTCCTGGAAAGGAGTTTCTCAGTTCCATCATCCCAAGTTGCCCATGAGTTCTCTCACGGATTCTCATGGTTATAACTATCCTTATGCCAATGGTTCCCAGATGCCAATGATCCCTGTTTAGATAGTTCTTCCAAGCCTTATATTTCTACATCTCATCACCTATGAAACACCTGCCGTGGTGCTGGCCCCACAAACTCAGCTCTCCACTGTACTTCCTATCCCCTTTGAGGCACTGCCCTTAGTAATGCAAGCATGAACCTGGGAGGCATCACAGCCCTTTCCTCTCGCTGCTGTGCACCCTCCCCCAACAATCACCCAGTCCTACTGATTTGACTTCCTATTTCACAGATTTATTTTTTTCACTGCTTCTATCTTTTCTTCTTCTTTTTTTAAAAATCCCCAATCGTTTATTAACTGGATAACTTCAAAATATTTCTAGTGAGCCTCCTTAACTCCAAACTTGTCCTTGAATTCAACCTCCCTTAAATAGCCAGAGAGCTAGCTAAACATCAAATACAACTGTGCCTTTTCTCATATCAAATCTCTTTAAGGTCATCATTGCCCTCAAGCTATGGTTGAAGCCTCCTAACGGGCATACTCAGCCTTTATGAGCTGGCATTAACAGACTTGTATTTTTTTTTTAACCACTCAAGACTGCCCACTTTATCATCCAGCAGCACTAAACAGCTTGTGGTTTTTGCATATTTAAGGTTATTTGTCTGTTATCCAGTGCCTCTTCTCATATACTTTTTAAGCTTAAAATTCCACTCTTTTCTTATTTTTCTTTAAGGAGTAACCCTCATTTGTCAACTCCTCAAATCTTTCCTGACATGGTTTTGAAACCTCACCCTTTGAACTTTCAAATTATATATTACTGAAACAGTCACGAAGTCAACGCTGGAGATTGGATCCAGGTTCTGCCACCAACTAGCTGTGTAACCAGTCATAATTTAATTAATCATACCAACTTGGCAAATGTTCAACAACTTACCTTATCATCTATGTCCTTTAGTTTCTTTTCATGGAATGTGAAGTTATAGACATACCTCAGAGGTATTGCGGGTTCCGTTCCACACCACTGCAATAAAGCAAATACACAGTGAGGTGAATCACATGAATTTCTTGGTTTCCCAATGCAAATAAAAGTTATGTTTCCACTATACTGCAGTCTATTAAGTGTGCAATAAGATTATGTCTGAGAAAATAACAGAAATACTCTAATTAAAAATACCTTAATACTAAAAAATGCTCATGACCATCTGAGCCTTCAGGGAGTCATAATCTTTAAACCAGTACAGGCCTTGCGTCAATGTTGATGGCTGCTGACTAATCAGGGTGGTGTTTGCTAAAGGTTGTGGTGGCTGTGACAATTTCTTAAAATAAGACAACAGTGATGTTTGCCTGGTCAATTGATTGTTTCTTTTACAAAAGCCTCCTCTGTAGCAAGTGGTGCTGTTTCATAGCATTTTAGTTACAGTAGAACTTCTTTTAAAAATAGAGTCAATCTTCTCAAACCCTGCTGCAGTCTTATCAACTAAGTTGATGTCATATCCTAAATTATTTGTTGTGATTTCAACAATGTTCACAGCATCTTCACCAAGAATAAATTCCATCTCAAGAAATCACTTTCTTTGTTCATCCATAAGAAGCAACTCCCCATCCATGAAAGTTTGATCGTGAGATTGTGGTGTTCCAGTCACATCTTCAAGCTCCACTTTTAATTCTAGTTCTCTTGCTATTTCCACCACATGTACAGTTACTTTCTTCACTGAAGTCTCAAAATCCTCAAAGTCATCTACAAGCATTGGAATCAATTTCTTCCAAACTCCTATTAATATAGATATTTTTATCTCCTCCCATGAATCACAAATGTTCTTAATGGCATCTATAATTGTGAATTATTTCCAGAGGGTTTTCAATTTACTTTGGCCAGAATCATCAGAGGGATCACTCTTTATGACACCTATAGCTTTAAAAAAATGTATTCCTTAAATTATAAGACTTGAAAGTCAAAGATTGGGGCCCCTTTCTGGTGACTGTATCACCTTCCAACAAAAGAATTCTGATCTAGATTTATTGAGATATAATTCACATACCACACAGTTCACCTACAATGCAGTGATTTTTAGCATATTCACAGAGTTGCACAACCATCACCACATATATGTGTGTGTGTGTGTGTGTGTGTGTGTGTGTGTGTGTGTATAGTTGTTGTTGTTTTGAGATGGAGTCTCACTCAGTTACCTAGGCTGGAGTGCAGTGGCATGATCTGGGCTCACTCCTAGCTCTGCATCCCAGGTTCACGCCATTCTCCTGCCTCAGCCTCCCGAGTAGCTGGAACTACAGGTGCCTGCCACTAAGTCCGGCTAATTTTTTTGTATTTTTAGTAGAGACGAGATTTTATCATGTTAGCCAGGATGGTCTCGATCTCCTGACCTCGTGATTCGCCCATCTCAGCCTATATATATATTTTACCAGAGCTGACCGAGCGAGACATAGAGTTTTCAGTCAAACATCTTTATGAAATAATCAACTATGTTTACCCACAATGTCATTTCATTTATAATGGAGGAATAAGACATTACTTGGCATTATATGTGTAGGAAGCTGAATTTAGAGCCAATGATACTTTTTAGGTTTTTGGAGGCTTTCTTAAAGTTTACTTAGTTCTTTTCCTGAAGGGTTTGAAATACATCCAGTCTTTAATACAAAGGGAAATTTTCAGACTTGAATTCTTGATTACTTTTATTTAAGCCATTTTAAACCCTAAACTTTAATAATTTTAGAATACTTATTCTTAAACCAGTTTTGCATATTTAGAAAGGAAAGTGTAATTATAGCTTCCAATAATTATCCGTTGAGAAGTGTAGGCTCTAGTACACTCAATGCCGTGAGCCTTACAAGACAAATTCAAAGTTTATGTGTACTTAATCACATATCTGTGCTAATAACACCAGTAGTTTGTTTTCGGCTTTTGTTGTTTTGTGAGTACATCTTTAACTTTCAAACTTTATACCTATATGTTGTGTATTCTATAATATACACTATACAACAGATGTGTCATTAGATTACCACCAAATTTATTAAAATAAAGCAGGCTCCACAATTTCCAAAACACTCTCTCACAACTCAACCAGTTTTTCCAGTTATTGTTTCATATTGAGTTTATTTTTTATTTTTTTGAGATGGAGTCTTGCCTTGTCACCCAGGGTAGACTGCAGTGGCGTGATCTTGGCTCACTGCAACCTCTGCCTCCCGGGTTCAAGCGATTCTCCTGCCTCAGCTTCCTGAGTAGCTGGAATTACAGTCCCAAGCCAACATACCCGGCTAATATTTCTATTTTTAGTAGAGACGAGGTTTTACTATGTTGGTCAGGCTGGACTCGAACTCCTGACCTCGTGATCCTCCCATCTCGGCCTCCCAAAGTGCTGGGATTACAGGCATGAGCCACTGCGCCCGGCCTATATTGAGTTTCTTAAATAAAATCAGGATATTAGCAGTATTTTAACAAAGGAAATCTATCAATAATTTTATTCATCTTGTTCATGAAATACAGTAGAAATGTTTTAATGTTTTAGTAATCATAAATACATTAGTCTCCTGGCATAATGTCAAATATTAAACAAGGATTATTAATATATGGATTTCATTATATCACTCTGTCTTTTTGTCATTTTAATGACTCTCATTATGCAAAGGAAAAAGTCACTAATTACTTGCTTCTCATTTTAGAATAATTTTGAGGTGACAGCTTTTGGTTTGTTCTCGAAAATTTTTTACACAAAAACTCTTAAAACTTTTGTTGCCTACAAAAATAAATTATCATTCCGTTATTTCTATTTTCTTTCCTGCAGCATAACATTATAAGACATGGTTTAAAGAAGAAAGATTAGCAACTTTTCCTGCTTGTCATCTATGACTTCCTGCTGCTACCATAGGCATATATATGTAAATTCATTTATTGAAACATGATATAACGCTCTTGCAGAACTCATAAATTAAGTTACTACTTTTAGAATTCCTGATTTTTAATAATGTATATAAAATTATCTTCTGTTTTATTATACTAATGCCTTTTTAGAAGATGAATTCATTTATCATAATATCATTCTAGTAGTCATTATAGTTTGGCTAAATACAAAGAAAAACTTTGACCTAGACTAGAAGTATATTATCTGTGTCTGTGTGTTTTTTATTTTTTCTTTTTGAGACAGAGTCTTGCACTGTTGCCCAGGCTGGAGTCCAGTAGTGTGATCTTGGCTCACTGCAGCCTCCACCTCCCAGATTCAAGCGATTCTCCTGCCTCAGCCTCAGGGGTAGCTGGGATTACAGGCAGGCACCACCATACCCAGGTAATTTTTATATTTTTAGTAGAGACAGGTTTCACTATGTTGGCCAGGTTGATGTTGAACTGCTGACCAAGGTGATCTGCCCGTCTCAGCCTCCCAAAGTGCTGGGATTACAGGTGTGAACCACCGCGCCTCACCTGTGTCTATGTTTTTGTATGTGAATGTTTTGAATTAACATGGATTTAAATCCAAGAATCTTAAATGTAACTATTAAGCCAAGTATTTTTATAGTATTGCAATTTTACTTCACAGTAACACCGATGAATGTCAGTCTAGACACAGCAAACACCTGATGGAGAAACAGAGAGTTTAGCCTAGTACTCAACTACTCATTAAGCTCCTTGCTGAGACTGTCTACAGGATGAATAAAGCCTCTTATCTAATACATATCCCATCACTACAGAGGTCTACTCTGCTTTGTAATTGGTCGCTCAGACACATTTATAATGGACAACCATACAGTGAGTTTAAGAATGATGGCCTGGAAACTAAAATTTCTTACTAGAAACTGATAGAGCAAAATGAAATCCAGAAATTGATATGCTGTCTCTTTAATAATGAAAAAGATTGTGGACATGGGGCTTCAAATAAAACTAAAAATATGGACCTCATTCAGCTACAAATAATTTTCCAGTTTAACCATAAGTTATGGGGTTTGGGTGTATTGAACATAGTTACTTGAATGTATTATTTCAATTTTCATGAAATTTTGCTGATTTTACCAAAGAATTTACTTTTAATTCATAGGTAAGATAGCCATAAGGAAAAAAAAAAAAGTGATGATGGCTTTATTTATTTTAGTAAGACTGCTATTATCTTATAGTGGCATATATCAAACAATTATGCTTATAAATCTCATTTACTTTATATGACTTCTAAGGTTTTCCCAATACTTCTGTGAATTAGGAAAAGGCAAAAGTTATTATATCTATTTTTCAGATAAGAAAAATAAGGCATACTGAGGTCCTATTTATTGTCTTTTCTTTTTTTTTTCGAGACAGAGTCTTGCTCTGTCACCCAGGCTAGAGTGCAGTGGCAGCATCTTGGCTCACTGCAAGCTCCACCTCCCGGGTTCACGCCATTCTCCTGCCTCAGTCTCAGAGTTAGCTGGGACTATAGGTGCCCGCCACCATGCCTGGCTATATTTTTTGTATTTTTAGTGGAGACGGGGTTTCACCGTGTTGGCCAGGATGGTCTCCATCTCCTGATCTCATGATCCGCCCGCCTCGGCCTCCCAAAGTGCTGGGATTACAGGCTAAGCCACCGTGCCCGGCCTTATTGTCTAATTTTTTTAACCCTTTTAGTTCTAGATGAAAAGCCAGATGTCTTCACTGAAAGATCGCTATACTTCATACTAAACCACTGGTATAGACATTTTTTGTTATTATTATAAGAGTCAGGTTTCCATCCTCAATGTGCCTTACTCTGCACCCCGGATGGCTGTGAGAGTCACGTGACCACAGCTTACCTACTAAGATGCTTTTGCCTAGAACTTTAAATTGCAAGTGAATGAGGAAAAGGCAAATAAAAAGTTCTGAGATTTCTCTCTTTGGCAGCATCCAGCAGGATCCAGAAGACACACTATTGGCAGCACCAACCCTGTGCCCAGGCCAGGCTGCTGTGGCAGATGATGCTACCCAAACTCTCTGCGGCCTTTCTTAGGACCTGAACATTTTCTTAGCCTCGGTCTCCAGACCTCCAGTAATTTTGTGAGCTGGAATATAAACCTCTAATAAATTATGTGTCAGCTTAGATTCACTGGAGTTGATTTCTGAATGACGCAATGAAATCTTGGCAAGTGCACCTGGAGAGTACAGAGTGTACCACTTCAGGAGATGTGAGAACAGGGAATTGAGGTATGGGATAATTGGATTCCAGTTCTGGAGTTTCCACTGTATATCTATGCAAAATCATAGCAAACCATTTACATTATCTTGGCACTTCTCCCTCTGTAAAAATAAAATCATTTGGTTAATGATCTCTGAAGTACCCCCCCATATCTAACATTCTATAATGTTAAGTTTCATTTTTGTCTCGAGACAGTGAGCTCGAGATCTTTGAGCTGGTGATCTTTCCTCACCCAGAGAATAGGATAAACCCTCTCTTGACAGTAATTATACTAGAGACTAGAATTTTTTATACATAATGTTAAACATTCAATTAAAATCTGTTGTTCATATCACATACACACACACAGAACAAAACATTAAAAATAGAAGCAGGTGACCTAGGTAGTGGGTTTAGAAAACAAAGTCTTTTAAAATAATAGTGATACATTTGTTCAAGAGAATAAAAGAACATGGAAATTTCATTAGATGGAGACTTAAAAATAAATTAAATGGCTTATCTTAAAAGAAAACAAATGTCCGAGTTTAAAACTTCATATATGGGTTTAATTGCAGATTTGAAGAAACAGAAGAAAAGGTTAGCAACATGACAAATAGATCAGTAGAAAATATATAGTCTAAAGAATGGAGAGAAAAAAGTGGCAGAAAGTGTAAAAGACATTTGAGACAAAGTATAAAAGGCCTAAACCACATTTAAAGAAATGAGTGTTGACAGAGAACAAAGAAGTAATAAGTGATAATTCTCCAAAACTGGCAGGTAAGGATTTAAGAAGTCCTACAATCTAATACAAAGGTATAAATATAAAGAAAACTTTACTTAACCCCATAGTAAAATGACTAACAACCTGACTAAGATAAAATATTAAAGACACACACATACACGCAAGTATGTTTTATTTTTTTAAAAGAGGATCTCACTCTTTCGTCTTTACCCAAATGAGTTAAAAACTTATTTTCACACAAAAATCTACAGATGGATGTTTATATTTCATAGCAGCTTTATTATAATTGCCAAAACTCAGAAGCAACTAAGGTGACCTTCAGTAAGTGAATGGATAAATAAGCTGTGATATATCCAGACATAGGGATATTATTCATCACTAAAAAAAGAGCTATAAAACCACAAAAGACATGGAGAAATATTGAATACATATCATTAAATGAAAGAAGCAAATGTGAAAAGGCTACATAGTGTATAATTGCCACTAAACGACACTTTGGAAAAGACAAAACTCTGAAGAGAGTGGAAAGATCAGTGGGTGACAGATGCTGGTAAGGAGGGAGGAATGAAGACTTAGAGTAAGAGGAATTTTAGGGCTGTAAAACTATTCTGTATGATACTATGGTGGTGAATACATGTCAATATATATATATACACACACATACACACACACGTTATATACATAAGATGTTTTATATATATAACATAACATAGTGTATATATATTATATATAAAACAACAACAAACAGAAAATGATTTGACTTAACAGGAACAATGAAAGCCAGAGGACAATTACATGTAATATTTAAAATGCTGGAAAAAAAAAATGCCAACCAAGAAATCTCTGTGTTTCCAGATGAATAAAAACTGATATAATTTATCACCAGTGGATCTGCTCAAACATAAATATTTAAAGATTTTTCAGGCAGAAGTAAAATGACTCTAAGTGAAAACATGAAAACGAAAGAACAACAAAAAGCAAAAATAAAAGATTACTATGTGGGTGAATACAAATGAACATTGATTATGAACACAATAATAACGTCTCTACAAATGAAATGATACATGTAGAACTAAAATAATGATTACAATAAATAAAGAGCAGGAGATAAGCAAATGGACTTACATGTAAGTTCCTAGAGTTATCTAGAATGGGGTAAAATATTAATTTATATTAGAACAGATTATGCCAAGGAAACATGTTGCAATCTTTAAGATAACATCTACAAAAAACCTTACATAATCCTAATAAGGCATTTGAGAGGAACAATGAAATAACAATAATATCTCTGTAATGTTATTGTATAATAAATAACACCTCTGTCAATCCAAAACAAGGTGAGAAAGAAGAGAATAAGGAAAGCAATACATGTGAAACAAATAGAAAATAAATAGATGGAAAGTCAATACCTAGTATTTCATAAATACATTGAAAGTGAAGTGATGAGGTACTGTGATTAAGAGAAGAGTGTCAGGCATGATTGAAAAAATTTTATATGTTCCTTACAAGAGTCACATTTATAGGATAATAGAAAGGTTAAGAGTCAACAAATTAACAAAAAATCGGAAAAAATAAGAATGCCAAAGGAATTGGAGTCAGAGTCAGTCAAGTGGCAATGCCTTTACTATATTGTCTTGGGGTTCCTGGGACGTCCCAATGTGGGCTACTCCTCAATCCTGGGAAGTGGCCTAGGAACTTATCTTAGATTCCTTCTAGATAGGAAGGAGCATCAACTGGGAAGAACACGTCCAGCCTCCCAGGATCTCTGGCTCACTCTTCTTCTTTGGTCTGAGTGGGCAAAAGGAGAGCACATATTGCTCACGCTGCCTTTTTTCCAAGGCCTTGGCAGCATGCACTTCTGCCAAAGACAGTAAGAATTAAGGGTGGGGAGAGCCATGATTAGAAAGCCCACTGATTCAAGTTCAGACTGTAATTAGCTTGATCCCTAATGAAATCTATACATTGATCTCTATCTGTCTGATTCTCATGACTTATTTCAAAACTCCTGGAATGATTTAAGAGTGAGATCAGTTATTAATCCCCAGCTCCCAAGAAGAGGAAGGGGTAAAAGTTCTGGCTGGGCACGGTGGCTCATGCCTGTAATCCCAGCACTTTGGGAGGCTGAGGCGGGCGGATCACGAGGTCAAGATATCAAGACCATCCTAGCCAACATGGTGAAACTCCGTCTTTATTAAAAACACAAAAATTAGCTGGGCGTGGTGGCGCACACCTGTAGTCCCAGCAACTTGGGAGACCGAGGCAGGAGAATTGCTTGAACCTGGGAGGCAGAGGTTGCAGTGAGCCAAGATTGCAGCCACTGCACTCCAGCCTGGGTGACAGAAAAAAAAAAAAAAAAAAAAAGTTCTTAGTGAATATATCTCTATTTTCCCTTTTTTGTTTGTTTGTTATTTTTTAAAGTTTTTATTTCAATAGCTTTTCGGGTATCAGTGGTTCTGAGTTCTCTACAGTCCATTACATCACTATGTATGCCTTTATGTACTCACAGCTTAGCTCCCACTTATAAATGAGAACATATAGGTTTTGTTTTTCCATTCCTGTGTTGCTTCACCTAGAATAATGGCCTCCAGCTCCATCCAATTTGCTGAAAAAGACATTGTTTTTTTCCTTTTAATGGCTGAGTAGCATTCCATGGTGTATACATACCACATTTTCTTTATCCACTAATTAGATATGGGTACTTAGGTTGGTTCCACATCTTTGCAATTGTGAATTGTGCTGCTATAGACATACATGTGCAAATGTCTTTTTTAATATAATGACTTATTTCAGTTCCTCAAACACACATACATGAACACACTAAACGTAAATTCTTATTTACACAAATGAAATAAGATTAAGTTACTATCAAGATCACTTAAGAAAACAAAAAAGAAAAGAAAGTGCAGAAGGGCAGACTGAACAGAGTGTGTATCAACTCTGGAAGGGACTATTCCCCTGTGTTCCCTTGACATCCTTTGGAAGATTGTCCTAGCAAGGATTTTAGGTGCTGATTGCATGAATGACACACAGAGTAGGTAGAGACACAGCCTCCACTTGATTAACTGCCTCTGATTTGACTTTGACAATTCATGCTAGTGAAAGATGAAAAAATGTATGATTCTGGTTTCAAAATATAGGACAGTCAGGGTTTTACTGCCTTACCCACTGACTCATCAATTGGTCTGAGATTAAATGAGAACACAAAATAATTTCTAAGAACCTTTGTAAACTTAGGCAAGAATGTAAAGTTTTAGTTTTAAATAAATCACAACTACTGTTATAGAAACCATTTATAGTTTTATTGGTAGTCTTACTTCTGACATTCTTTCTCCTAGTTTCTTCGTATTTTTTTCTATTACTGAGATTATTGATGTTCATTGATCCTTTAGACTATTTCTGCCCTACTTAATTATACTTGGTCTTTCCTTTTAATGTTACAGCTTAAAAAAATCTTATTACTGATCTTTCAGATTTAATGATGTACACAGATCACCTTTATACTTTTACTTTTTGCTACCTTAATGATATGCAATTGTTTGATATTCCTTTTTTGCAGAGATGTGTCACTGTTGTGATTAAGAGCTATTTTGAACTAGCTTTCATCTTTTAGCATTTAAATGATCTAAGTCTTCATGTGTCTTGCTGTATTTTTCTTTATTATTTACTCTTCCTCCCACATGAATGTCATTTGTTGAAGTTTCTGCTGCTTTTTAAAATTCCTGCTCTTTGTTTTAAAAATTTCAAGTCAACCTTAGACTTTTTTATGACTCCCACACCTTAAGCATTGTTTTACATTTTACCTGAAAAATGTTAAGAATAATTGTACAGCCTGCTTTGAAACTCTTAATATTATAGAAGTACATTTTAGACAATATGAGTTTAAAAGGACCTTAGAAAGAAATGCATTTTCATTTTTAAATAAATTATATCCAATGGAACCATTTATAATTTTATTTGCAGGAGCACTTTTAACATTCTTTCTCTTAGTTCCTGCAGCCCTACTGACCTTCTTCCAGTTCTTCAGATGTCCTGTGTTTCCTCTTCCCTCAGGATTTTTCCAAACGTTTTGCCCTTTGCCATTGAAGCTTCCTTCATTGCACACTGCCCAACCTCTCAGCTCTTTGCACATTCAATACTGTAATACTGTAGGTCTCAAGTCAAATATCACATAATGAAGGGAGTCTCTCTTGACTGCCTATTTACCTTCCTTCATAGCTGCTCGTATTTTTTCCTTGATAGCATTTGTGACAACTTATTACAAACATAAATGAGGATGATATCATCCCCCTCTCTAATTTTATTATAAATAATACAGGAACAGGGATGTGTGTCAGTTTCACGCCATCCTATAATGCTGCCCTTACCATATTGTAGTTTCTCAATTTCCTTGGTTGAACAAAAAAAAAATATGAAAAAAAAACCTTCATCATTGACCCCTCACTGTGCCAGAGATCATGCTAAGCACTTTACATAGTTCAACATATTTTCAAGAAAATATTATGACTTTGATATTATTAAACATATTTTATAAAAGAAAAAACTGTCTCAGGTTAACCAAGTTCCCCAAGTTCACTGAAAAAAATAAGTAGACAAGAACAGTTTATTTGAACTGAGAAATTTCTGGGCCAACGTGCACGTGTCTACTATAAAATGAAAGAATTTTTTAGGTTCTCTTGCTAAGATTCTGGGTACCCAAGAATGCTTTCCAAACTTTGTATAAAAGGGGGTTCTGGCCAGTGTGTATGGACATGATGAAGGGATGGTCCCCGTGGTTATATTATGAGCACCAATTGGAGGTCATAACACCACTTCTGCATGGAGTAAACAGCAGAAACACAGAGAATACCTGGATGTGCAAGGGTTCTGTATTAGTTTTTTAGTGCTATTGCTATGTAACAAATTGCTACACATAAGCTGCTTAAAACACACCCATGTAACAGCTCACAGATCTGTAAGTCAAACATCTGCCTGGAGGACTTGACTGAGTCCTCCGTTTTAGGACCTTACAAGGTCAAATCAAAGTATTCACTGGGTAGGTTTCTTATCTAAAGAATCTGAGATGAGAACAAGTCGACTTCCAAACTCGCTCCATTTGTTGGCGAAATCGAGTTCTTAAAGCTGAAGGTCTATTGTGTCTGTTTTCTTGCTAGTTGTCAGCAGGGGGGTATTCCTAGCTTCTAGAAGTTATTTGCATATTTTCATATTTGATTTCCTCTCCATCTTCAAACCAGGAAGAACACATTCAGTTCTTCTACTTTGAATCTTTCTGACTTTCCCTTTAGCCATCAGTCAAAGAAAACTCTTTTCTTTTACAGGGCTCTCGTGATTAGTTGTACCCTGATACTTTCTGTTTTGGTTAAACTCAAAGTCAACCAGCTAATAACCTTAATTACATCTGCAAAATCCCTTTTGCCATGTATACTGACATAATCACAAGGATGGTATCTCACAGTGTGCACAGTTCAGCGATTAAGGAAAATAATACTGGAGGACTACAGGTCTCTTATGCAAAAGCTTATATTGGGAAATCGTTGCTTTTGTTTATCGAATCTTTGTGAGATGCTAAGTTATAGTGGTGAGCCACTATGATCACAGCTTTCTTTATATGTACACAAGCTCTCATTGCACTGTGGCCTCTTTGCATGAAGAAAATTGTGGATGCCAATTGTTTGAGCTCTTTCATGCGGACCTTTCCACAAGCAGAAGGTAATACCAATAACAAGGCTTGAGAAATTAACTTGTCTTTTAGTACCACAGTGAGTTCTTATAAGAGTTTCAGGTTCTTTTCAGGGCTAAAAGTTAGTTTAGAGTGGTGAATGATAAAAGTTAGTGTAGAGTGGTGAATGTTGGGAAATGTTACATATTTGTCTTTCTATCTCCTGATATACTTGCATGACCTTAAATAAGGCTTGTAAACTTCTCTAGGTTTAGGTGAACTATTTTGGAAATATTCTCTGTACTTGCTTATTGATGTGTGATTTTGACCATAATTTCCTCAAAGCATGTTTTGGTGTATGCTCTATAAACTGAACATAAACTTTAAGTGAAAATACTATGATCAAATGAAAAAGCAAAAGATAGCCATAGTTACTAATATTCCTACTTTACAGTTGCTTAAAATCTGAGTTGTAAATAGTAAATCATTTGTCTGACATTTCACATCAGATAATTTGTAAGGACAGCTTGATGTCTGAACATTTCACACCTAACCATATTTCTAGGTTGCTGCTTAAAGCAATAGTCAATTTGATAAAAGATAAAATAAAAAATGTTAGCGTAAAACACATTCATTTTTCCAATGGCGATTCAAGATTCAGTAAAGATAAGGAAATAATTGGTTATAATTCATTAGTAAAAACTGAAAATAAAATTAAAACCTAAGATAGTTTTCACTCTTAATATTAAATCTCTCAATGTCAAGCTCTGTAATGGAAAAATCTATCATCTCTCTTAGCTCCAAAAATGAAGCACAAAGTTCACCCTGATAAAAACAGAAGGAATCTATGGGGGGTGAACACTTCTATTTCCTGAAATTTATTTGTAGTGTGTGGAAGGGATATTATATACATCCCTCAAATTAAAGACATTATTTAAAAAGTTGCACCAATTCAACATTGGAAAGAATTCACATATTGGTCAGAGTTTGAGTGGTTCTAAGAGCAGTAAAAAGGAATTTTCCATAGTAACATTTACAATTTTGTTGTCCACATAAAATTTTAGAACGTGAGGGAAACATTAAGATTGTGTGATTAAATGTGCATATTTTAACAATGAAGAAACTGAGAGCAAGGGAGGTTACCTAGGTAATTTTTAGCAAGATTCAGTGGCAGATCTCAGATCAGAAACTATTAAACCTCTGGGACATTTTTTAATCACACCAAACTATTTGCTATCATTTTATAGAAATCACATTTTTTCTTTTCAAATTAACCATATAAAAATGTTTCTCAGAGTCTAGTCTGAAGACTGTAAATAAGAATTACCTCAATCAGCTTGTCAAAAATGCAGAAATTGCATTATCTTAGACTTGAACCTGTGATGTACTGAATCGAAAATTCAGGAAGTGTTATCATAATAAGTATTTTTATAATCTTTTAGGAGATAAAGTTTGAGAAATATTGCTTTTTGAAATCTAGATCATTTACTTGTTTACTCATTGCAGTATGTTCCAGTTTTAGACTCTTGCTTATACCATTACAATAAGTGATTAAAATCTTCATATTCCCTTATGACTTATAGCTTTAATTGGCTGTTCCTACTTCTGGCAACCCAACTCTCTGTCTCTGTCCCAGCTCAGTGAGAGTCATATTCTTTGCCTATTTAAGGAATTATTCTTTTCAGATTTGGTGATTGATTGAATATTTATCTCCCCAAAAATTTATATGTTGAAATTTAATGTGATAGCATTTCAAAGTGCTTTGGGAAGTCCTGGGGGCTTTGCCTTTATGAATGGAATTAGTGCCCTTATAACAGGGCCCCAGAAATCTCCCTTGCTCCTTGTGCCATATGAGGGCACAGGGGGAAAATGGCTGTCTATGAATCAAGAAGCAAGTCATTATCAGAAAACAAATCTGCTAGTGCCTTGATGTGGAACTTCCCAGCCTACAGAACTTTCAAAAATAAATTTATGTTGTTATAAGTCACTCAATCTAATTTATTCTAGTTAGAGCATTCCAAATTGACTGAGACAATAATAATAAGTACTAATTATTTACTTCTGGTTCTGTGAAAGACACCATTGTGGACTTGCAGAATTATGCTTAATACTCACAGCTCACCTGTAAAGAATATAGGGAGCAGATGTCTCTGAGTCTTTAATTTGAGCAAATTTTACCGTAGACTGTTTGCTAGTAATTCACCATGGACCCTTTGCTAATAATATTTAACACACCCAAACATAGCACATAAAATATTGACATTTAACGTTTCCTTACTGGCACTTCCACTTTAAGCTCCAAATTGTAAAGAGCTTAGAAATTGTCCTTGCCATCTGCTATGTGCTGAATCTCTTCAAAATTCATATGTTGAAGACCTAAGCTCCCAGTGCCTCAAAAAGTGATTGTGTTTGGAGCTAAGGTCTTTAAACAGGTAATAAATTAAAATAAAATTTTAGGGTGGGCCCTTATTAATATGACCGACATCCATGTAAGGAGAGGAGAATAAGGCACAGACACACACAGAGGGGAGACTATGGAAAGAAACAACGAGAAGACAAAAAGACAGCCAACTACAGGCCAAAGAGAGAGGCCTCAAAAGACAATTATCCTGCTGGTACCTTGACCTCAGACTTCTATCTTCCAAAACTGTGCAAAGTAAATTTTTGTTGTTCAATCTACTCAACTATACTCTGTTATGGCAGTTCTAACAAACACCATCCCATTGTCACAACAAGAAAAAGCTTCACATACAAAAACAAAACAATGTGTTTTCTTGAACTTAATAGACTGAGATTGTACAGTGAGCTACAATCTGAAATCTGGAGAGACAGAGAAGATCTGCTAAGATCTGCTTACATGGAACAGAAAGTGTTAGAGACATAAACTAGTAGCAACAGTGAAATGGCTATTCTGACAAATTGCTGGAGGCTTAATGTGACCAAGAGTGACAAGAGAGACTCTTTTGGGTCACTTTCTGAGTCTCTTCTGCCCCTGTCCACACGTACACCCTTTCCTGAGCTTTACCTCCAGCAGCACTGGGTCTTTAAGTGTGGGCTGTGCGTATTGACTTCTTTCCAAAGAGTAGACTATGGAAAGTGGCAAAAAGAATAACTTCACAGTAGAGAAACCTACAAAACAATCTCAGCCAAATGGTTAACATCAACAATGATGGCATATTGATAGTATGCAGTTTTGACTTGATGAGGTAAGAATGGTACTTTATCTCTGTGACTTTCTCCCCAAACCTCATAACCTAGGTTTGATCATGAGACTAATTCAAGCAATTCCCAGTTGAGGGACATTCTAAAACAACAACAAAACAAAACAAAAACACCCTGATCAGCAATCCTCAAAACTGTCCAGGTATCCAAGAGCAAAGTCAAGTCTATGTAATTATCACAGCCAAGAGGAGCCTGGAGACACAATGACTAAATGCAATATGATATCCTTGATGCAATTTTGGAACAGAAAATGGAAATTAGGGGAACATTAAGAAACTATGAGTTAAGGTAATAGTTTTCTTTCTCTTCTGTCCTTTCCCTATTCTCACTATTAACGGTTGTATATCTTTTCAGTACTTCCATAAAAGGACTCATACCTCTGCCTTTTTGAAAATATGAACTTATAAGATTGTAGTATACACACTGTTCTGAAACTTTAATTTATTCAACAATTAAAATAATTCTGTGCAATTGTTTTTTATTTCACTAGTTATTGAATAGTCACAGGATAAAGAATATGTCTTCATTTTTGTAAAGTTCACTCTTGCAATGGTGTTTGACATTTGTTAAGCAGTCAGTAAATATTTGTTGAATGGGCAAATGGGCAATCTGTATTTCACAAGGCATAACTCATTCACTGATCTTTTAAAGGAGAGTTGTGAGAGATGCTAACTTATTTGGGAGCTGAAAAGATCAATTAGAAATTTTCAAAATAGGAAGAGAACATTCATGTCAATTTGTTACTTTTTGGCATATTTGGAATATTCTTAGAGTTCAATATCTGGAAACATAAAAATGAGATAAAACATAAAAGACAAAAACATAAAAAAAAAACTGAACCACAGAGTAAATGAGAACATTGAGCCAGTTGGCTCATGTTTTCGCTTTTGCATTATGTTCTGGGTAACACATTTTAAGCAACACACAGAAAGCTGCATGCAGAGAAGGAAAATATTGGTTTACAAAAGAGTATTTGTGAATAAACGTTTACATTTTTGAAAAATCTAGGTGCAAAATAATTAGAACCTTCCAATTCTGTAAAAAATGAAAATTTAACATGCTCATAACATTTATTCAACTTCCCAGTACACTCATATGTTTTTCTCCAACTTCCCGGTTCTGCCTGTTACGTAGAATATTCCCAGATGTGAAATTCAACACCTATTCCATAAACATCAACACCTACACTGCACAGAAACACATAGCAGAATTTAAATAAGACCTCATGTAGCATAAGGAGGTAGGTTTATGTAAGATCTTTGCAAATACCTTGAAATGTGAACTGGAGTCATCAGGATTCTAAATGTGTCTCTTGGCTTTTATGTAGTAGGTTGAGTGGGAAGAAGAGTGATCTTTCATAGGCTCTTATAACAAATTGTTTTAGCTCCTCTTCATTTTGCTGGCTCCCTCTTCCACCCAGTTAAAGCTTCATTATTTGAGTAAAACATGTTTCTCTCTTGTGTTCAGGAGATGTTCAACCATAAACATTTCCCTTTCAACTGGTCCCTGGTCAATACAGCCCTTGAGGTCCTATCCCCTTAGCTAATAACCTATCAAGGTACTATATATTTTTTTTTCAAATAAAGAGTTTCCTAATTAAGTGGAACTGTGCTAGTTGCTAAAATAATTATAAAATAATAGAGCTGTCACTGCATTATTATAGCAAAACATTCAAAGTGACAGATACTGTTAATTTTAGGGAAAAGTTCAAGGGGGAAATAGGGGCATTGTAAATACAAAAAAAAAAAAAAAGTAAAAATGCCCTCTTAGCATCTTGTTCCATTTGGTAGAAGTAAAATCAAAAAAGGGAAATTTGCAAGATAAACCAATAAAAGGAAGAATGCTCTAGCAATCATTTTGAACTTAAAATGGAATGAGTTGTCTTGACAGATTCTAAACTCTCCAAAATGCTTACCCTTCGAGAAGAAGCTCATGAGCTCTCAGGAGGTTATTACAAATTTCCACTTTGGGGAGAGAAAAGATACGATGAGTAATAATGCCTTTTCCAAATATCAGAGGATATGATTCAAAGACACTGCGTTTTTTCTGTAAAATTTGGAAGTCTTTCTTCTCATTAATCCAAGGTGTTAAACACTGGTGCTGAATCCAAGAGCGACATAAAAAATAAAAAACTATGGAACGTCAAATATGTAAAAACACTAAAGACAGTTTAACATAGTACTCATTCATCTGAATCTCCTTGCATACTTTGGGAGTTTAGGGAGTACATTCTTTTAACTTACATTAATTTACTCCATTGAACATCCAGAAATATGATATTAATAGCATTTGTGTATAGACAATAAAAAGAAAAATCAGTTCATATATGAGCTGATATCAGAAGAAATTTAAGAGAATAGGGAGGACAATAATGAAGAAATATTAGCTTGTCTGAGAAGGGAAATAAGAGTAAAGTGAGTCGAATTCAGAAATAGGAACACGGAATGGAAGGGATGAGGGGAAATGAAGAGGGGGTTAGTACTGTGCAGGTTAAGACTTGCATATCTTTCACAGTATTCTTGAATCTGTCCAAAAACCGTTTTCCTTTGGGGTGGAGAGGGAAGCAATTAAAATATCAGTTTTCTGAAGCGTCTTGACACACTTTTAGCTTAATAAACAGCCATAAATAAATTAGCGATTCCTCTAGAATGACTGTTGGGAGCAAGCCCCCCAAAATCTGGCCATAAACTGGTCCCAAAACTGACCATAATCTCTGCAGCACTATAACATGTTCTGAATGGCCTTCACGCCCAAGCTGGAAGGTTGTGGGTTTAAGGGAATGAGGGCAAGGAACACCTGGCCTGCCTAGGGGCTGAAAACCACTTAAAGGCATTCTTAAGCCACAAACAATTAGCATGAGCGAACTGTGTCTTAAGGGCGTGTTCCTGCTGCAGTTAACTAGCCCAACCTATTCATTTAATTCGGCCCATCCCTTTGTTTCCCATAAGAGATTCTTTTAGTTAATATCTATAGAAACAATGCTAATGACTGGTTTGCTGTTAATAAATATGTGGGTAAATCTCTGTTCGGGGGTCTCAGCGCTGAAGGCTGTGAGACCCCTGATTCCACACTTCACACCTCTACATTTCTGTGTGTGTCTTTAATTCCTCTAGCGCCCCTAGGTTAGGGTCTCCCCGACCGACCGAGCTGGTCTTGGCAATGACAGTCTTAATTGACATTTCCCAAGTGACATTGCATGGATTATGGCTCTAACAAGACTTTTTCCACTCAAGTCCCAACTCTAAAACCCTAGCTGCAAGATCCTGAATTTATCCTACCAAGTTTTCTTCACAAGTAGAAATTTGCCTCTCCATCTTAATTGGCTTTCTGATGACAGCTCTCTGCCTTTTCTGAGCATTCCTGGGTAGGCATAACACTGCATTTGATTAAGAAAAAAAGGAAATGTCTTTCTGCTTTTCATGTAAAATCGAGAGTTAAATTTCAACTACTTAAACATTTGATGTCAAGAGATGTACATTCTAACATTTTGAGACATTTAATGGCAATAACAGATGTCAATATTTTGTCCCAAATATTGCATTTAATATTTTCATTATCTCATTTTTAATCCATGAATTTTTAAAATATTTTGTATTTCACTAAAGAATGGTACCTCTAAAAATTCAAATATATATAGACAAGCCTAAATACATATTGATATGTATATAAAGCCCAACGTTCATACTTTAACCTTTCAAAACCTGCCAACAACTCATGAATGTGTGTGTTTTATTCAGCGAAGCTCATAGCTTTCTTGTTTTATGCCCAAGGCTTAGCAAGTAGAATTTCAAAGCATCTAGCTTTAATGTTTTTGACTGACATGAAATTTTTGCTTACTTTTAAAGATTTTTTTTTTTGCTAACTTTGCCTTTTCTCATATTTTTCTCTGTTCATAATCACAAAGCTATCTAAGTTCTTCATGGATTAAAACATATTGTCATTTATTTAAACCCCAATACCAGGTGAGGTATTTTTCAAAGAACAGAAAGAGAAAGACCTTTCACAACGTATGTAGACTTGTTTAACAATCATTTTTTTCTTCTTTTAATACATTTAAATGTAAAAAGATAATACATGCAAATGACGAGCTGACAGTAAAGAACTACTCATGTATCTATAATTAAGTTTAAGAAGAGCTTATGTTTTCACTGCCTTATGATTATTATTCAAGTCAACAAAAACTTCCTATTTTTAAAAGACTAAGATTGTCTTTCACTTCTATTCTTTATTTTAAGAAAGCTAAAAGGAAAGGAGAATTAATTTTAAAATCTAGTATGTCTGCAGCATGGATTACAGTCATGAAAAGTGACTACGTTAATACACACCAGCTTTGTTGGAAATCGTGTAATTCTGATGAAGAACACTAGACTTAGAATCAGGCGAGCTGTGTTCTAATCCGTGTTATAAAATTAATTAGCTGCGTGACCTTGAACAATTAATCTGACTCTCTGTGTCTCAGTGTCTCTGTCAGTAAAGCCACATTGAATCACATGATTTCATGATTCTGTAATAATTAAAGCCAAATTATTTATCTCCAATACAGAGAGAGAGAGAGAGAGAGATCACTTAGTTTTCTTATAGTCAATTAACATCCAGGACCTTAGTTCGGCAGCAGTGGAGATTTGCCTAAGAAAGACACTAATAACTTGAGATGTTGCTTTGGGTAATATAAAAAGGAATGATTTTCTTTCAGATAGCCAATTATCTGTCCTGGATTCTCTGAGAAGGGATTATCTGATTCACCTCTAGGAGGAAGGGAGAAAAATATGTATCTGAACCCTTAGCTCTCCATTACATTCAAGAAGGTTAACAGACAGTCCAGGTACGAATATTAACTATTCTAGTAATTTTATATAAAGGTGCCTGGCTGTACCAGAATTGTCTTAGCTAAATATGTTTTCCTGCCATTCCTCTTCCCATTAAAATGGTATTCTCAAGGAAGCCTTTATCTCCTCTTTGGACATTAGATATTATAAGTAACAGTTGTATATAGGATTTATTATGTTGAAGGGTTTATCTTTAAATAATCTTAGAAGATTTAGGAGGGGTGCCAAGGTGTAATAGCTGACGTCAGTCTCAGGAGTTGGAATACCTGAGTTGTAACCTGGATTTGCTCCTGACTGGCTATGAGGAATGCTGGAGACTGTATGCAAATTATCTTTGCCTCATTTTCCCTATCTGTAAAACGGAAATAATACTAGTAATATGGACATATAGCATCAGGATGTAATATTGAAGACAGTAAGTGATATATACATGTGGTGCATATTATCATTCTCATCACCATTATTAAGCAACCAGCACAATGCCTGGCAAAGTGTGAGTTCCTGATAAGTGGTATTACCAGCACATGTGCAGGTCATTTCCATATAATATAGAACACTGGAAACTGGTATGGGAACTAGAGCAGGGATAGTTTAGCAATGGGATTTGACCTAGGGTTCTGTCTTCTACTGTAAGATTTTTTTTGGAGATAAGGATTGCTTCTAATACATTTTTATGTTCAGGAATCCTAATGGCAAGAGCATTTATTTATGATTGTCCTTTACTTTTTTCGTAGTAAAATGGCTATCAGAACATTATCTTGGAGTTACTAAAAACAGCACTGTCCCCAAGGAAGGTAAGACTGAGTTCTGTGGACTGTGGGGCTTTCATTTTCATGGGTGGGTAGATTACTCCTACAGAAGGACATGCACTTCCTAGAGGCACAGAGTAAACTTTTTCAAGAGAATTAGAGAATGACTCTGTTATCTGAGAAGAAGTGTTACAGGAAGGTTGTTTTTATTTTGAAGATCAAAATGGAATTCCAATCCAGACCTAAAGATGTAAATTCACTCTTTGCTCAAGGATAACGTGATTTTGAGCCTGTGAGGTGGCAGATATCTAACCATCAGTATATGCCCTGTATATTTTCTTCTCCTTGAAGATGGGCTGAATCTGTGAAAATAATGAGATCCACTCACATGATTAGGTCATGTTATGTGACACAGTTAACTTTAAGAAAGGAAAATTATCCGTAGTGAAACTGACATAACCAGACCACTCATTAAAAGGGACTCCTCATTTCCCTTTTAATGGGGTCATAGATTTGACCTGAGGGAGATTCTCCATTACTGGCCTGGGAGATGGGGTCAGGGAAGATGTGGCAAGGGCTAGAAAGTGGCCTCTAGGATTTGAGAGTCGCCTCCGGACAACATCAACAAAAAATGGGGACCTCAGTATTACAACCACTAAATTCTGTCACCAACTATATGAGCTTTGAAGAGGACTGTGAGTTCCAGAGAAAAATAAAGACTAATTGGCATCTTAATTTCAGCCTTGTGAGACCCTGAGCTCTCAGCTATGCTATGCCCAGACTTCTGCCATACAGATCTGTGAGATGATAGATGAATATTATTTTAATATTCATTTTAATATTATTTTAAGGCATTAAGTTTGTAAATAATTTGCTACACAGCAACAGAAAAGTAGTACATGTACTGAAAAGCTGTCAAGTTCACAGTGCTCAATTCAAGTCTTCCAAAGTTGAAGTTTTTACCTAAAATCTCAAATTGAATCAACAAATAAAGCCGGTCCTAACACTCACATCATCCATTTGGAGAAAACGGGTACCAGAAAAAACAAAGCTTCAGTAACCATAATTTTTCAGGCATTTTTTTCAATAAGTAAAATATACCCACTTTTTACCACCATTGTTTTTGCACCACCAGCTCGAATGTCAACATAGTAAAAACAAAACAAAAAGCAAATAATGTTTTCCTATTATTAGAAAAAATATTTTAGTGCTCAAACTACCTGAAATTATCTCAGGGACCCTAATGGGTTCCTGAACTATGCTTAAGAACTGTTGATTGAAGACAAAGATGTGCTTTGGAAACCAAAGGCAACAGCAGATTGATCAGACTGCAAATACTCTTTTTTATCTTGGAGGTCAAAGTATTTCCCTAGGCTTTTGTACTGATACAAACAACCAGGGCCAAAATCCCCACTGGTGGGGCTGTGAAGTCCAAAGATAATGAAACTTCAGATAGAGACAGAATCACAGCAGGTCATCATTTGCCTCATGGTGCTAGCAGCTAGCAGTGCTATAGGATTTGGTCATGTTGCGGTCCAGCATAGCCAAAAAGAGACATTTTCACTAGGATTTTAAGGAACTCTAGACAGAGGCATACCTACTTCCTAACCAGCAGGCACACCCTGCCAATATGGTAGCTTGCCCCTACATGATTCCACTTTTTCCCTAAAATGTTTTTTATTGTATTTAGTCTTTGTAAACCTTTAACAAGTTTTATGAGCCACAGAATCTATTCCTAAATATTGATTAGCTGATTTTTCCAGACATCATTGTGCCACATGTAAATCCAAAAAATGATACCATAAGTTATGTAACTATTATAGGTAGATATCAAATAGGGGACAGATGATATTTTATAACTTTACCAGCTATTATAATTCACACAGAAATTCACCTGGGTCTACATTCTGGATACATATCCATTTAGAAGAATTGTAATGACTCTAATTTTAAAAGTATATTTATTATGCAAATTAATAGCATTCCAAGTTGTCCTGACTTGAAGAGTTGCTTAGCAATGAATGTAAAAGACTTAAATTATTTTTTCTTTTTTTCCCTCTTATTTCATTGTGATTGCTACTGTAACATTAGTATTAGGTTTCTATATTTAAAACACTGATACAGATTGACAAAATGCTTACGGAAAAAAGGGAGCTCTACAATGGATAAAGTAGGGATCATTAAATTCCTGGAAAAAGGAAGATGTAGTAATTGAGGACTATTAGGAACCATAAAAACAAGACATGGAACCACATCACATTTGTGTCTTGAACCAGAATAAACTTGATCACTTAACTAGTAAGTATATCACAAATATTTATTGAAATGTAATTAAAAGTGATACAGAAAGCAGAACAATTCAGACTTGTCTAGCCAACTACCTCTACAAAATGATCTGACTTCCTGTGGACCTCTACTCCCCTCTTGTTCTCTTTGCCATTTTTTCCTAATCATCTCACATCTAAAAAAGACATCATGTTCATTCATTATACTCCAGGAACTAAGTGCTTCACCTGATCTTTGACATCCCAGGAATTCTACTGAACAACCTATCAGGCCCAATTTTACTTTTATTTTACTTGTTATCGTTTGTCTAATTAAGATGAAATATACTTAACGTAACATATTGTCGTATTCCATTTTGTGTTGCTATAACGGAATACCTGAGAAAGGATGATTTATAAAGAAAAGAGGTGGATTTGGCTCACAGTTCTTCAAGCTGCACAAGACACATGGTGCTGGCATCTGCTCAACTTCTGGTGAGGCCTCAGGAAGCTTGTATTCATGGCAGAAGGCAAGGGGAGTTGGTAAGAGAGAGCAGGGAAGGGATGTCCTAGGCTTTTTTGTTTAACAACCAGCTCTCATATGAAGTAATAATTGGGTGAGAACTCCCTCATTACAGTGGGAAGGACAGCCAGTCATTAATGAGGAATCCATCCCCATAATCCAAATACCTCCCACTAGTCTTCACCTCCAACATTGGGAATCAAAATTCACAGGAGATATGGAGGAGATGAATATCCACATAATATCACATATACAAAAAAGTTGGCTGTTTTACATTGGAGACTTTAGTAATATTTAGTATATTTACAATGTCATAAGTCACCATCTCTATCTAGGTCTAAAATATTTTTACCATTCCATTTTTAACTGTGTTATTGAGACGTAATTGATACACAAAAAACTGCACTTTTAAGGTATACAATTTGACAAATTTGGACATATACATACACCCATGATGCTATTGCTGCAGTCAAGGTAATAAACATATCAATCACCTTGGAAAAGTTTCTTTGTGTCCCCCTTTTGTGTGGAAAGTATGTTTAACATGAAATCTACCTTCTTAACAAATTTTTAGATGCATAATACCATTTTGTTAACCATTGGTACTATGTTACATAGCATATGTCTAGAACTTACTCATTGTCCATTGCTTTTAATGTGTAAAGCTCCAAGCACTGCATCTTTCCTGCTTATTGCCTTTCCTTTATTTCAAATTATCACATCCTCCTTACACATCTGAAATTATTTCCAAACAAACTTATTGGCTTTGTGTATCATCTCAGATTATGCCAAACTGATGTTTATTAAATTCTTTGAGCTAATGCTAACTAAATTTCGTTTTCAATGTTTAATCCACTATTTAGAGTTAATGTTTGCTTCCTATGAACCCAAAGACACAAATGCTGAAGGGAACGCAACCTAGTTGAGTAGCGCAAAGTTTACTTGACTTGAAATTCTAACACCAGCACTCAAATGCAATGTCTGCTACATAAGATATATGAGCTTGAGTAAGATGACCCCACAAAATTGTTTTCTTATTTATATCAGGGAGATAATATTATTTTCTTCACAATGAACCATTTTTTAAGAATCAAACTAAATAACATGTGAAAACGCTTGGCAATTTGAAAGCATCCAATGCCTGTGAGTTGAATCTGAGTCTTTCCTTCTTCATCTTATCCTTTCTAGGTTTTCCTTCTTCTCTTGACTCAAATGCTCTCTTCCTGTGGACCTCTACTCCTCTCTTGAAAATAGTATCCACCATAATGACTTTGATACTGTATTAGTCAGTTATCACACTGCTCTGCTATGAAGAAACCCGAGACTAGGTAACTTATAAAGAAAAGAGGTCTAATTGACTCACAGTTCTGCATGGCTGGGGAGGCCTCAGAAAACTTACAATCATGGCAAAAAGCACCTCTTCACAGGGTGGCAGGAGAGAGAATGAGAGTCGAGCAAAGGGGGAAGCTTCTCATAAAACCATCAGATCTCATGAGAACTCACTCATTAGCATGAGAATAGCATGGGCAAAACCACCCCCATGATTCAATTACCTCCCAAGAGAAGAAGCAGAGACCACTTAGCTGGCTAATGAGTCATGGTAATGCCCTACTTCAGTGTGGTTGTGATGGGGGCAGTGAGAAATACTCATATATATCATATCATACCCAACAATATAATATATATGATATAAGTGGCAGATTATCTTGTTTGTTATGATATACTCTGATTATCATATATAAATAAAATATGTCATATGTCATATCATATATTATAATATATTATATATGTCATATGTGATATAGGTGGCAGATTATCTTGTTGGGTATGATATAATGTAAATGACTATATATCATAGCCCCCATCACAACCACTCTGAAGTAGGGCATTACCATGACTCATTAGCCAGCTAAGTGGTCTCTGCTTCTTCTCTTGGTTGTTAACAAACTGTGTTCTGTAAAGCTACCTGAGTGATTCCCCTGGCATAGTAATAACACTATCCCCTTTTGTAGATTCTTTCACACCTTCCTATTCTAGTAAGAATAAATTCCAAAATTCTTATAACAGCTTACATGCTTTTTTTCTACCAGATCAGGCATTCTTCTGAATGAACAAAGCATTCTTTGTTTTCACCACTTCCTTTACACTCTTCCTTGCAATATATTAATGTTTTGCTCCCATACCTCCATCAGGAAGTTATTAAATTCTGCCTTCTCAGTTAATCCTTCAGTGATGATGATATTTAAAATTGGCCCCTCATAACACACACACACACACCTATCCTCCTTTTCTGCTTCATTTTTTCATAATTGCATTTGTTAGCAATAATATACTACATATTTTGTTTATATTCTGTCTCAAGCAAGTAGAATTCATGAATCCTGAGATTCGGTCAGTTTTATTCACTGCAATATCCCCAGTGCCTAGAGTAGTTTCTGGTGTTCAATAAATATTTTCAAATGAAGGAACGAAAGAACGAATTGAATTTTTAAGGAAGATAAAACTCTCACATGCCAAATAAACATCAGATTATTTTACTCGTACTTATTTTTCAAATAACTTATTCTATTCTTTTTTAAGGGTTGTTAATGAGAGAAACATGATGAAGAGGGGTAAACATTTGGGGGCAATTTATGGGAAAAATTAGTCATGAGTAAAGTTCATCCACAAATCCTTGAGAAAGATTTTTTTCTTGGAGTTGGCTTGACACAGAGCTGAGTCTATTCTTTTGATGCTAGAAATCAATGAGACAATGAGATGCACAAAGATTCTATGAGGGTGACTGCTTTTCATCATTCCCTGGTTAAGCCAGGATCCTATTGGCAGTGACTACAGGGGGTGACTTTGGTACCTATAACACAATCAGAGTACATATATCTGAAAGGTTTGCTGGTCGTTAAAAAATATACTGAAGCACTAAAAAATAAAACAGAAGATAGCAAATTTTATTATCTGACTAAATTATTGTTTAGTAATTCTCTTAACTAAATACATACACATGCGTGTGTGCGCACACACACACACACAAAATTAATCATATTGATCAACCAGAAATAAAATCCTTGCTCTCACCTTCGCTAAATTTTGTGTCTATGAATAAGAGATTTACTTTGTTTTCCACACACAAACTATACTAATCCTTCAAAGATGTGTCAAGATTGCATATTAATTATTCATTTAGTAGTTTTGGACACAGCACTACTACTAATAAACATTTACGCAGAAATATATAGCTTCCATGCAAGATACACAGCAAACACTTTCTTTTACTTATTTACATTTTGTAGGAGGAATATATTTACAAGGAAATTTTGTACTCCAAAAATACTGCTTGCAAACCTCTACTCAGGTTTCTTGAATGAAGAGAAAGGTTTGCTGAGATGCCAGCACAGCCTATTCCTAAACATAGCACATTTTGCAATTATTGTTCTCAAGATCTACAGGACACTTTGAAATATTTAATAATCTGTCTCCAATAAAGTTTTTCTCCTATTTCCCTAGTACAAAGTTATTATTTTTCTTATGCTGTTCTATCTTTCCCCTCTTTGTCTTGTTATTATTTTCACAATCCTTGCCCTTTATTAGACTTTATTCGTGCCCTTTCTAAAACATGAAATGGTATTTCTATATATTCCTCCTAAAACAGTATATTTTGACCTTGCAATATGCGCATATTGGATGCTTCTGCCCTTTTTATGCTTTTTGCTCTTTGCTCCAACAATTAAAACATAAGATAATAATGGATACATAATAAATATGACTGTATAAATAGATAAAATAAAATACAGTGGCTAAAATGCACACACTAAAATATGCTAGAGATGTAAACATAAATAGATCTGTACCCATTTATTGCAATCAAACTTTACAAAATTGTCCCAGAAAACTTACACTAGAATTAATATAGAATAATATTGATCATACTTAATATGGAGTGCAATATAAAGTTATTATTGCTTTGAAATCTAATGAAGAATTTAATATTCTTGTCAAAAATCTACATTTAAAGGTTTTCACTTGGAAAATTTTGTAAAAACTTGTCTACAATAAAACTCACAAGGGTACAAATTTGAAAACATAAATGAATCAAATATTTTTAGGATTCACATAAAAATAATACCGATTATTTCAATAAAATGTAAAAGAAACTTTAAAATTTCAAAATAGTTTAATAACTCTACACTAAAAATTGATGAAGAAATTAATCTGGTTTAATGAACTATGCTCTAGAAAATACAATCTCATTAGGAAACATCATTCAAATATTTGCTTTTACTTTATAATGTAAACTAAAGGTTATATCTAAAAGTGAAGATATAAATCCTATAAACATCAAAATGCAAAATGATAGTAAAGAACACTTACAAAATACTAAAGTAAAATTTCAATTTTTCTTGAAACCATCAGAGAGCTGATGTCACTGTAAACAAATAACCTTAAAACTAAGGTAACATGGGTCTCTCCCAAGAGTGATGGAATACAAATACTGGCTCACCTGTGGCATCAGAAGAAAAACAGCACCTCTCTGAAAGCAGGTAAGAGAAACTAAACTTTTTAACAGAGTACTAAACGTTAGGTGTAGGCTAATGAGAGAGAGGAGAGAAACTTCAGGTGTGGCAGATCAAAGGGAAAGCTCACTCTGTTATAGGCTCTTTTTCGTCAATGTCTATTGGGTGCTCATAAGAAAGAATGGGGGTATGGAGAAGATTGGACAGTATCTCCTTGGTGGTGCAGGCTGGAGAGAAGAAGAACCACCAGTGTAGAAAGAAATGAAATGCACTAAAGGCCCTGCAAAACAAAACCCCGAAGTCCCTGAGATACTTCTCGGCAACCTAGGGTAGTACATCTCAGCATCCTTAGAATATGGTGAAGACGCTTTGTAGCTGCAATATATGTCAAAGAAAAGAAACCCAGCACTGGAGAAGGGAAGAAATGCATTCTGTGCCCAGACCATGAGAAGTCACTCTCTGTGAGAGGAGCTGAGTCACAGAGAAATGCCCACTCATGCAGCATAGCAACACAGGTCCCTAAGATTGAAACAGGACTGAAACTAAGAACCCACTGTCATACCTAACACCCACTTTAGCAAACATCAAAACATAAGAAAGAGAGGACTACTGCTGAGAGAAGGAAAGAAGGGTGGAGAAAAGATCCATTCATGGTAGAGACGCACATGGACAGCCTAAAGTCTCTGTGAAAAAATTGGGGGTGAGAGTGGAACTGGAAAACCAGTTGCCCATATACCCATAATTTCTCGGTATACGATTCTCTTCAAACCAACTAAACTCCTGTCTAAATTACCTCAATCCCCAAGCCAATAACATATCAGAAAGAGCTGGTCCATTTCCAGGCATAAATACTGTGCAGTTTCTACTTTCTAAATACTGTATCTAGCAATGAATGGAAACATTCAAGATACAAAAACCAAGGAAGAAAAACCCACAATACACTATCAGGAGACAATATCTTCAACAGAATGAGACTAAGAGAGCTGTGTATGTTGGAATTAGTAGATAGAAAATTCAAATTAACTATGATTACTACAATAACATCTCTCATGAAAAAGTTGGATAATATAAACAAATAAGAAACTTCAGCAGAAAGTTAGAAACTCTAAGAGTAAAATGGAAATAACAAATTCAGCTTAAATTTGATAGCTGTATACATGACATATTTTTATATCTTGTTACTCTTTCCCTCTTGTTACTTTAATCTATTGCATTTTTTATATTTAAAATAAATTGTTTATTCTAGGCACAGTTTGTGGACCTGAATTATTTTATCCAGCCTTAGAATCTCAGTTCTTTAATTGATATGCTTATACCAGTTCTATATCATATAATTATTGATATGATTGAGTTGAAATCTACAAAATTGATCATTGTTTTTGCGGCATTCTATCTGTTATTTATTGTTTCTTCTTTTTTGATCTGCTGTTAAATTAAGTACTTTTTATGATTTTGTTTGATGTCTACTACTGACTTATTATTTATTTACTTTCCAAAACATTTTAGTAGTTACATTAGTGTTCACAATATTCAATTTAATTCATCAAGTGGAGTTGCTATGTTGGTATCAAAGAAATACACACCAGAACAAAAAAGAAATATTACCAGAGGTATAAAAGGATGATATGTAATGATAATTGGGAAAGTAAACAAGAAGACATGACAATTGTATGCAACTAAAACAGAAATACAAAAACATGAAGCAAAACTTACATAACCATAAAAAGAAGTAGAAAATGCATACTTATATTTGAAAATTTTAACTCTCTTCTCTAATCGATAGAATAAGTAAACATACAATTAGTAAAGATTTTGAAAATCTAAATAACACTACCAGTAAACAGGACCTAAGTGATTTTAATAGAATATTTCACTCAACAGAAGAATACGCGTTCTTTTCGAGTATACATGAAACATTCATCAAGATCTACCACATTTTGAATCAGAAAACAAATATGAACCAACTTCAAGAACTAAATTAATATGAAGTATATTGACTGTTAAAAAATTAAAACAGAAATCAACAAGAAAAACATATCTGTAAAAATGCCAAACATTTGTAACCAAAGAACATATTTTTAAATAATCATGGATAAGAGAGAAACCTACAAATAAAAATAAAAACATTTTTAATTAAATAAATGTAAAATATAGGCAAATTTTGTTCAATCCAGCAAAATCAGTGTTTAGAGGAAATTTTATCACAATACCATGCTTTTCTTGGAAAATAAGAAAGTTCTTATATCAATGTTATACATGTATCCCTTAATGAATTCGAAAAAAGAAAACATACTAAGCTCGTACCAAATTGACAGATGAAAACAATGAAGATAATTGAAGAAAACAATGACATTAAGGAAAAATATTAGAGAAAAATCAGTAAAACTAAATTCAGCTCTCCAAAAATATTAAACAAATCCATATACATGTAGCACGATTGAAAAAGTAAAAACCCAATACATAAATTACCAGTATAATATATGATATAGAGGGCATCACATCAGATCCTACAGACTTTAAAGCTATAAAGATGTAATGCTATAAACAAGCTTATTAGGTCTATAAATTTGGTAACATAAATTTAGTCAATAAATTCCTTGAATAACACCAAATAACAAATATCATTTAATAGATGGTCTGAATATCCTTATATACATATACATATATATTTATTTATACAAATATATATTTTTGAATTGGCTTGTGGCTAAAATCTTTCTAAGAAAGAAAGTTTTCAGCTAAGAGAGTTCATTAACCAGTTCTACCAAATATTAAAGAAGGAATTGCATGACTACTACACAATATCTATCCGAAACATTTAAAAAGAGGAAACACCAATTAATTTTAGGGTCAGAACAATTCTGATGCCAAAACCAGAAAAAGAAGGAAACTACAGACCAATATGTTTAATGAATATAGATCCAAAATACTCAACACTATATTAGCAAGAATAATAGTCATATACACAAAAAAATAGTATTCATGACCAAGTAGCTTCTATCCCAGGACTTAGACTGTCATAATATTTTGGAAATCAATCAATGCAAATTACAACATCAACAAACTAATGAAGAAAATACACATGATAATTTCAATAGATGTAGAGAAAAGTATTTGATGAATCTCAATATCCATTTACAATTCTTTAAAAATTTTAGTAAAACAAATTGAAGAAAACATCCTCAAGCTTATGCAACAAAAGAAAGACATCCAGATTGGAAAAAAAGAAATAAAATTATGTGTCTATGTAGAAAATCCTATGGAATCTACAAAAAAGACACTAGAAATAATAAATGAGTTAAATAAGATTGCATAATAAATCAAAATGCAAAGTCAAATGTTTTCTATGTACTAGCAACAATTAGAACTTAAAATTTAAAAAATTATGCTATTCAAAATAAAATACTTTACATCATACAAAAGGTATCTCAAAACTGAATTGTGGGATAAAATATAAACACAAATTCTAAAGCTTCTGGAAGAAAACATTAAAATATATACATAATCTCTTTGAAAGATTTCCTAGATAAGAGACACCAAAACCATGATCCATAAGAGAAAACCTAATAAACTGAGCTTTATTTTAACTTAAACATCAAAAACAATGGTCTTTTAAAGACGCATAAGAAAAGGAAAAACCATGTCATACAGTGGGAGAAAATATTTCCAAAACACATATAATGATAGATTTTTATATCGATGATATAAAATGTCTTAAAACTTAATAAGAATACAGAAAAAGTCCAATAACAAAGCAGGAAATATATTTTAATAGACCAAAGATGATACATGTAGTGCAAATGAGCATATGAAAACACTCTCTACATCATGAGACATTAAGGAAAGGCACATTAAACTCACAAAAAGATGCCAATATTCTCTTATTAAAATATCAAAACAACAAAAAACACCTGTTCCAAGTACTGGTGAGGATGCAGAGTGACTAGAATTCTCATACACTGTTGGTGGAAACGCAAAACATTAGACACTTTGTAAAATAGCTTGACCATTTCTTTTAAAGTTTATTATACATTTATCATTTAATCAATATTTTTTTCTACTCACCTGAGAACATGAAAATGTAGATTCCAACAAAGATATGTACACAAATATTTATAGCAGCAATATTCATAATTATTTAAAAAAATTGAAACTGCCTTTCACTGCTGAATAGACACACTGGAAGACCCATGCAAAGGAATGCTAAATAGCAATAGGAAATGAGATACTGATACATCCCCCCACATAGACAGATCTCTAATGCATGAAGCTACATGAAAGTCAGGTTCAATACACACACATATACAAACATACATACATACAAACAAATATATGTACATAAATCCTGAAAAGAGAGTCTGTTTGGCCTGAACTTGGTCACATACTTACCCTCTGTCATTATTAGTCCTCTGGTGTGAAATAGGATATGAAATGAACAGACCTTCAATGGAACATTGGAATGGCTATGCTAAAACAAGGAGGAAAAAAAAAACAAACAAACAAGGAGGAAAGAATGGTGCGCCTGTAAAATCATGTATGTATATATGTGCACACATGTGTGTACATATGCACACATGTGTGCACATATGTGTGTACATATGTACATACATGCAAACATTTTGTATATGTATTTCCTTATGTTTATCAAAAACTCATCTTAAATAGAAAAAAATATACAAAAAGTGCTCAAGACCTTCTAGGGAAACTGGCATGATATGTAAATGACATGTCTTATAAAAATTTCCCTTACAATCAACCCCATTGGAGTTCATTTCTTTGATATTGATATTTATTAACCATTTAATAAATATTATAAGTATTTATATAATGAAAAGGTGATTTAATGAACAATGAAATTTAATTGAAGGGTAAGTTTGTTATTATAGACTGCTTATAGGAACATAAGAACATTAAGTAGATTAACATATTAACCTTTCTTTACTCAAGTACATTCACTCTTTCAGCCTTCTTAAATGTCCATAAGAAACAGATAAAAAGGAGACAGATGACACACATGGTACATCTAAGGGATTTAGAAAATATAATTCTACTATGTGTATAAAGTATTTTGTGAAACACATGGAAAATAAAACCTTAATAATTAAATAAAACTGATGCTAAGTGTCAAATGACAGTTTTAAAATTCTAGAGTTAGATCTGATTGGATACTCATAATAAGTACCAACCAGATCATTGCAAGCTGAGTGTCTAGAGAGAGTGGGATCCCGGCCCAGCTGGGCTTGGAAAGAGTTTACAGTTATTTTATACCCAGCATATGGGTTCCTGAATGAAACACATGAGAATGCCTAGAGCAATATATTATTCCAGCAGGAAGCAGCCTTAGGAAGTCACTAGAAAAAAATACACAAAAATAAAAATCAATTTCAAAGAAAGCCACTGCATCACTAGAATTTATTTGTATGAATTTCCAGAAAAATGCAACTAGTGAATCTTGGCAAAGAGAGCTAATGTTTATTGAACAACTTATTATTAAACAGCAGCTTGACAGGAGCTTAAAAATGTCATTTAAGTTATACTCTAAAGAGCTTTGGGAGTTAGATGATAGTGTCCCAATTTAATATAAGGAGATACTAAGGCTCAGCATCCTTTAACCTGTGATTATTCAAGGCTGTACAACCACACTGAATGAGCCAAGGTTCAAAGTGAAGTTTTTCTGATTTTAATCCATCAGGTTTCCATGTTCTATAATCGCCTCTCATATATTCTTTCATGTTTCATGAAATGCCCATACAGTATCATGATCTTGGCATCCCCAAAGTTTTTGATTCTCAGAGTGTGCAGGACATTTTAAAACCCTAAAATGTATTACCACAGAGCTTTTTCAGAGTAACAATTTAAATTGTGAGGTTATTTTTTCTGAAGAACTGGGTTTTTAATGTTTAAATCCCTGAAGCCATCTCTAGATAACACAAATTGAAGTAGAGTACAATTACCTTTTATTCTAGAAATTTTTTTATTGGCCAATTCCAAAAATTCAGATCATCATATTCACCATGGCATTCTGACATTTACAGAATGACCATTAGCCTTGCTTAAATTCTATCGAAAGTCATTGTTAGCAAAGTACTGGGAACATAATAAGTCCTCAATAAATTCATAAATGATCTACGTATCATTTGTCTTAATCCTTCTTGAAATTAAATTGACTGCTCAAACTTCAATTTTGCCTTAGCTGTAAAAAATGCACTTTCAAATAAATGTATTAGAAATCATTTTGCTTTACACATCTTATCTCAGATCCCTGAGGCTGGATCAGAGCTCAGCAGAATCACCAAGGAAATTGTATGCCCAAAAACATAAATTTCAATTTTCAAAAATCTTGCCAACTTGTTATTAAAAAATAATAATTAAAAACAAAGGAGGACAGACTAAGATTTCTGCTAAAAAGGACTTATAGTGAAGACTCTTATGACGTATTTTAGTATGTTCCAATTTGGGGGAGCCAATATGGGCCGGAACAGACAAGAAAAGACCACAGAACTCAAACTGACACAAGAGATTACAAAACAACTTGAAGAACAGACAAAAAATAAATCCTGTCCTTGTGATATGTCTAATAATATTTATGTATGCAATGTAACAAGAGGAAAATAAATATACACTGTTTTACCATGCTAAAGAGAAGTGAAAGTTATAATAACTAACATTAGTGTTGATGCCCATATATTTCTCTAAGGCTTTTCATACAAATTGAGATAAGCCACATAATAGAATCAAAGTAAATAAAAGCTCTGTGGTTGCTTGTTGCCTGTGAGATGGGGCAGTTCTGGTGGAGAAAAAGCACTGCATTCAGTAAATATTCTATTTAAATAATGGAGGACACCTGGTGTGAGTGAGCGTAAGCCAATTTTGCAGATGTTTCTTTCTTTTTTTTTATTTTTAGTGAACTGAGAAAATTAAATGTGATTTTATCTGACAGTTGCCTTTCCCAGGAGGATAAAAGTGTTTTATATTTTTAAGAACACTATTAAAATATATGGTTTTTAATCACTTATGTCATTGTGGATAATTTATATGTAGAATAATATTATTAAAATATTTTTACTGTACTTAGAAAATAGGTTTTTCTAGAAGAAAACATAGGGAAAAAGCTTCTTGACATTGGTCTGACCGATTTTTCTTTAATATAACCCGAAAAGCACAGGCAACTAAAGCAAATATAGACAAATGGGACTGCATGAAACTAAAAAGCTTCTGCACAGAAAAATAAATCAACTACAGAATGGTACAAAATACTTGCAAAGCATACATACATCTGATGGGAGTTTAACATCAAAAATATGTAAGAAATTCAAACAACTTAATAGCAAGAAGACAAATAACCTGATTTGCAAATAAGTAAAGAAAGAAGGCATATAAAATGACCAAAAGGTAGATGAAAAGTTGCTGAACATAATACATTATCAGATACACGCAATCAAAACCACAATGCAATAACACCTCATACCTGTTAGAATGGCTATCATTAGAAACACAAAAAATAAGTGCTGGCAAAGATGTGTAGGAAAAAAAAACTCTCATACACTGTTGGTGGGAAGCTATGTTGGTATAGTCATTATGGAAAACAGTATGTAGGTTCTTAAATAAAGTAAAAATGGAACTCTCATATCATCCAGCAATATTACTGCTGGATATATGTCCCAAGAAAATAAAATCAGTATCTTGAAGAGATATCTGAACTCATATCATTGAAGCATTATTCCCAATAGTCAAGATATGGAATCACCCTATAATCAATACATGGGTAAAGAAAAAGTGGTACATATACACAACAGAATATTATTCAGCCCTAAAAAAGGAAATCCTGTCATTTGCAATAACATGGATGAACCTGGAGGACATTATACTGAGTGAAATAAGCCAGGCACAGTAAGACATACTGCATGATCTGTTATATGTGGAATCCAGAGGCTAGGGAAGTAGGAGAGATGTTAGTAAAAGAGTGCAAAGTTTCAATTAGGGAAGATGAATAAGTTCTGGAGATCTAATGTACTGCATGGTAACTATAGCAAATAATACTGTATTGTATACTTGAAATTTGTTAAAAGAATACTATGTTAATTGACTTGATTATGGTCATCATTTCACAATGTATGCATACATCAGAACATTATGTTGTATGTCTTCAATATATACAAATTTTAGTTGCCAATTATACCTCAGTAGCTGAGGGTGGGGCAGGGGGGAATAGACTTTTCTATATGGATACTTTTCCACTAGAAGAACTTAACTATTAAACCATGATATTCTTGATTATCAAAAATTTGCACAGCATATCATATTTTCAGTAATACATTTTAACTTAGAAATTATAAAACAGCTTTGGAATGCATTATAATTCCTCTAAAATGTAGTCCTTTTATGTTTATTGTGATTCTGCTTCTGACTTCAAGTTTTCCTGCAAGAATTAAACTGGCCCTATATAACTACTTAAATCAAAACCTGACTTTAAAGATTATTTACTCTAAGTGTCAGAACAAATACAAAATAAATCTATATGAACATATGTGTGCATACATATATGAACATACACATATTTATGTAAGAATATATGTAATATATAATAGAAATACAGTGCACAGAGTTGATTTTGTCCTAAGGAAGCTTACTGTCAGAAAGTACAAAAGCAAGATATGTATTTAATGAGGACATGACAGGTTATTCTCCAGAAACCACACGGTGCTCAAAGGCACACTGCAGGGGGTTCCCAACCTAGTCTTGCAGAGGGAGAAAGGTCCTAGATTCAAGTAACTTTTAAATTGAGGACCTAGGAAAATGGAGGCAGAGGGAATGGAGGAACATGCTCCAAGCTGAGGAAATGGCATATGTAAAGTCATAAACGATCAAGTTAAATGACACACTTCAAGAATCAAACACCGTTCAATCTGATAGAAGAAGAGGTATCAGCCAGAAGGTTGGTAAAAGCTAAGGTGGAAAGTTGGGGAGGAAACAGAGTGTGGACCATATATTATATACTTGGACCTTATTGTAAGGAGAAAAGGAAGCTGTGGAGGCAGGAAAGCAAGGAAGCACTCTGTTCCAAATTTTTTTTTTTTTTAAATTACACAAGCTTCAATGGGGAGATGTGATGTTCAGAGAAGCCATAAGGGGGGACAATATATACAGGAAGACTAGTTAGAAAGAGGTTGCAACACTGGATAATAGTGATATTACATGATGATATGGGTTTGGCTCTGGGTCCCCAACCAAATCTCATCTTGAATTGTAATCCGAATTGTAATCCCCATGTGTCAAGGGAGAGACCTGGTGGGAGGTGATTGAATGAGGGGGTTGGCTTCCCCCATGGTGTTCTAAAGAAATCTGATGGTTTCAGTTTCCTTTTCGCTCTCACTCACCTGCTGCCATGGTAAGATGTGCATTCCTTTCTGATATGGTTTGGTTCTGTGTCCCACCCAAATCTCAGCTTGTAGCTCCCATAATTCCCACACATTGTGGAAGTGACCCAGTGAGAGATAACTGAATCATGGAGGCAGGTCTTTGCCATGCTGTTCTTGTGATAGTAAATAAGTCTCAGGAGATCCGATGGTTTTAAAAATGGAAGTTTCCCTGCACAACCTCTCTCTTTGCCTGCTGCTATCCATAAAAGACATGACTTGCTCCTCCTTGCCTTCCACCATGATTGTGAGGTCTCCCCAGCCATGTGGAACTGAAAGTCCATTAACCCTCCTTCTTTCACAAGTTGCCCAGTCTTGGGTATGTCTTTATCAGCGGCATGAAAACAGCCTAATACACTTTCTCTTCACCTTCCACTATGATTGTAAGTTTCCTGAGGCCTCCCTAGCTAGCCATGCAGAACTGTGAGTCAATTAAAACTCTTTTATTCATAAATTACACAGTCTCAGGTAGTATCTTTATAGCACTGTGAAAACAGACTAAAACATAGGGTAGTAATCAAGACTCAAAGGAGAATTAGCAATACATTGGGGAAAAAGGAAAGGCATGATGAAGCAAGGTAGATACCAAGAGTAATTGGCAGGTACTATGCCACCTTAATGCAGGTAAACTCGTAAGCATTTAAATAACAGAGAATGATTTATAAAGACAATGATTCATCAACTGTCCCTTGATACACACCTTTAAGAACCAACCATATTAGTTTCTTTTAAGTGTTTTTGTTTCGCTTTCCTTATCTTCATATTATATAATCTTCATATGACAGCTTGGTGTATCAATTTTTGATATCATCTCTTAACTTTCTACTACATAGGTGACGGATTAGCTCATTTATACAACTACTATCAGTACTTTCTATCCCGCCTACCAATATATTAATATAAAAATTATTTTCTAGACCAGGAACAGCTGCTCATGCCTGTAATTCCAGCACTTTGGGAGACCAAGGAGGGAGGATCACTTGAGGCCAGGAGTTCCAGACCAGTCTGGGAAACATAGTGAGACGATGCCTCTACCGAGATTTTTTTTAAAAGCATAGCTAGATGTGGTGGTGTGTATCCATAGTCCTAGCTGCTTGGGTGGCTGATGTGGGAGCATCCCCTGAGCCCAAGAGTTCAAGGCTGCAGTGAGCTGTCATCACGTCACTGCACTCCTTCCTGGTCAACAGAGTGAGATTCTGTATCTAAAAAAAAATTTTTTTTTAATTATTTTATGTATACTTTGAACATAGGTTACCTGTATATTTCAATAATATCATTACATCCTCAGTTTCATATTTCATCAACTGCAGAGGGTGTCTTGGTCGGTATGTTTAGATATGCACCCACCAAGTTGCAGATCCTTGCTTTCTTTCAGCTCCTCTGGAATTTAGGTGCCTGGATTCTACCTCCTAGCATCTATCTCTCAATTTCTTATATCTTATGTCAAGCAGTGGCAAATACATCCATATTATATATGTAAAGGAAATATAGCTTATTTTTCTATAATTAATATAGTCTTCCTCATGAGCCTCACCCATGGAACCCTTAGAATAGTTTCCAAATAGCTCCTATTTGTACCCACTGTGGCACACATATTCTCGTTGCCTGTGGAAGGGGCCCTATCCTGCACGGTCCAGAGTTGAGATCCACTTCTTCTACCACACAAATGGCTGACCAGGTTGTGAGTGAGGTTGCGGTGGAGCTACCATCTGTTTTTTGGCTTTGTAAAAGGTGTCGGGTTCAAAATGGAGTCACTGGTGCCAAACCCTGGCAAACGCAGCCAGGGAAGATGATGAAGGGAGGATTCTCACGCACCATTTGTCTGATGACAAAAACTTATCAGAAGAAATTTTTCCAAAACGCAGCTTACTACATGAGTAGCACAAGGACAGCTAATGGCTTATACAAAAACACTTGCCTGATACAATGTCTTGAAAGCTCAATCCAAGAAAACAGCCTGCTCTGACTTTCAGATTCCAGATTTTACCTAAGAACTGCCACCACTCCCCAACCAGAGCTTGCCAGCTCCCAAGAGGACACTGGCATTCATAAACTTTCTTCTAAAACATCTTAAGTAAACTCCTTTTTCCCTTAAGCTTTTTTTTGTTTTGTTTTGTTTTTTGTTTTTCCCTGGTTCTCCAAACATACTGCAGGCCACCCTGGTCTCTACATATGTCCCAGATTGCAGTCCTACTTCTTGTTATGTTCTTCCCAAATGAAACCCTTTTACTTAGAGATGTGTCTCTATATATTTTATTTATGTTGATTGCTTTCAGCAAAAAATACCAAGCTAGCCCATGTGTAAACAAGGTTCTGGCATTTTTCTCCTCTTTTAGCTGATCCTAAGGGATGCCCCATATGGACATAGGTGTAAACAGAGAGAGCTGCATGTGCGCTTCAGTGGTGGAGATCTTAGCTACTTACTTATGCAGCTTGCAAGAGCTTTTGGATAATGCTTCTGTTCAGTTCAGAAGTACCTCTTTCAGCACATGACAGATTGCTCCAGGGCCCCAGCTGATGTTATAACCTTGTGGATCTGACAGACCCAAATTATGACTGGCAGTTCCAGATGAATGGTTACTTGGTGTCACATGATTAAGCATTCTGTGTCTTCCAAGATTCAGTAGCATTCTAGCAGTTTTACTAAAGGCATATCACTTCTGGCTGCAGGTGGCATGGCCCTGCTTCAGAACACGAGGGGCCTAGGTTAAGGTTCTTCTGCTGGAGTGGTCAATACGCTCCATATAACAGTTCTTTCCACCACTGCTATCTCTGAAACCATAGATTAATTATTCCAACCGTATTGCTCAAGTATCAGGGTTACTTGCACCTCAACCTGGACATGCTTCAGTTATGTCCTGCTCTGTGCTCCATTCAATGATGGAAGATTTTACTGTCTCCAAATATATGGATCAGATAAATTTTCCAGTTGGAAAATATTGCTGCCAGAACATAATTAGATGTCCATTCTTCAGGACCTTCAAGATGCAATATTTTATCTCTTACAATGGAGACAATATTCTGTTACATCTCTCATCTATGGAGCTCTAAGATGTTTACTGAAGGCCAAGCCCTTGAATTTTCATAGGGTTTACCTTCCACACTCAGAAGAATGTGTGTCTTACCAAAGTCTCCTACTTACTCTAGTTTTCATTCATCCTCATGTCATTGACCAATGTAATGCTCTATTGGATACCTATTTATTCCAGACTAGCCAGAGAGTAAGGGATTTAATGCAGCCTTGAATCAAGACGAGAAGTGCATATTTTTCTGTATGAATACTGTTTCTTATTGTCTTTTCTCATTAGAATAGAAAAGAATATATTCACAACATGAATACTAGATTGTCCACATGATGCTACATTAATTTGCTCTAGAAAAGGTACCATATCAGGTACACCAGCCATAGTTGGGGGTACCCTTGGTTGTGTTACAGTAAGGCACCATCTGATTTGTAGTACTGAGGCCAAGACCAGACTGAATTAAAGGAGTACATTTATCCTTGCAACCTTTACTCCCTTTGAGGTGGCACTATTTTCTGTCTCCCTTACACACACCCAATTATGAGATATCATTTTTGGTTAACTCTTTTGGACAATAGAAAGAGATATTTCAGTGGCTTCCCCTCAGCTCTCTCCATCATGGTATTTCTTACCTCACAGGCCAAGGATACAAAGTGGAGGTTGCACCTACTACTAAGTAGAGTAATTCTAATTGTATATTCAGGGAGCTGGGAAATGACCACCAAGTAGTGCTACAGTCCCAATAGCTCCCATGTGTGCTCCGCCTAGTCTGGGATTCCATTTATTTCCTGGTCCTTATATGTCTCCACACAAAGAATGACATCTTAATGACATTTCAGGATGCTAGTTATCAATGGTAACTTGGACATAGATCCAGTCATCTTTAAAATGTTTGGACACTCCTGGCTGGGCGCGGTGGCTCACGCCTGTAATTCCAGCACTTTGGGGGGTCAAGGTGGGCGGATCACGAGGTCAGGAGATCGAGACCATCCTGGCTATCACAGTGAAACCCCGTCTCTACTAAAAATACAAAAAATTAGCCGGGCATGGTGGCGGGCGCCTGTAATCCCAGCTACTTGGGAGGTTGAGGCAGGAGAATGGCGTGAACCCAGGAGGCAGAGCTTGCAGTGAGGCGAGATCACACCACTGCACTCCAGCCTGGGCAACAGAGCGAGACTCCGTCTGAAAAAAAAAAAAAAATGTTTGGACACTCCTGTTTTCCTAAGGCTCACCTGAGTAAATGTCTGAAAGCAGGACCTACAAAACTTGCGGTGGAAAATGAAAATGTGGGACCACTTATTTTAAAAACTCAAAATTATGATAGTATTTTTTGTTTCTTCCATGGTTTCTCTCTCAACCTGTTATGTGTATTTCATTTGCTACTTTATGTGCCTTTGCTCAAGCACAAGGATATTATCAGGTTAGTGCAGACCCTCCCCCTTGATCCTTCCTGTGCCCAGCCCAAGCACCTGTTTTCCACCCATGACTGGAGCCCAGCACAGCAGCAATTGCTGGGAGGAGTGTAGAGTAAAAAGTCATGAACTTGTGTCAAGGAGATGGGAAGTTGAGAGTTAAAACAATGCGTAAGTTAAAGCTTCAAATCTTTTGAAGATGCTTCACTATTCTATCAAACTGCCACCTTACCAAAACACAGATTAATAGACAAAACTATTAAAAATTTCTGGAAGACAACTGCAGAGCAATAAACGCAAGTGCCAATTCCCTTTCTGAGCACAGAACCCTATCCAACTGCACTGGTTGTATGACCACGAAGCCATCTCTGGCTGCAGTTTCCTTCGAAGAAAGATTCTAGGATTCATGTTTACGAATATTTACCATGGTGCTGTGGAGTTCTTTCTCCTGAACATCTAAGTTTCCCTTTAGTCAGTGAGTCTGGGTTACAAACTGGCTAAGTTCTGGTTTTGGTCATCTATCCACGCTGCGACTTGTTGGACGATGATCCATCTACCCCTCTGAGTATGGTGTTCAATGCACCCTCTCCTTAAGTCTGACTGGGCCTGGGTTGTATGAACTCTGTGGTTCATACAATAATTGTATCCATCTTACTCATGTTTAAATATCTCCATTGATTAAATATCTCCATTGACCTCCATTATGACAGAGACCTATTATATATAAATAATAGCAATATTAACACTACTGATTATCAATTGTATTATTACTATCATCAAGCCTAGTTATATAATAGCCTCTCCTAGCTTATACCCTAGCTTTTAGCACTGGTTTATAGAAGAGAACCATTGTTTTTGAGGTTTTTTGTTTTTGTTTCTCCGAGATTATATTTTAGTCTTAGATATCGGTAGATCCATTTACCTGAACTGACCTTAAATATGGAGATTTTGTGGTAAAATTTTTAAGTAGAATTTTATTTTAATATCTTTTAACACCTCTTTTAGGCTTCCCCTCCCCTTACAAGTTAAATCGAAACTGATCCCTTTAGTGATTCTGATGCAACCTTATCTATGTGTTTCTTATTGTCATGGTAAATGGAGAATCCTCCAAGTGTTTCTGTGAACCACAATTTTTGGAGCATCTTCTGGCCTTCTGCAATGTTTCTACTCCATCATTTTCACCCCTGGAGCCTTTGCACTCTTTTTCTCCGTGACAAAAAAAGAAAAAAAAAAAATCCATCATTTAACTTTACTTCCTATGGGTTTTCAGATTTCTTATGTTTCTATTGGAGCCATCCTAATATTGAGTATACTACATCCCCTAGGGCCCTAGGAACATGCAAGATAATACTTCCAAATCAATAAACTCTTCCCATATCATCATTTAATCCAGGTTGTTTGATCAAACCCTAAGCAATATGCTCCTCAGGATTCTGCCAGTACATTATGGCTAGGTTGTTTTGTTTTTTTTTTTTTCTTCATCCCCTTGGAATTTAGTCCCTTCATTCCTTTTATTGGACCCAACATGTACCTAGTGGGGTTATTCAGCAACTGAACAAAAAGTGGATTAGAGATGATAAAACCTTCCAGGGATTAATGAGCAATTAAAGACTGAGTGTGAAAGCCAGAGCTTGCAAAAGAGGTTCTCATCTCCTGTAGGGAGAAACAAAACAAAACAAAACAAAACAAAACAAACAAAACTGAGGACTAGACCCAGAAGTCACCGTTCTGGAGTATGTTAAATGCCCAACCAAAGATGTCTATTATACTAAGGTCATGTTCCTAATTGAAAATGAATGAAATAGCACCACTTGGGAGGATGCTCCAAAATATTTTGAATTGTCCCATATTTCTGAAACTTCTGAGGCTGAAGAAGTGGCTTATCCTTCCCAGTTAACATTACTTTCTTGTCTTGAAGACAACCCCAAAGCCTCTATCCTTCTAGACAATGTTTCCCTCAGGATCTGCTCTGCCATTGAAAAAGGTGCCAATCCGCCATCTTTATATTTACTCTTTGCCTGTACTTTTCAAACGTCTGACAAATTGTACCAGCTAGTGCGTTCCCTTTCACCTCTATGCCATCCAAATTCACTATCAGTTAGAGTTTTTCTTTTTTTTTAAACTTGAACTGTTGTTCCCTTGTGCCAGAGATATCCTCTGGGATCTGCATATCGCTAATGACTGGGTGGAAAGTGATTCCTCTCCATAATCCCATTTTATTACTCGCTTTCCTGGACCACTCTTAGCACCTGCTTCCACGGCTTGTATTCTTCAGAAGCAGGAGCTGAGATAAAATGTGACATGTAAGATGATTTTAAGGAATCAGCACTTGTAGAAAGGAATGAGAGAAAGCAAGACTGAATAGAGGAAAAGATCTAATTAAGTTGCTGAACTAAGAAAGCCACAGCTAACTCCACAGGGAGATCTAGGGCACGAATAGCCCATCAGAGGTGTTCTTTAAACTTTAACCTCATACGGATGTGGAAGGCAATAAGAATACAGCCATGTAAGTTAAATCTATGAGATTACTACTGGTGGAAAAATTTCCCCCGGTTACATATTCTTTTTCTTTTACAGCATCAAGTTGTTAATATTTATGTTTCTGTCCTGTGTTGTATATGAGAAAATCTGTAAATAATGATTATACTCATAGGACTTTATTAAGATATTTACTACAGAATCGAGTGGTGTGCTTCAATTGCATTTACTTACCTGTACGGCACCAAGATTTTCTTCCAAGGCTAAAGTTTCTTGAATCTATCAAACCTGTAGATTTTCCTCATTTACCACACATTTGCTTGAATAAATTCATGCCTACAGGGATCAGTCTCTAGGTAGACTTCACACCTGTTTTCCCAGGACCTCACTTTTCTAATATCCTGGGTATTCCTTTATTCTGTAGATCTCCTGCCTTTCAGTTTCTTGATTTTCTCCTAGCTTTTTCTGGAGAACACTCTGAAATAATTCCATAAAAAAAGAATATGAGAGACAAAACCTGATAGAGTAGTATCACATTGGATAAGCATATAATTCTAAGTTAAAACAATTTTCTCTGAGAACATTAAAGGTATTGTCCCTATATTTTTAGTTCGATAAAAGAAATATTAATTCGAGTCTGATTTTTTTATGTGAGTCTACCTTTTTCCTGTTAGAGTGCTTTCTAGTTCTTTTCTTTACCTATATTGTTATGAAATGCAAATACTATAACTAGGTGTGGTTCTTTTTATCATCTTTATCCCTGCCTACCTAATGGGTCTCTAGTCTGAAAATAATGTCCCTTTCAGCTCTGAGAAATTACCTTTTATTATTTTTTTGATAATATCTTTTGGTCAATTTTTTCTCCTGTCTCTGATCTTCCTAGTAATAGAATGATTAAAATTTTGGTTTGATTCTTTTGGTCTTTTAACTTTTCTTTTATATCATTTCCTTATTTTTCTGCTCTAATTTCTGTGATTAGCTCAACTGAATGCTACAATCATAAAATAACATTTATTTTATTTCAATGATTGCATTGTTAATTTCCAATCTGGTCTAGTTTTTACATTTTCAGAGCATTCTCCTTTTATAGATGACATTCATTATGAAAAATTTTGGAAAGTTTTTAATAGAATTTAGTATAAAAGTCTTTTATCTTGATTAACTTTAATTCTCTCTTTCATCTTTGTCCTAGGTTCTTTTTTTTTTCTCTTTACTTTTTCTCTCTCAGGTTGCAGCATTTTCTCACATATCTGGAGAACCTTTGCAGTTTGAATGTGGTTATGAATAAATAAAGAGGCATGCTGAGTAGGGAGCTCTGTGTATGTTGGGAGGCTTATTGACTGGCAGAGCCAGCTTTATGGGGAGTAGCTATAGAGAGAGCATGTTTTTTATTGCTTTTGACGATTTGGTAATGAATTTTTAATTACTATAGTACATCCTATATTACAAAATAGCATTTGTAGTACAAAAATACTTTGTAAAGAATAATAAAGAATATCTATGCCAACACCACCCTGATTTAAAAATAAATCTAAATATCTTTGAAGTCCCCAGTGTACTTTTATAATAACATCGTGACCCATGCTGCTCTCCAGAGGTTTCTTAGAGTTTCACAATATATGTACATGTGCTTGAATAATGTGTTGTTTTGTTTCATATGTTTGTTTGTGAAAACATATTGTGGGTATTGTTCTGTGACAATTATTTTTCATATAACATATTTTTTTGTGTGACTCATTGGTATTGCTATATGTAACCATAGGTCATTTATTTTCGTTACTTCTTCCAGGTTTCAGAAGACACATGAACCAATGATCACTTCCAACTACATTCCCGTCTTAAGAGCTTCAGGGTGCATAGACGGTGGCAAACGCTTGACAGGACTGGATTACCGTATTTTCTTACAGGTACTATTTTACCTCCATCCAAGGTAATTGGGACAAGCACAATTCCTCAGAGTCTTCCTTAGTGAAGGGAATCCATTTTTCTACTAATTCACTCATAGACAGCATATCTCCTTAATGTTTCTGGCAGTATGGAGACTCTGAAGTATGGCTTGCTATAGGGCTTGGCATCCCAAGCATGGGCCACTGACGTAAAACAGAGCTGCAGATACCCTCAGGAGAGACCAGGATTCGGAACCTGCTTCCTCCACTTGGGACTATAAATTAACCTTAATTTTTTGCTTTGCCAGCTCTTCACATACGAAGATTTGCTAAATCTTCCATCAACATTTTGAAGCTTTTCGTTCTGGGAAGTTATGAATATTCATACAAACATCTTGCCAGAACAGGAAGTCCTCACTATCTTATTGTATTAGTATCTTTAATCAGAATTCAATTTAATTTAAATGGTATGCATTGTAAATTGGTGCTGTGGGAGAGATGTGCTTAACTTTGTGTGTTGAAGTGGTCAACATTTTGTATGTATATTTTCAATTAATTCCCCATTTTCAAGCCCATGTTTTACTACTTGTTCTTTTTTATATAGAGTCTTTGTCTCTGGGCCTTTCAGGGATGCATGCATGAACATTTGCTTCATAGAATATGAATGCATCTTAGTCTGTCTTTATGGCATATATATATATATGTATAGTGGTGGCATATAGTGGTGGCAGTTATTAGGTAATATCTGGAATCTGAAAGTCACAGCAGGCTGTTTTCTTGGATTGAGCTTGCAAGACATTATATCAGGCAAGTGTTTTTGTATAATTTATATATATATATAAAAATATGAAAAAACAGGTTAAAAACATTATATATATGTGTGTGTGTATATATATATACACATGCATAATGTTTTTCACAACCTGTTTTATCATTCCACCACTTCATATTTTCAGTAATATCTTAAAATGTTTTCTATTTTGAAGATCAACCTCCTGTTCTTTACATTAGTATAAGTCTGTTACTTGTGAAGAGATCTCTTGTCTATAATGTTGCAGTATCTCAGGAAGTAGATTATATGAAATATAGCAGCTGGCCTCTTGCACTTAACATACCTCCAGTTCCTGGCCGGGCATGGTCGCTCATGCCTGCAATCCCAGCACTTTGGGAGGCCGAGGCGGGTGGATCATGATGTCAGGAGATCAAGACCATCCTGGCTAACACAGTGAAACCGTCTCTCTACTAAAAATACAAAAAATTAGCAGGGCATGGTGGCGGGTGCCTGTAGTCCCAGCTACTCAGGAGACTGAGGCAGGAGAATGGCGTGAACCCAGGAGGTGGAGCTTGCAGTTAGCTGAGATTGCGCCACTGCACTCCAGCCTGGGCGACAGAGTGAGACTCTGTCTCAAAAATAAATAAATAAATAAATAAATAAATAAATTAATTAATTAATTAAACAAAATAAAAAAGACACCTCCAGTTCTTCTATTTTTTTAGATACTTTACCATCATTAACTTAAATTTTATTATGTAATCATCATAACCACCATTTGAGGAACATGACGAACACTGCTATTTCTAAAGAACTTCAAACTAGAATTACATAATTAAATAGGAATAGATTTCATAATGTTATTTATCTTCTTATCTTGTGTATATGTGGGGAAAAGCCCTCTGTTTACCTCTCAGATAAAAATAGTACTTAAGACAAAAACCTAACTGTCACACAATGTATAAACAGAAGCACCTAGGGTCTTAGATATTGGTAGATAAAGTAGAAGTCAGTAAACCACGATTTAGGGACAGGGTTACATATTAATAGTTCATAGTACACAATACTCACCATACGAATCTTGAGGCTATCGCTAATAGCTGGGCAAAACTGAGGCAAGCTACTTAATTTATCAAATGATCAATATCATTGTCTCGACTACAATGAAACCCTACTGAAATGGTTTGACTGTGTCCCCACCCAAATCTCATCTTGAACTGTAGCTCCTATAATCCCCACATGTCATGGGGGGAACCCAGTAGGAGGTAATTGAATCATGGGGGTGGGTTTTTCCTGCACTGTTCTCCTGATAATGAATAAACCTCGTGAGATCTGATGGTTTTATAAAAGGGTAGTTAACCTGCACACATTCTCTTGCCTGCCACCGTGTAAGACATGCCTTTCCTCCTCCTTCGCTTTTTGCCATGATTGTGAGGCCTCCCCAGCCATGTGAAACTGTGAGTCCATTAAGCCTCTTTTTCTTTATAAATTACCCAATCTCGGGTATGTAGTTATTAGCAGCATGAGAACGGACAAATATGCCCTACTTAATAGGAGTACCTTAGAAAATCCTGGAAAGACAAGTTTCTGTTTTGAAAGTCTCAGTCAACCATAGGACAGTTTTACAAATACAAGATAACTGGGAGAACTTAGGGTAAATTTTTCACTTGGGGACAAGGATATTTTTATTTAACAAATGCTTTCTAATGACCTGCTTCTGTTACAATGGGGCAGACTTACACTTAGCTTGACTCTTAGTGACTGGTAAAGAATAGGAAAATAATAGATATTTATAATATTTTATTTACAATAAACGGCCCCCCAATACATACACACACACACACATATATATACACACATATGTATATTTGTGTGTGTATATATATATATGATGAAACACCAGTAAAGCAATGATCACATTGTCTGGTACCTAATAGACGGTCAAAGAGATGGTTTGTCTTTTGCTTTTCTTGCCCTGTCTTTTCTGTCCTTCCACTTTCTTAGAATTATGCTTGCTACAAACACAAATATAGGCTAATTGAACTCTCACTAGAGTCCACAGCAGGAAATAATTTTCTACCTTTCCAGCCCATGCTCTCTTTCCTCTTGGAGCAGACCCTGGTTCCTTACTCAGCAAGTGCTATTGCAGAGGCAGAGATGAGAAGCCAAGTCTCTATTTTAGGTATTATGTAAATAGTTTGATTTTTTTCAGATGAGTTTCACTTTTGGTTGATGCATTGCTTAAACTGTCAAAAATCGATTCAGATGTTAAATACCATTGATGATAATTTCAGGTGACCTTTAGTTTCTGGAAGGCATATTTAACAATATCAACTTTCTAATGTATGTTGGATTTTACCCTTTTTGAATTAGGCATACATTTTAAAGATGTTACATAAAAGCATTTCATTCATTGTACATTGGAAGGGGTCTTTCAAACACAGCTGGGGACTCTACACACCTAGCGGACTCCCTCCCTCACCATAATAACTAGGATCTTGCAACAACGTGCCTTTGATGTTTCTCATATTTATACTAACAATCTGGATGTGATTTCTCACTATTTCTAGGGAGTTCCAAATAGACAATCAAAGCTTTATCATCTTTGAGACTGAAGCTTTCACTGAGATAACAACAGGAAAACAAGTGTACTCTCCAGGAATGATCATTATGGCTGCTATGAAGTTCATTTTGAGTTAGTTTTCCTATCAAGAGGTTTATGTCTGTAGAGGAAATAGTATTTTTAATGCCTCCCTGGTTTGAAACATGCTGTTAGGTACAAGCTTTAGGTTACACAAGATAACTTTGACATGATCTTGCCTTCAAATATATATATAAATATATATATATATATATAAAATGTAATAATATGTCTTATCAAACTACCAAAATACCATGAGCATAGAGACAGTGTTTGTGAATGGCAAGTTAGAATGAGCTTTAAGCAAGAGGTAGGTGGGTAGGATTTTGATGAGAAGTACAGAGGTAGAATCATTTCCAGCACAGGAAAAGTATTGTGGGATGTGTATATGTGTGTATGTGCATCACTATGCACCTTGTGGTAGCTCTTGATCTTTTGGTTGCAAAGGTACTGAGACTGATATGAGCTTGCTTAAAGAATAAACGTTACATTTTGAGGCTATAGTTACAGCATGCAAGGCATCAGGAATACTGGAATTGAATGCCTGAATACTGGGAAGATTCTTGTTGTGCTTCATATTTGTTTCTTTCTACAGGTCTTCTTCATTTTACTGTTTGGCTGCAGACTAGTTCCCCTTGTTTTCATGTCTACATGACTTCCAAAGCTTGAGGGTTTCCTTCCCTTTCATTAAAAGATTGACCAAATCAAGCCTGAAATATTTTAGCATCAATTCTAAATTCCAGAAGGAAAATGGACATTGGTCCATTTTGTTTAGAGTCTCACCCCCAAGTCCAATCAATTTTTCTAAAACATTAAAGTCACATTGAAGAGAGATGACTTACTTGAGTAGCATGGATGCAACTAGGGGAACAGGTCAGTATAAAAGGCTACAGTTCCTATTTAAAAGGAGTAATCTGGAATCACCAAACTATAAATGCCCACTTAGGTGATGAATACTGTTGATCATCTGATTTGTGATGTAATAAAATATGAATGTAGAAGTGTACAGAGTAATAAAACTAAAACCGTTAGTTGGTATGATGTTAAAAGTCATATAAATAACATTCTAAGGAATTATAATTTTACTCTTTATGTAAAGGGGGACATTAAAAATATTTAAATGGGACTTTGGCACTAGCAATAGTATCTTTGATAGATTCATATGGAATCAAAGTACAGACCAGAGGGAACACCCCAGAGAGACCACAATGTTTTGGATGAGAAGTGATGGATTTAGAGTTGTGACATTGAGATTGGAAAGGAATAGTTTAAAGTAATGTTGATTCAGTTGGATTTGGTGTTTGATTTTGTATAGAAGAAATAGAGACATTTTTAACAACTAATTCTTCAAAGACAACGTTCTCATGTTTGTACTATATTAATATGGCTTAAAGTGATTTTAAAAACCGAAGTTTCTATCTTCTTCTTTTATAGTTTTAGACATATGCTCTTTTTGCGGGGAGGACAGGGGATGTGTGCTGAGGAAGGCTAGGAGAATGGGCTTGTGACTTCACACCCCAAAGGAATTAAGAACTGACCTGAGTTCTTCTGAGGAGAAAGCTGTACTACATAACAGATTGTCATATGCAATCAATAGGTATTGAATAAAAGAAAGACTACATAGACAAATTTATTTGGGAATTGCTGAGTCAAACAATTTTAAAGAAGTTTCTTATTCCCAGGGCAACTTCAGACCTTTAATATGTTAAGGTTTTGTAATTTTTGAAAGCAGCAGTATGGCTTGTACAGTGTCTGTCATATGGCCATGAAACTACTTTGTAGAGGGAAACCTCCGTGGACTAATACTGCTTGAAATTCAGGATGAAATTCTGCTAAACCTAGAGCTTTCTGAGGATCAGAAGGGCTATTTCCATGGTAAGTATCATTTAGGATATTTCAACATAGATTAAGATAATTTAACTAGAATCAGAGGATACACATTGCATTGTAATGAAATGACTTGGAATGATTTAAAAACTGAAAATGGCTCTCAAGTTTCAGATTTGTAGCCCAAATACCCATCCTTCTGAGTTTGTCTTGAGAGAAGGATGAGAGAATGGCTCATGACCTTTGCATTCCTCATGGAACTAAACATGTGCCGTGGGTTACCCAGAGGAGAAAAATTATACTACGTATTGCATTGTCAAAGAATACTTGGTCCGTTCTTTAACAGAGAAGAGCACTACCTGTGCTGACTCTCAGACCAAGGTGAACTAAAACGATTCAGAACTAAGATAACCTAATATCTCTTTTTTTTTTTTCCTTTTTTTTTTTTTTTTTTTTTTTTTGAGTCTCATTCTTTAGCTCAGGCTGGAGTCCAATGGAGCAATCTTGGCTCACTGCAACCTCCGCCTGCCCTGGTCAAGGGATTCTCCTGCCTCAGCCTCCTGAGTAGCTGGGATTACAGGCATGTGCCACCATGCTTGGCTAATTTTTGTATTTTTAGTAGAGATGTATTTTTAGTAGAGATGTTAGCCAGGCTGTTCTCGAACTCTTGAGTTCAGGTAATCCACCCGCCTCGGCCTCCCAAAGTGCTGAAATTACAGGCGTGAGCCACCGCGCCCAAGCTTGAATATATTTCCATATTAAATGGCAGATCAGTTTTAGGGAAATTACTTTGAAAAGTGAAGTGAATATTGTTGATCTCTGGACACTCAACTTTAACCAATCTTTTCCTATAGGAAAACAATCGTAATAATAAGAAACTTCAATAATAATAAGAAACTTCAATTTCAATAGAGAAGGTTTTCATTAAACAAATATATATATATTGTCTTTTTTTTTCATTCTCTTAACCAATTGCATGTTTAATTTCAAATATACTCAGGCTACACCTAAGATTTTTGAATTGCTTAATGATAAATCTAAACGTTTTGCATCCCTCTTTATCTGCACATATTTCTTGAACTGCCTACATTATAATTACTTAAAGGGAACCCCATCAGAGAACTTCTGAACCAGGATCTCTAAGGATGTTATTTGAGAACTTGCAATTTAATAGATGTCCATTGGATCTTATGCACATGATATTTTTAGAAACACTACACTAGATTTCACTTGTTCTAAGAATGCATAATTGCCACTATCATTTTTAAAAGCGCAAAAGTATACGGCAATCAAAGACTCAATTATTCATTAGTTTATTTGACGATATATTATACTCTGTCATATGACGGCTTCAAAGGCACGTAAGGCTTTGCCCCTGCTCTGAGCATTTTTGCATTATCTTTCTGTTTTTTATATTAAGCCAATAAATAAAAAGAAAATCCTTGCTGTATGGTGAAATGCAAAAAAATATTGTTTGGCAGCTTTTAGAGTTTTGTTCCTACAGGTAAAAAAATTTTTTTGGAAGTCTAGTTCTCCAAAGTGGTTTACAATTAGTTTATCCACTGTGGAGGTGGGTATAAATGAGAAGAATTTCATACACAAAGTATTTTTAATATGTGATTCCTCCAAAGCCTTCTGAAGAAACGTCTATCAAATCGAATAGTTGACGCACTTTGAACACTTAGCTGCAAAAAGAAGATGACATTTTTTCATTAGTTTAAGATTTATATGCTAAAGTATCTGTCACAATAATAATAATATCTGACAGTGCAGATCATATGGGTTTTTCATGTGGCAGAGGTAATGTGTTTTTTGGAAGATATAAATGACAATTTGTTCAAATCAGAGATTTTAAAAATTTAGACAAGCTCAGAAGCTCCAGAACTTTGTATTTCACCATTTCAAAATCACTCATTTAATGATGTTTGTGTCATGTCAGCCATACTGATTAATATTATGTGTGTAAGAATAAATATAAGTTATTTTTTCATATGCTTTTGGGGTTATCAGCATTTTCAGAAAAGGTCATGTGCCAGTCATCTTAAATCCATATACAAAGAGAGATAGTTTTAAGTATAGGTATATTTAGGTATAAATTGTAACGTAATTACTCTGTGTCATAGCTGAGTTCTCTGTGCTTTTGGTAGTGGTGGTGGTGGTTGTGGTTATTGTTGTTGTTGTTGTTGTTTGGCTAGCTGCAGTCCTGTGAAATTCCGATCCACTCTGAAAGGGAGTACTAAAATTATATGCACAACTCAACTTCTAAACAAAGAGGAAGGAATGCTTTCTTCGGAAAAATACACAAAGTATCAGTATTACCACAGCCATTGCCTTTCTGCATTGCACCAAAATCTCCTGTTGGAATTGTGTCGCTGATTACACTGCATCCCTCAAGTGAAGAACCACATGTTATTAAACTTTGCTATCCCATTGTCTCATATAGGATCTGGGAAGGTGCTTAATAATAATTGGGAGCCAAACAGAAATGAAAGGTAAAATGAGATAGGTTTGCTACCGATCCTTAAATGGCATAAGTCCTGTGAGTTATGTAGACATTTAGTAAAATTACAACATAGTTTTTTAAAAGAAAATAAATAGTAGAAAAACTACCTTCTAGGTTTCCTTTATATCTATGCTCCTGGCTATTTCAACTAACCATATATTTAGTTTGAAACAACTGGGGAAAAAATGTGGTCTCTTAGGGAACTATTTAATACTAAGAGATAATAATTTATCTCGAAAAAATTAACACAGCTCCTAAGTGCTTCATATATTCTCAAGAAGTTGCTTATGTTGCAGGAGTCTATCTTTTAAAACTTAATTTTTCTACACATGAAATTGTTATTTTAGTTTCTTTACTTAAAGAGACCTTTAGAACAGTCAGAGTTTTTTACTCTCTAAGCTACATTTTGTTGTCAAATTGTATTTTACATGAATACTGCAGAAGCTTCACATTGAACCCTTAGGGAAAGAATCTCATCCCATCTCCAGCCCAAGGAGGATTAATCACAGATAAGTATAATACAAAACTATAGCCTTTTATAACAGCACTAAAACTTCCTTACATAAACAGAGTGCCAAGAACTTTCAGAAATGAAAAGAAGAAGCTCTTATACTGCAGTTTACATTGGAAATAAAAACTCCCTCCATAATGAAATTCTGTAGGCAACTTGTATTTGGGAGCACGTAGTCAAACACCTACCACAAAACCATGTATCACATCTGGAGGTGGCTGGCACACCCAACTTCAACGTTTTTGGATCAATATTTCTTTTATATTCTGGTTTCTCTTTTATTTAATTTTCCTTATAAGATCCATAGCTATCTACTTTTCTTGGTATATGAGCCTTAAGTAAGACACAATTCATTTTCCACAGTACTGAAATAAACCTTATTGCATATCTATTTTAAAAACATTTATGACACCAAGTACCTTCCAACCACTGAACAGTGCACAAGTACCTTCATAATTGATCATGTGAACAATTGCATATTAACTAATAATTTAGTAATATTGGAAGCATACATGTAAGTATGTACAATCTGTAGCTTTGGGGGCCTATTTAGAAGGACTTCGTAATGCATGGATTGGCATTTAGCTAAGTGAAAAAATAAGGACAGGTAATGAGAGTAGTCACTCTGTAACTCCTCCTTTTCTTTTGCTTGATATGTCAGTTCACGTAAGTAGACAATTACAAAAGTAGGCGCACTGTTTGTTTCACTCAGTATGCCCTGGTTAAAATCGTAGTAATGAACAACGCCAAAATCTCATTGACTTACATCAAGAATGGTAGACCCCTTTCTCCCTCTGCACGTGCACTGCAGGTCAATGGGAGAACGCTGTACATCAGTGCAGTCACCATCTTGAATATTACCAGAGAACAGGAAAAAAAAAAAAGTAGCGATTTGTTCCATAAGTTAAAAGCTCCACACCATAGTAGCATAAGTTATTTCCATTTGTAATTCATGTCCTGGAATTAGTCAGTTTTTCCCACCTACACAAAAGGTCAGCAAATACAATCCTACCAAGGATTGTATAGAAGGAGGGAAGAACCATATATGGGTATTTAGCAGTGATGCTGCCCTTTCATAGTTAATTCAATCTTATGAGCAGGTGTCTACACCAGTGCAGAAATAAGGACAACACGAATGAAGTCCCACCCTAACCAAGGTGTTAAGTCTGGACAACAAGACTGTTTTTTTTTCTTTTTTTTCTTTTTTAGGAGAACAGCCAATTCAATCTGCCTGTTGACTAATTTTCTTTATTCCAAGTTGCTTTATAACAGAGTCTGAAAAATTGCCTGTCTTATCCCTGAGATTATAAACTCCCTGAGAAAATTAAAAATTTTTCATTCCTTTCAGCACAGGGCCTGGCATATTGTAAGTACTCAATACATTTAATAAGTAAATGAACAGTTTTCAGAATGCCTGAAACCTTTTAATCAGAAAACTGAATGAGATTTATACTACACTCAACTTTGATCATTTCTTACAAGTAAAACTAAACTTTATCATTTATCTTTATCACTTTACTCAGTTTAGTTATTGAATCAACCATTTCCATATATGGTTGGATCATCATTCTTAAAACCTAGATTATAGTCAGGCGCAGTGTCTCACACCTGTAATTCCAGCACTTTGGGAGGCCGAGACAGGCAGATCACAAGGTCAGGAGTTCGAGACCATCCTGGCCAACATGGTGAAACCCCGTCTCTACTAAAAATACAAAAAGTATCAGGGTGTGGTGGTAGACACCTATAATCCTAGCTACTCGGGAGGCTGAGGCAGAAGAATCTCTTGAAATGGAAGGCAGAGGTTGCAGTGAGCCGATATCGCACCACCGCACTCCAGCCTGGGCAACAATAGTGAAACTCCATCTAAAAGAAACTGGATTATATTCTATTCCTATTTGATGGCACTGTTAGGGAGATATTTTTCAAATTGAGTGTTTTAGAAGCCAAGGTATAGAAACTAGGAGAGGTGAAGCCAGCTGGACTTCCTGGGTGGAGTGGGGACTTGGAGAACTCTTCTGTCTAGCTTGTAATTGCACTTGGGATTGTAAATGCACCAATCAGTGCTCTGTGTCTAGCTGAAGGCCTGTAAATGCACCAATCAGCACTCTTTGTCTAGCTAAAGGTTTGTAAACACACCAATCAGCATTCTGTAAAAATGCACCAATCAGTGCTCTGTGTCTAGCTAAAGGTTTGTAAACACACCAATCAGCACTTTGTAAAAACGCACCAATCAGCACTCTGTAAAATGAACCAATCAGCGTTCTGTAAAATAGACCAATCAGCAGGAGTGGGTGGGGCCAAATAAGGGAATAAAAGTCGGCCACCTGAGCCAGCAGCAGCCATCCTCTCAGGTCCCCTTGGACTCTGTGGAAGCTTTGTTCTTTCACTGTTAACAATAAATATTGCTGCTGCTTACTCTTTGGGTCTGCACTACCTTTATGAGCTGTAATGCTAACCATGAGGGTCTGCAGGTTTATTTCTAAAGTCAGCAAGACCATGAACCCACCGGAGGAACAAACAACTCTGGACGTGCCACCTTTAAGAGCTATAACACTCACTGTGAAGGTCTGCAGCTTCGCTCCTAAAGTCAGCAAGACTGTGAACCCACCAGAAGGAAGAAACTCCGGACATGTCTGAACATCTGAAGCAATAAACTCCAGACACACCATGTTTAAGAGCCGTAACACTCACCACGAAGGTCCGCAGCTTCATTCTTGAAGTCAGGGAGACCAAGAACCCATCAGAAGGAGCCAATTCCGGACACACTAGGACTGAATAAAAGCCAGACTTCAGTGTTAAAGACTCAATCTAAACAATGAATGCTAAAGGCTTAAAGGTTTCCAAAGACTACTTTTAATTATGTTTCAAAAACAAATACATTTGTATTTTAATACAATTGTTTAAAGAGAAAAACCAGAAAAAACTCACCAGTTTTTCTAATTTCTGTCGCTCTTTTTACTTGACATTTGTATCAAATATTGGACTTGCCCCATTATGTGGGTGAAGTACTAGCCTCTGATTTCAGATTGAAAATTATGTCCTTTCTTCTCCACAAAGAAGGAACTAGAAGTGATCATTTATTTTAAAAATACCAGCTTCACACTCAGGAAATCCTGAATATCAAATTGTTTTTAAAAATTACTTAATGTCTCCACTGCAGTGCTAACTTAGGTAGGTTATGTGTTATTTAAAGGCATACTCACTTCAGAAATGAACAAAAGAGAGATACTATGAAAGCTACTAGAGTTTTTTCTTACTCTAATTTTGGGTGATACTCACTTTAGAATTTTGTTTTGCATAATGATCTATCAGTCTCTTAGATGATGAACAGACCCAGAGATGATAAAACCACTTTTGTATCAAGAATTAGCCAACAACACAATGTGATGACCAGGGTAACTTATTACTGTATATTACAACTTAATAAAATAAAATTAGTGTAAGTCATCTCTCCCACCTCCTGCAAAAAACGATGAGAGAGAGGGATGGGACAAGCTCTCATAAATTCTAAATCTGGCTATAGGGCAGACTTCATGTAAAGCTTGATTTAGCAACTCATGTGACAACACCAAGAAACCATTGGTTTTCTGTTATCCTGCTCTGTAATCATTATTCCCACCTCACCCAATTCTCTAGCAATAGTGACCGTATCAGTTAGTCATTGCCATTTAATAAACCACCACAAAACTATGTTGCTTAAAAGACAAAAATTTGTAATAACTGCCATTCTGACTGGCTTGAGATGGTATCTCCTTGAGGTTTCGATCTGCATTTCTCTAAAGATCACTGATATTGAGCGTTTTTTCATATATTTGTTTGCCACATGAATGTCTTCTTCTGAGAAGTGTCTTTTTATGTTCTTGGCTGCATTTTAATGGGGTTCTTTGTTTTCCCATTAATTTGTTTAAATTCCTCATAGACTCTGGATATTAGACCTTTGTCAGATGGATAGATTGCAAAAATTTTCTCCCATTCTGAAAAGAATGCTTTTACACTCTTGGTGGGAGTGTAAATTACTTCAACCGCTGTGGATGACAGTGTGGTGATTCCTCAGAGATCTAAAGGCAGAAATACCATTTGAGCCAGCAATCCCATTACTAGGTATTACTAGGTATATACCTAAAGGAATATAAATCATTCTGTTATAAAGACACATGCAAGCATATGTTCATTGCAGCACTATTCACAATAGCAAAGACATAGAATCAACCTGAATGCCCATCAATGATAGACTGAATAAAGAAAATATGGTACATCTACACCATGAAATACTATGCAGCCATAACAAAGAATGAGATCATGTACATTTCAGGGACATGGATGAAGCTGGAAGCCGCTATCCTCAGCAAACAAACACAGGAACAGAAAACCAAACACCACATGCTCTTGCTTATAAGTGGGAACTGAACAATGAGAACACATGGACACATGTGGGAACAACACACACTGGGGCCTTTCAGGGGAAGGGATGGAAGGAAGGACAGCACAAGGAAGAATAGCTATTGGATGTTGCACTTAATACCAAGGTGATGGGTTGATCTGTGCGGCAAACCACCATGGTACGCCTTTACCTATGTAACAAACCAGCACATCTTGCACATGTACCCCAGAACTTGAAGACAAAAAAAAAAAAAAAAAAGATTTGTTATTTCTCACAATAATGTTGGCTGGCTGTGCTTTCTCCGTAGCACTCACTCATGTAGCTTCATGAAGCTCAGGATCAGCTGGGTCGGAAAAAAGTGCAAGATGGCCGGACTCGTAGCTCTGACAGTTGAAGCTGGCTGTCTTCTTGATCACTGTGGATCTTTTCCTCATGGTGTATCAATCTCCAGCTGACTAGACTGGCTTCCTTTTGTGATAGTCTTAGGCTAGAGTTCCAAAGAGGAAAAATGGAAGCCTTACAATTGCATAATGTTCTTCTTTCATCTTCTTTGGTCAAAGCAAGTGAAAACGCAACCTAGATGGAAGAGGTGGGAAAGAGCTTCTGTAGCTTGATGAAAGCGGTGAAAAAGTCACACTGTAAAGGGACATGGTCACAGAGAACTTTGATTTTTCCTTCCACAATGTCCAAATAGTTGCTTTATTTGCCAACCTCATATTTCTATAGAACACCATACTATCCAATAAATGCCAATGCATATTTTGGTAGTTCCTGCAGAAGAAGGGAGAGGGAGATCGATTTTATTCCAGGAGCTCTAGCAAATTTTCACCCCAAACTTGGTGACTGGAAATGGTCCATAAGCCAATTTGGGCCAAACTATTCAGCTGAGAGTTGAGTCAATAGCACTAAATGGAAATGGTTGACCACTGGGCGTGGTGTTTTACCAAAGCAAGATTAGGATAAAGCTTCCAGACTAAGGAAGACCATATGCTGGATCTCAAAACCAAAAGAAGTTCACTGTACAGTGGTATGAAATGTGAGTGAAAACTTTATCCCAGATCTCTCAACAAATGCATTAAGACATATTCTATCATATCATTCACTCTCTTTTGTTAATATTTTTCATTTGAAATTAGGACAATATACATTTAGAACCATCATCCTCCATTTACTATTGGTATGACCTTAAGCAAGCCGATTATCCTCTCTGAACCTCAGCTTCCTCAAATAAGAGCAATAATCATGACAAGAATGTTGAAGGAATTAAATGAGATAAATCTGTGTTAAGTAACCAGCAGATTGTCTTGCACCTTGGAAACACTTCCCAATGACAGGTGCTGCCATCAGTATCAACAACATTGTTATCAGCAAGCCTCTTAAAAAGCACAGAATACCAGGTAGCAAGATTTTCATGTCTGTGTTGTGCTAAACTAATTCTTATAAATGCAAATCTAGAAACACATATGGCACCCCAGGGCTTCTAAAGAACTTTTTATAACTATAGGTATGAGCATAATGTAAGTACAGAGCGTCACTTACTGTAAATCTGTACATTTGATGTGTACTCACAAAATGGTTTACAAAGAACCAGGGATTAGTGCAGCTCAGGAAGTTTAAAGATGACCTAGATTGTATACCACAAAAAATTCTAAATTGGCCAAAATGGCCTTAAGGAGCTCTGAATGAGAACTTTTCTATGAATTTAAACTTGAAATATATGCATGCTTTCTGATTACACATTTCTATATCGTATCTCACATGGCCTTATACAGGATTTAAAACAAAACAAAACCAAAAAACAGAAATGGAATAGGGCTGACAGCCAAGTTTAACTCTATCTGAAGATCTTGTTTATTCTTTCACTTCCCAATTTCCAAATTTTACTTGATCTTAGTTTCTGGCTTTCACCCCTCTTGATTTAATTATTGAGTTTTGAGAATCTGTTTTTCAAGTAACTTAACAGCTGAAAGCCTTTCACTTTTGATTACACTTACTTGCGAGATTAAGATATGTCTTGCTAGCTTTATCCTCAGGCCCTTATTCCTTGCCAATGGCCAGCACTACTCAAAAGTATTGAGAGCAGCTTGCATTAGTACTAAGATGCAAGTTCTCTCATTGCCTTGGAGACACACAGGCAATTTATGATCATTTGTTACAAAGAGGCTCTGCCATTTCTCTCAGCCAGAAGGAAAATAGCATTGCCTCCTCAATTGCATCTCAAGGACTCAGCTAATGCAGCCCTGGTGCTCTTCTCCGGATAGAAATATCTACAAAGGCTTTGAGAGCTCAGATCAAGTATTTTCACTGTCAGCCACCAAAGGCATTCTGCCCCCTGCCTGCCACAATTACAGGGCTTTCTAGCCAGCAAAAGTAGGCAATCTGAAATTTCTTCTCATGCTCCTGTCAATATTGAACTACGGATTGCCTGAAAAAGAGTCATTCTTTTCCCTTAGTGGCTGGAGTACATTTTGAAGGGCCTGTAACCCTCTGTGTCAATCTGGGATGTGAGGCTTACAGCTCCTCTATTCCCAGTCATTAATGCCCCCCACAACTTCCTACACAAAATTGCTGCCTCACTGCTGGGGAGAGAGAGAAGGAACTTCTTCCAGTATGTGGATGTCTTCTAGAGGAAAAGACACCAGCAAAAGAGCTAATAAGAAAAAAAAAAAGTGGCAAAGTAGATTTTACAGCATAAGTGGTTATTATAGCAATGAAGTCTAGAGAAAGAGAAAGACTCTACACTCATATCTATTAGTGAGGAGGGCACTAATAACAGAGTGGACCATCCCCGAGTGCTTTGCTTTTTTTCATTCTCCAATACAAAGCTATCCAAGGTTGAATTAGTTTCCCAGAACTGTGGATTGAGAAAGGAGTAGAGGAACACCTCAATGTATACAGTAATTTCCCTCTAGTTAGTTCAAATTCTTCAAAGCATTGTTTATTAAACAGTAACCCAGTCATTCTGTATAATCTAGAACCACAATGCTACCAGGTGTGAGATTCAGGAGCCAACATGATAAAAAGTAGTGTGGCTTACTCCTGCAGGGTATAGCCAACTCGAAAAGGTTAATTAAAAGTGAGTAGAGCAATATGAGAAAAAGCCTGTGTCTCTGTTATCCATCATTAGTTATATAGGATTTCCAATTTATGTAACAATGAGACCAGTTAAGTGGTGGTGTACACCTGAAACATTTGATTGTTGTAATTGCTAGCCTGTTCTATAATTGCCACATATTTAGCTAATCACTTGAGGCAAAAAATGTTATCTTTGTGAATTCTAACAAACATAAAAATTGAAATAATATTTTCTCCATATTTTTTCAAATTGATCATACAAGATCAACCCCTACTCCTTTAAGTGGTTTTAATATAAATAATAATAGAGTCTAGGAGCTACAGAAAGGAAAAAGTAGAAGACAATAAAAATCTTTCACATAAATTGGAATGCAAAACCTTAAAAACTACGTTCAAATGAAGAAAATGATCTCTCATTATTGTAGAGATTAATCTGTGTCTTATAACACAAGAGGAAGCAGGAACTCATCTTGAGAGTTATCGGTAAGATTTCCCAACTTTGGGTCAAATATTTATGGAATAACTAGACAAAGGAAAAGAAGGAGAAATCAGACACCTTGCATTCCAGGAGCTTATAATCTAATCTAATAGAGGCCAACAATAATCGATAGCAAGTATATAAATAAATACAGTATAATCAAGGTATAAGTAAGCAAGGTATAGGGTAAAAATAAAGGAGTCATTAATTGGGCCTGGCGCAGTGGCTCACACCTGTAATCCCAGCACTTTGGGAGGCCAAGGCAGATGGATCATGAGGTCAAGAGATTGAGACTATCCTGGTCAACACGGTGAAACCCCACCTCTACTAAAAATACAAAAATCAGTTGGGCGTGGGGCATGTGCCTGTAGTCCCAGCTACTTGGGAGGCTGAGGCAGGAAAACTGCTTGAACCCAGGAGGCGGAGGTTGCAGTGAGCTGAGATATTGTGCCACTGCACTCTAGCCTGGTGACAGAGTGAGACTCTATCTTAAAAAAAAAAAATTAATTATGGGGATATATGGAAATACTTCACTGAGGATATAGACTCTTCACTCTAGCCTGGTGACAGAGTGAGACTCTATCTTAAAAAAAAAAAAATAATTATGGGGATATATGGAAATACTTCACTGAGGATATAGACTCTTCAATGAGAACAAGATTTCTACATGAGCAAAGAAATTGCAAGTACAGCAGAATGAGAAAGCAGACATAAGAAAATGCACATGGCTATGCACATACAGGGCCCAGGTATGTGCATAATGGTGTGTAGAGGAGAGTGAGAGAAACCTAGCTCATGCAAAAGATACCTTCAGACAGCGGCTAAATCATGAGGGCCTTAATTCGGAGACATCAGATGTATTACATATAGCCTATTTTTTAAAATTGTAGTAAGATATACATAACTTTACCAATTTAATCGTTTTTAAGTAGATAGTTGAATGTCATTAAGTACATTCAAGTTTTTGTGCAATCATTACCATCATCTTTCCCCAGGACTTTTTTATCTTTCCAAACTGTAACTCTGTACCAACTTGTATTAGTCTGTTTTCCTGCTGCTAATAAAGACATACCTGAGATTGAGCAATTTACAAAACAAAGAGGTTTATTGGACTTACAGTTCCACATGGCTGGAGAGGCCTCACAATCATGGTGAAAGTTGAAAGGCACGTCTTACATGGTGGCAGACAAAAGAGCTTGTGCAGGGAAATTTCTGTTTTTTAAAACCATAAGATCTCATGAGACTTATTCACTATCACAAGAATAGCATGGGAAAGACCCATCCCATGATTCAGTTATCTCCCACCAGGTCCCTCCTACAACACGTGGAAATTATGGAATCTATAAGATGAGATTTGGGTGGGGACACAGAGCCAAACCCTATCACCATTAAATAGTAACTCTCAGTTTTCTCCTTCTTCTGACCCTAGCAACCACCATTCTACTTTCTGTTGCTATGAATTTGAGTATTCTAGGTAACAAATATGAATCATACAGTATTTGTCTTTTGTGTCTGACTCATTTCACTTTGTATAGTGTATTCAAGGCTCATCTGCATTGTAGCATGTGTCATAATTTCACTTATTTTTAAGGCTGAATAATGTCTCACTGTATGTACAGACTACATTTTGTTTATCTATTCATCTGCCCATGGACACTTGGCTTGCTTCCAGCTTTTGGCTATTATAAATAATGCTGCTATAAACATGAGTGTAGAAATACGTGTTTGAATCCCTGGTTCCACTTTTGAGGATATGCCGAGGCTTGGAATTGCTGAAATACATGATAATTCTATTTTCAATTTTTTGAAGAAACACCATACGATTTCCTATAGTGGCCGCACCATTTTACATTTTCACCAATAGCGCACATTCATCACATTCGCAACAACATCTCTTCGGTCAAGCCTTGTTCTGGGTGTGTCTGTAAAGGTATTTTTTTGACAGGGTTCACATTAGATTTGGTGGACTGGATAAACAGATTATCCTGCCTAATATGAATGGGGTTCATCCAATCAGTTGAAGGCTTGAACAGAACAAAAAGACTGGCCTTCCCACAAGTAAGCAGGAACTCCTCCTGTTTAATTGCTTGAGCTGGGACATCAGTCTTTTCCTTTCTTCACACTTGAACTGAAACATCAACTCTTTTTGTGTCTCAAGTCAGCCAGCTTTCAGGCTGGAACTTACATTGTCAACCCTCTTCAGTCTCTAGCTTGCTGACTGTAGAATTTGGGAATTCTCAGCCAATTCTTTAAAATAAATTGCTCACTCTCTGTCTTCTCTCTCTCTCTCTCTGTAGATGATTGATAGATAGATAGATAGATAGATAGATAGATAGATAGATAGATAGATAGATAGATCGATCTATTGCTTCTATATCTCTGTAGAACTCTGATTAATTCTCCTTCCATTAAGGAGTAAGGGATAAGCAGAGGATAAAAAGGAAGCTAGGAATAAAGACACATTCTGTTAAATACAGTGTCATAAAAGGCAAGAAAGGCTATGGTTTCAAGGAATAACATGGTCTATAATATTAAAACTACTGGATGGTCAAGAAGGACAAAGGCAAGAAGATTGGACCATTGAATATATATGAATGATTACTTAAGAGTACTGTCAGTGGAATAGTGCAGCCAGAATTGGACTGAAGTGGACCAAGGAATGAGTAGTAAAGAAGAAATTGAAGAATAGCTTAATCAAGGAAGAGAATCAACCTTCATTTTGGCACTTGAGAGGCTTGAGTATATAAAGAAGTAGAGATATAAAATGATAGAAAGAGGAAGATATGTCATCCTAGAGGATACCTAACAGCAAGAAAACCAAAAAATGCATAATTAGAAGGAATCTTGAGGAAGTCATAAGATGAAACATAGAAAAGAATAGGAATTTATTTGGGGGAAGGCTTTCTTAGCGAAAACTTAAAATAACATAACTGGCATGAGAGTCAAACATACAAGTTTAATTAAAAAAAAAAAACTTTCCTAAAATCAGAGAAATCATATGAAGTACAAAGCTACAATAAAACCAAATGTTTAAAAAACCTAATATATCAAATAACTTTTAGTAATTATTTTATGGAAATGACAGAGGTTTACACATCATGCCAATGATACCTCAGAATAAGTTCAGGAAGGTACACTTGTGTTTCTATCTCAAATACTAGACATGAAATGGGAGGGTAAATAATCTGCCTGAAATTGAAGAATTGGGAATACAGCCTTAAGTCATACAGAAGAGAATGATCTTTTCAATAAAACTACGATGTTCCAAAGGTTGGTATTTTCTGGGGTATAGAGAATACAGTAGAATATATTAATGATTTACTGCAGATCGATAACCAATACATTAACAAATATTTATATTATACCTGTTATTGCACATAGGGGTTGGAAAAAAGCCAATTGGCATATGAAAGATAAGATTAAGAAACAGCTGTTGTTGATAGAATTAATGATATGTTCTTTCACTTTGCATTATTCGGGGAGTTAATATATTCATCATCCTTCCCCACTTTTCATAAACACTCTTTTCCACGTGATGGGTACTACAGCTCTTCTCTTACCTTTTTTCCTTTTTTTTTTCTCTTACCATTTTTGTTTAATTTAATGTAATTATTTATTTGTTTGTTTATTATTTGTTTGTTTCAGGTGGAGTTTCACTCTTGTTGTCCAGACTGGAGTGCAGTGGTGCAATCTTGGCTAACTGCAAGCTCCACCTCCTGGGTTCAAGCAATTCTCCTGCCTCAGCCTCCCGAGTAGCTGAGATTACACGAGCCTGCCACCATGCCTGGCTAATTTTTGTATTTTTAGTAGAGATGGGGTTTCACCATGTTGCTCAGGCTGGTCTCAAACTCCTGACCTCTGGTGATCCATCCGTCTTGGTCTCCCAAAGTGCTGGGATTACAGGCTTGAGTCAGCCCGCCCAGACCATTTTTGATTAATTTTATACCACTTTATTTCTCATATACACAAACTTTCTTTTATGGCATAGCACATTCTATCAAGTATTACAGTTATTTAAGCTTAGATTTATTATTAATCTGATTGAAAGGAATTTTAAGTACCCAAAAGTGCTCAAAAAGTGCATACATGAAGGCTAAAGTGAATGTTGAATTAATGAAAGAATGAGGACATTCATCGAGGACAATTGAGATGTTTGGTTTTTGTTTTTTTTTTTTTTTATTATACTTTAAGTTGTAGGGTACATGTGCATAACGTGCAGGTTTGTTACATATGTATACTTGTGCCATGTTGGTGTGCTGCACCCATCAACTCGTCATTTACATCAGGTATAACTCCCAATGCAATCCCTCCCCCCTCCCCCCTCCCCATGATAGGCCCCGGTGGGTGATGTTCCCCTTCCTGAGTCCAAGTGATCTCATTGTTCAGTTCCCACCTATGAGTGAGAACATGCAGTGTTTGGTTTTCTGTTCTTGTGATAGTTTGCTAAGAATGATGGTTTCCAGCTGCATCCATGTCCCTACAAAGGACACAAACTCATCCTTTTTGATGGCTGCATAGTATTCCATGGTGTATATGTGCCACATTTTCTTAATCCAATCTGTCACTGATGGACATTTGGGTTGATTCCAAGTCTTTGCTATTGTGAATAGTGCCGCAATAAACATGTGTGTGCATGTGTCTTTATAGCAGCATAATTTATAATCCTTTGGGTATATACCCAGTAATGGGATGGCTGGGTCATATGGTACATCTAGTTCTAGATCCTTGAGGAATCGCCATACTGTTCTCCATAATGGTTGAACTAGTTTACAATCCCACCAACAGTGTAAAAGTGTTCCTATTTCTCCACATCCTCTCCAGCACCTGTTGTTTCCTGACTTTTTAATGATCGCCATTCTAACTGGTGTGAGATGGTATCTCATTGTGGTTTTGATTTGCATTTCTCTCATGGCCAGTGATGATGAGCATTTTTTCATGTATCTGTTGGCTGTATGAATGTCTTCTTTTGAGAAATGTCTGTTCATATCCTTTCCCCACTTTTTGATGGGGTTGTTTGTTTTTTTCTTGTAAATTTGTTTGAGTTCTTTGTAGGTTCTGGATATTAGCCCTTTGTCAGATGAGTAGATTGCAAAAATTTTCTCCCATTCTGTAGGTTGCCTGTTCACTCTGATGGTAGTTTCTTTTGCTGTGCAGAAGCTCTTTAGTTTAATGAGATCCCATTTGTCAATTTTGGCTTTTGCTGCTGTTGCTTTTGGTGTTTTAGACATGAAGTCTTTGCCCATGCCTATGTCCTGAATGGTACTACCTAGGTTTTCCTCTGGGATTTTTATGGTATTATGTCTAACATTTAAGTCTCTAATCCATCTTGAATTAATTTTCGTATAAGGAGTAAGGAAAGGATCCAGTTTCAGCTTTCTACTTATGGCTAGCCAATTTTCCCAGCACCATTTATTAAATAGGGAATCCTTTCCCCATTTCTTGTTTCTCTCAGGTTTGTCAAAGATCAGATGGCTGTAGATGTGTGGTATTATTTCTGAGGACTCTGTTCTGTTCCATTGGTCTATATCTCTGTTTTGGTACCAGTACCATGCTGTTTTGGTTACTGTAGCCTTGTAGTATAGTTTGAAGTCAGGTAGCGTGATGCCTCCAGCTTTGTTCTTTTGACTTAGGATTGTCTTGGAGATGCGGGCTCTTTTTTGGTTCCACATGAACTTTAAAGTAGTTTTTTCCAATTCTGTGAAGAAACTCATTGGTAGCTTGATGGGGATGGCATTGAATCTATAAATTACCTTGGGCAGTATGGCCATTTTCACGATATTGATTCTTCCTATCCATGAGCATGGTATGTTCTTCCATTTGTTTGTGTCCTCTTTGATTTCACTGAGCAGTGGTTTGTAGTTCTCCTTGAAGAGGTCCTTTACATCCCTTGTAAGTTGGATTCCTAGGTATTTTATTCTCTTTGAAGCAATTGTGAATGGAAGTTCATTCCTGATTTGGCTCTCTGTTTGTCTGTTATTGGTGTATAAGAATGCTTGTGATTTTTGCACATTAATTTTGTATCCTGAGACTTTGCTGAAGTTGCTTATCAGCTTAAGGAGATTTTGGGCTGAGACAATGGGGTTTTCTAAATATACAATCATGTCATCTGCAAACAGGGACAATTTGACTTCTTCTTTTCCTAACTGAATACCCTTGATTTCTTTCTCTTGCCTAATTGCCCTAGCCAGAACTTCCAACACTATGTTGAATAGGAGTGGTGAGAGAGGGCATCCCTGTCTTGTGCCAGTTTTCAAAGGGAATTTTTCCAGTTTTTGCCCATTCAGTATGATATTGGCTGTGGGTTTGTCATAGATAGCTCTTATTATTTTGAGGTACGTTCCATCAATACCGAATTTATGGAGTGTTTTTAGCATGAAGGGCTGTTGAATTTTGTCAAAAGCCTTTTCTGCATCTATTGAGATAATCATGTGGTTCTTGTCTTTGGTTCTGTTTATATGCTGGATTATGTTTACTGATTTGCGAATGTTGAACCAGCCTTGCATCCCAGGGATGAAGCCCACTTGATCATGGTGGGTAAGCTTTTTGATGTGTTGCTGAATCCGGTTTGCCAGTACTTTATTGAGGATTTTTGCATCGATGTTCATCAGGGATATTGGTCTAAAATTCTCTTTTTTTTGTTGTGTCTCTGCCAGGCTTTGGTATCAGGATGATGTTGGCCTCATAAAATGAGTTAGGGAGGATTCCCTCTTTTTCTATTGATTGGAATAGTTTCAGAAGGAATGGTACCAACTCCTCCTTGTACCTCTGGTAGAATTCAGCTGTGAATCCATCTGGTCCTGGACTTTTTTTGGTTGGTAGGCTATTAATTATTGCCTCAATTTCAGAGCCTGCTATTGGTCTATTCAGGGATTCAACTTCTTCCTGGTTTAGTCTTGGAAGAGTGTAAGTGTCCAGGAAATTATCCATTTCTTCTAGATTTTCCAGTTTATTTGCGTACAGGTGTTTATAGTATTCTCTGATGGTAGTTTGTATTTCTGTGGGGTCGGTGGTGATACCCCCTTTATCATTTTAATTGCGTCGATTTGATTCTTCTCTCTTTTCTTCTTTATTAGTCTTGCTAGTGGTCTGTCAATTTTGTTGATCTTTTCAAAAAACCAACTCCTGGATTCATTGATTTTTTGGAGGGTTTTTTGTGTTTCTATCTCCTTCAGTTCTGCTCTGATCTTAGTTATTTCTTGCCTTCTGCTAGCTTTCGAATGTGTTTGCTCTTGCTTCTCTAGTTCTTTTAATTGCGATGTTAGAGTGTCAATTTTAGATCTTTCCTGCTTTCTCTTGTGGGCATTTAGTCCTATAAATTTCCCTCTACACACTGCTTTGAATGTGTCCCAGAGATTCTGGTATGTTGTATCTTTGTTCTCATTGGTTTCAAAGAACATCTTTATTTCTGCCTTCATTTCGTTATGTACCCAGTAGTCATTCAGGAGCAGATTGTTCAGTTTCCATGTAGTTGAGCAGTTTTGATTGAGTTTCTTAGTCCTGAGTTCTAGTTTGATTGCACTGTGGTCTGAGAGACAGTTTGTTATAATTTCTGTTCTTGTACATTTGCTGAGGAGTGCTTTACTTCCAATTACGTGGTCAATTTTGGAGTAAGTACGATGTGGTGCTGAGAAGAATGTATATTCTGTTGATTTGGGGTGGAGAGTTCTATAGATGTCTATTAGGTCTGCTTGCTGCAGAGATGAGTTCAATTCCTGGATATCCTTGTTAACTTTCTCTCTCGTTGATCTGTCTAATGTTGACAGTGGAGTGTTGAAGTCTCCCATTATTATTGTATGGGAGTCTAAGTCTCTTAGTAAGTCTCTAAGGACTTGCTTTATGAATCTGGGTGCTCCTATATTGGGTGCATATACATTTAGGATAGTTAGCTCTTCCTGTTGAATTGATCCCTTTACCATTATGTAATGGCCTTCTTTGTCTCTTTTGATCTTTGATGGTTTAAAGTCTGTTTTATCAGAGACTAGTATTGCAACCCCCACTTTTTTTTGTTCTCCATTTGCTTGGTAAATCTTCCTCCATCCCTTTATTTTGAGCCTATGTATGTCTCTGCGTGTGAGATGGGTCTCCTGAATACAGCAGACTGATGGGTCTTGACTCTTTATCCAGTTTGCCAGTCTGTGTCTTTTAATTGGAGCATTTAGTCCATTTACATTTAAGGTTAAGATTGTTATGTGTGAACTTGATCCTACCATTATGATATTAAGTGGTTATTTTGCTCATTAGTTGATGCAGTTTCTTCCTTGCCTCGATGGTCTTTACATTTTGGCATGTTTTTGCAATGGCTGGTACCGGTTGTTCCTTTCCATGTTTAGTGCTTCCTTCAGGGTCTCTTTTAAGGCAGGCCTAGTGGTGACAAAATCTCTAAGCATTTGCTCATCTGTAAAGGATTTTATTTCTCCTTCACTTATGAAACTTAGTTTGGCTGGATATGAAATTCTGGGTTTAAAATTCTTTTCTTTAACAATGTTGAATATTGGCCCCCACTCTCTTCTGGCTTGGAGAGTTTCTGCCGAGAGATCTGCTGTTAGTCTGATGGGCTTCCCTTTGTGGGTAACCCGACCTTTCCCTCTGGCTGCCCTTAAGATTTTTTCCTTCATTTCAACTTTGGTGAATCTGGCAATTATGTGTCTTGGAGTTGCTCTTCTCGAGGAGTATCTTTGTGGCGTTCTCTGTATTTCCTGGATTTGAATGTTGGCCTGCCCTACTAGGTTGGGGAAGTTCTCCTGGATGATATCCTGAAGAGTGTTTTCCAACTTGGTTCCATTTTCCCCCTCACTTTCAGGCACCCCAATCAGACGTAGATTTGGTCTTTTTACATAATCCCATACTTCTTGCAGGCTTTGTTCATTTCTTTTTCTTCTTTTTTCTTTTGGTTTCTCTTCTCGCTTCATTTCATTCATTTGATCCTCAATCGCTGATACTCTTCCTTCCAGTTGATCGAGGCGGTTACTGAAGCTTGTGCATTTGTCACGTATTTCTCGTGTCATGGTTTTCATCTCTTTCATTTCGTTTATGACCTTCTCTGCATTAATTACTCTAGCCATCAATTCTTCCACTTTTTTCCCCAAGATTTTTAGTTTCTTTTCGCTGGGTACGTAATTCCTCCTTTAGCTCTGAGAAGTTTGATGGACTGAAGCCTTCTTCTCTCATCTCGTCAAAGTCATTCTCCGTCCAGCTTTGATCCGTTGCTGGCGATGAGCTGCGCTCCTTTGCCGGGGGAGATGCGCTCTTATTTTTTGAATTTCCAGCTTTTCTACCCTGCTTTTTCCCCATCTTTGTGGTTTTATCTGCCTCTGGTCTTTGATGATGGTGATGTACTGATGGGGTTTTGGTGTAGGTGTCCTTCCTGTTTGATAGTTTTCCTTCTAACAGTCAGGACCCTCAGCTGTAGATCTGTTGGAGATTGCTTGGGGTCCACTCCAGACCCTGTTTGCCTGGGTATCAGCAGCAGAGGCTGCAGAAAATAGAATATTTCTGAACAGCGAGTGTACCTGTCTGATTCTTGCTTTGGAAGCTTCCTCTCAGGGGTATACTCCACCCTGTGAGGTGTGGGGTGTCAGACTGCCCCTAGTGGGGGATGTCTCCCAGTTACGCTGCTCAGGGGTCAGGGACCCACTTGAGCAGGGAGTCTGTCCCTTCTCAGATCTCAGCCTCCATGTTGGGAGATCCACTGCTCTCTTCAAAGCTGTCAGACCGAGTCGTTTGCCTCTGCAGAGTTTTCTGCTGCGTTTGTTATTTTACTGTGCCCTGTCCCCAGAGGTGGAGTCTACAGAGACAGGCAGGTTTCCTTGAGCTGCTGTGAGCTCCACCCAGTTCGAGCTTCCCAGCGGCTTTGTTTACCTACTTAAGCCTCAGCAATGGCGGGCGCCCCTCCCCCAGCCTCGCTGCTGCCTTGCTGGTAGATCACAGACTGCTGTGCTAGCAATGAGGGAGGCTCCGTGCGTGTGGGACCCTCCCGGCCAGGTGTGGGATATGATCTCCTGGTGTGCCTGTCTGCTTAAAGCGCAGTATTGGGGTGGGAGTTACCCGATTTTCCAGGTGTTGTGTGTCTCAGTTCCCTTGGCTAGGAAAAGGGATTCCCTTCCCCCTTGCGCTTCCCAGGGGAGGCAATGCCTCGCCCTGCTTCAGCTCTCGCTGGTTGGGCTGCAGCAGCTGACCAGCACCGATCGTCCGGCACTCCCCAGTGAGATGAACCCAGTACCTCAGTTGAAAATGCAGAAATCACCGGTCTTCTGTGTCACTCGCGCTGGGAGTTGGCGACTGGAGCTGTTCCTATTCGGCCATCTTGTTTGTTTGAATTCTATTAGATTTTCCCAACCTGCTCACAAATGCAACCAACAAGCAAAACATGTATAAAAACATCATTAACAGTAAGACTCCAACAGAATAAATAACAAAGAAAAATTAGAAGGAATTTTAGAACTATAACAATGTCATCAGTCATTTAAGAAAGTTTCAGTTAAAATTGACAAAAAATATCAGCATTGCTGGATTAGCAATGTAACAGTAGAAAAATCAACATGTTCCTGAAAACAGTGAGGATCAAAAGTTAAAGAAGCCAACAAAGAATAATTAGAAGTTAACTGTATGTGAGTAAAATAGTTTCTGGTATTTTCACAAGTTTCAACTTAAGTAGCAGGCACCGCCACTCTCTGGAATCAAAGCCATTTATCATCCATGAACAACTGCCAACAAGAGCATCACCAGGGACAAGCTGAGGTGGTGGTTTTCCCGTGCCTGGTTTTTCATGTAAAACTATTGGATTTGTCTGGGCTGTGGAGAGTTGCTAAGCTCAGTGTCAAGGGGAAAGCTCCATCGTATTAGTAGTGATGTTATCTCTGTTATTGTAGTCTGTCATAATCCAGAAGAGTCAGGAAGGAGAGATGCAAGTAGCTGCAGTTGCGGACAAATTAGAATTTGGTTTTAAGGGGCCCCATGTTACTGACCTTGTAATTTCCACATGACAGCCTAATTTAGGCCAGAATTTTTTGAGGGTCCCAAGATCATATCTTAAGTTCTCACAGCAAAATGTACATGTGTTTTCAAAAAAATACACACACATACAGATATAGATAGATAGATAGATAGATAGATAGATAGATAGATAGATAGATGATATAGATAGATGATAGATGGATGGATGGATGGATGGATGGATGGATGGATGGACGGACGGCCAGTCAGACAGATAGACAGATGGCTGATAGATAGATTAAAACAACTCTCTTCTTTTAAAAATCAGATTGGAATGTAGTCCCACTGACAATATATACAGATAACCAGCCATAAATGTATAATGAGAAGCTGACTGTGCACACAGAAAAACCCGCATAGATCCATCAGAGAAAGGGGATGTTCAGAGTTTGGTGAAGTAACTTGAATTGCCCTGAGGTTGAGGGCACATTTCAGAATTTTTCAAAGGGCATATCCAAATGTACCACTGGCTGTGATAGGGTAAAAGATCGGCATCCTTCATGAGAGTGTAATGGGCTGTTCACACGCTCCACTAGAGCCTAATACGGCAAATGAATGGGTTTGCTTGCAAGCATTGAACAGGCTGGATGGAATAAAGTGACAGAGAATTTTCTCATTGGTAGACAATGGGTCTCTGTTTTCTTCACTCAGACACATTCTCCCTTGCACGGGAATAGGAATCAGGTTTGGTATAGCTTCCTTTAATCAAAGCACAGCTGCAGCACCTGTTTTGTGATTCTGCTATGGCAGGGATGTGTTTTGTGTTTTCTAGAATAAATTTGACTATTCAAATGCACCTGATACCCATGCACAGGCCTCTACGACCCATCTCCACCACTGCCATGCACACATACAGTCTTGCCAAGGCAGAGGGTCAAAAGAATTAGTTTTGCTTAGCCAGGTGTGCTTGTATGGGGTAGGGATGTAAATTGGAATTAATTCTTTTTCATAGTCTCTGAATATTTAAGTTTGAACATCAGCAAGAGAGAGCTTTGAGCTAAGAGTGAATTCTTAAACTCAGTAAGTAGAAATTCATTCCTTAATTTGAGAGATGCAATGCCAACCTCAGTGCCAAGAAGGAAGTAGAGATGGCAAACAAGAATGTAATATAGAGTTGTTACAAAGGCTTACTACCCTGATTCAATATGCTTTCCCTTCTATATTTTTATGGTAATTTTAAGCATACAAATTGAAACATTTTTGCAATAAACATTCACACATAAAACTAACCAACTACTGACTAACATTTTTCTATACTTGACTTACCACATATCTGTCTCTCCATTCCTCTATTTACCCATTACCCCATTAGACAAAATACTTTTTATAAAGTTTCAGACATGAGTAAATTTTCTCCTAAATACTCATGCATGGATATTATTTACAATACTTCACTATTTGTTTTTTTTAATTTTTCATGTAAAACTTACATATACTGAAATATATATATATATATATCTCAAGTATATATACAAGACTATATATATATGTGTATATATATACAGTTTTGTAAAAAATACAACCTAAATAAAAAATATATAAACATCATTTAACATTGCCTTTTCCCAATCTCCTCCCCTAAGTCCAAAGAGAAACCACTCTTGGTTTTTTTTTTTTCCACCAAATATTAAATTGCATGTTTTACAACTTTACTGAAAGAAAGTAATAAATTTTGTGATCCTTTGTATAAGACTTCTTGTGGTAGGCAAATAATGCCCCTTCAAAACGTCCACATCATAATTCCCAGAACCTATGAACACAATGGTACACTGCAAAGAGGAACTAAAAGAGCAGAAGGAATTATGGGTGCTAAACAACTGAACTTAATAAAATCATTCTGGATTATCTGGGTTGGCACGATGCAATCAAAAGTGTCCTTAAATGTAGAAAACGGAATCAGAACTGGAGAGCTGGCATCATAAGAAAGACTTGACCAAACATTGCTGGGCTTTGGAAGTTGAAGACAGCTGTGAGCCCAGGAACAATAGTAGCCTCAAGAAGCTAGAACCTTTAGAAAGGAACAAAGGTGCCAACACAATTGATTTCAGTCCTGTCAAACCCATTTTGGACTTCTGACCTCTACTACTATAAGATAATACAATTCTGCAATTCATGATACCAAGTTTGTGGCAATTTATTACATGAGCAATAAGAACCTAATGTGTTTCTTTCACTCAGCAAAATGTTTTTGGGGTTCATCCACATTATTGTATGTATTGACATCAGCTGTTTGTCTCTTTCTGTTGCTGAGTAGTATTCTATTTTGTTCATGCCCCTGTTGATGGGCACTCAGACTGTTTCCAGTTGCAGACTGTAATGACTAGGTCATAATTTGTGCATTCTTAAAACAGTAGCTCTTGGTAGAGCTGTGCGGGATGTGTTCGAGGATTCACTATCTGTGACCTCCTCTCACAGCGACCAGCATCTGATCTGTTCAATGGACAAGGGAGGTCACCAGTTAAGAAGCTGGAAATATACAACTATAACCTCCCATGGAGTAGACTGTGAGACCTTGGGATTCTGAAGTGTCTGCCTCTCTCCATACGTCCAGGGAAATCATACTGGAAGGGGAAGGCAGCCAGTCCTACTGTGTATTTTCCCAAGAAAAGCCTTCAACAAATAACCACTAATAATCATATTGGTTGTTATTAGTAAACATTGACATATCATCTGAGCCAGCACAACCTGGGTTCAGATGATTAACTTTTGAGGCTTACTTTTCTCATCTGTGAAATAAGGATAAAACTAGTCAGACTCGCACAGTTATTCAAAGGAGTAGGAACAATAATATAAATAAAAGAGCCGCATAAAATATGTATAATAAGCTGCTATTGTCCTAAATTTTTCTAAGCCCAACACAGGACAATATTTATGTTTTCTATTTCTAGAAAGGTATTTTATAGAAACATTAAAGCCAGGGAATATGTTTATTAATTCATCAGATATTGATTGAGCATAGGCTAGGTCCTAGCCGTTTCTAAGGTTATAAAGATTTATTGGACTCAACTGTTTTTACTCAGGAGTCTAGTGAGGAAGACAAAGAAGCAGACGTCTTCACGCAACTATCATTTGGCATGGTCACTATGAGAAAGGTGACAGGGGATCCTGAGGGCACGTAAGAGGGCACCTAGCCAAATCAGGGAATAACCTCCAGCAAGATTCTAGAGGAGATGTTCCTGAACTCAGTAGAGGAAGCGAATCAAGGATAGCATAAGTGGGAAGGAGAATGAGGGGGCAGTAGAGGAGTCAGGAAAAGCCCACTTTGTGGGCCAGAGGAGACACTATAGCGGTTTAGATAAGCTAACACATCATATAGATGTGCACACTAGCTTGAAATTCCAGAGTCAGATGTAGTCACAGGAAAGAATGAATAATATGGATTTCTAAGTTTATAGGTTTTCAAGTCATAAAAACTGGAAATCATATGACAATCTGGCTGCCCATCAGTTGTTTGGCCTGGAGGAAAATAAACTATTATTTTAAGCCTAAATATCTTCATTTTTAAAAGGAGTATGAGATTATCTAAGAGTATCCAACAGCATTGTTGAAGGTTTGTAATGTATTTAGCAGAGGGATTGATATATGCTAAACTCTAAAACAATATAATCTTCCCCCATTCCTTCCCTTTTCATTTTCTCTGATATCACAAATATTCTAAAGAAATGCATATTGATACCATTTTGTTCCCAACAGTGGAATCAATTAAGAATAAATACATATCTATAGATTAGAATATATAACTGGCTGTTATTGAAAGGGAAGACAATATTCCTCTTTAACATTTTCATGGAGATAGTACAAACAGAATCCCAATTACTGAATCGAAAGGCTTTATTTAGTGGCTGATGTAAGGAAAACAGCAGTCCAAATTTAATTAAAAATTACAAAAGGACACAGTGTTGTAAAATAGTGAATAATCTTGTCTTCTACAAATGGTTGGGTTTGGGAAGAAAGGGTTCCTCTTAACATTAAAAGAGGTCCAGTGTTCCCAGAAGAAAGACCAATGACTTCATAAAATATATTTGTGTCCCTGAGACAGATAAATGTATGTTGTGGAAAAAAAATATGTGTATACTAATAAAACTAACATTCATGTGTAGTATTGATGGGGACGGAGCCAGGTACTATGGGTAAACCTATACTATTTGGGGGTCTTCTTTAAGAAAACAAATAACCAAATTACAAACTCAATATTAAGTGTGTGTATTAGTTTCCTACCACTACTGTACTAGGCAACAATAAACTAAATGCTTATGTAACACAAATTTATTATATTACAGTCCTGGAGATCAGAAGTCCAAGATGGATATCACTGGGTAAAATCAAGGCATTGGCTCCTCTCTGGAGACTCTATGGGGAAATTCATATTCTTGCTTTATTCACCTTCTAGAGGCAACCAACTCCATGGTTTATGGTGCCCTTCTGTCTCAAAACCAGTAAGGCCTGGTTGAGTCTGAAAACATCACTCTTGCAATGATTCCTCTGCCTCCCTTATTCACAATTAAGGAAATTCTGATTACATCGTGCCCCCTGCCACAAATAATTCAGGATAATTTCCCTATGTTAAGGTCAGTTGATTGACAACCATAGCTCCATCTGCAACTTTAATTCCTTTCTGCCATGTACCCTAGCAGATTCATAAATTCCGAGTATTAGGACATGGATATCTTTGGGAGGCTATTATTTTGTGAGCCACAGTACAAAATGAATATTTGGAATGAGAAAATAAATTCTATTTGATCACCACCTATTTGATATTCAAGTCCTTTTTTTGTGACAATTTCCAAGAAATGTTAATCTAGAAATACTTATGACTAAACGCAGCTTTTTCTCCTTACCTGCAATACTCTACAACTCTCAATAACATCTAATACTCACAGGACATGTTAAATGAGAGACCCTAAAGCTAATCTCGTTTGCCCACATCATTAATCTGCTTCTGAAAATTAAAAAATGTCACTTCAAATATAATGCTCAGTCTCAAAATGTATCCTTTATAAAAGATATGAATGTAGTACATTTATGATATTGACAGATAAAATTCTTTTGTTTGTTTTATAAAATCAGTTTTATGAATAAATATAGGTTTCCAATATTAGAAAAGCATTCCAATGGTTTCCAATATAAAAATAGCTTTCTTTCAGTAAACCTTTTATTTGTTTATATCACTTATCAAATTTAGACAATAGAATAATTTTAAGGAAAAAATGTGCTGTTTTTTACATTTCCTTCATCATAGGCTATGCAAGGGAAACTATATGAAGTAATGTTTAAATTTTAGGATGTAAACTCATCTTTTACGCTTGACAAGAAATAGAAAAATGCTTCTCATTTCTAACCCAAAAGTGCAATAAAGAAGGCATCTCTTTATTCTACCTTTAAAAGAGAAGCCATCCTTTAATGCAGTTACTCCTAATGGTTTTTCTGGAATTCTGACTTCAGAATGACTCCATCTGTTTCCTAGAAAGAAGGTTGGCGACATGGCATTGTTCTCTGGTGAAGTGTCCATTTGTGGTTCCTTTTACTGTTCTGTTCCAGACTAGGGGAAATAGCTTGACAGAAACTCGAGGAATATTATTCAGCCTTTAAAAAGAAAGAAATCCTGTCTTTTGTAACAACATGGATGAACCTAAAAGACATTATGCTAAGTGGCGTATGCCAAGGACAGAAAGACAAATACTGCATAACCTCACTTATATGTGGAATCTAAAAACGTCAAGCTCATAGAACAGAGAGTAGATGGTAATTTCCAGGGTCGGAGGGGCAGGAAATAGGGAGATACTAATCAAACTAATCAAAGGGTACAAAAGTTAGGCAGGATGAGTAAGTCCTGGAGATCTAACATATAGCATGGTGAATACAGTTACGAATATCGTGTCATTTACTTGAAATTTGCCAAGAGAGTAATCTTAAATGTTCTCATCACACACACACACACACACACACACACACACAAATGACAGCTATGTGAGGTGATAATCTACTAATTAGCTTGGTTGTGGTAATCATTTCACAATGTAAACATGTATCAGAACATCACATTGTACATCACAAATATATGCCATTTGTATTTGTCAAACGTACTTGAAGAAAGCTAGAAAAAAGCATAATAAATAAATGATATGGAAAAACAGTATAATGGTTAATATTGTCAACTTGACTGAATTGAAGGATGCAAAATATTATTTCTGGCTGTCTGTGAGGGGGTTGCCAGAGGAGATCAACATTTGAGTCAGTGGACTGGCAAAGGCAGATCCACCATCTAATTGGCTGCCAGTGCAGCTAGAAAAAGCAGGCAGAAGGTGGAATGAGCAGACATGCTGAGTCGTAGAGACTTCATCTTTATCCTATGCTGGATGCTTTCTGCCCTCAAAGTTCAAGAATCCAAGTTCATTGGCTTCTGGGCTCTTGGACTTACACCAGTGGTTTGCCAGGGGCTCTCAGGCCTTCGGCCACAGACTGAAGGCTGTCCTGTCGGCTTCCCTGCTTTCGAGGTTTTAGGACTTGACCTTAGCCATTACTGGCTTTCTTGCTCCTCAGCTTGCAGATGGCCTATTGTGGGACTTCACTTTGTGATTGTGTGAGTCAATTCTTCTTAATAAACTCCCTTTCATATATACATATATCCTATTAGTTCTGTTCCTCTAGAGAAGGAACTCTGTCTAATACAGTCAAACAGATCTTTGTTGGGAGCAACTATAACCATAGTCATTCACTTTTACAAGAGACAAATAACTGCCGCCATCCCAGGGGTGTTTGCCACGTACTAGGCTAAGAATTTATGTTCCTTATCTTGTTTGGTCTCTATAACAATAGAAGAAGAAAAGTATTATCTCTATTTTCTTATGCAAATTTACTTGTAAATGGTAATAACCATTCTTCATGTTTCTCATATCTGAAAAGATAACCTGTGTTGGGATGGAAGAAAGATGTCACTGTTCTCTAAGAGGCATCTCCAAGGAGTTTCCTTGCCCTCAACCGTAAAATGTCAAGACTACTGGATTGGGTTTGAAAGGCAGAAGCACTGGTTATTAAGTGTAAGGCATTTGAAGGGGATGTGAAAATATACTACAATTTAAAATGATCATTGTTATTATTATGTTTTCTCTCATCTGGTTACAGACCTAAAGGAAAATTGATATCCAGAGAGTTCACAACTATTGAATATCTTGACTTTAAAGATTGTGTTGTTACCTACATGGAGGCTGCATTTTTTTCTTGCTCTTCAACTCAATGTAAATCAGTCTTTTGCTGATTCTCTTCATTTCCATCCAGTCCTAGAGCAACCTGTAGAATACGCCATATTGTCTTCTCCCTGCCAAGGGAGAACAGTTTGCAGTGGGATATAAGATTTTGGAGACACACTTGGGAAGACCACAGCCTCCTCCCTGTAGCCATCATGGCACTGATGGTTTTGAGTGCTGAATACGGTTCTAAAACTTGAAGCTCAAAAATGGAGCCAGGAAAGGAGAATGTATGAAGTTCCCCTGGGGATTAGATAAAGGCATTCTGTCAGCTGGTGGTCCAGCACCTGCTGTCCAGCAAAACAAATGGGAAATCAGAAAAGGGGCAGAACTAGGTTTGTAAGAAAACTGTCATTCCTTTACTCCCAGGAGCACTTGGAAGACTATTCTGCAGCCAGAATTTTAGTGACCATTACACGTGTAAAGATGATTTTCTTATGCATATAAAAAAGCCAGAAGCTAACTTCTTCCAGAGTGCAATAGACAATATAATGTCAGCCAGAGAGTGTTCACAGAAATCTGGCTGTATAGGTGTTGAAAGGAACTAGAGGTCCTTATATTACAGATGCAGTGATTGAAGTCTAGACAGTCAGAGTGACTATTTAACTCAGAAGAGGCGGAAGCCACATTTCTGGAAGCCCAGTTAGAAATCACACTGCAGGGCATCCTATAGAGCTTTACCTTTTAGGGCACGCAGCTTGCACGTGTGTTTGTTTAGGATAAAGCACTTTGCCTCTGTGCAGCTGCAGAATTAATATTATGCAGTAAATACTGCCCACTGCTGTACTGCACATCCACTGTTAATTAAAAGAGGAACAATAGATAAACTGCAAGAAATCACTTAGAATTTGTAGAAATAGAATCAATAGATCCAGTTGAATATAATGAGCTCAGATTCACTCAAAAAAATAGCATTGGAGGAAATCCAAATGTAGTATATTTTTATGTACTTATTCTTATAATTTTATATTTAATAATACACAATGAAGCCTTTTGTTTCCATTTAACGCAAGGTCGTAAAATATTTGGCTCATAAAAGCATGAAGATGAGGAAATTAGAGAGAGGGAAAAACAAGGCCTTTGTTTTTTAAAAGCATTCTTTTGTTTTTCTTTCTGGTTGTGAATCTGTCCCCTGAACTCACTACTGCTTCATTTAATTTTTTTTCTGTGCTCTCAGATGCCTCACTTGAAACTTCCCATCATGTTTAAAAAAAAATGGAGATGCTCCTTAATTCATTTTGCTTTCCAGGGAGTAAAGAAAATGAAAGTTAAAAGTGGTTTTGCCACCAGTAAAGAATGCTAGAATGCAGAATTTTGATGGCAATACTACAAAAAAAAATTGCATTTCCATGTTTGCTGTTCATCTTTCTAAAACATTTCTCCTCCTCTGTTTCATATGTCAATATTATAAAAATCTGAAATAACTGAGTTACACACTCTGCATTTGTGGTGACCCAGTACCGGTACTGCATTTAGAGGGTCCTATTTTTGCTGTGATTATGAGCTTCCCAAGGGTTGCAGCCATGTTTATCTTATTCAACTGCATGGTTCACTATCTACCCTGCTTGTCATAGATTGGATGCTTATTAAATATCTGCTCAATTAATTGTTGCAGTTTATAACATCATCTGAAGCAATTATGTTCTGTGGCCAGACTCTACCCAAAGCCTTTGGCTGGGAATCTCAGAGATAAACATGGATAGTCTGGGAATGAGCAGAGGCAGGAGGTTGTAAAGAGGATCGAAACTAGACTTCATGGGTTGAATTCTAGGTCACATTGTACTAGCAATGTGTCTTCCTGTTACTTAATTCTGTATGAGTTACTTAATGTCTGTAAACTACAGTTTGTGCTATGTCAAAACAGAGAAAACATTAGTATCGGCCTCATACGATTTTCAAGATGAAATACGATCTTTCTCCAAACAGTTTAGTACAGTGTCTGGCACTAGAAGTTAGCACTCCTCATATGTTAATTCATTGATATTGCTACACTGTTTTAGTTTACTATTGCTGTTATAACAAATCACCATAACTTAGTGGCTTAAACACAATACAAAGTTGTGATCTTACCATTCTGGTAGCCAGAAGTCAAAAATGAGTCTCAAAGGGTAAAATTCAAGGTGTCAGCATAGTTTTAAGCATCTGGAGGCTCCAGGGAGAATTGATTGTCTTTTTCAGCTTCTAGAAGCTACTACATTCCTTGGTTCCTGGTAGCATTACTCAAATCTCTACGTCCATCATCACGTCATCTTTTCCATCTTCTTGTCTCCGTTTTAGAGAACCCTTGTGAGTATTACATTTGGGCCTAACCAGCTAATCCAGGGTAACATTCCATCTCAAGATCCTTAATTTAATCACACATGCAAAGCCTCTTACTAAGTCAGGTAACAAATTCACAGGTTCTGGGAATTCAAACACTGACATTCGTAAGGACCTTATTCAGCCTACCACATATACCAACATTATCAGGAATTTCTTAAACTCAGAGACTTTTCACAAATCTTTAAATTCGCAGTAGTAGTTGTTCTCTTCAAAATTACCTAACCAGGAAATTATTGCATGTTTGTGGGCTTTATTTGTTGCTTAATTTGTTTCACTGAATTTGGCCAAACCTCAGGAAATTGAAGATTTTAGTATGCTAAACCTGAGATGGGGGGAGGCCTCCTAGGATTTATATATTTTTCAAAAGCCCCATGAGTTATTTTGAGTTTAGTCAATTTTCATTAAATAAATGTATAATAATGTTCTAGGAGCTGAATAATTTTTGATATCTCACCACACTATATACTGGAAAGCAAAATACAAATTTAGTAGACATGACAAAGGAATCTCTTTCTTAAATTGCAAAAATCTTCACAAATAAAGTACTAAGGAAACAAATTTGAGTGTAAGATAAGGAAACAATAACATTAAGGTGAATTGTTACCACTGGGAAGAATCTTTGCCAGTGTTTAGAAATGTTTGCTTTGTTTTTCTAAACCAATTATTAATTTGACACTTTTAAAAATGCATTTCTCCCCAGACCACCTGTGATGGTTAATTTTACATGTCAACTTGACTGGACCATTCTCCTCCTGTCTCTTTTTAAATTGACAGGCAAACTTTTTTCTGCCTAGTGAGTCAGTGGAGATGAGAACATTAATTTATTTGAGCATGTGTATGTCAATGCTGCTTGAAGAAAAGGTGCCAGTGTGGTCTCAACAGGTGAAACATTTTAGGTCATTCTGTTCTCACATTTGTCCCCTAAAGCACTGTTCAAGTTATATATTCAACACACTGATGAGGAACACATTCTGCTATTTAATAATGAAGAGGAAGAGTGAAACAGAGAAGCACTGAGCTGAAGAGGAGGAGACATGTGTCCCAATCCAATTTGACCATTAGCTAGCTCTTAGATCTCTGAAAAATACATGCACCCTGTCAGTCTTTCAATATCTTTAGATGCTAAATGCAGACTATGTCTTCAATTATATCTGAGGTCATTTCTATTTGCAAAGTGTTATGATTACTACCTGATTTTAAATGTAAGTCCAGACCTCCTTACAATAACAGCAATAAACATGTGGTGCTTACAATGTGCTTGATAAAGTTTGGAGTGTTTTATGATGTTAAGTTGTTAAATTTCACAAAATCCTGTGGGATAGTTATTACTATTATTCACATTTAATAGATGTAAAAACTGGGGCATAGAAATTTATATAACTTTTCCAAGGTCATAGAACTGAGATTTGAATCTTTGAAGTCTAGCTCCAAAGGCTTTTCTTCCTTGTTCTACCATATTTGAGTATTTTAAAAATTTCCATGTAAACCCAAATATTAAGTAATGATCATTTAGGGTCACAAAAAATGAGTTTAATATACTTTTGATATCATTCTATCTTCACCATTGTATATAGCTCCATACTCATATGACTTTAGTTCAATTTGGCATTTTGTTCTATTTTCTATAAATATCTTCCCTGTCTTCTCTGTTGCCCAGTATCTTGTAAGCAAAATTATTAATGATTCAATTGACTTTATGGGAAAATGATTGAAAAGTCACCTTGAGAACATGAAATATGATCAGATCCTAAATGGTAACAGTCAAGGCCAGGAGTCTCTTGATCCAACTTGAGTAACTACTGTGCTTATGGTTGTACACCAATTATCTTTCTTATCATTCGCTCAGCTAAAATCTTCTGGAGACCAAAGACAACTGGTAAGGACCAAATGAGTAAGTGAATTAAAGTGGGCATTAATATAGTCACTTTATAATAAGAAAACAGCAGCTCAGAATGTTTGAATACTCTTATCGTTGCAATATATGTAGGCCAGAATTTGTAGAAGACGCCTTTTTTTTTTTTTTTTGGAATGAGTGTTATTTCCCCAATGCCACATCTGTCTATCTAGCAAACCTTGGGAGAAACTTTGCGCTTATCATTCAATTTAAAGAACCAAGTTACAGTGGCCAGATTTCTAAACATGAAGAAACATAATGTATTATTTCTGGATGTGAGATACATAGATCATTTACATTAACTTTATTAACTGTCATTCCCCTTGGTTCAAATGGTTACATCACTCTTTTGTCTGTGTACAACAATGGATGCATGAATTCTTATTAGCAATGAGGTCCTTACTGAACCAGCCTTAAGAAGGTTGTTTGATAATCACCAAATTAACTTCAGAAATTCACTTTACTGCCTAATTTATTGTTTTCACCTATGCTCTGACACTACGGATTCTTCTGCTCTAATCTCTACAATAAGAACATCTCTTCCTATCCATCCTTAAAATATCTTAAATATTATTTTCTCAAAAACAACTTCTCTTACCTACTTATGCTTTGTTATTACCTTAATTTAAAAAATTAGTATGCATTTCTCCCCACTAGACTTTAAACTTCATGGTGATATGAATTGTCTCAGTTTTGCTCACAAAAATAGTCCCATGGCTAAGCCTAAAGAGAGGAGAGTATGGAAACACCTCGATGCTTTTGACATGCTCTGTTACCAGACTGTCGGTTAGGATTAGAGTGTGTGTGTGTTGGACTTCCTCATTTTTTAGAATGAGGCTCTCTAAGGCACATATTTTCTGTACCTTATTACAGTGCATTTACTGAGGCGATCTCTGTCCTCAACAAGGCATTCTATCATTTGGGGTAGGTAAATTTAATTAACAAAGGACAGAATTTAAAAGTGCTACAATGAGCACACAACTAGATTCTTTCCTCCAATGTAGCTCTTTCAATAATAAAGCTGTCATTTTAATGTTCACCTGGCAATTTATGTGTTTACTGTCTTCAATTTATACATAACACTGGAGGAAGGAAAAACATATTATGTCCTGGGACCTTAAAATTTGAATATATTGGTACGTTGTCTGGGAACATTGAAAGAGCCAGCAATGGGTTGATGTTGAGTGAAACAAAGTATCATGTGGATGAATTGATGCTTCAAGTGTGGCTCCAGTTCTTGACTTTTTGAATCATAGCAGCTTACTGCAGTGGATGTCTATGGTGTTTAGCAGCTATTTTAAAAGTAGCGCAGGGCTCGGTAAACACATCTCACACAGACTTTTGTAGCTGACTTTGACTGATGGAGGTGCAGCCTTGACCTATGCAGGAATAAGTGAGATAGGGATTAGATTGTATGAGGGGAAAGGGAGTCTTTTCTTTTCAGTTAAGGCTCACCTGATACAGGCTTTCCAGGACTCAAGGGGTGAATTTTTTTTCCTTGTAGTGTTTCTTGACATCAACTGGCTGAGGCTTCCATCTGCAAAGGCAGTTAATATCCATGTAGGCTGTAAAATGTGTGGGTGAGGTTTTAGCCTTTGTATTGTCAGCGTTTAACAACAATAGAGGCTAATAGTTTAGCTATTTGAAATTCCTTCCTCTTGCCACACTTGAAAGAGCATCCAATTCCAAAAAGACTGAAGATGAGACATACCAAGAGCTAATCTCTTGGACTCACGTGGCATGTTTATACTGTTGAGAGCCACTTTCGACAATATAGTTTCAAATTGACTCTGATTTGGTAACTGAATAGACTGTAACTGCGGCATAAGATTTCCAAGGTTCAGACTAAGACTGAATTGATCCATAAAAGGATGGTTGATTTAATTAATCAACAGATAATCAAGCAGTGAGGAGAGAGGCATATTGCACTGGAAACGGCTCTTATTTGAACCTGGGCTTAAGGAATATTGAAGGAGACTATCACAAAGTTAAAACCATAAATTCAACAATGGAATGTTTTCACCTTCATTCATCTTAGAAATAAAGTTTGCAGATAATATGAAAACAATTCAAGAGTTAAATATAGTGTGATTGAAATGTCATAAATGATTATGTCTCAGGAAATTTACCTTTAGAAAGAGAAAACAGCATATTTTCAAGAAATCAAGAAATAAAGGCCGGGCACAGTGGCTCACGCCTGTAATCCCAGCACTTTTGGAGGCTGAGGCGGGTGGATCACCTGAGGTCAGGAGCTCAAGACCAGCCTGGTCAATATGGTGAAACCCCATCTCTACTAAAAATACAAAAAATTAATCAGGCGTGGTGGTGCATGCTTGTAGTCCCAGCTACTTGGGAGGCTGAGGCAGGAGAATGACCTGAACCCAGGAGGCAGAGGTTGCAGTGAGCTGAGATTGTGCCATTGCACTCCAGCCTGGGTGACAGAGCGAAACTGTCTCAAAAAAGAAAAAAAAAAAAGAAAAAGAAAAAAAAAAAAGAAAGAAAAAATGAAGAAAAAAGAAATACAGGGATCTACCTGAGAGCTACCTTGATGTCTTTACCACCAAATCAGAATTAGATGAAAGGAAAAATGAGCTACATGTATACCAAATGCTCTTCACTTGTATTAATAACAGTAAAACTTCTTAGCAGTGAACTTGAGTGACCTCCCTAGAAGGAACTCATATTCAAGAAAGCATTGAGAAGCATCATAGTTTAACAGCAGATGGGAGGCCTGTAGCAACAGCAGTTAGGAAACCATTTCATGAACACTGGAAAAGCCATATGAAGCCATTATAGATTATTCAAACCTTTGAGGGGAGAAACTAGACAGATCATAAAGCACTTTAAGCACTATCAGGTTTGTTTCAAAGGAAGATCATTGTAGTAGTTGAAAATAGAGATACTATTACATGGGGATAAGAGCATGGCTGGGGTCCCACGGGGGGATTTAATAAACTTTTTTCTCTAAGGGAGGATCAGCTTCTCTAAATAGGGGAAAGGAACCATTGCCGTTATTACTAGTGCAAATTTGTAAACTTTTCAAGAAGGCTCAAATGTCATTCTGAGAGATAGGAGTCAGGTTGCATAGGTAGGTAAATATTCCCAACTCCATCTGATAAGCACAGTACTAGAATTGATACAAACATCTAGGGGAATGTACTATACGCTCCTAGGTCTTAAACTCTGGACAAATGGACTTGGCTGATTGAGGTTCTGGTAAGGTGTCAGTCAACAAGAATTACTCTTCTACTTTTTGCTTTTAATGATAACTTGGGTGTAACTGAACCAAGTGCTGCATTATAAGAAGAAAATTTATTTGTGGTATCTCTTGTAGAAGCTGTGGTTTCCTCTATTGAGAGTGTGAGGTCATGTTGTGAAAATCTTACATGGCTTATTAATTCTTTTGAGTTTTCACAGCTTAGGGCACATGAGAAACCTACGTAAAAGTATTTGAAATTCGGAGGTCCTGAATGTACCATACGTCTTCCAGTAAAATGGTTCAAGTTCTGCATGGAGACTGTGGTGCAACCAGGCCCTCTCTGCTCAATGCCCAGGGATAATTCCAGGCATTTGAAGTACCCACACACCTGAACCAGCAGCCTGAGCTGTCTCATCCTTCTTGTGCAGAGATCATGGTTTAGCGAGGCCTTTTCTGCTCCATTTTCATGTTTCAAGCAGGTCTTCAGGCAGTCAGAGCACTTGCTCACGTGAATCTGTAGCCTGAGCCTACCTGACCCTTCCAGTGAAGATTGTGTTAAGTAGGGTCCTCTCCACTCTCCACCCAGGCCGATCTCCAGGCATTTGAAGCAACTGTATGCCTGGATCAGCAGCCTAAATCACCTCAGCCCCATGTGCAGAGATTGTGGGGCAGAAGGGCCCTCTACACTGCATGCCCAGGCAGATCTCAGGTAACTGGAGCACCTACTCACCTGGATTAGTAGTTTAGGCTGCTCTCCCCCTTCCCTGTACTTCCCCATATAGAGAACTTGGGGCTGAGGAGGTTTCTCAGCTCCACACCTAGGCACACCTCTGGGTGCTTAGCAAACACCCACTGGATTGTTCCTCTTCTTCCTCAGTGCTGGTGCTGGTGCCTGTCATCAGGGAATCTGTAGGAGGACCTGCCCAATCCAACCCTATCCATCTTTCCCCAGTTCCCGAGGTCAGAACAGTGAATTCAGAACCTGTGCACTCCAGGCATCAGCCCATTGCCTGAGGCAACAGAGAGCTTCTTCCAGTAAACAAGGACCAAGTATATACCCACCCAGCCATGCTGGCAGCAAACAGCGTTTACTTATAAGCGCCATCTACTGGCTTGTAGGTTAAAATGCACAACTCAATATAAAACCAGCTGACGTGTGTGCTTATGGCTATACAAGCAAAGCCAAAAGATCCTATCCAACATTCTATACACACACACACCCTACAGAGATGGGAAAGGGAAAGGGAAAGGGAAGGAGAAAATAATGATACCATAGGGCAAGAAAGAAAAAGAAAAAAAATGCTACCTGCATAAAAATAATTACAAAAGTTAGAAGTGCCAGCATTTCCAGATGAGAAGCAACCAGAACAAAAATTCTGTACCATGAAAAATCTGAACGTAGTGCTACCACCAAAGAATCACACCAGCTTTCTGGCAATGGTCCCTAACCAAAATATAAACTCAGAAATGAAAGATAAGGAATTCGATACATGGATTGCAAGGAACTCAATGAAATTCAAGGTTGAAAATTAACACAAACAAACTTCAAAAGCAATCCAGGAAAATGAAGGAAGAAATAAATATCTTAAAAAGCAAATCAATCAGATATTCTGAAACGGAAAAACTTACTTAAGGAATTTCAAAATGCAAGTAAAACTTTGTTAATAAACTGGACAAAAGAATTTGAGAGCTTGACTACTGGTCTTTCAAACTAACTCAGACAAAATTTAAATAATTTTTTAAATGAAAAAAGACTTTTTGAGAAATATGGGATTTTGTAAAGTGTCCAGACCTACAAATTGTTGTCATTCCTGAGAGAGAAGGTGAAAAAGTAGGAGAACTGGAAAACATGTTTGAGAGAAGAGTTAAAGAAATTTTTCCTAATCTTGCTAATAGGTAGACATCCAGTTATATAAAATCCAGAGAACACCCGTAAGATGCTATACAGAGGAAACGTCACCAATGCATAGTCACCATACTGTCCCGGGTCAATGCTAAAGAAAATAAAACTTTAAAAGCAAGAGGAAAAGGTCAGATCACATACAACAGGAACCCTATCAGGCTAACAGCAGACTTCTCCACAGAAACCTTACTAGCCAGGAGACATTGAGGGCCTATTTAGCATTTCCAAAGAAAATAAATTCAAATCAAGAATTTTATATTCTGTCAAACTAAGCTTTATAAGTGAAGGAGAAATATTTATTTTTCCAGAGAAACAAGTGTTGAGGATTTTTTTTTTTTTTTTTTTTTTTTACTACTAGCCAGGTGTTAAAGAAATCTTTAAGGGAGTTCTAAACATGGAAATAAAAGAATGATACCTGGCACCACAAAAATGTACTTAAATACACAGCCAACAGACCCCACCAAGCAACCACATGATAGAAACTACGAAGCTGACTGCTAACAACTTCACAATAGATCCAAAACCTCACTACCAATATTAACCTTGAATGTAAATGGTCTAAACACCTCACTCAAAAGGCACAGAATGGCAAGTTGGATATAAAAGCAGGACTCATCTGTCTGCTGTCTTCAAGAGATGCATTTCACACATAATGACACCCATAGGCTCAAAGGGTGGAAGATCTATTATGCAAATGGAAAACAAAAAAGGTCGAGTCACTATTCTTATGTCAGATAAAACAGATTTTTAATCAGCAATATTAAAAAAGGAAAAACATGGCATTATGTAATGATAAAGGGTACAATGCAACAAGAAGACTTAACTATCCCAAATAAATATGCACTCAACATTGGAGTACCCAGATACATAAAAGAAGTTCTTCTAGACTTATGAAAAGACTTAGCCACATAATAATAGTGGGAGATTTTAACAACCCACTGACAATGTTAGATGGATCACCAAGGCAGAAAACTAACAAATAAATTCTGAACTTGAATTTGACACTCAACCAATTGGATCTAATGGGCATCTACAGAATACTCCACCCGTCATCCAAAGAATATACATTCTTCTCATCTGTACACAGAACATACTCCAAAATCAACCAAATGCTTGGCCATAAGGCAAGTCTCAAGAAATTTAAAAAAAAAAAAAAAAAGAAATCACACCAAGCACACTCGCAGAACACAGTGGAATAAAAATAGCAATAATATCAAGAAGATCTCTCAAAACTACAAAATTATATGGAAGTTAAACAATTTGCTGCTAAATGACTTTCGGATTAGCAATGAAATTAAGGCAAAAAAAAAAAAAAACCAAAAAAAAAGTTATTTAAAATAAATGAAAGCAAAGATGCAACATATCAATACTTCCCAGAAGCAGCAAAAATAGAGTTAAGGGAAAAGTTTACAGCACTCAAAAGCTGACTCAGCAAGTTAGATCTCAAATTAGGGATCTAACATCACACCTAGATAAATGTTTAAAACCAGAACAAGACAACCCCAAATGTAGCAGAAGAAAAGAAATAATTGAAATCAGAGCAGAAGTGAACAAAATTGAAACCAAAAAATCCATAGAAATTATCAATAAAATCAAAGGTTGATTTGTTGAAAGGACAAGCAAGATCCATAGACCGCTACTTTGATTAACAAAAAACAGAAAACCCTAATAAGCACAATGAGAACGAAAAAAATGACATTACAACCAATCCCACAGAAATATAAAAGATTCTCAGAGACTATTGTGAACACCTCTATGCACACAAACTAGAAAATCTAGAGGAAATGAGTAAGTTAGTGAAAACACACAATCTCCCAAGATTGAATCAGAAAGAAATTAAAATCCTGGACAGACCAATATCGAGTTCTGAAATTGAATCAGTAATAAAATCCTAACAACAAAAAAGCCCTGGATCAGATGAATTACAGCCTAATCCTCCCAGACATACAGAGAAGAACCAGTAATAATTCTACAAAAAAAATTCCAAAATATCATGGAGGAGTGATTTTTCCCTAACTCATTGTATAAAGCCAGAATCACCCTGATACCAAAACCTAGCAAAGACACAATGAAAAAAAGAAAACTATAGGCAAATATCCCCGGTTAATATAGATGCAAAAATCTCCAACCAAATTCTAGCTAGCTAAATCCAGAAGCACAATCAAAAGTTAATTCACCATGATCAAGCAGACTTTATTCCTAGGATGCAAGGTTGATTCAATATACTCAAATCGATAAATGCGATTCACTATGTAAACAGATTAAACAAAAACCATAGGATCATCTCAATAGATGCATAAAAAGCTTTCAATAAAATTCAACATCCTTTCATGATAAAAACCCTCAACAAACTAGGCATCAAAGGAACATACCTCAAAATAGTAAGAGCTATCTATGACAAATCCACAGCCAACTTTAGAGTGAACAGGCAAAAGCTGGAACCATTCCCTTTGAGAACTGGAACAAGAGAAGGATACTCACTCCCTCCACCCCTGCTCAGCATAGTACTGGAAGTCCTAGCAAGGGCAATCAGATGAGAGAAAGAAATAAAAATGTATCCAAATAGAAAAAGAAGAAATCAAACTACATGTCTTTACTGATGATATAATTCTATACCTAGTAAACCCTAAAGACTCTGCCCAAAGGCTCCTGGTACCAATAAACAACCTTAGTAAAGTTTCAGGATACAAAATCAATATACAAAATCAGTAGCAATTCTATACACAAATAACATTCAAGGTGAGAACCAAATCAAGAACATAATCCCACTTACGATAGCCACAAAGAACTCCAAAACATTGCTGAAAAAAAATCATTGATGATACAAACAAATGAAAAAACATTCCATCCCATGGATTGGAAGAATCAGTATTGTTAATAGGGCCGTAGGGCCCAAAGCAAACAACAGATTTAATGTTATTCCTATCCAACTACCAATGTCATTTTTCTCAGAGTTATTAAAAAACTATTCTAAAATTCATGTGGAACAACAACAACAACAAAAACCCTGAAAATGTTATGGAAAAAAAACAAAGCAAGAGGCATCGTATTACCTGACTTTAAACTCTAAGGCTACAGTAACCAAAACAGTATGGTACTGGTACAAAAACGAACATAGAGACCAATGGAACAGAATAGAGAGCCCACAAATACAGCCATATCCCTGCAGCCATCTAATCTTCACCAAAATTGACAAAAACCAGCAATGAGAATTCTCTGTTCAATAAATGGTACTGGGATAACTGGGTAGCCATATTCAGAAGAATGAAACTGCTCCTACCTTTCACCACATATAGCAATTAACTCAAGATCAATTAAAGATTTAAATGTAAGAACACAAACTACAGGAATCATGGAGTAAAACGTAGGAAGCACCATTCTGAGCATCAGCTTTGGGAAATCATTTATGTGTAAGTCTTCAAAAGCAATTACAACAGAAACAAAAATGGACAATTGTGACCTAATAAAGTGAAAGAGCTTCTGCACAGCAAAATGAATTATCAACTGAGTAAAAAGACAGCCTACAGAATGGGGTAAAATGTTCACAAATTATGCATCTGACAATGATTTAATATACAGAATCTGTAAGAAACTTAAATGATTCACCAAGCAAAAAACAAATAACCCCATTACAAAGTCAACAATGAACATGAACAGACACTCTTCAAAAAAAAGATATAAAAGCGACCAACAAACATATGAAAAAAAAATGTTCAGCATCACTAATCAAAGAAATGACAATCAAAACCATAATGAGATACCATCTCACACCCATCAAAATAGCTATCATTAAAAGTCAAGAAAACAACAGATGCTGGTGAGGCTGCAGAGAAATGGGAATGCTTACACACTGTTGGTGGGAATGCAAATTAGCTCAGCCCCTGTGGGAAGCAGTTTGGAGATTTCTCAAGGAACTTAAAACAGACTACCCTTAGACCATCAGTCCTCTTACTGGGTCTATATCCAAAAGAAAACAAATTGTTCTACCAAAAAGACATGTACTGATACGTTCATCCCAGCATTATTCACAACTGCAAAGGCATGATATTAGCCTAAGTGTCTATCAATGGTAGATTAAAGAAAATATGGTATATATGTGTATATATCATGGAATACTATGCAGACATAGAAAATATGAAATCATATTCTTTACAGCAACATGGATGCAGCTTGAGGCCACTATCCTAACCAAAATAATGCAGGAACAGGAAACCAAATACCCCATGGTATGACCTATAAGTGGAAGCTAAATGCTGGGTACTTATGGACATGAAGATGGCAATGATAGACACAGAGGACAACTAGAGGATGGAGGGAGGAAGAGTTAATGAACTCTTGGTTACTATGCTTATTACCTGCATGATGGCATCACTCGTACCCCAAACGTACCCCGTAATGCTGAGGAGCATTACGCAATATAGTCATGTAACAATGTACATGTAACAAATCTGCACGTATATCTCCTGAATGCAAAATAGAGGTAGAAATTATTTTTAAAAATTGGATCTAGATAGATCTCATATAAAAGCGTCTACCATTTTCACATTCAATCCCTCAGAACTGGTCCTTGTCTCTCGCTTTAACCACAGGTCCTACGACTGAGTCTCAGGTATATTTTTTTCTCTGTTACACTATGCTAATTAATGTTCAATAAATACCGTGTTCTTTTAGCTTCTCAAGCCTTTCCATACACTGCTTCTCCTGCAATTTAATTTAGATTACTTCTACCCATCCATCAGCCACTTACCTCTCCAGTCTTGTTTTATTCTAGAAGTCCTCAGCAATCATTCCAGATGCCCTCCCTCCCTCCTCGCTCCCAGCATCTCTTAGGATGGCACTTTTCACAGTGGCAATAGTGAGTTTTTGGTGGTGTGTCAATCTTCTCTTAGCTGGTTTTTGTTTGTTTGTTTGGTTTTGTTTGGGTTTGACTTTTTTAGCATTTTGGTATTTCTTACTCTAGCAGAGTTCTGGGCATGTAGTGGCTGCTTAGAGTATGTCAAATAAAGTTTCTTCTCATTTTTCAATCCTTCTAATCCAGTGAAATTCTCATTCGACTTTTCCAATCATCCAGTATTGAATAGCATTGAAAAGCTTAACATCACCTGCAGACATGCGAGAACACAGACACTTCCTCCGTCTGATCTTGGATAATCAGACTAAACAATGAGTATCAACACTGATGCCTGAGGGATTGTTCTTTTCATGCTTCATTCATCCATTCACTTCCAAAGAGATGGAAGTATGAGATCTATGACAAAACATCTTTCCCTTTTCTGACAGTTGCTCTTTTATAAAAATCTCTTCTTTGAAGCCCTGTCCAAGGTTTTGAAATTCGAAGAATGCATCCCTATCATGTTTATTGGCCATCTCTTTTTAAAAACAGCCAAATATGGTTTTCCCTGGTTATCTTTAACCACATAATCAATTTAAATGCTCAATGTTAATGTACTTTATTTGCAAACTGGCCAATTGGTTCACTATTTCCTGTGTCAATCAGGGAACACATGAGAGTATATAAACCATTTCAGAGAACTCCATTTTCATATTTCAGTGGAGGGAAGAGCCTGTTGTCTTTGAAGAGTTAATATAGGTCTCTGAGCATCTGCTTTATTGCTAGAGTTACTTGAGCACTGCGGAAAATCTGGTTTAGAGTTTGGGGATGTTGCAAGATAGATAATCTCTTCACACATTTGTGAAGTGCATGCCACAGCACGACATAAAATTGGTCAAATTGTGTTCATTTGTGAGAAATCAGTCCTGGAGTTAGACCTCCTTCTCAAAATTTCTATTCTGTCATCTCTGAAATTTAAGAAAGGTTTCAAGACCAAGTACTGTCAGTCACATGTTATACTGTGCCAGCCACCAGCGATAAAGCACACTTGTAACTGCTTAGGTGCATTTACTCACAGACGATACACACTTTACAATTCATAGCAAGCTTTACAACTCATCTGATTTGAAGTAGGTCACAAAGACATGTTAGAGTTTCAAAACTCATTCCGTGTTTTTTTTTTATCAAAAAATCCTTTTATTTAGAGCACTGAAGACTTTTGGGATGATGTCATGTAGTCCCTTCATTTTATGGATTAAGAGCCTGAGACCTGGGAAGGTTAATTGATTTTCCCAAAGTCTCAGAGCTAGTTAGTGGCAGAGCCAACACCAGAATCCATCGTTTTCCTGTCTCAAAGGCTTTCTTTCCACTATACCAGGCTGCCTCTGGTCTCTGACTATGCAAACCAGACTTTTGAAGTGCATTATTAAAGGATTATCTGTTCTACCCTTAGTGGCTGGGTCAACAATAAGATTATTAAATTTTTATCTTGCTCAGAGCTCTCTAAACTGTGAGCTTCTCATCTGCCAGACTGAATCTGCCAAAAAAATATGCAGGGGGAAGTAGTGAGCACACAGAGTAGTCACAGAACTAGGCACCGAAAATCATTAGTTGCGCAATCCCTGGCCCAATTTCCAGTCTAATATTGTTGTGGTTAAAAAAGCATTTCTTCTTTCCACTCATGCTTCCGTGAAAGCCCGCACACAGCCTGGTCTGAACCTGCACAGATCGCTCCTGGAAGTGCCTGCACTCTGACATCTGCATAAATGTCAAATGAATCTGCCGTATGATAATGAATACAAAATGAATTAATAATGATATGTGAATCATGAATACAATTTACAGTTCCTCAGACAAAATAGTGTCTTTAGCATGCACCTGCATAAACTAGCTCCTGCAGGCCTCAGGCGAAACCTCCCGACTCTCTCCTGGTGCACCACCGCCATCTATTGGCATCAGAGAAGGATGGCAGCCTTCCTCAACGCTTGTATTCTGTGCTCGCACCGCTCCCTGTCAGCATCTGCCTCTTACTAACATAAATTTGTTTGATTTATTTTAAAGTGTTTTGCTCTTCAAGGATGAGCTCTCCTCCTTCTTTGAGTTACTTTTGTTACAAATAACTTAAAACTACCGCAGGTCAAAAATACTTGACATCTTCTTCTTTCACACCACCTGATCTAAACACTGTATAATCTGATTTTTTTTTTTTTTTTTTTTTTTTTTTATTTTTTGGTATCACATTTTATTTTTTTATTTTTTTATTTTTTTAAATTTATTTATTATTATTATACTTTAAGTTGTAGGGTACATGTGCATAATGTACAGTTTTGTTACATATGTATACTTGTGCCATGTTGCTGTGCTGCACCCATCAACTCGTCATTTACATCAGGTATAACTCCCAATGCAATCCCTCCCCCCTCCCCCCTCCCCATGATAGGCCCCGGTGTGTGATGTTCCCCTTCCTGAGTCCGAGTGATCTCATTGTTCAGTTCCCACCTATGAGTGAGAACATGCGGTGTTTGGTTTTCTGTTCTTGTGATAGTTTGCTAAGAATGATGGATTCCAGCTGCATCCAAGTCCCTACAAAGGACTCAAACTCATCCTTTTTTATGGCTGCATAGTATTCCATGGTGTATATGTGCCACATTTTCTTAATCCAATCTGTCACTGAGGGACATTTGGGTTGATTCCAAGTCTTTGCTATTGTGAATAGTGCTGCAATAAACATACGTGTGCATGTGTCTTTATAGCAGCATAATTTATAATCCTTTGGGTATATACCCAGTAATGGGATGGCTGGGTCATATGGTACATCTAGTTCTAGATCCTTGAGGAATCGCCATACTGTTTTCCATAATGGTTGAACTAGCTTACAGTCCCACCAACAGTGTAAAAGTGTTCCTATTTCTCCACATCCTCTCCAGCACCTGTTGTTTCCTGACTTTTTAATGATTGCCATTCTAACTGGTGTGAGATGGTATCTCATTGTGGTTTTGATTTGCATTTCTCTGATGGCCAGTGATGATGAGCATTTTTTCATGTGTCTGTTGGCTGTATGAATGTCTTCTTTTGAGAAATGTCTGTTCATGTCCTTTGCCCACTTTTTGATGGGGTTGTTTGTTTTTTTCTTGTAAATTTGTTTGAGTTCTTTGTAGGTTCTGGATATTAGCCCTTTGTCAGATGAGTAGATTGCAAAAATTTTCTCCCATTCTGTAGGTTGCCTGTTCACTCTGATGGTAGTGTCTTTTGCTGTGCAGAAGCTCTTTAGTTTAATGAGATCCCATTTGTCAATTTTGGCTTTTGCTGCCGTTGCTTTTGGTGTTTTAGACATGAAATCTTTGCCCATGCCTATGTCCTGAATGGTACTACCTAGGTTTTCCTCTAGGATTTTTATGGTATTAGGTCTAACATTTAAGTCTCTAATCCATCTTGAATTAATTTTCGTATAAGGAGTAAGGAAAGGATCCAGTTTCAGCTTTCTACTTATGGCTAGCCAATTTTCCCAGCACCATTTATTAAATAGGGAATCCTTTCCCCATTTCTTGTTTCTCTCAGGTTTGTCAAAGATCAAATGGCTGTAGATGTGTGGTATTATTTCTGAGGACTCTGTTCTGTTCCATTGGTCTATATCTCTGTTTTGGTACCAGTACCATGCTGTTTTGGTTACTGTAGCCTTGTAGTATAGTTTGAAGTCAGGTAGCGTGATGCCTCCAGCTTTGTTCTTTTGACTTAGGATTGTCTTGGAGATGCGGGCTCTTTTTTGGTTCCATATGAACTTTAAAGCAGTTTTTTCCAATTCTGTGAAGAAACTCATTGGTAGCTTGATGGGGATGGCATTGAATCTATAAATTACCTTGGGCAGTATGGCCATTTTCACGATATTGATTCTTCCTATCCATGAGCATGGTATGTTCTTCCATTTGTTTGTGTCCTCTTTGATTTCACTGAGCAGTGGTTTGTAGTTCTCCTTGAAGAGGTCCTTTACATCCCTTGTAAGTTGGATTCCTAGGTATTTGATTCTCTTTGAAGCAATTGTGAATGGAAGTTCATTCCTGATTTGGCTCTCTGTTTGTCTGTTACTGGTGTATAAGAATGCTTGTGATTTTTGCACATTAATTTTGTATCCTGAGACTTTGCTGAAGTTGCTTATCAGCTTAAGGAGATTTTGGGCTGAGACAATGGGGTTTTCTAAATATACAATCATGTCATCTGCAAACAGGGACAATTTGACTTCTTCTTTTCCTAACTGAATACCCTTGATTTCTTTCTCTTGCCTGAGTGCCCTAGCCAGAACTTCCAACACTATGTTGAATAGGAGTGGTGAGAGAGGGCATCCCTGTCTTGTGCCAGTTTTCAAAGGGAATTTTTCCAGTTTTTGCCCATTCAGTATGATATTGGCTGTGGGTTTGTCATAAATAGCTCTTATAATTTTGAGGTACGTTCCATCAATACCGAATTTATTGAGCGTTTTTAGCATGAAGGGCTGTTGAATTTTGTCAAAAGCCTTTTCTGCATCTATTGAGATAATCATGTGGTTCTTGTCTTTGGTTCTGTTTATATGCTGGATTATGTTTATTGATTTGCGAATGTTGAACCAGCCTTGCATCCCAGGGATGAAGCCCACTTGATCATGGTGGATAAGCTTTTTGATGTGTTGCTGAATCCGGTTTGCCAGTATTTTATTGAGGATTTTTGCATCGATGTTCATCAGAGATATTGGTCTAAAATTCTCTTTTTTTGTTGTGTCCTTGCCAGGCTTTGGTATCAGGATGATATTGGCCTCATAAAATGAGTTAGGGAGGATTCCCTCTTTTTCTATTGATTGGAATAGTTTCAGAAGGAATGGTACCAACTCCTCCTTGTACCTCTGGTAGAATTCAGCTGTGAATCCATCTGGTCCTGGACTTTTTTTGGTTGGTAGGCTATTAATTGTTGCCTCAATTTCAGAGCCTGCTATTGGTCTATTCAGGGATTCAACTTCTTCCTGGTTTAGTCTTGGAAGAGTGTAAGTGTCCAGGAAATTATCCATTTCTTCTAGATTTTCCAGTTTATTTGCGTAGAGGTGTTTATAGTATTCTCTGATGGTAGTTTGTATTTCTGTGGGGTCGGTGGTGATATCCCCTTTATCATTTTTAATTGCGTCGATTTGATTCTTCTCTCTTTTCTTCTTTATTAGTCTGGCTAGTGGTCTGTCAATTTTGTTGATCTTTTCAAAAAACCAACTCCTGGATTCATTGATTTTTTGGAGGGTTTTTTGTGTCTCTATCTCCTTCAGTTCTGCTCTGATCTTAGTTATTTCTTGCCTTCTGCTAGCTTTCGAATGTGTTTGCTCTTGCTTCTCTAGTTCTTTTAATTGCGATGTTAGAGTGTCAATTTTGCATCTTTCCTGCTTTCTCTTGTGGGCATTTAGTGCTATAAATTTCCCTCTACACACTGCTTTAAATGTGTCCCAGAGATTCTGGTATGTTGTATCTTTGTTCTCATTGGTTTCAAAGAACATCTTTATTTCTGCCTTCATTTCGTTATGTACCCAGTAGTCATTCAGGAGCAGGTTGTTCAGTTTCCATGTAGTTGAGCGGTTTTGAGTGAGTTTCTTAGTCCTGAGTTCTAGTTTGATTGCACTGTGGTCTGAGAGACAGTTTGTTATAATTTCTGTTCTTGTACATTTGCTGAGGAGTGCTTTACTTCCAATTACGTGGTCAATTTTGGAGTAAGTATGATGTGGTGCTGAGAAGAATGTATATCCTGTTGATTTGGGGTGGAGAGTTCTATAGATGTCTATTAGGTCTGCTTGCTGCAGAGATGAGTTCAATTCCTGGATATCCTTGTTAACTTTCTGTCTCGTTGATCTGTCTAATGTTGACAGTGGAGTGTTGAAGTCTCCCATTATTATTGTATGGGAGTCTAAGTCTCTTTGTAAGTCTCTAAGGACTTGCTTTATGAATCTGGGTGCTCCTGTATTGGGTGCATATATATTTAGGAGAGTTAGCTCTTCCTGTTGAATTGATCCCTTTACCATTATGTAATGGCCTTCTTTGTCTCTTTTGATCTTTGATGGTTTAAAGTCTGTTTTATCAGAGACTAGTATTGCAACCCCTGCTTTTTTTTGTTCTCCATTTGCTTGGTAAATCTTCCTCCATCCCTTTATTTTGAGCCTATGTATGTCTCTGCGTGTGAGATGGGTCTCCTGAATACAGCAGACTGATGGGTCTTGACTCTTTATCCAGTTTGCCAGTCTGTGTCTTTTAATTGGAGCATTTAGTCCATTTACATTTAAGGTTAATATTGTTATGTGTGAACTTGATCCTGCCATTATGATATTAACTGGTTATTTTGCTCGTTAGTTGATGCAGTTTCTTCCTAGCCTCGATGGTCTTTACATTTTGGCATGTTTTTGCAATGGCTGGTACCAGTTGTTCCTTTCCATGTTTAGTGCTTCCTTCAGGGTCTCTTGTAAGGCAGGCCTAGTGGTGACAAAATCTCTAAGCATTTGCTTATCTGTAAAGGATTTTATTTCTCCTTCACTTATGAAACTTAGTTTGGCTGGATATGAAATTCTGGGTTTAAAATTCTTTTCTTTAAGAATGTTGAATATTGGCCCCCACTCTCTTCTGGCTTGTAGAGTTTCTGCTGAGAGATCTGCTGTTAGTCTGATGGGCTTCCCTTTGTGGGTAACCCGACCTTTCTCTCTGGCTGCCCTTAAGATTTTTTCCTTCATTTCAACTTTGGTGAATCTGGCAATTATGTGTCTTGGAGTTGCTCTTCTCGAGGAGTATCTTTGTGGCGTTCTCTGTATTTCCTGGATTTGAATGTTGGCCTGCCCTACTAGGTTGGGGAAGTTCTCCTGGATGATATCCTGAAGAGTGTTTTCCAACTTGGTTCCATTTTCCCCCTCACTTTCAGGCACCCCAATCAGACGTAGATTTGGTCTTTTTACATAATCCCATACTTCTTGCAGGCTTTGTTCATTTCTTTTTCTTCTTTTTTCTTTTGGTTTCTCTTCTCGCTTCATTTCATTCATTTGATCCTCAATCGCTGATACTCTTTCTTCCAGTTGATCGAGTCGGTTACTGAAGCTTGTGCATTTGTCACGTATTTCTCGTGTCATGGTTTTCATCTCTTTCATTTCGTTTAGGACCTTCTCTGCATTAATTACTCTAGCCATCAATTCTTCCACTTTTTTTTCAAGATTTTTAGTTTCTTTGCGCTGGGTACGTAATTCCTCCTTTAGCTCTGAGAAATTTGATGGACTGAAGCCTTCTTCTCTCATCTCATCAAAATCATTCTCCGTCCAGCTTTGATCCGTTGCTGGCGATGAGCTGCGCTCCTTTGCCGGGGGCGATGCACTCTTATTTTTTGAATTTCCAGCTTTTCTGCCCTGCTTTTTCCCCATCTTTGTGGTTTTATCTGCCTCTGGTCTTTGATGATGGTGATGTACTGATGGGGTTTTGGTGTAGGTGTCCTTCCTGTTTGATAGTTTTCTTTCTAACAGTCAGGACCCTCAGCTGTAGGTCTGTTGGAGATTGCTTGAGGTCCACTCCAGACCCTGTTTGCCTGGGTATCAGCAGCAGAGGCTGCAGAAGATAGAATATTTCTGAACAGCGAGTGTACCTGTCTGATTCTTGCTTTGGAAGCTTCCTCTCAGGGGTGTACTCCTCCCTGTGAGGTGTGGGGTGTCAGACTGCCCCTAGTGGGGGATGTCTCCCAGTTAGGCTACTCAGGGGTCAGGGACCCACTTGAGCAGGGAGTCTGTCCCTTCTCAGATCTCAACCTCCGTGTTGGGAGATCCACTGCTCTCTTCAAAGCTGTCAGACAGAGTCGTTTGCGTCTGTGCAGAGGTGTCTGTGTGTCTTAGTTTACTGTGCCCTGTCCCCAGAGGTGGAGTCTACGGAGACAGGCAGGTTTCCTTGAGCTGCTGTGAGCTCCACCCAGTCCGAGCTTCCCAGCAGCTTTGTTTACCTACTTAAGCCTCAGCAATGGCGGGCGCCCCTCCCCCAGCCTCGCTGCTGCCTTGCCGGTAGATCACAGACTGCTGTGCTAGCAATGAGGGAGGCTCCGTGGGTGTGGGACCCTCCCGGCCAGGTGTGGGATATGATCTCCTGGTGTGCCTGTTTCCTAAAGCGCAGTATTGGGGTGGGAGTTACCCGATTTTCCAGGTGTTGTGTGTCTCAGTTCCCCTGGCTGGGAAAAGGGACTCCCTTCCCCCTTGCGCTTCCCAGGTGAGGCAATGCCTCGCCCTGCTTCAGCTCTCGCTGGTCGGGCTGCAGCAGCTGACCAGCACCGATCGTCCGGCACTCCCCAGTGAGATGAACCCAGTACCTCAGTTGAAAATGCAGAAATCACCGGTCTTCTGTGTCGCTCGCGCTGGGAGTTGGAGACTGGAGCTGCTCCTATTCGGCCATCTTGCTCCGCCCCCCCTGTATAATCTGATTTTTAACTCAAAGCAGGTCTTTGTTTAAAAACAACAAAACGACAACAACAAATCGATGCATTTTTTTCTCTTTTGTTATTTCTAAATAAACTTTCTTTATGGAAGTCCTCCAGCTTATCACTCTCAGGCTTTCTACACTATCCCCCAAAATAAATGAAGCATGTCTAAACTCTACAGAAATACATTAAAATCATAAGGGGTATTAGCTTTATTCCCTCCACCCTGTAGTAATATTTACTATTTCTTGTCCACCACCTTCAATTTTCCCCCAACATCCTTTTTTTTTTTTTTTTTTTTTTCCTTAAGTATGCCTAAATTCCTCCTCTTAGTGCTGGAGATCATAAGGAAGGATTTCTGGTTTTTATTTATTTATTTATTTATTTTTTAAATGTGGCTCTTGCTATGTTGTCCATGCTGGCCTTGAACTCCTGGACTCAAGTGATCCTCCTGCCTGAGACTCCCAGAAAACTGGGACTACAGGCACACAACAACGTGCCTGGCTAGGATTTACGTTTTGAAAAGATTATTTTGACCTCTAAGAGAAGAAAAGAGCATAAGGGAAGTGTGGAATGAGGAAAGCCAGTTAGGAAGCTTTTGTAGAGATTCATATAAGAGATAACTGTGCCTTCTCCAAGTCCACTAATAACAGAAGTAGTAAGAAGTGGCAGGGTTTGGGATAAATTTGGAAGGTAGAGTTAATATGCATTGCCAATGAATTGGATATGAGGTAACAGAGAAAGAGAAGACTTAAAGAAAACTTCTCGACTTTTGTCCTGAACAATTGATTTGGAGAGGAGATCAGGAGCTCTGTGTTAGACGTTTGGAATTTGAGATTTCTACTTGACATTCAAATAGAGGTGTCTGGTGGAAGGGGTCTATTCAACATGTTAATTTCCTTTAGGAAAATTGCCCTGTCCCAAAATGTGTAGTCCAGGGAGAATAATAAATTAAGATGCTTTATTATATCTTTATTGTTCATAGGACTAGAGTTGTAGACATGTTTTAGGAGTGAGACAAAATAAATTAACTAAAAGAATAAAACATTCTGTTTTCTTATGGGAAGTTTATATAAATTATGTAAACTCTTTACCCAGTGCTAGAATTCATCGGAAAGAATGATAAGCTCTTTTAGAAAGAAACTCCTCTGCCATCTCTGGATTGTTCTTTATGCTTTGTATGCTCTGATGTTGGCACAAAAAAATAGAAATAACAATGAAAGCAAACATGATGTTCTCTTCATCTGTGCAATGTGGGAGAAATTGACCACCAATCCTTTAAGGCTTCTTGGCTCCGACCCTCTAATTCTGTGATGGTGCATAACTAGAACAGACCAAGTATTTATTTGTAACTAGTCCACCCTATCAAACTTAGTCCATTTATTTTCCAGATTACAGTTTTCATTGAAACTAGGCCGCATAAAACTTAGAAACTAGGCCTCATAAAAAAAGAACTTAAAAAAAATTAACACCAGGTGGCTCTGGATAGGGTCCCACCCTGATAGGGTCCCACCCTGCCAATTCCGGGAAACAACCTCATGGGGTCCCACCCTGCCTCGAAGTTCCCGGAATCAACAACTCCAGGAAAAAAACCTCATAAGGTCCTGCTCTAACCAATTAGAACAAGACACCTTGCTCAGGCCATAGACAGACCCAATTACCACGCGCCTAAAGCTTTGTTTGAATTTCACGCCCTAAATTGTGTTTGAACTTGTGTTTGCCTATATAAACAGCCTGTAACAAGCAGTCGGGGTCCCAGGGCCAACTTAGAGCTTGGGACCCTAGCACGCTAGTAATAAATAACGCTCTGCTGTGAATCTCGTGTCGGTGATCCTTTGTGGCGACCCCTGCCCAGGAGGGAATCGACAGTTCGGTTCCAACATCATGATATGTCATCTTTAAAAAGTATTTACTAAGATTTAGGAAGAAAGGATGCTGTTGCCAAGTAACCAGACTCACAGGAAAAAAAAAAAAAAAAAAGAGTTAGGCAGAAAATGAAAATAAAAGTTCCAAAAGGAATTTTTAAAAACTGTGTAGAGGACTACGTGCTCGCAAACAAGGCGTTCCCAATAAGTCCTGCTCTTGCAAATGAAGCGGGGCGTTCCCGTAAGTCCTGCTCTTGCAAACAAAGCAGGGCATTCCCAATAAGTCCTGCTCTTGCAAACGAAGCAGGGTGTTGGGGGCTTGTTTATGTGTAAACATCTTGAAAATCCAGAAAGTCAGGGAAAGGTCAGAAAAATAACAATGTGTCTTGTGACTTTGCAACATTTCACAAACGACTGTATAAAATAAAGCAGAGCGCGCCATTCGAGGCGGCTGCCATGTTTGTCTTGTCTTGTGTTGTCTTGTGTGTTCATTCCTTTGGTTAGGAAACACGCGGACCCCAACATCTGGTGCAGCGAGCAGGGTACGTGGCTCCAGGAGAGCAAGGAACCGGAGGGGGATCACCCCGGTCAGGTAAATAAAGGGGGACCCACGGGAAAATTATGGAGAATTCCACCTCTCTGGCCTCTGAATATTTGCGGTTACTCCAGGGACTGTTGACGTCTTAGGGGTAGAAGTTAGTTAAGGAACATAAGACTTTGAAGCGATTGTTTGCCCATGTTGAACGACATTGTTATTGGTTTCAATATCAAACCAAAGTGCAGTTAAATCGAAAGGAATGGTTACAAGTGGTTAAAGTCCTGTGTCGAGTTCATCAGCGAGGGCAAACGATGCCTCTGACTTTGTGGACTTTGTGTAGTTCCATTACTCAGGCATTAGAGTTACTTAAAACTGACTCAGAGCATGGCGATACTGCCACAGGAGGTGAGGCATCTGAAGCTTTAGAGAGGAATGATCCTAGAGAGGAACATATTTACGCCCCGGTTGTTGAGGACAAGGAATTGGAAAAAGAGCTAATGCCTCCATCTGAAGGAAATTCTGATTTGCAGCGCATTTTAGAGATGTTACAACAGTTGTTAAAATTGCAAGGTACCGCCGCTCCTGTTTCTCCTATCTCTCCGCCACGAGCCTTCCCTGTTACCTTCCCTTCTGCTCCTTTGGAAAAGGACTTCCCTTTGCCTCCACCTCCAACCTCTTTGCCTATGTCAGGTCAGGTTTTCTCTGTGCCTCTTCCTCCTGTAGGAGAAAAGAAGGAATCAAAGGAAAAGGATGATTTCGAGGAATTAGATTTATTCCCAATAACACGGGCTGCTTTTGGCCCCAATGCTCAGTTCCCAAACGGTGGCCAGAATGTGACTTTTACAGCCCTACAATTTAAATTTTTGAAAGAAATGAAAGCTGCAATTTCTAATTATGGACCTCAGTCACCGTTTGTTCTTAGCCTTCTCGATTCCTTCTCTTCAGAACATATGATGATTCCTATTGACTGGGAAACGTTGGGACAGGCTGTCCTTGATCGTTCACAATGGCTTCAATTAAAAAGTTGGTGGTGGGAGGAAGCAAGAGTACAAGCTAGAAAAAAATGCTACCCGAAATCCCCCAGGACTTACTGAAGAGCAGCTTACGGGTTCAGGACAATACGTCACTCTTAATGCTCCGGCAGGCCTAGATGATATTGCTCTCACTCAGATTAAAGCCTTGTTTATAAAAGCGTGGACTAAGGTTGAAATAGCGGGTAAAACTTCTTTATCTTTTGTAAAGATCCTACAAGGAGCCACTGAGCTGTACCCAGATTTTGTAGCCCGTCTACAAGATACTGTATTAAAGACTGTAGGTTCAGGCCCTGCTGCTAAAATTCTTTTGGATACTCTGGCTTTTGAGAGTGCTAATCCCGAGTGCCAAAAATTGCTGCGTCCTCTAAAAGCTAGTGGAGCTGATTTAGATGATTACATTCGGGCTTGTGCAGGTGTTGGAGGAGCTATTTACATGCTCAATTGTTTGCTGGGGCACTTTCTAAGGCTTTAAAAGGCAATTCTTTTTTTTTTTTTTTTTTGAGACGGAGTCTCGCTCTGTGGCCCAGGCTGGAGTGCAGTGGCCGGATCTCAGCTCACTGCAAGCTCCGCCTCCCGGGTTCACGCCATTCTCCTGCCTCAGCCTCCTGAGTAGCTGGGATTACAGGCGCCCGCCACCTCGCCCGGCTAGTTTTTTTGTATTTTTGTAGTAGAGACGGGGTTTCACCGTGTTAGCCAGGATGGTCTCGATCTCCTGACCTCGTGATCCGCCCGTCTCGGCCTCCCAAAGTGCTGGGATTACAGGCTTGAGCCACCGCGCCCGGCCAGAAGGCAATTCTAAACAAGGTATATGCTATCAATGTGGAAAACTCGGTCATTTTAAAAAGGAATGCTGAAAAAATTAGGCTCTTCTGCTCTAAAAGAAAAAGTTACCATCTGATATGTGTAAACGATGTGGCAAGGGTCGACATTGGACCAATGAACGCCGTTCAAAAACTGATAAAAGTGAGAATGTATTGTCACCCTTCTTGGGAAACGGGAGCCGGGGCCCACAGGCTTGGGGCCCCAACAACTACAATGAAGGCCTACCCCAGTACCCAGTGAGCAGTGGCTTACAACATCAAGGAATGATCTCGAGTCCTCCTTAAAGACATCTTACCCTACCCCAGTTTCTCAGCTTTATGCTGCCACTAAGCAGAGTGCCGTTGCTGACCTAGCTATTGTCCAACCTTATACTTTATCTCCTAATGGAAGAATATATAAGTTGGCTACCGGAGTGTGTGGTCCTTTGCCAAAGGGACATGTAGGACTTCCACTAGGTCGAAGCAGCAGCGCTATGCGGGGGTTAATGGTGGTGCCAGGAATTATTGATCCTGATTTTACTAATGAAATCCTTATCATGGTACAAGTCTCAGGATTTATGCGCCTAGAGGCAGGGGAACGCCTCGTTTGTGAGCACGTAGTCCTCTACAAACTGTCATTAAGAATACGATGTATGAGTTCAAGTTTAATTTTTTCTAATAAGATATATCCATATTTTAATTTTAATCTTAATGCAGAGATTTAAAAAAGAGTGGGGTGGACACATATTGTTATCTTACTTCCGTCATCACACATTAACCTAATATGTCCACAGCAGTGTATTGAAAAAGCCCAATGCTGGCATCTCAATTATGAATTTACTAAATGTATAGAGAGAAGAGATACACTGCCAAAGGCGTTGTGATGTAGATTATTTAAATGAAATCATTTAGAAACAAGAGTCAGTGCATACAGAAATGAACTTTCATAACAATCACGTTTAAGAGGCAACTCATTACGAGTAGAAAACATTCCTAATTTCATCATATTAGCCATTTACTCTTAGTGAAGTCACAACTCTAGAAATTTCACTTTGCCCTTTGCTCTCTTTGCTACCATCCCCAGCTGTTTCATAAATTCACTTTTCCTTCTTGCTTCTAAACTCTCTTGTACTTTCCTATCAAACTTCCATTCCACAGATCATAGTGCAATTTTCACTTTTTCTTCTTTTTTCCTAGACAAAAGGAGGCTGCTCATCTGATCCTTTTCACTGAGAGAGAGAAAAGAGAGTTTAATAGCTTTAACAAAATCTTTTATTTTATAGGTCAAAGTCATTCTGTTCATACACAGCTGACAAAATTTCCACCTGTGAACAAAATACTCTGCGCTTCAGCATGATTTTCGCATTTTTAATCGCTATTAATATGGTGAAGGTTTGTGCATAGGCATTTTAATGTCCATTCAGTGAAGGAGTGTTGAGCTAGGACCACTGGCAAAAAAAAATTTCTTAGATAACATACCTTCACTTCTTTGTGATCTAACATCAGACATCAATTACAAATCCAACTTACAAATGTCTAAGATGTACTTAGGAATAAATAATGTATATTTCCAATTGTATATAATTGAAATAATGTATAATTCCAACATATTGACTTTATGTTCCATGTTGCATTTCATCTTAAGTTTGTCACTATTGCTATAAAGGCAAAATAAGTGGTAGAATATTTTAGCAAGTTTCTTCAGCACCTAAAAGCAAATATAATACATTTAGCAGGTCTGTGAGAGAAACTACTGTTCATCCCCCAATGTGTATATGCCCTCTCCTCTTTTTTATACCATTAGAACGCTTAGCTGAGCATATGGTCACCTAAAATAAAGACTACATTTCTTAGCATCACTGTAGCAAGGTATGACTATGACTAAATTCAGAGCAATAGGGTTTAAGGAAAGTGACATGTGAACATTCTAGAGTGTGCCCTAAAGGGAAAGTAGCTCTGCTCACTCACCTCATAAATCATAGTGAGCTATCCTGAGTTCTGCAGATAGATGTAGCTCCTTAGAAATGGCACAGCAATATTATAGAAGAAGGATTCTGTACCTCTGATGACTCCCTGGAGCAGAACTATCATGCTAGCTCAACTCTTATATATGAATATAAAACAAACTTCTACCTCGGTTAAGTGAAGTTTCTTGTGGATCTCTGTTTCTGGCGGCAATCCTGTATCCTAAAGAGCACAATGTCTGTTTCTGCAGGCCAAGGCATATGCCTCCCCCAGACTCTGCTTATAGGAGCGCTCTCCAAAGCAGGCTGTATTTCAGAGCATGATAGGTGGATCTTAACACTTGAATATGTGAAATAAAAGCCAGAAAGGCCATCCTAGGGTATCAAATGATGACTCTTTTTATGATCCTCTTACACCATGGGTCACTCATTGCAAGAAGAAATATGACAAAACTAGGTAAAATCGAGCTTGTGTGGTGCTCCAGAAAAATACATGTAATAGAGTTGATTTTAAAATATCTATAAGGAGTCATTAATTTACTAATAGTTTCATGTAAATGGGTTTTGTTAACCATCCACCATGTGTAAGTCCTATATTTGTCTATGTACTTATAGAGGGGCAAATGCTCCGTTGGATTAAGGTGGATCAGGCTGCTAAAATACCTCTGTAGTGTAGTCATTCTAGAACTCTTGGCAACTTATATAATCTCTCTAGGTCCCAGGTTTCTCATATGTAAATGAAGATTACGTTGGTGCCTAACACAAAGGGTTATGATGATCCCACAAGATGCTGTGTATCGAGTCCTTACATATGTCTACACAGGGAAATCATTCAATATTTGTTTGCTAGTATACTTGTTCTTTGCATTGTTAATATTATTACTATTACATAGTATACAAATAATAGATACATACATAAAGAATAATGAGATAGGTGTTAAAATATAATCAAATAAGGAATGAGATATGTTTGGATATTTAACAGACTTCTCATGTGGGATATTATCAGATATCTTGCTAATTAGTTAAAATATAAAATTTTAAGATCTGCCAAAAATTCCCATGGCAGTTGTCAGTAAGTGGTTATATTCAGTTGAGAGTACTAGGAGATGTTTTATGAAGCCAATAACATTTTTACTGAATATTGAAAGATAAGAAGGCCTCTATAGGTGAGGACTGGAGTCAGGATAAATTGGTGTCTCATTGGATTGGACAGTATGAGCAAATGCACAATGCTCAGAGAATTATACCGGCTTTATAATTGTGACGAGACATGAAAGCTCTTTCAAAAGCCACAGTTTCAAAAGGAAAGAGAGATTTTGAAGAAGACAAGATAAACGGACAAATAGTAGACATATTTTGTCGCTTCCATCAGAGTCAGAGCATCTGATATAAACTGCAGGGCCAGAGCTAAATATAGCCTTCCTTGTGCCCACAGCCAGCTTAAAAATAAAAGCAGCCATCAGCTTCCTAGGACATTATATGAAAAGTGACATACAAACATCACTAGAATAAATCTGAACTAAGGCATCGATAATGTAGATTTCTACATCTGACTCACTACAGAATGTAATTTTTAGCTACATAAAATGGAAATGTGTTTCTTCCCCGGTAAAGTAGATTGTGTCTTTTGATGTTAAATTAAAAACAAACAAGCAAACATTTTGTTAGCCAACACCAATCCCTGTGGAATAAAAATAAAAACTTTACTCTTCAACCACAGGTTGGCTCCTAATCTTGATTGAGATCAGCTATTTGAGTCTCCTGGAAATGGTTCAAGTCATCTGAAATTCAGAGAACAAATGATGTATGGCATAGTGCTATTTCCGAGGTTATAGAATTAATTTCACTATCTACATTTCCTACCTTTTAATATGTCTTCCAAGAACTTCTGTGGTTGGGAAAATTATAACAGAAAACTGAAACATGAATAAGAACATAGGGATTTGGAAACAATTTAGTCAATATAGAAGATAGAAAAAATAACTCTCAAATAATTTCACTTGTACTCTATGCATGCAAATGAACTTCATCTTTATTATATATAATGACTGTAGATATCTAGGTATCAGCAGCAGAAAATTTTTGAGAAAAGTTCCTAAAAGTTCCAGTTATAACAGAGTATGTAATAAATTCCTTATTTTATGTTCAATCTATTATTTTATTTTATTTTTCCATAATTCCTCAACACTTCTCAAAAGTTAAACGAATGTTTAAACAACATTGGGAAGGGGTAGAGATTCTAGAATAATACGCAAGATGGAGCAAAATAAACATTTGCCTTGTCTCACTTCCAGGATCCATTAAAATGATAATAAACTAATACCACTAATAATAAAAAGTATAAAATGACCATAGCAAAGGGAACAAAAGTTGTGAGGGGATGCATGCCCAGAAGATATTAAGAAATTGAAAATTTATTTAAGATAGAAGGAGTGGGTGGAACACTGATCACTAATGCAGCCAGTTAATAAAATTAAAGGTCAGAAAGACCTAAAACAAAGAATGAAGCTCTTGAGCTTTACAGAACCCTGGGCCCTGGGAAGGTGTTAGGTTCTGAAAGGCCATGTACAATACAAATTGGTAGTAAATCCTGAGCTCAGAAACAGTGGGGTTAATTGAAAGACAATGGATAAAGGCTGGCTTTTCCAACCCAATCTTGATATTCAGAATAACTCCGGAGCCAAGCACCCAGGAAACACATACACACCAAGAACAATTACCACATGAAAAGCAGTTGGGCAGTGGGGAGGAACAAGAAAAATAGCACCAGAAAATTCAGTGAGTATTCAAATAGAAAGCAAATCCCAATAGCCAACTCCTGACTTCCTTTAAAGCCAGTTGACAAGCTGCTTCCACTTACACATACATGATTTAGGTTTTTATGTCTGCTTGATTGTTTTGGAGTTCTGAAATGACTTCTAGAAAACTCCATTTTATGTATGGAGGTGCAAAATTTATTCACTAGTTCATTTGGCCAACCATTTAGTCATCTAGTACACATAATAAGATAATACAAAAAATGTGGAAAAAAGAATTTAGAAGCCAGATTTACTGAAAATAGTTTAATGTATTTCTTCTAATACCATGAAACGTGAGTTATTTCCCACTGTGGCAGACCCTATGAATGCAGGCATGAATAAGATATGGCTATAACTTGCAAGAAGTTGAACCTCAAGAAAAGTAGCCATACCTAGAAGTTCTACATTAGGGGAATACCATGAGTCATGGGAAACAAAGAGGGGGAAACTTGAACCTTAAATGGCAGAGCTGGGGTCAGGGAGGTCCAGGGACTAGACTGATAGGGAAATCAAGCATTCCAGAGTGACTAGCATAAGGGCTGAAATTTTAAAAATAAATAAACACAAAGCTTAGAAAAAACACACTTAGCCACTTGAGGCAGAAAGGAGAAATTGTATAATCACACTAGAACTTTTAATAACACGATACAGTAGCTCCAAATTAATATTTGTGCTGTACCAGAAGAACACTTTCAACAAAAGAAGTGAATGTGTCTTCTCTATACATTTCTATGGCAACATTGTGATTTCCTTTACATTTTTTGTTTATATTCTATCACCTTCCTCATTTATCGAGATCACAATACTTTGAACAAAGAAGTCATTCAATATATTTTTGTTGAATTACCAAATTAGTTAATAAATTATCCAATACATTTAAAAATCAGTGTCAATTCATTTAATAATTTCAAGAGGTTATTTGCAAACAAAATACATATCAGAAGGTTTCTGATTGTTGCTGTTATATTTACTTCCTTTGTTAAATCAATCACTATCTTCAAAATCTTGTCTCTAAAGTATTCTGGATATATACCATGCAAATGGAAATCAAAAAAGAGCAGAAGTAACTACACTTACATCAAACAAAATAGACTTAAAGTCAAGAATGGGTTAAAAAAAAAAAGATGAAGACCATTCTATAATGATAAAGGGGTCCACACAGTAAGAGGTTATAATAATTGTAAATATATATGCACCCAACACCAGAGCCTCCAAACACATAAAATAAATATTATTAGATCTAAAAGGAAAGATTGACTACAATCAAGAATAGTAAGGGACTTTAACACTCCACTTTCAGCAATGGACAGATCCCCCAGACAGAAAATCAACAAAGAAATATTGGAGTTCAACCTAGACCAAATGGACCTAACAGACATTTATAGAGCATTCCGTCCAACAACTGCAGAGTACACATTTTTCTCAACAGCACATGAAACATCCTCCAGGATAGATCATAGGTTAGGTCACAAAACAAGTCTTATTACATTTTTTAAAATCTTATTACATTTTTAAAAATCCTAATAAAGTACCTTTTCTAACCACAATGAAATAAAACTAGAAATCAATTAAAACTAGAACCTGTATAAATTCATGGAAATTAAACCACATGCTTCTGAACAATGAATGAGTCAATGAAGAAATCGAGAAGAAAACGTAAAAATATCTCAAGACAAATGAAAATGGACATGCTATATTCCAAAACATATGGGATACAGCAAAAGTAGTTCTAAGAGGGAAGTTTATAGCAATAAAAGCCTACATAAAATGCTCTAAATCCATATATACTGAAGAAAGGTGAGATTAGGGTATTTATCTTTATATACAAAACTGTGAAACAATAGTCCTATAAAAGTCATAATTCTTTTATTATCATAATACTTAATAAGACATTCTTTGCACCTGCTCAGATTCTCCAGCTATCAATTATGGTGGGTTATTTAATGGGAAGTTTGGAACCATGGGATCCTATCCTCAATGCCTGAATAATTGTCATACATAGTATTATCTAATATCAATTACAAATACACAAACTCTTACTTGTCACTGCAGAGGTGTCATCCTACCAAAACTTACTATTAGTGCACAGTATTTACAGGTTAGAAATTTTACAGTACTACGTTTTAAACTTTTTTGAGTTTTATTAATAAATAACTACCATTTATAGATTATTTACTATGCTACAGACACAAGACTATATAACTTGGGAATACTAGCTGAAAAATTATTAAACTACCCTATAAGGTTAAAAAAAATTAGTTCCATAATTTAGATAACTTTAGATAATAAACTGATAATAAACTGAAGTTTATTTGTGTTAAATTACCTAGCCAAGGCCATAAACATGAAAGTAATAGAAATGGGATTCATGATGAGAGTCAATGCCTGACACTTGAAACTTATTTCCCTAAGTTCATTATTTATTTTATGTGCCCCGGGCAATATACATAGAATTTATTAGCAGCATCTAATTATAAATATATGCTTAAAAGCAACATGCTTTGCATTGCACACAGAAAATCTATTTACTCAGCCAAATAGTTCATTAGTGTCATAGCTGACAGCTCACCTTTCTCCTAACAGCACCAAGATTGTCAATCAGATGGAATGCTTCCATTTACACCTGCATCCCGTTATTTGAGTAGTACCCATGCAGGTTTTACTCCTACCATTTCAATTTATAGGAAGCAGTACCATGTCACTGATATGTGTAGGTGGTTCAGGTTTTCCAAAGAGAAATATAATTAGGAAAATAGAATACAGTATTTATTTCTGAAGTCTAGAGTTGCCTAGGCTTATATTTGGTTATTATGCATGATCTTTTATGTGGACTGAATATTCAGTGTCCCACCCACCCAGGTGCAGGTTGGAAAGCAAATGAAGAATTTTTACAACATGAATTTTGACATGTCACATAATACAGTTTCTTCCCCCTGGAACCTAGTGATACAAAACATTTGGATGACGCTCTGCACATCAGGCTTACTCCTGTTGATCAATGGCATGATAATAAATGCTCCTTTGTTTTTTCACTTATATTAATACTTGCAAATATATTCATGCTAGTATTAACCTTAAATGTGAGACATGTCCATAATTATGATTTTGTATTTTATAAATAATTCTGTTTTTTCTTCAACCATTCAATGCATTGTTATTTTCTTCTATCTTTCTTTATGATGATATGTTACAGTGTCTACATCATCTGCAGACTCCCAATGCACCAGGCACTAAAGCAAACTCTTCCAAGAGCAAGACACTTCACATTGCTGCCAGTTGGATAAAGATTACAAATGTTTCCTTTCAAGAATGTCTCTGTGAAACTCTTCTTTCTCTTATTTCTCTATAAGAATTTCAAATACTCCACAGTATGAATGGGGCTACAGGTCTGAGTGAAGTCATATTTTCCATTCAGTAACAGTATCTCTTTCAGAAAGGTTCATGAGAGCTTCATAACACATACTCCCTAGAGAGGTGGTAAAAGTAGGTCCATTTACATCTCTCTCTGTGACACTCTCAACACTCAGCCTGTGGAGTGAGCACTCGAATATTCACTCTCTTGCTCTCTCCATCTTTTTCCCACACATAAACACATGCACACATACATTTCTTTCTCTCTCTCTCCTTCTCTTCCTCCTTTAGATAAAGGAGATAGAGATCTCTTTCCCCCTCTATTTTTTATTTTATAGAAATACATTCTCTCATCCACAGGATTATCAGATTTAATCTTAAATGTTCAGACAACTGAGCAAAATTAGGTTAAGCATAAATATCTCAGATTCGGAACTATTTTCAGAACCTGCCTAGAACACTTCCTTTTGAAAATACAACATCCACATATAAGAAAATCAACCAATAAGCTGGCTTACCAGTCACATGATTTGAGTCATCCAAGTCCCAGAAAACATCTATATTAGACAGACTGAACTTTCTGAGCATGGCATGGCTTCTAAGCTACTGAACTTCATAATGTGGCAAAATGTAATCTTTAATGAAAACTTAATTTTCCAAATAAATACAACTGCCCATGACTGTTCCTACTCAAAGATTCAGTAGATACTCATTTATGCAACAAAATTCGGGTGACTTTAAGGAAACTAGCTCCCCCCAAATACTTCTTCCTATGGACCCAGGACATTTGTCTTGGCATTTCTCCTTTTAGTCTTTGAGATAAACCACTATGCTCTCAAAAGTTCCCTGCTGTAATGAAATTGTATTTTATGATAAAGGACATGTGAGATATTTCCAATGTATTTATCTAATAGTATTGTGAAGACTTACCAGGACCCAAATGAGAAGAGATACGAGTTACAAATATTTTAATTGGCAGGAGTTTGAAAGTTTCAGAGTTCTATTTGGAAAGGGCTTTTCCAATGTATACCACATAATATGATAATGCTTCCATATTATAATGGGCAGCGAGATGCAACCAATAGATTCTGTGATTTTCTCACCAAAATGAGAAGTTCTAATCATGGAGTTTACCTCATTTGCAGTTATTGGTCTCAAGTATGTTTAAACCCATAACTCACTGCATAATATCAGAATTGTGTAGAAAGTACTTGAACTATTTGCTGGTCTTTTTTTGTTTTTGTTTTTTTGCAATTTATAAAAATGTCTAATTTCTAAGCAAATCATCAAGCCTGGTATGACAGGTTTATGGAAAAACATTGCAGACCCTCGCTTGTGTAACTCAGAAATTCTCCATCTTTTTTCCTCAGTTGTGGGCACTGGGAGAGGAGCTAAATCTGCTTTCTCTCAATCCGTCCATCTGTAAAATTATTATTCTGATTATTAAATATTTCTAAAGTCTTCACAATGGCCTGAACACCGAAAATAACATGTATAAAGATGCCATTTGTGCCCTCTAGGAGTATAATGAAGCTTACCACCTACTTCTATGGATGTCTCGGGGATTGAAATACTATTTTAAAGTGCTAAGAGCTACTCAGAAGAAATGTGCTGTATAATTACAAATATTATTATAGATGAATGGACATGTTCCATTAAACACTAGAATTAGTTTCCAAGGGAGTTTATGGAATCTTCCTCCCTTGAGAGAAAAAAGAAAAATCCTGAGGAGCTAGATATACATCTGCCTAACAGGTTTAGGTGAAACTATGCCTAGCACAAATTGGGGGATTTATAGGGGGAAAAAACAAATGAACTCTCAAGTTATCAGCATTAGTATCATTTAAAGAACACGGCTGAAAAAAGAGATGAACGAATAAATTGCAAAACAAAGCACAGGCTCCAACTGAGCTAGAAATTAGGAGACGAAGAACTATTCAGCTTAAATAGGTAAGTTTTGATTTAACTAATTGCCAGATATCCTTCACCTTTTTTGTTTCTGAATCGTGCTGTGTTTAAAATAAAAACTCACCATGTTAAAAAGAAGATATGGAGCTAAATTTTTTAATAATAAAGACTAAAGGGTGGTTAAACCAGATAAAGTTACTAATAGTAACCTGAGTATTCTAAAAATGAGGTATTCTAAATTAACATTTTAAAATAATCAATTCCCAACACTGTTTAATCAATTACTTTAATCAATTAATTTAACTGTTTAATCAATTAATTTAAGCTATTCTGATCAAAATATTTCTATAAGCTACTACAGCCTTCCAACCTGAGCAAACCCAATAGAATAAATATAATTTATCCTATGCCAATAGATCTCAGAAAATTGAGGTGTTTTAAAAGAACTAAAAAACCTCCAATATTGCATTTTTCTACAAATTCAGAAACATATTCACTCAAAGATAGGATTGTTTGGAAACAACCCAATGCAAACATTCAACTGTATTAAGAAAGTCCTTGATGTGAGCTTATCTGGAGTCATTTCTTTCTCACAAAATCTTAATAAAACATGAGCAACTGCATGACCTTCAGAGAAGGATAACAGGACTACCTGTTGGCAGAATTCATTATTGACTCAAAGGCTGTGAAATAGCCTTCAACTGAGTTATTTTCACAATCTCTATAAACTATTCTTCTTCCCTGGCATTATCACTCTGGTGAATTGACAGGAGTGTTTAAAACATTATCTATTATTTCTGCATCACAAGTCCAGTGGACTAGGTCAATCGCCTTGTCAGTTTCAGCCCATTTCAATCCTCTCCTCTGCCTGACTTTATGAACATGCATGCTGAGTTAGGAGAACCTTGGTCTAGGAAGCAAGAAACCAAGATTTCAGAATGCTCTTCTGGAACCTTGAAAGTAACTTTATTTCTCTAGGTCTCAATTTCTTCATATATAAAATAACAGACTAAATAAAATGATTATTTAGGACTATTTTATTGTAAAAATTTATTATTTTATGGTATCCAGTATTTTTGTACAGTATTAAAGAAAAATTTCTTCACTATGAACATGTTGGTTTATGTAGCTCTCATAGCACTATGCAGGCACTCCTATTGAAGCTTTCATCATATTTTAAGATACGTAAATATAGAAGTCAGAGGTGAATTGTATTGAATCTAGACCATAGACATATTTTGTTTGGCTTCCACATTAAAAATATAATAACTTAGTTTACAATTCTTAAGAAAATATTGAATAGTTCACATAAAACCAAACTTTAAACTTTCATTGGTAAAGCAAAACATCTAAGCATATTGAGTCCAGAGATCTCATAGCAGCAATTTTTAAGAACTTCTTAATTTTTAAGCCATCTTTAATTTAAAACTTCTTCATTTTTTAACCACTTTAGTCATGACACATGTTCTGTAATTTTTTATCCAACCCAATGCACTCAATTTATCTTCTGCCTGGCCCTATACATGTTTGAATTTATGAATACAAGTTAATACGTTTCTGTCCTCAACTAAACAATAGGCTTCCCCAAGGAAACTAACTTTCCCTGCTACTCTGTGGTAGGGATAGTTAGCTGCCCAACAAATATGTATTTCATGCCACTTTAAAAAGAAAACCCCAATTTAATTCAGCACACAATCTGTACTGATAATATCTCTCTCTAGGCTACCTGGTGTTTTGGGAAGTTCGAGCCAATGAGAAACAGGAGAAACTCAACAGATTGGTTCTTTCAGGAAAGCTATTGCTTTACCTCACACACACATACATACATACACACACACAAACACAAACACACACACTCTCAATGGCCCCACATTAGCCATTCATGCTTATAGTCCCCTCATCTTCTTACCTGGAACTCTGATGCAAAGCCTATTGGGATGGTAGCCATTTTTCAATCATAGGGACAAAAGTCATACACTAAGATGGCAATAGACAATATAGAAGGATCACTGGTTTCTGTGTACATTATTGAGCAGTGGATCCTGCCCTTAACTGTGATTAGGTTGACGAGAAAAATAAAGCCCCATACAGTTGAGGTATCATAAGTAAGTTTTCTGCATATTAATACAGTGGCATCTCTAACAACTATACCTTCATTGAATCCCAAGTACCTGATTCACAAAAGTTAGTTGGTTATTGACACTTTTCTAAAGGATATAATATCAATATAATATCAATAACAATAACTTACCATGGGTGGGTGCTTATTGCTGTGTACTGTGCTACAAGTTCTACATCATTTAATTCTCACATGAGCCTATCAGACAGGTAATAGCTTCCCCAATACATAGATGACGCATGGAGAGGCTACATTTTGCATCAAGTCAAACCATTCTTTAAAAGGAGTGAGAATATTTTAACTTAAGTTTGAAACAAAGCCAACGTTATCATGTAAAAGCATGAATATCCCATTCAATTACATGAACCCATGAAAGTACGTCATGATTCTAACAAAACTCAATACACATGTATAAGTCTAAATATCAGCTGGACCTTCAGAATACCCCAGCATCCAATACTTACTTATCCTTCAATAGTTTGCTTTTTCATTCTTAGAGAGGAAAAATACACATTTTGTACTCTTTTCTCAAACAAGCAACACTCTCCACTGTTCCTGACTTTCCATTAAGCAAACACAAGGCTGCTTCCATGTATTCTAACATACTCTGCCTTCTGACTTTTGAATTGATGAATTGCCCCTATTATTATCTAAGATCAAAGTCTCAAATAGTGCTCATTTTTTTCTTAACTTGCAATCTGAAGACTTCCCTCTTATCATTGTATGATTTCTCTCCTATATTACCAATTTTCTCCTCCTGTCAGAATACAGACAAGCTTCATTCTTTTCTTATTAAAAAGTAAGGTCCTTGATCCCTCCCATCTCTTTCCAGTCACTGACCCAAAGTTGCTGACTACACTTGCATTCCCTACTTCCTGCCCTTGCACTCTGTCTTCGACCCTTTTTATTTACACTATTTTATCTATAAGTCTCTAGTTTCCCCTTTAATGATTTCATCTTACTTACATTCTTCTCCTTTGGATTCATATTTAAATACATGCCTTCCGCTCCTGCTACTTTGGGCTCTATTTCTGTATGGATCAATGTTCACATTACAAGAAATCACACTATAACAGACTGACTTGCCATGTACCAAAATTATGGTACAATTCTCCTCAAGTGGATACAAGCTATTGTTTCATCTTCGTTTCACAGTAACACTACTTACAGTGATATTATATCTTTAGAGGACATAGAAAGCGGAACTCAGCTTGCCCTTACACTAATTGCCCTCTTCAGCTGCAGTATTTTTATGTACATGCAGACTTACCTGAAATGTTAGTGTGGAATTTTAGGTATCTCTGCTTTCTACTGTTAGTGTATTTTAGCCTTTTCACTTTGTTCTGCCCAATTTCTCTTTCTTCTTTGCAACCTTAGTTCAACCCGTCTGATACTTCTGTTGTCTCCTGAGGTTTACTGTCTCGTCTGCCTTGAATGTTGACTTCTGTTTCTGTCGTTCAGGATTGATTTTACAGTAATTAAAAATAAAATGCTGTGTTCTTTTTTTCTGATTAGTAAACAAACCAATCACATTGTCTTTGATTTTGGTTGTTTTAAGAGGTTTATCTTCTTAAATCTGGATTATTTAAGAAAAGGCAAATATTCAAATACAGAAAAATTAGAAGATTTCTATAGAAACTATCTAAGGATCCTCATGTGAACAATGAACAATAACACAGAAAATGATGGAGTTATTTTTTTCAGTTCCACAAGTTTCACTTTTCAGTTCTACAAAGTGAAACTTGTAGAACTGAAAACAACGTAACTTGTACATAACTTGTACTATTTTGGACACATAGCAAATAAGTTAATCCATTACATATGATGAATATTCACACATTAGCATCAATTTGATTTTCTTACAGTAAACGTCAATTTAAAACATTCATTTCTTTTTATATTAGTACTTCCTTCTTATCCATTGGTTCCACGTTCACAGATTCAATCAACTACAGACTGAAAATATTAAAAACAAATTGAAAAGTAAAATATAACAATATAACAATGAAAAGTAATACATTTAAAAATACAGTATAACTGTTATGCAAATAACAGTATGATATTTACATAGCATTTCATTGTGTTAGGTATTATAAGTAATCTAGAGTTTATTTAAAGTATACAGGAGAATGTGCTTTGGTTAAACATAAATACTATGCTACGTTACATAAGATACTTGAGCTTTCATGGATGTTAGTACACATGGGGGTCCTGAAGCCAATCCCTCAGTAGATACCAAGAAAGGACTATATATCTTTGTCATCATAGGGTAAGAATAAAGTGCAGAAAAGCAACAAAACCACTCATATCTTTGTCCACATATGTCTTTTATAATTATTTTGATCAGTTTACTCAATCCGCAAAAGAATATCCTTATCTATTTTTTAAAGATTGTGTATTTAGTTACACAATTGAGTTGAAAAATTTTTTCTACTAAAATTTTACTAAAAATTATTACCATTAATACAAATTGATTAAATAAATTAATCAAATCTTCAGAAGATATAATCAATATTTTAATTTCATGTTTTTTCTTATGGCAACAGAAAACACTCAATGAAAATATACTGTGTACCTCCATGTGAACTCTGTGGGACTAAAAAGATGAGATTAAGGGACATAAAAATTACTGGAGAATGGTGTACTCAGAGAGCCTGTATGTATTCAGGTCATCAATTCTCATCTTATTTAAAAATGTAAAACATTAACAGCTGGCTTATAAATGTGGACTATGAAAAGAATTTGAACTCAAAATGTTTTTCCCCTTTTTTCTTCCCTGGTTTAAGTACTAAGAAACTAAACTTTGAAATACATAATAGTAACAATAGTAATAATAATGATAATAGAAATATCTACTAATATTTTATTATTTGTAGGTATCATGCACATATTGATTTAAATAAATCTCACCCTGAGAGAAAGTATTGCTACATATGCCTTTAACATAACTTATTACATACTATTATAAAGAATCCAAAAGAAAAAAAAAAGAAAAATTACAGCAAAATAGATGATATATATGTAAGGTCAACATTTTAATCAGAGTATAAATTGTACAGTAGTGCTGTCCAATACACATATAATGTTATACTGATACAGAACACATTTGTAATCTTACATTTTCAGATAGTCACATTAACAGAGGCAAAAGAGAACAGGTAAAATTAATTATATATCTTATTTACTTCAAGTAACCCAGATGTTATTTCACTTTGTAATTGATATAAAACTGAGTTTACTATTTTTATGCTAAGTCTTCAAAATCCACTGTCTAGTTTATATATACAACACATTTCATTTCAAACTAGAGACATTTTAAGTGCCCAACATGTGGTTAGTGGCTACTGTGTTGAACACAACTCTACAGTAAAAATGTGATTAGAAAAGTGATCAATTGTTTCCTCAGCAAATCATAGATTCTATAACGTAATATATGTGTTTCATATGTGATTATATTTTAAGTGATAGAGATATGTGATTATAATATACTACTCCATGTTATACAATAATATATGGCTAGGTGTTTTTAGGTATATGAATTGGTATTTATGTACAAATGTATGCGTGTATATATATACATATATACAGATATGAATGTGTATTTATGTATATGTATAACATAAATAAATGTAAGCCAATAGTTCAAACAGTACATATATTACAAATACAGCAATTAAAATGTTTTTAAAATTAAAAAGGAAAGAGAACATGTAATCCATCAAATTCATGCTAAAAGAAAAAAATGACTATGTTGGAATTATTAAGATGTAGTATGCTGCCTTTGTTAACAATGTCAACATTTCTTAAAATTTTATGAAAGTTTATTTAACCATATGTGAGGTTTTTCCTTACGTGGTGAGATTAGGTCAGCGGTTTTCAACGAGGAACAATTTATCTCCATCCACTTCGGGACATTTGGCAATGTCTGGAGCCATCTTCATTGAATCTTGAATTGTCAAGATTCAAGGGATGCTTGCTGACATCTAGTGGATCAAAACCAGGGACACTGCTGAATATCCCACCATGCCCCACATAAGCTCTTGTTAACAGGGGTGTTAGAGAAATATCTGTCCCAAAATATCAATAGTGCTGAGACTGAAATGCCCTGGTTTAGATCCAATGTGCAGTATGAGACAAAATGCCAACATTTTGTTATGATCATCATTTGAAAGCTGAGCAATTATAAGTAATTTGCCCAAAGCTCAGAAATTGTAAGTAATTTGCCCAAAGTCCCAATAGCTTTTAAGTGACAGAGGCAGGCTTCAACCAAAATCAGCCAGAATCATATCTAGAACTCTTGCCCCTACTCCATAGAACAGTGCTGCTCACACTCTCAGTGTTGAAGGTCATATTTTTTGTTTTGTTTTGCTTCATTCTAAATTTGTATTGCTTTGTAAATCTGCAATTTTATGAAATCCAAAAAAAAAATTGTCTGCAAAATAAAATTAAAACAGAAAGAATTTAAAATAGAGTTCCACAAATTTTTACCCTTAGAAATAACAGACAATATTAACCTATTCATGTGTTATAACGGCACTCAGTGTTTACTCTTCACTCTCAATTTCTGTACTTCTCTGGTTGCTAAGCTGACCTGCACAAATTTCATGGGCAGGATAAACTTCAGACCACAATTTTTAGTAGCACTGCAATCAAGTACAGTGGAAATTATGCTCCTTCTTTAATTAAAAACAAATTTTAAAAATTATTAAATCAACACTAGTTTTTATTAATAGAAACTCAGTGTTATTACCAGGCAGTTCTTTCTCAATTCCCTAAAAAAAACTAGCTTTCTCCAAGAAAACAAAGACACAGGGTAAAGAAAAAAAAAAAAAGAACATTTGTATGCGTATCAATCTGAGACATTACTATAATAACTAAAATGCACAATTTTCAAAATAATTTCTCCTTTTCTAAAACTATAACTTGTTAAAGAAGAGAAAGAGCAAAGGGGCTTATGAAATATAATTTTCTTTACAAAATTGAACAGATCTAAATGGTACCACTAAAGGAGAAACAATTACTTATTAACACGTAAAGCAATGCTAATTTTTAATTAAATTGTAAATGCTTTATTTTTACATGTTATTCTACTTAGCAACTTAAATCTCATTTAGCTGTAGTCTCAACACTCTGTTCTCTCAAAGATTGGATGTGTGCCCTTTAATTTTACTGTCATGGAAGAAATATAGCCATTAATACCAGATAAGATTCGATGAGTAGCCTTATAGAATATGCTCAGGTTATTTCTGCAAAATTGGCAAAGCCTTCTCAGAATCATCTGCTGGCACTATCAAAACCATTAAATCAATACCACTTGGGCATATAAAGGTTGTTTGACTTTGTAAATCTTTTAGAAATAGAAGACTAGACTCTCTGATGAATGATTGTGATGGACTGAATTGCTCCTCGCCTCTCACATGCAAATCCATATGTTGAAGATCTAAACCCAAGACTTAAGAATGTGATTGCATTTAGAGACAGGGCCTATAAAGAGGTATTAAGGTAAATAAGGCCAGATGGGTGTGCTCCACCACAATATGACTGTTGTCCTTATGAGAAGAGATTAGGACACAGACAGGTTCATACTCAGGAAAGCCCATATGAGAACATGGCCATCTGCAAGCCAGGGAGCGAGGTCTCAAGAGAAACCAAACCTGCCAATACCTTGATCTTGGACTTCTGTCCTCCAGAAAACTGTGAGAAAATAAATTTCTGCTGTTTAAACCACCCAATCTGTGGTATTTTCTTATGGCCCTAGTAAACTAATGCAATGATTGAAAATCTTTCACTAAACGATAAAGAAAACATTACTACTCTTTACCAGTCTCCTTATATTAAGAAAACATTGACAGCGGGTTAAAACCTGGTCTTATGTATTAATTGATGTTGCTGAGTGTGTAGAGGATATAATGAAAAAAAGTACTAAATATTAATTAAATGATAGCTATCATATAATACATTAAATAGATTTTAAGGTGGATTGTCAACATGGATCACTTCACTAATATTTCAAGTAATTCTCCTTGGAAAAACTGAACCCAAAATACCACTCAACAAATTCAAAAGAAATATTTAACTAATGTGAATAGGAAGTTTGGCAAGGAAACATTTGCCTAAAAAAAAAAATCCACCATGTAAATGACTGTAATTGTATGATTTTATAAAACATTTGATGATAACAAGGCAAAAGCTGAGTAATTTATTGCTTTGATTAAAATGACCTATTACTGACTCTACTGATTTTTTTTCTCATTCTTTTTATTTTTATTTTTTTGTCTTCTTGGGATTTTTCTTTTTTTTTCTTTTCTCGCAGCAGAATCAAAATCTACTGATTCTTGTAAATGTAGTTTTATACTTGTAGTAATTGAATTTTTTAAAAAAATTAGCTGCTTTCTGAATTTAATTCCATGGAGTTAAATCTGACCAACCACTTTCTCTGAAAAATAAGGACACATCAGAAATAGGTTCTGATACAAAATTATATTCTTTCTGATGCAATATGAAAGATCTTAATGAAATATCAGAAATAGCAGTATTCCCAATTTAAAAATACTCTCATTGAGTAATACACAGTAAAAATTGATAAATTTTTGATATAAAGAACAGAAAACAGAAAAATAGAATTTTCGACAGTGATAATTCCATTGGCAAGGCCAGTGTTTTTAGTTAAATATACTTTCTTAATCTAATGTTTTATGTTGGTAATGAAACAAGAAACCGAAATTTTAGTACTAATTTAGTTCTTTCACTGAAGTCAAAAATAAAAACACAACTAATCTGATATAACATCTGTGTTTTAAGAAGCTACTCTTCCTTTTTTGGGAAAAGCTAAAAAGATAAAACACTAATCAGTTAATTCAAACATTGTAACTTTCAATTTTACAGCCTACACTATTTCTCAATTCCTCTTCTTTAAAACATTTTAATTGAACACTGTTCACCAGAAAGAAGAATGAAATCATGCATTTGCAGCAGCATGGATGGAACCGGAGGCCATGATCTCAAGTGAAACAACTCAAAAACAGAAAATCAAGTCCTGCATGTTCTCAGTTATACGTGGGAGCTACATAATCTGTACACACGGGCATAGAGTGTGAAATGAAAGACATTGGAGACTTGGAATGGTGGGTGGGTGGGAGGCGGATGGACAATGAAAAATTACTTAATATGTACATTGTCCTTTATTTGGGTAATGGTTAGACTAAAAGCTCTGACTTCACCACTACCCAATATATCCATGTAACAAAACTACACTTGTATCCTTTAAAATTATACAAATAAATTTTTTTAAAAACCTTTATGTTGTGTATTAATTGTCCCAGACATGTATTAAGTCATTCACTAAACATGTATTGAACACTTACTATGTGCTGAGCACTGTGTTGGGCACTAAAGATACAATGATGAACAAGACACAGAGTCTCTGCTCACAGCGATTTTAGTGGGGACTTATAGACAAGTAAGCAGGTTCCAAGGGTGGTATTTCGAACAGCAACATAGACATCATCTGGGAAGATATCAGAAATGCAGAATCTCTGGCCTCACCAAGGATTTCCTGAGTCACAATCTGACCAGATCCCTTAGTGATGGGTGTGCACATTTAAGCTTGAGAAGCACAGTAATAGAGGAAATGAAGGGCCTCAATCAAAGCGTATAAACATTCACAGTTCTCTGATAACCTAAAATAAATGTAATTTTTAAAACCTGCATTGTTGCTGGGTCCGGTGGCTCACGCCTGTAATCCTAGCACTTTGGGAGGCTGAGGTGGGTGGATCGCCTGAGGTCAGGAGTTCGAGACCAGCCTCACCATCACGGTGAAACCCCATCTTCACTAAAAATACAAAAAATTAGTTGGGCATGGTGGTGCATGCCTGTAATCCCAGCTACTCGGGAGGCTGAGGGAGGAGAATCACTTGAACCTGAGAGGCGGAGGTTACAGTGAGCCAGGATCAGGCCACTGCACTTCAACCTGGACAACAAGACCAAGAATCTCTGTCTCAGGAAAAAAAAAAAAAAAAAATCTGCATTGTTTTCAAACCAGACTTTTTTGTTACATTCCCTCGGTTTATGTTCTACTCAAACTATGCTCTTCAGTGTTTCTTAAAATGTACTTGGTTTTCTGCATCTTTTATTTTTCCATGCTTATCTCTAAACCTAGAATATTCTACTGTACCTGTCAAGTTCCTTCTCAAATAATACTATTAAGTAGCAGTAATGATGATGACAGTTAACTTTGGTTGAGCGCATACTATGTGCCAAAGGCTCCTCTAAAACCTTTATGTTTATCAGTTAATTTAACACTTACGTCCCTGTTTGAGGAAGATACCATTATTATCTTCATTTATACAAATGGGGAATTGAGACACAGAGAATTTTAGTAATAACCGCTCCATTACAAAGCCTTTCTTCATTCTCTTAGTGGGATATAATCAATTCCATCTCTAGATAGCTTTAGAACTTTCTCTTTAACTCACCTAAGAAACTTGTTACCCCTAACTCATGGTTATTTCCATGTTTCCCTCATCATACTCTGCTACACATTAACCTTTTCCCACTACACCTCAGTCTCCTGTGGGGCTTAAATATTTCACATCCACGGCACATATTTCCACGGGATTTTTAACACTGTAAGGGTTCAAATGTATTTGTAAGATTGACTAATTTAATATTTTATGCTATATGGAGTGTTATGCTTTGGGGATTGAAAAAATTATATGAGACAAGGTTTACTTTGCAAGATTGTTATAATAGTGACTTACATGTTGCTTTAGAAATTGTTTTAGCTTATTTTCTCTTTCTCAGAAAAAAATTTAATTACAGTATCAACCTGTTCTTCTCACTTATATTCCTCACCTATTACTGCATTTGTATAGCTTTTATCACAGCTTTTCATAAAATTCAACCAAAATAAATTTTCTCACATCTAGTGTGGTCAAGCTACTGTGACTAAAGGAAGGTGACTAGAAGAATGCAACCCAATAATGTCCAAAGAACATGGGAAAATTGAACAGAGGAAACATTCAAACACACTACAATGCAAGGAAGCCTGAAGTTGTAAATTAAGGATTCAGAGTCCACCAAGAAAAGTTATTGAAAAGAAATCACCACCTGACTATATACTAGTGAATATTTTCTCCATCATTTTGAGTCAAACAAAACCTCCAAGAAAAACTGCTAAAAAATATACAAAATAGGTTACCAAAACACAAAGAAAACCTAACTAGTCTTTTTCTTTGGGACATTAAATGTAGAAGACATCTAAAGACTGACATCTAAAGAGTTTAGGGTAGAAAATATTTGCAAAGTATTAATTTTAGTTCCCAAGCACCTTCATTTGTGAAGAGATTAGTTAATAAAGTCACCTATGTTTTTTTCTTGAAAAAAAAAAATTCATGGCAGAGAAAAGTGGCTCACGCCTATAATCCCAGCACTTTGGGAGGCCTAGGCAGGAGGATTGCTTGAGGCCAGGAGTTTGAGACCAGCCTGAGCAACATATGAAGACCTCCCTCTCTACAAAAAATAAAAAAGCAGCTAGATGTGGTATCACTAGCCAGTAGTCTCAGCTACTCTGGAGGCTGAGGCAGGAGGATTACTTGAACCCAGGAGTTCAGAGCTGCAGTGAGCTCTGATCACACCACTGCACTCTAGCTGAACAACAGAGTGAAATCCTATCTATAAAAATAATTAAAAAAAAAAAAAAAGACATAGCCCAGCTAAGAAATGAATAAAAAATGAAGCATACACGAATAGGTACAGTTGGCTCTCTGTATTTGTGGGTTTCACATCCACAGATTCAACCAACCGTAGATCAAAAATATTTTTAAAAAGCCAGTGTGGTGTCTCATGCCTGTAATCCCAGCACTTTGGGAGGCTGAGGTGGGTGGATCACCTGAGGCCAGGAGTTCGAGATCAGCCAGGCAACATGGAGAAACCCCGTCTCTACTAAAAATACAAAATTAGCCAGGAGTGGTTGTGTACGTCTGTAATCCCAGCCACTCTGGAGGCTGAGGCAGGAGAATCACTTGATCCCTGGAGGTGGGGGTTGCAATAAGCTGAGATCGCACCACTGCATTGCATCCATCGCGGAAAAAAAAAAAAAAAAAAGAAAAAACTTTGAAAAAAAATTTAAACATTACATTTTTTTAATGTAAAAGAATTAGTGAAATGGTAGAATCAAGTACAGTGCAAACTGTGGCTCAGGAGAGGAAGTGATGGCTTCTAGACACGTCATTATAAATCTCTAGAGGCATATCAACTTTGAAAAAACAAAGACAAATTTTTATTTTGCTTTCACTATGGATCAGCAGACAAAATTCCATCTAAGAAACCATCTTAATTTATCACTAAAGATAATGAGTCACCATTAATGAACATATGGCTCATGGAATAGTCTGCCATCGAAGTAAAGTTAGATAATGTTTTAATAGTTTTAGCTTTTTCAGTTTGTACAGTAATCAATAGGGTTACAAGATTGCATATAGAGAACTCATGGAGAATTTAGAGCAGACCATGTTTCTGCACATTCTACAATTTAATAAAAATATACATAGACAAAAGTATTGTATGAACCCTTTTATTATTTGGCTTTCTTTCAAATTTATAAACTGCTACCTTCTATTTTCCTCTCTGGTCAAATGTTATAAAAATACATGAGTGTATTAGGTGAAATATATTTATATAAGTGTAGCATAATAATAACTGGATCAATAACAGATAAATTACACAATTGTATTATCAGTTCCAAGGAAGATAAAAATATAATGCCCTTGAACAAGCATAACACCTTACAATCTAATGAATAGAATTTTTACAAATTCACTTTATGGGGAGATGAGTAATTTCTATAGAATGATATATCAATGTACATTTGGTTCATAGCAAAATAATTTGTAAAATATCTGATATAAAGGTTTTTATACCATTCGTAGAAGGTTGAGTATACATATTTGTTGTTGTCATCATTAATATTTGAGCATTAACATTTGGGTCAAATATGCCTTTTAGAGATTTATATTCTTTCTGCCCTTTCCTGAGTTATCTGCTATGTAGCCACAGAAGTAGAACAAAAGCAAATGGGCCAAAGTGTTATGATAAAGATACCATGAGGTGTTAATTTTAAAAATAAACCTAGTCACAGGAAAATATAACGATCTGGCTTACCTATGAAGAAAATGGTAATAATATAGAACATATAGTAATGTTATATGTTGAAAAAGTTGGGTTATATATGCAGTTGATCATACAGTTTAAGTGATACTTCATGAGACAAAATAAAAATCAAAAGAAAGTCACAACTCTCTGATTAAACCATTTGAAAATTTGTTTTTATCTGCTTATTTTATTTAGAATATAAAAACAATTCGCAATGATATAAATGTATGGTTTTGACATTAAATTTAGACCGATCTCAATGTATATTGTGAAGGTTCATAGATAAGCTCATGAAATATGACATCATTTCATTGTCCGGAGTTTCTTTTTCCACTGACAATACATTGTTATAGCAATAATTGCCTCTAAACCCCAATTACTAAACTTTGTCACTTAGTTATGTTCAGGGAAAATGTTTAATTAAAGATCAGTCTTCAAGTCTCCAGAGAATATTGGTTAAATCTATGTCAAGGCTCAAAATTCTTTTGATATTCAGTCAATACAAGTTTATTCAGGATTATTGAAATCTTTGAAGTAACCATTTGATAGGATTATTTGACTTTTAGTAGGATTCACTGACATTTAATGGGAAAATATATATTCCTTTTTTTCTTCATCTTCTGAGTTCACTGCCACACAATAGAAATACATATTTTAGTTTTGTACATTTTTCTAATATTTCTACTTGTCTCTTTAAAAGATAAGCATAAAACCTCAAACTCATTTTTACCCAGAAAATCCTGGGGTCTTTCACTTTGTTTCCTAGGTGTTCCAGTTCTTCTCAATGGTCCCAACACAGGTAGCTCTGCACCCTTCCCCCGCCCCAAGGTAATAGACAGTTCTATTTATTGAGCTAATTGTGCTTCTGGATAAAACATACATGTGAGAAATGGGGGAAAAAGCAGTATAAAGACAAAAATCTACATGTAGTCTGGAACAAAGAGGGAGAACACATGGTAGGTGATAATTTGAGAAACTTTAGCTAATAAAAGACTTAACTTTTTAGCATAGGGGGCAGTAGACTTTCTTTAAAAGACTCAACTGGTGAATATTTTAGGTTTTGTGGGCCTGGATTTGATAATCACATCTATGAGTTCATGCGTCTTTTTCTGTTTGTTTTGCTTTCGTTTTTTGTTTTGAGATGGATTCTCACTCTGTCGCCAGGCTGGAGTGCAGTGGCATGATCTCAGCTTACTGCAACCTCTGCCTTCTGGGTTCAAGCGATTCTCCTACCTCAGCCTCCTGAGTTCATGCTTCTACAATCATTCAGTAAGGATATACAAGGGGCATTAACCATGCTACTAGCACGTTAATGGAAGCCATGGTGAGTAACAAGATATGTCATTCTTTTCTTCAAAGAGTTTGCAATTAAGTAGAAGGAAGAAAAGTGCAATTCTCACCAAGCAACAATACAATTATAATATTGTTTGAGAAACTGTTTAGCGCAGTCTCTGCTAGTATAAAGTTTAGTTTTAGCGGGGTTGACACAAAGGTATAACAAATCAGACTGAAGAGGTCAAAGAGGTCTTGTACAGTGGCTCATGCCTGCAATTCAGTACTTTGGGAGGCCAAGGTGGGAAGATAACTTGAGACCAAGAGTTTGAGACCAGCCTGGGCAACATAGTAAGATCCTTTCTCTACAGGGAAAAAAAGAAGTAGTAGTAGTTGAGGAGATCTGGAGCTTAAATGTAGCTACCACTTAGACACCAGAGCACTATGAAAAGAGCTTTCTATGCAAGAGGGGTAATTTGTGTCCAGAGTAAAATTAGCATGTTCATGGAAAAAGAAGTGTATTATAGTTCTGAAGAGCATGGACTCTGGAGCTGAAAATGCATGGGTCTAAATCACAGTGCTGCCCCTTCTCAGCTGTAGGGCCTTAAGTAAATCACTCAAACTGTTCCTTTAATTGTCCTCTTCTATAGAGTGAGGATGATTATAGCTCATTGTATGATAAGATTATCATAAAGATAAAATGTGCTGACAATATGGCATTTGGTTAAGTTCTAGATAAATGTTTACTATATTATTATTAGACACCCAATATAAAATAAGCAAATAGCTTAAAACCAACATATTTTCAGAGAAAAAAAATTCAGATGAAGCATTTGCTCAACCCATAAACAATTCATAGTATGACTAAGAACTCTTCAAGTGTGTGCAAACAATGGTTTTGTTTGTTTTATATATGTGTGTGGAGGGATCTTCATGTGGCAATCTTTAATGTATGATGCACACATGATATCATGTTTATCCCTATATTTTTCTGTTAAAGAGAAAGTGAAAGTAAAAGAGGGATGTAAAGAGACAGGGAGAGAAAAAGTGAAAAAACACAGAGGTTTGGGACATGTTAAAATATTCAAACATACTAATCTTGTATTTCCCTCTAGCTTCCCTGCCAAGAAGAATGATTTTCCAACCACTACTAACCAGCAAACGCAGCAGGTAAGTGTCTGACAATTCCTTCTAGGATATTTCTTTACAAAAGGGACTGCAAAATTTGCAATGCCAATATTTTAAACAGTAAATATGACTGAGTAAGACTTGTGTACACGAAGCAAAATATTTTTGCACTAATATACTTAATTTTACTACCCGTAGAATTTGTATACCCACAGTTATATACTGTACAGAAATAGTTCTACTACAATTATGATAATATAACAATGAATATTTGGTTAGAATTTTAAAGTTTATGTATAATAATAAATAATAAACATTCCTCATAATACAAAGATTTTCTTTTCTAAAAAAAAATCTCAATAGGCAGTAAAAAATACTCATATTTTTCAAATAATGGAATGTTTGTTGTAGGGGTTCTCCATATACGCAAATTTTCTGTTCACCAACTGACTGCCATTTAACTTCAAGAGATGATGACCAACTTCTAGAACTAGCTAGTCTATTTTGGAAAAAGATGCATTTCATTTGTCTAGTTTTTTATTTGTGATGATTCTCTCCTTTTTTGAAATGATTTGCATCATGGCATTTATATTAACGAATTAAGGATATTGTGAGCATCCTTTCAACTAAGTAGCTAAAGCAACAATGTCACCAGTTATCCATATTTGGAATTCATTTTTCAATCAGAAAATATTTAATAAGCAGATAAGTGGTAAGTACTGTATCACCCATGAGAAAACTAAAGGGCAAATCACTATGAATCCTGTCCTCAAAAATTTACAGTCCTACAGGAGTTAGATACGTATCATATGTACATAAATCAGTAAGACTCTAACAGTGTTTTAAAGATGTTTTTTAAAAAAAATATGACTAGTGAGAATGACAGATATAAGGAGTGATTGTGGTTTATGATTTGAAGAGACCAAACTTAGTAATTACCACTTAGTACATTGCAGACATCAATAGAAGAGATTGATAATAAAATGACAACCAGCCATAGCTCAAAAGCAGAAGCTTGGATGTCCCAACATTGTGCTCCATGTCAAGCATTCATTCTTTAATCTATCATGACGATGACTGAGAAACCTGAGGGAGGGGTTGCAGAAATCCAGAAAGGAAGCGATGCTCAAGAAGTTCAGCATGGTGACGATTTACCAACTAGCATGAAAACGTTTCAATATTTTAAAACTATTTTAATACTTTAAAAACCACCATTAGTGAAATAGGCTAAATATACGCTCTGCTATGCTGAGATAGACCTCAAAATACGAACAGCATTTTAGCTGTTGAGTATGTTATATGAGGCTGAGAGTCGAGGTTTATTGAATAACTCAGTGTGTCATTTTCAAACAGGTGACTTAGAAAATCATTAGAAAATCATATCAGTGAATCCACACAAACACTGTAAAATTGCAAAATTGCTATTGCAACCTATTGCTTTCAAATTTTGACTTTTAGCATCTTTGAACCCCGAATTCCTACTAGATCTCTTGCTTTCTGTGACTACCTTCTTTGGTGATCTATTTTGCCTTTCCCCTATTTCTCAATGACTATGGCACAACTCCCCAGAGTGATGACTCTAATCACTTTCCTAATTCAGACAGCTCTAGATACAGTATAGAAAAATGGGGTAGCTTTATTTTTGGCCTTTGACCAGCACCTTACCATTTAATGTAGTCTGCCACAACTCCACTACCCCAATGGTGAAGCTTAACCCAATTTTGATATTGGAATTTATGTGAGAGTAACTTGAAATTGGTATCACAGAGAGGTAATTTTTCTTATTTTTTTAATAAGAAAAGTGAAGTGTAATCTTACATTCTCTTCATTTTTTTTTTCTGTTGAAATACCTGGCATGGATCTAAATGCAATTGCATCTTTTGTCTGTTTTTATTTGAATAAATATGGTAGGAAGTACTACTTTATAACACAAGCTCTGCAGAACCTATTTCCCTTCCGTGTTCAAATGTCATGAATATTTATGAACCCCGAGATGGAAGCAGTAAAATAAGATGAATTGGCTTGAGCCAAACACTATTCTGCGATCTTTTCCAGTTCATTCAACTGACTGCCACTTGACCAAGACCTCACTCAAATGAACTTACATATTAAACTACTCACTGAAAAATTGATTTCCCAAATGTTTTCCAATTACAAAATCACATGGAGTTTTGCAGGAGCAATCTGCAAAGCAATCAGTATTGGTAAGACAATTTTGATACAAAGTTTTAAAAATCAAATACAGGTTATCATCTGTTGGTTCTCAGGCCCTCATGCCCCTTCCAACAGTGTGCTCTTATAATTGGTTGCATTTTAGTTCTGAAAGTCTCTGAAGAGGAGCCTCCTATTCTGTAAGAGAAATTTGCATTGTTCTCTTGACCATGTGACTCATGGGGCCATCCTATGGCAGCCGTTCATTTCATGACTCCATTGTCAGCTGTGTGACCATTTGATTTTCTCTGGTCAATAAAATGTGTGCAGAAGCAATGCAAGTGCATTCCAAGCAATAGTTTAACTAGCTGTTCTATATTATTGCTTACTCTTGTTTTCATCATCTGCCATGAGAATAGTGTGTCTCAAATACAACCTGTTCTTTCATATGAAGTTCCACAATAGAAGCTCTATGGAACTAAGACACATGTAACATTTAGTTAATAATACACAATATGAGTGAGAAATAAACCAGTGTATAAGCCATGGAGATGTTCAGATTGTAACTGAAGTGAAACCTTATGAAATTGACACTGAAAAAAGATTCTTTCATAATATCACTATAAAATATGTGACAGTGGCTTTTGGGGCTAGGGGAAGAGGTAAGTTCAGAACTGTTATTGGATCTTTAAAAAGCAGCCACATCATGAACTAAAGATGCAAAATACTTTGTAAACTTTTACCTTTGATGATTGTAAGGAAAACAACGTGCTAAATGTGTTGTAGATTTCATCAAATGAAGGTTGGAATAAGTAATGTTACTGAGGAGACAATTGTTTTTAGTGACCAAGACAGCCTTAACATTCCCCTAATCTTGACTAAACTTTAGATAGGTTTCTTTCTGACTATAAGTTCCTGACCTTCCTTCTCTTAAAGCATTTACTTTAGAAGACTTGCAATTGTAAATTCTTTCTCTGCACCTTTGTGATGCACATCTTCTGTGGCCCAGGAACATCTTTTCCAAGTACCTGGAAGCCATTCTTTTGACATGTGCAATCATCAACAAAGATACAGCTCCCGTTTCCTAGTCTCTATAGGAATACAGGTGCCAATTAGCAAACACAGTAGTCTTAATTACATTGACCAACCTCCCAACAATGTCTTCCAAAACTTTTTCACTTACCCCAGTGTTTAAAAATTCTCCTGTCTGTTTTCCAGCTGAGTTCAGTATCTCTCCTTATTGCAATAGTCTCAACTGATATTTTCTTGCCTGTTTAACTGTGTTTGGTGATATTTTTCTTTGACATTAGCTACATTTGACCAACTGCTACGGGAACTAATTTGGCTTAGAAAAGAGTTGGCTAAAGATGGAGTAGAGAGACTCTAGAAATTTTAGGACTTACAAGGTGAAAGACGGGATAGTTAAAAAGTAAATTAAAGTTCAGCCATAGAGCAAAGACCAAATCCAGTATGTGACTGTCAGTAACCTTTGTTTAATAAAACAAGCATAGCACCCTTAATTTACCCTAGAAATTATTTTCAATGGACAAAATGTCTCAGGGTAAAAAGACTGATGGTGTGGTGCCCTCCCCTAACAACTGGCCAACTCAAATGGCCTGTATCTCAGTTTAGAGGGAGAAGCCTAGCTCAGAAAGAATTGTGAGTCAAGCTATTAGCACAATTACCCTGACTAGAATCAAATAGATACATTGTTGGCAGAGTTTTTGAGTGAGTTGCACTGCCAAAAAAGCTACTAGCCTAAATTAAAAGATATTGTGGCTGTTCAAGGTGTGCAATAAACTTCAGGCTGTCAAATTTCCATGGCACAATGAAGATGGGAAAAAATCTCTCAGGTTCTAAAGAAATCATGTAATTCAATGTCCCCTTTGTATATGACCAGGAAGGATAATGGAAAAGGAAGAATTTTTCAGAGAGTGGAGTCGAGAGCCAGGAAGAAGGAAGAAGCAACTCTCATGAACTAGAACTAAGGCTCAATTGGGAACATTCCCTACTTCAAAGTTAGGGGCTATATTAAGAGCAATATTTTATAATTTCTACCAACAAGTATCTGATATTTGTTTCCAGTTCTTGCTCCTTCTGAATTGGAGTAATTATTATTGCCATTTTATCTCTGTTTAATCTCTAAACCTTAGGCATTTGGAAGACAGAATCTCTTTTTTTTTCTTTAAAGTTTTAGTTTCTTAACCAAAATGTACTCCATGTAGAGACTATTTGAAGACCTTGGGTCATTCATTGCTGAGCTTGAATGGAGGTTTTACACTGTCCTTTTCGTGAAAAACCTGTGTTGAATTTTGCATAAAGAGGGAGAAAGAAGGTGAGTGAGTATTTGTGACCCAGAAAATGCATTGTGGTGCATAACATTTTTGTTCTCAAATACATTTTCCTCTATCTATAAGAGGAACTTACATCTTTTCCCATAAAAGGGTAAATTCTATACCTTCCTTTATGAAACTCAACCAGCCACACTGCGAGTTGAAATGACAAAGGCCAGTTCAAAGCAGAAACTTTAAAAGCCATCGTGTGTTTCTCTAAGCAATCTTGCTCTTTTACTCCATACTGAAAATGGTATATCCAAAATATATTACTCCTGCAGCCTGAAAAAGAAGATACGTGGAGAAGACCTTCAACCACATTGAAGCTGCCAACATGTAACAAAGATAGAAATACAGCATAGCTATAAACCACAAATATCCTGTGGCCATTTGTTGCTACAGAAAAACCTACAAACACTGACAAGCATAGTGCTATGCCTACAAGACTGAAAGCCTGAAAATTAAACTTCACCTGATCCCTTTCCATCTCGATTGTGATTAATTACTATCAGTGGGAGATTCCTTCAGCATTAGAAAAAATGTGGGTTATTATGTTCCCAGAAATACCACATTCTCTCATCCTTGTCTCAGCCCCATGAGCAATTACAGATTCTTATAATTAGTGATCCACAGATAATATTGCTTTGTTCTCATTTATTTCTGCCTAGGAGATAGTAATAACTATTTGCTCTTATTATATACTCTGAGTAACATTGCCTTTCTTTTTATTCATTTTTTGTTCCTGAAGCCCTTCTACTTTCTAACACTTCTATAATAAATTTCCTATATTAAATCCCTTTCTGAATGAAATACCTAGATTAGATTGTTTTCCAGGCTGCACCTGAAACATACAAATATGACATCAAAAAAAGAAGTTTGGAGTGTCTGCTCCATGTTGGATAAAAAAACTAAATAAAATCCTGGGAAATGTGAAGAATGCCAAAGAAATGGAAAAATGAGGACAGAAAAGAATACTACTACCTGGTAGGTATTATGTGATGACATATATTTAATTAATCATATGAAACAGATATTCACTAAATTGTTGCTATGAGGACATGTCAGTTCAGAGAGATTAAGTGAATGTCCCAAAATTACTCATCTTTGACAGGGATAATATTACAACTCCTGGCTGTGTGTCTTTGAAGTCTACTTTTTTCAAATTGCAAACTATTTTAATAATACAAAGATGAACTAAGATCAACTCTTAAGTAATATAAAATAGTATAAAATAAGTGTTAATATGTGCAGCAAAGTAAAATATCATAAAATGAGATCTATAAGTGGGATATGCCCATAGATAAATGCAATCTAAGAAAATATGTTGAAAAAAGATGTGGTTTGCACTGTATCATAACATATAGATAGAATTAGTGTAGGCAATAAAGAATGCATTAAAATGTGGTGGTTCCTGAAAAGAGACACAAAAAGACAAACTAAATATGATTTGCTTCAGCAGCACTGAAGTTGTTGGATTGACAGAAGTTGGAATTAGACTTCTGAGTTAATGAGATAAAATAGAGATAGGTAACAGAGACAGCTAAGTGCTTTGTTGATCTCAGCCCCAGTCATGGAAAGTATGAGATTCTTTGAAAATTCCTAAACAGGTTAGTTATTTCATCGGCAATATAAAGAATAGATAAGATCAGAAGAAACTCAAATGGCATATTAGTTGGTATGCTTTTGCATTAATCAAACATTGACTTGATAATGTCCAAATGCAGAGGGTTGCTGGTAGACATTACTATTCAAGCAATCGATTGTTCAGTTTCTAAAAGAGTGGTAGAGAAGATAATCTGTAAGTCTCATAAACTTGTAAAGCCTCCTGGTTATATTCTTTGTTATAATCTTTTTTCAAAATGTAAGCTGAAAGTTGCAAAACTTCTCCAGTAATTCTGCCAGTATTTTTTCACTTGTTATTCTTCTTCATACATAACTAAAACGTGTTCTGCTTTTATAAAGATTTTTTTTTTCTTTTCTTTAGGTTTCTGTGCCCATAGGTCAAGCTGGAAAACATTTTTCCATAAAACCACGTGCAATTTTATGACACAGGTGAAAGAATAGCCCAAATCCACAAGGTACTGTTATGTCCTACAAATTCTTTCAGTCATTACTGACGTGACTTATACTTAATACGTGATCGTCTTACGTTACATTATATTGTAACATTACATTACATTATACGATGTAAAGCCCAATTAATGTCTTTTTTATTTGCATGGTCAGCGGAATATATTAAAGCCTTGAGCATATATGACGTGTGTCATGGGCTGAATTTTGTCCCTCCAAAAGTCATATGTTGAAGCCCTAACTTCTGGAATCTCCGAATATGACTGTATTTAGAGATAAGAACTTTATAGAGGCAATTCAATTAAAAATAAGACCATTAGGTTGAACCCTAATCTATTCTGACTGGTGTCCTTATATTAAGAGGGAATTTGGATGTACAAACAGAACCAGGGATGTGTAGCACCAGAGGAAAGGTCACATGAGAACACCGCTCTAAGGTGGATATCTGCAAACCATGGAGACAGACTTCAAAAGAAACCGAAATCTGACAACACCTCTGTCTTGCTCTTCTAGCCTTTATAAACAGTAAGAACATAAATATTGGTTGTTTAAGCCATCCAGTTTTTAATATTTTGTTATGGAAGACACAGAAAACTAATAAAAGGTACAAAAATACAGTAAATAATGCATGTCACTTGATAAAAATCAAGTGAGAAACTTTTAGTACATAAATTAGGTAAATAAAATGTAAAATGTTTATCTTCAGCTTCTATGTAAACATGAAATTACTTTTAACTTCTCTGAATTCTCATATTTCTTCCTTAATTTATTCCAGGTTCAGATAACGAGTGTATTGTAAACAGTGTCTCAAACTTAATTTGATAACTGAAAGTGACTATACTGATAATTTAATTTCAAAGTTATGTCTTCAACATTTATGTACCACAGAAACATTTCACAATAACATTCTGAAATTAATGAATTTTCCAGAAAAGTGATTCCAATCATTTGAAACTTTTTACTTATGTACATGATAAATTTAATGCAAATATAAGGCATTCCACAAATATATCTAAATATATCACAGGATATAGCATGTAATATATTTCTATAGATCAATAGGAAATTCATGAAAATTAAAACCAAGTTTTGTAAATCACACTGTACCTTTCCATTGCTTGTGTTAGTATTTAACTTTTCAAGTATTTTAATTGTTTTCCCTAGCCAGTCTATAAATTCTTCAAGAATTACTTCTTGTATCACCCACAGCAAAATCAGAAACATATACACTATAAGTAATCTGTAGTCTGTATAGAATGAATCAATAATTCTAACAGCATAGGAAAGTGAGTTCCTAGAAATATTATATATATATGTATTTTTAATTTTATATCTATATCTATATATATATGTTTAAATGAAGATAGAGTCTCACTATATTGTCCAGGCTAGTCTCAAACTCCTGGATCCAAGCAACCTTCCTGCTTCAGCCAAAGTGCTAAGATTACAGGCGTGAGTCACTATGCTTGGCCACTATGAATTATTGTTTTAAAAATCACTTTCTAACCTCTGTTTCTACCTCAGTTTGGCTTTTTATCCCAGTATGTTGGATGATTTCCACAAAAATCTTTCAAAAAGATGATTGATGTTGATGTCTTTAATGCAACAACATGGAGACATCAAGTGGAGTTACAGCTACTTGTGAAGTAGCTTGAAATTTCTATGATGAAAGGTGGTGAGTAGACATTAATTTGGATTTTTAACAAGTTTCAACAAAATTCAGTGTATATTTAAGTATTATAAAAGAATGCAGTATAGTGGTTAAGAGGTAAGATCCTAGAATCGAATTGCCTGCGTCACCATTTATTATTATCCTTGGAATTTGGGCAAGTTATTTATCATTTTGTGGCTTTGTTTTCTTGTCTATGAAGTGAGACTAAACACACCTACCATATAGTGATATTAGGAGTATTATATCCAATATCTTTGCCAGGATGTACTGAAATATGTTTGTTTCTAAGTATCATCTATGAAAGTGCTTGTTAAATAAGTGAATAAATAAATAAATATTATATTGTTTTCAGCGATTCTACCATCCAAAAAGTATTCTTTTTCTCTTTCATTACGTTTTCACCTATGCAAACAATTCTCTGCCAGATTCCTTGATGGAAACTATCACTATGAAAACACAAAGCCAACTTTTACATTTTTAAAAGATCACTGAAACAATGTTTAAAAACTTGTTGCAAGGAAATGATTGCAAGTAATGGAAATACGGAGAAGCCACAAAGAGACATAATTTTTTCAGTTCTTAAGTTTTATTCCCTGTTGACCAGACCAGTATCACTGCCTTTTATCTCACTTAGATTCACCAAAAATATCTAATCATTTCAAATCTTCCATTTTTCTATCCTTACCTATTTCAACACATAAAAATGAATAACTTGATCAGGGCAAAGTATCTACAACACTGTGAGAATTCTGCTGTTTCAGTCAGAATTTCTCCTCTTGAGGCAAGTCTGTCTATACTTAATCTTTCCTATTTCTTTGGTCTTCTGATCAAAGTTTGTTCTGACTCTTTTAGTAAATGCATCGGTCACTCTCCTTTGATAAAAACCAGTTCACGGACAAATCAAATGTATGCTTCTCTCATCTTATGCAATTCTATGAAGAGCCACATAAAAATGGAATCCAGTTCTAGGATATCAAAGAATCACCAAGTTAAAGGAGAAATTGAGCTCTAAGGGAAATAACTTCCTATTGAAACAACAACAAAAAAATCTGAAGTCCAAGGAGAAAAAATAACCTTTAGTAATTGCCTTGTTATTGTTCAGTTTATTCTTTTTAGCTTTCTTCAGCCCCTCTTTTTAAAGAGCTCCATGATGAACTACATTCACTAATATAAAAGCACTACATTGTATATATGTGTGTGAGTGCATCGTAAGACAATTGAATACACATACAATACCATAACAAATTAGCATATGAAAACAATTTAACATATTGGTTTCTATCCCCTCTTAATCATAATGAAATTAATACATGGAAATGACATTATTCAAATTATATTCCCTGTTTAGTATAAATGCAAGAAGACTGCATTAAAATTGATCTATTTCATATTACTAAGGTAGCATTTGATGCTTGTGACCTTAGAATGTTCTTAGCATCCATTAAAAGTATACAAGTTTAGCTCAATCCTATCAAATACAAAGTAAAATAGTTAAGATCTTTGAAATTTTGGCATAATTTTACATGTCCTCACATAATTCAAAAACTGAAAAATTTCACACATACTAAGCATCTCTTTGACAGGGAGCTTCTGACCTTGAAAGGCACATTATTCCAGTTAATGAGCAATTCCAAGGGTGTATCTTCTATGTAAGCTGAACATGATTGCCCACTGAGTGCAATTCATTGGTCCTAGATCTGTTCTCTAGAGTCTTGCAGAAAATATTAAGTCATTATTTTACATGGCAGAACTTTAAGCAGTAAATATGCTACTCTGCCCTCCAAATTGCACTTTTCCAGAAGGAATATCTGGCCACAGTTAAAGCATATATACAGGCTTTCATTAATGAAAACAGAATCAGAGTGTCAATGTGATGAGCTATCTGTGTCCAATTTGGATCCTTAGGGAAGAGTTCAACCCTGAACCACATTGATTTAATTAAAATATTCTAAAATATTAGCTAAATAAGCCCCCATTTAAAGTCCTTCAAATTCACTTTTAAAGTCAATTGAGCCCTTTAGACATGCTCTTAATGTTTAGCTTCCTGCACCTCTGCTGTAGTTGCTGTTTTATTTTTTTCTTTTTCCTCCAGCTGTCCTCAATATAAACTGATGGGAACAGCACACATACAATATTGTAAAATGCTCATTCCTGTTTTTGGACTGCTGGCCAAGCAACTCTTTCCCATTGAACATTGGCAGTGCAGTGTTATTTCTTTTATGAATTTCCATTTTTATAAGTTTTCTTTGCAATTTGGCCTAGGAAATGGGATCCTGGGAAGTTCTAAGGGTCTAATAACCAGGGGCCTTTGGAATTTATCAGGGGCAGAAAAGATGCCAGCTCAAATGCAAGCATTTGTATTACTGTCCTCTTCAAAAATAATGGCAAATTCTGGGGTTTATTGTTTTTTATCAGGCAGAGTAAGTAAATATTTCAAATAGAGGATTCTTGAGTGTCGTAAATGCCGTGAAGTTTTGAGACCAAACGATCTAAGGTGGCTTAGAATACTTACTGGCCAACATACCATTACAGTTTTCCTTAAGCCCTCAAATAATTATGTAACTATAGTACATTAAAGATGCACTATAGCACCAGTGGTAACAACTTAGGGAGACCTTTCTGAATACCTGAGTTCTATCTCCAGTATACTCTTCAGTCTACTGACATAGTAGAATATTTCACGGCTACATTTTAGGATATGTAACTCAAAGATCTTTAAAAGAATATTTATTTGGTTTTAATGCCTTCATATATAATGTTTTATTTATTATCATCCAAATGATTTGAAAATTGTTCTCTAGTTACAAGAAGCTCCAATGTCTTTATTAAGAGTGTATTTAACAGGGAAATTTTGCAATTCTCCACTTGAGAACTACAAACCAACTGTTTTGAGTACCCAGTAAAGTAATGGCTATGTATGTTTTTAATGTCTTCGTTTTAACTGACTATATAATGAATATGTGTTATGAACTAAATATATGAATCCCCCAAAGTTCATATGTTGAAATATTAACCCCCAATATGTTAGTATTAGGAGATGGAGTCTTCAGGAGATAATTAGGTTATGAGGGAAGCCTTTATGAATGATATCAGTATCCTCATAAAAAGACACAGGAGATCTTACTCTCTCTTCTCTTGGCTATGTAAAAATAACATGAGAAAACAGTTATTTGCAAACCAGAAATAGTGCCCTCGGCAGACACCAAATTTATTGGCACCTCGATCTTGGACTTCCCAGCCTCCAGACTGTGAGAAATAAAGTTGTTGCTTCATCCACCCAGTCTGTGGTAATTTGATATAGCAGCCCAAACTGCCTAAGATAAGACAGGACCTCAGTGTGAGGTTAAAGTTGTAGTGTTGATTTTCCGTTTAACAGACAAAGACATGCTTTTCAGAATAAATACAGAGGTAGGCTTTATATTTAGATTACATAATAGCTCTGCACTCAGGCTTAAAGGTAATATTTGAGAAATTGTTTGCTTTGGCATAAGATTAGATAATTTCAAAGTCTTCTTTAATCCTGAAAGTCTATGAATTTAAGGAATCCAACATCTACTTCTGTATGGAAGGCTAAGGTAAAATAAGCAAGATAATGGATATAGCAATCAAACCCACACACATCCATAATATAAGACCAAGACAAAAGTTGTCATTAGATTTTGATATTTAGGGAAGGTTTTCTGAAAGTCTACATTTAACAATGGTGAAAGCTGTGATAAAACACAGCTTAAGAGCTCTCTGGAAAGATGGAAGTTAAAGAAGTGCACAAAATGAAAATTTTGCAGCCCCTTTGAAAAATCACAGGAGGTAGAGGTAAATGTAAGTTTAAGGCATGTATAGTGAAGCAGTGAGAGAAGCACTTGGACATTTATAATGAGGCTATACTTGGGAGATCATTGAAATACAAATTAAAAATGGATTACTCTATGTGAGACAATGGGGAAACACTGAGCAGGATAAATGTGAGTACAATTGTACTTCCAGCTAATCATTTTTCTTCAACAGGAGAAATGATAATTTGAATAGTGAAGAGAAACCAAAAAGGGGAAAAATATATTTACGGTCAGTTGCAATAGTCCAGTATAGAGCTAATGAGGTTTTGGAGAAGGCTGTTGGAAATAGAACCAAGGACATAAAGATCAAAAAGAGCTAGAAAGGAGGTGTCTGTCAAATTATTTCTGGGTTTCAGAGATTAGATGACCTGGTATATTTATGAATTTTATTATTCTCATGACAACCATACAAGGTTGATATTATTGCTGTCTTTGGATTAATGAGTATATTGATAAAGACTTTAAAGAACTTGTCCAAGCACACTTAATAAGAAACAGAATTGATATTGACAATAAATTCTAGTCTTTGAATCCAAAGCTCAAAACTATTATACTATTACTTTAAGAAGTTTTTGTTGTTGATGTTGTGTTTTGTTTTTAGAACATGTTACTCTCATACTTACCTACTCTAGTAACAATTTACAAATATAGAGAGGATTTTTAGATATCATTGTGTATGAAAAATCTGGAACACTTTCCTAAGTTATCCTGACATGGTCTTCTCATTTGTAGGAAAATCACATGGGAGCTTCAAGTTGTATCAACTAGTACGCAGGAACAGCAAAAGAGAAGGTAATATTGATTTTGAAAATTAAAACCCCATTTCTCTAAACTTTTGGTGGCCCTTAGATTGGTGATAGACTGGTAAATTCATGAGGATGAGTTAGTTTTCAGAAGAATATAGTACAAACATATTAGGGGCCAATTGAATTTGAGTGTTGACAAATGATATCCATACCACCACCTGCCTTAATTTAAAACAACATAATCCACAATAATAGAAAAGCAACTTGTTGGAAGATTATAACTTGTTCCTAGGACTAAATAAAAGGAAGTGACAGATTCTGAAGCCCTATACTTGTACAGGCAAGATCTACAGCCAATGTCACTATTGGGTTTCTCTGTAGAAATCCATTTACCATTCTCACATGGCAACCATAATGTTTAGGACAGAAGTATTGTCCCTGTTTACTACATAGAATTAGGTATATCTATCAGCCCATTTTCCAAAGATAAATCACTTATTGTTTTATTTTACTCTAAATTTTATTTAAGTACATATGACTAGTAGAACAGGAATCACCACTCTGAATCTGAGCTTGAAGGGAGTCTCAGGAAATCAATTTCCTGACTTGTAACCTAGTAAGGCAAGGTTCAAAATAAGGATTATCTTCAAATAGAGGCACGGTCAGTAAAGATGTTAGGCCACTAAAAATTATGAATTTCCATTAGAGATGAAATCTCAATATTAGCTCCCCATTATTAATATATAATTAATATCCCCATTTATACTCCAAACATCATGGACCCAAACTAACTTATAACTATTCTTCAAATAATAAGTGATCACATTTTTCAATAAAAAGGTCAAGTTAATTATTCAGTCTACTAGTCCAAGATTTCTGAGTAATAAGTATTTCTCCTCTAGACCAGTCGTTATAGACTGCATGTGTCTGTTAAAAACCTAACCTCCAATGGGATGGTATCAGGAGGGAAAGCCTTTGGGGGATAATTAGGTTTAGGTTGTATCATGAGGGTGGAAACCTTGATAAAATATAAGGACATAAAATTAATGTAAGAAAAAAATAGACTACAGCTCTCTCTGCCACATGAGAAGGAGAAAAAGTGAAACATTTAAATAGATTAATGAACAGATATATACATACATACATAGTCTATAGGTAATAAATAGATTACAAGACAGATACCACATTCCTTATTTCTGCAATTGACTGAAAGGGTATACTTCATATCGAGACTACTTTTTTCAATATGTAATTCACATGCACTTTGCTCTCAGCAAGTGACTGAATTACTCGATGTTATTTGCTTGTGAAGGTGACTCAAAACTGATTTTTCTAAAAAAAATTTGGTTATTTTACGGTTATTGTGATGCTTTTACTATCTGCTAACTTTTCCAAAACACATAGAAGTACAAGTACTGGAAGATCCTTCAGAAGATCCTCTGGGTTTATCTATAATTCTTTCTTCTCAGATTAAGTTAACAAAAAGCTCATCTCCTTGATAATTAAACCAATAAACACCTAACACAAATACCTTTCTGATTCTTTTTTATTCTAGTGTCAGAAAGTCTTCAATAACCAGGCAGAAGTCTCAGCTGCCATTTAATTGAAATTGTGTTGTATTCTTGTCTCATACAAACTAGCAGATCCCAGAGTCATAGAGGTTTGAATAGGAGCAGAATCACAAAAACTGTACCCTTCAGGTTTTTGATGATGGCACCAATAGGTACATCGTATTAGGAATGCAGTCTTAATTTTGATTTACTATTCTGATGCATAGAGATGCTCCAGAAGTTTCTCCCCTTGGATAGTTTATATCATTGCACAAGTCAAAGAGCCAATGTATAAACTCTCTCAGTTGCTGGTTATATTTCTTCAACCCATACATTAGAGATTGGGATGTAACCACAGGATATATTTATAGATCAATGGGACCACTCTAAGGGAGACTTGTGCCAAATTCCATTTATCATCTGATCTCCGGAAACATGTAAAACCACAGTGAAATTCAAGACCAGGAATTAGTGTTATTTCAGAACCAGTGTCAATCACTGAATATTCTACACCCTTGGCTCTTCTCAGGGTATAATTATCCTAGGAAATAGTGACAGATTCCTTTGGAGGAAGCTGTTTGGAATGTTTATAGAAAGCCTGGGCAACATAACCTTGAGGACTCTTTCTTCAAGGTTAGTTAAACTGTTTTTTTTCCAAACTAAGTCACATCTTAGAAATTATTGAAAATCTGACTCTTTGATGATGAAGATAGATCTCCTTGCATAAAGACAATTCTTGGAATTTTCTTTATCTTATGGCTCATTTCCTTTTTGTGCGAGGCACCAATGATAAATTAGCCACAGCCAAAGATGACTGCGGTTAGAGCCATTCTGGTTGCCACCCTGGCTCTGAAACCTGTTTGCACAGTACCCAGTTTATAGCTCCTAACACTAGTGGCTTCTACGCTAACTCAAGGAGTCTTTGTCATCACAACTTATTTGGTAATTAATAAAATTAACTCTAGCTAGTTTAAACCAAATGTGATTTCATAGGTTATTTCGGGTGGCTCATAGGTCTCAAGAAGGGGTACAAACAAGCCTACTCCAAGGCTAAGCAGTCAAACGTACTCAAGCAATAGAGTTGCCAGATTTAGCAAATAAGAATACAAAACACATAAACGACACTTTTTAAAAAAATGACAGTATATCCATGCAATATTTGGGGTATGCTTAAGAGTAAGAAATGGTTAATTATTTATCTGAAATTTAAATTTAACTGAGCATTGTATAATTTATCTGGCAGCTCAATCAAGTATATGAAAGTTTTGCTAATGATACCACATGTGTCACTGTTTCTAGGTTACTGTTATATTAAAAATGAAAACTAAAAGCCAAAACCTCTACTGTCTTCCTCAAAGAATCAGATGGATTTCACAACACTTTTGTTAGAAGATTTATTCTCTTGTGTTGCCCATTGTTGAATCTGTTTTATTAATTCTCTTTACGGCAAAACCTAGTCATATGTGTGAATCCCAGCTTCACAAGAGCCTAGCAATTCAAGCTTCCTGTTTTCTGCTTAAGAAAACAAGATTCACAAATTTATTCAATTGAATATATTCAAAGGTAATAAATAGCTAAACAAATGAATGTCCACTACATTCGGTACCTGAGAGTTGAAAATATGAATCTAGATCCATTAGTCCATTAGATTCAAGTGAATTCAATTAAGGTGAAATATTTGTAACACAAATACTTTAAAGTGAAACAATAAGTAATTTTTATTCAAATGATCATTAAAATGTCTCTTTGCTAATTCTGTCACACTGGCAAATTATTCAGCATTTGTAGACTGTCAGTTTTCTCCATTTTGAATTACCCAATGAAGAAATATTATACCAACTCGCTGAAAATAATTTGCTAATAAAGAACCAATTAAGTTTTTAAAGTTGCTATTTTCTTTCAAATGTTCAAAATCCTTTTATAACTAGGTTTATTTTTAGATAAAGAAATTAAATTATATCATTATAGGCAACTCTTGGGCTCTTCTATTTTTTTCATCTATAACACATAATTGATGGCATATATGGGCTTTTTCAAAGCAAGCCTAGAGGGTTATGGAGCCAGAGATTTGAGTCATTGGCTACCAGCTCACTGTAGCAGTAATATTGCTTTAATACGTTGTATATATTGTTCAGGCAATTTATTTCTATGATATCTTATACTTAAAGTGCTCAGGAAATAGAGTAAAATTCCTTTAATTATTCCCCAATCAATATGAACTGGGATACAACTTATATAATATTGAATGTGTAAATCAAATATCTGTTGCTTAGTGGTTTGAGAGATACACTATTTTAGTTTAAAAAATAATTAGATGGTAAAAAAAAAATGACAAGTATTTCAGGATTTAATGACAATTATAAGTAAATAGACACACAATTTTTTAAATTGCAGACAGAAAATGGGCCAAAGTGAAAATGTAACCACAAGATAAACTCACAGAACATGAAAGTATTAGTGGGACCAAGTCTTTCCTTTACGTCTGAACTACCCATTTCTTGTTTCAAACACAAAGTGGAGAGTAACATTGAGACTACGGAGTGCCATTCAGTATAACACGAGTTTGGTTATTATAATTAAAATATATATGGTAGATGGATCATTAAAAACATTGTTCCCAATTTTTCTTTGTTGTACCAACAATCACTACAATGTGATTCCATAAAAAAAATTGGAGTCCATTCCCCCACCTCATTCAATCTGGACCAACCTTGGACTTGCTTTGGCAAACATGGTCCTCTGCTCCACTGATTTTTGACAACTTTTGGCTTCCTCAGACTCTGACGCCAACTCTCATGTAAAAAGACAGCTGGGCTCTATTTAGGTATGCCCTTCTAGCTCTCCAACACAGGGTACATGTAAAGCCCACCTCGTTTGTTTGCTTGCTGCCTTTTTGCTGGATTACACTCTTCCATTGTCTTTTTTCCAATATGCAAAACTATCATTTCATATTTTTTCCATTTTGTTCCGTTTGGTTTTAAGACATGAGAATGAATCTAGTTTTTGAAACACCATCAACACCTGAAGTGAAAGTACCCATTTACTCATTTTTCTTTCAATATATTCAACTACTTGGCAGACTGTCCTCAATTTTACTTTGTGAAGCAGGTTGTCTAATTTCCCAACCAACCTAAGCAGAAATTTCCTTGAGGGCAATGACTGTTCATGTTTGCTATAGTATAAATCAAGGTTATTATTGTAGTCGACATAAACTAACACTTGTCATGACACAATAAAAAGATACAATTTACTGGAGGAATTTTTGTAGCACCTAGAATCAACCAAAGAGCTGGAAAGCTGGCAGAAATCAAGGAACTCTAAAGGCTATTTTGCAGGTCCATAACCAAGGTTTGTTCATATAGCATCACTGTGACTGTAGTAGGGATAGAAAAGCAAGAAATGCCAGGCACGGTGGTTCACACCTGTAATCCCAGCACTCTGGGAGGCTGAGGCGGGTGGATCACCTGAGGGCAGGAGCTTGAGACCAGCCTGGCCAATATGGCGAAACCCCATCTCTACTAAAAATACAAAAATTAGCCAGGGGTGGTGGCGAGAACCTGTAATCCCAGCTACTTGGGAGGCTGAGACAGGAGATGAGCCCAGAAGGCGGGGGTTGCAGTGAGCTGAGATCTCGCCATTGCACTCCAGCCTGGGCAACAAGAGCGAAAATCCACCTAAAGATAAAAAGACAAAGAAGAAGAAAAATAAAAGCAAGAACCTAGCTAGACTGGCTTCTGAAATGCGAACGTTCAGTGGCAAGGAGGGGCTAAGAACATCCTCCTGCTCAGACTTTACATACATCAGGTTACTCTCATAATCGAATTAGGTTGGTTGCTTGGCAGGCAGCTTGCACTTACTGCATAAAAATATAATGAAAGAAAATAAGACCTTTTATTACTCCAGTTATGCTCTTTAAATTAAGTAGCCATATTCCATTTTATAATTTTAATCCAGCTAATGTAAACAAGCAAAAGAGGAGAGTGGTTTTTTTTTTATATGACTGTTCATTACAAATGGAAAAAGCTGTTATTTCCACTAAGATTTTTAAAAATTCTTGTTGAAGACAGGATAAGATGATAAAGACACTTAATGGCATATGTAAGTTTGATGGATAGTTGTTGCATTGCTACTTTGACCTGGATATTTTAAAATAGTATTTATTGAACTCCTTAGGAGAGCTAGATGATATAGACACAAGTTTCCTTCTACAAATGAGATTGCTCTGGAAAGTTAAATGATTGACCTAAGATGACAGAACTGAAAAGCAGAGCTGAGAGTAATATATGTATTTTTTTACTTTAAATCCAGCATATTTTCAAAACACTTATTTCTACATGACCTCTCTCAAGATTGTATATTTTTAAGTAAAATTAACTGAAGTACATTATTGAGACATAATTGCACTACATTTTTTACCAATCACATAGATTGATCATTCACAAAGTCAAATTCATTATTTTTTAAGTGTACAGTGTAGATTGCACAGTTCACAGACTTTGGGCTAAATATATGCAATGATGTAACCACCACCTCAAAATACAGAATATTTTTATTATTTCAACAAGATTCTTTTTAACTCTTAATAGTCAATCTCATTCCCCACTCCTTGGTCCTTGGCAACCAATGACATAACTTATTTCCTTGTAGTTTTGCCCTTTCCAAAATGTCATATAAATGGAATTACAAATTCAGACACTGAATTCAGATCCCCTGACAGTGAATTGCTCCAAACTTTTAAAAAGGAAATACCAATCTTGCATAAAATTACATAGAAACATAAGAAATTATATTGTAAGGCATAACAAGAAATATTAGGTTGGTGCAAAAACGACAGTGGTTTTTGCCATTAAAAGTAGAAAAAAACTAATAACTTTTGCATCAACCTAATATATTAAAACAGAATAATGCATAATACCTAAGTAGGTTCATTCATAGACTAAAAGTTAATCTATCATTCAAAATATCAATCAATGTATTTACCAAAGTAAGACAAGAAAAGAACCATTGTGTGATGATGTTGATGAATGCAGGGAAAATAATGAGACAATATGCAGAATTTATAAATGCTTAAAATTATCACCAGGAGGAACAGCTATTGGAAAATTAGGAATACAAGATAATGTCTTTAATCTGAATTAGAATATCTACAAAAAGCCTGTAGCAAAAACAAACAAAAAACCCTGATGTGGTGAAATATTCCAAGCCTTCCCACATTTTACTAGAAGACCTAGAAAGTACAATAAGGCAATAAAGTCAATACTTTTAAAAAGTGAAATACAGCTGTCATTATTTACAGATGACAAGACTGTATGCATAGAACATCAAAAAACCCTACTAATGTAATTATTAAATGTCAAAATACTAGTGTTATGAAGTCAACTCTAAAAATTTTATGTCTACATAGAAATAATAAATAATTGAATTTTTAAATCATAATACTTACAATTGTACCTAAACTAGATACCTAGGAAAAAATGTGAAAGCTAGAACATATAATTGAGAGACGTTAAATTAACCCTAAATAAATCAAGGGCTATAACACTTCAACAGATTGGAAGACTAGTTTTTACAAAGATATCAACACTGCAAATAATATTTATAAACAGATATTGTGAGCTCTAATTTGATCTTTCTTTTCAGAATTGTTATAGACTCCAAAAGTAGTCTAGGCTTGGAATTCAAATGAATGAACTCTAACTGCTTTGAAATATATACCATTACTTATAACTAAATTCATGCAGTCTTTTTTTATAGATGTAAATGATGATATACCTTTTTCACATCAACAAATCAGTGGATAGGAAAAAAAATTGTCATGCAATTGTTTGAACTACCTCTGTGTAACATCCAAAATCTGCATGATGTCCTATGATCAAAACTTACTATTAATGACCTCTCCAGTGACAAATCCATTTGATCTTCCATCAATATTGTTTTTGCAAAAGGATTTGTTATGCAGTCATTTGAATCATTTACTTTTTCAACACCCACATCAATATTGTGAATTGTTCCTTTGGAGCCTCTGAGATTTTTACATCCCAACACAATCTACTATACTAAATTAGAAGTAGATTAGACATTTTCCACTGTTTTTTGAAGTATGAGAAGGGTGAGTTTTAAAAGGAAGATGGAAAATGCAAATCTCCATAATGATGTGGGCACTCATAGATAAATTATAGGCAAAGGTATATATGGAAAATGAGAATTTGGGCATTGAATCCCTCACAGCTATTTCTTTCCCTGAAACTCTTGGGATGTTTTTATAGACTCCCAGGTGTAAATACATCCTAGTTTTATGTCCACTGCACTAAGACAAACTGCATTTTTTTCTGCTTCCCTTAGCCACTTCAACTCACTAAAATAATCAGGAGCTTGCGGTAGGCATGGCATTTGTTCCCACCAATACTTAATCCACCTGAGATGGGAACATAGTTTTATCTTGAGGCAACAGAATGGGCAGTCTGAGACTTTGGAATCTTTTCTAGTCATAAGACACTATTTTTAAAAGGCCCTAAACATCCATATTCAAAGCCTGTTGTAATTATAGATAAAAACAGGGGCCAGGCGCAGTGGCTCAGGCCTGTAATCCTAGCACTTTGGGAGACCGAGGCAGTGGATCACGAGGTCAGGAGATCGAGACCATCCTGGCCAACATGGTGAAACCCTGTCTCTACTAAAAAAATACAAAAACTTAGCCAGGCGTGGTGGTGGGCGCCTGTAGTCTCAGCAACTCGGGAGGCTGAGGCAGGAGAATGGCGTGAAACTGGGAGGCGGAGCTTGCAGTGAGCCGAGATCACGCCATTGCATTCCAGCCTGGGCGACAGAGCAAGACTCCGTCTCAAAAAAAACAAAAACAAAACAAAACAAAAAAAGGAAGGGTTTTCCTAAAGTTCAGAGTTGAATACAATATATTCATAATTACTTTCAGATACATTGCTCATTGTATATATCGTTTGTCAGAGTGTGTAATATAATTATCAACATAATTTAATGCATTTATAAATTTACATATTGAACACGAAACTGTTAGTTTCCAAATACAGCCAGAGAATTCTTAAGCACTGAGCTGCTTATATGCATTTGAGAATTTTTCCTTAATGCCACATTCCCTTGTGAAATGTAATCATTAATAAAAATTGTGCAGTAATATTCAATGTTGCTTGCACATAACATAAACAGTAGTACATTTCATTATTGAATTTAAGTTTACATATTCATCATGCATTTCTACCTGGTTCTCTGGTGAACGGACTATTTATTTTTTGAATGCTCACATAAATTAATGCACAAATAGAATATCAATATGTGTTCTGTTTCAGAGTATCTAAATTTAGTATGAATCTTAGAGCATAAGTTAAATAGTCTATGTAGATATCTTAATAAAAATACTCTGAAACAAAAAGAGTATCTTCATTAGTAAAATGTAGATAATATTTAATCTACCTCAAGGGGTCTGTCAATAAGATAATTTTTGTCTTTTAAAGAAATAATACAAGTAGAATATAGGTTTAACTGTGCTATTAGATATTAAAGAAATTCAGCGAGAATTGCCTTTGGAAGAGGATCTTAATACCTGTCATTCTCTTTAGTTGGCAATTGAATCCACAGCCTCAGAAGTATTTGTTTAGGTAACAAGTATTCTCAGTCCCATGTTGTCACCTTGATGAGCATGTAGGTCTTCACATATGGTTGATTTTAAGTCTTATGGAGACTATTTTACAAAAGAAATTAGCACTACTTTCTATTTAAATTGGGGTCCAGAAGTCTATATGTAATAACATACCTGATAATCGGTTCTATTATGAAACACTGTCAAGGCAGATTTTCCAAGTACCAAACAAAATGCTTAACACTCATTTCCCAGCAAAAATTGCAACGTAGTGCTTCAGCAGCACAAAAAAAAAAAAAAAAAAAAATCCCAATTCTAATTGCATAGAGTAAATCCAATTATGCCTTACAGAATCCAGATGCCAAACTGACACCAGGGAACTACCTACAAACAATATGGTGCTAATCCACATTTGAGAAAGGAGATGTGAAGAGGGCTTTTTGTTTTTAGTATGAATCTTATAGCATAAGTTAAATAGTCTATGTAAATATCTTAATAAAAATAAAGTTTCTTAATAACTCGAATAATGCACCCAGCTCCTTTGTTAGTTTTTTTAATGTTATACATTCAACTCTAGGCATTTTTTAAGTCTTTTTAAAAGTCAATTACATTTTAACCAATAAAGTTCTAGTGATCAGATTTCTACCAGCACCAAAAAAAAAAAAAAAAAAACCTGAAATAGAATTTTACAGATCATTCTTTCTGGGTGGTCTCAGTCAAAAGAACTAAATGCTCTAATCCCTAGCTTCTTCATTAGTAAAATGTAGATAATATTTAATCTACCTCATGGGGTCTGGCAAGGCTTGAATATTATTCATGTAACAAGCTTAACAAGATGCCTAGAGCACAGGAAATATTCAATAAACATCAACTAAGATGACTTTACATTATCATGTATACTTGTATCCTACCAAATGTACGTATTTTTCAGATCCATCCATGTAACCATTCATTTTTACGGTACTTGGAGCATGCCTCCACTCTTTGGTACTTTGACATAAAGATCAATGAAATACTGACCCCACTTATCCTATGTTCCATAGAAGCAGAGCCTGAGATGGGAATTTATGAAAGTGATTTATGAAAGAATGCTTTAAGGAGAAAATGGTATGAGTGTAAGGGGCATAAGCTAGGGAAGGGAAGGAACTATGCAACAACAAATTTAGGGAAAATCTAGCTTCAGGCTGACCTCAGTGGGATCTCTAAGGTATGAATTGCAACACTGTCTGCCTTGCCTTGAGGTAGAAATGCTGGGACTTACCGTAAGTGGTTCATTAAAGAGGTATTAAAAAAAAAAAACCCACAAGCATAAGCTCCTATCCTTATAAGAGTAAGAGATAAGGAAAGGGCTGGTACAGGGAGTGGGATATTGAGTACATCATTCAAAGTGGTAAAAACGTCTCAGGGGAATGAAATGAGGCACCCCCCTACAACATCCACTATACTGTCCTTAGAATCAGATCAGTAATAGGTACAACAGGTGACCATATGGGACAGTGATGTGGAAAGTACCCTAGCAGAGTGCCAGTCCTTCACACTGCTGCCAAGTTTTTCTCCATCAGGTTGTTTCACACCAGTGAGCTTTTGCCTCCCAAGTCTCACAGCCCACACCCCACCTCCAGCCTGGATAACTAATGCTTTCTTTTTCAAGGCTTAATCTAAGGCACTGTTCCTTTGATATTTGGGACACAGGCATTCACAGGAGTTGGTGAGATTGGCCGGGGAAGGGGAATGAAACAAACAGGTGCAGGTTTTCTGGCATTAAGTCTTCATCCTAGAAGTTGGAGCGACAGAGAAGGAAGCAGCAGTTCAATGGGGGAAGGGTGGAGTGTTAGAGAGAATCTAAACCCCATTTCAGCCTCCTCAATATCTGCCAACGTCACCTATGTAAAATCTCTCTCATTTAGCACACTTGACTGTAATCATATGGGTTATAGTTTTTTTTTATTTTTCCTCACTAGACTGAATATCCTAAGTTACAAACAATGTCATTGTATTCATTTTTTGGAGACTTAGCATAATATTTACATATTATAAGTGGCTTAATAAAAGTTTGGTAACTGTATGGATGGATGAATGAATGAGTGAACTAACATTCTATATCACTATGCATATATGTAATCTGTAAACGCATATTCTGTCTCAATTGTATGTGAAGAGTAACTATTTATATAGCTAGACTGCTATTCACCCTTAGATTTCACCTTGTGATACTCAAATAGGCTCTCAATGTCCAGCAGGTGAATTCAATTCTCTGAAACTTCTCTGGCATCGTATCTATAGATCTTTAATGCATCTATTAAAAAGTGGGTTAAAAAGGAAAAAAGGGGGAGCTATTTCCACCAGAATTTTCTGAAACACCGAACAAAGCAAAGGTGAGTTTAACTATAGAAAAACAGGAAGGAATACCAGAAGAAGCGGGGTTTTCTAGGACGGCATTTGCTAGAAAGAGCCTCTGGCTACACAGTGGGAAAAGAGGTCAACCTTACACATTTCTATGAAGAACTGGTACTCTAGATTCCTTTGGAATCCAGATTCCCTTCTCCCATTCTGAAGAGTTTATTTAACATTTATTTTTGGTAGGCTTGTCACAATAAAAGTAGTTAAGATTTTATACACAGTTGGAAACATACTGTAAGAAATTCCAGGAAGTTTATTTACATATGGACTCTGTATAATTTTATGAAAGTGTACAACCTATTTTCATAGCATAGTATGCTAAGACTATACTTCTGCTTAGGCAACTTTTATATGCGGCTTTGTGTAATAGATACATTTTTAGAACATTTTATACTTCTCATGAAAAATTCTGACCTACCACAGAACCAAGAACATTCATCAATATACAAGAGTCTTTAAAACATGTTAGGCTGAATTGACAAAGATAGTAATCAAATTGGACAATAATATTAGCCCGTTCTCAATCTGCTATGAATAAATATGAGACCTAGTAGTTTATAAAGGAAAGAGATTTAATTGACTCACAGTTCCGCATGGCTGGGGAGGCCTCAGGAAACTCGGCAATCATGGCAGAAGGCACCGCCTCACAGACTAGCAGAAGAGCGTATGAGAGTCGAGCAAACAGGGAAGCTCTTTATAAAACCATCAGATCTCGTGAGAACTCACTCACTATCACAAGAACAGTATGGGGAAAACAACCCTAATGATTTAATTATCTCCACCTGGCCTGGCCCTTCACAGGTGGGGTTTATTATACTGAAGGTAATTCAATGCAATTAAAGGATTATTAATTGAAGCTGAGATTTGGGTGGGGCCACAGAGCCAAACGAAATAAAATACTTTTAGTTACACAAGAGTTTTGAATGAGAATGAAAATGACTTATTTGTGTTTCCTTGGCTTTAACCAAGTGCTGAAATGTACTTCAGGAAGAGTCTCTAAAATTGTAAAAAAGAAACTTCAAAAAGTGGCTCACATGGTTTCTACTTGGCCAAAATTGCTGGGCTTTAGATGATCCGAAATGAAACGTGCATTTTTGGCCACGGATGATTTGAGTGAGGATAGATTTGGTACTAGAGAAGACATCCACTTCCACCTGGTCTGGTTGAAGCTCCGCACAATAGGAGTGCCTCTTGTGAACAAATCAAATCCTCTTTCAAGGCAATATAAATTATCGATGAAAATGGAGATACGTCTCCTTTGGTCTGATCATTATGTGAAATAAAACTCAGTAAACTTACCACCTGTTCAAGGTAGCAAGTATTTGCTTTCTTGTAGCTATCAGATAGCTGCACAAAATTTAAAAAATATATTTTACTGGCCGGGCGCGGTGGCTCAAGCCTGTAATCCCAGCACTTTGGGAGGCCGAGACAGGTGGATCACGAGGTCAGGAGATCGAGACCATCCTGGCTAACACGGTGAAACCCCGTCTCTACTAAAAAATACAAAAAACTAGCTGGGCGAGGTGGCGGGCGCCTGTAGTCCCAGCTACTCGGGAGGCTGAGGCAGGAGAATGGCGGGAACCCGGGAGGTGGAGCTTGCAGTGAGCCGAGATCGCGCCACTGCACTCCAGCCCGGGCGACAGAGCGAGACTCCTTCTCAAAAAAAAATATATATATATTTTACTGAGGTTTTACTAGTTTTTCCCCATGGGAAGAGATGGTCTGTAACAACCTAGTCTTAACACTACCAGCAATGGACATTCTGTCATAAGCGTTTGTTTTTTAAGTAAAAAAAAAAAAAAAAAGTAAGTAAAATGATACAGAATTGAAATCCAGCTTTATCATCTGTTAAGTTTGAAAATTTTTGTGGATTTCCTACTAAGTCCTCCCGTTCGTTTGTTTAATCAGGATAAAGTTACACTATTTTACATCCATACTTTCTTATGTCTTGATATTTTTATTATAATGTGTATTCACATTTATAGTTGTTTACTGTATTCATCTTTTTCTTTATGGCCCTTGGAAATTTCATATTTTGTATTTTTTATTTTTTTGAGACGAGGGTTTGCTATGTTGCCCAAGGCTGATCTCAAATTCCTAGGCTCAAACAATCCTTCTGCCTCAGCCCCTTGAGTAGCTGAGAATACAGGAGTGTACCACCATGCCTGGCTCCACAGAAATATTATAGCTGCCAGTTTTTTTTTGAAAGTATTTTTTGCAACTTTACTTGGAATCACTTGAATGTACATATTGATTAAAATAGAGGTGATTTTCTACCTTTACCATATTGAGTCTTCTGATCCATAGATATATTCTCTCCCTCTTTATTTTTAGGTCTTTTATGTTTTTCAATATTTTTTAAATAATTTTGCCATAAAATTTAATTATTCTCTTAGTCTTGTTCTAGCTACTTTTTAATTTTAGCTGCAAAATTGCAAAAAATACACAAAAATGTGCTCTTAACACTGTTCTACACTCGTTTTGTTGTTTTGTGTGAATTTAATAGACTACTAAAAATGGATTTTTATGTCAGCAATCTTCCAGTCTTCTCTTGTTAATTCTAAAATACTTTATTTTTTCTATGTAGATAATAGTCTCTGAAAATTAAGATGAGTTTTATTCTTTCATTCATATTTTTATATTTTTTGTTAAGTTCTGTTATATTTGCATAACTTCTATTAATGATACATTTCTGCAAAAATTCCTGAGATTTTTACAATTTTTTTGTATTTTTGTACGTTTCAGGGTGTTTGTTATCTTTCTTTTTGAATTCATAATTTACTAGATGTATGACGGAAGAACTAAAAGATTCTTTGAAATTTCTTGAGACACCTTTAAAACCTAGTACTTGGTCAATTTTCATAAATGTCTCAGTGGACATGAAAAATATGTTTTCTAAAATCAATGATTCCGCAGTTCTAGATGCATTCATTAGATCAGTTAGAACTGATACATTTTCTGGATTATTTTGCTTATTCATGTGTATCGATTATATTTACTTTAGCAGCATTTGCTTTCAAATACACACAGGGCTTCTTCCTGTTTGCGTTTGCTGGTGTGTTGCCTTTCCTCTACCCTTTTCATCTTCAGCTCTTCTAACTGGTAAGTTTAATCAACTGACGTTTAACATATTTGATGAAATATTTGATCTAATTTCTATTGACATAATTACTGCTATTTGAAACTAAAGTTTTCTTTCTGTTTTTTTTAACATTGATTTGTTTTCCACCATTATTTTCATTATCATGTATCATATTTCTATTCTTTCAGAGGTTATCTTGAAACTTTACGCTAGATCACTACATACGTATTTCTCATGTAATTCACTACATTGATAATCCTGATAAAAAATACAAAACTCTTAGAAAACCATTTCCCTTTGCATATTTATGTCATTACTTTCTGAGGCTTACTTCTATTCTTTAAACCTCCATTTTAGATAATATTGTTGCTTTACATGATCAATAATAAACATACTAAGTTGTTTACTAATTAATTTTTTAAATAAAATTGCCACCCTTTCTTTTGCATGTAATTTTTCTTCTATTTAAAGTAGATTTCTCAAAAATTGTTCTAGGGAACTTGGCAAAATTTTGCTTGTTGGTTTGTCAGCACATATTTTGAATTCAATATTGTTCTCAAATTATTCTTTGACTAAGTATATAATTTTAGATGGATTATTATTTTCTCTTAGTGCTATTAAAATATTCTAATATTTGGTAACTTTCATAAATTTTAAATGAAATTAAAATTAGGGGCCAGGCATGTGGTGACTCATGCCTGTAATCTCAGTGCTTTGGGAAGCCAAGGCTGAAGGATTGCTTGAGTCCAGGAGTGTGAGACCACTGTGATCAACCCAGTGAGACGGTGTCTCTAAAAATATATATATACAGGCCTGGCACGGTGGCTCATACCTATAATCCCAGTATTTTGGGAGGCCGAGGGGGGAGGGTCACCTGAGGTCGGGAGTCTGAGATCAGCCTGACCAACATGGGGAAACCCCATCTTAACTGAAAATACAAAATTAGCCGGGCGTGGTGGTGCATGCCTGTAATCCTGGCTACTGGGGAGGCTGAGGCAGGAGAATCGCTTGAACATGGGAGGCAGAGATTATGGTGAGCCAAGATGGCACCACTGCACTCCAGCCCGGGCTACAAGAGCAAAACTCTGTCTCAAAGTAAAAAAAATACATGTATTTTTTTTATATGTAATACATTTTATATATTTTATATATCACATATTTATATATTATATATTTCATATATTATATATGTATTTATATATTATATATTTACATATATATAAAATATAATTACTTAAAGAATAATATGATTTTTCTTTTTTCCTTCTTTTAACATCATTTGTCTGCCTTTGGTGTATTCAGTAAACCTGGATGTGAGTAGGTATATATTTCTTTGTTTCCAATTTTTCCTGCTTTAGATTCTTGTGATTTGGGTATCAAAGGATTCATCAATCCTGTTAACAAACTGTCATAACCTTTTCAGTACTTTTCGTCTTTAATCTTTCCTTTTAAAAGTATAATTAGGAAAATGTTAAACCTTTAGAACTTTTATTCCATTCCTCATATCCCCTAAACTCTCCTATAGTCATTTCTTCAGAATCATGTTTCTCTTCACCACTTCTCTCATCTTGTGAGTATAATCCATTCATTAATACAGCCATATTTTTTTTTAATTTTCAAATTTTATTTCTTAACAGATAGAGTTAAATAACACCAAACTGAAGAATTCTAGCAATGCTTTCAATAGAATTTGTATGTTTCTTCAAAATTGCTTCAGATTACTTTAGGGTTCTGAATATGGCCTAGCTTGAAAAATAAAGTTCTTGTGCACATGAGAGGAATTTATATTCTGTCTGAAATATTGTACAATGCCCATATATGTCACTTGGGGCAATTCATTTTATTGTGTGGTTCACATCTTCAGTGTCTATTTTTTTCTGTTTGTGGCACTATTGAGAAATTCATGCTAAAATCTTCAGCTGTATGTCACACTTTAAAGTCCTTCTGCTTTTACTTTATATTTTGAATATTTGTTATTATGTATGTAAACATTTAGCACTATTGTGACTTTCTCTTGTGTTGGCCTATTTATACTCATGAAATGTCACTCTTTATCTTGCCTTAAAATAGATCCTTTCTTAGTCTAAGCTTCACAGGGTATAATTGTTTAATTCTTTTTAACTTACAATATATTTCTTTCCTTGCATTGAAAGTTTCTTGGATACTTATCTTATACTTGTGTTCTTTTATAAAAAATATATAATTATCATTATCGTCATTGTTAATAGACTTTATTTTGGAACAGTTTTAGCTTCACAGGAAAATTGAGGAGATACCATAGAAAGGTAAACTATGATTAACTGAAATCATTGTTTATTCAATTTTTCTTAGTTTTTATCTGATGTCCTTTTTATGGTTCAGGACTCCATCTAGGATACCTAATTGCACTACATTGCCACGTATCCTTAGGGTCTTCTTGGCTACCGCTTCTGACTTTCTCTGTTTTTGATGACCTTGACCATTTTAGAAGTAGTACATTAGCTTCCTAGCACTGCTCTAACCAAGTATCACAAACGGAATGGCTCAAATAACAGAAATTTATTGTCTTACAATTCTGGAGGCTAGAAGTCTGAAATCGAGGTGTCCACAGGACCAGGGTCCCTCTGAAACCTGCAGAGGAGGATCCTTCCATGCCTCTTCCTAGCTATTGGTGGTGTGCTGCAAATCCCTGGCCTTTCTCAGATTGCAACAGAATAACTCCAGTCCTGCCTTCATCATCGCAGAGCATTCTCCTGCATGAGCTTATCTTCACATGGCCACCTTCTTATAAGGATACCAGTCACATTGGACTAGAGGCCCGTCCTACTTCAGTATAACTTCAACTTTTTCTCTTTTTCAAACAATTAATTATTGACCTACAAAAAGCCATACATAATTAATATACACAACTTCACTAGTTTGGAGCTAAATAGAATCCATGAAGCCATCACTATGATCTATGGCGTAAACCTATTTACCAACACCAGAAGTTTTTTCCCATCCTCTTATTTACTATAATTGTTTTTCTATAATGTAAACACTTAATGTAATATCTGTCCTCAGAAAAAAATTATACAAAACCATATTATTAACAATAAACACTTGCTGTACAGTAGTTCTAGGACTTGTCTTGTATAACCAAAACTTTGTACTTTTTGACTAATACTCCTCGTCTATTTTTCCCCTCTGACCAGCCTCTAACTATTACCATTCCATTCTTTTCCTCTGTGTGGGTTTGACTTTTTGAAATTCATCATGGAGTGATATCATGCAGCATTTGCCCTTTTGTCTCTTCTTATTTTCCATCTGTAGACCGTTGGGGAGGTGTTTGTTTAGAACTTTTATCCATTTTAAAGTGGGCTGTTTGTTTTCTTATTGTTTAATCTGATGAGTCCTTGGTATAGTTCTTGAGATAAGTCCTTTTTGAGATACATACATGTATGTGTTTTGCAAATATTTTCTCCAGTCATTACCTTGTCTTTTCATTTTCTTATCAGTGTCTTTAGCAGAGAAGACTATTTCAATTTTAATTCAGTCCAAAATATCAGATTTTTATTTCACAGATAGTGCTTTTGGTGTGTATCAAAAACTTCATCGTCAAACTCAAGGTCACCTACATTTTCTTCTTTGTTATCCTCTAGAAGTCTTAGAGTTTCACATTTGACATTTAGATCTATAATTCATTTTGAGTACTTTTTGTGAAAGTTATAACATCTTCATTTAGACTCATTTCCCTCTGCATGTGGAATTTAGTTGTTCCAATATCATTTTTTTCTTTTATATAATTTTAGTATTTGTTTTAGATACAGGGGATACTTAGGGAGGTTTGTTAAATGAGTATATTGCATGATGCTGAGGTTTGGGGTAAGGATCTTATCATCCAGTGGGTAAGCATAGTCCTTAATAGGCAGTTTTTCAAACCATGTCTCCCTCCCTCTCTCCTTCAATAGTAGTCCACAATATCTATGTTTCCCATCTTTATGCCCGTGAATACCCAATGTTTATCTTCCATTTATAAGTGAAAATATATGGCATTTGATTTTTCTCTACTTGTATTAATTTGCTTAGAATCATGGCTTCCAGCTGCACCCATGCTACTACAAAGAATGTGATTTCATTTTTTGTGGCTACATAGTATTCCATGGTATATATGTACCACACTTTCTTTATCCAATACACCATCAAGGGGCACCTAAGTGGATTCCATGTCTTTGTTATTGTGAATAGCATGGTGATGAACATATAAGTGCATGTGTCTTTTCAGTAGAATGATTTATTTTCTTTTGCGCATTTACCCAGTAATAGGAACGCTACGTTGAAAGGTAGTTGTGTTTTACATTCTTTGCGAAATCTCCAAACTGCTTTCTGCTGCGACTGAACTAATTTTCATTCCTACCAACAATGTGTAAATGGTCCCCTTTCTACACAACCTCACCAGTATGTGTTATTTGACTTTTTACTGATAGCCATTCTGACTAGTGTAAGATGGTATCTTATTGTGGTTTTGAGTTGCATTTCTCTGATGATTAGTGATGTTGAGCATTTTTCATATGTTTGCTGAACATTTCCATGTCTTTTTAGAAGTGTCTGTTCATGTCCTTTGTCTAGTTTTAGATGAGGTTGCTTTTTGCTTAATGTGTTTAAGTTCCTTATAGATTCTGGATATTAAACCTTTGTTGGGTGCATGCTTTGTGAGTATTTTCTACCATTCTGTAGGCTGTTTCCTCCATTGATAGTTTCTTTTGCTGTGAAGAAGCTCTTTAGTTTAATTAAGCCCCACTTGTTTATTTTTCTTTTGTTGCAATTGCTACTGGGGACTTAGCCAAAAATTATTTGCCTAGGCTGATGTCAAGAAGGGTATTTTCTAGGATTTTTACAATTTGGGTCTCGTAAGGTGGATTTAAATCTTTAATCCACCTTGAATTAATTTTTGTATATGGTGAAAGGTAGGGGCCCAGTGTCATTCCTCTACATACCAATAGCCAGTTATCCCAGCACCATTTATTGAATAAGGAGCCCTTTTCCCATTACTTGTTTTTGTCAGCTTTGTCGAAGATAGATGATTGTAGATATGCAGCTCTATTATCTTGGTGGTTTTTTCTGTTCCTTTGGTCTGTGTGTCTGTTTCTGTACCAGTACCATGCTGTTTTGGTTAGGTAGACTTACAATATAGTTTGAAGTAGGGTAGTGTGTTGTCTCTGGCTTTGTTCTTTTTGCTTTCGATTGCCTTGGGTATTCAGGCTCTTTTATGGTTCCATATAAGTTTTGCAATATTTTTTTTTTTTTTTAATTCTGTAAGGAATGACACTGGTAGTTTGCAAGGAATAGCATTGCCTCTGTAAACTGCTTTGGGAAGTATGGCCATTTAAATGATATTGATTCTTCTAATCCATGAGAATTGCATGTTTTTCCATTACTTGTGTTGTCTCTGATTTTGTTCAGCAGTCTTTTGTGGTTGTGCTTATGGAGATTGTTTACCTTCTTGCTTAGCTGTATTCTTAGGTATTTCTAGGAGTTGGAGGAATGCCCCACTTCCATGCTGGTTCACAAACCTGTGTGTTTCAGCCTTCTCAGTGCTCTGAGAGTGGGGTCTCCTTTCTTACCCCAGTGTCAGCCACAACCCTCCACTTGGCATTCTCAAGCTGGTCACTGCAGCTCTGGGGCTCCAGGTCAGCCTGTGTCTTGAGGTTGGCCTTCAGCTGCCCTGGGAGATCCAAAGTGCTCCCAGGTCATCAAGAAAATATTCAGGTGGAGCAAAGCATGCAGGCTGGGCAGCATAGGCTATGCTGTGCACATATTCCTGCAGGGAGACTAGACAAGGGCCCTGGGAGGGTCTGGTGGGCAGGAGTGTCTACAGAAAAGATGCTCCCCAGTCCTGCAGGAAAGCCAGTCCTGCTCTCTCCTAGCCCAGTGGTCAGCTGGAATTGGAGTCTCTCGAGGGAGATGCAGAGCCCTGGGGAATGGGCACCCATGGCTGTGGTCTGCCCAAGCCACCCTACACACAAAATCTCCTGAGCTCTGTGCCTGATGAAGCCCTGTTTATGCCTATTGCCTGGGCAGATCCCTCTACCAGCTCACACATCCATAGGGGGAAAGGGGTCCCCTATAGCTCACATACCAAAAGTCTCTGCTGAGAGTAGGCTGTCCCTCAGTTCCCTCACTCATCCCTTCCTCAGTGACCATTCTGGGCCAGGAGCTGCCCCTAGCAGTTGGATACCTGATACAGGGTCCCAGCTTCCTCCCTCTTCAGCCTTGGTGTCAGCATCACCTCTCCATCCTTTCTTGGTGCTTTCTCTCTGAAGATCTGCCCAAATTATATTGATTTACTTGATAATATGCTCTTTCAGAGGGAGCAGCACTTCCTGGCTGAGTCTAGTCATCTATCTTGTCCCTCTCCACCATGTTTTGTAAAGACAATCTTTTCTCCATTAAATTGCCTTTGTTCCTTTTTCAAAGATCAGTTGACTATATTGGTGTATATCTATTTTTCGACTATCTAATCTGTTCCATTGATCTATGTGTCTATTCTTTTGCCAGTATCATGCTGTCTCAGTTACTGTAGCTTTATACTATGTCTTGAAGTGTGGTAGTGTCATTCTTCTAATTTGGTTCTTCTTCAATATTGTGTTGGCTGTTCTTTAACTTTTCTCTTTCTACATAAACTTTAGAGTCAGTTTGTTGATATCCACAAGTTAACTTGCTGCTATTTTAATTGGGATTGCATTGAATCTATAGATCAATTTGGGAAGAATTAATGTATTAGGAATATTGAGTCTTCCAATCCATAGATACAAATTAGCTATCTTTTAGTCCTTCTTTGATTTCTTTCATCAGTGTTGTAATTTTTTACATAAAGATTTTCTATTTTTTAGATTTATGCCTAAATATTTAACCTTTTGTTTATAATATAAATGTTATTGTATTTTTAAATTCAATTTCCAGTTGTTCATTGCTGGAATGTACAAAAGCAATTATCATTTGTACATGGATCGTGCATCCTATTCCTTTGCTACAATCACTTACTTTTTCTATTATCTGAATCATCTGTAGTTTGGTCAATATCTTGAAGTAGTTCATGCTCTTTCACCACAATCATCTTTTTCATCTGGGATAGTGCCCCTAAAGGCCAATCATGGGACTAAATTAATTATGAAAGTCAGTCTGCTCTACTTAGTCCAATTAAACTTAATTGCATCTTACCTATATTCCTAATCATTCTCACCTAAGGGACATGTTACTTTCATGTTTTTAAACGGATTATCAGAGCTTAATTATTTTCACAAGTATGACTCTCAGAAAAGACGTTTAGATATCAGCAGATGAAGGGAAATCAGATTTATCCCATTAAATTAAAAGTGTGTGTCAAACCTCATAATGATTTTTTGGGCTACCCATAAATCTTCATCGATAATGGAAACAATTGTAGCAGGAATAGTGACATATGAACAAACTACAGAAATTACTAATCAAAAAAGCAAAATAACATAGAACTAAATTTTTGTATTAAACTGTAGTAAGCTTTAAAATCAAGTTCTAAATTTAAATTACCAGTGTTAAATCAAAAAGTGAAGAAATTTCTTGCAAATGCACTGACATAAATTACAGGCATGAGACAGATTGCATAATTGTCCTATAATATGCAAGTATAAGTAATTCTTGATTTAAAAATGAAGGACAATAGCACTGCTAGAGAACCCACGACAATGTAATATGTGGAAGCAGGAGAAGGTAGATGGTTTCATTTGCCTAAAATTACACGGTCAGTAAGTGGTAGAGGCAAATTCGAGATCTTAAATCTATATTCCATGCTCTTTAACTCCAGCACTACTTTTTTTCTTATGGAAAAACAATGACTTTGCAATGTAGTTACTCCTGAGTGAATCTATTCTTACTAACAAAATTAACATCAGCATTGTGTCCATCATGAATCTGGAAAATGTCAGCCTAACCTCTTATAATCAATTGTGGGCTACTAATAACTGACCATTCCCAATAGTTGAGTATATTCATAAATCTCAAAGAATGTGGGTTTTATATCACTTATTTAAAAGTGATTTTCCCATGATGTTAAAATGGCGAATTCTAGAGTTGGAGGTTGAACTGTAATTTTTCAGAATCTTGATCTTTCCTCAAGCACAAAGAAGAAAGGTGAAGCTAAGTAGTCAGGCATCAATTCTGGGTCATTCTGACTCTATAAAGGGGGAGAATGTCAAATCCTTCCTTCCCTTTCTACCTTATGCCTCGCTTACGTATTAGAATTGCTGTGTGTAGGGTGCCTTCTCCAGAGCAGGAGGAAGACCCTGAGTCATTCTTCCTCCCGACCTGTGCTGAAGGGAAAGGGAGATGAGAACAACTCAGAACAAACCAAAAGACTCCCAAAAAGTCAGGAGCAAAACTGCATACAGAAACAATTAATTTTCAACTCTTCCCTTATTCCTTTGAAACTCTCAGGTCTGGCATCATTTCCCATTTGTATACCTGAGAATTTTGTCAGAAGCCCTCAGACAGAAATAAAATAAATTTGTATCACTTCTAAGGTCAGGGTTTGTGCTGTGGCAAAGAAAACTTGGAGGGGTAGGGGGGAGAAAAAGGTCAACTGTATTCCAATTGGAGAAAAGGTACTCAAAATTGCTTTCACACAAATGTATTTCAGAAGGATGGTAAGCACCTTACCAACAGAGCAAAAATAAATGCAAATAATTTCTTTCAGAAGATGTAGGTTTGGGGTGCTGACATGGTATACTCTATTTAAAGTAATACATCTACAGAAGACTGGAGGACTTCAAAATGTAATACTATGATTCAAGCACTTTCTCCATTACATAAAGTTAGAAATGTGTTTTATCAGTTCCTAAACTGCATTGTGTATACTCTCCATTGATCTGGTACAAGTAGTGGATTCCTCCATTCATTTTTACCTCCCAGTTATTGGGGTTTTTTAAATTGAATTTTTAGATCAAATGAATCTGCAAACCAACTGACCAGGCAAGGTTTTGGTTTGAGATGTTTCGATTTGAAGCAATATTTCTTCTTTCTGATAAACACGTTATAATTACCTATCACAGGAGATAAAGTAGCAAGGTGGCTAAAAGCAAAGGCTTTGGAGTCAGATGGCCTGGATTAAAATCCTGTTTTAAGTTTGCCAGCACTTAGTAATGGGAATATTACCTAGTCTTCCTGAGCCTCGGTGACCTTATATGACAATGGGGATGATAATTATATCTGGCTCATTGGATTATTGTGAGGATTAACTGTGTTCATTTATAAGATACATCTTTACACATACAATTGCTCAGTGGATACCAGCTGTTTTGTTTTTGTTTTTTGTTTTCATTATGTGCAAAAGTATTAGAGGTACAAAATTGAAACGGTGTTTAAAATAAGAGATCAGGGAGCTCTCACTGCTTTCAAGTCTACTCATGAATAAGACACAGTTCCTCTCTTCAAATGACAAAAAACACTAGAGAATCAGACAGGCACTCAAATCAAAGCCGTAGAATGGAGTTTTGAGAGATATTAAATGGAATATGAGTTTGCAAATAAAAAGCACATTCACAGGGTTATTAGAAATAGAGAGTGTAGGATTATTCTGAATTATTAAGCTATTTCAATTTTGTATTTGAGTTGTGAAAATGCCAATGAATTAGCTCTTTTGGAAATTGCTGAAAGTACTTTGAGGTTATTAACATCATATAATTGTGTACTTAAAGAGTAATCAGTTTTTCCTGGAGGAATAAAGAAAACCACTGTAGTTGGGTTAAGTGACTTTTTATTTCTAGTGATATTATGTTCTACACTATGAAGCAGGGAAGCTCTGAATAGAAACACATAAAAGAGCAGTCAGTATGGAGTTAGAAAACCTGGGAACTAGTTCTCTTGCCAACTATGTATTTAATCTTTGTATGCCTCAACCCTTCTTCATTTAGGAAACAAGAGACTAATACAAAAACTTCTGAATATTAAACAAAATAAACAACGAATAAGTTGTTTGCAACATCCAACATATTATATAAGCTAAGTTGTTATCCTCTGTGATTGAAATTTGAAACCCAAAACTATCTGAGATGACCTGAAAATACCACTTTACTTTTCTCTTAGGGTTTCATGCATTACTTATTTTATTCTCATTAAATCTTTGGAAGTCATCAGTATGAGTATTATTGTGCTTATTTTGAAGATGATGAAACTGAGACTCAAATAATTTAAATGATTTTTCCATTAGTACTTGGCCTGAAATAGCAAGAGGCAAAACTAGAAGCAAAGTCTTAAGATACTCTCATTGGTATTTCAGCATATCTCGAAGACTGCCAAAATTAATAAAGAAGCAGGTGATGCAGGATCAGATACTAGGACTTTGTATCTTGAGATATTGCTTAAGACTTACAGAATGATTGACAAACATTAGGCATACCAAAGATGCTTATGGAGTGACGGTAAATTGTAAGACACTATAACCAGCCAGTGAAGCGTTGAACTTTCAGACATCTTGTGCCTCTTATTTTACATTCTTTTAAACTTCAGCTCCCATGGTTATTCAGATGCATGAAAGAGTAGTGCTGCTAAGGGTGAGCCTGGTGGTCATATTTCTGTAGAGAGATGTAAGTTATATACATAAATTCCAGTTTAGGTTTCCTAGTAGTCAAACTCTGATCTCACCACCAACTGGAATGAGCTATCACAGTGAACTAGGAACTTAAATTTGAATCAGAGACTTGAATTCTAGGCCAAACTGTGTCCCTATTGTAATCTTCTAGGCGTGACTTATGGCATAATTGTTATAGAAACAGTTAATGACCTTTCTATGCCCTTTATAATTCTAAATTCATTTTCTGAAATAATAATCTTCAGGTAACATGTAAAATGTCTTTTAATATATGCTATAAAATATACTGTACTATATTAAGCTATGTAATATATGATATACTATATACACAGAATTTATGTGTTTTTGTTATTTTCAATTTATATAATTTTACATGAAAGTTTAAACGGGCTGAATCCAACCAATCTTTAATATATGTTAAAATACTCAATATAATTCAAAACAAAATTCTGGCAAGACATGTGTTTGGATAATTAGGTGAGATAAAAGGCTACCGGTCTAAACTACTACCACTAAAATTAATAAATTATTAACTGACTGGAATTATGATAAGTATTCGATATCAGTTGGGTTTTTTTTTCTTTACAACTGGAATCAAATGATAATGGAGTTTTAAAATAGTTTTAAGTACTCAAATAGCTCCACAATGTATGAACAATAATGAGGGGAACTTAATTTACTCTGTGTCAAACATATTATCAAGCTACATTAATCAAATCAATATGGAATTTGTTCAAAAATGGGTACCAAAATATCAGTGTATTTAAAGTAAGATAAGGGGATTTTTTTTTCAATTTATTAAAAGGAATGTTAATTATTTTATGATACTTCTGGCAGCCAGTTTATCTATCTGGAAAACAAATGAAAACATTCACCAGTTACTTAACTTTCACCATGTATAATAGATATATCACAAATGTGACAAAAACACTTAGAAACAAAAAAAAATACTATGCAACTTAAGGTGAAAGAGAGCTTTTAAGCTAACTTTAAGATCCTGAGTCTAAAAAAGAAAAGATAAAATGTTAAAATATTTTTAAAATACCATTTATGGCAAATTATTACATTCACCGAATCAAGTAATATAAAATAGATTTAGAATATAGATTTGCAATTCAGGTGAGACAAAAGGGATGACTATGACATATAAAGAGATCTTAAGAAACTGAGCAAAGATGATGTTAACCCAATTATCCAATAGTCAAAGATCATGAATAAACAATTCACTGAAGAGTAGTTCTAGATGGCTGAAAATATTTTTAAATACTTAAATTCACAATTTGGAAACATAAATCAGAGTAACAAAGAGCTATTACTTTATGCTTATCAGTAGAGCTAACAATGAAATGATGTCTATTGCTCCTATGAATGTGAGTTACTGTCATATATCCCTCTCTCAAATGTGAATTGATAAAGCCCTTTTTGAAAGATGTTTGGCATAATTAAGAATAATGTATTGAGTAAGAATAAAGAAATAAAGTTTGTATGTATATTAGAATTATACTTTTATTTAAAAGTAATCCAAAGGATTTTTCTGGTTTTTTGTTTGTGTGTTTTAGAGGTAAAGTCTTAATTTATCACCCAGGCTAGAGTGCATCAGCATGATCAGAGCTCACTGTAACCTCAAACTCCTAGCCACAAGCAATCCCCCCACCTCAGCCTTCCAAAGCACTAGGATTAGAGGCATGAGCCACCGTGCCCAGCCCCAAGATTTCTTATACCTGGGTGGGTGTGTATACATGTATACACAACATGCTTGCCCATGACTATGTTTGTGAAGAAGCATGGTTTTTCACATGTTGACCTTGATTCATAGACAACAAGGTAGCAAATTGGCTACCTTGGTTGAGAGACTGAATAAGCAAATAAGTAAATATATTGAGACTATTGTTAGCCAAAATGAAGGTGTTGCTTTGTAGTCCAAATGTGAGGAGAATCACTGAAACAGTCTCAGGAATAAACGGTATTTCTATGTTGATAGCAAAGCCTTTGCTTACATGTTCATGTCCCCTGTCTTGAGTTTTCTCTTCTTGTTCATTTGTTGTTTTTTCAGTCTCACCTTACCTTCTCTCTTCTATTCCTTCCCTTCCTCAGGCTTCTCCTATTTTTACAATTTCTCTTCCAGCTCTTCTCTTTCTGCTCTTCTGCCCTTCTGTTTCCCTTCCTCTTTCCTCTCCTTCTCTTCATTCTTCTCTTTATCTTTCATGCTTTCCTCCCTTCTCTCTTTTTTTCCTCATTTCTTCCTTCCCTTCCCTCTGTGGCTGGGTCTATGTGTCAGAGACCAAGAAGGCAGAGTGGTGAGGATAGAGAGTGGGGTGCCAGGCAGGATGTGGGAAAGGTCATCTAGAGGAACCAGTGTTCCCGATGGTCAAGGAAGCTGAGCAGTAGGGTAACCCGACGGTGAGGAGGCAATAGAGCATCTAGCAACAAAAAAATGGGGCTCTAGGATGTGAGCCATCAGGATTTGTCAGTGCTCCTGGCCTAGGAGACAGTGGAGGGTGAGTGGAGGGAGAGGTGTCCATAAAGGAGGCATCTGATAGCCTAGGAAGCAGCATGACAGGAGTGGAGAGGCCATGGATAGAAGTGGCTGGATTGACTGGGAGAGGAGTAACATGAAACAAATAAGTAAAATCATCAAATAATACGTAAAAATATTGACGATAATGTGAACCAGGTTTTCCAACGTTAGAAAAGTGACCTACAAGCATGAAAAGTGGGGAAGGCTAGAAAGAAATATGAGATTTGGGGCTTTGAATCGTAGGTAGCAATATGAGCTCTTATTTTTAATAAGTATGTACATATAAATATAGAAATAGCTTTAGCTCTGTGTGTGGCTCTTCTGGTTTAGAAAGTCAGGTGAATTCGAGTGGAGAATGGAAGAGAGTCAGTTGGCATTTTCCCAGAATTCTCTCCTTCCTCATAGTCATAGACCCATGTTCTCTTTGTTTCAGTTGTTGAAATTAAATTCAAATTCAAGTCAAAAAGAGAGGAAATTAAACTTGAATCCTTATTTTGTCATTTCCCAGCTAGTACTTGGGTTTATTTGAAGACTTAAATGAGATGAGATATACAACTTACCTGCTCTTCAGGTGAAGTGAAGTGAAAACTGTATATGTCACCTGATGTTTTGAAAAAATATCAATACCACCGGCTGGATTATACAAGTCTGAGGTTACCTGAATTGGAGGCACTAGCACTATTTTGTATGGAGGAAACAGAACTTAGAAAAGAAGTAATTTGGTGAAAGTCGCTAATGAGGAACAGAACTCTGCCCCAGAATCTAAGCCTCCTCATCACGAATCCAGCAGCAAAATGCCATATTCATTTTATTTTAATCCCAATATTTTCTGAAAACTAAATGCCTTTTTCTGCAGGGTTTGATAATTTTAATATTTAGTAGTCAGTTAATTTGACACTTCTATGGCAAGTGTAAGATAGCTCTGATGACTGACGTTAATATGCCCTAGCAAAACTTTATTCTATGGTTTGACATATAATACCTAACACATGATAACAGAGAAAAGTGCTGTCTTCAGTACACCAGAATGGAAAAGCCCAAACTGGCATTTTGGGATTTTCCCCTTATCATAGCAGTACACAGGCAGCACATTCTGACCTATCAAATTTGAGAAGTGTGGGCTATTGAGGTTTCATAAGAAAGTGTGAAATAAATTTCCCATTGAAAACATGTTGATAAAATGTTGGCAGGTAAAATCTCCGTAGCAAAGAAAGAAAATGTCTTTGAAAACATCCAAGTGAATGGTCATGTTTTAAGTTAACAAGGAGTTGCCAGAAGCCTCCCTTGAAATCAGGAAACTGCTCATCTTGCAGATTGTTAGGAATTGGATTTATGGAGCAAAAATGTCCTACATTACAGAATAAGAGCAAAGAGGTGCCAAATTTCTAAATGTCTTGTATAATTTTGTTTTGATGTAAACAATAGGGTCTGATATTATAATATGATCCAATTAATACAATACTGAGAACCACCATGTCAGGCAGGCAGAAGAAAATAGCATGCACTTTTCACCTTTGACCAGAAGCTCATTATCTTTGCATGTATTTCTTTGCTTTTATCATCAGAGCATATGAGCACAACAAAAGGAATAAATAAGGTGGTACAACACAATAAATAAAAGCATGGGGCAAGAGGTTAACAATATGCTATGGTAAAATACTATCACCTTTCCCTGATTAGCATATTTTGGAAGGGAAAAATTGCAATACATAATAGAAGGATAACTTAGCAAGTGTTTGGAATTAATAGTGACACATACTTGGAGAAATTTCTAACACAGCAAAAGTACAGCTAAATTTTTAAAACTATTCTTTTTCTCTCACACAAACATTCAGAAATACACACAGTGTCTGAACAATATAATCATTACACTCTACATATTCAGCTATCATTTCAACTATAATTTTCCATTTTTACATTAATCTATCTTTACATTCATCCACCCATCCATCATCTATCTGCCTATCTATCTACCTACCTATCTATCTATCTATCTATCTATCTATCTAATCTAAAGTCTTTCATCTTTTTGACTAATTTTCCCTCTCATCTATTGTGGATAATGGAAATGATTTTGCCCTTCTTTCCATGGTTTATATTAGACCTTACAGAGTAGAGCACAAAATTCCACTTATACTTCTTGCTGGCCTTCCTATCTAGGGAGAGAAACTGAGGCTCTTATTCACTGGACCTAAAAATGACTAGGCTACATTTTGTTATAGGCTTCTTACCTCCCCTTAAAGGAATCATTCCAGTTCTTCTTTCTTTCGCCTCCTGTCTGCATATTGTAAGCATACCTAAAATCTGTCTTTCGAGAGAAAAGCTAAAGACAACTCATTCTCCATCTACTAGATTATCTGCCGGTGAATACATGGAAGAAAATGTTAAATAAGGCAATTAACAAGTGTATAATCCACATAGCTGGACACTCTGTATTTGAAGAAGTCTCTTCTAAACCTTCTAGAAACATTTTCCAAACCAACTTTTACCAAAGCATCTTTTGTACTTGGAATGGAGTGAGGAGGTCAGAGCTGTTAACAATCCCATCCAGGCCCAACCTCTATTTAAAGCAGTATCTAAAAATGTTTGAGGTGATGGATACCCCAGTTACCCCAATTTGATCATTAGACATTGCATACATGCATCACAATATCACATGTACTGCCAAAATATGTACAACTATTTCATTTCAATTAATAATAAGTTTCTTGAATAAAAGTTAAGATTAAAGTAGAGGAAAATCCTACTTGATTATAGATTTGTCTACACATAACTTCCCTTTCTGGGAACATAAATGAAGAAAGGTAAATGGGAACACTGAAGCACAAACACACCAGATTTCACACACACACACACACACACACACACACACAGAGAGAGAGAGAGAGAGAGAGAGACCCTGATTTGACAACAGTGTTGTTTACCCTTTGATACTTTATTCTCATTCCTTCTGATTCCTTCTCTGACCTAATATGTGACTACCTCTTATTTTTCTGTACATGTCTACGTCTCTCCTTTTCTTTTCTTTTTCTTCCTAAGTGGAAGCTACAAGAATCAGCTATGCTATAGTGGCAGTCTTTCTTCCTTAAAACCCGGGTGTAAAACGTGCTGCTATTCTGTTCTTGAGGGCTCTACAGAATGAAGTGATGCAGAGAAGTTGCAATGAGATCAGTACTTGTCCATTGTTAAGCTTGTTTGGGTATTTACATCACTATTTTTGATAGATCTAAAATAAAGATGTTATTCACATGCAATGTATTCACATACATATGTATGCGCACATACACAGGCTAACACACAAGTACATAACCCCAAAAGGAATAAGTTTATTGTACATTTGCATTCTTTGACAATTTAAAGTAGAACTACCTGCTATAGTAAATAAGGATTAGCCTATTTGCTTAGCCATGGATAAAGGAGTTTTCCAAAGCACTGTAACACAGAGTGCCATGAATTCTGGCTCAAGAAATATTATCATGAGATTTCCTACCTGCTTTGTAGAAGCCATTTGTCCCTAGAGAATTTTCAGCCTAATTGTAACTGACACATTAATAATACCATCCAGAGTGTCAAACCTACCACATGACACTGGAAGAGAAAATGTGTGAGAAAACCATACTCCACTAGGTAAGGAATCTGAAAAAAGCAAACAAACAAAAAAACAACTTCATAATGAATCAAACTGAAACAAGGTTCATAGCAAAATGCTGCATACATAATTATAATTTTTTTTTCATTTTTAATAACCTATTTTATAAATAAGACTGCTGTAATATGTTTTAAAACTGTGTAGTAATCAGTAAATAACAATAAATTGGAATAACAATTTCTGTTTTCTAAAATAAATGTTCAGCAGAAATGAGGAAAGTCTAGAGATTTTATGAAAAGCAATTTCTGTCTTTTCTGTTCCAGTTCATTCAATAAACAGGATGAACTGGAAATGACTTGAGAGTCCTGACAACTACAGAGAATTTAAAATACTTATGTTGTGAATATCTTCTTCTTATTCATATGTATTACTAGTCTTTGAAAGCCCAATAAAAGGTAATATTGATAAGCGCAACTAAAATCATCGTCCCCTCCGATTATTTGTTCTCTATTTGCAACTATACAATAGAGCCATTTAGTATTAATACCTGTGTCATCATCACCATGTATAAAAGCTTTCCTCTGCAACAGAGTTTTAGCTGGAAAACTCTTTCAAATTGATCTATTAGGAAGAAAGAGCAGAGAAGACTAGTAAGGGTCACTCATCCAACCCTGGTGTCAAAATTCTGAATTTGCATTTAAACAGGTAAACTTCCTCAGTAGAATTTAACACCAAAACATTGTTTAATTATTTTCATACAACAATATTAAATGATTCAAATCAACAAGATAAAATGTTCACAATTTTTTCACATGTCACTTTGTCAGGGTATTCATTTATTGTATGTGTGATATGGAAATTACTTCAGAAGTCTGCAAACTTTCAAAGACTTTACAAAGAACTAAACACATGAAAGGGTAATCTGATTTACTCATCTGACATTTTCTTCATGAACTTAATGGAAAAATCATGCTGGCCATAGAATTGTACAGCCAGAGAATATAAAGTGTTTCTCTTCTATTTCTACTTTGCTTCCTTCTTGGATAAACCACTGAAAACTCATTGAATACCATTTTCACAAGTTAGCATAAAAGAAATAAACTCAATTTATTAAGTACATCACACAGCCATCAAAATAACATTGTGTTAGCTTGTTTTCATGCTGCTGACAAAGACACACCTGAGACTGGACAATTTACAAAAGAAAGAGGTTTTATCAACTTACAGTTCCACCTGGCTGGTGAAGCCTAACAATCATAGCAAAGGCAAAGAAGAGTAAGTCATGTCTTACATGGATGGCAGCAGGCAGAGAGAGAATGATGAAGAAGCAAAAGTGGAAACCCCTTACACAACCACCAGATCTTGTGAAACGTATTCACTACCACGAGAATAGTATGTTAGAAAACACCCCCCATGATTCAATCTTCTCCCACTAGGTCCCTCCCACAACATGTGGGAATTATGGGAGTACAATTCAAGATGAGATTTGGGTGGGGACACAGCCAAATCATATCAAACATGTAACAAAATAAGATTTTATAATAGATTATTATTAACTTTGGTGGTTATAAAACATTTAATGAAGGGTAAGTGGGAAGCGGTTTCACTGTGGATTGGTCGCCAACTTGTCTACATCTGGTGAGAGAGAACATGCTCAACAAGTTACATGACATGGTTTTATTAATTTCAGATATGCAGCAAAGAACAATAGAAGCCTTGGATTTACTGTGAGCCAGGCCCTGAACACTCAGAAAGCTGCACAGGGCAGATAGTCTTGACTGTGCATAGCCCACATGCACTGCAGATGAAGGACTTCCAAAGGCAGCCCATCTGGGTTGTATACCTCAGGGTCACATAACTCACTGAGCTAAAGCATTGAAGGACACTGCCTACTGGGAGTGGAGAGTTGAATAGAGCTCTGGCTGTTCCAGCCAACTCTCACACACCCCTATCTGAAAATGTTGCATTCACAGCACATTCTACTGTTGTTCTTGAGAACTACAAGCAAGAAAGGGAGAATTGTGTCACTCTAAAGCAGTAGAAACTGAGAAGCAGTTTGTCCTGCAGTAGAAACTGAGAAAACAATATAAGTTCACCAGAATTGGTTACATCAACATTAATTCTTCTTTAAAAGTCAATTCTCACTATACATTCAACAGGAAGTCCAGTGCTTCCAGAATATGGCCCTCTAGGCATTGCTGCTGACAGACAGAAAGCAAAGTACTTCTTCCATTTTCAAGATATGTGGGATCATTACAGGGAAATAATTGACATTCAATATGTTTTACTCAAAACATAGAGCCCTTTTACTAGGAACTAAAATGAGTAAGACTCTAGGTCACATATTTGAGGATAAATGGTAGAGATGTTTATATTTCCCTCATGAGAGAGTCAATACTCTCAAAGCCTAGAATAACATGTTTTTGTGATGTTAGGGAAAAAAGAAAACATGAGATTTATTTCTTTATAAATATTTCTACAGAAATATTGAAGCAAAATCTTCAATTCTAACACTACTGGTGAAGCATTGATCAATGTTTTATGAAAGATCCCTAAAGCCAGCCTCAACATAGTCATTCTTCATCCTTTCTTCAAAATAAACATTTATTGTTATGTCTATTTTCCAAATATTTATATGGCTTTTGTATACTCACCAGGGCAACAATGGCTACAAAAGACCATGGATGAAGGTAACATAGATTTACAGGTATATTACAGAGATATTGTAGGTCCAGTTCCAGCCCACTGCAATAAAGTGAATATTGCAATAAAGTGAGCAACATGAATTTTTTGGTTTCCCAGTGCATGTAAGAGTTATTTTTACACTGTACTGTAGTGTAAGTATGCATTATGCCTAAAAAATACATACCATAATTAAAAATGCTTTATTGCTAAAAATGCCAATAACAATCTGAGCCTTCAGAGTGTCATAATCTTTTTGCTGGTAGAGTTCGTGCCTCAATATTGACAGCTGTTGACTGATCAGAGTCGTTTTGCTGAAGATTGGGGCTGCTGATTGATTAGGGTGGCATTTGCTGAAGTTTGGGGCTACTGCTGAATTAAGGTGGCATTTGCTAAAGGTTAGAGTCAATTTCTTAAAATAAGACGACGATAAAGTTTTCCACATCAGTCGACTATTTATTTCATGAAAGACTTCTTGGCATCATGTGATGCTATTTGAAAGCATTCCACCAATGGTAGAACTTCTTTCAAATTTGGAACCCATCCACTCAAAAGAAAGCATTCTACCAATGGTAGAACTTCTTTCAAATTTGGAGTCCATCCACTCAAAATTTGGTGCTGCTTTATCAACTAAGTTTATGTAATATTCTAAATCTTTTGCTGTCATTTCAACAATATTCACAGAACCTTCACTAAGAATAGATTTCATCTTAAGAAGCCACTTTCCTTGCTCATCTATAAGGAGTGATCCTCATCCATGAAAGTTTTATCATAAGATTGCAGCATTTCAATCACATTTTCAGGCTTTACTTCTAATTCTAGTTATCTTGCTATTTCCACCAGTATCTGCAGTTGTTACCTCCTCTTAAGTCTTAAACATCACAAAGTCATCCATGAGGGTTGGAATAAACTTATCCCAAATTCCTTTAATGTAGATATATTGACTCTATCCCATGAAATAAGTGTTCTTAATGACAACTAGAATGGCAAATCTTTTCCAGATGATCTTCAACTTACTTTGTCCAGATCTATCAGAGAAATCACTATTTATGGCAGCTATACCCTTACAAAATGTATTTCTTAAATAATAAGACTTAAAAATCAAAAGTACTCTTTATTACAGGGACTACAGAATGGATGTTTTGTTAGTAGTCATGATACAACATTCATCTCTTTGCCAATCTCTATCACAGCTCTTAGGAGATCAGGGACATTGCCAATGAGTAGTAATACATTGAAAGAAATATTTTTCTCTAAGCAGTTCTCAACAGTTGGCTTAAAGTATTCAGTAAACTACGCTGTAAACACGTGTACTATCATTCAGACTTTGTTATTCCATTTATAGAGCACAGACAGTGGATTTAGCATAATTCTTAAGGGCGCTAGGATTTTCAGAATGGTGAATGTATCAATCTGTTCTCTCACTGCTATAAAGAACTACCTGCAAATGGGTAATTTATACAGAAAAGAAGTATAATTGGCTCACAGTTCTTGAGGCTATACAGGAAGCATGGCTAGGGAGGCCTCAGGAAATTTACATTCATAAAAGGCAAACGCAAACAAGAGGAAGAGGATGAAGGGGGAGGTGCCACACACTCTTAAACAACCAGATCTCCTAAGAACTCTCTTACTAGCCCAAGAACAGCGAGGGGGCTATCAGTCCCCAGGATCCAGTCACCTCCCACCAGACCCCTCCTCTAACATTGGGGATTACAATTCAACATGATATTTTGAGTTGGAAAACAAATTCAAACCACATCAGTAAATAAACATTGACTTCAACTTAAAATAATAAGATGCTTTAGTCTCTAGTGAGAGAGTCAAGCTGTCTTTGCAGCTTTGAAGCCAAGCATTGGCTTTGACTCCTTAGCTATGAAAGGCTGGATGGCACCTCTTATAGTAGAAGGCTATTTTGTCTGCATGGAAATTCTTGCGTTAAGTAGAGCCACCTTCATCAATGATCTTAGCTAGATCTTCTGGATGTGCTGATGCAGTTACTACATCAGCACTTTCTGCTTCACTTTGCACTTTTGTGTTGTGGAGGCTATTTCTTTCCTGAAACTTCATGAACCAATCTCTGCTAGCTTCCAACTTTTCTTTTGCAGCTTCCTCAACTCTCTCAGCCTTCACAGAATTGAAGACAGTTAGGGCCTTGCTCTGGGTTAGGCTTTGGCATAACGGATGTTGAGTCTGGTTTGATCTTCTATTCAGACGACGTGAACTTTCTTCATACCAACAACAAAGCTGTTTTGCTTTCTTATCATTTTTATATTTCCTCGAGTAACACTTTATATTTCCTTCAAGAACTTTTCCTTTGCAGTCACAACCTGGCTAACTGACAAAAAATGCCAAGCTTTTGGCCTATTTTAGCTTTTGACACACCTTCCTCACTAAGCTTAATCATACCTAGCTTTTGTTTTAAAGTGAGAAGCATGTAACTGTTCTCTCACTTGAACACTTAGGGGCGATTGTAGGGTTGTTCATAGGCCTAATGTAAATATCACAGTGTCTCAGAAAATAGGGGGACCCAAGGAGAGGGAGAGAGATAGGGAACCGCTTTGGAGCAGTCACAATATACACAGTGTTTATGGATTAAGTTTGCTGTCTTATATGGGCTTGGTTGTGTCGGGTCCCAAAACAATCACAATAGCAACATCAAAGATTACTGATCATAGACCATCATAACACATACAATAATAGTGAAAAAGTTTGAAATATCGTGATAATTACCAAAATGCGACACAGAGAAAGAAAGTGAGCACCTACTGTTGATAAAATGACAATGATAGACTTGCTTGATGCAGGGTTCTCACAAACCTCCTATCTGTAAAAAATGTGTCATCTGTGAAATGCAATTAAGCAAAACACAATGAAACAAGGTATGCACATAGAAGATAAACTACCAAGGTAACAAAGACACGGCATGTGAAGGTGTTTTAATTTAAAATGGCATAGGAAGATCCAGGAAAATAAAATAAAATGACATTCCAAATACCACGTGACAGGAGACTTTTGAAAGTTTATTAGTTAGGTTTGCTACAGTAATGCAGCATAACAAAATACCACAATGTCTTAGTGGCTTAAAGGAATACTTTTTTTTTTTTTTTCGAGACAGAGTCTCCCTCTGTCACCCAGGCTGGAATGCAGTGACGTTTTCTCGGCTCACTGCAAGCTCCGCCTCCCAGGTTCACACCATTCTCCTGCCTCAGCCTCCCGAGTAGCTGGTACTACAGGCGCCCGCCACCACGCCAGCTAATTTTTGTATTTTTAGTAGAGACAAGGTTTCACCATGTTAGCCAGGATGGTCTCGATCTCCTGACCTTGTGATCCGCCCACCTCGGCCTCCCAAAGTGCTGGGATTATAGGCTGCGCCTGGCTGGAATACATTTTTTTCAGCACTCACAAATCTGTAAATTTCTATGTTGCTCTTCTGAGTGCGGCTGGCCTCAAATGGGCTTTGCTTTGGGTTGCAGATTTAGTTTAGGTCTGTTCAAATTATGGAACCATTAGGAATTTGGAGTGTGCTTTTCTTATCATGGATGCCAGAAGGACAAGAGGTCAGGTGAAAAACACTCGATTTCTGCTGGAATTAGTGTTGCTAACATTCAGTGCCCAAAGCAAATAACTGCCTAAACCCAATATCACTCAGTCAGGAAAACATACTTGACTTACAATAGAAGGAAGTATAATAAAGTCACATGGCAAATTCAATAGACGCATTTTTTATAATGGTTTGAGGGAGGACTAGTAAATAATGATTTAGTTTAGATACTCATTCACTCCAAATCTCATGTTGAAATGTGATCCCCAGTGTGGGAGGTGGGGCCTGGTAGGAGGTGTTTGGGTCATGGGGGCAGATCCCTCATGAATGGTTTGGTGCCTTCCCTGGAGTAATGAGTTAACATGAAATCTGGATGTTTAAAAAGAGTCTGGGGCCTTCCCTTTTTCTTTTTCGCTCCTGCTCTCGCCATGTGACACACGGGCTCCCTCATCCCTTCCACGATGACTTGAATGTTTCCTGAGGCTTCACCAGAAGCCAAGTTGATGTTGGTGCCATGCTTGTACTTCCTGCAGAACCATGAGCCAAATAAATCTCTTTCCTTTATAAATTCCCTGGTCTCAGGTATTCCTTTATAGAAATGCAAAACAGACTAACATAATGATCCAGTAAGTATTCCAGTGGAATCTCTAGAGCTGAAAGGCACAGATTTCCTTCGGAGTAAGGAAATCTTGAAAGAGTACCATGACTATGTGGCATTTGTAATAGACCTGATTCATGGCTTTTGTGAAAATTAAATGAGATGGTAATTGATAAATGTAACTTACCCTTTGCTATGAATTCTGAAGATCCTGAAAATATAAATTTATGTAAAATATCAAAAATTATTGAGGTGATTTCTACACTTCTTTAGGTTTTTTGGAGCAAAGCATTGCTTAGACAGCAAACTCCCTTACTTTAGAGGTAAAGTTGTTCTATTTGCAAACATCTTTCTATTTTCAGGGGCATCTTTTCTGTAAAAGTGAACCCATAATTTCCTTGTTAAATTTGGTGCAACTAGATAGTGGCATAGGACTCCAGATTCACTGTAACTATTCTGTCATTTTTTTTTATACTTTATCCATCATGTGATGCTATTCTGATCTTCATAGTTCAGCTGAAACCCAGTGTTATGCCAAATACATACACTCTTATAGGAGGCAAGTACGTAAGAATGGGCAATTACGTAATTATTGCTATCACTCATTGCTAGGCAGATTGAAGGCATAGTCACATTTCAGAAAAAAACAATTTCTTTAATAGTATATTAAATGGAAGCAAAGGAAATAATTTATTAGCTCATATGGTAGAATAATCTCAAGTATATAACTGAAAGTCAAAAACAATGACTACTACTGATAGTACCTGGGTTAGTATTGTTGATGTCCATGTAATTACATAATGAAAATCATGAAAGGAAGCTATCAAAATATTTGGGGGGATTAATTTAGGGTTGTGAGATTTTAGATGACTTTTAAACAATCTTCCATGTATAAATATATTGTCCACTTTTTGATATAATGATCATAACTGTAAAACAATAGATATTTTATTGTTGGCAACACCATATATTCTTTAGAATGAATTAAACATGGGTTCTATACTTACTCTGTGGACATAGCCAATCATTAAACCTCTCTCAGTCTGTGCTACCTGCGTATAGAATGGATGTATTGGACTACAGAATTGGATCTCATAGGATTGTTATGTGTTTGGGCTAAAGAATGACTTAGCCCAGAATCTGACATATGATGCCCAGCAATTAAAAATGTGCTGCCATCATCATCATCATCTTAATTAAATGACCAGAATTTAATTCTACCCCTAATGCCAGTATATCTCAGCAAGTGTAGTGTAGCAGAGCAGCCAGGACTTTTTGTATGAATCTATTCACTTGAAGTTAAGTTTGATTTGGGACCCAGAACAGCAGAGCTATTTGGTCTATCATGAACTAGCTTTATGATCCTGGGCACGGCATTGAATCTTTAATTTTCCATCTCCATACAAATACAATTTAAGAATTAGAAAATATTAACCCTGAGCAACTATAAATTATGATGTCAATTTAAGTTATTCTATATGTGTTCTAGACGTGATCTGCACATCTAGGTTGTTGGGGTGATTGGACCCCACACCAGGTAATGGGGGAGATGAAGTCCGGCGGAGTCAAAGGAAGGAGAAAAGACAGTTTGAGAGAGAAAGCGGGTCCAGGGGGCCAACACGAACGAGTATGGAGGCTGTGAAGGCCCCAAGCTCTGGAAGCCCAGACTATTTACTGGTGATCAAACAAAGAAACAGGTGGTGAGAATGTGGGGTTGAAAGGGAGTGTTGCATTAAGCACATGATTTACAGCTGTGATGGTTTAGCATTTACATGGCTTGTTCTAAGACACAATCGATCTAGGAGGCTGGGAGGGCTAGAAGCAAGGAGCCAGCAAGTATAGACACATTCCAGAGCCACAAGGGGTTTTATGCCCTGAGCCCTGGATTCTATCCAAGCCACGAGGGGTTTTATGCCCTGGATTTAGATTATGGTGTGTCAGGGTAGCCTTCCACCCTTTAGCACAGAGCTTGGTGTTCCAAAGGCCATGAGGGGTTTTAGACCCTGGACCCCGGACATGCTCCAAGACTCATTTACATTATGTCAGACATGCAAGCCCTGCCTCAGCTTCTCCCAACACTCAGCTTTTCTCCCAAGACAGGTCAACATCATTTCTTTTTCACAGGAGCCTTCGGCCTGGTTTTCCTGCTTCCACCTTGGCCCTTCATTAACCCACACTCTGTACAGTAGCACAAATGATAATTTGAAAATAGAAATTTTATCTTGCTTTTCTATGGCTTATACCCATCCATGTAGTTGGAATAAAATCAAGTGTCTTATGATGGCCTTCAATGTTCTATCCAACCTAACCCCAGACTCTCACTGACATCTTGACTAGAGTCATTGCCCCTTGCTTCTACATTCCAATTACAGTAATGTTCTCTCACTTACTCGAATAGTCTAGGTTCTTTTCCAACTCAAAGCCTTTGAATAACCAACTTTTTCCAAATAAAAAGCTCTTTATCCGACCCATTGTTTGACCAGCTCTTTTTGACTCCTCAGGTTGCATCTTTTTTTTTTTTTTTTTTTTTTTTTGAGACGGAGTCTCGCTCTGTCACCCGGGCTGGAGTGCAGTGGCCGGATCTCAGCTCACTGCAAGCTCCGCCTTCCAGGTTCACGCCATTCTCCTGCCTCAGCCTCCCGAGTAGCTGGGACTACAGGCGCCCGCCACCTCGCCCGGCTAGCTTTTTGTATTTTTTAGTAGAGACGGGGTTTCACCGTGTTAGCCAGGATGGTCTCGATCTCCTGACCTTGTGATCCGCCCGTCTCAGCCTCCCAAAGTGCTGGGATTACAGGCTTGAGCCACCGCGCCCGGCTTGCATCTTAAATACTGTCTATCTAAGGGGCATTCCCAACCACCTATTTAAATAACTGGCCTCTGTTGCTACTGGCTGACCCAATTTGTTAGAATTTCAGCCCCCTGTGAAATTTCTACGTAATACTTTAACTGATTTTTAGTATTTTATCGTTTCTTAAAATTTATTTTAATTTCTTCTCTTTTAGACTTTTTAGATTCAAGAATGGAAGATTTTTTTTTAATCCAGATATCTCTTTTGTCCCCCAAATCTAGGATGGTGACTATTGAATAAATATTTGTTGTTAGATAAGTGCAGATGAAAGGACGAATGGATGAATGAAGGGGTTAAGAAGGGAGTAATGAAGAATGAGAGCTTACATATGCATACATTTGCAATCTGTCAATATCATTTCCCTTGGTTCTGGCGGACTTTTTCTTGTAATATAAGCAAGAATGTCTAAGCTACAAGGGAACTGGGGGCACGAAGGGAGCTACTAGTGCACTGCATTTTCTAGAGGGTGGATGTCAACAGTATCATAATTGTTTATTATGTAAATGGGAGTTTTCCAGTAAATACATCATGGGGTTAGAAGGGACTTGTGACTCTGCCAGTGTTTTGGGTATATCAAACATATTAAATGATTTTAAAATTTAGGGGCTTGATGAAACACAAAATGTATTTTACCAGCTATTGTCAAATTTCATTTAAAAATACATTTTAGGTCAGAGACTTTATTGTATTCTTTCCTCTTGGGTCAACTAGATACACAGGTCAGACTTCACATAACTGCAGCTGGCCTTCCCTGATCACCCTGTTGGCCCATTGCTTCCCTCTGTTGTTCACAATTTTACTGGTAGAGTTAAACATTTACCTGTTTTTGTCCATGAAGGACAAGCTCCAAAATATATTTGACCTTATGTGACTTTTGCTCCTGTAGAGAACATTATTTGTGTCTTTCAAACAAATGTCAGATGGCAAGAATCATTGGCTGTATTGAGACTTTGTAATGTCCTATTTTCTAACAATGTCTTCCATGTATCTAGAATAACAAAATAGGTACTTATTTGTTCCTCTTAAATTTTAATTCAAAGCACTATAACATGTGAGGCCCCTTATATACTGGAAACACGAGTAATGTAAACTTTAATTGCATAGAAGTCCTAGAAAAAAATAAGTATACCTCTAGTCATGGCTCATGTGGCAGTAACAGGAGAACTGTGAAGTTCTGAACTTCTGCTGTATGCAAGGTAGTTTGCTAGATTCTTTACCTAGTTTATAACATTAAGTTTTATTAGCATTTAAGTTTCATATGGATAAGATGTTTTTCTAGGACCCAATAAGATGTTTGGCACAATTATGGGGTGTAGGCATGTTAATCTCATTTGACAGATGGGAAATCTGAGGTTCAGAAGTTTAGTAATGTGCTCAAGTTCAAGACCCTGAAAGGTGTGAAGCTCCATCAGGGGTCCAGCTGAATCAGAAACTCAGTCTCCTTTCATTGTGTCACCTAATGACAAGACCTTGTTATCTGCAAATATATGTAGAATGTGCAGTTAGAAATCACCCCTAACTAGGCATTTAATAGCCAGCAAACCTATCTTAAGTAGCATCGTAGCTAACAATTTTATGCAACAATATCACAATGCCTTGTTTATATGTCTAGAATTATTTTACTAATTAGTTATTAGCCCCTGAGATGTGTCAGACATATGGGTCATTACAAATATAAAGCTAAATAACACCATATTCTACTTATTTGGAGTTCCCAACTTTGCTTTGCTTGTTCCCTTTTGTATGTCTAACATGTATATGGAGTATATTCTCATTATAATTAATCCACAAATTTAAATCATTTTCAGTTTTCATTATCTGTACAAATAATTTATTTCACTTAAATTTGTATAGTGACAATTTTTTAAAGTAAAAATTACTACCCCAAAAGGTAAAAATGATTTGTGTAACGTAGATCTAGCTGGTATTAAAAGCACTGTCAAAGAGAATATATATGTATTGTTTTTAGGTAAATTGGATTAAGTCTACCTAGATGCACTATTAGTTATCACTTTCTCTAAATGCAAGTGAACTCTCTTTTGATCAAAATTGGTTCACAATTTTGTATTTAATAAATAACTCAGTAATTAATGCACGGTTTCATTTGCCTTGGACTGACATATTATAATCATCAAAGCATAAGGGTCATGTGTACTAACTGTATAATTCTCATCGTGGATATTATTATGTTTTAAGGATATATTTCATATGTTAACACCTTTCTCTTCTTCTGGCAGATCTGCTCTTGAAAATAGAAGCAATTGCTGCCACCTCATTAATATTGAGTTAGAATACTAGAATATCATGACTTACATTTCATGATAGAAGAATGAAAAAAAATCTAATTTATTTCAAATTGCAGCAGATGGTATTGCTAAAGATCTTTCTGAATAACGTTTCTAAAATATCCCATCCAAGATCTGGCACATAGTAGATACATGGTCCATGTGCAACTTCTCACCCTTATCCTACCTCAAAGCAAGTAGGAGTTTTACTGATTTTACACCCTGCTTACACCACTTACTGTGTGATTTTGGGTAGTCCAGTCAGCCCCCTGAACATATATCTCTCATTTGTGTCTATGGATTACTGTTTGCCTTAGTGATATCAGAGACTTGTTTTAATAATTGAAGGAAATTACACTTAAATTTTTTTAATTCTGTCATCCCATATAACTAGATGCTATAATTATGCCTCTAACTCTGGGAAGAATATATGATGTAATATAAAGATCACAAGTCTAAAGAGGTGCCTTATTAACTACGAAAACTTCAGCTGTTAAGCTCTTTATCTTCAGTTCCTGTGCTCTGAACACTGCCTGCCTCTCTAGTCTTATACCCTGTGCCACTCTTTCTACCCTACTTCATCTATTTCACTGAGCCACAGTTACTCTGGTCTTGGTTTAGTTCCTCTAAGACAGTAAGGTATTATCTGCCTCAGGGCCTTTGCATACATTTTTAATTGGCTGGAAGACTGGTTCCCTGCTATTCCTATTATTTGTTTATTAGCTTTTGTGTCATTTCAACAGAGAGGTATTCACTCACCATTCAATCCAAAGTACCTCCCCAGTACTATTTACTCTCTCTACCTTGCTCCATTGTTTATCATTTTAATGTTTTTAGTTAACTAACACCTCAATCTTTCAAATAATGGAGAAAAATGACCATAAGCATGATAATAACTGCCGATTTTTAGTGATTATTATATGACTGGTACTGGGACAAGCTCTTCCATGTAATATCTTGTCTAACCCTCAAGGCATTCAAAATAAGCAACAGTGATTGTCTCCATTTCATAGTTGAACACCTAAGGCTTGGAGGTGATTGGTAACTGCCCAAGAACTTGCAGTTAAAACCTGGGAGAGCTGTAAGTTAAACCCAAAGTGTTTCATTCCTGTGGCAAAGATAATTAGTGCTCATGAAACAAACCAGACTTTTTCTATATTTCCCAATCTTCTTTAAAATTACAATTAGTCATGAGACAAAGTTCTGGCAAATTAGAATATAAGAGAAAGTGAACGTCATCACTTTCAACTGGGTACATTCATAAATAGAGGAGCAGTCCCACTGAACTGTGTGGGGTTTTCATGAGTGAGAAGTAAAATTTGATGTACCAATTCACCCAGAGTTCAGTGTCTGTCTCTTGTCCATCCTGAGTAGGACAACTACTGAAGTCATGCTTTTAACCATATAGTCATTACACTGGAAGTGGCTTCTACCGTAGAAACATTTGTGATGTCATCTTATTTCTGAAGATTTTACTGGGGCTCAGAAAATATTCACTTTTGTGAACAATCAAATTTTGTGTGTGTAAAATGATAAAATTTATTTAACTCCAGATTTTTCAACAGCTCTTAGAAGCTTTATAATCTTGTTTTTTGTTTTTTGTTTTTTTTTTTCCCAAAAATATTGAGGGGAAAACATCCAAATTACATCTTAATAACCTAGAAAAATGCAATGAAAGAAAGAAGGCATGTTAACATATTATATATTTTTCTTCTGCTCTTGCCTTAATCAATGGTAGGCAAGCTTTAGGGGGTCCATATATTATTTTTATTGTCTGCTTTTTTTCAGCTGCCTAAAGAAGGAGGAAGATTCTAGCTCACACATTTGCTATGTTTCACAGGACAGTTTTGTTCCTTAAGACATTAAATCAAATTCTTTCTGTAAATGTATGTATAGAGAGGAAGATGGGAAATCAAAAATATGTTTAGGTTTTGGTTATCAGAGAAGTAAAATCAGAAGGAGATCTGACTTATTAAAAATTAACTCTGCACTGCATACAAGTATGTACTACTTTTAAAAAAATTCTGCAATTCTTGTAGAATATTACAGTAACTATCATTTTTCTCATTTTTACCCAAAAGAAAGCCCAGAGTGGTTGACTCACCTTCCAAGGAGAGGAGAGCTAATTAGTGACATAAGTGTGATTCAAGCTCCAGGAAATGAGAAATGATGCTGGAAAATTCTGAAATCTCTTCTCTCCTACAGACAGACTGCCAATCAATCCATGTATCCATTTAGTAAAATTGGCCATTCAGAATTTTGTGAGTGCTACACCTCAGTCAATGTTCCTTTCCTTTTGTTTCTCCACCATGAAAAATGTGGATTAAATGAGATAACAAACATTGTCTAGTACAGTGTCTTGCTCTTTTAAGATAGCTGATGTTCATCCTTCTTCCTCTCACTCTGTATTTATTTTTTTAAAAAAAGAACTGTAATTCTTTTCTATCTTGATTTTCTAGTAACCACAAGCCCAATTTCTTCTCTACTTCAGGTGTTTAGGGTTATTCATTCCTTTTTACACTGAAGTTAGGATAGAGTCTTTTCTTTCAACTTGTTTCCATCTACATTATTTTAATTTATTTCCACAACCACTTTAGAACTAAAGATTGACTAATTCCATTTTAGAGTGGAGGAGAAAAATCGAAAGAGGTAAAGTGACTTGCTATAGGTCGTAAAACAAGTGGCTAAGCTGGGAGTAGAATCTAGATATTAAGATTTCAATTACTTTGAATTCAAATGAGGTAATTGTATTAAGAAGTTTATTTGTACATATCATCCACTGAAAACATACTGAGGTGCCTTCTGCACTCAAATACACGAATACACCAACAGGGGCAAAGACACAAATACACCAACAGGGTCTTGAAGTGTGCTTATGGGATTACTGTTGCTCTTTTGTACCTCATTGTCACCTCAATACTTTATCATGAGAAACTATTGTTTCTTTAACCTGAGCTCTGGAGAGAGCATGCATGGAACAAACCTGAAACCAACTCTTAGCAAGAAGCCAAGCCCTGCTTAAGGGACCCTATCTTGAAGCAAATTTGCTTCCTGTGCACAGCCAAGAACCATATATGAGTAAACAGGAATAGATGGCTGTTGCTTTAAGCCACTGTGTTTTTAGTGATTTATAACCCAACATTAGCTGACCTTCAAACACAGACACACACACACACACACACACACACTTACCAGGCACTGTCCTGTCAAGTCTTAACAGTATATAAGCTTTGAATAAACAGGGAGAAAAGCTGCAATGCCTATTGGGCCAAGAATGCAAGATTCAGGACCTTCAATATGATCTATCTAAAATACAATAGATTTAGAGACTCTATATCTCAGGATTATTTCAATTTTAAGCTACAGAAAGCCTAAAACAATCTGGTTTAGCAAATAATGGTGCACAAGACATAACAGCTCAGAGGCCTTTCTAGTTCCCAAGAGAACTTAATCAATGGCTCAAAGATGCCAATCAAATGCATCTTACAGCTCTGTTTCCTCTGATTACACCTAATCCTCAGATCTAATAATAATCCCTTGAGTTTTCAAGCTCTTGCTCCTAGAATGCAGCAGTTTTAAGCCTCACAAACTTGAATCACCAATTCCAGTGGAGAAGTGAGACTTATCCCAGCATTCCCAGCAAAAAATCCTAAGAGTCAATCTGATTAGATAAACCTGAGTCACATGCCCAGGACTCTCTACCTCAAACTGTGGCCAAGGAGTAATATTGCTAACTGAGTCAATCCTGAAGCTAGATCCTGAAACCTCACATGTAATTAATTGTATTCAAATCACTTGAGCAGAAAACAGGAGACATCTACTACAATGTACCTATCACTTAAACTCTCCGTAGTATGAAGAGAAAAACAGCCCATCAAACTTTGGCCTTCTGCCAAGTACAGGCTCTAAGAGGAAAAAGCAATTGACTAAGATCACTACTGGTTTGCACGGGGTTGAGCATTTTCTACTTTGAACAAGATTTACAGCAGTTTGCAAACATTTTTATGTAATTGAAGACCACATGGTAGACTTTTCCGGGAGTCCAGACTGTTGCATTGAACATTATTCCCATTTGAAAAGATGAAATATCCATGCCACCCCAGGGACCACCAAGCTAAAGCTGAATTGCTTTTTGGGGTGATTTACACATGGGTAGTAATCAGTCAGCTTAACAGCATGACACAGCCACTCACTGAAGCTGTGCCAAAAGCTGAGTGTGCTCTTTTTGTGGGTGCTGTGGCGGTTACAGAAACATGAAAAGCAAAAATGTTAATGCATGTGGAGCTTAATACCTAGGTGATGGGTTGATAGGTGCACAAACCACCATGGCACACGTGTACCTATGTAACAAACCTGCACGTCCTGCACATGTATCCTGGAACTTAAAATTAAATTAAAAAAAAAAAAAAAGCAAGACTGAAGCACGTAAAATAAACTGGCTTGAAAATAATTATTTCTAAAAACAGAAAAACAAGGTCGGATTTATTTGTTATAATTCTTTATTACTTATCAAATATACACAGGAAAATTTTTTAAAAAACAATATCAATAATAAATCAAAACTTACTGACCCGTACCAAGTGCTCTACATCATGAAATCCTCATAAAAATTATATTATTGTTTTCATTTTCTGCAAGCAACTAGTCAAATCATATGGCCAGTAAGTGGTAGAACCAACATTGAACCCCGATTGTCTCTCACCAATCTGAATGTCCCATGAGCTGTTATATCATCAGGGAAACACAGACTATTACCACAGAACAAAGTAGCAAACTATGTAGAGTGAATTTAATTTCCAAAATCTTCCAAATGATTCATTGTGATCTGAGTTATGGAAACAGCGATGGATATGGGTTTAGGTGGTGGGAAAAGGGGCTAACATAGACCATTTTAATTACCTAAAAGGGTAATTTCTCCAAATTCCATAATGTCTTTATTAAAAAATAATTCACTCGGATGTGTGTTTGACCTGATGAAGACCTGTGCATTAGCACCTGATATTTATTTGTTGAATAAAAGTAATACTCAAAATGGGCTAAATCATTTCCTAGAACCCCATTTTTTAAAATTGTGGTTTACCTTGTGTGGGAAGGAATAGCTAGATACTTAGAATTGATTTAAAGGAATTCTAAATTTTTTAAATTTAAATTTTGATGGTCTATTAGCTTCTTTGAATAATAAGAAACTAAAAAGTACTTCACAAACTTTTGTTAAACATATCTACTTTGTTGTTCAAATCCAAAAATTATCTACTTATTTACATTTTCTAGTACAAAAAGGATTTTTATGCACTATAGGATTACAATATAAATAATTTTAGTGGGAAAATGTTTTCAAAATAATCATTTTGTATACTTGTATATTTAAACGAGAGAAATTCAATATTGGATTGCAATGTATTTATTTATCTTTCTACTGATCAAAATGTCCAAAATGCGTTGACACAACTCTGAGAATCTATGAGTATGTATAGTGTTATTGATCATTTTGTCATTGGAGATTTTTGGTTAGTTTGTATTTTATACAATACTGCTTAGCACTCGTATCTCCTGTGTGTTTGCAGCACTCAATTTTACAGTGAAAGTAATTTCTTAACATCTTGCCAGCTCTTCTTTCTCTTACTTCTATGAGAATAATTTGTGGTTCTGACTTTTCTCCTAGCTTCAAGTTCAATCATTTTGTTGTTGATAATCCCAGCCCTTCATACATTGCTTCCAGAGGAAGATCTTTGATACCAATGCACAACAGACTTCTTAAAGTAATTCTGATGGACAGACTTAGTGCTTTCTTTTTCCCCACAAGCCCAGTTCTTGTCTTACCCATGAAATTGCTATGCTATGAAATTTATTAGGCTCGAAGTCTTAATACTCTTTTTCCTGCTGAGAAATGAAGAGGATATAGGTCCCTGGATAAACTTATCTGCTGGGAAGGGAACACAGAAATGTAATCTTCCAACTGGCCTCATATCATTTGGCTGTGCTCCGCACAAACGCATCTGAAGACATTTATCTGACTCTAAAGCTGAGATCTTCATGAAAGCAGGTTAGCTTTCCTAGATTCAAATAACTGGGTTTATATCCTCTAACCTAAGGGTGACTTTTGAGTATTAAATCAGACCTGTGGGTTCAGAGAAGTGGCCTTAAAATAGTTTAGATTTGCTGTGAATGGCAAAGGGTTGAACAGTAGAGAGAGAGAGAAATGGCTGGACAACACTTCCTGCTGTAAAAAAGACTACCTTAAACTTGCTGATTGAGAAGAAATAATACAGTACCTTGCAAATAAACCATGTTGATGGATGCCTTCTGCTAGAATGGAGCTCACTGTATTTACTCTCTTTCTGTTTGATGTCAGCATCTTAGCACTCGGCGTGAACTCTACTACAGCTAACTGTCGAAATAAGTTATTTCTAGTCGATAATGAATGCTTCTCTAACATGTTATTATTGAAAATAACAGGTTCCAAATGTGTGACCGAACGGCATACAATTCATTTTCTTTCTCTGTAAGAATTGGATTTTCTTGTCATTAGAGCTGAACTGTGTGTCGACACTATGCTAAGTTAGAACATCCAGAATCCCGACCAAAGGCAAGAAGCTGTGTTGAAAGATTAGAATAACAAGTGCAATTGAACAGTGATTTACAATCTGCGAACAGCTTTCAGAGTACTCTCTTCGGAATGTCTCCTCACTTTCTAAAGAATATAACAAATGTATTTTTACTCCCATGTTAGCAAAGAGTGGATTTAGGTATGGGGCATTTAAGAGAGTTACCCAAATCTCAAAACCAGTAATTGAGAGCACTGAGGCTCAAACCCTTAACATCTGCTTCCAAATTTAATTTTTCCTTCTTCCAAAAGTTTTTTTTTTTTTTTTTTTTTTTTTTTGAGACAGAATCTCACTCTGTCACCCAGGCTGGAGTACAGTGGCACGATCTCGGCTCACTGCAACCTCTGCCTCCTGGGTTCAAGCGATTCTTCCGCCTCAGCCTCCCGAGTAGCTGGGATCACAGGCACATGCCACCACACCCAGATAATTTTGTATTTTTGTAAAGACAGGGTTTCACCATGTTGGCCAGGCTGGTCTCAAACTGCTGACCTCGTTATCCGTCCACCTCGGCCTCCCACAGGACTGGGATTACAGATGTGAGCCACAGCGCTCCACCAAAGTAAAATATTATTATCTAGATATTACTTTTCTACTTTGAACAATAGAAATGGCAAAGCACAAAGGCCCATGAGAGAATATTAGTAACGAAAAGCAGCACAGGGAATATTAGCAGCTGTATCTTCGCTGTTGCATTAGGTCACACAATAGATATAAAAGTGGCATAGACAGGATTTTAAAAATGTATGGCTTGTTCAAAATCACATTTCATGGCATACATTTAAGAAATTATTTTGAAAATCCTATTTTTTATGTATTGCTATTTTATCCCTAAATGTTATATTAACTGTTAGAACTAAACATGTTTAGCAGATTCTTGTAGGTAAACACACAAGATTTATTGTTTTAGAAACACAGATGCATATAAAGAGGTTTATAATTTGTCTCCTCCTTTCCTTCATTCCTGCTTTCCATTTTCCTTTCTCTTTCTTTCCGTTCACAGTTATTTGTTAGGGACCTACTAGTGTTAAGGTGAGTATAACTTGGATCCTTTACTCTTTATCCCTTTTCCAAATGTTCTTGCTGTGATTAGCAATCATGTACTATGAAAGATTTAAAGTCTATTTGGAGTGCTAAGCTAAGCCAATGCTTAATACTATTATCAGCACTGGTGTTAAAATAAATTTAGAGTCATTTGTTTTAAATGACTAGTGGATCATTTAACTCAACTGTTGACAAACATAGTAGAGCTAACATATAGCTCCTGAAGCTTCTTCCTGCTCAATTATCTAAAAGACCTTGATATCAATCTTCTTTATTGTGTTATTTGTCAAGCAAAGAGTAGCTAAGGGGTCTGGAAAATTCTAATGCTCACTACAAATAGCAAAACAGCTGAAACCTGTCAAAGGCTGCTCTCCAGGTTTGGGGCACCTGTGTCCTCTCAAATCACAGAACGAGTTCACCAAAAGGTAACAAATGATGGCAAGGAAGAGTAATGGTGCCAGAAGAAATGGTGCAGAGCTCTGAGAAAAGCTCATTTGGCAGGAAGCTTTGTGTCTGTACATTGTGCACTCATTACGATAAAGCAATTTTGTCACCCTCTACCTTTCTCTTTCCCTCTTATTAAATATCAAAATGAGGCCAAAATATATCATGTGGAATTTTGTGAGAATGATAGTACATTGCATCTAGGACAGCATTAAGTGGAGAAGTTCTTTAAAAATACTAACATCACTTTAGGAGGCAGAGGTGGGCAGATCACCTGAGGTCAGGAGTTCGAGACCACCCTGGCCAACGTGGTGAAACCCCCATCTCTACTAAAAACACAAAAATTAGCCAGGCATGGTGGCTGGCACCTGTAATCCCAGCTACTCGGGAAGCTGACGGGGGAATCGCTTGAACCGGGAGGTTGTGGTGAGCTGAGATGACACCATTGCACTCCAGCCTGGGCAACAAGAGCAAAACTCTGTATCAGAAAAAATAAAAATAAAAAAATACTAACATCTAGAACCCACCTAATTATTTCTCGCCTGTCAATTTTGAGTGGAGTTCAGGAATTCCTATCTTTAATAAATACACCAGACCATTCTTATGTATCTGGCTTGAGGACTGTCTTTTGAAACCAGAGGTCTAGATGACCCAACAAATAGCACCCTGAAAAAGTAGAGACACCCTGCTCCCACGGTTTGACTTCATTGCCCGTAATAGGAATTCAATACTTTAAGTCTCTGAATTGGTAATTTGCTCAAACTGCTCAAATTGTAAAATATCTGTCAAATCTAGCATGTTTGAAAATTGTAGTATCAACTGCAGTTTCCCTATCTTTAAACCTTAAATCATTTTAAGCGTTCACCCTCAAATACCTTCTGATCCAAGCTTCATTAGGATTTTTTTTTTTTTATGCTGTGGCTACGTTGATGAGCTTTATTTCAGCATGCCTGAATTAGTTTCTTAAGAGGTTAAATATAATTGTGAATTGAGAAAACATGAACCAATGCAGAGGCAAAATTATTTTCTTTTCCTTTCAATATGCACTAATGATGTGCTTTTGGCATGCATGAGAGCCTGATGAATACATTAAAAGGCAATTTCCAAATTGTATATTGATTTTTGTACAACGTAAAAGAGGTATACGTATCTGATGGAAACTCTCATAAAGGGGCATAAATCTTAAATTAAAAAGTGAAAAAATAAAATAAAATTTTAAAACTTTCAATAATAATTAGTAGAGTAAGCACAAAGTCCTTAAAAACTTTAGTCATTTCTCTAGCTTTAGCCTGCCGTCTAATCTATGAAATGACTATTCTGAGAGCAGACAATTCATCAGATATTATGCTCTATCAAAAACTCATTAAATTGCCATTGATGATGATCGCAAAGTTCATGGCAGGTTTTCTGTTTAGCATCTTGCCTCAAGCAAAGGCACCTATTTATTGGTGAAGTCATACTCAAAGCCAAAATGTTGCTATGGAAAGTAATTAGGGCTCCTTATGAAGATAACTTGATTGCCATGGAGTTTCAGCTTCATATAAACAGAGCAAAAGATGTAATTGTTTAGCACTAAGTAAAAGCTACACCGTAAACATAATCATCCACATACTTGGCTTGTGTAAAAGCATTAACATTGAATTTTTGAAATTAGAGCTGGCATTTGGTCATTAGGCACCCAAAGAGTACTCTGGCCAGTAGGTTCTTGAATTGGTAGGTTTCTATCCTGATTGGGCAATGCCTTACCCTTCTGGTTCCTTAATGCTTTGAGTGTATCACTCTCATTTGTAGGCATCAATAGAGGAATGTGATTGTACTTTTCCTGCTTTCCCAATCTTGTTGCTTATGATGATATCCAAGGATGAATTTTTTTAAACTCATTAAACACACTCTCACTAAGACTAAACATACTGTTGGACAGTAAAAAGCAGGAATTAATTTTTCAGTAAAAATTATAAGCCTATCTTTTTTTCAGGAAAATTAACTATATATAAGAGAAAGAATAGGAAAATAAAGGAGGCTCTCGAAGTGCTGAAGCAGCCGATTGAGTTGCTTAGACAGTGAAGGCCCTTCTAGCCTGATAATTCTTATCATCTGAGTTAACTTTGTTATTACACAAAGAGGAAACAAGCACAGAGATTACAAAGTATTCAAAAATCTCACAATTCATTTAATGCAGAATTTGGACCATAGTATAATCTACGCAAATAATAAGCACATCCAAAATATGTGCAATAGATGGCTGATTAAACAAGACCATTGAGAGAAAGGACCTTTCCATGACACAAGCAGTTCTCAAACTTGCTTTCCCTCACTGTGACATACCTCAGAGAGAATATTGACCTGCATGACTAACATTCACTGCTTTTCACTAGTGAAGTGAATGTTTGTGGAGACAGATACCTCATTTACCATAATGTGATTGTTATGCATTGCAAGCCTGTTTTAAAGCATCTCATGTAACCCATAAATAACTCATTCGTACATACTAAGAAGAGTATCATGTTATGCAAAATTTCCGGGAACCCAGCTGTAATTCCTCCTCATTTCTTCCTCAACCCACCATTGTGACTTAACATCATATTTGAAAGCTGTTATACTACTTAATGCTGCCAAAATCATGAACAAGCTGGAAGTTAGGGGTCTCTGGAGTTGGCATTTAGGATATTGAAGTAATACATTATAATTAAAAAGTCTACTGCCCTTGGCTTGCTGACATGATTTTGAAACCTTAAATCCCCAGTCATCTAATTCTGGTGATTTCTATAAGAAATATAGGTCATTCAATAATAAACAATGTATAAGTCTAGGATATTTTCTGACTTCTACATTCAGTGAACGTGTATTTGTAAATATTATCTTTAGCTATGGCAAAAATTTAGTTATAAATTGGGTAGAGCTATGAATAATAGCTTCCTTTATTCTACAATATTTGTAAACCTGAGATTTGAAATATAAGTTGCAATTAAGCTAAAAGCAGAGTAATTTTTAATTTTTTAATTTTTATATTTTATGGGTACATAGTAGGTATGTATATTTATGAGATACTTTGATACAGGCATGCAACGCATCATAATTACATCATGGTAAATGGAATATCTTTCCCCTCAAGTGTTTATACTTTGTGTTACAAACAATCCAATTATACTCTTACAGTTATTTTAAAACATAAGATTAAATTATTATTTACTATAGTCATTCTGCTGTCCTAGCAAATATTAGGTCTTATTCTTTCTAACTATTTTACTGAACCCATTAACTGTCCCCACTTTCCCCCCAACACTCCACTACCCTTTCTAGCCTCTGATATTCATCCTTCTACCCTCTATCTCCATGAGTTCAATTGTTTTAATTTTTAGCTCTCACAAATAAGTTTGAACGTGCAAGTTTGTCTTTCTGTGCCTGGCTTATATGACTTAACACAATGACATCCAGTTCCATCCACATTGTCACAAATGACAGGATCTCATTCTTTTTCATGGCTGTATAGTACTTCATTGTGTGTATGTACCACATTTTCTTTATCCATTTGTCTATTGATGGACACTTAGATTGCTTCCAAATTGTGACTATTGTAAATAGTTCTTCAATAAACATAGAAATGTAGATATCTCTGGAATATTTTGATTTACCTTCTTTTGGGTACATACTTAGCAGTGTGATTGCTGGATCTTATGGTAGCTCTATTTCTAGATTTTTGAGGAAGCTCCAAAGCGTTCTCTGTAGTGGTTGTACTAATTGACATTTTCACCAACAGTGTTTGAGGGTTCCATTTTCCTCATATCAACTCCAACATTTGTTATTACCTGTCTTTTGGATATAAGCCATTTTAACTGGGTGAGATAATATCTCACTGTAGTTTCAATTTGCATTTCTCTCATGATCAATGATATTGAGCACCTTTTCATATACTTGTTTATCATTTGTATGTCTTCTTCTGAGAAATGTCTATTCATAACTTTTGTCTATTTTTTATTGGATTATTAGATTTTTCCTATAAAATTGTTTGAGCTCTTTACACATTCTGGTTTTCAGTCCCTTGTCAGATGGGTAGTTTGCAAATATTTTCTCCCATTTTATGGGTTGTCTCTTCACTTTGTTGATTGTTTTCTTTGCTATGCAGAAGCTTTTTAGCTTAATGTGATTCCATTTGTCCATTTTTGCTTTGGTTGCCTGTGCTTATAGGGTATTATTCAATAAATCTTTGCTCCAGACCAATGTCCTGGAGAATTTTCTCAGTGTTTTCTTGTAGTAGTTTCACACTGAAGTCTTAGATATAAGTCTTTAATTCATTTTCATTTGATTTTTGTATATGGTGAGACATAGGGGTCTAGTTTCATTCTTCTGCTTATGGATGCACAGTTTTCACAAAACCATTTATTGAAGAAATTGTCTTTTCCTCAATGTATGTTTTTGACACCTTTGTTTAAAATGAGTTCACTGTAGGTTTGTGGCTTCGTTTCTGGGTTCTCTATTCTGTTCCTTTGGTCTCTGTGTCTGTTTTTATGCCAGTACCATGCTGTTTGGGTTAATATAGTTCTGTAGTATAATTTGAAATTAGGTAATGTGATTCCTCCAGTTTTGTTTTTTGTCTCAGAATAGCTTTGTCTATTCTGAGTTGTTTGTGGTTTCATTTAAATTTTGGGATTTTTTTTCTATTTGTGTGAAGAATATCATTGGTATTTTGATAAGGATTGCATTGATTCTGTAGATTGTTTTGGGTGGTATGGACATTTTAACAATATTGATTCTTCCAATCCATTAACATGGAATATCTTTTCATTTTTTGTATGTCTTCAATTTCTTTCATGAGTGTTTTATTATTTACTTATTTATTACTATCATTTTTAAATCACTTGACACTTTATTAAATGCAAAGTAAGATTTAGCATCTTTGACTTCACTGTACACAGCTGAAGTGGGAGCCCGGGGAGGGGAAGACTGCATGGTTTTCCTTGGCCAGGGAAGTGTGCACCCTGCAGTCCTGTCACGTTGTGGGAAGATCAGCCCATGTTCTGTTGGTTGCCATTGACCCTAGGATGGATGTCCTTCCAGTCATCCCATTCCCAAGCTCTGTAGAGTGTTTATTTTGTCACTCTCTTCTTCCTTTTCTTCTTGATCTTCCTGTTGCTGAGCTGCTTTTCTGAATTCCTCTGATGTTGCCGTGGCTATTTCCTGATTTGGTAACACTCCATTCCATATTTCCAATGTTGTTCATAACAGTCAGTCACCATCACAGTTGCCAGACTTGAAAACCAGCTCCAAATACTTTGGCTTGGACATGTTCCTGGTGAGAATGAAGGGTTTCACTGGAGGCCTCTCCAGGCGAGATGTGTTAGAAATTGAGGGCTCACTTGGAGAGTCTCTTTCTCTCAGGATCTTTATTTCCTGGTCAATGCTCTCAATCTCTTCTAAGCTGATACCAAACCAATACTGAAGGTGAAGAACATAATATTCACTGACACGTCCATCATCTGATTGACCACTTTCCGCAGTAGATTTCATTGCAGACAACCTATGCTCCAACTCCTTCTTCTGCTTGTATCTCTCTATTTTAGCCTGTCTTTGAGATGCCATAGAAATGAGGCTAGGATAAGCCATGGAGGAATCAGCAGTGTGATTTTCAGCTGAGTTGTTCTCAGTTTGGGGCAGCTCAAACTCTGCCACATGAGAGTAATGGCACTGAGTAAAGTAGTTTATAAAGTGTTTTGGAGCCCGCTGCAAATGATCTAGATGCTTGCTGGGGTTGACTTGCTTCATGGTGAGGGCACCAACAGGCAATTCAGGTCGGTGGAAGCAATCTCTTACAAATCTTCATTTTGGATGAATGAGTCAAGCTTTGGTAACATTTTGGCAGCCTTCTCAAGGAGGTCCAGGCCCTTGAACACCTTCTCCTGGACTATCCAGGAACTGACAGGTTCAGTAGCTACTTCTACTTCATCCAGAAGCTGTTTGTCAATTTTGAACAGCTTAGGGAGCCACGGCAGCCGTAGCTTGTCTTCAGCAGCCATCTTGGGGAGGGAGCCATGAGTGTGTTATAGTTTTTATTATAGAGATCTTTCACTTCTTTGGTTAATTTAATTCCTAGGCATTTACTTTTATTTGTGGTTATTGTAAATAAGATTACTTCTTTATTTCTTTTTCAGATTGTTCAATGTGGGGATGTAGAAATGCTACTTATTTTTGTATGTTGATTTTGTACCCTGTAACTTTGCTGAATTTGTTAATTAGTTCTAATAGCTTTTCAGGGGAGTCTTCTATTTTTCCCAAATATAAGATCATATCATCTGCAAACAAAGATAACTTGATTTCTCCTTTTCAAGTTTGGATGTCTTTTATTTATTTCTCTTATCTGATTGCTCTAGCTAGAACTTCCAATAATATGTTTAATACAGTAATGATAATGGGCCTCCTTGTCGTGTTCCAGATCTTAGGGGAAAGGCTTTCCATTAGTCTGTTATATATGGTTTTTACTGTGTTGAGGTAGGTTCCTTCTATGCCTTGTTTTTCTGAGGGTTTTTTTTTTTTTTAATCGTGAAGGGATGTTGAATTTTATCATGAAGGGATGTTAAATTCACTCCTCCTCTATTTTTCAGAAGAGTTCGAATAGGATTGATATTAGTTCTTCTTGAAATGGTTGGGCAATGAAGCCATCGGGTCCCAGGCTTTGCTTTACTGGGAGACTTTATTATGGCTTTAATCTTGTTACTTGTTATTGGTATTTTCAGGTTCTGGATTTCTTCATGGATCAATCTTGGTAAGTCGTATATATCTAAGAATTTATTCATTTCCTCTAGATTTTCCAATCTATCAGCATCCAGTTGCTCATAGTAAAAAGGAGAATAATTCGTAATCATCATATCAGCAATGTTTCGAAAATAAATATTCAGAAATGTATTTCTAGAGAAGACAGGAAGATACTTAGAAATACCTTTAAATTAAAAGTTAATAATTGGTTTTCTATATAATTAAATCCACTGAACCGAACTTAAAATGTTTCTACTGGCTCATTGTGCTTTGAAGTTGCCTTAAGTTAACTTTCAAGATTAGTAACTGGTGAATTGTTCTAACACAATTAGCTTCACTTAATTACAATAACATTGATATAAAAGTGTAAAAAGTCAAGAAAAACAAAGTGATTTCAGTAAGGTGCAAATAAAATTGTGTGTATCGTGTATGCATGTACATTTATATGTAATTGATATACACATTTTAAAATATTCAATTAATACAGGATTCAAAATATATAAAGAGAAAAATACATAAAGTACAAGTCAATGCCCTGTTTTAATCCAATTTCACAGTGAGAATTGCTCACTTGTATCTTTTGAGATTCAGGGAAAAAAGTTTCTCAACACACAGATTTATAGTAGAAACGATTCTGAAAAAATATTAATCCTAAAACAGTAAGTCCACATTGCCAGTCATAAGTTTTTTTCTTCCACCCGATATCCATAGTAGAAAAGGAAAACAGGCATAACTCCATTCACACTTTATTTAAGCACTTATCCATTGCTAATTTCCTTAGATTTGAGCCTCAGAAAATCTGGAGATAGAGTAAAATTTGCATAAATAGGGTGATAATATTTGCTACTAAGGTACAATAATATTTCTTGGACTCCTTGAAATCAAGGTCAGTTATAATTATTGCACTATTTCTACTATAAGGCTTGCATCTTTACTGACATTAAAGGGTATATGAGTTCCTTACTGTAAGACTGCACAGTGCAAAGATTATATAAACAAATGTAAATCACCACGAAAATCTAGTTCATTCCACTTTTACCACACACCATTTTACAGTTCTAAATATCAATAATCTTCAAAATGTGTGACCCATGGCCTCATTAAGCATAAGAAACCTTGGCACCTTGGCACTCTTATTTTCAGACTCAATAATCAATGCTGCCCATATTCTTTCATGGCCCCTCTAACATGACTTTCTTCATCTGAATTTACACAAGAGTAAAGGGAGTTTGCTCAAAACTCAGGCAAAGTAACTGAAAAACTTTCAAAGCAATTCCAGGATTTAATGTGCATTGAGAAAACATTTCTCTAGAGACAAAAACTAAAAAAACACATTAGAATATGTATGACCGCCACGTTCTCTGGTTCTATCTCACTGCCAAACAGCAGGATACATAGAAGGAAATACAGACACTCTGCATAAACATATGTTAATGTTTGCCAAGAAATTTTCTTTTTTATTATTATACTTTAAGTTCTAGGGTACATGTGCACAATGTGCAGGTTTGTTACATATGTATACATGTGCTGTATTGGTTTGCTGCACCCATTAACTCATCATTTACATTAGGTATTTCTCCTAATGCTATCCTTACCCCCTCCCCACCACCCCATGACAGCCCCCAGTGTGTGATGTTCCCTACCCTGTGTCAAGTGTTCTCATTGTTCAGTTCCCATCTATGAGTGAGAACATGCAGTGTTTGGTTTTCTGTCCTTGTGATACTTCGCTCAGAATGATGGTTTCTAGCTTCATCTATGTCCCTACACAGGACATGAACTCATCCTTTTTTATGGCTGCATAGTATTCCATGGTGTAAATGTGCCACATTTCCTTAATCCAATCTATCATTGATGGACATTTGGGTTGGTTCCAAGTCTTTGCTATTGTGAATAGTGCCATAATAAACATATGTGTGCATGTGTCTTTATAGCAGCATGATTTATAATCCTTTGGGTATATACCCAGTAATGGGATGGCTGGGTCAAATGGTATTTCTAGTTCTAGATCCTTGAGGAATCACCACACTGTCTTCCACAATGGTTGAACTAGTTTACAGTCCCACCAACAGTGTAAAAGTGTTCCTGTTTCTCCACATCCTCTCCAGCACCTGGTGTTTCGACTTTTTAATGATTGTCATTCTAACTGGTGTGAGATGGTATCTCATTGTGGTTTTGATTTGCATTTCTCTGCTAACTAGTGATGATGAGCATTTTTTCATATGTCTGTTGCTTGCCAACAAATTTTCAAAATGAAATAAGGCATATCCTAGAAAACTTCTTCATGTAAATATCTCCCTTGTAGAAGACTTTTTGGTATTCAATACCCAGTGTTCCAGTACATTTTTTTATATCTTACCAAAATGTTATTTAGCAAATATTTATATAAGAACATTCTGTATTTAAAGCTGCAAAATGCAATACAAATATTTATCACAAAATGATTTAAAAAAAAAACCTAACTCATTTATTCTTTTGAGAAATGTCTATTCTAATCATTTTCCCATCTTTAGATTGGATTATTAGATTTTTCCTATAGAGTTGTTTGAGCTCCTTATATATTCTGGTTATTAATCCCTTGTCAGATGGGTATTGAGCTACCATATGATCCAGCACTCCCACTGCTGGGTATATACCCAAAAGAAAGGAAGTCAGTATATTGAAGAGATAATCTGCTCTCCTATGTTTGTTGCAACATTGTTAACAATAGCTAAGATTTGGAAGCAATTTAAGTGGCCGTCAATAGAAAAGTAGATAAAGAAAATGTGGTACACATACACAATAGAGTGCTATTCAGCCATAAAAAAGAATGAGATCCAGCCACTTGCAACAGCATGGATGAAACTGGAAATCATTATAAGTAAAATAAGCTAGGTACAGAGAAACAAGCATTGCATGTTGTCACTTATTAGTGGGATCTAAAAATCAAAACAGTTTAACTCATGGACAGACAACACAGAAGGATGGTTACCAGGGGCTAGGAAGGATAGTGGGGGGTGGTGAAGAGGTAGGGATAATTAATGGGTACAACAAAATAAAAAGAATGAGTAAGACCTACTATCTGATAGCACAACAGAGTGACTATAGTCAATAATAACTATACATTTTAAAATAAATTAAAGAGTGTAATTGGATGTTTGCAAGTCCATGGATAAATTCTTGGAAGAATGGATACCCCATTCTTAACAATGTATTTATTTCATATTTTGATGACTGTATCGAAACATATCATGTACCTCATAATTAGATATACCTATTATGTACCCACAACAATTAAAAAGTAAAAAAGTAAAAAGCACTTCAAATTATATTCTAAACACCATTGATCATAAGATACAATTACACCTAGACATTTTGACAAAGATCACTGGGTGCCAAGGATAAGTGCCTCTTGTATATTAGTGAATCTGAGGCACCATTGTTTCATAATCAGTGGAAGGACTTCTCAGCCATAGTGGGCTTGTCCTGACTGTATTTCCGCAGGGTACATTTTTAAAGAGGGCATCAGAGGGAGTCATTATTTCTGTTCTTGATAAAGAGACTAATTGTGAACTTATTTTTTCTTTTTATCAGTACCAGTGACAGGCATTTGCTGAGACAAAGTGACAGGTGTAAAGTTGACCTCTTTTTTATACAGCTTTTGTTTCTTCCTAGTGTCTTATGGATTCCTAAAAAGTTAACGAAAGCTAAAGGAATCTGTGAAAAAGGAAGCAAACAGAGTAAAGAGAAAAAAAGAAAGATTAACAAACCATATTCATTGATAACAGAAATAATTTGTGGATTGTTTCTATCATAACCACTATTTATTAAAGCTTTAGTTTATTTAAAAGTAAATTTAAGTAAAATTTAAAACTGTCCCGTCACATAGTTCATGCTGTAATGTTATAATGAAAGTATTGCAGATGATCCAATGGATTGGAAGTTTCCATTAGGGATTGGAGAAAACTAATTTAAATTTTGAATAACAATTATAAGTAATTCCCAATTTAAATTTATAATCCACCCTTTAAAATTTAGAAACAATACTAATACTTTATGATAAACTTCACTGTACGATATACCTATTTATATTTTACTTATATTTTACTTGCTATGCTAGAGATAATTTATGTAACACTTCACACACTATTTTGGTGACAGATCTGCATGACGCCAAGTGAACAACGAACAAAAGGGTTACGTAAGTCAAAATCTCAACTGTCCTGCTGCTCTATGTACTAGCAGCATGGCTAGGCAAGTTGTGTTATTGCTCAGTCTCTTCATTTGCTCAATTGTTGTGATATTAATAGGGCCTACTGCATAGGGTAATTTTGGTTGAAAATGTAGAGTAGTTCATACTATAAAACTGAAAAAGGCTTTCCATCCAAGTAAACACTGCTTTTTAACTGTTTTAACCCAATTGTCCTTGTCTATGGAATCCACTACATAATATAACTGACCTTACAGAGTTGTGAGGATTAAACATACGCGTGGATGTTGTTTTTAGCTCCAAATCTGCATCAGAATGAATTCCTAATAAATGTGATCTTTTATTTTTATTATCATTTTGAAAATCCAGTGTGCTCGACTTTTCATTTTCATACAGATTGAAAAGCCCTTTCTACAGACATCTAGACTCAGAAATAAGCCATGGCTGGCTTTTGCTGTGTGAGGGAACAAACAATCCCCAGGGTCAGATCCTGACACAGAAATGTCATGGGGAACTTCAATCAACAGCAAACCACCTTAACCCACAAGGACAGGAAAACGCTGTAAAAGATAGATGAGACCACTGAAATAAACAAACAAAAAAAAAGTAAAACAAAACTAGTATGTCATCATGGTAGTTAACTTTTAAGAACACAGTTATTATTACTTTTTAGTCTCTCTAGCCTAATCACTGATTAAATATATTTGCCTCCAAGCACTAGGCTCTGCTCTTGCCTCAAGAAAATTATATACCTCTTTTCCCTAAAAAAGCTTTATTTTGATCCAAGATGTATATATTTCCTCAGGCTACATTTTTAAAGAGGGCATCAGAGGGAGTCATTATTTCTGTTCTTGATAAAGAGGCTAATTGTGAACTTACCTTTTTTTCTATCAGTACCTGGTGACAGGCATTTGCTGAGACATAGTGACAGGTGTAAGTTGACCTCTACAAAATTGTAACCTAGTTTCTGCCCATATAATAACTTACAGGCATCAAATAAAAATGTATTCTATGAAAGCCTAACTTCAGATTATTTCAACTTTAAAAAACATATAGTTAATAATGTACTTAAATTATAAATATTTATCATGACTAACTGTGTGCAATACTTAATCTTTAATTTAGAAAGCAGAGCATATTGTGAAAGAGCTATTGTAACAAGCAGTGGATAAGAGAATGAACATACCTGTCCCAACTCTGATCTTGATTTGTTGTGTGACTTTGAATATAACATGCTTCCTTGTGTTTATGCATTCTACAGATAGCTTCTCTTCTATAAAATTAGATTACCTAGATAGATGAATAATTAGATCCCTTTTAATTCTGGCATTTTTGTGATTTGGTGAAGCTGGGCACCAGAGAACAGTTAGCACGATTCCTAGCTGCAATGGGTAAGTGTTAAGGCTATACTACATGCCAAGCACTGTACCAAAAACTTGAGTTGAAAATATGTGGATTGGGCAGCAGAAAAAGTATACTCTGAGGTGTGTGTGTGTGTGTGTGTGTGTGTGTGTGTGTGCTCTGGAAGATGTACCTAGGCATTCCCTGAGTCGTGTACAAGGTTTGGCATTATTGGTTGGAGTGGAATTCACATTGTTGATTGCATGAATGAACACTGGAAAATTCCTTAAATTGTCAGTTCCCAGAAAAGTAGCTTTAAGAGGAATTATCAGAGGTAGAACAACACATGGAACAGAACTTTGGGCCTGACTTTTCAGGGCAAATGCAAAATAAAAAAGCACAAGTTACAATAGTAAAAGTAGCCTTTGAAACAGAGGCTGTTGTCAAGGATGAGAGAGAAGCTCTTATGAGTACCTGACAAAGACTTTCAGTCACATTCCACACCTTTTAAAGTTCACTGCCATTAACATATGATCCTTAGGTTGTATAGACGCATGCAATTCTTATTTCTGAGGAAACAAGCTTTAAGTCTCTTGTTAATGTCTCAATTCCTTGATCATTGACATTGTGACACTCTTTGACATTAAAGTTGTCACCCTCTGAGTCAAAGCAGGACAGATTTCCTGTCTATAGTACAGAGCAACACTGTTGCCTGTACTTTGAGACTACCACACAATTCATCATCAATACTGTCAGAAAGGCACGCTATGCCCAGGCCCAAAAGCCTTAGGCAATGATTTGTGCTTGGTTCAGCAGGCCAGATGCAGTTCTGCACGCTTGAGGCTCTTCCTAGGGCACAGGGACATTCTAAGAGATTTTTAAATCTTACAGAATTTAGAGCCCAGAGGGCACCAATCGCTATTCATTCAATTTCTTTATCAGGAAAATTAAAAGTTGAAGCTAAGAGAGATTTAATATTAACTCAAGGTCACATGGCTAATTACTGGAAGAAGATTTGAGTAAAGACTTAATTCTTATCTTCTCATTTCAAAATTATTTGCAATACAGCCCCATATTAAAAAGCAAGACGTTTTTGGTCAGGCGCGGTGGCTCATGCCTGTAATCCCAGCACTTTGGGAGGCCAAGGCGGGCGGATCACGAGGTCAGGAGATGGAGACCATCCTGGCTAAGACGGTGAAACCCCGTCTCTACTGAAGAAGTACAAAAAACTAGCCGGGCGTAGTGGCGGGCGCCTGTAGTCCCAGCTACTTGGGAGGCTGAGGCAGGAGAATGGCGTGAACCCGGGAGGCGGAGCTTGCAGTGAGCCGAGATCCGGCCACTGCACTCCAGCCTGGGCGACAGAGCGAGACTCCGTCTCAAAAAAAAAAAAAAAAAAAGTAAGTTTTTTTTTGTTTTTTTTTTTTTGTTTTTTTCTGGAGATAGGTAGAGCATACAAGCACAGTTTAAAACCAGATGATCTACAAAACGGCAAAAGAATCATAAACTCCATTTCACTTCTAACTCTCTTTGGTTTCCAAGGCTCTTTCTAGGACACACAGCAACCATCATAAACCCATTTTGTTAAAACTAGATTTGAAATACTGAGAACTGTAGAGCCATGGGACTCTACATGGGACAGTTGTACTTCCTGTAATGTCTGCTGGAGGGTCACATTTGTTAGTAAGAGATTTTGAAGGAAACACGCTCCAGCTGCATGCCAGGCTCATACTTATGGTTATATAGAGGTAATGAGCAAAGTATGAAAAGCTGCAGTCGGGAAACCTGTTTAAGGACAGAATCATTGTCTTTAAAAGATATCAGATGTTGGCAACAAACTGAATGATCAGGGCCATGATACCTGGAAGATTAGAGGCAAGTCTAAATTTAAAATACTATAAAATAAAGAGAAGTAAAGTAAAATACAACTACTAATCTACAAGAAGAAGGGATTGAAATGACTCTTGCCTGTATGTTTAGACTTAACTCTCAGTACTTCATATGCTACATTTCATTCACACTGTGTGATTTCTCAAACATTCTCATTCATGTGGTCCTTAGAACACATGATTCTCTCTTCTGGTATATTCTTTCCAGGTTTACAACCTATTCCACTAACAGTTATTCATCATTTAGAATGAAGCTCAGATTTTGTCTCCTTTAAGTAGAGTGATTATATTTTATTCAAACAAGGACAACTTGAAGTGAGAAGGATATACTGTTGATAACCACATATTATAAGAGGTATAAATAGTATAACCAGTTCTGTTCTGGGGAAACTAGTGGGTGAGGACACTTTAGTCTAAAGTCCCTCTTAGCACTATAGATTATAGGTAGTAGTTATCTCAATTCTGATTAAAAATCATTCTCAACAAATAAACCTTTATAAGTCAACTTATTTTTAAATGTTCATAATGTTATTCTGATTCTATTCAGATATGTTCAATGTGAGAGTTTTTATTATCTTTTTACAAAGCTACAGCTTTTCATTTGAGAGAAAAAAAAACCTTACATTTAATTTGATTGTACATTCTTCAAAGTGTAGAAAGTATTAAACAAAGACTATGTAAATCCTGTGTATAAGAAAAAAAAAAAAACTCATTGTCAATAAAAAAACACTGAAAACTAAAATGTAAGACAAAAAAGAAAATGAATCCTCTTCTAAATTTTCTCTTCATTGTCAATCCTGAAGGGTAGATGTTTGATCACGATTTAGTCTAAAATTTTCATTAAGCTCTATTCATTTGAAAACAACTCTTTAGTGTCCTTAACTGAAGGGAACTATGCTTGGCAGGTGACATAAAGAAGAGTGAACCAGCCATTTGTGTTCTAGACAGACCTGCCTTATGTGTCAGCAAATCAAATTCTTCATGGGACAATAAAGGGTGTATATATATATTTCCCTTATCTTCCAGCACATCTCTTAAACTTTAAATAATCTGCTGTGAATCTCCTGACAATTATGACAAGTGAAATTTCAGTTTTCCCATTGGGGCTGGCATTTTGTTTTGAAAATAGTGACGAGCAACATACGATTGTCAGAGGAAATAAAAGGAAAATATTTCCATTCTATCCATGGGCAAACATATATATAGATTTATACAATAAATTATACTACACAGTATAATTTTTAAAACTATCTGATTTTGTAGAACAGGACATCTGCTCTTTTCAATCAATGAATTCTTTTAACTGTTGGAGCTGATTGAATTCCATTGAGCTGATAGAAAAGCAGATTTTTTATATTATGGGTAGTTATTCTACAATAAATCATCACAATCACCTGCAATAACAAAAACAATCCAAATATGAAAAGAATTTTAGCCATAATTTGTTGAATGTTTACTATGAGCTACATTTATTCTTATTTTAAAAATCTCTAAAGCGTAGTAGTGTAGTCCTAAAGGCATAGAGTGATTAAATAATATTTCTGAGGTTTCACATAGCTGGTAAGTAAATAAATACAAATATAAAAAATAGTAATAAAAAATAGTTACAATAATAAAACAATGGAAATACTGGCTGTAATTTGTGTAATCTTTCCCTTGAGCTAGCTATCATTAATCTATACTTACAAAAAACCATTCAGGGTAAATTGCACAGTTCCAATTATCCAGATGAAAAACTGAGAGATAGAGAGAGTGAATAACTAACATGCTAGTAAGTGTATAATAATAATAAAAACAGCAATCATGACAATTATGAAAAGCTTGAACAATTGATAAGTCCTTCCTAGCACTATAGGTAGACTCTATTCTAAATAGTTTTCAAAAATGTGGTTGAAGGTGCTGTATTTACTCTCCTCTTTCTTTTCTCTCTATGAAAGCCACGCACTGTAGTTTCTTCTAGTAGGTCATCTTGGCCTCCTTGCTAATCAACCTAAATGTTCATCAATGACAAACTGGATAAAGAAAATCGGTGCATATACACCATGGAATACTATGCAGCCATGAAAAATAACAAGATCATGTCCTTTGCAGGGACATAGGTGGAGCTATTGCCATCATCCTTAGCAAACTAACTCAGGAACAGAAAAGTAAATACCACATGTTCTCACTTATCAGTGGGAGCTAAATGATGAGAACACATGGACACATGGAGGGGAACAATTACACACTGGGGCCTCCCAGAGGGTGGAGGGTAGGTCAAGGGAGAGGATCAGGAAAAGTAACTAACGGATACGGGAACAACACACACTGGGGCCTACCAGAGAGTAGAGAGTCGGAGGTGGGAGAGGATCAGGAAAAATAACTAATGGGTACCAGGCTTAATACCTGGGTGATGAAATAATCTGTACAACAAACCCCCTTACACACATTTACCTATCTAACAAACCTGAACATCCTGCAAATGCACCCCTGAATTTAAAATAAAAATTTTTAAAAAATTAGTCATTATTCATTAGAAAAATCCCGAGGTATTATTATTTCTCTTAAAATGATAACAAATTAAAGCACAGACTGGCATGTCTAAATCAAAGGCTCATGATGTCAATTATTATACTAGAAGGCCTCAATCATAAGAGGATAATATGTTGTTCAAAAGATAAAATAATAATAGTAAAAATCTCAGGTTTTCAGATAAATCTGCAGATTTTATTTTAAGCATTGAAATAGTATATCTGCCCCAATTATACAAAACCTTGGCTAGCTAATTGGCTAGTTTCACCATGGAAGGGCTTTTGATTCTTCATATTGAGCATCTATTTAAAGATTATTAACACGGAAAAGCGATCTTGCACCTAGAGCCTTTTTTCATGCAGTCTATTCACAAGCATGCCAATTCATCAAAACTCCTTGTCATTCCTCTCCCCACAAAAGCCCAGATTTAAATTTATCTATTTGACAACTAATGTATATGGTCCTTAGTACATCAACAAAGTTATTCACACCAAACTGAATTGGGAGATCTTCATTCCTATGCATTTATTTCCTAAAGATCATAGTATATGCAAAACCTGCACACATGACCTTTTCATGTATCTATATATTATCCTTAATGGGTTGCCTATTAAAACAGTCTGAATGCACAAATGGCTCCTTTTGACCACCAAACCATCCCAGGGGGAGGATTTCAGCAAGAAAAGAGGGAGAGAGTGTGTGAGAGGGAGAGAGAGAGTATGTGTGAGAAAGAAAGAAAAAAAAAGAAGAGCGAGAGAAAGGAGATAATCCTCAAAGAAAAAGTCTCTATGGAGAAGGTAATACTTTCTATTACTTAGTGAATTAAAAATTCAAACAATTTATGAAATAAAAGAAATAATTTATTTTTTATCCTTCCTCTTCTTAACAGGATACCCGTAATGTTAATCAGATTCCTCAATTATTCAGAACACTATTGCACACTATCAAAATGTCCTTAAGTAAGTATATACATATCTTTTGTATATGCACCATTTATTGATTCCACAAATGTTTATTAAGTATCCAATGGGTGACATATATTTTTAGATATAATCAAGTATATCCCCTAACTACCTTCAAGTTGTTTTAGTTTTGTCGAATATGCAAAAACAACTAATGATAACATGATAAAGAACATTGGTACAAAATGAAAAGAGATCAGCTGGTAGAAAGAAGTGAAACAGGCAAGAGTTCACGTATGGATTTTAATTGCTTTATTATTTCCCTTCCAGACTACAAACCTATTGAGAACAAGCTTCATGATAGAATTGCCATTTTGTCCTTCAACAGGTCTCCACACAAAGTTTTCCTCATAGTAAACACTCTGCATATCTGCTAAATAACTACATAAACTAGAAAGTAACTATGATTTGCCTTCAACTATGGTAGCTTCACTGAAAACACAACATTTCAACAGAAATTGTATACTCTTCAGAACAGCTCTATGTGTGTAAGAAGAAAATTGCTCCATAATTAGAAAAACTGTTCCCCACTCGCTCTTCAAGAATATGATGACCAAAATTGACATTTTCCTAACCTGAAACTACATTCTAGATTGAGGAAAGTAAAATAATAGTGTTTGTTATAACCCTTCACACGCTGTGTGGTTTTTTAAATCATGTAGAAGACTTACTTTGACTTTTAAAGACAAAAATGAACAAATAAAAAATAAGTTGAAAAAAATCAACCAAACTTCCTATGAGGTAGCAAATATGAAATGAAACTGGCAAATATAAAAATGTATTGGCAACTTTAAAATTTGAAAAACATAACCATGACTCATATTTGATTTTTATAAAGAATTGCATTTGATCTTGTTACCATCATAATAGAGCCTTAGGGTCTTTGAAACTTCACTTTGATAAATTTAATAAAGGGGAAAGGTACATTGAAGAGGAAAAAATATAGCAAAATACACACATACACACGCAGAATGTCTGTCTACATGACTAAAATCATTTTTTAGTGAAACTGAAACAATATTTGCAGATATTAAAGATACAGCATGCATCATAGGAAGTAATACAAATCAGCAATATCATGTGATAAAGAAAGTTATTGAGATACACACACATATAATGGAAGGATAAAGATGTGTGTGTGTGTGTGTGTGTGTGTGTGTGTGTATACATAACTGCAATGGGAGAAGAACTCGTGCTAAGACAGACAAGCTATTGCCACTTCCCCTGTGACATCTGGTTTCACAAGGAGACATGGTGAATTTCATGAGCTGCCATTAGGAGACAATACTGTAAGTTTTGAGCTGTTTCACTCTCAATATAGGACTTATATGAATTACAATTAAAGTGGGAACAAAAGCATAAAGTGTTTCTCAGTTTTGAAGGCTTGCTCAATATCTTAAGAATTATTAACTGTCTTATAATTTATAATATTCCTACCAAAGACTAGAAAAAAACTAATCCCCAATGTCGCCAAAAAGAAAGAAAACATTCTTATTCTACATAGTCACTTTGAATTATATGGGGAGTAAAAGTTGGAAACACAGAATTTCACAGAGCAAGTAAGAAGTCAGGCTGGATCTGAAGACCTTGACTGTGAGTGAGCACATTTTAATTATTCTTCTCCAAAACATCAGATGTTTTTGTCGTCGGGAGGGCATATTTTCATTCATGAAATGAATGTCACCAGCCTAGGTCTGAAAATGTAGTGTGACAAAATCCAATTCTTGCTTTATACAGGTTGTTTTGGCATCAGTGATGAGAACTGAACTAGAATAAGGATAAAAACGGTTGACAAGAAGTTTCCGCCATCATCCAGGTAACATGATGATGACTGACCAGGGGCCAGTGGTGGAAGTGATGAGGAGCAGTCCAATGTTGGATATGATCTGAAGGCAGATCCTAGGGAATGAGCCTACTGGATAATAAATGTGAGAAAACCAAGAAAGAGTCAAGAGTGCTCCCAAATATTGATTGATTGATTTTTGTCTGATCAGGTGGATAAAGGAAATTGCCTTTAATGATCTGGGGTGTGGACATAGTATTGTGAGGTGGGAAGGGTAATGAATTATTCCATTTTAAATGTGACTTTAAAATATCCAATTTTATATGTAAGTTGGAAATTTGGGGAGAGATGTGAGCCAGAGGTTTACACTGGCATGATGAGAAGACAGTACTAATGTTAACATTTGGGTAGAGAGAGGGCCCAGGAGATGAAACAATACTGGCAAAGCTCATGGAACAGAGAATGTGAGCTAATATCAGATCCATTTCTTTTTCCTCTTGGCTTCCCATTTCCATGAAATTTCCTGGCATCCCCTTGAAGCTTTGTATGACTGAATTGTAGCTGATGTGCCATTCCTAAGCCTGGGGCAAATAAATTTCTTCTGTACGATTCTTCTTGTTCCTTCACCCTCTACCAGCTTGATAACAGAAATGCACAGTGACGTTGGAAATCACGTGTTGAAGATGGTTGTGGAAGACATTGCTGGTGCTCCCTATATACAGTTTCTACTTCTCTATATACGTAGAAAACTGTTTCCAAGAGTCCCTTTTCCAGTTGTGGTAAAAGTGATACTGGTTACTTCTAGACTGAAGAATTTAATTACTAGTGACTTTCCTCCACTTCGTTGACCAAAGAGGCTACATGTTTAAGCCGTGCCTGCAAGATGGTGAAAGTTTCTTCAGATTTGGCCTCATGAAGATAATTTTCCACAGCGAGGGGCTCAGCCTTATGATAGACTTCACGTAGAATAGGAACCTTTGCTGTGTAAAATCAGATTTTTGTGGTTGGTTGTTACCATGGCATAATCTAACACATCCTGAATAAAAGAATAGTGGCACTATAAGCTAGAAGACCTGGTGTAGTGAATTCCAAAAAGAGAGATTTTACTATTACAACAATATATTATTTGAAATTATAAGCTTCGCAATTCTGTGGTTTTCCCTGGAATTATGAATAAAATTTAGAAAAACAATTTTTAACCTATATAAATTATGAGAATGAAGAAAATATTTTAATAGAATCTAATTTTGGTTTGGTAACTTAAGTTCAAATTTGGGCAAATAGGCAAAACATTAAGCCCTGAATATGTACTAACTATCTCTATGTTTTTATCCATAAGAACTATGTTTCTCATAAACTAGAATGAGGATTAAATTGGATGATTCATGTAATGCACTTAGTACCATGCTGGATATGTAGTTGGTTTTCAATTAAGCTAAGTATTATTCTTAGTTTTTAAGTGGTAAAATGCATTTATATTAGGAATAGAATATTTCAGAAGTAAGTTATATATAGTTTTTTTCTGAATCTTATTTCTAGTATTACTTAGTTTAGTTCCATAAACCAGATTAATAGTCAATGGTTAATATAAATTCCAAATTGGTTAGCACTTGTTTAGTGAGAATATTCTACCAACATTCAGGTAAATGGCCTCATTATGAAAACGTGAAGTATATTACTCAGAGTGAAGACTCATAGAATAAAGTAAGGAGATTTCTTCATGGCTATTTCCCAGGGTTAATTTATGTATAATTCTGTTCAGAATCAGAGAACTCTTACAGATGAACTTCTAAGGATATCATTTCCCATTTGATGATTATGGGGAATTGAGGAAATCTTGGACTTAATCTAATCCACTGAGATTATTCTGAAAAACCCACAGCCCAGAAAGATTGAACAAATTACCCAACATTCCTAAATTTTTAGATGAGAATCTCAAGACTGGACTGGAATTCAAGTTTTTATTCCATTCTTCCATAATTTCCAGTTTGCATACGTCTCCTAACTGGCCAGGTAGTAGGTTAAAAAGAAAGGACATGAGTGTGTTTTGCTTTGTTAGAGCCATCAAGTTAAAATAGTATGTCTTAGACCTTGGGATCCTATTTATTTCTCAAAAGTTAGTATCTTCTGCAATGTTTGGAAAATAGTGCAAATTAGCTAAATGTCAAATGAATGGCATAAGCAGCACTACTCTTCTATAGGGAAAGCATACTTCAACCTTCGGTCCTGAGATGAAACATGTTCAGATAGTCTCAAGATAACTCACACTTCCATGTATAGCTGCTCTATCAAAGTCTAACAAGGGAATACCACTTTTATGGATAATAACTGAGTGGTAACTGAGACACATTTTTAAAACTTCATATTGAGGCCAGGCACAGTGGCTCATGCCTGTAATCCTAGCCTTTGGGAGACCAAAGCGGGTGGATCACGAGGTCAAGAGATCAAGACCATCCTGGCCAACATAGTGAAACCCCGTCTCTACCAAAAATACAAAAATTAGCCAGACATGGTGGTGCATGCCTGTAGTCCAAGCTACTCTAGAGGCTGAGGCAAGAGAATCACTTGAACCTGGGAGACGGAGGTAAAACATTTCAATATTGATACCAATATCTTCCATATTTTGTGTGAGAAAAGTTTTGTCACATGCTAGTCACCCAGCGGCACTTGTAAGAAGGTACATGAAGTATTTTGTTTCAATGTTGCATAATTGAAAGGACAACATTCCAAGATAACAGCTATTCACGTAAGTATTTATTTTAGCTTGGAAAAAGGGAGAAATCACTGGTTTCAATAGTTGAAAATTCTACTTACTGCTAGATGCAGGTGCTCAAATGAGGCTATTAGAATTATCTTTTTCTACTTTTCTCCATTGTGCTTTTGTTTGTGATGATTTCATTCTCATGCTCACCCTCCCGCAAGGGAGCCAAAAGCTTCTGCCAGCAGCTCTAGGTCTACATCCTAACAATTCAGCAACACCACCAGAAATAGAGTCTTGAGTACCAAAAGGGAGGACAGATTCTAGACAAACCAAATGACACATGTCCAGTACATCTACTTAGCTACCATGGCAAGATTTAGAGAGTCTCTAGAGTGTCAAATATATTTAGGGAGTGTCATAAGCACCTAAGAGCCCTTCATTGCTCTCTTTTTCTAGTAGTCATTAAGTGCCCATGGTTGAATAGCTTTTTTTAATTCAAAAATGATTTTCCCATGTGTTCTAGTTTTCTGAGTACTAAGGATGGAAAAACACAACCACTGATGTGTACAGTGTATTAGGCTTGAAAATACGTGATCACAATGCCATGACATCATTGTCGTAATACAGATGTGACAAAGACCAATTGGTGCTTGCAATAGGCACACATGAGTCTAGGGAGAACAGGAAAGCTTTTCAGGTTAAGTGATTAGGTATTAATAAAAAGGCATTGTGGCTGGGCGCAGTGACTCGTGCCTGTAATCCCACCACTTTGGGAGGCCAAGGCGGTTGGATCACAAGGTCAGGAATTTGAGACCAGCCTGGCCAATATGGTGAAACCCCGTCTCTACTAAAAATACAAAAATTAGCTGGGTGTGGTGGCAGGCACCTGTAATCCCAGCTACTCAGGAAGCTGAGGCGGGAGAATCACTTGAACCTGGGAGGCAGAGGTTGAAGTGAGCTGAGATCGCAGTGAGCCGAGATGGCACGCACTCCAGCCTGCGTGACAGAGTGAGACTCTGTCTCAAAAAAAAAAGAGAAAAAAAGACTTTGTGACAGTATGCTAAATTAAAGATACTTTTCCAACAACTTCCCCCTATAACAATATTGTATGCTCTAGCAGCCACTTTGAATTCCCAATGCCACCCAGACGTGGTTCTTTCCTTCTTTGTGGCAAGTCTGGGATAAGGCAGAAGTAGATTACAATGCTGCCCTATCAAAATCAAACAGAATGGAGTCTTGCTTTATCCCTGCAGAGTTGATGCATCTGTATTTTACTGGGAATATGGAGTTTGGTGTTCAGATATATTGAACATTGAATAATCAGGATTCATAAATCTAAGCTTTCAACAAATCTTCCCTTGTTTTTATTTTGTGTAAAGGGGATAGATCCTGAAAGATTTTATTAAAATCCAATCTAAGAATTTGCTCTAGTCTCTTATTTCCGGGCCATGTTGGTTTTCCTTACTTGTAATAGATTGGTGAAGAGCCAAAATGACAAGCCCAACTTGGTGTATTTTACTCACAAGTAGAGTATGACTTTCAACTAGAAATAACAGTGTCTTCTCAGCAATGCTAAAATACTTTATGTATCCTAAGCCATACTTTTTCAACATCATAATATTTTCATTACATCTTACAATTAATGACCTTCCAGTTAGTGACAATATTTTGGGTTTTTCTCCTTTATAGGTAGAACAAATGATGGAGAATCTTAAGCCAACAATATTAGATTTGGTAAGTTCTAGTATATAGCCCAGGAAGGATGAAAGCTATATGTGGAGGATCTATTCTGAAGCCAGTCTGTATGTTTGTATCTAGGCTCCAACACTTACTGGTTGGGTGGCCCTGGGTAAGTTACCTTCTCTATGTCTCATTTTCCTCCTCAATGAAATAGGTATAATAAGAGTACTAATTTCAAGGGTTTTATGATATATATATGAGTTAGTGTTTACAAAAACCTTTAATGGCTACCATACAGATAGCACCTTCAGTTAATGTTAGCTATTGTTAGAGGTCCCATTTGTCATACATTCAGCAGACTGTCAATGCCAAACCCTTAAATATTATTTTCTTTATATTGCTTTCTAGTTTCTTTCTATTGCTTTTCCTTCAGTTATAAATGCCACGGAGCTTGTCCCCAGCAAGTTCAGAAAGGCAAGACAACTTAGGGTGTGGAGTTTGATTTGCAAAACGTTCTACTGCACTGTCCAATGTGTAGTTGCTGTCACACATGGCTATTTACATCTAAATTAATTACAATTTAAAAAATTAAAATTCAATTTCTGTGTCACATGGGCCGCATGTCAAGTGTTAACCACACGTGGCTAGTGGCTACAATATGGGACAGCAGAGATAATATAAGACTTCTCCATTATCACAGAAAATTCTAATAGGTCACTGCTGGTCTATGATCCCTAAACCAGTTTCCACCAGAAGCCTCCTTTTAATGATTCCATTATAAATTTAACAATAATGTGGTATATTTACAATTAGGAGATACCAAATCATCATAGCTTTTATAAACTTCCTATTGCAGGGACAATTATTATTTTGTGATAATCAATCTTGTCTTTAAATCTAGATAACCATAATGCATACTCATGATAAACACATTTAGGCTTGGGTATGCCATCTATGACTTCTATATAGAAGAAAAATTATCTAGTCACGATGAGCTGATGTTTATCTTAGTTAAGGAAACCTAATTAGGATGATATTTTCTTTATTTTAACAAATGTCTATTGAACTCATTTCAAGACAAAAGCTCTCTACTTAGTTGTAGGTGGGGAAACCAGCAAGAGTATGATACATTTCATGAACTCAAATGACTTGTTCTATTTGGGTTATAAAAAGAATACAATGAAATACTATGAAAATTAGGATATTATACTTTTAAATGAGATGAAAGAGATGAAAGTTTTCAGGTTCAGATGAGGAGAACATAACAGAGTTTTTCTAACTTGATCTGAAAACTTTCCTAAAGACTGTAGTTATATCTCACCGTCTGTCTCCTTCTCTTCCCGTCTCCATTCCTGACCTGGCTTCTAACTTCCAAAATGAATAAAAAGGTCCAGTTACCTGGATCTTCCACACAGGAACAATTGAACCAACCATAAGGTAGGTTTGGATAGGTCTCAAACAGGATCTCTTTACCAAAGTCTACTTAACATTTTTATAATTCATATTACTTTAATTATTTTGTATGGTTTACAGAACTTAAACCTGTTTTAGATGTGTTCTTTGGAAAAATGCAATAGAGATTGTGTAACAGTAAGTCATATAACATTGTTAGTTACTGAAAAAATATCAACTTTCAAGAGTAATTGTGATGACTACCATCATGTGCACTGCAAAATCTTTTAAACAATTCTTCAGTATTTGAGTTTTACTTAACAAAATAACATTTCCTAAGGTTTTTAATTAAAAAGTCTTAACAGCTTCATTGTCAAAAGACTACTTTTTACAAAACGTAATGCAAAGTATAAAACCTACATACTTTCTCACCAAGTGATACACAACGTAATTCAACAAATCACAACTTTTTTCAAAGGATAACTTGAACCCACTGACAGTTGCTTTATTATAGGATTGCTCCTGGTTATTTATCTGACATTGGATAGTAAAGCAAAGCCTAGGAAAGACAATGAATTCAAATATTTCACCAAGCTGTGTTCCTTGAGTAGGTGAGGGAGAATGGGAAAGATCTCTTTTTAGGCTCACACTCCTTTCAATTTAAAAGATAATACATTAGTAAGAAATGTTTTTATTCAATCCTTTTCCCGTAGATGAAAGGAATATCCACTTCTCAGAAGAATAGGAACAGGGAAGAAGTACTTCCTAGCACCTTGCTTCACTTCCATGGGAGGACTAAGTTGGAAGACGTGATGGAGTAGTTGTGACTCACCTGGTTCCCTCTTGCACAGTAGTGGTTTATCCTTGACATGCATATATTTTTCTCCCTCTACTAGGCTAAAATGGCCTCTCCCTTTAAGGAAGACCCAGTGATGTCCAACTCTGCCTGAGTGTCAATTCAAGTTTGTGTTCTGTTTTGTTTTTTCTTCAATTTATCCTCATAAGTCATGAAGCTGATATTTTGAGTCTCACATGATTGGATCATAATTTTTCTCTGAATGCTTTCAAACTCAAAGGAAGAAGAGGGGAGTGATTTCACAGTACCACTCAAGACCCAGAATCCTTTGGAGTCTATTGACTCTATACATATATAATCCATTAGGCCAATAATTGAATATTGAAGTTGTTGCAAGAAATGTTGTTTTTAGAAGGCTCATATAATCATATATACATAATCATTGAGTTCTTCACTTTTGTGGTGTTTTACAAAAATTCAATACTATTGTTAAAAAAAACCTTAGAAAAATTAATTTTAACAGAGTTTAATTAAGCAAAGAATGATTCACGAATTGGGCAGCCTCCCAAACCCATGTAGGTGCAGAGCGACTCCAGCTCAGCCTTTTGGTGGAAGAACATCTATGGACAGAAAAAGGAAAGTAACTTACAGAAAACAAAAGTGAAGTACAGAAACAGCCAGACTATTTACAACTTGACGTGATGTCTGCCTTGTTTGAGCACAGTTTGAACCGTTGGCCAACTTTAATTGGCCAAAACTTGGTGATTGGCACAAAAGTATGTTACAGTCTGCTTACACAACCATTTAGTCTTCAATTTACTAGGTACAGAGAAACCTTTAGGCTGAACTTAAAATATGCAAGAAGGCAGCTCTAGGCAAAACTTACTTTAACACTATGCTATGCACCTTTAACTACATCTTGCTTTTGATGTTCCCATTTAAGTATAGATTGTAGATAACCTTCCCAACTGTGTCCTAGAGATCTAATTATATCTTTTGGTAATGATTGTATACAATTTTATAGTATGAATATGCCACAATCTTCACAACCCTTCTCTTACTGAGGGAAATTCACTGTTGTTAGTTTTTGCTATTATAAGTAGTGCTGCTATGAATATTCTTGTTTATTTGTCCTTATTTGCTGGTACATTTATTCCAAGGAGATAGATTCTCACAATGGGTTACCATTATACATCAAGGTTCATTTCTCATAATTCCTATTCCTATGCTTTGAACTTCTTTGTTTTGAAGTTTCTATTTTAGTTTGCTATAGTTAGTATTCCATCTTTATAATATCTTTGGATTAGATATTTGGGTAACATATTCGTTGAACTCTTATAAAGTCATACTTTTTTCCTTCATGAAAAATGACAGATAATATGACTGTCTGTAAAATTTAGGATTGTGTTCTTTTTGTATAAATAGTTTTGTATGTATTGTGTTATTGTTTCACATCTAGTCATATGGCATCTGAGAAGTTGACTCCTTGAGTTTTCCTTTGAAAGTAATATGCTCATTATGTTTGGAAGTATACCAAAGGTTGATTTTCTTTCGTTTTATTCTTTCAATCCACAAATATAGTAAATTTATCTTCTTCAGAATTTTTGTAAATTTCTATTTTTATCTTTATTTTTCCCAGAAATGCTTTTATTTTCAGCAATGTTTTCATTAATTATTCAGCAATTTGCTTCAACATAATTGATGTTGAATTTTTTCAGGAGTTTATTTGTACATATTTTATTATATTTATTTGTAAGTATTTTATAATTGTTAGTATTATTTGAAATGGGATTTTTAAAGTTTTATTTCCTAAATATGTGCTGTTAACATATAAAAATGCCTTGTGACTGTATTATATCTACTTTTTAATTCTAACAGTCCATTAGTAAACTCATTGTTATTTTCTATGTAAGCTACTACATCATATGACAATAGGAAGAATTTTTACTTCTTTCTTGAATACTTTTATGAATTTTATTTATTTGTCCTATTGTAGTGTTAAGAATATCCAGTATTATGTTAATTGGAAATGATAATAGCAGGCATCCTTGCTTTGTTTCCAGTCAGGGGAGAAATTTAAGTCTTCTAGTATTAAATATAAAGTTTTCTCTAGGCTTTACAAAGATCTTCATCATCTGATTAGTGAAAATGTCTACTTTCTTGGTTTGCTCAGGTTTTTTTAGTCATAATTGGTGTTGAATTTTTTCAGGAGTCTTTTCTGCATTTATTAAATATCATAAGCTCTTATATCTTTATGGTCATAATATGATAAATCACATTGATTTTTCAACCTGATATTCCTAAGACAATCCCTACTTTAACATGGTGTTTATCCTTTTACATATTGTCAGATTTTATTTGGCATATCTTGTTAAGGGTTTGAATCTACATTCATGAGAGATAATGTTTTATAGTTTCCTAGTTTTCTAATTCTTTGTCAAAATTTAGTATTAGGATTATGCTGATCTTATGAAATGACTTATGTAGAGTTTTTCCTGTTTTGTGTGAAAGTTCATATTAATTTAGCATTAATAATTCCTTGATATTTGAGTAAACACATGAGTAAAAACATCTTCCCTTAGAGTATTTATTTGTGGAGAGTTGTTTTTATTTATAACAAGCAGATTTTATTTAATAGGTATAGGACTATTCAATTTTCTATTTCTACTTTTGTCAATTTTGGTAAGTTGTATTTAACATGAAATTTTGCCACTTTGTCTAAGGTTCACAGTTGATTATATCAAATTGTTCATAATATTCTCTTTATCCCTTTAATGTTTGTAGAATCTGTAATAATAGCCATTCATGCATGCTTAGTATTGATAAATCTCTTTTTTATTTTCTTGATTAGTCTTGCGAGAGGTATGGTAATTTGGTTAATATTTACATATAACAAGATTTTTATGTACTTTTTCTAATTTTAAGTTTTTTTATTCTTTTCACTTATTATTTTAATTATTCTACTTATGTTAAGTTTACTTCCTCTTCTTTTCTAACCTCTAATGGCATAATATTAGGTCAACAACTGTAGAACATTCTTATAAAATAACAATTTTAAAGATATATGTTTCCCTTTAAGAACTGCTTTAGCTGCGTCCCACAGTTTTGATGTTCCAATTTGTCTATTGGCTTCTTGGTTTTGGTTGTATTTACAAAAGATGATGGGGGAAAGGATATATTTAAAAAGGATACCTTTTTAAACTAACTGTTCTAGGAATTACAAAGCAAAACCTAACTTGTACATGCATAGTTACACTTAATATTTTACCACCTCATGTAAAAAATTAAAAGCTTACATTCTCTAATTATGCTATGATTTTTATATTTCTTGTTTAAACTCTAAAAGACAATGTTTTTTCTTTAAGCAGTCATGCATAATAGAATGAATTAAGAGTAAAATTATCATTTATATGTACCCAGGTATTACCATTTCTGTTGCTCTTTATTTTCAAAGATCCAAGTATGCATCTTGTATCATTTCTCTTCAGCATTTAGCATTTCTTGTAGAACAAGTCCATTGGTGACAAATTTTTCTTAGTTTTTCCTTATCTAAAAATGTCTTTTTGTTTTACTTTCTTTTTTCAATTTCACTTTGAGTTCTGGGATACATGTGCGGAATGTGCAGGTTTGTTACATTGGTATATATGTGCCATGGTGGTTTGCTGCACCTATCAACCCATCATCTAGGTTTTAAGCCCCGCATGCGTTAAGTATTTGTCCTACTTCTCTTTCTTCCCTTGCCCCCATTCCCCTGACAGGCCCCATTGTGTGACGTTCCCCTCCTTTTGTCCATGTGTTCTCATTGTTTGACTCCCACTTATGAGTAAGAACGTGCGGTGTTTGTTTTCTGTTCTTGGGTTAGTTTGCTGAGAATGATGGTTTCCAGCTTCATCCATGTCCCTGCAAAGGGCATGAACTCATTCTTTTTTATGGCTGCATATTCCATGGTGTATATGTGCCACATTTTCCTTATCCAGTCTACCACTGATGGGCATTGATGGGCAACCAATTTTCTTCTATTCTGTAGGTTGCCTGTTCACTCTGATGATAGTTTCTTTTGCTGTGCAGAAGCTCTTTAGTTTAATTAGATCACAGTTGTCAATTTTGGCTTTTGTTGCCATTGCTTTTGGTGTTTTAGTCATGAAGTCTTTGCCAATGCCTATGTCCTGAATGATATTGCCTAGGTTTTCTTGTAGGATTTTTATGGTTTGTGGGTTCTACATTTAGGTCTGTAATCCATCTCCAGTTAATTTTTTTGTGTTATGCGCTTAAGTAGAAAAACTTTAAGAAGTAAATTTGGAGCATTCTCTTTTAAGAGTTTAAGTTTATTTCTAGAGGAGATTTTCCTGATGTAAAATTCTGTTTTGGCAGTTCCTCAGTTTTAGAAATTAAAGATATCCCATTCTTTTTGACATCCTTTGTTTCTAATAAGGAGTCCATGAACATTCAAAGTATTGTCTCCTAGCCTGTGATGTGTGATTTTCCCTTAGTGGTTTTCAAGAATTTTTCTTATCTTTAATTTTCATCAATATGAGTGTAAGATAACCATGATTGGTTTTCTTTAAATTTTCCTGCATGTGGCTGAGTTTTCTGAATTTGTAAATTTGAATCTTTCACCCAATTTGATAAGTTTCCAGTCATTTTTTTACATAATTCTTTTGTCTTTATTTTCCTAATCTTCTGGGACTTCAGTGTCATGTATCTTAGACTTTTCAATATTACCCAATAGGTCCCCCAAGATTATGTCTTTTTTCAAATCATATTTTGGTCTCAAATACAAGATAATTTCCATTTTGTGAAATTTGGTTTCACTCATTCTTTATTCTAGCATCTCCATTTGATGCATATTTCCTTTCTTTAAAACTTTAGTCAGAGTTATTTTTAAATATCTGGTTTTTTCACTAGTGAAAGGAGATTCAGTTCTGCTTTTGTGGTGATTTTGAGTTTACCTTTCAGTGTCAATACCCTGAAGCTCTAAATTCTGCCAAATGTCTTGAGAGACTCATTACCTTTAGTCAGTTTCCCTCCCACAGTCTATTCAAGAAGCTTTCTTCTTAGCTCTCCATCCTCACAAAAGCTGCACCAGACCAGAACTCATCAAAGATTTCAAGTATACAGGGCTTCTTAAAGCAAGCCCATACAAATGTAAACAATGTACTGGTTTTGTTTTCTACGATAGAGTCCCTCTGCTTTGGCCAAACTTGAGACTCAGTTAATATCTAAAATTGTAAAAATAACTCTTACAGGTTAATTGAAATCATGATCCTTACTTTTACTTATTTATTTTTTAGAGACAGAGTCTCACTGTGTTACCCAGGATGGAGTAGTGCAATCATGGCTCACTGCAGCTTCAACCTCCTTGGCTCAAGCAATCCTCTTCCCTCAGCCTCCCTAGTAACTGCGACTACAGGCACACACAGCCACACTCAGCTAATTTTTTCAAAAATTATGTTTTGTAGAAACAGGAAGTCCCTGTGTTGCCCAGGTTAGTCTTGAACTCCTAGCTTCAAGCAATCCTTCTGCTTTGGCCTCCAAAAGCATTAGGATTACAGGCATGAGCAACCACACCCAGCCTCATGTCCTGTTTCTCTCCATTTTTATTTTATTTGGGTATGTGAAACATTAACATAATTCTATTATATCATCATTATTTTTCCGTTGTACCTGTAGACTTTTGAAGCCTCCATGTTGCCACTAGCTCTTGCTTAGGTTTAATCTTATCTTTGTCAATAATAGAAACCAGCATTTTTTTCTCATTCTTTACTGTAGATGCTTTTCTGCTTCATGTATTGGAGGTAAATTGCCTATTACGAAAGAACACCACCCTTTGTCGATATACTGAAGATGTGAAATCCATTATTGAATTATTTTCTCATAGTTTTACTCATGCTTAATGATTTTTAGAATTATGCCAGCAGAGATTCTTTTTCAAAGTTTTGTGTTCAAGATAGAAAGATTTCATAGTATGGCAATAAAATGTCATTATTTAAAATTACCAGCTAGCTTGCATGACAGCTACTTGGAGTTAGTCTATAATACATCTTCATGAACCGATTACATATTTTTGAATTTACATTTTTTTCTCAAGGTTGAATATTTTTAAAAAGTTGCAACTACTTATTTTAAATTTATAATATTTCAAGGTACATTTAAAGAATATATTAAAAGAGAATGCTCCAAATTCACTTCTTAAACTACAGGTTTTCTACTTAAGGTAAGCACCTTTCATTCTGGTGCATATATAACTGACTTCTCAAAAAAACAAAACAAAACCTTCCTGAAGAGCCCAGTGATTTTGCTGAAGTCTTAGTATAGCTCTTATGGATCTGGGTTTTTTATTTATCTAGATTTAGTTATAGGATGCTAGGAATGCTACAGCAAGTATAAAATTATTATTTGTGTCTGCGAAATGCTTATTTATTGAATTTGTAAATAGAAATTCATTTAGTAGAAATAAGAAAATATGCTTGAAATTACTGGTGTTATTATTACTTTGCCATTTCACGTACTTGGACATAAATATGCTTCTGTTGGTATACAGGTGAGCCAATTAATGAAGAGTCTACTGTGTAAATTGTGCAATATTCAGTGAATGTATTTTGTGTGCTCTCATTCTTCATGCTTTTGTTAATAAATCCATTGTATTATAAAACTAATTGTGTTCCAGGGAAAAAGTTATGTATCACTGATTGTTTCAATTATTTTACATAAATGTTAAATGCCTAATACCTGTTAAATATTTAAGAGACACAGAATGGAACACGTTGTAAATCACTTGTTTCTCAGTAGAGAAAATCACATCTAAATTACGAGATTGGCAGAAGTGATGAAAACTAAAGAAATACTAAGTTCTATCAATATGACAGATCAAATAACCTGATAATCCCCCTGGTCAAGCATATTACAGTGTATAATATAACAAGTATCTTTTTAAGTGCTAACCAGAAAAAAAAAAAAGAAAATTTCTGAGGTCAGAAACAAAAAGCAAACTAAAACTGATTCTGATTTTAGCTGATGCTACAGTTACCCTGCCCTGGTAGACGATGACAAGAAGTATTGGTTTTGTCATCTAAGAGCCAAATTTTTTAAACTTGCATGGAAAAAAATGAGCCTTTAGTCTGTATGATATGGGGAGATAGACCAGAACTACATGAAGAAGGTGGCAGGTTTGAAAGGTTGCATTCTTTGTGGAATACTAGAGGAATATAGAAAAATCCCCACCCCGGCACAGGGAGATAATAAATAATTTGGAATAGGGCATGTGCCATAAAGATTAAGGACAGAGCACATCTATTTTCGTATGGTCTCTGAGTGAACAAAATTCTATATCTACAGCTATGTACCCTGATGGATTTGGAGTTTGAATTTACACTATTTGAATTTTTCAGGAATATGAAACAAAATATGTTAATATTATAAACGCTTCAAGAAGGGACTAAAATGCATTTGGTGTGTTGGAAGCAATTGTGAAACTCCTCTAGACAATCATGTCCTCAAACCAAGTTGCATATTATGCCACAGTAAAATTAAAGCAGAAATAAAAATTAAAATAATTTTTAAGAGTCTAAAACATAAAGGTCACTACATTCTATGACTGAGATAACAGAATCAACCATAGAAGCATCGGACCCTGTATCATTCAGAGTTCCATAAGAAATCAGGTGGCATACTCAAATTAGGATAATTCAAGGAGAATTATTTAAGAAAAGATAGATGACAAAGGAGTAAACTGCGTGTAGAAGAGATAGTGTAGTAATCTTTTCCATGGCAATGGAGCTGAATTCTGAAAGGACGGATGAGGGAAGATTTTCAGAAATCGAAGTAGAAAGAAGTATTTTCAGCAAGCTTTCTGGAGAGGGATAGTCACTTTTTTAAAAGGATACAGCAAGTTTAAATCAATTTTTAAAATAGCAAGCATATACACGAATACCCTGACCTCATTGCTCTTTCTCCCTTCCTGTAGTTAGTTAAAACCTCTAGTCAGACCCAAACAGAAAACACAAAAATGAGATCCTTTATGTGCAATTTACACTTGTCGATCTCCTGAGTTACAGAGCAGGTGACCTATAAGGAAAATGGAGGTCAACTTTCTGACCTCCAGAAAATGTGAAAAATGGAATGAACTTTTACAGCCTAAAAAGAGAGTACACTGGCGGGTGGTGGCTCATGCCTGTAATCCCAACACTTTGGGAGGCCATCGTGGGCAGATCACGAGGTCAAGAGACGGAGACCATCCTGGTCAACATGGTGAAACCCCATCTCTACTAAAAATACAAAAATTAGCTGGGTGTGGTGGCAGGCTCCTGTAATCCCACTACTTGGGAGGCTGAGGCAGGAGAATCGCTTGAATTCAGAAGGCAGAGGTTGCAGTGAGCTGAGATCACGCCACTGCACTCCAGCCTGGCTACACAGTGAGACTCCGTCTCAAAAAAAAAAAAAAAAAAAAAGTATACTTAAAATGATTAAAAGCATACGTATATTTTTAAATAATGACAACGAAACTTTAGAAATAAAAATACATACTCAATGGAATTAAAACTTCAATGAACAGGTTGAATTCAAAGCAGGTTAAGGAAAGAGAAAAATTTATAAAATATAATGAGAAGCTGAATAGGTAGGGAATTATCCTGGGTCCCCTAGGAAAAACAACCTGAGCCAAAGCTTACATACTAATGCTTTATTTGGCAGTATAATCCCAAGGATCACAAATGAAGAAAAAAAGAGAAACTGAGGCAAAGAAGAAAGGGAAATAAATTCAATTCAGTACATTAATAAGTGGCTACATCTTCTAAGAAAGCACAGTTGAACTCTCAGAAATGTAAGAGTATCTGGACAGACAATACAGAACCTATGTGCTTCAGAGCCGTCTTTCAGGGGAATGAAAAGAGTTTTTCTGCCTTCCATCAAAGGTGACTCCATGGATCATTAACATTTCCGGCATTTTCACAAAGAAGGGGAAAAACACACTCCAGACTCCAGGCCCCATGGAGAGGTGCTTCACAGGAGTTCAGGTCTAGAATCAAGTCTAGTTCGAGGAAATGATTCAAGAAGAGCAACAACCAGGTCTCTACAATGATTAAGCTGCCCAGAACCCAGGAGGCAGGTGTGTTTCATTAAAGCACGGGCTGCACATACGTTGGGCACAATACAGATGGAGACTAGAAAAGTTAAGAGAATTCCAGAAAGAAAGGATAGACAAAATGATAAATAGATAATATTCAAAGAGACAAAGACTGACAATTTTTCAGAATTGATGAAAGATATGAATCCCCAGATTTAAACAGTAAGAATAACAAACAGGACAAATTAAGCAAATCAACCCATAGACATAGTTTTTTAAAGCTAGAGGCAAAGAGATTTTCAGAACTATGAGAGAGAAAAAAAGGAGCTATATTGTCAGAAAAACAAATGCTTAAAGCATAGGAAAAACATTCACTAAGAGGATTACTTTAGGAAAATGCTAAAACAAAAGAAGGCTGTGAGGTGAGCTGCAAGAATAGTTGGTAGCAAAGACATTTGTAAACGTGGGTTCTTATAAATCAATTTGATTACATAAAGCTATAATCACAATAATGATTTGAATAATATATAATTAATGCTGATGTGAACTATCAGAAAAAAATACGATGAAAGACATTAACAGCTAATGAAATATTCTAGTATTTTTGAGAGGAGGTATAGTTACTAATTAAATTTATTTTTAAGTCAACTATTTATTTAGAAATGTTAAGATGAGCTAAAAGAAATAGAATACGTAAACCAAGCATGGTGGCACATGCCTGTAATTACAGCACTTTGGCAGGCTGAGGCAGTGGAGTATAGGGAATCAACTTGAGGCCAGTAGTTCAAGACCATCCTGGCTAACATGGTGAAACCCTGTCTCTACCAAAAATACAAAAAACAGCCGAGTGTGGTGACGCACATCTGTAATTTCAGCTACTCAGGAAGCTGAGGCATGAGAATTGCCTGGGCTTGGGAGACAGAAGTTACAGTGAGCCAAGATTGCACCCTGCACTCCAGCCTGGACAACAGGGCAAGACTCTGTCCCAAAAAAAAAAAAAAAAAAAGAAAGAAGAAAAAAGAAGAAGGAAAGAAAAGAGAAGAAAAAGAAAGAAAAGAAAGAAAGAAAGAAAGAAAGAAAGAAAGAAAGAAAGAAAGAAAGAAAGAAAGAAGGAAGGAAGGAAGGAAGGAAGGAAGGAAGGAAGGAAGGAAGGAAGGAAGGAAGGAAGGAAGAAAGAAAGAAAAGAAATAGAATGAAAAACTTCCAAATCAATAAATAATAAAAATTTAGCAAGATAGAAAGCAAACTTGACAAAATATCTAAAAAGTTCAAGGGACAGCAGAAGGAAAAATATAAAAGCAAAAGTATGATATAAAGAAAGGAAAAGGATATATTGACAGAAAAAAGTCTAATGTAAAGATATTTAGGATAAATGTAAATAGACTAAGTTTTTTGGTAAAAAGATGTACAAATTATATTTTATGCACTTATAGGAGATGTATATAATACCAAAAACTTAAATGTACAAAAATATCAAAAGTAAAAAGAGAAATATCTGCTTGTTATACTCAAACTTGGGGAAACTGTAACTAATATGACAATAAAAAGTGTTACTAGGCAAATGTATTACTTCTTCCTGGAATCAAATAATTATCATCATAAGAATAATAGCAGGAATCATAAGGTTAAACACAAGTACAATTTAAATTTGTACTCATTTAAAAACTTTTTCATATTTCATAACTTTTATAACAGCATTACAAATTACTGATCCTTCAAAGAAAAATATAAAACATTCTGTTTATTTTTTTAAATAATAGGAATAAAGAGAATAATTACATATTTACATAAGAAGTGAAATTCAATCGGAAGATATAAAATTCTGAAATTGTGTTTATCTGATTATATAACCTTTAAAATATGTAAAATAAAACTGACTTTAAAAGAATTACAAAGCAACATTAGCTAAGCTATTATAACAGGAGATTTTAACAAATTCCTTTGTAGTTATTTAGAGACTAAGATTTTTTTTAAAAGAAATACAGAAAATTAAAGTAATATAAGTGAAAATTGATCTCAGGAATATATCATCTTGATAATGTAGAAAAACAACGTTAAATTGAGAAAACAGAAAAATTACATTTTGATGCAAAATGTAAATATACTATATAATAAAGAGGCAGAAGAGAAGAAATTGTTTAAAGATAAATAAAAGAGCCAAACTCAACCAAGAATTATTAAAAAAAATTATATGGCACAAACAAACATTAGAAATATAAAATTATAATAAATTTGAACCTGTTAGAAAATTAAAATGTAGTAGAAATATAGTAGAAACAATATAATACCAATAAAATTAAAATTTTAGGTGATATAGACACATTTATAATAAAATTAAAATGAAGTCTATGATGCCTACTAACATTTCTCTTCAAAATTATGATATTAATACTACTCAAAAGATATTATAAAGTGAACTAAAATTATAAATATTGGAAAGAAAAAGTAATATGTTTATTATTCACAGGCAATATTACTTCTTCAAAGGAAAGCAAATCATAGATAAAATATTACTGTATAAAATAATACCAGTTTCTCTAAACAAAAGTAACAAATTTTTGGAAATATTATTTTAAAAAATTAGTTAAAATACCAACTAAATTTATAAGGAACCAAAAAATAATTATCCCAAAGTGTGAATAACTAAAAGAAGGAAAAAAAACTACTTAAGGAAATTAACTACATTCATAAATAGAAAGATTGTATCTTAAAAATGCAAATTATTTCTTATTCAATTTTAATTGTATACTTAACTTTTAAATATGTATTGACTTAAAAATAAATTGAATTAGTAAGAATTTTCATTTTTAAGATACAGAGTCTTTCTCAGCATTCATATATAAGGTATGGAATAACAGAATTCATCTTATGTAGTGCCAGAACAAACCTTGATCATCTTTTTGTTTGTTTAACACGAAAAGATGATCACAAAATTCATGTGGAGAACTACAGGCCAAGACTAGCTAAGATAAGAACAAAAGAGTAGAGTTACTTGTCCAACTATACATTGGTATCAATTCAAGAAATGACATAAAAGAGTCTAGAAACTTTGGCATATATGGAAATATTATACAGAGATGACACTGAAGATTGACAGGGAAGGTAGTAATAATGTAATCAATTGATTAAAATGTATTATACAATTGTTTATTACTCCTGAAATAAACTTCTTATGATATGAAAAATAATATTGGATTCATATTTTACTCCAAATACACATAAATGAAACTAGATTAATCAAGAACATAAAAGTAAAAGCTGAAACTTTAATTCATTTAGAAATAGATATAGAATACAATCACTAAGACCTCATTAGAGGTTTAATTTCTTAAACAATGCACAAACTTCTAAGCATAAAAGAAAACATAATTCTATTCAGATATATTAAGATTAAGAATTCTTCATGCAAAGACATCATAAAGTAAAAACATAACCCACAACCTGGGAGAAGATATTTATGTCATACATAAAAAAGACTCAGTATCCAGAATACATAAACTATTCCTACAAATCAAATAGAAAAAGATAACCAACACAATTCAGAAACGCATGAAAGGCAAGCATTAGGCACTCACAGAAAGAGAAAATAACCCAGGCTCTCTTATACAAATGCTTAGTTGATGTCTCCATTAAGATGTACAAAACTGAACCCATGTTTTCCACCTGTCCGAAAATCTGCTCCTCTGCCATCTTCTCTTCCATGACTGGCAATTTCATCTTTCCAGTTACTCAAATCTCGACACTGGGAGTCTTCTTTCACTCTTACTCAGCGCATTGCACAGTTCATGTAGAAACACATCCCGTACTCTGCACTTTCAAAACGTAGCCAGCATCAGATTGCCACTCACCACTTTCCCTGCTATCACCCAGGGCCAGAAAGTTACCAACATTTCTCATCTATCCACACTAGTCTCTACACCCTTCATTCTTGCCCCATTAATCTTTTCTTAATATATCAGCCAAAAGATCCTATTATCCTTCGCAAACTAATGCAACAACAGGAAACCAAATATGCATGTTCTCACTCATAAGTGGCAGCTGAATGATAAGAACCCGTGAACACAAAGAAGGGAACAGCAGACACTGGGGTCTACTTGAGGGTGGAGGGTGAGAGGAGGGAGAGCAGCAGAAAAAATAACTATTGGGTACTAAGCTTAATATGTGGATGATGAAATAATCTGTGCAACAAACTCCCGTGACATGAGTCTACCTGTATAACAAACCTTCATATGTACCTTTGAACCTAAAGTAAAAGTCAAAAACGGAAAAATGTAATTCAGAGCAGGTAAGTCTTCTGCTTAAACTTCACAATAGCTTTTTGTCTCTTTCAGAGTAAAAGCAACATTTTTCTTATGATTTCCTTGATCTGGTCTCCCATTACAAATCCTTTCTTTTCTCCTGCTACTCTCTCCTTCCTACCTACACTCCACTCCGGCCATACCAGTAATTTTACTTTTTCTAATACATGTCAGATACAGTCCTGAATCTGGACTTGTTCTTCAGCCCTGACATATTCATAGATATAGTGTTTCGTGAAGTATTATCTCCCTACATGCATTCAGGTCTTACCCTGAAAACTACCTGAAATTGAACCCCTCCATTTACAAACTTTTCCAATCCTCTTCTTTCCTGCTTTCCTTTTTTTCTTAGCATGTATTGATGTTTAATGTTTTGTGTTTATTTACCTTGGTTTTTTGTCTTACTGCAATGTAATCTTTAGAAAGGAGGGTTGTTTTCTGATTCGTACACGGCTATGTTCCTCATATCCAGAACAGTGCCTGATCCTAGAAGACAAAGTAGAGAAATCTCTTACCTCAAAATACAGACACGAATATAGGGAAAATATGAGACAAATGTCAAGAAAATAAGATGGCCCATTCAAAAATGACAATATCTGAATAACAGAACTCCTGAACAAGGGAACAAAAAAAAAATGTGAGGAAGGGGAGAAAATTTTTAAATTGACACAAAATATTTCCTTAAATTAAAGGACATGCTTTCCAGATTGAAGCTGCTACTTTTTGTGCAAAAATAGTTCTCAAATTTGTGAACAAAGCCATATAACCTGGAATTTAGAATACAGAGATTACAGAGAAAAACCTAAAACCTCCAGAAAGAAAAATAATTTTAAAAACATAAAGCAGGTTACCCTCAAGTCATTAGGAATCGGGTGAAATCAGGTTTCTCAATTGCAACCACTAGAAGCTGGAAGAATGGGTAAATGCCTTCGAAGTTCCAAAACAAATGAGTACCTAGTACTCTGAGTACCCAAATTATATCTGCCAAGTATAGAAGTAGAAAAAAGGACGTTTTTCGGCATCCATGTCGTACAAGCGAGAGTTAACACAGCAAGCCTGATGTGGTTACTTCCAAGAGGACGTGCTCGAGGCACGGAAGCTTGGGGTCTCTCCTAGAAACTTGGCCCATGCAATGGTTCCCTGCTTTGTATGGATAAGGTTGTTTTGCGTGACTAGGGCACGAAATTTGGTTATACCTGCCTTCTATGTTGTGCAGATGATGTGATTTGTGCTGAACACTTGCTTTCTTTCTGTGAGTCTGGAACTTTGGCAGTTCCAGTGAAAAGTGGCCGATTATTCAGGCAAAGAGCGCGTACATGTACAGCCCCCAATAAAAATCCCGGACTCTGAGGTTTAAGCAGGTTTCCTACAGCAGCAGCACTCGACATGCACTGCTGCATTTCACTGTTGGAGGAAGAAGTATTCTGTCTCTGCCCCCGCCACCGTGTGAAGCAGACATTTGGAAGCCAGCTCCTGGACGCCTCCAGAATTTGCCTGATGCCTTTTATTTCCCTTCCTTCAGTGTGCCCTTTTGCTGTAATAAACCGAGGCTCTGGGTAAAAAGAGCCTCTGAGTCTTGCGTGTCCTTTTAGCCAGTCACCAAATGCATGGGTAGGTGGGGGATACCCTGTCCTCCCACGCCTCGTGGTCTCAAAAATTGAACACCCATACATGCTTTCTCAGGAATTTCCCAAAAGCTCTTCACACATTTGACGAAGGATAATTAAATATTTTAAAAGGAATACAAAATACAATTAACAAAATATCTTGGGGCATATATATTACATATTCAGGTGAAGTTATGATTAAAACTTAGTCTGGGGGTTTCAGCATCATTGGCTTCGGTCACTAGAAAATAATTTGCTGATTAAAAACATAAAGCCGATATTCAAAATGAACTTATTTGGTTTTCCCTTACACACACTTGGCTTGCGTCTACACATATCCACAGTTGTTAATATTACATTCATCCCTCTATGGATCCTCTAGAATTCCTCTATCCTTCCAATTATTTTCATCCTGTCTTTCTCTCTCCACTTATTCCGAGCCCTGGTTCCACAACGGGAAATACAACAATGTATTTCATTAGCATTACCTCCCCATCAATCTAAATTCAATCACAATCACTCTATGCCCAGCCAATCGAACTGGAAGACTAATGAATATTCATGGGCTTCATTAAGACGTAAATGAGAAGGGCAGAAGTGGAATCCCAAATAAAGAATGTTGATTTTATATGCAATGTTTATGCAAGTAGGCATAGTGTTGCATTCTAGGAAAATGACTAGACAGAACGTGGAGAAAAGTTTGATGGGGCATGACTGTGGTTAGGAGCCATGTGAGAAGTATATGAAAGCAGTTCAGGAAGAAGCCGTAAGCAGTGTATCAGCACTGAAGATGCATAAAGAATAAAGATTTGAGCCATACCAGAAAGAAAGTAATGGCAGTCGGGAATTCTCTCAGGTGTTTGGTTAGTAAAAACATCTTCTTTGTAGGGTTACTATAAAGAATCCTACAGGGAAAGGAAAGAAAGGAAATCATCTATTTGAAGCATTTTGTATGTCAATAAATACTACTATTAGTACTATTTAATTAGGCATATGCATTGTTTAATAGTATTAATGTACATAAATAATATTAATCCTTGAATTGGAAGGCTTTTCTTACCAATACAGTGCCAAAAATATTGATAAAACTCTATATGAGGCTCTTTTCCTTTTGTAATATTTAAATAAGCCACAATATCCCTTTCATTAATAGGGATAATTAGTCAGTGAATGAGCTTGGCATTAGGAACTCAATTTTTCCTTCATTTAATACAATGCCCATGGTGCAGAACAAACTTTGGTTTGGGAGCAGAAAAACGGGTCTCAGTCTTTGCTGTATTTCTGGCTACCTATTTGATCAGAAGGCCTATTTGATCAGAAGAAAATTTACCTACTTAAAAGTTCACTTTTAAACTCTCACAAGGGAAAAGATATGCCTGCATCCCAGAGTTTTGAAAAGTTAAGTGAGAACAGGGTGAAAATTCCTAGTTGGAAAGAAGTCCTTTTATCACTGCATGAGTTATTTTGCTGATAGAAGATTCTTTGACTATTTTTCTTGTTTTCTATCAAATTCTCAAGTATAAAAATTCTATACAATGCACAGGTTTAAAAACATGGCTTAATTATAAAATAATGAGTTATAAATTATAAATTTGACTAGGGTGATGACACTTTTAAACATTTTTATTCTCTAGTTATACTTAAAGTGTGCCCCTACAGCCTATACTTACATTTAACTCCCACAGTAAAAGTAAAAATCATTCCAACTCAGTCATTTCAGTTGCTTTTAGGCAGGCTTTCTCTTTCTTGAAGTACCAAAACCAAGGCTGCATGTAGAATCCAAGAGCAAAAGGGTGGGTTCATTTTATTTTCATTCCATTTCTCTCTCTCTCTCTCTCTCTCTCTCTCTCTAAGAATACTTCTTTTATCCAGATAAAATATTCTGGACCAATAGTGATTAAAAGAATCCTTTTCTGGGTCCTATTCACTGCTTAGAGGTCTTAATTTCAACTGGTTGATCTGAATTATTTTTGACTGAAGTGAAACTTCATGTTTGCCTGCTCTCAAGTTTATCTGTCTGGGCTCTCAGCAGTCGCACAGCCTCTTAAGCCATTGCTGAGGGTTATTCCCATTAGCTTGGCACTTCTCAACCCAGGAAGCCATACTTTCATCTATAAACTTGATCATCTCATAAGTGGTCCTTCTTCCGGAGCTGTTATGTTAAACTATGTTAAATAAGTCTGCAGAGCCCTAGCACCCGTCCCTGGAGAATACTACTTTTATTCACTCACAAGTTAGAGAAGGCAATATTTTCCTTTTTTTTTTTCATTTTTAAAAGCCAGTAGCAGCTTAATTGACAAATGCTTATTTTAATTTCATAATAACCGCATTTATAATATACATTCATATTTAACCTTGAAACCATAGCCAGATTTGGAATCTCACTAAAAACAAAAGAGCAATATTAGATACAAGAAACATATGTACAGCATATCTGAGCCAAGTAACTTTTTGATTTCTAAAATCACAGTAATGACACATAAGCTCCCTGATTCTATGTCTTAATATATAAAATAAAATGCATGATATCAACTACTATGGTTTGAATATATTCCCTCCAAAATCCAGGTGTTGAAACGTAATGCTCAATATCATATATATATTTAGAGGTGAAGCCTTTAAGAGGTGATTAGGCCATGGGGGCTTCTCACTTGTGAATGGGATTGACCCTTGTTTAAAAAGTTGGACACAGTGTTGAGGCCTGTCACTCTCCTATCTTCTGCCATGTGAGATCACAGTGTTTCTCTTCAGAGGAAGCTCAACAAGGTGCCTTCTTGGCAGCAGAAACCCTATCCCTCACCAGGCACGGAACCCACTGGTGCCTAATCTTGGACTTCCCAGTGTCCTGAACTGTCAGAAATTATTGTCTGTTCTTTATAAATTACCCAGTTTCAGGTATTTTGTGAGAGCAGTACAAACAGACCAAAACAAAAAATTGGTATCAGAGAAGTGAACTATTGCTATAACAAATACCTAAAAATTTGGATGCAACTTTGGAACTGGATAACGCATACAGGCTGGAAGAGCCTTGAAGACTAGAAAAAGCCTGTGTTGCCATGAAGGAAGCATTAAGAACAAATCTGGTGAGGGCTCCAAAGACAAGGATAGCTGCATAAGAACCTCGGTCTTCTTAAAAGTTGTCCAAGAGGTCCAAGGTGCTGTACGGCTTCCTTAAGTGCTTATAGTAAAATGCAAGAGGTGAAAAAGGATTTAAAGACAAAATTTAAACCTCAAGACTTGGAAATTTCTTAACCTGGCCATGTAAATAATAAAAAATCATGTAAAGGAGAGAAAACCAAGGGTGTGGCCAAGTGATGTTTGATAGGGAGATTGGTGGGCAGATCTTTGAGGCTGCCGTGCCCATCACAGGCCCAGAATGCCAGGGCCTTGGGAGAAGAGTGGTTTTGAGAGAGAGAGGGGTCCAGGGCTCCTGTGCGAATTCAGCGTTCACTGTTCAGGGCCTCAGGCCTCTGCTTTCCACATTCAGGTGCCACACTTCTTGATGACTTCAGCTATGGCTCAAGAGGACCAAAGAAGCTTGGACCACTTCTTCCAGAGGGCACGGTCAACAAGCCTTAGCAGCATTCACACGATGTTCACTCCGTAGGCACACAGAGTGCAGGGGCTGTGGAGGCATGGCTTCCTCCATGTAGATTTCAAATGATGCCTCAGAGAGCCTCGGGGCCCAAACAGAGAATTTTCACAGTGGTGGGGAACACCAAAGAGAACTCCCACTAGGGCAAGGCTTAATGATTCTGGGTAAGGACTACCACCAAAACCCCGGACCTGCAGAGCCACCAGCATTGCAATGCCAGCCAGAAAGAGCCACAGGCACCCGACTCCAACCTGTGAGAGCTGAGGCATGGAAACTTAACTCCCACCTCAGCGTGTCTGGAATGGGGGATTTGGAATCAAAGATTATTCTAAAACCTCCAGATTTCATGTTTGTCCTGTTGGGTTTTGGATTTTTCTTGAGACCTGTTTTCCCTCTCTTTTTGTCTACTTCTCCCTTTTGGAATGGAATATCTATCCCATCCTTGTTTCATCACTGTTTTTTGGAAGTATCAGGTTGGTGCAAAAGGAATTTTGATTTTTGCCATAATGGCAAAACGCAATTACATTTGCACCAACCTAATAATTAACTTCTTTGATTTCAACAGCTCAGCTGCAGAGAAATTGGTCTCAGGATAAAAGGTGTCTTGAGTCTCACCTATAGCTACTTTAAATGAGACTGACTCTTAGAATTTTGAGTTGATACCAGAATGAGTTAAGACTTTGGGGACTATTCGAAATGTATTTTGCATGTGAGAAGAACATCAATTTATGTGGTTCAGGACAGAATGCTGTGGTATAAATGTGTCCCCTCCAAAATTCAGGTGTTGAACTAAATGGCTAATGTAATAATATTAAAAGGTCTGGCTATAAAGAGGTGATTAGACCACAAGGACTTTTCCTCATGAATGGCACTAAGGCCCCTAAAAAGTGACTTCACACAGCATTTGGCCCTTGCCCTTCTGCCTTCTACCATGTGAGGGCACAGTGCTTTGTCCTCCAGAGGATGTAGCCCTCAACAGACAACTGAACAGGCCAGTACTATAATCTTGGACTTTGGAGCCTCCCAAACTGTATGAAATAAATTTCTGCTCTTTATAAAGTACCCAGTCTCGTGTATCATGTTATAGCAGGACAAATGGACTAAGACACCTATGACACGGACAATTATAAGGATGCAAATCTATATGCCTACTGCATGTTGGCTGTCATAACTATGTATTACATTAATTCATTAAATAATGGCATGCAAGTGACATGAACAAAGAACCACTGTGCTTGATTAATACATGAGAAAACAAGCTGCTCTTCTAGCTCATTGATCTATATAACTACATAGATGGGGTCACTTCTCATGAATATGTTCTTGCAGAAAAGCAAATGAATGGAGAGACAGAGCCTTAGAAAAGAAATGCTTGTTAACATTTTTCTTGGCAGAATCTACTGCTGCTAAGGTGCTAACCTAGTGTATTATGAACAGTAGTTGAGTGGTTCCAATGTTGATGTTCATTTTGAAATGCTTTTGTTACTATGGAAACAATGCAATCTTTGGAAAAGAAAGGGTTTAATGGTACCCACAAGTGTACTGCAAATTGTAAATGCACATAATGTCTCTAAACACCTTACATATGTACAAATTCATATGAGGACACCTTGGAATATTGCACTATAAAAATATATATTTACATCTATTAAGGTATTAACGAACAACTAAAAACTGCAGAGTTCAATTCAAATGTCTCTTCCACATTGGAACCCTCCCCCAGTACCTACAAAGATGGAGAATTAATTCCTCTATTCTTTGTGATGCTATAACACATTAGATAATTATACTTATTCAAACACAGCATCTGTCTTCGTAGTTATTTGGGGTCATAATTTCAATTTGTGGTCATGATTTTCTGGGTGGGTGAGTGGTCGTATCTGTCTAATTCTGTCTAGATATGTTAATACACATATATTTTTCTTTGCTGATCAATCAATATGTGAATTATTTTAATACTCAAAAGTTGAAACAACCTTGCATTTTCCATTACTGGAATAAAACAGAGTTGGTTGTGTTACAATATTATTTTTATATACAACAGGTTTTTTGGCTAATTGCTAATGTCTCATGAAGGCAATTAGCAAAATTTTGCTAATTTTCTAATTGCTGATATCTTGTTAAGACTTTTTGTGCTTATATTCATAAGGTATATTGGTCAGTAGTTTCCTTTAATAGTTTCCTGTTTGGGGTATGTAATTCTGGCCTCATATAATAAATTGAAAACATTGTTCTCTTTTATATTTTGGAAAAGTTTACAGAAAATTAATGTTTTTTATTACTATGGAAGATGTTGTTACTGAATTGAGCCCTTTTTAAATATAAACATTTAATACTATAAATGTCCCTCTCAGCACTGTTTTATCTGTACCCTATAAATTTTATATGTTGTGTTTTCATTTTCATTTAATTCAGTGTCTTGTCTAATAACCCATGACCTTTCATTTGTCTCTTGTGTTAATAAAAAGCATAATATTTAATTTCTTAATAGTTGAGTTTCCAAATGCTTTTTTGATTGGTGGTTTTATTATCTTTGTAGTTAGACAGCATACTTTATACAATTTCAATTATTCTACGTTTGCATAAATTTGTTTTACACCCTAACGTCTGTACAGAGAATGTTACATGTGCACTTGCAAAGACTGTATTCTGCTTTTGTTGAGTGAGGTGTTCTGTGAAATTTCTAATTGTTCAAGTTGGTTGATAGTGCTATTCAAGTCCTCAATATACTTATTCGTTTTTATGTATTTGTTCTATCAATTATTCGGAAAGGAATGTCAAAATAGCTAAATATAGTTGTAGATTTATCTAGTATTTTTTCATTTTTGTTTCATATATTTTAAATCTTTTGTAATTACACACATTTTTAGGATTGTTAGGTCTTTTGTGCAATTGACCACTATATTGTTATCTAATGTCTCACTTAATTATTGGTAATACTTCTTATTATGAATTCTCCTTTGACATTAATAATTCCATTTGAACGATTTAAAATTAGTATTTGTATGAAAACTCTTTTGTCCATATTTTAGCCTTTTAAATCTATTTCTTGATATTTAAAGTAGACTTGCTTTAGATGGTACATAGTTGAGTCTTTCTTTGGAGAGGAGTCCTGCCTTTTATTGGGTATTTAGCCTATTTGCATTTAATATATTTTTTTATCTTGTTGGCTCTAAAGCTACCATATTTTTAGGGTATTTTTTTAATCTTTGACTGTTGATTTTGGTTTTTCTTCTCTTTCTTCCTGTATTGTTTTTGTATTATTTATGTTACATCTTATTTCCATGATTGGTTTTTTGATTATACATCTTTTACTATTTTTAGCATTTCCCTTTTGGTCTAATTAGATAGATAAGTAAGTAGATAGATAGACAGACAGACAGACAGACAGATAGATAGATCAACAGCTAGACTTAAAATAATATAACAGAACATTACATACACTATAATAACATTACAGTATTATATTTCCAGCTTCTCTCATTCTGTGTGTTAGTACAATTATGCATTTTACTTTTACATGTACTATCAACATTATACTCATTCCATTTTTTTTCTTTACAGTCCTTTACCTTTTAAAGTGATTAAAATTTTAGAATCAGATAATCACTTTTATATTTACCTTTATTTGACCATTTTCTGTAATCTTTGTTTCTTTCCATAGCAAGTTTCTATCTGGTATCACTTTTCATCTTTCTGAAAAACATTCTTTAACATTTCTTTTGTACAGATCCTCTGGCAATAATTTCTCTGAGTATCTTTATTTTTTTTAAACTATTTTATTTGACTTAAAAAGAAAAGTTTTTCTTATGCTTTATTTTTGAAATATACTTCAATTGGGTATACTATTCTGGGTTTTGTTTTTGCTTTTGCTTTCAGAACTTTAAACATGTCACTGCCTAGTCTTAAAACTTTCATAGTTTTGAAGTAATTTTTACCTTTATTTTGCTGTATATAACACTTAATGTTTTTTCTGCCTTTCTTTGAGGATTTATTTATTTATTTCATTGTGTAATATGTGCAGTATTTTCTTAATCCTGCATCCATTTCTCTATTTCTATAAGCTTTTTGAATTTGTATTTTAATATCTTTTCTTATTTAAAAAATGTCTTGTCCATTTTCTCTTTCATTTATTATTTCCCCCTTTCTCTCTTTTCTCCTCCTGGGACTTCAGTGAATGTATGTTAGATCGTATAATTATGACCAACAGCTCTTACATGCTTTTGTTCTCTTTTTTAACTCTTTCTTTCTTCCTTTTTCCATTTCAGTTTCCAAAATTTCTATAGACATATCCACAGCTTCACTAAGTCTTTGCTTAACAGTCTCTATTCTGCTGATAAGCCCATGAAAAGAATTATTCATCTGTTATGTCAAACATTTTTCTATATAATATTTTCCTTTGTGTTTTTTAATTGTTTCCTGTTCTTGGCTAAAATCTGTCATATGTTTATATGCATTGTCCAATGTTTCCAACCACATGCTTTATCATATTAATCATAACTACTTTAAAATTTAGCTCCAATAATCCTGATATCTCGGGCATCTCTGAGTTTCTTTCATTAATTGCTTTTTCTTGTGACAATGGGTTTTTATCTTGCACTCTTTGTGCCTCACAATTTTTTATCAAATGTCATATACTATATAACAGAACAGTGAAGACAGGCACATAATATTATCTTAGGAAATCATCACTCTTCTGTCAGATCATTAATTTAGGTGGTTAAACTAATCTAGTTAAGAGTTGAACTGGGCTTGAATTTTGTTATTGCTCCTATTGCCTTCAGTGTATGACAAGCGTAAAATTTCTTTAGTGGTGGACAACTGTCACCTGATGGTAAGACTGAGTGCTACTCTACCAGAAGGCTTTATTCACAGTCCCACCTCTCTCTCTCAGTTTTGAGCTATCTCTGCACACTAATTCCATGAAGAGTTCTCCCCATACTCTTGCCCCTTGCCCAGAGTCTCTTGGCAGAGACAGAACACTCCATTGTCCTGCCGAAATATCAATATTAAGCAGCCCCTGTGCACCTAGGTCCTAGATCTCAGGGGCAAAGCATTTTCAGTGTCTTTTATTTATTTATTTTTTTCTCCTCCTGGCACCCAAACTCCGCCTGCCTATCTGTGGTTGGTCTTTGGTTGGAATTTCCGGCCTCTTCCTCAGCTACATAGACGTCCACATGGTATCAGTGTAGAAAGTGTACCAAGAGAGTTCTCCCCATTCCCTCAGGAATAGAGGTTTTTGGCTTCTACCCTAACTCCAACGGTAATAACTTTTTGTCTCAGAATTGGGATTTTTATTACTCCTAGAGAGGCAGATCACCAGAAGCAGATGGACTTTCCTTTTGTTCCTCCCCAAGAAGCAATGGATCTTTGTCCGAGCTGTATGGATTCGAGCATGTGCCACTCCTTCCCCAGGGGCTTGTAGATTTTACTTATACGATAGAAGTGATTGGGAAGTAGGTGGGGCTCTTGGTCTGCTCCTCTCCCACAAACACCATCACGTCTTTCACTTCTCCTTCATGGAGGGCTCCCTCTGTTCTGTCCTCAGTCTTTAATGTGGACTCCCCTTGGAGGTCTCTGGGAAGAGCTTGAGAGTGATAATGACCTTCCTTTTGGACATTCCCAACCAATACTAGCCCACGCTTCGCCTATAAGAATTTGTTGGTGGGGCGCGGTGGCTCAAGCCTGTAATCCCAACACTTTGGGAGGCCGAGGCGGGCGGATCACGAGGTCAGGAGATCGAGACTATCCTGGCTAACACAGTGAAACCCCATCTCTACTAAAAATACAAAAAAAATTAGCCGGGCGCGGTGGCGGGCGCCTGTAGTCCCAGCTACTCGGGAGGCTGAGGCAGGAGAATGGTGTGAACCCGGGAGGCGGAGCTTGCAGTGAGCTGAGATCCGGCCACTGCACTCCAGCCTGGGGGACAGAGCGAGACTCTGTCTCAAAAAAAAAAAAAAAAAAAGAATTTGTTAAAATTTTAACTGATTTTTTAACCCCTTGTACAGTGGCCATATCCTTCTTCTGTTCCGTGCAAAAGCTGAGATCCTTTGTGTCCCCATCTTTCTTTGGAGCCTTTCTTTGTTCTTTCATTTCCTTACAACCTCACCTCTCTGATGGGCTTTAAAAAGTTGATTTTTTTGTGTGGATTATCCATATAATTCTCATTGCTGTTGTGGGAGCAACATTTTTGGCAACTTTTTACAATATTCTAAGCAAAAGTGGAAGTCTCAACAAAACATTTTTTAAAGTAACTATGTTATTGCAAACAAAACTAGAAACTATTAACTCGAACAACTATTGAATATTTCAAATTAAGAAAATAATGAGAATGGAAAAAAGTAAAATATGATTGTGAAGAAGGGCATCTTAAAAACTCATATTGATATTCCAATTGTCTAGAAAACAGCCGTCAGTGAAATAAATAAACCATTAGGCAGCGAGAAAGCATAAAATATATGGCCTACTAATTTGCTGTTCTTGATAATGAATTGATCTTTAACTCTGACAAAAATTCACAGTACACAGATAAAACACAATAATGTAATTTCTCTCAGCATTCTGAGATGACATATGTATCAAATAATGAAAATAAACTTCCTTCTCTACTTATTACAATATTTACTAAGTCCCAGGGCTTCAGATTTAAAGTTCTTCTTAAAGTATGAGAATAGAGAAGAAAAAAATTTTTGAAATGCCTGAAGCAAAATGAGATGTAGGCATATTTCTGAGAATGCATAAGTTACTTCTTACCTTCTTTGATTCATGCTGGAAATAGTGTTGTATAAAAAAATTAAATCTTCCTACTGCATTGCAACAGGGAGACAAAATGAAATCAAGAGATTTCTCAATAACTCTATAGACTTCTAATTCCAGAAAAATCATAACCCACTTGTGTGTGGAGTGGATATTTCTTATGAGTATTATGTAAACATTTCATGCTGTTGAACTCAAATTATTTTAGATTAAGAGGAAATAAGAAAGCATTATGAATCAAATCTCAGAAAAATAGCACTCATTTTCACGCCAAATACTGTTTTATAAATTTTGGGGGGAAATTTTAAAATTATATCTGAGGGTATTTTTCTGATTTATTGGTTAAATAAAATGCATCTGTGTTCCTGAATGCAACTGAATTGGCTTGTTTTGTGTTTATTTTTATAGATTGTAAATGAGTAATTTTAATCTAGGTTACTCATTTTAGAATCTATGAGTTTGCTATGATTCAATGTTTGTGTCCCTTCCAATATTCATGTTGAAACTTAATCATCAATGTGATAGTAATAAGATATGGCACAGTTAGAAGGTGGTTAAATTGTGAAGACTCTATCCTTATGAAGGAGATTAGCTACCTTACAAGAGGATGGAAGGGAAATAGCTGAGCCCTTTTGCTCTTCTGTCTCTTCCTCCATGCAAGCACACAGCCTTGAAGGCATCCTCTTGGAAGCAGACTGGGCCCTCATCAGACACCAAAACTGCCAGAGCCTTCATCTTGGACTCACCAGCTTCCAGGACTATAAGAAACAAACTTCTTTTCTTTATAAACTATCCAGTCCAAGTTTTTTGTTACAGCAGCATGAAACAGAGTGTAAAATAAGACAGACTCTAACTATGTCTTACGGAGTAATTTTCCACAAGACAGAATCTAAAAACTTTTTATGCATTGGTATGGTATGGTAATTAACCATAACATTTTAATACCATTTGTGAGTGTCCTTCATCACATTGATGTCTTTATTCCGTTCTTCACAAGTTTAATTCCAAGACCCATCACATTTTGCGCTTTGCATACATACATAATTTTCTTGACTTTTTATCTTATTGGCTTCACAAAATCTGAATTCAGATAAACCAAACTCTAACTTCTAACTTCTCACCTATACTAAAGCAGCCAAATATCATCACAGAAAAACACAGTTGTCTGGCCTCGCTTTAAATTTATAACTACAGGTCAAAAGTGGGTCCTCAGCACTGGCAGGCTATGAATCACTGTGTATTAATTTTGTTAATTTTAATTTCTACTCTCTGACTTGATTTTTTAACAACATTTTTCTTCTCAAGACTCAGTCTCCTCTGCTTCTATTTTAACGTTCCTTGTCTCTAAGAAAAACAGAAACAATTAGAATAAAACTATTTAATTTAGCAACAACAATGGGCCAAACATCTTGGACTTACATTCGTCTATTCTGTCTTTTTCTTCTGTTAAAGTGGGCCCAATGACTCTGCTTCTAGCTAAGATCAACTCCCACATTGGCACATTGGATCATCCCCACTTGCCTCAGTGGCAATGCCGCTGCAATTTTCCCGTCCTTCCTGCATCATAAATCTAGTCCTATTTTCTGAACTATTTGCATAATCAGAGAAACATGCCATTGTATCTCCCACATGAAAAATGTGATGGAATTTCTGAATTACCACTTACTCCTGCAACTACTATTCCATTTTTCTGCTTGCCTTTATAGGAAAACTACTTCCAAGACCCAGACTTCAATATCCACCTATCCACTTGATATTTTCCATTGAATATGCTATAGGCATTTATGGGGTAGACATGACTAATAGCAATAACTTAAATTATTGCTATAATTTACGAGAATGACCCTGTATGGCAGATGCACCCAAATAACGTGTTTGGAGTTCTGAGCTGAGGAATCTGAGAGTGGCCAACTTGGAGATCACTCCTTATCTATGAGGAACATCTGAGCCCCAAATTCTTCCCATGAAACATAACAGGGGATCAAGCCTCTTTGTTTAGGGTTATATGAAGGTTGACAGGTGGAGGTTAGGGAGAGGGTGCTAAGTGAAAATGCCTTGCAAACGGTATGCTTTTTACAAGCAGGAGGTAGTTCCCCTGTCTAGCCTGCAGACACTGGGCTGTGCTGTTCTTCTAACCAGCCCGCTACCACTAGACCATGTTTTAATTTAGTTACCTCTAATAAAACCCCGTGTCTCATTTGCTGGCTCTGGGTCTCCTCTTCAGCCTCTTGCACCTGGGGCCATCCCTATTGCAGTTAACAGGCATCTAGCATGACAGTATTTCAACCTCAACTCCTCCACTAAACTCCTAATATTTCTCGCTTTACATTACACTGACTTGCACAGTCATTTACTAACTGCTTCACCCAAATAATTAGAATTCATATTTCATCTTTGTCTTTCTTTCATACTTCATGTCATCTTCACATCTAGCAGCAAATGCTATTTTCTCTTCCATCAAAATTTGCCCTGACTTTGAATGATTTTCATGACCTCCACTGCTCACATTGTAGACTGAGCTATATGGTACCCTGCTTAAGTAAATTCAGTAGCTCTCTAACTTGTCTTCCTACTTCCACACATCTCTTATTTACACAGAAGCCAGAATCATACTTTTAAAATATAAATTAAATAATGTAGGTCTACCAATCTGCTCCTCTGTATACAAATAATTTTGATGGCTTCCAATTATACTTAGAAGAAAATAAAAAAAATTGTGCCAAGGTGTAAGAGACCCTCTGCGACATTACAATTCTGTTTTTCCTGAATCATTTCCTCTGCCTTATCCATTAAAATATTTATTGTAATAAGTCTTCTTGCTGTTTTCAAAAGCAAGGTTTTTCACATCTGGATTTAATAGTTGTGTTCTCTTGGTCTTTAACACTTTTATTCCAAGTTATCACATATTTTGATTCTTCATGTTAATTAAGCCTTTCAATAAATAGCACTGCCTGTAAAAAGGTCTTCCCAGATTACTTCATATAAGACAGTGCCCTTCGGTGACTCTCTATCACACCCTTTTAACTTTCTTTGACAGCTCTTCTCACTTTCTGACATGGCATCCGTGTTTATTTGTACATGTGTTTGCTGCCATTCCATTACAATATGTGGCCATAAAGGCAGGTGCTTTCTTGATCTTGTACACCATTATACATCACCACTGCCTAGACTAGTGCCTGGCACATGTAAGGGATTCATAAATATGTGTAGAATAAATGAACTATTGTATCAGATTCCTAGGACTACCATAACAATTACCACAAACTTGTGGCTTAAGACAGCAGACATTTTTCATTTTATAGTTAGGAAAGCAAGACTCTGAAATCCAAGCATTGGCAGGGTTGGTTCTTTTGTGAGGTCTCAGAGGGAGACTCTGTTCTGTGCTTCTCTCCTAGTTTCTAGTGGTTCCCAGTAATCCTGGGTGTTTCTCATCTTGTAGATGTATCTCCCCCATCTCTGCCTTCATCTTCACATGGTTGTCTCCTTGCATGTCTTGACATCATCTACTCTCTGCGTGTGTCACTGCATCCAAATTTCTCTCTTCTTGTAAGTACACCAGTCATTAGATTAAGCCCCTCCCTAGTACAGTATGGCCTCATAATTACATCTGCAAAGGCCCTATTTCCAAATTAAGTCACATTCTGAGGTTCCAAGTGGACATTAATTTGCAATGAAGGAAGGGGGATATTATTCAACCCAGTATAACTACATGCACATCAAGTCATAAAGATTACAAATGTTCCATTCATATCAAAATAATTCCAGAATATAACTTGAGGGGCACTTATTATTATTACTGAAAATAACAGCAAAGGATTGAAAGACTTGAAGGTGCTTTCAACCCTCATTTCTTCATTCAAATATTTATTCTTTAAATGTGGTATATGTACACCATGGAATACTACTCATTCTTAAAAAGGAATAAAATAATGCCTTTTGCAGCAACTTGGGTGGAGCTGGAGGACATTATTCTAAGTGAAGTAATTCAGGAATGGAAAATTGAATACTGTATGGTATCACTTGTAAGTGAGAACTAAACTGTGGGTATGCAAAGGTATACAGAGTGGTACTGTGGGCATTGGAGACTCAGAAGGTGAGAGGGTGGGACGGGAATGAGGGATAGAAAATTATGTATTGGATACAATATACACTACTCGGGTGATGAACGTGCTAAAATCTCAGACTTCACCACTGTGTAATTCATCCATGTAAACAAAACCACTTATACCCCAAATGCTATAGAAATTTCAAAAAATCATTAAAAAAATTTGTTCTTTTTATTTTTGTATTTGTATTGACGTATCATAGTTGTACACATTTTGGGGGTACGTATTATATTTTGATACATGTATACAGTGTGTAGTGGTCAAATCAGGGCAATTAAGATATCCGTCGCCTCAAACATTCATTTTTTCTTTATTTAGGAGAACATTACAATTCTTGTAGCTATTTTCAAATAGACAATAAATTATTGCTATAATTTTCCTGCTGTACTATTGAATATTATTGTGTACTTGTATGTTATAAGTGATAAGTAATGTAGACACATTGATGAACAAAACAGAGCTTGGTCTTACTCTCAAGAAGGTAACAATCTATTAAAACAATAGCGTGATTTTTGTTCATGATATTTACCATCACCTGAAATCTTTAGCTTGTATCAGTCATGATTCCATTATAACTAGATGGCACTCCAATGAAGTAATATGAGACAAGTTCAATAAAAGAACAAATTTTAATGTTTTAGGAAGGCTTTAGAAAAGCCATGAAGAAATAACACAGTATCCCCAGGCAGAGCAAGCAATAGCAGGGGTCATTTACCATCCTTACCACCTGTGGGGACAAAGAGAAAAGAAAGAGTGAAAGAAAGGATTCTTTTCTAGTATCTCAATATCTAGAAGACTGTTTCACTTTATAACCATAGTTCTATATGTGCATTTTTATAAAGTGCCTGTGTTTATTGTGGACAAAGTACTATCTTTATTTTGCAACACCTAAGCTCTTTAAATGTTTTGAGATGACAGTGAATGATAAAAAGTAGAACTACTGCATTAACCAACTTGAAAACATCTTTTTTGTTATATTTAATAGAAAAGAAGCATCTTGCACATGGAACTGTTAAATCATCTCTGAGCAGTTAAATCAGAACTTGTTTATCATGTTGGCAGCAGAAGCAAGTACAAAGGAAGAGGTGTATGCAGAAGTGCTCATGGTCACACTCTGATTGTAATCCTGGTGAATGTGTGCATTTCTCTTGGCCATACTATGTGAATTAGTTTTAAAATAACTAAATGACAATATAACTTCTTGCTAATATTTTAATCATATACATCTTAGAATCTCTTAGAGTGTTATGCTTATTGCTCTGTGTCTCATGCTAAATTAAACATTAAGAATACACAGTATTTTAAATGTATCTCTGACACCCTCTATAGCCACAGGTCTGTTGTCATTTTGTTTTTAAAGAAATTTTTGTCTTCACAAAAGGCTGGAATACCTTTCTTTCCTGATTGTTGTGGTGTATATTCTTGGTAATCAAACTACTTGTGGCTTTGGAAATTTGAATTGGTAAATATCCGTGATATAAATAAAGTCAAAATGTTTACTCCATTGTGTACATGGACACACACAACAGGACGGCTTGCAAATATAGAGATGAAGCAGAGACTAGAAGGATGCGTTAGAATAGAGTGATTGTACTTATGAATGATTGTGTCTTCTTTGTTTCTTCTGATTCCCACTTTTCCGTAACAAGCATGGAAAGTTTGGGAGAAAGGTGTCACTACAAAGAAATCAAGATAAAGAGTACTCAAGACAAATGGACATCCTCTAGAATAAATTTTTTTTTTTTTTTTTTTTTTTGAGACGGAGTCTCGCGCTGTCACCCAAGCTGGAGTGCAGTGGCCGGATCTCAGCTCACTGCAAGCTCCGCCTCCCGGGTTCACGCCATTCTCCTGCCTCAGCCTTCCGAGTAGCTGGGACTACAGGCGCCCGCCACCTCGCCCGGCTAGTTTTTTGTATTTTTTAGTAGAGACGGGGTTTCACCGTGTTAACCAGGATGGTCTCGATCTCCCGACCTCGTGATCCGCCCGTCTCGGCCTCCCAAAGTGCTGGGATTACAGGCTTGAGCCACCGCGCCCGGCCCCTCTAGAATAAATTTAATAGCAAAGACTGCAGGGAAAAGTTAGGAAAAACGAAACATGATTTTTGGTAAAACATGGTGTCTAACAACATGGTAAAATATCAAGTATGAGGAATTTGAAATAAAAATACAGTATCATTCCAAGTGTGTTTGTGTGTTTGCATGTGTGTAGATATACACATAGAAAGATGCAGATACAAACTGACTTTGTTCATATCCATTTTCCTGCCCCCTACAAAAGTATATTGATTCGCCATAGAAGAATTCACCCCTCTCAATTATCCAGAATGTTGTCTCAGAGGAATTCATTCCTAGGGGTAGGTCCTGATTGCTTTAGCATACCCCATTCCTCAATTCAAAAGATTTCTTTTGTAAATGGTCATTTCACCAGATTATAATCAATGTGATAAGAGGATATTGAGACTTCTAGAGGTAAAAGGAGTCTTTTTCTTGGTTGTTGTTGTGTTGGTTTTTATTGTTGTTGAGTTGTTTTATGGTGTTACTATAAGTAACTGTTTTGCATTTGACTTACACAGGAAAGAAATGCAAGCCCAGAAAATAGAGCATTCATCCTCTAAATATAAAGGTAGGCATACCCTACAGAAAGAAAACTGAGGAGTAGAGATAAACAGAAATGTGCTCACAATTATTTCACTGTCAAATCAATCTAAGCACAAAATGTCTGTCTACCTCTTGTTCATTCAGCTAATAAACCAGGCAATTTTCCTTATTTAAATAAATTTGATTTTAGGTTTCTGCTACTTGAAAAGCATGATTTGTAATTTTTCCTTAACTTAAACTCTAAAAAAAAATTAAGATATTGATATATATGTTTATATAAACATATATTTATTTTGGTGATTATTTGATTTTTATGAGGTTTGGCTCATTGCATGTAGTGAATGCAATGTAAAACATGTATGTTTACCTTGATCCCCTGGGCATATGTACATTTAAGTCCAATTTCTGCACTTGAATTATTTTACCATAGACTTCAGTAATGTTTTATTTTAAAGTATAAATACCAGGTAATATTATCCTAGTACTGATAGAGGTTATATTATATATATTATAAAGAAGTAAACTTAATATTTCTTTGCCCACATAATGATGATAATAAAGAATGCATATCAGTCTCTCTGAGGTTTTCAGCAAAATCAATGCTTTCAAATTATTTTAACTACAGAAAACTTTGAATTTATGAAATATTTACGAGAAGTCACATCACGTCTACAGTGGTTCTCAGCTGTGACTCCAGCATATGGTTTGTAAATTGAAACAGGTGTGAGAGAACAGGTGGTCACCGCCGAGTAAAGGAAGGATTGGAATTTACTGTGGGGAAGCAACAAGATAAAATACCACCATTGGCATTGAAGGCAACTTGCTGACTTGATGGCAGATCCTAAAAGATGCTCACAGGGGTAAATACACTTGACAGCACTTGAGATGAAAGTATTCACCCACTCAAGTCTAGATGTGGAAGTTGGGAAGCAGTCAGTATCACTTCCCGTGGTGAACAAATGCAAGTGAAACTTTATATTAAATTTGAGTAGTTTGCAACTCAATTGCATTAAAAGAATAAATGCATAAACCTTTTCTCCTACTTCTTTTAACAAAAAACTGGTCCAAAGAGGGCCTGCGGCCACTTTCACCTCTGTTATCCACATCATTTCTAAGAATGATTCCATATTCTAAATCCACAAACTCCAGGCATCAGAAAATCATTCCACAACTTTTCTTTTTGGAAGAGATTGGTATACTGCTTTCCTGTTACTTCAGAAAATGCCTTTAAAATAAGTCTTTCCAAAATGTCATAGTGTTTACACAATTCAGGTAATAGAATATAGCATTTATGACTTTTAATCCCCACCCCATTCCCAGTATCTCATTCTACATTCATTCAGAGCTTAATAGTCCATACTAATGGAATGGAACTATGATACAGTAAGAGCTAAAAAAATATTTCTAGATGGATTTGGAATCACCATCTGTATTTAAATTTGAATATGAGCTTTTACCTTTTAGATATTCATAAAGTTTCCAACCAACTATTTTATGGAGTTATATTTTAATAAAACATCAAATAAAAATCTGGAGAGTAACTTGCCTTCCTAATTGTCTTGTTTTAATCCATAACCTGGCATACATTCAAATGAAAATGGACCCCACTACCTCAAAAAGCAGTATAAAATTTTAGGAAAATTGAATTATCCTTCCTCCTCCTCTCCTTCTCCTTCTCCTTCTCCTTCTCCTTCTCCTTCTCCTTCTCCTTCTCCTTCTCCTTCTCCTTCTTCTTCTTCTTCTTCTTCTTCTTTCTTCTTCTTCAGACAGAGTTTCATGCTTGTTACCCAGGCTGGAGTGCAATGGTGTGATCTTGGCTCACTGCATCCTCCACCTCCTGGGTTCAAGTGATTCTCCTGCCTCAGCCTCCTGAGTAGCTGGGATTACAGGCATGTGTCACCATGCCCGGATAATTTTGTATTTTTAGTAGAGATGCAGTTTCACCATGTTGGTCAGGTTGGTCTCGAACTCCTGACCTCAAATGAGCCGCCCCCACCCCGGCACCCCTAAAGTGCTGAGATTAGAGGCATGAGCCACCGTGCCTGGCCGAACTACCCTTCTTTATCTTTCTAAATTTCTTTCCACAATTTATAAACTTGCCTTACAGTGACTAAAAGGGTTAATTTTTTAGAGCTAAAAAAAGAAAGAAAACAGAAAATAAGGCAGAGTGACAAGTAACAAGGGACTTTATCATCACATACTTTCTCACTGAATGAAAAGTAGGGGTAGAGGATCTGCAATACCCAGCTCACCTTCATCCACAAACATGTGTGCACATACACACACATGCACTGTAGGACTAAGCATCCTTCTTCCTGGCTGTTAGAAATGTTAGTGGCTAACAACTCTCAGGTAATTCCTTTTTCCCAACTATTGCCCTAGGATAAAGAGAACCACTTCGGTAAAGGTTGCACTTCTTTCCCAGAAACATCTCACTTCCAATAAAGAGACAGCTCTGCAGAGCCCTCCCAGCCCCAGAGCTCACCTTGGCTGTGCTAACATCATCTAAGGTCTCCCTCTACTCATTTCTATGCTCTTCATTTTCTCACAAGTGTTCACCCAAAGAGCACTACCAGGGGAATTTCTTGTGCACACATCTGTCTCAGACGCAGAAAAGCACAACCTGCAATAGTTGAAGCCAGATGTGATCCAAGAAAGCAGACTGCATCACCTGTTGGCTGGCAGAGCACTGATATTTCTTGGCTCAAAGTGGTGATGAAATTCGTTGAAATGTTTACTGCTAGGAATTGGTATGCACTGGAAGGGAATGCACTGATAGAAGTAATGTATCAGCCTTTTAAGAAGCACATCAAAATAGTCTTTGTAAGACAAATGGACTTGGATCACTATTTTAAGGGAAACAGATGACTTGGAGTAAAAAAATAAGATGATTAATCAACAATTAAATCCTAAGAGTTTCTACTTGGCAGCATATAAAGAGACTCCCACCTTCTGAAGGCTGAAGACAGAAGAATCAGATTTAATTATAAAAGTAGCAGAATCTCAAAGAAGGTTGAATGCTTATCACTAGCAGGTTTGCTGTCCCAATAGGGTTTCTGTATAAAGTATGAGGAGCTATGCAATTAGGTAATAGTGCATGCTGTGCCTACAAGCAAGATAGACAGGTGACCCTCAAACTATGAAAACAAAAGAAATTAGGATTGATGATCAGGATTCTTAGAGTGGTCACCTGAATAAAAAGTTGCAACCCTTTGCCTAGTTTCTAAATTTCAGCCAGTTTTTAAACCCAGAACCTGTGTACTGAAGCTGTTGAGTTTTCAGAAGGAAGGACTTTGTAACACCATGACACACACATGTGGATGTTATTCTCCGATTCCTTCCTCAAAGGAAACTACAGTTACTGACTTCAGGAACTATACAGTGGGGAAAGCAGAACGCCCAAAGATATTGAAGACAGTCATACACGAGGCCTACACTGGCATTTATAACTAACAACCCAAAGCATCATAAGGCTTCTTTGTTAGAGTGGGGGCATTATGAAGGCCAGGTAATATATGGAATTCTGGCCAAATGTCGCTTACAGTGGGTCCACTTCACCTAGTGGTAATTCTCCTAGTTCCCAAATGTAAAATTGAATGGATGTACTCATAGTTGATAGATGTCCGGCCCCACATTGCTTCCCTGTTCTGTGGAGTAAGAATCATCATAGTGAGACAGTCAACTGGCAGCTTCCAAAAGCACCCTTCCACCAGCCAAAATAGAAACATAAAAAAACAATATCATGTCGTGGAAAGAATGGAAGAGGCTAGGACTATCCTTGGGGTGACGATGTTCATTATATCTCCATTCAAATCAAGTTTCTGACGCATAAAAAAAGTCAGACGGATCCTGGAGGACAGCATCCAATATTGCCATCTCCACCATGTAGCAATGCTAATTGTAGCTGTTGCGTGGAATGAGAAATCTGTACTAAAGCATATTAATATGGGATCAGATAAGTGATCAGCGGCCATTGATGGTAAAAATAAATACTGTTGTATCCCTAGAAAAAATGCAGATCAGGAATAGTACTTGCAAGTGTCCATTTAGAACAGATAACAGTACACCTTTTTGTCACAGGCTTATGATAGCACTACTGCTCTGTCACAAACAGTCCAATGGGAACATGACTTTGTGGAAGTCCCACAGATAGATGACCTCCCCTTAATGGGACCAGCTGAACAAGAAGTGTCAAAAATGTAGGAAGCCTTAGAAGACAAATACACTGCAGGAGACAGGAACGAATCTTTACAAACATTTAGAAGCTGACTATATCAGTAAGGTTTGGGGCAGGTCTGGAATCCTGGGATGCCATGATAATTTCTCCAGTGTAAAAGATAAATGTTTGCATTTTGCACCTCCCACCACTAAGAATGAAGCACCAATACCTATTAAGCATCTTTAAGTTTCAGGGGTAGGGTATTCTACCTATGGGAATACCACTATGATTTATAGACAAAGTAACTTAAAATGCTTCCAAGTTTTAGTAGAACCTAGGAGGAACATGATTTCAGACTGACATGCATGAAGCTCTGTCACTTTGGTCATATGACCTAGTAGGGAAGTATTCGAGGTGTTTGTGTTGGGAAAAGAGGTTGCATGGAGTGTATGGCAGCCCCGATAAAAAGAATCACAGCATAGACAAAGTTCTGGAGAAAGGCCATGCCACTTGTAGCAGAGAATTATACACCTGTTGAAAAACAGTCCATTGCTCAATCCCCAGCCCTGAAAGTTATGGGGTACTGGACCACAGGAAACCACTTTACCATGAGGTTGGAATTCCCATCATTTTCCAATCAGGATGTGATGTATCAGTTAGGGTTTCACTAAAGAAACATAACCAGTCTCTATGATACATATATACATACAAATATTATGTATGTATATAGATGGCAGAGCCACAAGCCAGGCTATCAGGAAGGGCGAGCTAGAAACTCAGAATGAAGCTGAGGCTTTGGCCCACAAATGGAATTTCTTCCTCTTCAGGAAAATCACAATTTTTCTCTTAAAGCCTTGAATTGATTGAATCAAACTGACCCAGATTATCTAGAAGAATTCCCTTAAAGTGAACTGATTGTAAATCTACATTACATCTACAAAATACTTTGAATGAATAACTAGGGACTATTGCTTAGCCAAGCTGACACGTAAAACTGAACATCACACCTGGCTTTTTCCAGGCCCACTGTTTCATAAGGTCAGGTGTATCTAGAAGTAATCCATTATAGTATTGAAGTGGCACCTTCAGAATTTCACATGAGCAGGGCAAAAGGTTATTAGCCGGTGGCCATGGAACCCAGGTCATCCCCCATTGTTAAACCAGTGACTTGCTTTTAAATGGATTTGGCTGCCTTCCAACCTTTTTCAGGGTGCCCCTAAAAACAGCAGTGAGAGGAAATCACCTCATTGGAGAACAATTCTGGTGGTTAACTAGGCCATCCTCTGTGTGTGGAAAGAGAAGTGTCCATTGTTCAGAATGTACATAGACTCATGAACATTGGTGAATGGCTTGGCTGAGAAGTAAAGGACTTGGAAGGAATAAGATGGGAGAACAATGAAGTCTAAAGGTTAAGCGTATGGAGAATAGTCATGAGCTGCGAACATCTTTGCAAACTAATATGATCTTTAGGCTTCTCATGATTGTCACAGGCTAGGTTTAGAGATGGATCTTTTTTTTTTTTTTTTTTACCGTGACTTGTTTTCTGCTGTTTTGTTGACTATTCTTTCTTCCTTCTCCTCTATTTTTACAGGTTCTTTCTTTCTGTCTTGAAATATATTTATTAATATTAGGCCTATGGGACTGTTGTTTTTTATTTATTTCCCTCCCTTGTATGTGTGTATATATATTTACTATATACTATATACATATAGGCATATGTGTGTATAATTGGGGACTCTACCTTCTAGTATATTTCTAGAAGAATTTCTAGAATTTGTGAAAACACAAATTTGCCTGGAGTATGAAACACAAATTAATTAATTAATCTTAAAGGTATTTTTAGTGTGTGACTTCCAGTATGAAATGCGCAAACGACACAGTAACAAATTCAACCTGCCACCCAGCCATATACAAAGAAAATTAAGAATCATGCCTGAGAATTTTTATGGATTCTGATTCATAGTGAGGAAAGGCCAAAGTCTGACTGTTAAGACCTGCTACACTCACATCACATTCTACCCTTCCAGATTTTAACTCAATTTCTCCAATTTATATACTGCACTCTAGGCAAACTGAACTACTTAATTTTCTCTATAGTTACTTAGAAATTTTCCAGCTCCATGACTGTGCCCATGAGTTTCCTGTACCTTAAAATATCTTTATTTACGAAGCTATCCAACAATCTTCTGGGAGCAGTCTTTTCCACCTCTGAACTCATATATCAGTTCATCTTAGTGAAAAAGATGTTAAGGATATTTGTGCATCTTTATCTTTCCCTACTAGACTATCAGCTCCTTGAGTACAGCAACAATGTCTTTTTTCAGCTTTCAATCTCTAAGACCCCTCTCACATCCAGAACCTAGAAAAAAGTGAAGCATAGAAGCCATCTTCAGTACATTTGTTGAATAATGTTGTCGCACTTTGTACATCCAAATTGTGCTGCAGGGATTAGTAACTTTTGTTTGTTTGTTTGTTGTTTGTTTGTTTGTTTTGAGACAGGGTCTCACTGTGTCACCCAGGCTGGAGTGCAGTGGCATGATCTTGACTCACTGCAACCTCTGCCTATTGGGTTCAATCAATTCTCATGCCTCAGCCTCCCAGGTAGCTGGGATTACAAGTACACATCACCACACTGGGCTCATTTTTCTGTATTTTTAGTAGAGATGGGGTTTCACCATGTTGGCCAGGCTGATCTTGAACTCCTGACCTCAAATGATCTGCCCACTTTGGCCTCCCAAAGTGCTGGGATTACAGGTGTGAGTCATCATGTATTAATGATCAAATTCAATATATATTCCCTGACTTGCTCAGTAAGAAAATGTTTAATTTTAACTGTAAGAAAATGCTTAATTTTATACAAAGGGAACTGAACTTTTCTCCCCAGCACTGGCAGCTGTGTGATCATCTGACTAAATTCTAGAAAATAAGATATAAATTACACAATATATCTGGCAATAATGAAGAAGAACATCTCATGCTTTTAAAAATGTCTTTAGAAAAAAATTATTCATTACTGATTTTTGGAGTGCTATATATTCTGGTGCAAATTATTTATTAGATATGCCCTGAAAATGTATGCTCCTACTGTGTAGTTTGACTTTCTATCAGTCATTGCTTTTAATGAACGTGTGCTCTTAGTTTCAAGTCAAATGTATTCAAATTTTTTTATTTATAGTTGGTATATTTTGTGGTCTGTTTAAAAAATTAATCCAAAGATATGAAGATATTTTCCAAATATTCAAAGCTTTTTGTTAACTTTCATATTTAGGTCTGTTACCTTCTGGTTTAGTAATTATTCCTACATATATGGATATAATAAACCTTACTTATTAGCATTTTTTAAAGCTTGCTTCCATTACCACTTCCACCAATTTATCCTGGTAGCACTTCCTAATAAATCACTTTCTCATAGATCCTTATCCCAGGACTTACTACTTCAGAAACCAACCTAAGAAAGCCCTTCTTCCTGAACACGTGTTTTGCTGCATAGAGTCGACAGATTTATTTGTTTACTTGTCCCTTTGAGGATAGCATAGCATTGCCTCTCTGTTGTAAATCAATGCAATGGTCTTCACATGCCTGTTTTAATGTAATAATTGTCTTGATGGGTAGGCTGAATTTTCTTTCTGGCTGCTTTTGAAACATTATCTTTGACTTTGGTGTTTGCAGGAGCACACTGATATTGTCTGGAAATATAATTATTTTAATCAGTTTTTCTCAGCATTTACTGGGTATTTTTTGTAATGAAGAATCCCTGTCTTTAATCAGCTCTGGAAAATTGTCAACTCTGATTTCTTTAAAGATTTCCTGAAGTATATTCTGAATACAATATTTCCCTCTGGAACTATTAGAAATACGTTGCATCTTCTAAATTTTTATTCCTTGGACCTCAGTCTTCTTACATTTTCTTTCTTTAATATTTTTCATTTTGTATAATCTACTTCCATTTCACTAATAACTCTTCAACAATGTCATTTTTTAAATTAGGATATTTTAAATTTATAGAAGGTCTATTTCAATATTTTTCAAATTTGTTTTTCATTCATCGTATTCTCTCTTATGTTAGTGTTTCAAATCCTTCTTTCATAATTGTGTGCTTGCTTACTTTATATTGACTTTCTGAATGCATTTCTATTACATTAAGCTCTTAGGCCTGGGAATCCCTTTGGGAATGCCTGTCAAGATAAATTTTACATTTATTTGCTTCCACTAATCCCACAGAAGTTTCACATTTTACCTCCTCTGCCTTCTTGACAACATCCCTCTCTCTCTCAGTTTCTCCTTCTTTTTCTCTCCCTCCTTTTGTCTCTTTCCCACTTCCTCTGTCCCACTCCTTGTTCTAAGAGTTATAAAAACACACAGGCAGTATAAAATCAAACCACAAATCTAAAGGAGGTATAAACATAGGTTTTCTAAATCTCAAGTTGGACTTCTTTTTAGTTGACTAAATGGCAAAGCAGATAAACTACAGATTAAAAAAAAAATCTTTGTTGTAACTCTGGTTTTCAGTCACCTCCTCAAAGTGGAGGGTGGATTTTTAGTCTACATTTTACTGAAAGTGAAAACACAATGGTTTTGCTTTTATCTCCCCCTGCCTGGTATAAGTCTGTGTCTTAGTTTTCTGTCCCCGAAATCAGCATTAAAACCCGATCCTACTGGTAAAAAAATACAAGCAATTACATCCACATGCACCTATCCTTACCCCAAGTGCAGCTCTATCCTAAGCTCGAATTTTAATTGCTCTGGCCTTCATTTCTCTCTTGGTTTGAGGCATTCATAGAGTTTCTTTTCTTTCTTCCTATTTTTCTTCCTTTTCTTCCTTTATTTCCAGCTCAGGTGACATTTAATATACATTTTGTTAAACTTTTTGCAACATTTCTAAGTGCTGGAGGATTTAATTCTGGAGGGTTGTCAGTTTTTATCATCTATCATAAACCTGGAACCACAAGTTGTGCACTATTTTCACTTTAAAACTGGAAATCAATGCCATTTTTCCCATCACTAAGGCCTGTTTCAGAAATGTGAGTTTATGCATGTGATGATTCAAATAGGCTTTTCCTAGAACTATGCACTTGTACTGCTTGAGAGCAGAGAGCATTATGCTACATTGACACTCTTGCAGAGCAGTTACATTATTCACCCAAGTTAAGCACTAGCTATAGGAAAGACACAAGGCTAGCATTTAAGGTCCCTGTCCCTCAACACCAGGCCTTTTGCACACTATTGTTACCTTCTTTACAAACACATGACTTTCTGCTTTCTTTGTAAGTTGAATGTACAGCCAAAACAACAGCAACGACAAAACCTATGGTCTTTGAACATAAAGAGAAAAAGTTTTGTTCCCTGGCTTAGACATTTACAGAATCTAGCAATGTAACTGGGCAAACTAAAACACTACCTGATCCAGCCTCAGGTTGCTCATCAAAAGTCAACAAGAAATATGAACTTTTTTTATAAACAAAAAATATGAACTTCTCTGTGTTGTGATAAATAGACCTAGTGCATGCAAAACATTTTTACAAAATTTTATACACAGAAGATAATAAGTGAGCTATTTTTGATATATTATTATAATTATCTATATTAGTAGTAAAAGTGGCTTATAGTAGTAAAATTATTTTTAAAAGCAATGCTTTCTTAAATATCTTTTTTCTCACCTGATATTGTGTCTGTCATAAAATAGCCGCATCATTTCACTAGCTAACCTATTGTCAATGTCATGCTCCTATTTGATTTGCCAGTATCTTTTCTTACCCATTAAAATGTATATAAAACCATCTTTGTACCTGCTATGCATCCTGAGTTTTAATTTCTAAAGCATTTTGCATTAAAACTTTCTAAATGCTCCATGGTGTTTTGCATTCTGTATCTTATTTTTTAAAGTTACTAAAAATGGTCTAATGTAGCCCTGGTAACTTGATTTTCAAAATTCAGTCTAACAAGGCAATTTTCATTTTTATAAAAAAAAAAAAAAGAAGGATGGAATTTGCCCAACTTCTTCTACCAACACAAGTACTCAAAGCTTGATCTTCTTATGACCCTGCGTAGAGTTTAGACACATAACTAGTACTTCACACAGAATACAAAGAGAGGGAGAACCAGCACTTGATTTAAAAAAAAAAAAAAAAAAAATTGATTTTCTTTTTCAAACCTCTTTCAATAAAATTCACAACTTGTTTCTCTCTTGTCCTACAATAACATGTTGGCTTAAAGGCCTTTATGGATTTTTTTTCCATATAACAACAACCACATCTTTCGTGGTCAAAATGCCATTACACCTCATCTTTGAGGATAAACAGTTCCTGCTTTGATTCTGTATCTTTTATCTTGCTTGCCTTTTATCAAACTGCTCTGCCATCGGCCATCCAAGTCACCTGATCTCAATCTTCCCATTCCGGGTCTTACTGATTCTCATTGTGTTTCTGTTTTAATCTCAGAGCACAGCCTATCAGGCAACTTTCCTCAGACCACCTCATATAAACATTCAGTGTTTCTCACTTGAATGTTTATAATGCAACTATCTTTCTATTTAACAATTGACATGGTTTCTATTATTATTTTATATAGATGCAAAATTTAAAATAAAAAATCTTAACAATTTTCGTCTCATCATTTTATAGAGCTTCTCTCCTGCTGCAGAACATAAGTAAATCCAAGAATTAATTAAATAGTATGCTATTCATTTATCCATTGCTTTATACAATACAAAATGATTTCAAGTAAATGAATTTGCTTTATCACAGTTACAATCCTGAGGCACATAGAACAGGTTTTAAAAACTGATTTTTAGTGTCTTTTAAAGATTAAAAAATAATTGTAACTAGGGGTTTATGCAGCTCACCAAAGCTCTCCCTAATAGATGGAACTGACGTTGAAGACCATATTTTCTGACTCTTTACCCTCTGTGCCTCATATTACATTGGTCACTGCATATGACCATTATAAAGTGAATGCTTTAAAATTTTGAATATTGAGATAATCAGTACAGATTCTCAATACCCTGAAAGCTATTCCTAATTAGGCTTCAAAAAATGAACTTGGCATGATATAACAGGGAAGAGCAAAGGATTTATAATCACACAAAGCTAGATTTGGACTCTGACTCTGGTAATTAATCACTTAGTTACCTTCTGTCCTAGATATTTATGCAAGGCTAATCATATCATAGATATGGAAGTTATTGTTAAATTCATACCTATGATATGAATCATATTTATGACATGGAAGTTATTGACTGAATGAAAAATGTAAGAGGTAAGCATTACATCTGGAAAATAGCAAATAATTAATAAGTGGTACTATTATACTTTTTCTCAGTCAGACTTTTGGAAAATTTTTGAAGCAGGAAGCTGATTTTGAACTCTGAGCTCCAATATCATCCCACTTATACATGTGTCCCTACATTCAACTTGCTACCACTATCTTCCTATCAAAATTTGTTGTTGTTGTTGTTGCTCTTTCAGTCATCTCCATATAAAACATAACTCTAAAGATTAGAAGGGAATTTTGAAGCACGTTATCCAACAACTCAGTTTCTAACTCATGGAAAATCTGAGTCACAGAGGGGTTAAATGGCTCAAACAGGGAGAAATAATGACTGGTATGTACTTTGGATATGGCCTAACCTAGAAGTCAGTGCATTTCTTAAGGGGTACGAGGCTTTACAAAGGGTATAAAGCCCACAGTCCATTCTCTGTGCTGTCTTTTTTGGAAGGGGGAGGAGATGCTGCAATCATATCTCAGGCCATCTCCCATTTCACTGTGTAAAGGCCATCCCTAGTCTTGTAGAACTCTGTTTTCATTGCCTGTCTTAGGTCACAAATGCTCAAATGAGTCAAGAGCAGAAGAGTGTCTTCAGCAGCAGCCTTTAAGCACAAATCTATTCTCTCAGTTCCTTTCTCTGTGTGCTTCCCATTATTTATCTTACCCTTGTTCTCTCTTTCCTTTCTAGGCCCTCATCTTATCTTATTTTCAACTGTAATTATCCATAACTGGGGTCTCCGTTTCTGGTCTCTCATATTAAGACTGGATTTCATCTGTTGAAACAACTGCCTAAGTCATTAGATTTCAAACTTATTTGATTATGAACTGCAGAAAGAAATAAGGTTTACATCAGATGGTAGACACACAAACACATACACACTCATATACACACAAGCAAACAAAAGAAGACTTTCATTAATACATTTACTCATATTACATGCATTCTGATTTATGACATTTTCTATTCTGTTCTATTTCATTTTTTAAGTTGGCTGTCCACTAACTCAATATAGTATCACCCTTGATAAGTTAGAAGGCATAGAAAACCTATCATGAGCCAAGATGGCCAAATAGGAACAGCTCCAGCCTCCAGCTCCCAGCGTGAGCGACACAGAAGATGGGTGATTTCTGTATTTCCAACTGAGGTACCAGGTTCATCTCACTGGGGAGTGTCGGTCAGTTGGTGCAGGACAGTGTGTGCAGCCCAAGGAGCAAGAGCCCAAGCACGGTGAGGCATCACCACACTTGGGAAGCGCAAGGGGGAAGGGAATTCCTTTTCCTAGCCAAGGGAAACCATGACACACAACACCTGGAAAATCTGGTCACTCCCACCTTAATACTGCGCTTTACCAAGGGTCTTAGCAAACGGCACACCAGGAGATTATATGCCACACCTGGCTCAGAGGGTCCCACGCCCACGGAGCTTCTCTCATTGCTAGCACAGCAGTCTGAGATCTAACAGCAAGGTGGCAGTGAGGCTGGGGGAGGGGCGCCTGCCATTGCTGAGGCTTAAGTAGGTAAACAAAGAGGCCCAGAAGCTCGAACTGGGTGGAGCCCACTGCAACTCAAGGAGGCCTGCCTGCCTCTGTAGACTCCAACTCTGGGGACAGGGCATAGCTAAAAAAAAAAGCAGCAGAAACCTCTGAAGATGTAAATGTCCCTGTCTGACAGCTTTGAAGAGAGTAGTGATTCTCCCAGCACAGAGGTTGAGATCTGAGAAAACGGACAGACTGCCTGCTCAAGTGGGTCCCTGACGCCCGAGTAGCCTAACTGGGAGAGCCTAACTGGGAGCAGCCTAACTGGAGTGGACCTCAAGCAAACTCCAACAGACCTGCAGCTGAGGGTCCTGACTGTTGGAAGGAAAACTAACAAACAGAAAGGACATCCACACCAAAACCCCATCTGCACATCACCATCATCAAAGACCAAAGGTAGATAAAACCACAAAGATGGGGAAAAAGCAGTGCAGAAAAGCTCAAAATTCAAAAAATCAGAGTGCCTCTCCCCCTCCAAAGGAACGCAGCTCCACGCCAGCAACAGAACAAAGCTGGACAGAGAAGGACTTTGACGAGTTGAGAGAAGAAGGCTTCAGTCAATCAAACTTCTCAGAGCTAAAGGAGGAACTACGAACCCAGAGCAAATAAACTAAAAACCTTGAAAAAAGATTTGACAAATGGATAACTAGAATAATCAATCCAGAGAAGTCCATAAACGACCTGATAGAGATGAAAACCATGACACAAGAACTACGTGACAAATGCACAAGCTTCAGTGACCAACTCAATCAACTGGAAGAAAGAGTATTCGCGATTGAAGATCAAATGAATGAAATGAAGTGAGAAGAGAAGTCTAGAGAAAGAAGAGTAAAAAGAAATGAACAAAGTCTCCAAGAAATATGGGATTATGTGAAAAGACCAAATCTCCGTATGATTGGTGTGCCTGAAAGTGATGGGGAGAATGGAACCAAGCTAGAAAACACTCTTCAGGATATCATCCAGGAGAACTTCCCCAACCTAGTAAGGCAGGCCAACATTCAAATTCAGGAAATACAGAGAACGCCACAAAGATACTCTTAGAGAAGAGCAACTCCAAGACACGTAATTGTCAGATTCACCAAAGTTGAAATGAAGGAAAAAATGTTAAGGGCAGCCAGAGAGAAAGGTCGAGTTACCCACAAAGGGAAGCCCGTCAGACTAACAGCAGATGTCCCAGCAGAAACTCTACAAGCCAGAAGAGAGTGGGGGCCAATATTCAACATTCTTTAAAAAAATAAATTTCAACCTAGAGTTTCATATCCAGCCAAACTAAGTTTCTTAAGTGAAGGAGAAATAAAATCCTTTACACACAAACAAATACTGAGAGATTTTGTCACCACCAGGACTGCCCTACAAGAGCTCCTAAAGGAGGCACTAAACATGGAAAGGAACAACCAGTACCAGCAATTGCAAAATAAAAAGACCATGGATGCTAGGAATAAACTGCGTCAACTAATGAGCAAAATAATCTGCTAATATCATAATGACAGGACCAAGTTCACACATGACAATATTAACCTTAAATGTAAATGGACTAAATGGTCCAATTAAAAGACATAGACTGGAAAATTGGATAAAGAGTCAAGATCCATCAGTTTGCTGTATTCAGGAGACCCATTTCACATGCTGAGAAACACATAGGCTCAAACTAAAGGGATGGAGGAAGATCTACCAAGCAAATGGAAAACAAAAAAAGGCAGGGGTTGCAATCCTAGTCTCTGATAAAACAGACTTTAAACCATCAAAGATCAAAAGAGACAAAGAAGGCTATTACATAATGGTAAAGGGATCAATTCAACAAGAAGAGTTAACTATCCTAAATATATATGCACCCAATACAGGAGCACCCCGATTCATAAAGCAAGTCCTTGGAGACATACAAAGAGACTTAGACTCCCACAGAATAATAATGGGAGACTATAACACCCTACTGTCAACATTAGACAGATCAACGAGACAGAAAGTTGACAAAGATATCCAAGAATTGAACTCAACTCTGCACCAAGCAGACCTAATAGACATCTACAGAACTTTCCACCCCAAATCAACAGAATATACATTCTTCTCAGCAACACATCGCATTTATTTCAAAATTGACCACATAGTTGGAAGTAAAGCACTCCTCAGCAAATGTAAAAAACAGAAATTATAACAAACTGTCTCTCAGACCACAGTGCAATCAAACTAGAACTCAGGACTAAGAAACTCAATCAAAACCGCTCAACTACATGGAAACTGAGCAACCTGGTCCTGAATGACTGCTGGGTACATAACAAAATGAAGGCAGAAATAAAGATGTCCTTTGAAACCAATGAGAACAAAGATACAACATACCAGAATCTCTGGGACACATTGAAAGCAGTGTGTAGAGGGAAATTTATAGCACTAAATGCCCACAAGAGAAAGCAGGAAAGATCTAAAATTGACACTCTAACATCGCAATTAAAAGAACTAGAGAAGCAAGAGCAAATACATTCAAAAGCTAGCAGAACGCAAGAAATAACTAAGATCAGAGCAGAACTGAAGGAGATAGAGACACAAAAAAACCTCTTCAAAAAATCAATCAATCCAGGAGTTGGTTTTTTGAAAAGATCAACAAAATTGATAGACCAGTAGCAAGACTAATAAAGAAGAAAAGAGAGAAGAATCAAACAGATGCAATAAAAAAATGATAAAGGGGATATCGCCACCGACCCCACAGAAATACAAACCACCATCAGAGAATACTATAAACACCTCTACATAAATAAACTACAAAACTTAGAAGAAATGAATAAATTCCTGGACACATACACTCTTCCAAGACTAAACCAGGAAGAAATTGAATCCCTGAATAGACCAATAGCAGGCTCTGAAATTGAGGCAATAATTAATAGCCTACCAACCAAAAAAAGTCCAGGACAAGACAGATTCACAGATGAATTCTACTAGAGGTACAAGGAGGAGCTGGTACCATTCCTTCTGAAACTATTCCAATCAATAGAAAAAGAGGGAATCCTCCCTAACTCATTTTATGAGGCCAACATCATCCTGATACCAAAGCCTGGCAGAGACACAACAAAAAAAGAGAATTTTAGACCAATATCCCTGATGAACATTGACGCAAAAATACTCAGTGAAATACTGGCAAACCGAATCCAGCAGCACATCAAAAAACTTAGCCACCATGATCAAGTGGGCTTCATCCCTGGGATGCAAGGTTGGATCAACACACACAAATCAATAAACGTAATCCAAATAAAAACAGAACCACAGACAAAAACCACATGATTGTCTCCATAGATGCAGAAAAGGCCTTTGACAAAATTCAACAGCCCTTCATGTTAAAAACTCTCAATAAATTCGGTATTGATGGAACGTATCTCAAAATAATAAGAGCTATTTGTGACAAACACACAGCCAATATCATACTGAATGGGCAAAAACTGGAAGCATTCCCCTTAAAAACTGGCACAAGACAGGGATGCCCTCTCTCTCCACTCCTATTCAACATATGTTGGAAGTTCTGGCCAGGGCAATCAGGCAAGAGAAGGAAATAAAGGGTATTCAGTTAGGAAAAGATGAAGTCAAATTGTCCCTGTTTGCAGATGACATGACTGTCTATTCAGAAAACCCCATCATCTCAGCCCAAAACCTCCTCAAGCTGATAAACAACTTCAGCAAAGTCTCAGGATACAAAATCAATGTGCAAAAGTCACAAGCATTCTTATACACCAATAACAGACAAATAAAGAGCCAAATCATGAATGAACTCTCATTCACAATAGCTTCAAAGAGAATAAAATACCTAAGAATCTAACTTACAAGAGATGTGAAGGACCTCTTCAAGGAGAACCACAAACCACTGCTCAATGAAATAAAAGAGGACACAAACAAATGGAAGAACATTCCATGTTCATGGATAGAAAGGATTAATATCGTGAAAATGGCCACACTGCCCAAGGTAATTTGTAGATTCAATTCCATCTCTATTAAGCTACCAATGACTTTCTTCACAGAATTGGAAAAAACTGCTTTAAAGTTCATGTGGAAACAAAGAAGAGCCCGCATTGCCAAGACAATCCTAAGCCAAAAGAACAAAGCTGGAGGCATCACGCTACCTGACTTCAAACTATACAAGGCTACAGTAACCAAAACAGCATAGTACTGGTATCAAAACAGAGATATAGACCAATGGAACAGAACAGAACCTTCAGAAATAACACCACACATCTACAGCCATCTGATCTTTGACAAACCTGAGAAAAACAAGAAATGGGGAAAGGATTCCCTATTTAATAAATGATGCTGGGAAAATTGGCTAGCTAGAAGTAGAAAGCTGAAACTGGATCCCTTCCTTACTCTGTATACAAAAATTAATTCAAGATGGATTAGAGACTTAAATGTTAGACCTAAAACCATAAAAACCCTAGAAGAAAACCTAAGCAATACCATTTAGGACATAGGCATGGGCAAGGACTTCATGTCTAAAACACCAAAAGCAATGGCAACAAAAGCCAAAATTGACAAATGGGATCTAATTAAACTAAAGAGTTTCTGCACAACAAAAGAAGCTACCACCAGAGTGAACAAGCAACCTACAGAATGGGAGAAAATTTTTGCAATCTACTCATCTGACAAAGGGCTAATATCCAGAACCTACAAAGAACTCAAACAAATTTACAAGAAAAAAACAAATAACCCCATCAAAAAGTGGGGAAAGGATATGAACAGACACTTCTCAAAAGAAGATATTTATGCAGCCAACAGGCACATGAAAAAATGCTCATCATCACTGGCCATCAGAGAAACGCAAATCAAAACCACAATGAGATACCATCTCACACCAGTTAGAATGGCAATCATTACAAAGTCAGGAAACAACAGGTGCTGGAGAGGATGTGGAGAAATAGGAACACTTTTACACTGTTGGTGGGACTGTAAACTAGTTCAACCATTGTGGAAGACAGTGTGGTGATTCCTCAAGGATCTAGAACTAGAAATACCATTTGACCCAGCCATCCCATTACTGGGTATATACCTAAAGGATTATAAATCATGCTGCTATAAAGACACATGCACACGTATGTTTATTGTGGCACTATTCACAATAGCAAAAACTTAGAACCAACCCAAATGTCCATCAATGACAGACTGGATTAAGAAAATGTGGCACATATACACCATGGAATACCATGCAGCCATAAAAAAAGATGAGTTCATGTCCTTTGTAGGGACACAGATGCAGCTGGAAACCATCATCCTTAGCAAACTATCGCAAGAACAGAAAACCAAACACCGCATGTTCTCACTCATAGGTGGGAATTGAACAATGAGATCACTTGGACACAGGAAGGGGAACATCACACACCAAGGCCTGTTGTGCGATGGGGGGACGAGGGAGGGATAGCATTAGGAGAAATGCCTAATGTAAATGACGAGTTAATGGGTGCAGCACACCAACATGGCACATGTATACATATGTAACTAACCTGCACGTTGTGCACATGTACGCTAGAACTTAAAGCATAATTTAAGAAAAAAAGAAGGCATAGCTTGAAAAAAAAGTCTAAATGACTTAAGAAAGTTGTTCACTTTAATGTAAGTTATGTTTATTTCTATACGAAAACTATTGAATGATCAACACTTTCTTTTTGTGTGCATTTCAATATTACCAGAATTTGTAAATAGGTCATTAGCTTTAAAAATGAACAAAGTGTCAATTAAATTAATCAAAAGAAAAGATTAGAATTTAAAAACCAAAACATAGCACATGTGGTCGGCATTGTAATCCTAAGAATCAAATAGAACACTCCTTAAGAAAATATTAAACTATGAGAGATAAAGGAGGAAAAGTGTTAGCAGACCAGGAGTGGGGAAAAAAGTTATTTTCTAATCTCTAGTCTACCTTTTTTTTTTTTTTTTTTTTTTCTTGAGACTGAGTCTCACTCTGTGGTCCAGGCTGGAGTACAGTGGGGCAATCTCGGTTCACTGCAAGCTCCGCCTCCCAGGTTCACTCCATTCTCCTGCCGCAGCCTCCCAAGTAGCTGGGACTACAGGCGCCTGCCACCACACCCAGCTGATTTCTTTTTGTATTTTTAGTAGAGATGGGGTTTCACCGTGTTAGCCAGGATGGTCTCAGTCTCCTGACCTCGTGTTCTGCCCGCCTCAACCTCTCAAAGTGCTGGGATTACAGGCTTGAGCCACTAGGCCAGTCCGGCCACCTTTCTTTAGTACTGCATTCATGTCTCTCATCCGAGAGTCATGATTACGGCACAGGTTAGTAGTCAAAACACGTTTCACACCAATTAATAGACAAAAGAGATTAAATGAATATTACATCCAGTATCAAAATGACAAAACCAAGGCAATGTAAAAAAATGTTTAAAATCCTATGTAAATCTCAGTGTAATGTGCTCGTACATCTCACCTAGCAGGTCACTATTTCTGGTGAAAGTCACAGCCAAAGTTACACTTTAAGAACTTTCTTTTGTTTTCATACACAGGTTCTCTATTTCTCCAACAATGTATTAAGATCATGAGGAAACAGATTCCATTTTGCTTTCTTGTTTAACTAGCTTTGTATGAACTCTTGTTAGCTATGTCTCAATCTCCAAACCTGTAGAATATACACGCCAGGCACTTGCCCACACTATGTATAATAGTCACACTACTTCACCCTCTTCAACAAAAATAAGTGGAAGAATCTGGATTATCCAACTGTTTTTAGTCCAATGAGTTCATGCCATTGTGTACACCAAGCTACTAAGACAAAGCCACCAGGAAGAATGCAGCTTCTTTCAAATTTGTGAAACTGGGTACAGGAACATTTTTATATTTTTGTATATTTTTATTTGTACAAACTTATAGACAGAAAAAGATTTTACTCTCATAGATATGGCTTCCTGGAAGGGAATGCACTACCTAAGTGTCCAGAGATTCTTTTACCAAATCAGTGACAATACCCAACAACAAGAGGAAAAAATAACTCAACAGCCCTTTGATAAATGGTTTACTTTTCCCACTTCTATCTTTACCAGTCTGCAGCCATTGTATGTGCAGAATTACCAATCTGAGGCTGTTTTATGTTTTTACCAAAGATGGTGCCAAAGAAAAACGTGCTGCAAAACTCTCTGGGTAAGCTTTTATTTCAAGCTGTTTATGAGGTTTGATAATGAGAATATATATCTTATATATCTGCAAAAGTTGCCCCCTGTTACTCCCAGATAAATATTTGAGAGCTCATGAAAAAGGAAAGATAGATTTTAAAAAAATAAAAGCAACAGAATATCCTGTTGGGTGGAAATAGTATTTTCATCCTGTGTCTTTTAAGGCCACAGTCTCACAGCCATCTACATTTTCTGAATGAGACATTGCATTTCACTATTTTATGTTAAAGATACCCATTACATCAGAATTAACCTTTTTACCAAATTCTGTCTTTGAAAAACTTATTCTGTCAGTTCAGACTCATAACATTTGCATTGATCCATAATGGGAAATATTTTTAAAAACTGAACATAAATTGACATAGAAATACATACTTCTAGTTATTCTATTCAGTCAAACTCTTTGACGACAATCCAAGTTATTTAAAGAGAATATTATATAACTCTTGAGCGTTTCCTGAATCGTCTCTAGAACATGCATCACCTCCAGGTTATGCACTTCTCAGTTCCCTGAAAATTGTTACCATTTCTTGACCAATGTGAGATTCTGTCAAGAAATGTGTTAATAGCGTGAAAATTGCTTCACACCTACTCTCCATATGACTACAAGAAATATTTTTAAGCCTCCTCACCCCAAACAGAACAAATGTTGAAGGGAAAAAGTGCTAAACTACCTGCAGAATTGTCTGCTGAGGAACAGCCAAATGAAATAATTTATTCTCTCTTCAAATCTCTTTCCCAAAATACAAGAAAACAAAATCCAGGGTTATGCTACCTAAGAAGCAAAATAATTAAAACCTGAATATAAATTAGTTTTTTTTTCCATTTTCTGACTCAAAAACCCCCTGACCCTGAATGAGATTATGTCTAACCCTCTTAGATGGCAATGAATAAATGACTAAATCTTTATTTAAGACTCGTTTTCTATTTTCTAAACTTATTCTTTAATGGAAGACAAGCAATATCCTGTCCCTCCTTTCATACACAAATACAAAGAGATAGTAAAATAATATCTGATGGTTCAGCCTTTGTAACTCCTTTGCTTTGGGCAAAGAAATGTGTCACCTGTCCTACCATGTGGCTGTCACAAAAATCCATCCAATTAACACAGTTCTCCCTGTCTTTAAAGCAGCTAAATAATGTATCTAACTGATCTACCAGAAGTTACACATGGTTACTTTTTACTCCTTCTCTAGCTTCCTATTCCACAGCAGGCGGCCACAAGTCCTCAACTGTAGGGATAATGAGAAAACCCAAAAAGGACTGCAACACTGCGTATTCAGAGATTGGGAAGGTATCTTATACCTCTTATTTTAGGGACAAGACAAGTAAGTCTTTGCTTAAACTGACAAGTCCCACAAGGAAGCATTTTCTCCATCCAAATATGAACACAGTATAGAATAAAATCATTATACTAACATGCACTTTCAATATAAGTAAAAAATTATAATTTAGATTGATGTAAATTCCATGACGTCTTAAACAAGTCACACCATCACTCATTATGCCCTATTAAATGTTTTATTAGATTGTTAACCGTTGTTACAATGAAAGACATCAACGCATCACAAATATCAGCTCCAATCTATCTGCAGGTTACTATGCGAGCCTCATTCTTCACACTGAAAATGTTTACTCTGAATATCTATGGTTAAATCATTTTCCCTAGAGAAAAGCCTCCAATTCATATTCAGGAAAGCAGAACAAAGCTGATGTTTTAAACTGTACAATCTATGAAGATAATGGGGAAAATCAACCAATTAGTATATCTGATATTAAAAAGCATCAAACTAGTCAAAATAATATATTTCTCTGTGTGTATGTATATGTGCATATGTGTATAGATAACTCATTTAAAGTATGAGATTAATTTTGTTTTAAGATGAAAATTGATAACTATTGTTTGAAAGACAGTGTGTCTATATAATGCATTATCTTTGCCAAGGCAGTTTGGAATTTCACAGCCATTGCTTCACTAATACGTATACCTATTTTTCAGATGAACAAAAAAGGATCCCAGAGAATTGAAAGAACTTCCTCCACAAGACAGCTAATTAATCACGGATGATGGGCTAAAGTCTTGCTTCTGTTTGATGTCTCTGCGGCCCAAAAGATTTTCGGGAATGAATCCAAAAGTTAGAGCAGTGTTAGCAAGATGCACAGCACATATATTCATCATCAAAGATGTAAACTCAGAGCTGCAGCCTCTAATGATTTATAAGCATGTGTTTGATAAACACTGGGATAAACCCCACTCATAACACAGGATTTCCTTTACTTTCAGTTATTTTTTAGACTGCTAGAACCCTCATTTACCCTTCAAACCTTGCGAGGTAATTAAGCAAATTAGAAATTATAGATATTCCAGGACAAAAGAAATACTTTCAAAGAAAACATAGTCTTACATACAATTGTCATTTCTGTATTAAAGAACAAAGATAATAAGCTTCATCAAGTTCTCTATTGCTTATCCACACCTGAGAAGATGAAGAATCATCTATCAAGTTAAAATTTGGAAACCACAGGAACAAAAGAACGTTATTATTTGCCCACAATATCAGAGATAACCAGAAATAAAATTCACTTAGTGACCTCAGAATGCAGATACCCAAATTTTCTAATAAATGGCTTTGCCATTGAAACACAAGTGATTTTCCCATATTACTGTTCAAAATCTTCTTTTGTCTTCAGACCACTGTCTCTTTCAATGCTGATCCCTCTTTCTACAGTCTCCTCCACACTCCATCCCTACCCCACCCCTTGAGCTCCTCCCCCCTCCTGTACACATTTTCTCATTCAGATAGCTGCAATACAATTTGAGAGCCGTCCCACTCCAACCAAACTCTTTTTTTTTTTTTTTTTTTTTTTTTTGAGATTGCGGTTCACTCTTGTTGCCCAGGCTGGAGTTCAATGGCACCATCTTGGCTCACTGTAACCTCCACCTCCTAGGTTCAAGTGATTCTCCTGCCTCAGCCTCCCGAGTAGCTGGGATTACAGGCACCCACCACCACGCCTGGCTCATTTTGTATTTTTAGTAGAGACAGGGTTTCTCCATGTTGGTCAGGCTGGTCTCGAACTCCCAACCTCAGGTGACGCGCCCGCCTCAGCTTCCCAAAGTGCTGGGATTACAGGCCTGAGCCACAGCACCCAGCCCCAACCAAACTCTTTCCCCAGTGTGCTCGTGCATCTCTACCTTCATCATCTTATAATACAAAATTTGTACTTTTGTGCCTATATGAAATGCTTCCATCTGCTTCTCAAGGTCTCTAAACTCACACCCTTTGTAAACCCTCACCAAAACACCACCTGGTTCATGCTAGCAACAACACAATAGGCTTTTAATTTAGCACTGCACTGACTTAGCTTTATATAAGACTACAGGCCCAGCAATTGGACATTTTGTTTCTCCGTGGGAGGTCCAGCAGCTACCTATGTACAACTTCTCATCCCATCAACCTTACTCAATTTACCTACAGAAAGTATATACCTGTCAGGGATGAGACCTGGGTATGTGCAGCTCACTTTGACATGGAGAAGCTACTGCTTGGTTTCTTACCCATCTTTAATGTTTTTTCCAGTTATGTAGAATTAAGATGTGTAAGTAACTTAGGAGAGCTTTTTGACTCCTAAGTTGACTTACACACCATAATTCTAGGTCTACACGTACAGTCCAATAGATCAGGTGTTGCACAGTTAAAAAGAAAAACCCTTAGCTCCTGGAATACATTATTTTTCATCCATCTGAACTCTGTCATGTCCATAGAAATGGTGCCAGGACAGGTAGATCCTAGATCAACTTCCGTAGCAAGTCTAGGATTGTTCAGAGTCCAATGATGATAACCCTTTACTCATATCAGTAAAAACAAAAAATCCTTCTTACATTTTTCATTTGATGGATAATCACCCACTGATTTCTGTTATTATCATTGTTATTGTTATTGCTCACATCGTTTGTTTCTTCTGGTTGATTACAGTCATAGAATGTTAATAATATTTCAGATTTCTGTTCACTGCCTTATTCTGTTTTCCTAATCTTGGAAAGTCTGCCTTGTATTTATCTCTGCATTCTATTGTTGCTGTATAGTTGTAACATTGGGACCCCTGAATGCGAGGCTCATATTATTTCATTTATCTCCCAGACGTTTTATGTCCTGTAATTTTGCTCTAACAGGAAAAAAAAAATTGTTTTAGAACCAGACGATCTCAACTTTGGTTACTTATCTAGCTAACCACGTGTTGCTTGACTATCTGCCGCAGTATGAGTAGAGTCATCATTGGCTCTGAGATACTAGAGAAGGAACACATATGCCTTCATGTAACCAGACCAAAGGTGATGGATGTTTTCTTATAACCGCTTCACAGGCAAATGACAAACAGAGAGAACAGAATATTTTAAAACCACAAGAAACAAGCTCAGTTTTGTGTGCTCAAAAATACATATTTTCTGTCTAAAAGAAGGTCTTGGTGTTTAACTAGGAAAAAAAAGTACTTCTTTAGAGATCACGTCTATCCGATGTATTCCCAGAAATGGAGAAAGTACATACTCTGTTTATTCTGTATTATTGTTTAATTCCTTTAACAACACTCTGAGGTGGGAATTTTTATCTTTCTTTCTGACAAAGCATGACTCAACCACAGGCCTCTGACTCTGAGTCCAATGCTCTCTTTACTTAGGTCTATATAGATGATTACACTGTATAAAATAGAAACACACATAATTCACAGGCAGGAAGTTTCACCTTAGTTGAAGAAGGTATGACTTAAACTTAAGTGGAAGGAAAGTGGAGAACTCACCTGGTTTTTACTCATGTTCCCATTTCTGAGTTAGAAGAGGATGGTTCAATCAGGCAGTGTACTTGAACCCAGTATGAGAGCTAACCACATGGAATCTTGAATCAAAATAGGACACAAGTTGACATCTAGTGAAAAGGATGGGCAAAATCAATACAACCCTAGTGTATTGCTAGCAAATAAACTCTAAACCTATCATCAATAAACTATGTTGCATAAGCTTGCAATAGCACGCTAGAAATAAGTGTAGCTGTAGTAAAACAATTCACTCTGCATAACCTGGGTGAAGTGTGGCTTGTTTGAAATGGAGTAGAAGGAACATTATTAGTACCAATTCCAGTTGCAAAGGTATTCATTCAAAGACCATTTTTGTACATGTTACATAACAGGCTCTGGCTAAGGAATGAATAAAAAGAAATGAGTCAACATCCCTCATGGATAAGCTTTCACATTCAAGGTAAAACAGTAAGATAGGGAGATACAGGAAATGGAAAAATTTTGCATGAGATAGTATGGGTCACAAAAAATATATTTAATTAGGCCTTGAGAGATAGGGTTGGGGTAGGTCAGCAAAGCTTTAAGGAGATGATGATATTGAAACTGGGTTTCGAAGGATTACCAAGATTTGATTAGGTGGATCAGGAATGGAAGCTGGTAGTTTGGAAATGGTGAAAGCAAGATGTTTCATATAGAAGAATCACCAATTAAAGAGGCATTGTGAAATGAATGACAAGGCATGGACTCTTTGGGGAATGACTCAAATGGTGAAGACTATGGACTTTATCTTGTATCCAATGGGTGGCCACTGAAGTAGAAAGGCCACGTGAATGGATGTGTATCCTGCATAAAGACAAGCAAGTTTTGTTAAAAAGTGATGCAGTGTTCAATTTTGTATTATTTTCTCAAGTATTCGGAATATGATCTGAATTTCTTATCTGAGTGGTCTCTCTACCATCACCATTCTCTCCGTGTCTTCATCCATTATAAATGTGTCAAAATGTGTTAAATCTCTACTATGTGCCTATCACCATGTGAAGTACCAGAAGTACAGATTATTGGCAACTATTCTCAAGAATCTTGCAGCAGAAATGGAAATAAACGAGTCTACTAATTAAATCAGTATAATAAAGTCCTGAAATTACCAGGATAGATTATGGACAGGGACAAGGGGAAATGAAGGGATGTTCACTTTGCCAGGGTGTTAGGAAAGGCCAAAGAGAAGGTAGCACTTGGGTTGAGCCCCATGCTAATATGTAAGATTTTAATATTTAACTTTTCTGGAGTACCTATTTTGGTCTAAACGCAGATACTTTTGGAAATGCTATACTATTTAAACCTCACTACAAATGTGTAAGTAGTCAAACCCCTCCCTTTAATAGTTCAGAAAGTAGGATTCGGAGAGAAAAACAGAACCTTGGTAAAGGTCACACAGGTGTATAGAGATGGAACTGGGTTCTAAATGTTTTATGCCCTTTTGAAAGAACACTTGATGTTCTTCAAAACTCACGGAGAAGGGGCACTTAAAGTAAAGGCTGTCATGTAGTACCCAGGACTGTCCTGTATTTTTTGCCTCTTTACCTTGACAGCAGTTTTCCTCTTATTTCCACTCAAGCACCAATGAGTCAATGGTCTTCTAACAGACTAGGTGATAGTCTTCAAGAAAAGGTATGGAACATCACAGCATTTCTTTAACCAAACAGACATCATCTAAATATCCCTTATTCTTATTTTCTTTATATACACTTTAGGAACATTTTATTTGGTTTTCTTTTATACACTATATGTTTTGGAGAAAAAGCTGGGAAGGAAAAGGAATTTTTATAGGATTAAAAAGCTGATTTTTATCATTAAATTTAAATTGTTAAGACTTAGGATGACCAGTTAGACTGCGACTGAGGGGTTCCTCGGGGTACAGGATTTTCAGTACCAGAACTGGGACAGTACCGGGCAAACCTGGATGAACTGGTCACCCTAGTATTCCTGTATTTATTCCTGCCTTCCTTATGCTTAGTACATTGCAGAAATTCAATGAATTTGGGATGAAGTAATCTTTATCTTTGTTTAAGTTGTTACTAACAAGCTATTGTATTTTTTACAACAAATGCAGCTCTGTGGAAAGAAAAGGGACTATTAAAGTCTAGGACACACAAGTTGCAAACTATGTAAAGTCCATGCAGTTCACAGGGCATAAGTAGCATCGATAGAATTTATGCTTCCAGAAAGCCAGTCTCATTCGTGTCTAAATACCCAAGAGAGCAAAATAATCATAGCACAAGCACTCAAAACAATTCCATCTCCTTCTTCTTAAAGCAGGTGTCAAGATTTACAAGTGTCACAGGTTTACAAGTTTATAATCAAAACTTGAAGTTTCATATGCATAATAAACAGAAGGTCTGAAAAGTTTTAAATAAATAATTTAATAATGGATACATCTCATGCCCTCCATTGGGAACTGAAGGGAAGGAAGATCTTTAATGAAAGTTATTCTGAGAAGCAGGAATCAGAGATACCCACTGAAGAGGATTCAAAGATTCCAGTTTGTGCAAATGACAAACACCAAATTCAAAAAAAAGCAAGTTACTTTTGTAACGAAGATGTTTCATCTAGAAAGTTTTGGATGGATACAATGAAAACACTACAAGTCTGTGGTTAAAATTTCATTGTTGATAAAACCACTACAAGTCTGTGGTAAAATTTTGTTGTTTATCAGTGCCTTTAACTTTACTGGTTGGTATGAAATGTAGTTCTTTTGGAAAACAGCTCTAAGAGATGTATTCTAATCATCCAAATGCATTTGTTTCTTTCTATTGTCAGAGATTGTGCAACTAGCAGTTACAAATAGAAGAAAAATAAATAAAATCAAAGTTCCGGATCTAAAGGAGCTTGCAGACTATCCAGGACACCAGATAACAAATAGGTACAGTAATATATGAAAAGTGTGAAAATTCAGGTTTGCACTGTAAAGGAAGCAACAAATGCTGTGGGAACATTCAGGTAAGCATCAAAGAAGAGGTGACATTCAGCCTAAACCTAGGAGAATGAATTAAGCTGTGTGTTAAACACACACACACACAAGCAACACACACACACACACAAATATATGAAGAGTTTAGTCTCTAAGCTTTTTAAATGTATATAAAATAAAATGATACCAAGTATAGCAACCAATTAGCCTACCACTTTGACAGAAAGATCTTTTATAAAGATAAGAGTGGAGGCTTCTGGGTGAACATAGAAACCTAACTGTTTGATTCCTTCACTTCTGCTAACAGGTCCATGGAGTGAGAACTATCAATGATCTAGGTGTTGAGAAAAAGAGAGATTACAAAGAGCTGAAAAGATTAGATGGCCCTGCCTGAGAGACAAGAGAGGTGTCAGCCACACTGTAGGCTTTTAAAATAGATATCAGATCACATCACTTCCTATTTTAAAATCCTCTAGCTGCTGACTCTTAAAATTACAGTAACTCCAAATTCTTTCTCGTGGCCTTTGAAGAACCCCATAGTCTGAGCCCTGCCTGCTTCTCTGATCTCCTTACACACTCCTCTCCTTTACATGGCTACTCCAACCACAGCACCCTGTCTGCTCCTAAGACCCTGCAAGCCTGTTCCAGCCTGCATCCTTTGCACTTGCTTTGCCTTTCAAGAAAAGCTCTGAGTCTACTTCTTTCATCTGGCTGCTGCCACTTTGAAGACATGGCCAGTGCCACCCAGCTCAAACTGCCTGCATCCTTCCCTCCCAGTCAGTCTGTAATCAATGATTGCTATGGGTTACACTGTGGTCCTCTAAAGAAATATGTTGAAATCCTAACCCTGGTATGTCAGAAGGTGACCTTATTTGAAACAGGTTACTTGCAGAGGTAATTAAGTGAAAATGAAAGCATTAGGATAAACCCGTAATTCAGCATGACTTAGGTCCTTACAACAAGGGAAAATTTGGACACAGAGACACCCACACAGAGAGGATGCCATGTGAAGACGGAAGTAGATATTTGGGGTGATGCTTCTACCAGCCAAAAAATAAAATAAAATAAGATAACAGAGAAACTGACAGAAGTTAAAGGACAAGCAAGGAACAGATTCTCTCCCTTCACAGCCCTCAGAAGGAACCAACCAAGATCAACCTGACACCTTGATCTAGGACTTCTAGCCTCGAGAAAATAAATATATGTTATGTCGAGGGCATAAATATATGTTCTTTAAAACACTCAATTTGTGGTACTCTGTTATGGCAGACCTAGCAAATGGATACAAGTGGCCCAGGTTTTTTGTTTTTTGTGTTTTTTTTGAGACAGAGTCTAGCTCTGTCACCCAGTCTGGAGTGGAGTGTAATGGTGCAATCTTGGCTCACTGCAACCTCTCCTCCTGAGTTCAAGTGATTCTCCTGCCTCAGCCTCTTGAGTAGCTGGGATTTTAGCCACGTGCCACCACTCCAGGCTCATTTTTGTATTTTCAGTAGAGACGGGGTTTCGTCATGTTGACCAGGCTGGTCTCAAACTCCTGACTTCAGGTGATCTGCCTGCCTTGGCCTCCCAAAGTGCTGGGATTACAGGTGTGAGCCACCGCGCCCAGCCATGGCCCATTTTTAAAATAACGTTTACCTATAACTAAAACAATCCTATGTATTTGTTAATTCCTCCACTGGAAGACACGCTTCAAGAAAGTATTGAGTTTTTCTTTCTTGCTCATAGCTCTACGTTGGCACCCCAAAACAGTGACTGGCATATACTAGCCACTTTATAAATATTTTTGAAGCACTGAGGAAAAGACAGAAAGAATGAATGAGTATAAATTGGGGCAGAATTTACATGGAGACACATGCTAGAGAGGACAATCTAAGGATGTTTCCTGGTGGTAAATAAGCAATATTACCACTCTTATCGATTGTTTTTCAAATTATTGGGATAGTTAGCAGTGATAACATTGAACTGAAATGAAGTTATTTTGTTATATTTACCTTTTAGTAACATTTACATTTTACTGATATTTTAGAACAGTTTGTGATGTTAGAATTAGGCAGTTTATTATTTCTTTTTATCTGGGTTTCTGAGTCGTGATTGTTTATAAATGTGAATTTGTAGAAACTGGTACTTTTTTGTTTTCATTTAGTTCTACTCGGTAGGTATTCTAGCTCCATTTTCATAAGTTTTCTCCCAGGTTCTCCAATAAAACCTTCCAGAAATGTAACATTCACATGGAACTTGTATTGCTTTACATATGTGACATTCCACATGGCATATTTTTTAATTTGATTATTTTGAGAATATAATAAGTAAGCCATCTCTGTCACTGAAAATAATTACATTTTGTTGTTCACATTGTATGAAAGCTATACAAGATCTGATGTTATTTTTGTATCTTTTCTCACTCACCACAAATATCCAAAATTAGACGGAAGAATTAGGATGTCTTACTATTAGTAATACAGAATCTTAACCAGTTAAGAGAGTTACAATAACACTTCTAAATGGGCAAATAACTTTTTACTTTGTGAAATTACATGAAAATGCTCATTCCAAGTGTATTATGTTACATGCTCTATAAAATATATGAAATATAATTTTTCCACCTGAAAACCTGGAAAAATTAGATTTCTATATTTGCTACATATAATCATGAAATAGCTTAAAGACATAGCACCTTTTTTGTTGTTGTTGTTTTGTTTCCTTTTTTTGTTCTTTGTTTTTTTTTTTTGACAGTCTTGCTCTGTCGCCAGGCTGGAGTGCAGTGGTGCAATCTTGGCTCATTGCAACCTCCACTTCCCGGGTTCAAGTGATTCTCCTGCCTTAGCCTCCCGAGTAGCTGGGACTATGGGTGCATGCCACCATGCCCAGCTCATTTTTGTATTTTCAGTAGAGACGGAGTTTCACCATGTTGGCCAAGATGGTCTCGATCTCTTGACCTCATGATCCGCCTGTCTCGGCCTCCCAAAGTACTGGGATTACAGGCATGAGTCACCGCACCCGGCCCAGACATAGCATCTCTAATTAATGTCTCCTACATGAAAATAATTTTAACTCACTGAATTAGTTGAAAAGCATTATATGTAATAAAAGTGTTTCAGTGCAATAATGAATTGAAAAGACACCTTAAGATGTGTGCTTTGTGATTGTTGCCCAGGCTGGAGGATGACAGGAGCTTTTCAGTGGCTCAGCTCCTTTGGGGAGAACAAAGCAGGGTGACACCGTTTATTGCTGTGAGTCTCCAGATGGAAGAAGGTTTGCTCCCCCCTGCTTAGCTGTAATTGAGACTTATGTCCAGCCTCCTACTCTATTGCACATGTAAGTTTGATATTCCTAATTCAATATTATTATTTGATGTTTTGCTATATTTGACCACGTGTGAAATTTAAAACTTGTTCCTTAACAAAAGGTTTGTCAGACTTAAATACAAAAGATATGTGGCATGGCCTACTTTGCAACTGATTTATTCAACTATGTCTCAGTGGGAAGGACAGATTATGGTTGAATCTACATAAAGGACAATATAGCCACAAAAAATAAAAATGCTTAATAATGGCATCTTCCATAATATTTTAAGTATTGTTTTGAGGAGTTTGTCAGATCAATAGATACATAATTTTATTTCCTTTTTCAGAACATTATGTTATGTCTCCCTGATGATTTACTAGTTTTAGTTTATATTAAGATCTTTTCTAAAATATTTTTTTTCTGAATTCTGAGGGGTTTTATTTTTGTTTATACAAGTACCACCTTTAAGGATTAGTGATTAAAATGGAAGGATTTTTTTTCCAGACATTTATTTGAAAATAAGTAGAATTAGAAAATTAATTGTAATTAAATCACTTATTTTAGTCTCAGATAATTAAATTTTGTTTTGCTAATCTGGATTTAAGAAGGCCATTCTCAATAAGCCATCTGTTTACGCACTAAAAGAATCCTGGAATCATGGCTCAGTCCTTTGGTGCAGGTGCACTTTCATAGTGACACTGTCAGATCCAACTAGGAAACCTGCTTCTATTGATTTATTTCTTAAAGTATCAAAAACGTGAGAGCACCTGGCACTGTCTTTAATGCAGCTTATAGTAGAGAAAAGGAATCAAGAAAATTCCCATGTGAGAAAGCTGAATGACTCGGGCCAATTTGTTATAATAACCAACAATCCCAGAACAGAAGAGGGTGAATTCCCCTTCTGGAGTAAAAGACAAAATCATTTCATTTGTTGCATGAGTGTCCTAGACCACAGCTGTGAGTAGAGAATTATTTCCCAAAAATAGCTTTGCAAAGGCCTCTTCTTCAACTTCAAGAGGCCTAATGCTTGGTAGAGGAGAGAGAGTATGAAATTTGAAATGAGACAAATATGAGTTTGAATACTCTCTATGGTTATCATCTTTGTATACATTTTAAAGAGTAATCACTCTAAGCCTATCTTTCTTTTTCATAAACTAGAAGTCATGCTTATTTTGCAGTATTATTATAATAATTAAATGAAATCTCCTATAAAGTAATGGGCTTTCTCTTCAGAACCAAATAATGGCTAATATGTCATAATAAAACGAGATACAATAGAACTAGAACCACATAAAAGAGTAAAATCTCATATATTTAGACATTTAAGGCCTCTTCGCTTCTCAGAGAAAGTTTTTTGTACAGAAATATTTAAACACTCTTTACTTTTGACTCATAATTTATTTAGTTGGCTATTCATCACTTTTGGTTCAATTTCCATTCCCAAAATTAGTGGTCTAAACAAGTATTCAATATCTGAACTTTGATAAAAATATAAATCATGGATTAAATTCCAAGATGGCGAAGACTATGTGTATTTTACTCACCAAAAACCTCTAAAATAGCCCTGTCCGGTAGAATACAATGGGCCGTAGGCATTCAAAAATCCCATTAGCCACATTAAAAATGGAAAAAGAAGCAAGTGAAATTTATTTTAATAATGTATTTTAAATTAATATATCCAAAATGTTATCATTTCAACGAATAATCAATATTAAAATTTTATAATGATTCAAGTATTTGTATGTTAATTAATTAAAATTAAATAAAACTAAAAATTCATTTCCTTGGTTGCACCACCATGGCTCAGGTGCTTGTAGCCGTAGGCTCCCTCATTGGGCAGTGCAGTTCTGGCACCTACCACAGAGCCTGGAACAGAGGAGGCACACAAGACGAATTGAGTACATTAAAAAATAAATAAATGAAAATTATCATAACACTCTATGTATAACGTCTCTCATCAATGGTCTGCCATAAAAATTATTGCTCTCTTTGCTCTTTAAAAGACTTTTAGAGTCTTCCTGGAAGTAATTACTAACCAAAAGGGGTCAAAGGAAGTTGTCCCATAATTGAGAGACATATATACTTATGTATATAAAAAGTAATCTGATTTTATATTTGAGGATGGGGCCCTGATAAGCAAAATTATTATATGTAGTAAAAGTTATATATATATATATAAAATGTTATTCCTTTTACTATATATAGGAAAACAAATATATATACCAGTTTTATGCTATATAGTAATAATATATATAAATAAATAATATATATTTCTGTATAATATATAGTTATATATTACTATATATTATACAGTAATATATTATATAATATATAGTATAATATATCATATATAGTATAATATATAGTAATACTATATATATTACTATATAATATATATAATACTATATATATTATATAGTAATTATATAATATATATTACTATGTAATAGTATAACACATATAGTAAAAGTAATAATACGATAATATTTAAAACTTGATTATTTGCACAATAAAGTTATGTATGTTTAATTTTTCCAAAAAATAATTATTTTAACAAATTCATCATCTGAATGAAAAACTAGGTATTTCATCAGAAATGACTCTACAATGCCTTTGGAAATTCTAAGGCATCTATGTCTATCAGATCTTTCTGATATTTTCTGTATTTTTTAGAAGCTCTTTAAGTTTATATACGTTTCTGAGACACAAGTAATCAGTTAGAATAAAATAGTAGAGACTGTAATGCATTCACTTAAATTTAGTTGACTACCAACAGAAAAAACACATGAAAGATATTGATATGATAAGTAAACTGATGAATGAAAGAAAGCACACATTCTAAAATTCTTCACTCTCTATCCCCAGATCTTTGTAATTTAAAGTGGAAAATGGGTCCAGAAACCAATTCTACTGTGAGAAGCTGGGCCTGCCAAGTTTATGAAAAAGTTATCTTTTTAACTGTAAGTTTTTGTTGTAAAATTAAAGCTACATACCCAAATGGAGTGGAACATATAGGCAAAGTCGCTTTCAAGAGGTAGTATGTCCCCTAAATCAACAAGATTCTATTATAATCTGACTGCACACAAATATAAAGGCAGTTGTCAGTGAAGATGGCTGTGATCATTGTGGATTGCTAACAAAAGCAATATCACAGAGGCAAGTTTGAAAGGGCCTATTCTAGTACAAAAAGAGAATGAATTTCTCCTTTTGTGTGACCATGACTGTAAGCAGCTGTGGTCAATTTACCTTGAGTATTCTGGTAATTTTGGCTAGATGCCATTAAAACTTCAATCGTTTTGTGTGCTTAATCTTGATTCCATATTCAACAGCAACTCCTCATTACAACCTGGCTTCCCACGAGGGTCTACTTCTACCTTCAAGAAGAAAATATGTTGAATATATAGTTTCGCGGGAATCTGGTTTACAGGCTTTTTTGACATTGTGTGTTAGTTTTGGAACATGGTTAATATGAATCTGACCTTTGAGATACATTCACTATTGGTGAACTATCAAGTTTTCAACACTGCAAGGCAGAGAGCCAGACATTGGATGATGAGAAATTCATCATGAGACTCACTACCACCTGTGAAGGCTTATAGGGATTTTTTCCTGCACACAAACTCTCAGTGTTTGTGTGACGATTTACTAAAGTTATTTACGTTGTCAGAGACTCTTCAAAGGGACAAAAATAAAAGAACTCAATGGCCATGTAATACCTTGCTTGTGCAAATAAAGTCATAAAGCTATTTATGACAACTGAACCATGGTAAAAAGAAAAGGATTTGTCTGCTCTTGATCACATGTTACTGAAATTTTAGGATCAATCATTTTCAATGTTTTCAGCATGTTTTACTTTATTCTCACTCAAAAACATAAAAACTACTAACTTAGCTTTGCATTATGAACCTGGAAGTCGAGCTTAAATGAGGAGTCTTCAAAAAGTTCCCAGAAAAAATGTATATTGTAACAAAACTAAGCATTGATTTCAGACATTTTTGCACCAAAATAAACTTGTACTCACTTGTCATAACATGTCTGAGTAGGATGTAGTTTGAGGTACCAAGAAGGTTAAGACAACAGTTTGAAAGAGTCTCTACCAGAGCAATATGGATTGTGCTCAAAGTGAAGTGAGAAGAAACATCAAGTTTATGGTGAAGCTTTGGTGAAAGAATAGTGAAATCATTGATGTTTTACATAAATTTGAGGGGATGATGCCCCAAAGAAATCAGCAATTTTACAAATAAATAACTCATTTTAAGAAGGGACAAGATGTTGAAGATGAAGCCTGCAGTGGAAGATCGTCCACATCAATTTATGATGAAGAAATTCGTCTTGTTTATGCACTAATCGAAGAGGACTAACAATTAAAAGCTTAAACATGTTTGCAGTCCCAGCGACTCAGGAGGCTGAGGTAGGAGGATTACTTGAGCCCAGGAGTCTGAGACCATCCTGGACAACTTAGAAGACTTCCTTTCTTTCTTTCTTTCTTTCTTTCTTTCTTTCTTTCTTTCTTTCTTTCTTTCTTTCTTTCATGCTTTTCCAAATTTCCCAATTTTATTTAATAAAATTAGTTTCAAAATAGAAAAAATGCCAATAGTTTACATACATATTTATATGGATATAATTTCACATATGGAGAAAAATAGCAAAGAAATGCAAAAAAGGATGACATCTTCTTTGAAGTTATAGAATAATGTTTTTTCCTAAGAGGAAAAGTGTTTTTAATTTGAATTTAAATGTCTTTTTTAATAAATGACCCTAATTTTAGTTTATTCCTGTAGCAAATGTCCACTTTCAAATGTAACTTATTCTTTATTTTTATTTAGTTTTTTTTTTTTTAATTTTACATTAAGCTTCAGGATACATGTGCAGAACGGGAAGGTTTGTTACATAGGCATAGTTGTGCCTTGGTGATTTGCTGTACCTGTTGATCCATCATCTAAGTTTCCTCCCCTTGTCTCCGGCCCCCCAACAGGCCCTGGTGTAAGTTGTTCCCCTCCCTGTGTCCATATGTTCTCTCATTATTCAACTCTCATTTCTGAGTGAGAACATGCGGTGTTTGGTTTTCTGTTCTTGTGTTAGTTCATTGAGGATGATGGCTTCCAGCTTCATCCATGTCCCTGCAAAGGACATGATCTCATTCCTTTTTATGGCTGCATAGTATTCCATGGTGTATATGTACCACATTTTCTTTTTTCTTTTTTCATTTTTTTTTTTCGGTGGGGGACTTAGTTTCGCTCTTGTTGCCCAGGCTGGGGTGCAAAGGTGCCATCTCCGCTCACCACAATCTCTGCCTTCTGGGTTCAAGTGATTCTCCTGCCTCAGTATCCCAAGTAGCTGGGATTACAGGCACCTGCCACCAAGCCTGGCTAATTTTGTATTTTTAATAGAGACAGGGTTTCTCCATGTTGGTCAGGCTGGTCTCGAACTCCTGACCTCAAGGTGCCTGCCTTGGCCTCCCAAAGTGCTGGGATTATAGGCGAGAGCCACCACGCCCATCCATGTACCACATTTTCTTTATCCAGTTCATTATTGATGGGCATTTGAGTTGGTTCCATGACTTTGCTATTGTAAATAGTGCTGCAATAAACATACATGTTCATGTCTTCATAGCGGAATGATTTATATTCCTTTGGGTATAACCCAGTAGTGGGATTGTTGGGTCAAATGGTATTTCTGGTTCTAGATCCGTGAGGAATCGCCATACTGTATTATTGTCTTCCACAATGGTTGAAAAGGCGTTCCTATTTCTCCACAGCCTTGCCAGCACCTATTGTTTCTTGACATTTTAATAATTACCATTCTGACTGGCATGAGGTGGTATCTCATTGTGGTTTTGATATGCATTTTTCTAATGATCAGTGATGTTGAGCTTTTTTGTACGTTTGTTGGCCATGTAAATGTTTTCTTTTGAGAATTGTCTGTTCATATACTTTGCCCACATTTTTTATGTTATTTTTTTTTCCCCCTTGTAAATTTGGTTAAGTTCCATGTAAGTTCTGGATACTAAGCATTTGTCAGATGGGGAAATTGCAAAAAATTTCTCCCATTCTGTAGGTTACTTGTTTACTCTGATGATAGTTTCTCTTGCTGTGTGGAAGCTCTTTAGTTTAATTAGATCCCATTTGTCAATTTTGGTTTTTACTGCAATTACTTTTGGCATTTTCATTAAGTCTTTGCCCATGCCTATGTTCTGAATGGTATTGCCTAGGTTTTCTTCTAGGGTTTTAATGGGTTTGAGTTTTACATTTAAGTCTTTAATCCATCTTGCATTAATTTTTGTATAAGGTGTAAGGAAGGGATTCAGTTTCAGCTTTCTACATATGGCTAGCCAGTTTTCCCAGCACCATTTACTGAATAGGATATCTTTTCCCCATTGCTAGTTTTTGTCAGGTTTGTCGAAGATCAGATGCTTATAGATGTGTGGCATTATTTCTGAGGTCTCTGTTCTGTTCCCTTGGTCTACATGTCTGTTTTGGTACCAGTACCATGCTGTTTTGGTTACTGTAGCCATGTAGTATAGTTTGAAGTCAGGTAGTGTGATGTCTCTAGCTTTGTTCTTTTTACATAGGATTGTCTCAGCTATACGGGGTTTTCTTTGATTCCATGTGAAATTTAAAGTAATTTTTTCTAATTCTGTGAAGAATGTCAATGGTAGTTTGATAGGAATAGTATTGAATCTATAAATTACTTTGGGCAGTATGGCCATTTTCATGATTTGATTTTTCCTATCACTAAGGATGGAATGTTTTTCTATTTGTTTGTGTCCTCTCTTATTTCCTTAAGCAGTGGTTTGTAGTTTCCCTTGAAGAGGTCCTTCACATCCCTTGTTAGCTGTATTCCTAGGTATTTTGTTCCCTTTGTAGCAATTGTGAATGGGAGTTCATTCATAATTTGGCTCTCTATCGTTGGTGTAAACAATGCTTGTAATTTTTGCACATTGATTTTATATCCTGAGACTTTGCTGAAATTGCTTATCAGCTTAAGGAGTTTTTGGCTTGAGATGATGGAGTTTTCTAAATATAGAATCATGTAATTTACAAACAGAAACAATTTGACTTTCTCTCTTCCTATTTGAATATGCTTTATTTCTTTATCTTGCTTGGTCGTCCTGGCCAGAACTTCTAATACGATGTTGAATAGGAATGGTGAGAAAAAGCATACTTGTCTTGTACTGGTTTTCAAAGGGAATGCTTCCAACTTTTGCCCCTTCAATATGATATTGGTTGTGGGTTTGTCGTAATCAACTCTTATTATTTTGAGATATGTTCCATCAACACCCAGTTTATTAAGAGTTTTAACATGAAGTGTTGTTTAATTTTATCAAAGGCCTTTTCTGCATCTATTGAGATAATCATGTGGTTCTTGTCATTGGTTCTGTTTATGTAATGGATTATGTTTATTGATTTGTGTATGTTGAACCAGTCTTGCATCCCAGGGATGAATTCAACTTGATCGTGGTGAGAAGTTTTTGATGTGCTGCTGGATTCAGTTTGCCAGTATTTTATTGCAGATTTTCACATCAATGTTCATCAGGGATATTGGCCTGAAGTTTTCTTTTCTTGTTGTGTCTCTTCCCGGTTTTGGTATCAGGATGATGCTGGCTTCATAAAATAAGTTAGGGAGAAATCCCTCCTTTTCAATAATTTGGAATAGTTTCAGAATGAATGTTACCAGTTCCTCTTTGTACCTCTGGTAGAATTTGGCTGTGAATTCATCTGGTCCTGGGCTTTTTTTGATTGGTAGGCTATTAACTACTGCCTCGATTTCAGACCTTGTTATTGGTTTATTCAAAGATTCGACTTCTTCCTGGTTTTTAGTCTTGGGAGGGTGTATATGTCCAGGAAATGTATCCATTTCTTCTAGATTTTCTAGTTTCTTTGCATAGAGCTGTTTATAGTATTCTCTGATGGTAGTTTGTATTTCCGTGGGGTCAGTGGTGATGGCCCCTTTATCATTTTTATTGTGTCTATTTGATTCCTCTCTCTTTTCTTCTTCATTAGTCTAGCTAGTGGTCTATTTTTTAAATTTTTTCAAAAAACCAGCTCCTGGATTCATTGATTTTTTGGTGGGTTTTTCATGTCTCTATCTCCTTCAATTTTGCTCTGATCTTAGTTATTTCTTGTCTTCTGCTAGTTTTTGGATTAGTTTGCTCTTGCTTCTCTAGCTCTTTTGACTGTGATGTTAGGGTGCCAATTTGAGATCTTTCAAGCTTTCTGATGTAGGCATTTAGTGCTATAAATTTCCCTCCTAACACTACTTTAGCTGTGTCCCAGAGATTCTAGTACACTGTGTCTTTGTTCTCATTAGTTTCAAAGAACTTCTTTATTTCTGCCTTAATTTCATTATTTACCCAGGAGTCTTCAGGAGCAGGTTGTTCAATTTCCATGTAATTGTGTGGTTTTGAGCAACTTTCTTAAGTCTTAGTTCTAATTTGATGGCACTGTGGTCTGAGAGACTATTTGTTATGATTTCAGTTCTTTTCAATTTGCTGAGGAGTGTTTTGCTTCCAATTATGTGGTTGATTTCAGAATAAGTGCCACGTGACATTGAGAAGAATGTACATTCTGTTGATTTGGTGTGAAGGGTTCTGTAGATGTCTATTAGTTCCACTTGATCCAGAGCTAAGCTTAAGTCCTGAATACCCTTGTTAATTTTCTGTCTTTTCAGTCTGTCTAATATTGACAGTGGGGTGTTAAAGTCTCCCACTATTATTGTATGGGCATCTAAGTCTCTTTGTAGGTCTCTAAGAATTTGTTTTATTAATCTAGTTGATCCTGTATTGGGTACATATATATATTTAGAATAGTTAGTTCTTCTTTTTGAATTGTTCCCTTTACCACTATGTAAGGTCCTTCTTTGTCTTTTTTGATCTTTGTGGTTTCAAGTCTGTTTTGTCAGAGACTAGGATTTCAATCCCTGCCTTTTTTTTTTTTTTTTTTTTTTGCTTTCCATTTGCTTGGTAATTTTTCCTCCATCCCTTTATTTTGAGCCTATGTTAGTCTTTGCAAATAAGATGAGTCTCCTGAATACAGCACACTGATGGGTCTTGACTCTTTATTCAATTTGCCAGTCTGTGTCTTTTATTTGGGGCATTTAGCCCACTTACATTTAAGGTTAGTATTGTTATTTGTGAACTTCATCCTGTCATAATGATGTTATCTGGCTATTTTGCACACTGGTTGATGCAGTGTCTTCATAGTGTCATTAGTCTTTATATTTTGGTGTGTTTTTTCAGTGGCTAGTAATGGTTTTTCCTTTCCATATTTAGTGCTTCCTTCAGGAGCTCTTGCAAGGCAGGCCTGGTGGTGATGAAACCCTTTATTATTTGCTTGTCTGGAAAGGATATTTTTTCTCCTTCACCTATGAAGCTTAATTTGGCTGGATATGAAATTCTGGGTTGAAAATTCTTTTCTTTAAGAATGTTAAATACTGGCCCCCAATCTCTTATGGCTTGTAGGATTTCTGCTGAGAGGTCCACTGTTAGTCTGATGGGTTTCCCTTTTTAGGTGACCTGGCCTGTCTCTCTGGCTGCCCTTAACATTTTTTTCTTCATTTCAACCTTGGACAATCGGATGATTATGTGTCTTGGGGTTGATCTTCTCATGGAGTATCTTAGTGGCGTTCTCTGTATTTCCTGAATGTGCATGTTGGCCTGTCTTGCTAGGCTGGGGGTAAGTTCTCCTGGATAATATCCTAAAGTATGTTTTCCAGTTTGTTTCCATTCTCCCCATCTCCTTCAGGTACTCCAAACAATCATAGATTTGGTATTTTTACATAGTCCCATATTTCTTGGAGGCTTTGTTCATTCCTTTTCATTCTTTTTTTTTCTCTAATCTTGTCTGCATGCCTTATTTCAGCAAGGTAGTCTTCAAACTCTGATATCCTCTTATGAATGGTCAGTTCAGCTATTGATACTTTTGTATGCTTCACAAAGTTGTCCTATGTTGTTCAGCTCCATAGGGTCATTTATATTCCTCTCTAAACTGGTTATTCTAGTTAGCAGCTCCTCTAGCCTCTTATCAACATTCTTAGCTTCTTTGCATTGGTTTAGAACATGCTTCTTTAGCTCAGCACAGTTTTTTATTACCATCATCTGAAGCCTACTTCTGTCAATTTGTCCATCTCATCCTTGGTCCACTTCTGCGCCCTTGCTGGAGAGGTATTACGATCATCTGGAGGAGAAGAGGCATTCTAGCCTTTTGGGTTTTCAGCATTTTTTTCTTTGATTCTTCCTCATCTTCATGAGTTTGTCTAGTTTCAATCTTTGAGGATGCTGACCTTTGGATGGGGTTTCTGTGGGGACTTATTTGTTGTTGATGCTTTTGTTGTTGCTTTCCATTTATTTTTCTTTCAATGATCAGGTCCCACCTCTGTAGGGCTACTGCGATTTGCTGGGGATCACTTCAGACCCTATTAATCTGATTTGCTCCCACACCTGGAGATGTCACTCAAGGAGGATGGAGAACAGCAAAGATGGGTGTCTGCTCCTTATTCTGGGATCTCTGACCTTGAGGGGCACCAATCTGATGCCAGTAGAATCGCTCTTATATAGGGTGTCTGACAACCCCTGTTGGAGGGTCTCACCCAGTTGGTGGCACAGGGAGCAGGACCAACTTAACAAAGCACGTTGACTGTCCCTTGGTGGAGGGGGTGTGCTTCACTGGGGGTAAACCCACTCATCTGGGCTGCCCAGATTCCTCAGAACTACCAGGAGGAAAGGCTAAGTCTCCTTGTCTCCAGAGACTGCGGCCACCCTTCCCCCTAGGAGCTCAGGACCAGGGAGATCAGGATTCTGTCCCTGAGCCTCTGGTTGGAGTTGTTGGAATTCCTGCAGGGAGACTCCACCCAGTGAGGAAGGATGGGTTAGGGTCAGGCCTGAAGGGATGCTCTGGCAGCAGTCTGCCACAGCCAACATGTTGGGCTGTGAGGGACACCTGCCTCCTTGGCTCCAGCATGGGAAAAATATGGCCTGGAGCTATAGAGATGGATGCCAACCTTCCCACCACTGGGAAATTAGCATGTTAGGCAGTTATGAGTCCCAGTCCTGGCTGTTGGCCCTCCCTCAAGGAGTTCAAAGGGCTTAGACAGCAGGCAGGCGTAGCTGTTGTTCTGGTCACCTCTCCCCCAGGGAACTCAGCAGAGTTAAGCAGATTCTAGCTGAGAAGCTGTTGATAATCTGCGCAGCTCTGGGGTTAAGACCCTAGGCCCCGGTTGTGTGGGTTCATGAGAGGGATCTTCTGATCCATGGGCTGCACAGTTCTGTGGAAAAGGCACCGTTTCCCCAGCTGGGTAGCACACTCACTCACCACCTCCCTTGGCTGGGGAGTGGGAGCTCCCCTGTCCCATGTGACTCTCAGGTGGGCTGCTGCACCACACTGCTCTTCATTCTTGACTGTGGATCACGCCAGCTGCCTAGTCAGTTCTGATGAGAGAACTTGGATACCTTGCTTGCTGGTACAGGGTTCACATGCTAATTATGGTTCTTTTCAGTGGGAGTCTCCAATCACCACTGCTTCTAGTTGGCCATCTTGGCCCTGCCTCCTGAACTCTGTTTTGAAAAAAATAAAAATTAAAATTAACCAGGCATGGTACCTTGTACCAAGTTCCAGCTACTCAGGAGGGAAGTCGAGTTGGGAGGACCACTTGAACTCCAGAGGTCAAGGCTGCAGTGAGACTTGATTGCACCACTGCACTCCAGCCTAGGTGATAGAATGATAGAATGAGTCAATGTCTCCAACAACTACAAAAAAAAGGTTCAGCTTCCACAATTCTGACTGAAAAATTAAAGCTAAGCAAAGTAAGCTCTCCACTCAATGGGTGCCAAAACTGTTGCACCCAGATAAGCTGCAGACAAGAGGAGAGCTTTCAATACAAATTTTAAACAAGTAGAATCAAGATCCTGAAGAATTTCTTCAAAGAATAATAACAATAAATGAAGCATGCCTTTACCAGTATGATTCTAAAGACAAAGCACAATCAAAACAATGGCTACCAAGAGATGGAAGTGATTCAGTCAAAGGAAACATTAACTAGTCATAAGCAAGGGGCATGGCAACAGTTTTTTGGGATGCTCAGGACATTTTGCTTGTTGAGTTTCTGAAGAGTCAAAGAATGGTAACATCTGCTTATTATGAGAGCTAACCAAAGCTTTAGCAAGAAAACACCCAGAAAATCTTCACCAGAGAGTCTTTCTCCACCACAACAATGCACCTGCTCATTCTTCGCATCAAACAAAAGTAATTTAGCCAGAATTTCAATGGGAAATCATTAGTCACCCATATTGCAGACATGATTTGGCTCTTTCCGACTCTTTTTATTTCCCAATCTTAAAAGATATTTAAAAGGCACCTAGCTTTCTTTAGTTAATAATGAAAAAAGATTGTATTAACATCGTTAAATTCCAAGGACCCCCCTTTTTTTTAGGGATGGACTAAATGTCTGATATCATACTTACTAAAGTGCCTTGGTAAAATTTATGTTGAGAAATAAAGTTTATATTTTTATTTTTATGTTTTAATTCCATTTTCCATAAACTTTTTGAAGACCCCTTGTATTTCCCAAGTAGCATAAAAAAGAAAAAAAAAATCCCTTTCTACCAAAGAGAACATATGTGCTTGAAAGCTTGTAATCCTATTGACTAAGCATTGTAAGTATCTTCTGGTCATGGACCCCTGGCTATGTACTAGAATGTATAGTCACCCTGAAGATCACCACTGATAAAGGATAAGCATGCAATGTTATGTACTCCTTTGAAAATAATGACATTTTCAGCTGAAAGCTGGGTGCACAGGAGTTCACTAATAAAGGAATTCCTCTGAAAGTCAGACTCTAAATAACTACATTTTAGAGTCTTACTTGCTACTTATCCTATAAAGGAGTCACAAAATCTAGCTAGTTTTACACAGAATTGCTGATTTTCAACTTTTCTCTCACTTGAGTAATTCTTATGACCAAATTTCTCCAGGGTTCGTGTTACTGAGAAAAAAAAAAAATTGTCTAAGTTACTGAGCAAGGAAGGTAATTTGATTCTATTCAGACTTCCTTAAGCCATCGAGTTTTCAATGAAACCATCATTACATGCAATCATCGCATCGGGTTTCTCTTTAATTGGTCAACTGCCTGCAAGTTATTTTGGGCAAGCCAGCAATGCTTAGCTTTCAGAAAACCAATGCAAGTACAGTATGCAATTCAGCAACCAAAGCATTAAGGAAATTTAGTATCAAAAGCATATACTTGACATTTAAGTGTCCTGTCAGATTTCACTTGACATTGTCACTATAGTGACAATATCAGAAGAAAGACTAAGAATAATATGTTTATGAAATGTGGTTTAACTCTGTTTTTTTGTTTTGTTTTTTTTTTAAGTATTCTTTCCGCATCAAGTTCATGGTACTTTGTTATCAAACTGAAAAATCTTAATTCTATGAATAAATTTTACATAGTTTAACAGTACTAGTATCAATCTAATTTAGACTGGCCAATGGTCTCCCTCTAAACTCTATAGTGCTTGGCACCTTTCAGGATATCCTGAAGCCTGAAAATGGGTTCCTCATTTAGTTTCATTCTAACAATTAAACCCAAGTAGCAACAGCAATTTGTGTATTTGCAAAATTGCTTCATAGGAAACCAGACTGGGAGAGTCTTCCATATCTTTGGCTAAAACTGTCAGTCAGTGTAAACTCAATGCTCTCATATTCAGGAAGACCTCAATGACCTATTATCAGATTGGCATGAAATTGTGATTATTAATTTGTCACTTATGAAAACTTTCTGCTTCTGTAATGGCTTATAATATGTCAACTCAGCTAGACTAGCTAAACTATGAGGATGGAGTGAATAACCAGCAGGCATTTTGCCACATTTGCACACCGCCTTTCAGTTCTTCAATCAAGCACTAATCTAGTTGCTGCTGTAAGGGGACCTTGCAGATGTAACTGAAGTCCCTAGTCAGTTGACTTCTTAAGCTAAGAAGAGCATCCTTGAGGAGCCTGACCTAATCAGGCAAGCCTTTTAAAAGGACTGTGTTTTTCCTGGCAAATAAAACTTCAAATAGCAGCTGAGACTATAATTGCTCTCTCTTCTCTGCATCTTCTCTTCTGAATGCCTGTGGCCAGAAAACAGCTTCAGCTCAGCCACATAGGCTCCCTTTTCCGTGTCTTACAAACTTTCATTCCTTGTAATAAAATCTCTCTATATTTTCTCGTCCTCCTCCTCCTCTTCTCCTTCTTCCTCCTTTTCTTTCTCTCTCTCCTTCTCTTTCTCAATCTATCAAATGCTCTTCTGGTTCTGCCTCTTTGGTTGAGCTCTAATACAGAACCCCACACATTAGCTGCTATACTTCAACAGCTATGCTTTTCATGAAAGCTGAGTGAAAACTGCAAAATTAAATAAAAACTACTGTAATGTACCTGTATTATATTTATGCCCAACAAAATAGCATTCATTGGAAAAATGGTAACATATATTCATTGATTTATTCCACAGAAAAATTGAGTGCCTGCCTAATTCTATTCTCTATGTTGGGGATATAGGAATGATTAGAACAGAAAGTGCTGTTCTCATGACTTTTTACAGTAAGAGTTGAGGAAAGAAACTGAATATAAAGAAAGAAAATACTGAAGTTACATGGTAATAAGGGCTAGGATGAAACAGAAGTTTCTGGGGTGATTACATAAGTCTTTGCTTTATAATAATTTATCGTATTATACATATATTTTACCCAGATTCGGTGTGTATTGTATTTCACAATTTGAAAAGTGATAACAAGTACTAAAGGAGGTTTGGTGGAATAAGGACTGTCAGTGGGCCAGGGTTGGGGAGAATGTTGTTTTATAAAGGCTGGTCAGGAAAATTAGTTCAGAGCAGGGAAAGAGACACAACCCCTTGCAGTTCAGGTTTATTGGTTTGGAGTTATTGACATCTAAGAAAGGAAGGAATTCTCTAGCCCTTGTGATAGAGTTCAGGTAAGATGAACAAGATGTATAGCAGTCTCTATTAGTGCGGTTCTTCAAGGGGGCTTGGTAGTGATTTCAAGCATATTTGACTTTATGATCTTTCATGTTTTTAACTATAACATTTACATTATATATCATAACCTACTACATATATCATTTTTTCAGGGGGCACTGTACTTTGAAATGTCTTCCTTGAGATTTCCTGATTCTCCTGTTGACTGGTACTGGGTCCCAGCAGTACCATGATCCCCATTGCTCCCCTATTAGATGTTCTGACTCTCTACACCCACGTGGGGTTGATCATATACCCCAAATTACTCCGGGACTCGTGCCTCTGGGGATATCCTGGGATGTCATGACTGGGCCGAGATTCCAAAGACAATTTAACGTGGAGATCAATCCCTCCGGCCAATGGAGTATTTTGGGAAGGGTGGGGATTGCATGATATTGGTCTTCCAGAATGGTGTTGATATCCAAATTTGGGTGATTGAAATTGTTTCTATCTGCAAAAGTAAACATACTTGCTTGCTTTTAAAAAACAAACAAAAAACAACCATACTGTTTATACTTTCTCTGGTTTCCTTTTCTTCATTTAATGATGTATCCTAGTGATTGCACCAGACCAAAACGTCAGTGTCTAATGATTTCCATATCAAAGAATAAGTTGTAACTCTTTCTTTTTGCAACTGCATATTTCACTGTGTGGCAATCGTGATTCAATGATTTTCTTTTAATAAAGATTTAGATCACCTCTAGTCTTTTTGCTAGCAAGATGTCTTAATGTATAACTTTGTGGAGTTATTTAACATTTTTTCGAGTGCATCTTTGAGATTGTTTCCTTGAAGTAGAATTCCTGGGCCAAGGATAAGTAATTTAACCAGATATTCCCAAATTCCTCTCCATAGGTGCTATATTAATTTTTTTCATTCCCACCTTTTTGGTTCCACATAGTCTTGCCAACAGAGTATTTACTTTGAATTTTTGACAGTCTAATAATTGAGATATTATGTCTCAATGGAGATTAATTTGCATTTTTCTTTTTATGAATCTGGATGAGTAATTTACGTATAGCTAAGAGTCATTTGAATTTCTTTTGCATGTAAAATCCTTGATTCCTCTTTCCTACTTATCCCATTCACTTTGTTGGAGTTTTTCTTTTTCATACTTCAGAATTCTTTATATGTTTGAAATATTAGTTCTTGGCCTATGGTAAGTCACTAATATTATTTTTCCATTTTATGTTATGTCAGTTGATTTTACTGCTGTTCTTTTTCTTAAACCATGAAAAGGTGTAGTGGTTGTTGTCACTGTTGCTTAAATATATGAATTTCTGATTGTTTTTATTGCCCCAGAATTTGGAAAATAGTTGGGAAGATTTTTCCTAATCCTAAATTATGAACGGACCAACAATATTTTCTAAAACTTATATATGGTTTCATGTTTTTTACATTTATACATTTGATTCATTTGATATTTATTCTAGTGCACACCATGTGAAGTCTAAATCTAGCTTTAATTTTTCAAATGGTAATCCTGTTTTCCCAGCAACATTTACTAAATAAAATAATAAATATCTACCTTTCTCTGAATGTTAGATGCTACTTGTATCAAGTACTAATTTTTAAATATACTTGAATCTCTTTCTAAATTCTTTTTTTTTTTTTTTTTTTTTTTTTTGAGACGGAGTTTTGCTCTGTCACCCAGGCTGGAGTTCAGTGGCGCGATCTCGGCTCACTGCAAGCTCCGCCTCCCGGGTTCACGCCATTCTCCTGCCTCAGCCTCCTGAGTAGCTAGGAGTACAGGCGCCCGCCACCTCGCCCGGCTAGTTTTTTGTATTTTTTTTAGAAGAGACAGGTTTCACCGTGTTAGCCAGGATGGTCTTCATCTCCTGACCTGATGATCCGCCCTCCTCGGCCTCCCAAAGTGCTGGGATTACAGGCCTGAGCCACCACACGCAGCCTTCTCTTTCTAAATTCTAATGAATTCCGTTGTGCTTTCTGTCTACTCGCATCCAAATACAATATTCTTCTACTTACGTAGCGGCTGTAAAGTATTTGAATATCTGGTAGGGCTAATTCCCCACCTCATTGTACTGCTTTAGACACCACCCCCACCAGCTACTTCTTTGCATATTTTCCCATATGGACTTCATAATTAACATGTATAGCTCAAGAAATAAAACATCCTGCTGGTGAGTTTGCTAAAATCATGTTCAATTTACCGAGAAAAGAAAAAAGTGTGGGATAATTGACCTCTTTCTGGTGCCATCTACTTTTCTAAAAACTTGGTGTATCTTTCCATTTGTTTAAATTCTTTCATATTTAACAGGGAAAAAATGAAACTACTGACCTAAGAAAACTAATTAGGGATCAGTTCACAAACCAGTAGTTTTCCTAAGGGCCTAGAAACAAAAGTTCAATTCAGAATAAACTAAAATAAAATAATATAATTTTTGCATACACCGTCAATACTTCTATTTCAGACACCAGGAATATAACAGCATACACTGATTTTAATAAGAACTATAATACCTAGGTAGAAAGTTTGGAGGAAAGCTGGTTTTAGACTTGTGGCTTGAGAGATCTGAATTCTGGGACAACAGGGATTTCTTTTGTCAGAAAGATACATTGAACAAAAATAAAATTTTTCCTCTGAGTTCTATTAGTAAACACTATTTTCTGACAAAAAAATGAATTTTAAATGGCTACTAATTATAGCATAATATTTCCCTTTGCTTCCCCCAAAACACCTGGCAACAAGTATGCTTGGAGAAATGCAAAACAAATTTTTTCAGAGAAATGACAATATGTCTTTTTATGTCATATTAAGACATATTAAGATAACACATCTTATTAATCTCAGACACTTAGATTAATAAGACATAGCAAAGCCCTACTGGAAACACAACAGTGCAGCTAAGAAGTAAAAATTAAAATAATAATAAAATAAAATAAATAAGAAGTAAAAGTAAAAGCATTTTACAGTTCTGTTTTGCTTTTTTATCCTAGTACTCTTAAAGGAGGTCTTTAAAATTTCTATGAATACCTCTCCAACTGTCTCCCATGCATGGGAAATTCACCAGTACCTTTATATATCAGTTTCTTTTTCTGTTGCATAGCTCTTGTCTTCTCATTCTTTGACACTACAGTATTCAACTATGGTTTTATTAAATTCTCATAGAAAGGCTGCAATGAAAACATATCTTATGAGAGCATATGCCTAACTGATGAGCTGAAGCAACAAGTTATAGGTATACTATAAACACAACAAAACTGAAGTAAAAAGTTGCAACATACCAACATACGTGTTCTACCAGCTGCCTTGCCATTTATTAGATGATTTGAACTTTATTCACTCTCTTTGATTTTCTGAATGATATTTATACATTTTCTCATTTGCAACATAAAATCACAGCACTTATCCTATTTTCTTTAAAAATGGCTGTGAAAAATAGTTCACACATATAAAGAAACATTAAAATCATGCAATATTATAAAATTTCAATAATTTTATGTCTAGCTTATTCCACTTAGCATAATATCCTCCACACTTATCCACATTGCGGCAAGTGGCAAGACTGCAATCTGTTTTTTTTTTTTTTTTTTTTGAGACTGAGTCTTGCTCTTTCACCCAGGCTGGAGTACAGTGGGGTGATCTCAGCTCACTGCAACCTTCACCTCCCAGGTTCAAGCAATTCTTCTGCCTCAGCCTCCTGAGTAGCTGGGATTACAGGCATGCACCACCACGCCCAGCTAATTTTTGTATTTTTAGTAGAAATGGGGTTTCACCATTTTGGCCAGGCTGGTCTCCAACACATGACCTTATGATTCGCCCAGCTTGGCCTCCCAAAGTGCTGGGATTACGGGCCTGAGCCACTGCACTCGGCCAAGACTGTAACCTTTTTTAGGGTTGAATGATATTCCTTTATATGTATATATAGCAGTTTTTTAATCCACTTGTCCATTGACACTTTTTCTGACATTTTTTCTGTATCTTGGCTAGTGTGAATAATGCTGCAATGAACTGGGGAATGCAGATGTCTTTATGAGAGGGTGATTTTATTTCCTTTCTGTGTGTGTACATATATATATATATGTCCAGAAAAGGGACTGCTGGGTCATATGGTAGTTCTGTCTTTTTATTTTGTTAGAAACCTCCATACTGTTTTCCATAACAGCTGCACCAATCTACATTCCCACCAACAGTGCACAAGAGTTCCCTTTACACCTTCGTCATTTGTTATCTCTTGAATTGTTGCTAATAGCCATCCTAATGGGTTGCCCTCTCGTAGGAATTTTGACTGCAGTTCCCTGATGATTAATGACGTTGAGCACCTTTTAATATACCTGTTGTTCCTTTTTATTTCTTCTTTGGAGATATGCCTTTTCAGGTCTTTTGGCCTTTGTAAAAATAGACCATTTGTTTTTCTACTATTGAGTTCTTTCATTATATATTTATATTAATATGCTTATATTTTTGTGTTAATAGTCATATGTTTATATATCGGGTATTAACCTGTTATGTGTGGTTTGTGAATGTTATTCTCATTTCATAGGTTAGTATTTTATTTTGTTGACTGTTCCCTTTGCTGTGTGGAAGCATCTTAGTCTGATGTTGCCCCGTTTATTTATTTTTGCTTTTGTGGGTGTACTGAGCTTTTGGTGTGATATCCAGCAAATCCTTGCCAAGATCAGTGTCAAGATGATTTTCTGCTATGTTCTTTTCTAAGAGTTTTATAGTTCCTGATCCTACATTAACCTTTTTATTCATTTTGAATTGAGTTTTAGGTACAGTTTAAGGTAAGGGTCCCGTTTGATTCTTTTGCATGTGGAAGACCAGTTTTCCCACCACCATTTGCTGAAAAGACTAGTCTTTCACCATTAGGTCCTCTTAGTTCCACTGTCAAAAATTAATTGACTATATATGTTTGGGTTTATTTCTGGACTCTACTGTCTTCCAGTGGTCTATGTGTCTTTTTTATGCTAATAGCATACTGTTTTAATTTATTATAGCTTTGAGTTATAATTTTAAATCAGGAAGTGTGATACCTCCAGCTTTGTTCATTTTGCTCGATTGTTTTGGCTATTTGGAGTCTTTTATGTTTCTGTATGAATTTTAGAAGTTTCTATTTCTGTAAATAATGCTTTGGAGACTTTGATAGACATTGCATTGCTTCTGTTTGTTTTGAATAGTATAGACATTTTAACAATATTAATTTTTCAGTATGTGAGCATAGAATATTTTTCATTTATTTGTGTATTTATTACTTTCATCAGTGTTTCATAGATTTCAATGTACAAATGTATTTTTTGCCTCCTTGGTTAAATTTATTTCTAAGTATTTTTAAATTTCATTATAAATGGAATTTTTTCTTGATTTCTTTTTCAGTCATGTCATTATTTGTATGTAGAAATACTATTGAGGCTTGTATGTTGATTTTGTATTCTGCAACTTCACTAAATTTATTTATTAAGTATAACAGGTTTTTGTAGAATCTTTGGGGTGTAAAGTTTTTGATGAGAAATCCACTGATAGTCTAATAGAGATTCCCTTATATGTGACTTGATGCTTTTCTCTCACTGCACTTAACATTTTCTTTCTTTCTTTCTTTCTTTCTTTCTTTCTTTCTTTCTTTCTTTCTTTCTTTCTTTCTTTTTCTTTCCTTCCTTCCTTCTTTCTTTTCTTTTATTATTATTACTTTTTTTTTGAGACTGAGTCTTGCTCTGTCTCCCAGGCTGGAGTGCAGTGGCGTGATCTCGGTTCACTGCAAGCCCCGCCTCCCAGGTTCACGCCATTCTCCTGCCTCAGCCTCCCAAGTAGCTGGGACTACAGGTGCCCACCACCACACCCGGCTAATTTTTTGTATTTTTAGTAGAGACGGGGTTTCACCATGTTAGCCAGGATGGTCTCAATCTCCCGACCTCGTGATCCACCCACCTCAGCCTCCCAAAGTGCTGGGATTACAGGCGTGAGTCACTGCACCCGGCCTAAAATTTTATTTTTACTCGGCTTTTGACAGTTTGGTCACAATGTACCTTGAAGAAGAACTCTTGGGGTTGTATCGTTCAGAGACCATGAGCCTCAAGGGTCTGGATGTCCATATCTCTCTCAAGATTTGGGAAGTTTTCAGCAATTATTTTATTAAATAAGTTTTCCATCCTTTTCTGTCTCTTCTCTTTCTGGTATTTCTAGAATATGAATATTTGGTCACTTAGTGATATCCCAAAATTTCCACAGGTTTTCTTCATTCTTTACTTATTTTCATCATTTTTTCTTTTTTCCTCTGAATGAGTAATTTCAGAAGACCTATCTTAGAATATTTTTTCTTCTACTTGATCTTCTGCTGCTGAAACTCTCTGTCATATGTTTTATTTCATTAATTAAATACTTCAACTTCTAGATTTCCCTTTAGTTCTTCTTTATTATATCTATATCTTTGTTAAATTTCTAATTTGTGTCATTAATTATTTTTCTGATTTCATCGAATTGTCTATTTGTATTCTCTTGTTTCTCACTGAGTTACTTTAAAATTATTATATTGAATTCATTTCCAGGTAATATGTAAATTTTTGTTCCTTTGGGGTCATGTTTCTTGCTATTTTATGTTTCTTGGGTCTCTGCGTTGATGTTCACAAATTTAATGGTACAGTCACCTCTTCCAAACTTTACAGAGTGGCTTCTTTTGTAGGGTCGGACTTTCACCAGCAGATGGGTTTAAGGGTGCTGATTGGGCGAAGGCTGGCTGCACATGCATGTGCATGCAGTGGTGTAGCACCATGCAGCTTCTTCAGTTGTGATAAATGTCAGCAATTACTACAGCTGCCTCAGTGCTTTAGGCTGCAGGAATTTGGCCATGATGGTGGCTGTGTAGGTTATTAGGACAAAGGCTTTAGGAATCTTTCTGTTCTTCTCTTTCTCTCAGTGGGAGACTCAGCTGAAGGAGTCTCTTTCGATGCCAGGTCTGACACCACCCTCAGACAACAGCAGCAGCACCAGGAACCAGGTCACAGGTGCTTGGAGCAGCTGTGGAGCTGAGTTTCTTGCCTCAGAGCCTTGTAAAACTACTGTAGCACCTGGGACTTGAGGGGCAGGTTCAGCTTCCAAGACTCAATTGAATTGGATGCAGTTTTTTCAATAAGCTGGGGTCTACTGCTCTGAGGCACATCTGAGCAGCTCAGGCCCAGAGGGCTGATAAATATCTGTGGTTCTGACTCCAGGGGCCAGATGCAAAACTGACATGGCTCTGGAAATCATGGGGTGCAACAGAAGCTTGGGCCCCAGGGAGAAGGACACAGCTGCAAGTTTGGACGTGGAACCAACAAGGTAGAGCAGCAGCTGGAGCTTCAAGGAATGAAGTACCATGCAGTGGTGACTCTGTCCAATGGGATGGGTGGGACACAGCAACAGCCCAGACTCTTTAAGGCCAGGTGCAGAGGCAGCAAGGAGCCAGGAATGGCAAGATGTCACTGTGCCTTCAGCCCCAGGGGCTGGAGAGCAATGCAACAATGATGACAGCTCGGATTGCGTGGGGCTTGTTCAGTTCAGGTAGGTGGGACACTGTGCCTATATGGCCTTTTCCCTGCAGAAATAATTCCCTCCTGGTTTTGAACTGACTAGGCGGATGGAGAGGTACAGGCAAGGTGTTTCCCTCTCTTCTCTGTGTGACCATCCTTGGTCTCTGTATTCTACTGGATTTCTGCTGCTGCTTTGCTGTTCTCTGGAACTCTATTTTAATTATTTTGATCAAAATGTAGTTTCATTTTTATATCTGTAGATTATGAAATGAGAGTCAATATTTTATTTTTTAATTGATAATTTGTTTCCTCTCCCTGTTTCGTGTTCAGTTTTGCTAGGTATTTATTAATTGCATTAATTTTTTCAAAGAATCTTCTCTTAGCCATGTTAATTTTCTCTATTGATCTGTGTATTTTTATATTATAGATTTCTGCTCCTAGTTATATTATTTCCTTCCTTCAACTTACTTTGGGCTTACTGTGCTCTTTTTTCCCCTAGTCCATTAAGTCGAACTTAGATTCTTAGTTTTAAACCCATATTATTTTCTAATGGAAAATTTAAATCTCTGTATCCATCTCCATGCCATGTTATAGCTGCAACCCCAAAGTTTTAATATGTTGTGTTCTCATTACTTTCCATTCCAAGTATTTTCTGTTTCTTATCCTGATTTTTCCTTGTCACTAGTGTTTATATGTGTGCTGTTTAATTTATAAATACTTGGTGATTTTTTAGATATCTCATTGCTATTTATTTCTAATTTATTCCCCTTATTTAACTTAACTCTCACTTACTCTGTAAGATTTAAATATTTTAAATTTACTTATACTAAGACTTACTATAAGAAAGTAATTTTAAGGCTGAGGGTATACTTGTCTTGGTGAACATCCCATGTATATTTGAAAAATATGTATTTTATAGATTCGAGGTATAAGATCCAAGAAATATCAGTTGGGTAAAGTTGGTTGATATAATTCATATTATCTTCTCTATTTTTTATTCTACTTTTACATAAATTACTGAGAGAGGTATCTAAGAATATTCACCAATGATTATGGATTCTCATAGTTCTTCTTTTAGTTCTATCAGTCATTGCTACATGGATTTGAAAGCTCTGTTACTACAGGCACATGCATTTAGGAGTGTCATGTATGGCTGATGAATTGCCACTTGTTTCATTATTAAATACCCTTGTCTCTGGGTAATGTTTCTTGTCTTGAAGTACACTTTGATGTTAAACATTTTTTTGGTTACTGTTTATAGAACATACCTTATTTTTTTGCAAATGCTTTATACTATTTGTGTATTTATATATAAAGCACATCTTTCTTAAACACAAAAGAAGGTGCCTTATATGCAGTCTAAAATTTCCTATGCTTTATTTAGTATTACATTAATATGACTATTGTCAACTAAAGAAAAAATCAAGCTTTTAAATAATTAAAGTTAATTTTGTTCAGAAGTCTTCCTAAAGATTGCAGACTGAGGCCTAGGGCCAGAGAGCAGCCCCTTAGAGAGTTACTATCAGACTGCTGTAGTATAGTGCTTTAGCTCATAGTTTATATATGGGTTGTGGAAGTTCAGCATGTGCAAAATCACACCAAACTTTATTGCTGTATTGAAGCAGAATCACATCAAGGTTTGTGTGAAAGAGTACATTTTAGGCCGGCCACAGTGGCTCAAGCCTGTAATCCCAGCAATTTGAGAGACTGAGGTGGGCAGATCACCTGAGGTCAGGAGTTCAAGACCAGCCCAGCCAACATGGTGAAACCCCTTCTCTACTAAAAGTACAAAAATTATCTGAGTGCGGTGGCGGGCACCTGTAATCCTGGTGATTAGGGAGGCTGAGGCAGGAGAATCGCTTGAACCGGGGAGACAGAGGCTGCAGTGAGCCGAGGATATGCCACTGCACTCCAGCCTGGGTGACAGAGTACGACCCTGTTTCAGAAAAAAAAAAAAAAGAAAAAAAATACATTTATTGTAGATTACAGAAACATAATCACTAACCCCATCAGATGTTGTTTTATCTTTGGTAAAGGTAAGGACTAGGGTCATTTAAGAAATACGGTGCCTTAGGCAAGGGAGATGTGCTCTATCCTGTGCTGTCTTCAAAGCATCCTTCTGGAGTCAGGGGCTTGGTGAAAGCATGCTGGTGAGCAGAAATAAGCAAACATCCATCTTGTGTGTTACTTTGTCTCACACGGTCAATACAGTGAGTTTAAATGCACCATCTAGCTAGTATTTCCCTATTTATTTCATCTATTTTTGTTTCTCTGCTTTTCCTTTCCTACCTTTATTTTAGTATTCTTTTTTAATTTTATTGATTGTTGTTTAGCTATTATTCTTTGTATAATTTTATTGGTTGCTTTTATATTGTAATATACATTCTTAACTATGACAATCTACTTAATGTACCAGTTCATGAAAAATGTATAAATGCAAAAATGGTATAATCTTTAATGTCTGTTTCCTTTTGCTATTGTTTATCTTATGCTACATTTTACTGCTGTTCATCCTATAAAGTCCTCACAACCATTAATCTTGTATTAAGCAATTATTTGTCTTTTAAAGAAACTAAGAGAAAAATTATTGTCATTAGCTTACATACATATTGACTATTTATAGTGTTCTTTATTTCTTTTTATTCTGTCATGTTTCCATCTGATATTTTAGCATAAAAACTTGGTTGATTAATTCTTGTAACTCAGATTGACTGGCAAAAAAATCTCAGCTTTTGTGTATATAAAATGTTTATTTCACTTTCAATTTAGAATATTTTTTTCTTTTAGCACATCAGATATATAATGCCAATGACTTCCGACTTCCACCACTTCTGATGAGACAAAATTTGTAATTCTTGTGTTCTTCTTTTTGCAGGAGCTGATAACAAAATATTTTCTTTATCATTGGTTTTCAGCAATGATAACCAGTTTCACCCTACGTTGGTTTTATTTTTATTTATCCTGTTTAGCCTTCACTGATTTTTTTTGAAACTATAATTTGACAGTTTTTACCAAATTTAGGAAATTTTTGGCCATTTTTTCTTTAAACACTTTTTGTCATGCTCTCTTGCTCTCTCTCCCTCTCTCCCTTTCCTAGGACTCTAATATACGTATGTTACGTTGCCTGATGTGGTTTCACAGGAAGCTGAGGCGTGGCATACTTTTTAAATATTTCTCCCACTTTTTCCATTTGGATAATTAATATTAATTTAACTTCAAGAATGCCAACCTTTCTCTTGCAGTATTAACTCTGCTATCAAGCCCATTCACTATTTTTAATCTTCAATATTATACTAAAAATCCTCATTTAATGTTTTTTCAAATTTTTTATTTCACCACTGAGAATGCATATTTCTTATTTATTATGCACATTTTTTCCTTTAAGTATTGGAATATATTCACACTATTTTTGTTTGATTTTTTTCTGTTTTATTATTATATAATCATGAATATATAATAATATAAATTACTATATAATTTTCTGTATTCCAATTGTGGTGATGGATTATATCTTCACATGTGTTTTATCTGTTTCAGTATTATATAATCATGAGTACATAATATTATAAATTATTATATAGTTTTCTGTATTCCAGTTGTGGTGGTGGATCATATATATTCATGTGTGTTAAAATCACAGGCCTCTAGCCAGATGGGGTAGCTCATCCCTGTAATCCCAGCTACTTAGGAGGCTGATGTAGGAAGATGGCTTGAGGCCAGCAGTTTGTGACCAGCATGGGCATTTTATTATATAGAAGACCCCATCTCTAAAAATATATATTAAAACTTATCTGGGCATGGTGGCACGCACTTGTAGTGCTAGTTACTTAGGAGGCTGAGATGGGTGGATCACTTGAACCCAGGAGTTTAAGGCTGCAGTAAGCTGTGACGACACCACTGAACTCCAGCCTAGGTGACAGAGCACGATGTCATCTCTAAAAGAAAAATAAACAAAAAATAAAATCGCCGGGCACAGTGCCTCACGCCGGTAATCCCAGCACTTTGGGAGGCCGAGGCAGCCATATCACCTGAGGTCAGGAGTTCAAGACCAGCCTGACCAACATGATGAAACCCCATCTCTACTAAAAATGCAAAAATTAGCCAGGTGTGGTGGCACTTGCCTGTAATCCCAGCTATTCAGGAGAATCGCTTGAACCCAGGAGGGAGAAGTTGTAGTTAGCTGAGATCACACCACTGCACTCCAGTCTGGGCAACAAGAGCAAAATTCTGTTTCAAAAATGAATGAATAAATAAAATAAAATTATAGGACTCTATACCAAAAGTCAATTTCTATAATTGTGGTTCTCAGCAAACACCTAAAATTTTTAGTTATTTCTCACACTTTTGCTGGGCCACAATTCCACCTTCTGCTAGCACTGCATGACCTCTGACCATCTATCTCCCAGGCCTGCAGTAGTGTCTCTTCACGGGGCCTCCTATGTTTTGCCCCATGCATGTGTAGTCCAGCTGTTAGCCAAGGACTAAGGATCATGTGGGGAACCCCAACTCAGGCTTCTCACATCGCCATTGTGCTGCTGCCTCCTCTCTAGAACTATGCCCAGCAAATTCCAGATAGTAAAGCAGTCCAAACTCAGAATTCCGCTTTCTCGACACAACTATCCTCCTGCCTTTTGCTTCAGCTTCACCACTCCGCACACACATCCAGACAGCGCACCCAGAACAATCCGGGGGTGGAATTCATGTGTTTTTCTTCTCTCCGAGATCACAGTCCCATATCTCTGGTTGTTCGATATGTGCAAACAGTTATAATGTCCAGTTTTATCGTTGTTTAAGATCAGAATGAAGTCTGATACCAGTGACACCATTGACTATGGAAGTCATCGAATAAAATATGTGTTTTTGTGCTGTTTCTCATAGTTGGAGAAACTCTAAGAGCTGAGAAATTACAAAAGTATGTGCTAGGTTGGTGCAAAAGCAGTTGCGGTTTTTGTCATTAAAAGTAATGAGAGTAAATACTAGAGTCAAGACAATTATTTGGAAAGCAATTTTAGAATTTTTATAAAGAGTCTTTACATTTCTTATACCTTTTGACTCAACAGTTTTACTTTTGGGAATTTTTAATGAGCAGAAACAAATTTGCTTAAGGACTGCCATTACAGATATTTATAATGGGTGGGGGAAGAGAAAATAATCAAATATCCAATAAATGGGAAATTGTCTAGTACATTGTGGTTGGCACATACAGCAAATTATTATACAACCACTAAAATTGCTTTCCAATGACATTTAATAACGTGGGAATTGCTCATGATATAATAATAATGAGAAGAAGATTATATTAAATGTACACAATATGATTCCACTTTTGTTCATGCATATCCAAATACAAATCAAGATTGAAAGCACCTAAATGGCTATATCTTTAATGCAGAATTATCAGTGATTTTTCTTTTCTTCTTTATATATGCTCTTACATAGTTTCCAAATTTTCTACATTGAACACATATTATTGCTATATTTTTTAAAGCTTAAGCAAATATATAAATGCATTATAATTTCTACAAATTAATGTAGAAACAGTAATAAAATTCCTGAAACATTTAAACTGGTTCAGACCAATTCAAATATATATAGTATATGTATATGTGTGTGTGTGTGTATATATATATACACACACACAATGTTTATGTGTGTGTGTGTGTGTGTGTATATATACATATAGTGGGGTGTTTTTTTTTGTTTTATTTTGTGTGTGGTTTTTTTTTTTTTTTTGTAGAGACAGAGTGTTGCTCTATAGCCCAGGCTGGAGTTCAGTGGCATGATATCAGGTCACTCACTGCAACCTCTGCCTCCTGGGTTCAAGCAATTCTCCTACCTCAGCCTCCCGAGTAGCTGGGACTACTGGAGCAAGGTATTTTAGTTGAGACAGTGTTTCACCCTGTTGCCCAGGCTGATTTCAAATTCCGGAGCTCAAGCAATCTGCCCACCTTAGCCTCCTAAAATGCTAAGATTACAGGCATGAGCCACTGTGCCTGGCCATAAAGTGTTTTTAATTGTGGCAAGAACACTTGACATGAGATGTACCCTCTTAAATTTTGAAGTGCATAATAGAGTATTGTTTACTATGGAAACAAGCTGTACAGAAGTTACCTAGAACTTTTTCATCTTGCATAACTGTAACTTTATATCCTTTGAACAGCAACTTCCCATTTTCCTTCCCTGCCAGGCCACAACCATCACCTTTCCACTCTCAGCTTCTAAAAATTTGACTATTTTAGATATCTCATATAAGTAGAATCATGCAGTGTTTGTTCTTCTTTGATTGGCTTATTTACCTTAGCATAGTATCCTCAAAGTTCATTCATGTTCTCTCATATAGCAGGGTCCTCCTTTTTAAGACTGAAGAATATTTCACTGTATGTATACTCCACACACTTTTTTCTTTTTCTTTTTCTTTTTCTTTTTTTTTTTGAGACAGAGTCTCGCTCTGTCGCCCAGGCTGGAGTGCAGTGGCACGATCTCGGGTCACTGCAAGCTCCGCCTCCCGGGTTCACGCCATTCTCCTGCCTCAGCCTCCCGAGTAGCTGGGACTACAGGCGCCCGCCACCTCGCCCGGCTAATTTTTTTGTATTTTTTAGTAGAGACGGGGTTTCACCGTGTTAGCCAGGATGGTCTCGATCTCCTGACCTCGTGATCCACCCGTCTCGGCCTCCCAAAGTGCTGGGATTACAGGCTTGAGCCACCGCGCCCGGCCTACACACTTTTTTTCCATTCATCCATCAATGAACATTTAAGTTGTTTTCAGATTTTGACTATTGTGAATAATTCTACAATGAATATCAGAGTGTAAGTATCTCTTCAAGATTCTGATTTCAATTCCTTTGGATAAATACCCCAAAGTGGGATTGCTAGATTATATGGAAATTATATTTTTAATGTTGTAAGGAACCTCCATACTGTTTTCTACAGCAGTTGCCTCATTTTACATTCCCACCAGGAGTCTACAAGCTTTCTAATTTTTCCACTTTCATCAACACTTGTTACCTTTTTTTGTTTTTTGATAATGGCCATTTGAATAGGTATGAACCAGTATGTCATTGTGGTTTTGACTTGCCTCTCCCAATGATTAGCTATGTTGAACATCATTTCATATACATGTTGACCATGTATATGTCTCCTTGAAGAGATGCTTATTCAAGTCCTTTTCCTACTTAGTTAGCATTTGAAAAATGGTCTAGAGTTTCCAGGTTCATTTGTTCTCTACTATATTACAAATGTCGCTCATAGTTGTTCCTATTTCTGCAACATCCTATGAGACAAACTTCTGCACATTTTACACACAGCTGCTTACTCATGTTTTCAACATCCTTAATCCCTTCTCTCCTGTGAAGTGTGATAATCATAATATTCTATTATGGAATTATTATTATAGAAAAGTATAACATTATCACCATTACTGTTAGAAAATTAGTTTTTACTTTTTGATCATATTTCTTTTTAATTTTTATTTGTACCATGCCTTTATTTTTAATTCATGTACTGCTTCCTTTTGCAAGAGCATAGAAAACTCATAAAAATTCCAGATACCCAAGATAACCATCATATAAACTTATTTTAAAACAAGCAGCCAAATATTAGACTCCCAAAGCATTAAAACACATTCACCTTTTCAGTCATAAATAAATTACATCCTATTAAGTAGTAAATAGAGAGAGAGAAAAAAATCCTTTAAATATTAAAAATCAACATAGATCTTTCCTTATATCCTGACTGTGTTAACATCCATTTCATTCCCTCTCCCTCAGCTGTTCTTAGCTCTCGGCTTTACTATATTTAAATCTCCTGTTGATATTATCTTGAAATTCACTAAGTTTTTAAACATTACTACTTTTTGAACGACTGTAATTTTTTTGGTGTTCTACTGCAGACATTTTCCGCTTAGTTTAAGCCCTTTCCAGTGGGCCAGTACCTTCTGTCCAGAGTAGTGACACCTGTCAACTATCTAGTTTGCTCCAGTTATATCTCAGCTGTTCCCTATCCACCCCGAAAGAGCAAGTCACATGCGTTTTTTAATAGAGGAGAGAAAATAGAGGAGAGAAAAGGGGACAATTAATATCCATTGCATTTCTACTCTGTGTCAGGTTCCCAACATGAATTTGTCTTCTGTAAACTCTTGCAATAACAGAATGAAAAAAGTTTATTTATTTTCTGCTCAAGCTCATACAGCCGGTTAAGTGTTAAAGCTGTTATAAACCTAAGTCTAACTAAGTCTAACTCTAAACCGAAAGCCCCCCCGGTTTTATTTTCTCTCTTTTTTTTTTTTTTTTTTTTTTTTTGAGACGGAGTCTCGCTCTGTCGCCAGGCTGGAGTGCCGTGGCACAATCTCAGCTCACTGCAACCTCCACCTCCCAGGTTCAAGTGATTCTCCTGCCTCAGCCTCCTGAGTAGCTGGGACTACAGGTGTGGGCCACCACACCCAGCTAACTTTTGCATTTTTAGTAGAGACGGGGTTTCACCATGTTGGCCAGGATGGTCTCGATCTCTTGACCTCGTGATCTACCCACCTAGGCCTCCCAAAGTGCTGAGATTACAGGCGTGAACCATGGCGCCTGGCCCCGCAAAGCTCTTCTTAATAGTGCTTGGGCTGGGCATGGTGGCTCATGCCTGTAATTCTGGTGGCTCATGCCTGTAGTCCCAACAATTTGGGAGGCCAAGGGAGGAGGATCACTTGAGGCCAGGAGCTTGAGAGCAACCTGGCCAACGTGGCGAAACCATGTCTCTACTAAAAATATAAAAAATTAGCCAGGCGTAGTGGTACACGCCTGTAATCCCAGTTACTTGGGAGGCTGAGACATGAGAATCGCTTGAATCCAGGAAGTGGAGGTTGCAGTGAGCCAAGATTGCACCACGGCACTCGAGCCTGGGGGACTGACAGAGACTCTGTCTCAAAAAAAAAAAAAAATATATATAGTTCTTGGAACCATATTCTACATTAAGAAAAAGAAAAAACAGCACTACTTACCTGTAATTACAAAATTACACCATTTAGCAGAATAATTATAAATTGCTTCACAGAAAGAACAACAAGCAGTTCTTTCATGCTTTAATGTGGAAAGAATTACATTTATCTTAAAACATTAAAATATGTTCAGTTTCAGGAAAACAAGATATTTCTGGTCACTTTTTAAATTTTTTTTTTATTTAAATAGAGTCTCACTTTGTCACCCAGACTGGCGTATAATGGCTTGATCATAGCTGACTGTAGCCTCAAATTCCTAGGCTCGAGCACTCTTCCCTAACCTCCCATTTCAGCCTCCTAAGTAGCTGGGACCACAGGCATGCATTACCATGCTTGGCTAATTTTTAAATTTGTTTTTGTAGAGATGAGGGTCTCACTATGTAGCCCAGACTGTTCTCAAACTCCTGGCTTCGAGCGATCCTCCCACCTTGGCCTCCCAAAGTGCTGAGATTACAGGGATGAGCCACCACACCTGGGCTAAAAGTTACTTTCTTTTAACAGATGTATTTACATCCATTAACCTAATTCTATTATATTCTGCATGTTTTCCTGAATGTCTTGGAATGATATGCTTCAATACCATTCCAATGTCCAATCTGTTGGTATTTTTAAGAATAAATGGGCCCTTCCAGAGATTTAGCATTTTGCTAATCCATGAGGATGTTGTATACAAGGGCACAACGACTATGAAATGGTTCCACATTCTTCCTACAAAGGACATCCGAAGGACATTTCTCAGCCTCTAATAAAATCATGGAATCAGTAGTTTCTGATTGGAAAGTTTAAGGTTTTTGAATACCGACCCTTTAAAAGCATGTGTCATAAAAAATAAACAGATGCAAAGACACGTGGAGAACACAACAAGCAGACTTGGCAGAATTAATCCTGATTTGAAATGAATTTTGGAGAATCAGTAGATGATGAACTATTTCAGTAATGTGTTTTCCTTCGCCGCACAGTAGCCTATGCCTGCTGAATCTGCCGTATATAGCCATGTATAAGGTTTGCTTTTGATTTAAACCATTAACATTTCTTTGTTTAAACCAGTAATGCTACGTGTAGCAAAACACTGTAGAGTAAAATATAAAAGCAATTTTCTCTTTATAAGATATTGATTTTTAAATAACTAATCAAGGTTTGAGGTTACCCTATGGAAGGAAAAAAGGCAAACTCAAAACTAGATTAATAAAGGTATACACACAATTTCAGTACTCTGAACCTTGGTTTTAAAGCAATTAGTGAAATAACTCCGGGACCAATGTTAGATGATAACATGACAATAAATATATAGTTTTAGTTTTTTAAGTTTTAAAATGAATTTTAAATTTAAATGGAGGTAAAATAATTATATCCTTGCATTTAGGAATAATTCTAATCAAATGCTTGGTTTGGAGACACTAAACTTTTCCTCAAGGTTACTGTGAGGCTTGGGAGGCTGAGAAGTAACAAGAACAAGTTCATGCAGCTTTAGTGACCTTGCCTATAGCCAATTTAAAGGCTCTGAGAACAAGTGAATTTCTGAATAAAGCTATAGCTCATGTTTTGGTATTTCATTTTAAACTTTAGCCTCAGTATAAATTGGTATAAAAATATTTGATTCCTCAAGGACTCTTTCAGTTATTGAACAACCTGAATGGAGCCTTGGAAGCACAGCTACCTGCAAACACATGGAAAATGGAGAACAAGAAATTAAAGTGAGAATTCAATTATACACAGAGCTCTACGGTGCTAGGGCCAGCATATTACTCCTTGAACATCAGAGCACTTAGCCCATAGGAAAAAAAAAAAAAAAAGCCACAAAAGACACTACGATATTTAGCTCATAGAAAACAATATAAAAAACAGTTTGATCCCTAGACTCAGAAAAGGACTGCCTTTATAGATAGCTAATGCATGTTTTTACATGGAGTCTCTCTGATATTTCATGCTCTTTTTACAAAATAGGTTTTGGGAGGAAGGTCTCTTGATATCACTTAAGCAATCAGAAAATGGCAAAACAAACTGTGGAAACCCTTTGATTCCTCAGCAGTGTTTGTGGTTTTGTATCATGGGTTTGACTCTTTGGAAGAACACAGTTCTTAAGGTAAGATATCTTAAATCACAGAAAACTAAACGAAATTATCCCAACGCTTGTTCTCCTCCAACATATTATTTATATTGGGGTAACAGGTCAATATTTTTTTCTAAATGCTTATAAATTTTTCACAGCAGGAAAGAATCATCATTGCAAATAGCCTTTTTCTAGAGTCTACTGTATGCCAAAGATTTTACATACAAGTTTCAAAGATGCATTGATTCACCAAGGATTTTTTAAGCACCTGTCTTAGTCACTTTTGGCCTCTATAACAAAATACCTTACACTGGCTAGCTTATAAACAACAGAAATTAATTTCTCACAGTTCTGAAGGCTAGGACCTCAGCAATCAAGGCACTGGCAGATTCAACATCTGATGAGGCCCATTTTGTGGCTCATAGACAGCACCTTCTCATTGTGTTCTCACATGATGGAAGGGGCGAGGCAGCTCTCTGAGGCCCCTTTTTAAAGGCACTAAACCCATTCATGAGGTGATTGGAATGTAATCATCTAATATCATCACATTATCATTAGATTCTCAACATATGGATTTTGGGAGGACACAAACATTTAGATCATGGCAGTAGCTTACTATGTTATAATCCTGACAACAAATCTTCAAGGTACATATTATTAGCACCATACTTCAAATGTGAAAATTATTCTCAGTGAAGTCAAGTAATTCAACAAAATTTATAAATATAACATCATCAGCACAAGTATTCAAATCCAGGATATTTTGTCTTGCTATCTTAAGCAACGTAAGCATAAAGAATCTCCAGTGCTTATGGATGTGACCTATTTGGAAGATGAAATCTTTCATCTTCCCAGGTAGGTTTAGTCTGTGATGATAGTATCTTACAACAATACAGGAAAAGTTGTAAGAATAAAACAGATTTTGATGCAAATTTTTAAGGAGAAACACAAAATGTCAGGTAGGATGGATTATTCTTTATAGTTTATAGAATAACTCAAAGGGTTATAGGAGAGAAAAAATAACTGTAGAAATCTTCTATGTTTCCAACTAATCATCAGTAAGAATTATGTAAGAACATTCTCATTCCTGTCTCTATGACCAGTAAGTGCAGTGCTAAAGTTTGAAAAGTAAATTGTGTTTTCCATTCCTGATTTCAGTTATAATGACAATGGCTTCATCTAAATAATCTAGAAAATATTGTCTTCTTCATTTTAAGTTTGCCCATTTTGGGAGAAAGCTGTCATAAAATGTTTGAATATCTTAAAAAGTTTAAATTGGTACCCTGCTATAATCATGGTAGAATCAGGGAAAGCCTAAAGTCGTAAGAGTAATAAAACAATACAGAGCAAATTTGCAGTGATTAGATGAAGATAATTTACATTTCTATTTGAATGTACAAATCATATGTCAGGGTATGCTATTTATCTACCATACCAAATATTTTATATCAAATACATTTTTATAAATAATATTAATATTCAACTGCAAGAGTCCTCCAGAGTACTGTTTCATTAATCAATAATGTAAAAACCTTAATATTGTATGTTACAGATTGTATTGACATACTGCAAGTGCATCATTCTAAGTGTCCTGATAACAACCTTAAACTTTTATTCTCTAAACTTTAAAATTCTGAGATTTATTATTGTCAAATTATTTTTTCCAAGTCGAGGTTGCACCTGTGGTCATTTCATGGCTGTCCTAGACAAAGTTAAATGTCATTTCCTACACAATTGTCACCAACTTTAACTTCCCCTTTAGACAGCTCACTTTTAGGTCTTTTTACTAACACAATTTCCATGCAAAGCAGTTTTAGACATAAAAGATAACTTTTGAAAAAAAATCTCAATTTCTATGGAAGACCTGATTTATGATAGCTGTTTTAATTTTTTTACTACATAATATTCTATTTTTAAAAAGCTTGTTATAAAACCTCTTCCGTCTTCACAATGTAGTACCGTACTCTATTTTTATTGATTTAGCACTCATTTTCGTCCTCTGGCAACTGCTGTCCCTAGCATAATCTCTTATTGGCTATCATGCAGAACTTATCAATGATTAATCCTGTCAAATTTAGAGTCAGCTATGTGACCAGGGACTCCTGATTATTTCCTGAATCTTGCCTAATCTCAAGAACCTTAATGTAGCTTCAATCTTAGCTTGCTCCTTATTTTCTCTACAAGATGGTATTTTCACGTTAGCCAATACCAATCTCCTATTTCTATCAGCTATATAATAGTGTCAGTTTAAAAAGACAAATTTCTTTTCTAAAAAAATGATTACATAAAAGCAGATTATCAATAAAGATGAATAACTGCCTTGTAGTCTCTAAAATAACTCTAGCACCTTTTTGTTATCCCGATATACTCTTCAACTACCTTGATACAATTTCTACAGTAAAGATAAAAGCATAGTAGCAAAACATTTTGTCTAACCTTGGTTTACAAATGAAGGTGAACTGATTTCTGAGATGGTCAGGAGGGATCATATTTGAAATTTCAATGCAATTGTCAGATTCATTAAATATATTTATTAAAAAATCATTGTTGTGTAAAAGAAGGATGCCTTTATGGAAGTTACTTTTTCCACATATGTACATTTATTAATTTACTTCAAAGGGGTTAAAATTCGTCTTTTTTAAGATAGACATAGATTTATTTTAAATCTTCCATCTAAAGATGTCATTGGCAATGTTAAAAATGGTCATCCTTTAGCAAAGTCAATATAATTCTCCAGATAATATCATTTACAAATTTTGCATGTCTAATTAATTTCTTGTTAAAGCTGCTGTACTGTCGTGTTAATTGGATTATTGCTCTAATTATACAATTCTCATTTTTTGTTAACACTTATTTGATTATTTTATTATGAACATAACACATACATGTTTTAACATATTTAGACATTTAGGAAAAATGAGGCCGGGCGCAGTGGCTCACACCTGTAATCCCAACACTTTGGGAGGTGGATCACTTTGTGGGTGGATCACTTGGGTTCAGGAGTTCGAGACCAGCCTGGCCAACATGGTGAAACCCTGTCTCTACTAAAAATACAAACATTAGTTGGGCATGGTGGTGTGCACCTAATCCCAGCTACTTGGGAGACTGAGGCAGGAGAATTGTTTAAACCCAGGAAGCAGAGGTTGCAGTGAGCCGAGACTGCACCATTACACTCCAGCCTGGGTAACAGAGTGAGACTCCGTCTCGGAAAAAAAGAAAAAGAAAAATGAGTTATCTACATTTACCCCCAAAAATCCAAAACCTCACACAATGCTTCAGAAGAGGAAGAGCCCATGTAGGTGCCTGAATCAGTACCCAACGAGGAGAAACCCTCCCTGAAGGGGCTTTGTGTTAGGAAAGCAGACGGAGGTCCTGGCAGGCAGATGCCCAAGGCAGCTATGCAGAGGCCACCACCTGACTCTTCTTTTCACTGCTGGAAACACAAGGCATTTTTCTCCAATATATACTATGAGAACCTGATCAAGCTCCTGGGTAAAACTCACAGAAGATTGAAGCTACCTCCATGACTGAGTTCCTCTAAAGTGTTTAATTCTCAGAATTGTTTTTACTGATCCTCTTACAGTTTGTTAATTACAGTCCAGGTTTTCCTACCCTGACACTGGTTCCTGTGGAGGTTTCGGTTCACGAGTTTCTTCTTCCATAAGTTTTGATTCTGTGTATTGCCTATCTGTCTCCTTAATTTGGGGGTAGCAGCTAGCCCTATGACCTCGTTTCCCCTGTGACTCAATAAAGAGTGGTTGATTTTTCAGTTTGTTCAGCTTTTTACTTGTTTTTAGGATAAAGTGGCAATTTTAAGCTCCTTACATGTGGAAACAGCCTCATTAGTTTTTCTATTATTAGTATTCAAATAAGTGTTGGTAAGAAAGAAAATCAACTAGAATATTGATTTATTGCTGGTGAGGTGTCAATTGATAACATTGCTTTGGAAAACCATTTGGAATTATCTACTGAAGTTGACCATATGTTTATTCTATGAACTGGCAATTTAACTTCCAGGTACACACTCAACAGAAATTGTACATGATGTACACATTTCAACCAAAAACTATTCCCAAGAATATTTGTGACAGCAATATTTATAGCAGTCTCAAACTGGAAAAAGTCCAAATGTCCATCACTGTAATCTGAAAATATATTTTGGTAGTATATAAAATGAATAGTGCATAGCAAATAAACAAACTGGTACCAAATGCTACCATGTAAAAAAATACATAAACATAAAACTGAGTATAAGAAGCCAGACCCCAAAGCACACATTGTATGATTCTATTTACATAAGAATCTAAAAGTGAAGAAAAGCTGATCTATGTTGTTAGAACTCAAAATATAGGTTAAACTTTCAGAAGCAGAAGGGGAGTGAGGAATAGTGATTAGAGGGGCCATAACACAGGCTTTTGGGTGCTGGTAATAGTCTTTTTCTTAGCCAGGGTAGTGGATATACAAGCGAATTTCAGTTGGTCTCAGAAGCTCAACTGGTATTCACTGTCTCCCTTCTGCACTGCCGTTCTAAATATTTCTCACCCTCAGCTGTCACCTCTGCAGGTCTTGATGGCTTACAGGTGGTATGACTCAAGCCTTTATTCCTGAGTAGTGGTAACCACAACCTTCTCAAGCCAAGGTTGCCGTACATGTCCATTTTCAGTTATAACTGGGTGAAGGATTATCAAATAGTACCCAGGTGAATCATCTGATTTCCACAAGTATGCCTCTCTCCCTACTGTGTAAAAAGAGCCCCTTTGTTCCCTTACTGATCTGCATAAATTGTCTCTGCCAAGACAGTGACTTATCTCCTTGATTGCTGATTGCTGGAAATGAAGAGTCCAATGTGTGCAGGTGGCAGCTGTAGCTTACATATCAATAAGGCCATTGTTCTTTCACTGAAAAGAGTTCTCTCCTTTCAGGGACCAGAATCTCTAACCCTACAGATTCCAGCACTGCAAGGACAAAAACATAAAATCCTACAGAAGATTCTAGGAAGGAATGATGAATGGGGTCACTCTGGTTTCCACCCCTTAGTTCCTGGCTCATATGGAAATAGAACCATATGGAGATGGTTGAGTCAGTGCATATACTGTGCTTTGAAGAATGGAATGTGATGCTTGAAGAGTACCCTCTCTGAGCTTGTATTTCAGTGGTGCCTTCAGTGGACCATTCAGATGCTGTATAAAGCTAGATACTTCTGGATGTTTAGTACATGACACAATGAGTGAACCCCAAAATTACGGACCTGCTCCTGCTTCTATTTGGCTATGAAATGAGTTATCTGGTCAGTTGCTATATTGTTGAGAATTCATGCCTATGGATCAGGCATTCTTTAATTATCATAAGACACCAGAAGCCTATGGAAATTGGTTCAGCAGGCAAGAAAGGAAAAGACCGTACCCTGAATAGGTGTCTATCTTTGAGGATAAGCCACTGGCCCTTTCAAGACAGAGGGGCTCAATGTAGTCGACTTGCCACCTAGAGACCTACTGATCTGTTTAGGAATAGACTTTATCAGCATTAGTCTCTGTGGCTTTAGTTTGGACATTCAAAGGTAGCATTATCTAGGTCAGCCTTAGTAAGTAATAAACCATGGCACCATTTCTGCAAATGGCCACTCCATTCTTATGACTATGATGCTAGTTCTGAGATGGTTGTTGATTCAAGATCAAGGTCCACACTTATGTGTTCAGTGGCTTTTCTATGATAAATGCTTTCTAAAGGGCAATTCTATGTGATGCAAAAATATTCACACTTTGGGCACACTGCCATATGCTCATTCTCATGAATCTACCCAAGACTTCCTTGTCTTTCAATTTTCAAATCTTTTCCTTCCAGGCACCCTGGCATTTGGCTAGATCATTGGACACTGATCAGAAGTTTGTATATATTCCTACTTCAGAGCACTTTTGCTTTCATGAAAGTAGATGACCAGGTGTATTTATTTGATCTTTGCCCATTGAGAAGATTGTTTTCTCTCCACTGTCTCTCAAGGTAATTTGCAAATGTACTTGTAATGCAACTGCTATCCATTTTTGGCCCATACCAATTTACTGGGCTTTAAACCAAGTTTAGGCTTTTTCTCTTTAAGCCAAGTCTTACAGAAACTTTCAATGGCCATAGGAATATGCTAGTGGAGAGGCACTGTAAAAACTATGGTGAGGGGCATGGCAACTCTGGGGCCTCCAGCTTATGGTTTACTCCTGTCCTCTTGTCCTGTGCAGCCTTGATCCCAAAACCACCATTACAAGACTATAATGAACTACTTGCTGGGCATGCATATCATTACACACTGGGCATGTAATCATAGCTTTATGATTTGGCAAGTTAAAAGCAGCCAGCTCACAAAAGGAAGTTCCAGATGCTTTGTCATTTAGTGCTCCATGGTCATTAATGATACACCAGCAGCTCTTCCTTGATTCTAGACAGCCTAGCTTTCTTCAGAACCCCATTTGTACTTGCCCTCCACTGCATATTACTGACAGCTTCAACAGCCTGAGAACTGCTGGATCATATGGCCCAAGAAGGAAACCCGCTTCTACCATAGCCTATATCTGCTGCGGTTCTTTTCTACTTCAAGCAACACTCAAATTTGGCAGTCTTCTGTATTCCTCAGTATATATACCAGAAAGGAATTCCTTAGTGTGGCATGAATTGCTCCTAGGACCCAAAGAAAACTACTAGCGATTGTGGTTCCTTTTTGTTTTGTGGTATGGGATACAAAATAGTACAAGTTTTCTTTTACTTTTGAGGGAGTATCTCAACATGTCCCTGATCCATGGGCCCACTTGTATCTTTGTAATTTTATCTTCTGCCTTCTGGGAAGCATAGGTATTACCCAGGCCATTAGGATATTAGCCCCTCCAGCTTGCTCTGTTCAGTCAACATGATCTCACACATGTAATGCATCAATGTGATATTCTGAAAGATGACAGGAAGGCCATGTTCTTTTTAGACTGTATTAAGACAGTGTGAGATAGTTAACATAATCATGGTATAAAATGACAAATAAATGTTGGTGTTCTTTTCATTCTAATGTAAGATGTTTCTGAATCCTTTTGATTAGAATGGAAAAAAAATAAATTCTCCAAATCAATGGCTTCATATGAAGTATGTGAAGCTTTAATGATCTTCTCTAATAACAATACTATGTCCAAAACAATAGCTGCAATTGGGACTACTACTTGGTTAAGATGGGATCATTTACAGTCATTCTCAAGGATCCATCTGGTTTCTGCAGGAAACTAAATGTTGAGTTAAATGGAGATATTCTTTAGGAAAAGTTGGTATTAATATCCACCATTAATGCTGGAATGCAATACTGGCTTTTGTGTTTGCTTTTTGTTTTGCTGTGTGTGTGTGTGTGTGTGTGTGTGTGTGTGTGTGTGTGTGTGTTGTGTATTTAATTTGATTTGGTTTGGTTTTGGTTTTACAATATCTTGGCTGAGGTCAAGGGCATTTTCAGAAACTTCCACTTAGCCTTCCCCAGTATGATAGCTTTTACCACACAGGCCAAAAGCTTAATGTGAATATCCTTCCAACTGCCAAGTATATTTATCTCAATTCAATTATACTCTAGAGACCTTGCAAAAAACAACTAAGTAGGTCTAGGGACCTAGTGGAATCACAGTAAAATAAACATTAGTCAGAATTTCATTCATTATCTAGTCCTTACAGGACCCCACTCTAACAAAGGACCCAGGGAGATGTTTTAGGTTTTCAGATTTCAATGTCTGCTCCTATCCTGTGCCTAACAGTCCTCGGTATAACTGGATGGTCTTCTTTCACGGTATACAGTCACCGGAGTAAGTAGCCATAGGTCTCTGTGGAGAAGGTTTGGGGAAATCATTATGGTATACAATTGTTTTTATGTTGCATTCTCTTCACTTATTGGGTCAAGGTCTGAAAATAGATCTGGTCCAAGAGCTAAAGAAGGAATCATGATTTTTTATTACAGTGACTGCTCTCAGCCCTCTATTCTTGCCGCCTTCTGATTGCAGACGGTAGGGAGCACCCTCATTAGCTGCCCATCTATCTTTCCCCTAGGAACATCAGAGTCTATTAGCCATCTCTGAAGGTCATTTCCACCTAGCTGCCTCTCCACCTTGCCATTTGGTACAGTAATTGCTGCTCTCTGGCCCCCTGACAGTTAAGCACCATCTTCTGTCTTCCATTACTTTTGAAGCCTCATCATTCCCATGGTCATTAACAAGCTCATTGCTAAGAATACCTAATATCTATTCTCCCCTTCTTTCAACAATTGTGTCCCCAAATTTTAGTTAGAAACATGTCAAGCTATAGACCACATGCCTAGTCTCCCTTACAGGTAGTAAAGGCATTTGTGGCCAATGAAAAATGAGCAAAATTCCTGTATTATACTTCCAGTTGGCACCCTTAGAGGCCATGCAGTCATAAGCTTGCTTTCTCTCTCTCTACTTCTGGATATGGAGTCGGCCTATCAAACATAATGACATATCATTTTGAGCACAGGATTGAGGTGATGCTGGAGTGATGAGGCAGAGATAGTTTGGGTTTCTAGAAGACTTCAAGGAATAAACAGTTTACCGGTCCTGAATCACCTACCTCTAAACTATCCCATAAGAAAGAAAGAAACTTCTATCTTGTTTAAGCTCTTTATCAGCTGAGTATTTTTAGAGCAGTTAAATCTGTATTCTAACTAAGACTCATCTCTGTCACTTCATCATAAATTTATTTTTAACTAGACATAAAATGTGAGGAAGGTAATTATAGGTGCAGGGAAAGCAGAAATCTGGAATTGTCTGAGGTCCAAGCATCACACAGTTGGTAGCATCAGACATATGTGCTTCCTCAGTAAATCTCAAAAAGCTATTGTAACAAAATTGATAGCTTAGCGCATCCCCAGAGCACACTCTACCACTCAGTACTGGTTTCTCAGTTCCTGAACCTCTTCGCTTCAAATTAAATTTGCCCCTCATTCAGCCTCAAGTATTCACTCTCATGTTACAGCCTAGATGCCACTACCATTAGCTGCTCTACCTTCAAAACCATCACCTCCTATCTTTCCAGCTTTCTACCTCTATTAACCTATGTCCAAAAATATTTGAACTTCACGGGGACTTCAGGTATTTTGATCCCACCATCTTTTCATGTTCTCCAGTACTTCATCTTCTCATGTCTGTACATTGCTCCTTAGATCTAATGGTGGCTGTTTCTTATAACTCGTTCATTCATTGTTTCTTTGTGCAAGAAATATTTGTTGAGCAAATCAATAAATCAGATATTTCTCTGAGTATTAGGGATGGAGAATTAAACACAATTTTTTAAAAAGATCTGCTTCTACGGGGATTACTTACTTTGAGTAGGCAGAGATATATAAGTAAAAATATATCTTCCATATCTTCATAATATATACATACATATCTTTATATATTATCTCTCATATATGATATGTTGATGGTTTTAAATAAGGATGCACCACATTTCAGCCTCAGCCGTAGCATATGAACCAAATCTGGTAGTCTCAAACTTTGACTCTTAAAAACTAAGTAACTAGTCCTTTAATATAATTTCTGGTGTCACTGATATTTGCATGGATAATTATTACATAATGACATAGGTATCGTCACATTTAAAATGCATAACAGTGTCCATGAATTAACAGAGGATTAAATTCTAATTTATTGTTAATATCTTAATATTCAATTTCAAACATAAGTAGGCATTCTGTATTTAAGGTGGAATGAAATTCACTTCATGGGCTTGTTGCAATTTTTAGACATTTGCTGTATAGCTATGTTTTGGAAAAACTCTCAAACCATGTTGTTCTTCTGCTCTCACACCAACTCAACAATAATCAACACAGAAGAAGACTTCTGTACCTCAAAATATGTGGGGATTTCTTGCCACCAGCAAGGAAGCAATCAATTCTGCACCAGACACCAACTGGATGTCTGCCAATTCAATTCTGACACTACCCACCCGGAGATAGCATCAGATCCCCCAGATTGAGGGCTCAGTCTCCAAGACTGCCCCCCATCCCACACACCAGTCACAAGTCCGGGCCTCTAGTACTTCTAACCCACCAGCTTCAAGTTGGCATTTTCACAACGGTCTCTTTGAGTTTGATGAGTTTGCTGGAGTGGTTCATAGAACTTAGGGAAACGCATTTGCTGGTTTATTTTAAAGGATATTGCAGAAAACGCAGATGAAGAGATGCATAAAGTGAGGTATTCAGGAAGAAGCGTGGATCTTCCACGCCTCCCCTGGGTGCACCACCCTCCAGGAACCTCTATGCGCTCAGCTATCCGGAAGCCCTTCAAATCCTGCCCTCTTGGATTTTTATAAAAGTTTCATGATATCAGCATTTCTTTCCCCAGGATAGAGGGCAGAACCCTCTCTGGAATGAGAGTCTTATGACCCACAGTCAGAAAGGCCAGTGATGGTTAGAGTCCTACTCTGGGGCAGGTGAAAGATGGGCAGGAGAAGGTCAGAGAGAGTCTGTTTCATGAGGCCTGCTCTTGAAGCCCAACACACGAATACACCCAACATTATAACAAAAGGCAGTTACAAGGGCTATGGGAGTTATGAGTTGGGAACTGTGGACAAAAACCTACACAAACACACACACACACACACAAGTTTATAATGTCAGCATTCCTTTAATTTTAAAATACTATTAATGGTAGATTAGAAGGAATGATGACATCATGAAGCTTTAATAAATACCCGGGCGCGGTGGCTCAAGCCTGTAATCCCAGCACTTTGGGAGGCCGAGGCGGGCGGATCACAAGGTCAGGAGATCGAGACCACAGTGAAACCCCGTCTCTACTAAAAATACAAAAAATTAGCTGGGCGCGGTGGCGGGCGCCTGTAGTCCTAGCTACTCAGGAGGCTGAGGCAGGAGAATGGCGTGAACCCAGGAGGCGGAGCTTGCAGTGAGCCGAGATCACGCCACTGCACTCCAGCCTGGGCAACAGCGTGAGACTCCGTCCCAAAAAAAAAAAAAAATAAATAAATAAATAAATAAATACCCAAGAACACAGGGTTTGAAGAGCTATCAGATAGCTGAACATGTGGAGATCCCTGGATTAAACATATAGCATGACACCACCATCTATTATTGAAATAGAAAATACCGTGATAAGCTAGTACAATGTGAAAGCTATTACTTTTATAAACAGAAGTAAATTTTAAGAATGTTAATTAAATAAACAGGTAAATAGACATGTAGTTATTTATATCCAATTTGAGTCAACAGTATATTAAGTACTGAACGGAAAAGCAAGAATTCTGATATTAATAGTATTTTAAAATTAAAATTTAACATTTGAGAATGGTATTTAGTTTTTGATTTTTGAATCTTTTTTTGGCCATAAGTCCTTCTAGAATAAGTTATATTTGGATATTCTTCACCATTTGAAAAGAGAAAATAAAATCAGAGGATCCATTTGCCAGTTCAAAATCTCATAAGAAGGAGAAATAGCAAAAACACATGCAACAACATAACAAAAACATTAGTCAAACAAGAAAATAAGACGTTACAAAAATGCTTTAGGAAGAATATTCCTTAAAGTTTTGACACTATGGGTGCTAAACACTTAAACAAAATCCTCGTTCTAATGATTGGCACAAACTGGCAAATATTTTTACTACTTGAAAAGGAAAGAATTTGAGAGATTTACAAAAACCTATTAACCTTAGATTCAAAGTTCTTGTTGGAAAAGAAGTTAAGAAAATCATTTTTTCTTTCTTCATTATATATTGCTATACATACAAAAGTCTGTGATATTATTAAACACATTCTTGCAGTCTAGTCAATCAGTTGCTTTCATAAACAGAAACAACAGATGATTTTTTCAAACATTTGAAAGTATGTGGATTCATGATAAATTCAACAATGCTTTCATTTTTACCAGCTAGCTGAGAGATTTCTGAGTTTCATATAGATAACAACATGGCCATTCGGATAGAAGAAATATTTACAGAATAGAAGATAACACTGTTAGGTTGAATGTTCATAAAGTGATTATAGTGCTGTATAATACAGATGAACTACTGGCTATTATCAGAAAGACAGGTAACAACTCTCATCACTCTTTTTCAGCCAAAGACAAGCTCCTAACATACAAGATTTTGTTATTGCCTTGTATAATATGTTCTAACATGATGGAACAGCAGCAATTACATGCTTAAAAACACATTTTAGGGCAAAAGAATGCCTTGTGCTGTACCTTGCATATAATAATACTGAAATGTACTTTGCATACAATAATACTAAAATGATTGGACTTTTGGTTGCAGCGAAAACAGTTTATTTGCTGGAAACAAATAAACCTGATAAACCTTGACAGTGTGTATATTTCTTACCTGGTAATTTCTATAGCATTTTATATCAGAGCAGATGGTAAAATTCGTGCTTATGCAATGAAAGCCAAGACACTAATGCAAGTTGAGGTATCGTTATCTTTAAGCCATTTTTGCTTCATTTCCATATTTTCACATCTACATTTTCTGTATTGTATAAACAAAATGTTTTATTCTTATCGTGTAAAGCAAAAATATTAGAAATAAAAAATAATAAGTGGAGCAACAATCTCAAATTTGCTTCTGAAAATATTCAGTAAGCATCTTTTGTCAAGCAATATAAAAGGTATGACTGATGGGATTATTTCAATAAAACTACCTCATCACCACTGACAAAATCTTATGTGGGGATAAAAATGAGATGTCTTTACCTAGTGTTTTACTCACAGTAATAAATAAAAACTTTATTTATTCCCTATTGGGAATATCTTTATCGCAAGTACCTTATGTGAGCAGAGCTAGAAAAAAAACTTAGTCTTTGAAAGTAAACATCAATTTAGCATCACAAAGATACAATATAGTTACTATCTGAACAATCTAGCAGCTGACAACGCTGAGGAGGTATTGATACAGTTCTGTAAGGTCAAGTTTTACAAAATTGATGGCTATTTTAAATAATACAGTTGAAAAATTGTGAACATAAATAATATTTGAATATAATTCAGATTTATTCTTATTCATAATAGGGACACTTGGCTTTGGCCAATTATTGCCTTAAACACCAGACCATTGATTCCAAATGTGAGTTCCATCACATACAAGTTAAATCGAGTAAAACACGTCAGGGAAGGAAGCAAGGCAGTGAGGTGGGTAAGCACAGTGGATTCTGTACTAAGTAGGGTGGCCAAGGTAGGCCTCCTCAGAGAGCAAGCAATGCAGATATCTAAGGAAAAAGAATTCCACGAAGGAATAACACTGAGGAAAGAAATTCACTGGTATATTCCAGGAACTGTAACTAGGTCATTGTGACTGGAGGAGATTGACCAAAAGGGTAGATTAGCAGGTTATAAGGTCAGAGAGAAAGGAGCCAGGAATATAAGGTCTGTTGGCCTATTTTTAAAACTTAGCTATTTTTTCTGAGTGAAATGAGGAACCATTGGCATTCTTTGAGCTCAGTGATGATATGAGCTGATCTGTGTTGTTGAAGGATCACTCAATCTTTCAGGTTAGTGTTAGCATGTAGGGTGTAAGGGTAGAAACAAAGAGAACAAATCCAGGTAAGAGATGGTGGTGGTCTGGGCCAGGGGGTAGCAGTTAAATGAGATGAGACATGGCCTGGTTCTGACATATTCTGAGGGGAGAGGTCACAATATTTGCAAACAAAGAGGATGTGAAGTGCAGGAGCAAGATAGTACTTAAACATGACTCCAAGATTTTATATTATGTGAGAAAAAGGGCAGGATATGGTACTTCACAAATGTAATCCTAGCCCTTTGGGAGGTCAAGGTGGATCTCAAGGGAGGATCACTTGAGTCCAGGTGTTTGAGACCAGCCTGGGCAATGTGGCAAAACTCTGTCTCTACAAAAGATAAGAAAAAAAAAAAAAGTAGCCAGGTGTGGTGGCATGCTCCTGTGGTCCCAGCTACTTGGGAAACTGAGACAGGAAGACTGTTTATGCCTAGGAGGTTGAGGCTACAGTGAGCTGTGTGTTCACATCACTGCACTCCAGCTTGGGGGCATCAGAGTAAGACCCTGTCTCGAAGAAGAGGAGGAAGAAGGAGAAGGAGAGGAGAAGAAGGAGAAGGAGAAGAAGAAGGAAAAGGAGAAGGAAAAGGAAAAGAAGGAGGAGGAGGAGGAAGAGAGGAGGGATGGAGGTAGTTGTCATTCACTGAGATGAGGGAAAATGTAACAGGAAGACAGGAAGCAAATTTTGGAAGGAAGATACAGACTTTAGTTTAGAACTTTGTAAGTTTGAGATGCATATTAGACATCCAACTGCTAAGTTGAGAATGTGCATATGAAATTTAGAGACTAAGTTGAGATGCTAATAGGACTTGGAAGACCTGAGGATAAGAATGAAATTTCAGGCCTTGAGACGGGAAAAGATCATCAAGGATAGAGGAAGGAACATTCCATTTCCTTTTATGCATTTTCAATTCCTTGTCCCCATTTTCTTCCACTTAATAGGATGTCCTACTCCTGGTTAAATTCAATCATCCTGCCACAAGTCTAAGCCTGTACAGCTGAAGGCAATGAAAGGAAAAGCACATGACTCTTAATCAAGGATCACAAATAAGGATGTTTTGGACTTGCCTGGAAGTCCTAATATATCCAGCACTCAATTCACTGTTCTCTCCCAAAAAAAGAAGTCTATTATTTTACTCTCTCCTCTGAGTTATAACATACCCTCTCCTGACTCTTAGATATTGGCCTTACATTTTATTGTCCAAAGAAAGCAGAAGCACCAGAAGAGGCTATTTCATCATCCCTTCATTAGACCTAGTTTCTGTCTCTATCTGTATTTCTACACTCTGCTCACCCTCCTTTTTCAATAGATGTAATCCCTCAGCTTCCCTCCAAGGTTTGTGCTGCCATCCCTACTGTATTGTAACCATCTTCCATTTTAGCAACAGCAACAAATTCTCAGGCTTCAGGCTCTTTGTAGCTCCTTTAGAATTATCCTCAATTAATAAGAAAACTCCGAAAATATGTATCTCGACTCACTCTCCTGATTCCTTACCTCCTATTCTCTTTTAATTCACTCCATTCAGCCTTCTAGTCCTCACACCTCATTGAACTCACACTCACAACTCCTCTTACCACTTTTTGACTCAGTAAGTCACTACGTTTTTGTTTTTGTTTTAAGTGGTGTCTCACTCTGTCACCAGGCTGGAGGGCAGTGGCACCATCTCGGCTCACTGCAACCTCCACCTCCTGGGTTCAAGCAGTTCTCCAGTCTCAGCCTCCCGAGTAGCTGGGATTACAGGCATGCACCACCATGCCCAGCTAATATTTTTGTATTTTTAGCAGAGATGGGGCTTCACCGTGTTGGCCAGGATGATCTCGATCTCCTGACCTCGTGATCCGCCTGCCTTGGCCTCCCAAAGTGCTGGGATTACAGGCGTGAGGCACCGCGCCGGGCCTAAAACTCCATATTAAAGAAAGAATCGTGTTTTCTATTTCTTCTAAGGCAACAATGGAAACCCTAGTGATGAACCATAGAATAATTTAATGTGTTTGTTTCTGAGGGTAAGTGACGTAGATTCTGTACGTGTGTGACATCACAAGTATCAGTTGTTTAATGCAGAAAAAGAAAACCCCAAAACAGAGTAAGCCTGGAATGCAGGCACAACATCCCATCCATCTGCCCTACCCCAGACCATAAGGTATTCAATAAATATAATCTTTAAAAAGTACATCAATTATCATTGGCGAGAAACTTAGAATAAAGAAGTATTATTCTCTCAATTTCACAATAAGAAAACTGAAGATTAAGTAAATTTCCCAAGGTTACATGATTAGTAATTAAATCTCCTTCCAGTATTCCTACGATTTAGTTTCCACTGACCCTTCAGCTATTCAAAAAAGCACCAATATTTTATAATCTCTTTTCACCCAGGAGGCGGAGCTTGCAGTGAGCCGAGACGCGCTGTTGCACTCCAGCCTGGGCAAGGAGCAAGACTCCATCTCAAAAAAAAAAAAAACGCCTTTTATCATTAAAAGCAAAAAGGTAACTTTTTCGGTATTAAAATTAGAACACTCATCTCAAGATGAATGAGGAAAATAATCTTGTGAAGAATTTTATCCCAAAAGGTAGCCTTTAGGCTCAAATAGGCGACAGCTGACCTGTATTAGCATATTTTAAGGCACAAAATAATATTTATTAAAATGTTTGTTTTGGGGAAAAAAATCTTTTTTCAGAAAACAAAACAGCTAAAATGGAAAACTCTTAGAAGCATTAGCTTTACAAACTGAGCAAACAAAGAAATGATTTTCATAAACATCAGAACACTAAACAGCTACCCCAGATTCTAATTTTGAATTTACTATTCTATTCATTTCTTTTTCAAAATTCCCTTTGAAATCATATTAGTATGGAGAGGTGACTATTTTGAGTATAAGAAATGAAAGCCAAGACAGCCATGGGTATTTGACATTTATACGTTTGTAATCACCTGATCTCTGTGTAAATATTTATGAGGAAATATTCCCTCCTGGTTTTAAGACAGGCACTTTTGTTTGCCAAATCTCAGCTCTGGTCCTAATTTCCATCTTGGGGGACAAAAAATCTTTTGGCTCCACCTGAGTTAGGAAGTCTTCTGAATGAGGATGTGAATGTTTTTGCATTATCACCCAGTTATCTTTATGAAGGTCTTTCAAGTTCGAATGGACTTTGGCTCCTTTATTTCAGAGGACAAAACTGAGGTACTCGATGGTCAACCCCCACATGATAAAAACATCCAAGGGAAGTTAAGGATTCTTGTCCTCCAGACATGAGGCCCATTTAATATGTAACCTTTCATCAGGAAGATCCACAGAAACAGAAAAGATTTTTAAGTAAATGCGATCAGCCCATTTAAAAAAGGTACACACGAAGGCATGCCAGGTGATCCAGATGTATGAAGAGTATTAAAAACTTCCATTTACAAAGCTCCAAATGAAACAAGATAAACGCCTGAGGAAAAGGTTGAGTTTTTCTTTACTCCAGGTAGTTTTACATTTCACCCAAATAATTTGCATTTCCCCAACCCAGTGTGTCAGGTAACTCTTCAAATATTCAAATTTTCCTTCTCCTTAGCACTGATGTATGTATGCCATTCTAAAAGGTTGTAATTACATTTCCTTTTTAAAAACGAGCCTATATGTAACATTTGTTTTCTCTCAGGTACTTTAGCCCTGTATTTTTTAATTGCTTCTGTGGAACCGCAGTAAAGGACCATAAGTTCTTTTCCTTTATAGGCCTTTACAATGTTTTACACTTGAATGGAAAAACAAAAACAAAAAATGTGGTTAAATAGAGAAGTGAAACTATGAAGACGCAGAGTATAGGTTTAGCGAATAGCGTTTTTGACCATATACCTGATCCTTTCAACATCCTCAGAAAGGAAGAAGATTTAGGAGATGCAATCAGTTCCATCAGTTACATAGGTCAAGAATATTACAAATCCAAGCCTGTCCCTCTGTGTCTGATATCACTACCTTATTTTCCAAGCTTCCCCTCTGTTTACTCAGATGTCTGCAAATTCTCTATGATGGACTGGATTTTCCAAATATGGCCTCAAGAATATCTATCTCCCAACCCATACGGTCTTCTGAAACTTGCTGCGCACACATCAACAGGGGCAAACTATTCTTCTTGCACTACATTTAGGTGGTTTTGTGACTTGCCTGTAAGTAATAAAATGCTGTAACTCTGTGAAACTTCCAAAGCTGAATCATAAAGTGTGGCTCAGCTTCCACCTATTTGCTAAAACACTCACCCCATGCCTGGAGCCCAGAGCCACCACAGTAGGGGTCAAACTAGCCTCAGGCAGCCATGCTGCAAGGAAGTTGAACCATATGGAGTGGCCCGCATAGGTTATCTGGCTAGCGGTACTCATCATCTGTTCTTCCCAGTCCAGGAACTAGCCATACGGGTGAACAAGCTTTCATGTAATCCCAGCCTCCTGACGTCAAAGCACCTGCAGCTTTAAAGTCTTGAGGACCCAGACATCATGGAACAGAAATAAGCTGTCCCTGTTGTACTCGTTCTGTATTCCTGACCAACAGGATCCATGAATACATTAGTGTGGCTGTTTTAAGCTTCTGTGCTTGAGGGAAATTTGTTATGCAGCCTCATCATAGCAGTTCCTACTTCTGATCTGGTCTCCCCGTGGTTTGTTTCTCACAATGTTGCCAGTCCTCAGTCATCCTTCAGAAATAAAAAGGTAGCCATGCTATTCCCCACATGACCCTCTTTTCTCAGATCCTCATTGCTTGCTACTACAAATTATTTGTCTTTAGCCTCAACAGTGCCCTAAACATGCACCAAAAATGCATTAATTCAGCCCTGGTCAATGAACTCTCTCATTGCCCCCAGAGTTTATTCTACCTCTTTACCAATAATCTGTAAGCTACTATTCCAGTAACTCTCAGAAAATTTTATTGTCATTTTTTCTCACTAGGAAAACTAATGATATCCAGGGGCAAATTATTTCAATTATCAACCCCCATCCCAATTTCATTCTACGGACACACATCTTTGGTTTTTTCCCTTCTGTCTCAGATCAGTAGTATTTTTCTTCTGTCTAAGGAAGAGTATTCAATCTTATACCGTTTATCACATTTTATTCCATCACCTCTGGAAATTTACTCCAACATTTATCTATTCTCTTGCATAAATATTTTTAACTCTCATTACCTCTTGGCCATCTGGCTGAATCTGTAACAGTATCCACAATTTTTTCCACACTCACAAAAAGTTATCTGTTTAAAAAAAAAAAATCCCTTAAAACTTATCTCCCTTCAATCTCTTGCAGAACTTAGCTACAGTATTTTTCCATTCTTGTATGCATTCTTTGTTGTCATGAGATTTTTGACACTCCCCCACCAATGGATGAAGTCTCTATCTCTTGAATCTGAATGTCCCTGTAAATTGCTTTGACTAACAGAATATTGCCAACATAGGCAAAAGCCCAACCTAGCTTCCATTTAGAGAGATCCGGTTATTCCAGACATCACAATCACCTTCCCTGAGGTCCTGTGCATAACAGCAAGGTCAAGTGTACAATGGGGCCAGAGATAAGTAATCCCAGCTGAGCCCAGATCAAATGGCCAACCAACAGAATTGTGAGCAAAAAAGTGATTATTGTTTCAAGTCACCAAGTTTATTGGTGGTTTGTTATGCAGCAAAAGTTAACTAATATAGCAGTTCATACCTAGAAGTGAGATGCTGCCGTGACAAACATCTAATACAGGTGTCATTAGTTTTGGAACCAGTTTCCAGTTGGAGGCTGGAAAAGCAGAAATGAAACTATGAACAGATACTTGAAAAGTGGTGAGAAGGACACAAAAATTGTGACCTCTCTTATGAAATAGACAAACAATTGTCAAGCTGTAAACTACACAAATTTGGAAGATAGAATGTGTACCTAATGAAGTTGTAGATTTGGCTAAGGATATTGGCAAGCAGAATGTTGAAATGAGCAAAGAAGAAATTGTTCCAGTTCACAAACAGAATTTTGAAAAAAATACAGAATGCCTAGAACTTGCTGAGTTAGAAAATAAAACTGTTTCTTACTTAGTCTTTCAAACCAGTAAACAGTTCTAACAGTAATAAATGGCTTTGTGCTAAAGGTAAAACTAAAGATGGAGCTATAAGGGTCCATGGGATGTCTGAGTAGAGCGAGGACTATCCCAACAAAACTTGTGTGATTTTTAACTGATGTTGTGGATTATAACATGATACACAAGATATGGATGAGCCTGGAGGATATTATGTTAAGTGATATAAGCCAGCCATAGCAGGATAAATACTGCATATTTTCACCCATATGTGGGAGCTAAAAAAAAGGGCTCATAGAAATAGAGTAGAAATATGATTATTAAAGGCTAAGAAAGGTATGGGGGGAGGGAAGAATAGGGAGAGGTTGGCTAATGGATAGAAAATTACAGCTGAATAGGAGGAATACATTCTAGTGTTCTATAGTACTGTAGGGTAACTATGGTTAAGAATAATTTTTTGTATATTTTCAAAACTTAGACAGGATTTTGAATGTTCACAGCACAAAGAAATGATAATAAATGTTTGAGGTGAGCATGCTAATTACTCTGATTTGATCATTTTGTAATTATTGTATACACCTGTAGATATGTCACACTGTAACTCATAATTACTACATCAACTAAAAGGAAAATAAAAAGCATGATGCACAGGAAATCCACCTCACAAAGTATTTAAAAGATCTGTAACACTGTAGACTGAAAAAGACTGGGACTCTTAAAAATAAAAAGGGGACTCTGTGTCCCAAGTTTCTTATTTTAATATTATTTTTATTTTATTTTATTTTTTAAAGACAGCATTTGCTCTGACTTCCAGGCTGGATTACAGTGGCGCAATCATAGATCACTGCAGCCGTGAACTCCTGAGCTGACGTGATCCTTCTGCCTCAGCCTCCCTAGTAGTTGAGATTATTGGCACATCACCAGCCCAGGTATTTTTTTTTTAATTTTAATTTTTTGTGGAAACCAGGTCTCAATTTATTATACAGACTCATCTCAAATTTCTGGCTTCAAACCATCTTCATGCCTTGGGCTTCCAACTTTCTATAAAAAATTAGCAAGCAAAAAAACTGCTAGCTAGGCCTTTTCTTATACGAAGGAAAGGGCATCTCAGAAGGCATATCCAAGAAACCAAAAGGCAGAGTCAAGAGCCTTTGAGAATAATACATTAGAAGATTCCCTCCAAGGGAGCACAATAGACCTTAATAAAGGAATACCTGAATCTGTGGGGCGGAGCAAGATGGCCGAATAGGAGCAGCTCCAGTCTCCAACTCCCAGCGCCAGCGACACAGAAGACCGGTGATTTCTGCATTTTCAACTGAGGTACTGGGTTCATCTCACTGGGGAGTGCCGGACGATCGGAGCTGGTCAGCTGCTGCAGCCCGACCAGCTGAAGCAGGGCGAGGCATTGCCTCACCTGGGAAGCGCAAGGGGGAAGGGAGTCCCTTTTCCTAGCCAGGGGAACTGAGACACACAACACCTGGAAAATCGGGTAACTCCCACCCCAATACTGCGCTTTAGGAAACAGGCACACCAGGAGATCATATCCCACACCTGGCCCGGAGGGTCCCACACCCACGGAGCCTCCCTCGTTGCTAGCGCAGCAGTCTGTGATCTACCGGCAAGGCAGCAGCGAGGCTGGGGGAGGGGCGCCCGCCATTGCTGAGGCTTAAGTAGGTAAACAAAGCTGCTGGGAAGCTCTAACTGGGTGGAGCTCACAGCAGCTCAAGGAAACCTGCCTGTCTCTGTAGACTCCACCTCTGGGGACAGGGCACAGTAAACTAAGACACACAGACACCTCTGCACAGACGCAAACGACTCTGTCTGACAGTTTTGAAGAGAGCAGTGGATCTCCCAACACGGAGGTTGAGATCTGAGAAGGGACAGACTCCCTGCTCAAGCGGGTCCCTGACCCCTGAGTAGCCTAACTGGGAGACATCCCCCACTAGGGGCAGTCTGACACCCCACACCTCACAGGGAGGAGTACACCCCTGAGAGGAAGCTTCCAAAGCAAGAATCAGACAGGTACACTCGCTGTTCAGAAATATTCTATCTTCTGCAGCCTCTGCTGCTGATACCCAGGCAAACAGGGTCTGGAGTGGACCTCAAGCAATCTCCAACAGACCTACAGCTGAGGGTCCTGACTGTTAGAAGGAAAACTATCAAACAGGAAGGACACCTACACCAAAACCCCATCAGTACATCACCATCATCAAAGACCAGAGGCAGATAAAACCACAAAGATGGGGAAAAAGCAGGGCAGAAAAGCTGGAAATTCAAAAAATAAGAGCGCATCTCCCCCGGCAAAGGAGCGCAGCTCATCGCCAGCAACGGATCAAAGCTGGACGGAGAATGACTTTGACGAGATGAGAGAAGAAGGCTTCAGTCCATCAAATTTCTCAGAGCTAAAGGAGGAATTACGTACCCAGCGCAAAGAAACTAAAAATCTTGAAAAAAAAGTGGAAGAATTGATGGCTAGAGTAATTAATGCAGAGAAGGTCCTAAACGAAATGAAAGAGATGAAAACCATGACACGAGAAATACGTGACAAATGCACAAGCTTCAGTAACCGCCTCGATCAACTGGAAGAAAGAGTATCAGCGATTGAGGATCAAATTAATGAAATGAAGCGAGAAGAGAAACCAAAAGAAAAAAGAAGAAAAAGAAATGAACAAAGCCTGCAAGAAGTATGGGATTATGTAAAAAGACCAAATCTACGTCTGATTGGGGTGCCTGAAAGTGAGGGGGAAAATGGAACCAAGTTGGAAAACACTCTTCAGGATATCATCCAGGAGAACTTCCCCAACCTAGTAGGGCAGGCCAACATTCAAATCCAGGAAATACAGAGAACGCCACAAAGATACTCCTCGAGAAGAGCAACTCCAAGACACATAATTGCCAGATTCACCAAAGTTGAAATGAAGGAAAAAATCTTAAGGGCAGCCAGAGAGAAAGGTCGGGTTACCCACAAAGGGAAGCCCATCAGACTAACAGCAGATCTCTCAGCAGAAACTCTACAAGCCAGAAGAGAGTGGGGGCCAATATTCAACATTCTTAAAGAAAAGAATTTTAAACCCAGAATTTCATATCCAGCCAAACTAAGTTTCATAAGTGAAGGAGAAATAAAATCCTTTACAGATAAGCAAATGCTTAGAGATTTTGTCACCACTAGGCCTGCCTTACAAGAGATCCTGAAGGAAGCACTAAACATGGAAAGGAACAACCGGTACCAGCCATTGCAAAAACATGCCAAAATGTAAAGACCATCGAGGCTAGGAAGAAACTGCATCAACTAATGAGCAAAATAACCAGTTAATATCATAATGGCAGGATCAAGTTCACACATAACAATATTAACCTTAAATGTAAATGGACTAAATGCTCCAATTAAAAGACACAGACTGGCAAACTGGATAAAGAGTCAAGACCCATCAGTCTGCTGTATTCAGGAGACCCATCTCACACGCAGAGACATACATAGGCTCAAAATAAAGGGATGGAGGAAGATTTACCAAGCAAATGGAGAACAAAAAAAAGCAGGGGTTGCAATACTAGTCTCTGATAAAACAGACTTTAAACCATCAAAGATCAAAAGAGACAAAGAAGGCCATTACATAATGGTAAAGGGATCAATTCAACAGGAAGAGCTAACTATCCTAAATATATATGCACCCAATACAGGAGCACCCCGATTCATAAAGCAAGTCCTTAGAGACTTACAAAGAGACTTAGACTCCCATACAATAATAATGGGAGACTTCAACACTCCACTGTCAACATTAGACAGATCAACGAGAGAGAAAGTTAACAAGGATATCCAGGAATTGAACTCATCTCTGCAGCAAGCAGACCTAATAGACATCTATAGAACTCTCCACCCCAAATCAACAGAATATACATTCTTCTCAGCACCACATCATACTTACTCCAAAATTGACCACGTAATTGGAAGTAAAGCACTCCTCAGCAAATGTACAAGAACAGAAATTATAACAAACTGTCTCTCAGACCACAGTGCAATCAAACTAGAACTCAGGACTAAGAAACTCACTCAAAACCACTCAACTACATGGAAACTGAACAACCTGCTCCTGAATGACTACTGGGTACATAACGAAATGAAGGCAGAAATAAAGATGTTCTTTGAAACCAATGAGAACAAAGATACAACATACCAGAATCTCTGGGACACATTTAAAGCAGTGTGTAGAGGGAAATTTATAGCACTAAATGCCCACAAGAGAAAGCAGGAAAGATCTAAAATTGACACTCTAACATCGCAATTAAAAGAACTAGAGAAGCAAGAGCAAACACATTCGAAAGCTAGCAGAAGGCAAGAAATAACTAAGATCAGAGCAGAACTGAAGGAGATAGAGACACAAAAAATCCTCCAAAAAATCAATGAATCCAGGAGTTGGTTTTTTGAAAAGATCAACAAAATTGACAGACCACTAGCCAGACTAATAAAGAAGAAAAGAGAGAAGAATCAAATCGACGCAATTAAAAATGATCAAGGGGATATCACCACCGACCCCACAGAAATACAAACTACCATCAGAGAATACTATAAACACCTCTACGCAAATAAACTGGAAAATCTAGAAGAAATGGACAATTTCCTGGACACTTACACTCTTCCAAGACTAAACCAGGAAGAAGTTGAATCCCTGAATAGACCAATAGCAGGCTCTGAAATTGAGGCAACAATTAATAGCCTACCAACCAAAAAAAGTCCAGGACCAGATGGATTCACAGCTGAATTCTACCAGAGGTACAAAGAGGAGTTGGTACCATTCCTTCTGAAACTATTCCAATCAATAGAAAAAGAGGGAATCCTCCCTAACTCATTTTATGAGGCCAACATCATCCTGATACCAAAGCCTGGCAGAGACACAACAAAAAAAGAGAATTTTAGACCAATATCCCTGATGAACATCGATGCAAAAATCCTCAATAAAATACTGGCAAACCAGATTCAGCAACACATCAAAAAGCTTATCCACCATGATCAAGTGGGCTTCATCCCTGGGATGCAAGGCTGGTTCAACATTCGCAAATCAATAAACATAATCCAGCATATAAACAGAACCAAAGACAAGAACCACATGATTATCTCAATTGATGCAGAAAAGGCTTTTGACAAAATTCAACAGCCCTTCATGCTAAAAACGCTCAATAAATTCGGTATTGATGGAACGTACCTCAAAATCATAAGAGCTATTTATGACAAACCCACAGCCAATATCATACTGAATGGGCAAAAACTGGAAAAATTCCCTTTGAAAACTGGCACAAGACAGGGATGCCCTCTCTCACCACTCCTATTCAACATAGTGTTGGAAGTTCTGGCTAGGGCAATCAGGCAAGAGAAAGAAATCAAGGGTATTCAGTTAGGAAAAGAAGAAGTCAAATTGTCCCTGTTTGCAGATGACATGATTGTATATTTAGAAAACCCCATTGTCTCAGCCCAGAATCTCCTTAAGCTGATAAGCAACTTCAGCAAAGTCTCAGGATACAAAATTAATGTGCAAAAATCACAAGCATTCTTATACACCAGTAACAGACAAACAGAGAGCCAAATCAGGAATGAACTTCCATTCACAATTGCTTCAAAGAGAATAAAATACCTAGGAATCCAACTTACAAGGGATGTAAAGGACCTCTTCAAGGAGAACTACAAACCACTGCTCAGTGAAATCAAAGAGGACACAAACAAATGGAAGAACATACCATGCTCATGGATAGGAAGAATCAATATCGTGAAAATGGCCATACTGCCCAAGGTAATTTATAGATTCAATGCCATCCCCATCAAGCTACCAATGAGTTTCTTCACAGAATTGGAAAAAACTGCTTTAAAGTTCATATGGAACCAAAAAAGAGCCCGCATCTCCAAGACAATCCTAAGTCAAAAGAACAAAGCTGGAGGCATCACGCTACCTGACTTCAAACTATACTACAAGGCTACAGTAACCAAAACAGCATGGTACTGGTACCAAAACAGAGATATAGACCAATGGAACAGAACAGAGTCCTCAGAAATAATACCACACATCTACAGCCATTTGATCTTTGACAAACCTGAGAGAAACAAGAAATGGGGAAAGGATTCCCTATTTAATAAATGGTGCTGGGAAAATTGGCTAGCCATAAGTAGAAAGCTGAAACTGGATCCTTTCCTTACTCCTTATATGAAAATTAATTCAAGATGGATTAGAGACTTAAATGTTAGACCTAATACCATAAAAATCCTAGAGGAAAACCTAGGTAGTACCATTCAGGACATAGGCATAGGCAAAGATTTCATGTCTAAAACACCAAAAGCAACGGCAGCAAAAGCCAAAATTGACAAATGGGATCTCATTAAACTAAAGAGCTTCTGCACAGCAAAAGACACTACCATCAGAGTGAACAGGCAACCTACAGAATGGGAGAAAATTTTTGCAATCTACTCATCTGACAAAGGGCTAATATCCAGAACCTACAAAGAACTCAAACAAATTTACAAGAAAAAAACAAACAACCCCATCAAAAAGTGGGCAAAGGACATGAACAGACATTTCTCAAAAGAAGACATTCATACAGCCAACAGACACATGAAAAAATGCTCATCATCACTGGCTATCAGAGAAATGCAAATCAAAACCACAATGAGATACCATCTCACACCAGTTAGAATGGCAATCATTAAAAAGTCAGGAAACAACAGGTGCTGGAGAGGATGTGGAGAAATAGGAACACTTTTACACTGTTGGTGGGATTGTAAACTAGTTCAACCATTATGGAAAACAGTATGGCGATTCCTCAAGGATCTAGAACTAGATGTACCATATGACCCAGCCATCCCATTACTGGGTATATACCCAAAGGATTATAAATTATGCTGCTATAAAGACACATGCACACGTATGTTTATTGCAGCACTATTCACAATAGCAAAGACTTGGAATCAACCCAAATGTCCATCAGTGACAGATTGGATTAAGAAAATGTGGCACATATACACCATGGAATACTATGCAGCCATCAAAAAGGATGAGTTTGAGTCCTTTGTAGGGACTTGGATGCAGCTGGAATCCATCATTCTTAGCAAACTATCACAAGAACAGAAAACCAAACACCGCATGTTCTCACTCATAGGTGGGAACTGAACAATGAGATCACTCGGACTCAGGAAGGGGAACATCACACACCGGGGCCTATCATGGGGAGGGGGGAGGGGGGAGGGATTGCATTGGGAGTTATACCTGATGTAAATGACGAGTTGATGGGTGCAGCACAGCAACATGGCACAAGTATACATATGTAACAAACCTGCACGTTATGCACATGTACCCTACAACTTAAAGTATAATAATAATAAATAAATTAAAAAAAAATAAAAATAAAATAAAAAAAAAAATAAAGGAATACCTGGTGCCTCCAGGCCAAAAGAACCTGGTAACGTGTATCCTGCTGGATTTCATTGCTGTGGTCTAGTAACTATTTCCTTTTCATTCTTTTTTTTTTTTTTTTAACGAATAACAGTAATTACTGTAGTCATTGTTTCCTTGTATTGCATGCTGAATGTGTGTGAAGCAAATAACTTTTCTTTTACTATTTTTTGAAACAGGGTCTCACTCGGTCACCCAGGCTGGAGTGCAGTGGTGTGATCACAGCTCACTGCAGTCTTGACCTCCCAGGCTAAAGTGACCCTCCTACCCAGTGCAAATAATTTTTATAATTATTATTATTTTTCACAGATCTCACACGAGGAGACACTCCGAAGAGTTTCATTTTCAACTAGACCTGATTCAGACCATGCAGTCATGAACTTTGAACTTTGGACTTTATGACAAAAATAGTTGAGAATTGTTTTAGTCCTGAAACAAGCATGAGCATATGTGACATGCAGGAGAAGTGTGTGTCTTTTGTGGACACAGAGAACACAGTAGTAAATGACCATGAATTGTGCTTGCTTTAGCATGCATATTACTTTGCAATGCAGCTTCTCTCATCCTCCCATCAAGATAGAAGTCTGCCCCTTCACCCCTTGAACATTGGCTGACCTTGTGTCCTGCTTTAACTGCTCAAAATGGCAGAAATGAACTTGAACAAGTTTTGAGCATAGACTTGGACACAGAACATGCTCCTGCAATGATACCACCATGTGAACAAGCTTGACTCTCTTGAGGATGAGAGATTTTGTATAAAGAGAAGTCCAGCTGCCTAAAATACCTCAGACTTCCTAGCTGATGTCCCAGACATATGAATAAGCCTAGTCAGTACTCCATGACACAGAAAGCAGCCATCCTATCTAAGCCCAGTTCCAAGTGCCAGCCCTCAGAACTGTGAGCAAATTCAAATTGCTGCTTTAAGCCACTAGGTTTAGGGATTCTTTTTACACATCAATAGAAAACTGATACGAAGTCTTTCTTTTTATCCAGCCAGGAAAATTTCTTGAAAGACACCTTATTTTAAATCAATTTCTTCACTTCCCTTTTATGTTCTATTTGGAAAATTGTCATTAATTGTATGGTTTTAAAAGCCACAATTAATGTCCTGATATTAGAAAATACTTATCTCCAGTCACTTCTTGTTGAAAAACCTATTTATGTTCCTAATGTACATTGGAACTAATAATTGTAGTGCCTTTACTTAAGATTTATTTTGAGGATTCAATGCACTAATGCATAGAGCGTACTTTAAGAGATACCAAGTACGTAAGTGCATAAACGCATGAAGTATATTATATATTACTTCTAATCATTATTATCATTATAACTAACTTCATCTTACTATCTTTTATTTTACTATTACCCATAGTCCAATATATTTTAACTAGTAAAGCTAGTAAATTGAATGCTAGAAATCTCAAGTATTATGATAAAGTGGGAGATAATTTTTGGAACAGGGGGATGTTTAAAATAAGAATTCTAAATTAGGAACTAGCTACCCACTGGCCAGTCTACCTGTAGTTATTTCTTCCCTGACTCATACGCTGATGAAAAAAGATTATTAATCTTGTCAATCTAGAAAGGACTTCAGAGATCTCTAGTCTAAATTTATTTTATAATAGGTAAACTGATACGCAGAGAGAATATATAATTTATCTGAGGACACCTTATAAATTACTATAGTCTTGGCACTGAGACACAAGCAAAACCCCATTTCTACTAAAAAAAAAAAAAAAAAAAAAAAAAAAAAAGCCGGGTGTGGTGGTGGGCACCTGTAGTCCTAGCTACTAGGGAGGCTGAGGCAGGAGAATGGTGTGAACCTGAGAGGTGGAGCTTACAACGAGCCGAGATCATGCCACTGCACTCCAGCCTGGGCAACAGAGCAAGACTCCATCAAAAAAAAAAAAAAAAAGAAAGAAAGAAAAGAAAAGAAAGAGACCTTTTCCAAAATCAATGACAGGCCCCAAACCCCAGATCCAAGAAGCCAAGGCAACACCAAGCTAGGTAAGTACCAAAGCAGGGAAAGAAATCAAAAAACAGAATAAAAAAGCTCGTTTGCACCTATCATTTGAACTGTCAAAAACCAAAGACAATATTAAAAACAACCATAGGACAAAGACACCTTACATACAGAAAAACCAAGACAAGATTTATAAAAGAGTTCTTACCAAAAACCATGTAAGACAGAAAACAGTGAAGGGCTATCTTTAAAGTGCTGAAAGAAATAAACTCTCAAGACATAATTCTGTACTTAGTAAAACTATAAACAAAGATTATCTCACTAAATGAAATGGAGGAAGCTAATTGCCATGGGTCTGCACTACAAGAAATGATAAAGTTCTTTAGGAAGAAATACATGATAGCAGACAAAAAACCAGATCTAAAACAAGAAATAAAGATCACAAGAAATAGAATAGATTAAATAAAATGTATTTTATTGAAATTACACTTTTTAAAAAAACTGTCTAAAGCAAAAGTAGTAGCAATGTATTGCGTATTTATACCATATATACACGTAAAACATATAATGACAATAGCACAAAAATACCAAGGAAAAATGTGGAATATACTATTCTACTGGTTTATATTACATGTGAGATGTATATTGTTTGAATAAAGACCACTATTTTTGGAGATGTGCACTTTAAATCCTACGGCAACCATTAAAAGAATAAAAGCAATTCAGTGTTTTCTTAATATTCCTTGATTATATTACAATAATAAAAATACTATCTAAATATTTGGAAATTGATGACCAAATGTCAAATTTTTCTCAGCTACTTAGTGCCTTTGTGTTTTGCTTATTTTTATAAACTTCTTTGCTGTCTCTTCCTCATATAAAGACTTCCAATTGATATATATATACCCATACTTAAGTACCTAATTATTATCTCCCAAACAATTGTCTTGTCTTCATACAAAGACTGTAGTTTTCTTAATGTCAAAAGCTTTTCATTGCTTTTCTAAATCTTAGATCTAACAGAGTTCTCAGCACTTGACATACATTAAGTCAAATATTATTTATAGATGAGAGCCTCAGTGGTAGATGGTGAGATTTTCTTAACTTTCTCTGCTTATCTCAGATCTTAGCTATGTCTGGCACTGACCTCTAACTGCCAATACTTAGGACTACTGGCAGATGCTACCATAATGTTTCATCTTTCACTGGACTAGTCACGCTGGCAGTAAAGGCAAGCTTAACATCATATTTCTGGCATTAGCTCTATCTTGCTTCTCAACAAAAAAGATTAAGTTTTTGTTAATGCTGTCAGTCATCTTTGCTTCATTTTGAAACCCTGTCAGAAATGGATAAAACAAAGCAGAATATCAAAAGTGCCCTTGTGTTATAACTGAAAAGGTGGTTAGACTGGATGAGCTCCTTATGCTCTTTTAAAATCTAAAATTTAGTGATTTGCTTTTTGCAGGTTTATTAAAAATGGCAACCCATGCCATAGTCTCAAAAAGAAAATGCCATGATTGTAACTTAGAAAGCAAGCTCTCGACAAGGCCTACCAGGATATTTCAGGTCCTTATAGCAATGGGGCTTGACTGATGGTTAAATTATTATTACTTTTTGGTGGGGAAGTCAAACTTACTCCATCGAACACAGACATATGACTAGTATTCAGCCTCTGAATCTCATGTGGTATAGCTACAATACCACATGCTACTATACCACAGACAATTTCAGGGTCAAGTTGATTTTCTATTGTCTAAGATTGAAGAGGAATGGTAGCAGAAATCCAAAAATGAAGGCTTATTTTTTTTAGCCTTTGTATGCAGATAGTGGAACAGATAAATACTGATTTGTGAGGGACATACCATAGAAATAGAAACGTGGGGGCAATCTTTTCTCCACCCGGGGCGTGAAGCCACAGAATGAAAATACATATTTCCAGAATAGAATAAAGAAGGAAAAAAATACCATGGTTTTTTCCCAGAGTAGAAAAACACTGTTTTTTAACAAAATTTATGTTTATGGGTTAAGCATTTATCAGCTTCAGATACTTTAATTGTGAATACCTTAAAGCCACAGGTTTCTAAATTAATCACATTAATCTTTAGTAAAATTTAACTTTAAAGAAAAGTAAAGCAATTAAAACTTTTAGAATGCATTATGACTTTTTATAAACCAACGTCCCATCCCACTATAAATATTATAATGTTTGACAGCTTAAAGATAATAAAATCAACTTCCCAAACATTTTTCAATTTTTCTATGTATTTCAAGACAATTCTAATGAGATAAGTGGAAGATACAAAGATAAAATATGTCAAAACTGAGAAAAATTATGTTCTATAGTTACACCATTTATCAGTTCTCTAGCTACTATATTTGTCATTCATTTTTATTATCATTACTACTTTAATGGTGTTTAGATACCTATCACAATAAAAATAAAATCATGTTAATTTTGATTAGCTGAATACAATACCTGGGATGCTGAAACAGATACATACAGCCAGAGCAAAAATTTCAATTGATTTACTTAGGAATAGCAAATAATAAACTTTTTTTAAAAAAAGAAAAGTGGATTAAAGGCACGTAGACATTTTTGTATACCATCATTTTTTGGCTAGTCACCAACTTTGCCATTGAAAGTAATGGCAAAAACCACAATTATGTCTGCACCAACCTAATAAATACTTATTAGGATTGGACAGTAATACAAACTGATACTGACATAGTCAGGAGGAGGACGGTCCACTGGAAAGAATAGGAGAGGGCTAATTGGTAGGTTCTGGGAACTGGGTGGAAACATATTCACCAATCTGGACCAGATTCTAGGTAACAGGACTAAATGCAGGAAGGTCTTACTCAAACAATGCTTAAAATATAGTGTCTAAAACATAAGTAGTATCTGAAATATAAGTGATGTCTAAAATAGAAATATAGATTCAGGTACAGGAGAAGAAGAAGCAGGGCAAGCAATGTGCTTCCACATCACAATAAGCCCTCAAATGTCTCCATGTAACATCTCCCTGCTATTATAACACGTAAGACTTTGGAGTTGAAATCCTTGTCTACATGTGGGCCCTGCCATTTCCAGAGTTTTAAGCTTGGGTACATGACGCGACCTTGCTAGGATTTAGTTCTCTCATTTATAATAAAGGAATAGTATTTGTTTAATAGAGTTGATTCAGTGAAATTGCAAAGATTCAATAAAACAGTATTTTTGTAAGGTTAACACAGAATTATCACCCAATAATAGTTGTAATTATATTTATAGGGGTGGGGTGTGTGGTATGGAATGTCACAAACTCAGTTACTGAATCAGTATTGTAAATATATTAGATGTCTTATTGAAATATAGTGCATGTTTTTATTTGCTCCATGACAGTGTGAAATTTGATATTTCCTTGCTTCTGGTATGGCTGGGGAGTTCCTAGTTTCAGTCCTCATGAAAATGGCAACTTAACCCTGGAAAAATTGTTGTAAAACAGCCAACTAAGGTCTGGAGACTAAAAAGACGCAGCAGAGAGTGAAGGAAAATCAACTCCTGAAAGGAGGCAACAGCCCTGAGTGAATTTCCTAATTTAGGACTTGTACCTGAGAACAGGCTCTGGTCTCCACAATGTAGAAAGGCTAAAACTCTGGTAGAAAACCCACAGTCCTAACTGACTTGAAAAACCAGACAGCAGAGTTGAGAGCAAATGCAACCAATAGAAAGCGAGAAAGAAAATACTAGAAAACAGAGTCCAGAAGCTCGGAACCTGTGAACAAATTCTTTTCAAATCTCTGGCTAATTGTGAACCACGCATGCACAGCATAAATTCCAAGCACCCCAGGTAAAGCCAACAAAACAAACAAACAAACAAACGGCAACAGCAAAATTTAAACTGTTACCCACCAAGGGGAAGATGGATTTTATACTTTGAATCCAGTCAAGTGCCTGCTAACACAAAGGAACAACAACAACAACAAAAGTATTAAATAGAATTTAATAGGTAGTGGATCCCATAGATGTTATAGAATAACATCTATAACATCAATATAGAATATATTTAGAATCTATAACATCTATATAGAATAATATCTATAACATCATCCACAATGTCCCAGAAACAATCAAAAATCAATTCACATATAAAGAAACAGGAAAATAAGACTTATTTTTAAGGAAAGGAAACAAAACAATAGAGGACAGCCCCAGGATGACCCAGAAGTGAAAATTTTAATATAAGGACTTTATAACAGTGATTATAACTGTGTTCAAGGAAAGGAAATTATGCTTATCATGAATGAAAAGATTGGAAATATTAGTAAAGAAATAGAAATCCTAGAAAAAATGAAATGGGAATTCTAGGATGAAAGTAACATAATATCTAAAATATAAAGTGAGAAGAGTGAAAATCACCGAACCTTACACAGCATACGTAGTCACAAAGACAATAACGCTGATCAAAATGTTTATGACAGCTACTGGAGCCTATATCAACAGGGATTCAATTTAATCTAGGGGATCAAGGAAGGCTTCTCTAACAATGAGATATTGAAGCTGAGATCTGAAGAATGAGTAAAATTGACCTAGGATAAAGAGTGGCAGAAGCAGGGGAGGAAAGGTGATGAATTCTCAGCAATGGGAAAAACGTTTCAGCAGGATCAGAAGAAAAGCAATTTGAATAAACTAAAAAGTAGGGAACATGAAAACATGAGTCCATAGAATACACCAAGACCAAACTATTTAGGGTCATGTAAATCATGCTAAAGAGTGTTCTGTGCTACGTGAATGTATTGAGTGATTTTATTCAGAAGCAAAACATGATTAAATCTACATTTCCAAATATTTATTTCCTGTGCATCAATTTTTTCATATGCAGTGGGAATGATGTGGCCACTTACAGCTTTCAAATTCTGTGAGATACAAATTAGGAGTCTTAGTAGATTTGCTCAGCAATCTATACATTCAAGTAATTGTGATTCCAAAGGACCATTGGCTTCGATGACAAAATCTATTATCTGAGATGCCAAAAATGCCTATGAAGAATTGAGTCCTTGTTATTCTATGTGAAGTAACTAAGGAATGGAAAACCAAACATTGTATGTTCTCACTGATATGTGGGAGCGAAGCTACGAGGACGCAAAGGCATAAGAATGATACAATGGACTTTGGGGACTTGTGGGGAAGAGTGGGAGGGGGTCTAGGGATAAAACACTACAAACATGGTGCAGTGTATACTACTCGGGTGATGCGTGCACCAAAATCTCACAAATCACCACTAAAGAACTTACTCATGTAACCAAATACCACCTGTACCCCAATAACTTATGGAAATTAATTAATTAATTTAAAACAAAACTGAGTCTTTCTGGGAAAAAAGTAACTATGAGCTTATCTTCTGCTTCTTTGGGGCAAAAGTGACTGATGGCAGAATAGGGAACCTATCCAAAAAAATACTTTGTACATTTTATTCTACCCTGTGTTCATATTATAACCTTGCATATAGAACATAGATATTATTTTTGCCAGAGAATAAGCAAAATAGAATATATATTCTGTGGCCAGGCGCGGTGGCTCAAGCCTGTAATCCCAGCACTTTGGGAGGCCGAGACGGGCGGATCACGAGGTCAGGAGATCGAGACCATCCTGGCTAATATGGTGAAACCCCATCTCTACTAAAAATACAAAAAACTAGCCGGGCGAGGTGGTGGGCGCCTGTAGTCCCAGCTACTCGGGAGGCTGAGGCAGGAGAATGGCGTAAACCCGGGAGGCGGAGCTCGCAGTGAGCTAAGATCCGGCCACTGCACTCCAGCCTGGGCGACAAAGCGAGACTCCGTCTCAAAAAAAAAAAAAAAAAAAAAGAATATATATTCTATTTCAAGTCATGTCATGAGTCCTTTATACCAGGGAGATTATAAACATAATAGTAATAATAACATTAATAATACTTGAGCATTATGTACCAGGCACTTTGTGTTTTTTTTTTAAATAGACACTCTCATTTTAATTTCACAACAATTGTGTAGATTTTCTACTATTATTATCATTCCCATTTTAAAGATAGTAAATTCAGACATAGAAAGGTACTTCTGTTGGCCAAATTCATTCAGGTATTTTTAGGTTGAAGCAAGATTTCTTCCCCAGCGTTCTAATTTTAGAATGCACGCTCTGGTGCATCCAATTACACTGTATAGAGTTATTCGTATGCACATCCCTGTTCCATTTAAAACAAAGTTACGTTTTGTGGGGTGAAGCAGATAGGAGTGCAAAGGTGCCTCTAAAAACACGAGATCCACCTAGACATACCTGAATATAAAGAAGCCCCTGTTTTTACCACTTCTGCATCGGCGGTTTATTAAGAAAAAAAACAGCACATTTTTGGACTGACTGGTATGTTATGTTCCCAATAATAAGCTGATTTACAAACAATAAAGGACAAAGTCTCTCTTCCAAGAAATTCACAATTTCACCCACTTGAATCATTTTCTTCCCGTCTGGCTGGAAATTCCCATTTCCTCCAGGTGCGGAAGCCATCTTATCTGCTCAGGCTTTCCTGCAGGTGACAGCGTAGCCTTCTAGAAGAAAGGCAGTGGGGAGAAAAAGCAATGCTCATTAAGAGAAAATCAGATTCATATTCCTCACACATATGCCTTCATGTCCACACACTGAGAATTTTTAAAGTTGGAACAAGGATACTTTGCCTGCTTTATTTCTGTTCACCCTCACACATTTCTGCCTCTCTGAAGAAATCGAAAGCAATGAGAACAGTAAAGATTTGACATGCAGTTGCAGAATTGTCCATGTACATAACCCGGCAGTCCCAGGTGTTGGGGAAATGCTTCTTCCCCATTTCAAATCATTTCCTCCCTGTTCATTCAAATAATCAACCATTTTTGTAACATCGGTGGCATCTCTTTACCCTGTTTCTTTCCCACCAGAAAAGTGACTTACCTGAGAAGGGATTTTGATGCAAAAATGTGTATTTCAATGAATATAATCTCTGAAAATGCAATAACATTAGACATTAACAATAAAATACTGATAATTAGGAATATCATCTATTTTTAAAAATACATATCATGTGTTTTTAAATAATTAGTTAAGTATTATCATGGGTATTAGAAAATATTTAGAACTGAGTTTAAGAGAAAACATTACATGTCAAATTTTGTAATGTACAGATAGTAAAATATCGAAACACAAATACACACGTAATGTTACGTGTATACTTTATGAAAAGTATAACTGAAAATTAATGAGGTTATTATTCAAATGATACAGTTAGACAAAATAACAGAAATAAAGTAGAGAAAAGAATGAGAATAATGAACACAAATCAGTGAAAGAGATTTCCATAAACAAAATTTATTATTTTAATGGAATAATAAAACATCTTGTAGTATGATTGATCAAGAACAAGAAAACACACTATTCAGACAATAGGTATCCTTTTACAATAGCATAATCACAATAATAATCTCTGTATTTCATTCAATTCCAACAAAATTCTAATAGAGATTCACCATATTTTAAAAACTCATTCTAAAATTAACTTGGAAACATAAAGTTAAAATTTGACAAGGTAGAAGGAAAATAGAAGGACATGAAGAAGAAAAGGAGAAAGATATAGAGAAAAAAGAAGGAAAGGAGAAACAAAAAAGCAAAAGAAGAGAAAGAAATACTGATAATCTACCAGATATCTATAATTTCTGTAAAATTATTTTAATCAAAATGTAGTATTAATATAAGGATAGAACAAACTATTAAGGCTAATATCTGTCCCACGCACACAGAGCAGCTTGGTTTATGATGGAATCTACATTACAAATTAGTTGATATATCAAATAAGACAAATGTAAAAAAGTGAATAGTGGCTTCGACCCGGTCCTCAACCTTTTAAACTTTACGTGAAGGATGAAGAAAAAATGGGGACGAAGAAGTGCATAGAGTCCTTATCAAATCTCTTATACACTTCTACTCTTACAGAGGAAAAGAGAAATGGAGCTAGAGATGGCATCAGATCAATGGAGAACTGTTTTTAAAATTTGAGGACCACAAGGAATGATGGCATGTTAAGGGAAAGTATCCAATGTACAAGAAATTGTTGATGTAGGAGATAGAATATTTTGTGAGTAAATTCTTGAGTCGGTAAGAGAATATGTGATCTAGAGCATTATGAAGTGGCAGATTTAGGAGTAGGAAAAGTACTGTTATGTAAGGGATGGGAAATGTATGGGAATAAATGAAGTTGGTAGTAGAAAGATAAGGGATTCCTGTCTGGTTGCTGACTCTGTCCTCACCAGTTGGGGGACCTACTTTAGACAAATACCTCTGCTTTCTGATCTCTGTGTCCTTCAAATAGAAATGGAAAAAAATATACATTAACCTCATAGTATTTTGTGATGATCAAAAGAGATGGTGTATATAAGGCACTTAGCATACTGCCTGGTGCATAATTAGTGCTCAATTAAAAAGACATTCTTATGTGGCAATATATTCTGAGGAAGGCACCACACAAATCCACTGGAACTTGCTGAACACTTTAGCAAGTGGATTAGCTGGCATTTACTTATAAGCAAAAGGTACAATTTTGACAGAGAGGAAGAGAATTTTTAAAGGTTAGAAAATTATGAATATCAAAGCCAAAATCTGAGATCAATTAAAAGTTTGAATATGGGAATCCCAAGTATTTATGTTTCTGACTCCACTTTTCCCTCTCAGCGCCTCTATTCTTTCATATATGAATTAGGAGAAATGATAGTACTATCTCACAGGTAGGTTTTGGATTAATGGTTAATAATGTAAAACATAGAGAATGATACCTTGCACAGCAATTGTTATTATACAGTTTTGCAATTATATATATTTATATAAATATTTCATAATAGAATATGTAAATCATAAATAAAATATACTTTTATAAGTGTAAAACACTAGTTGTATAAATTAGTTACATAGATATTACCATATAAATTTTCTCCAACAGTGGAGAAGAATTAAGAATTATAATAATGTTTTTCGTTTACTTCTTTTTGACCCTTTTGCAACATGTTGTGTCTTTGAACCCTCACAGTTTAATCCAAGAGTGAATTAAGATAATGGTGAAAATTAATTAACATTCAAAGTATATAAAATCCTATCTTTTATGCCACCTAATTTTATGATGGATCAAATCAATTCTATTTTATTCCTCTTTGTTTAAACCAAAGTAGCTCAACTACATCACCTTGAGCCTTTATTTAGAAAAGAATGGCAAAACAAAGTTCTCACCAACAAAACTTCTTGGCGTTCAAATGCTTGGAATTACTACACTGTTTGTCGTTTCATTTTCAGATCCTCTGGCAATAGATGCAGCAGAAGGGCTCTCCAAAAACCCTTTGTCCTGCTGCTCTTCTGGTTTGATTTGCCATTTCAAAGATTTTGAGAAAGCAAAGGATTCTAGGTTTGATATGTGGTTCAATTAACAAAATAGCATCCTCTATCTGATACAAAACACAGAGAAATTCTTGGCCTTGGAAGTAGTGGTTTTCCCATCATTAAAGCATTTAAGCAGATGCCTCACAGCCACTCCACAAGAACGTGAGAAGTCTCAAGGCTTCCAGCAGGCTGAGCCATTTCTTCTGTGAAATGCTTCCTCCTCACTCCCGCCACAGGTTTCTAATGGAGGCTTTCATATTCTTATTTGATGCTGGGTCTCTGTATGTGGATTAATGGGCTAATAATGAACAAGTAAGTCTAAAGGGACCATCAGGGGCTTTTCCTAGACTTTTCAACCTGAATCTGAGAGAGACACTAGAATTTAGAGTTGAAGATTTGGGACGGCGGACCAGGCTCCCCATGGTTGTATCAGTTCCTCCACTTACAAGTTTGGGGTAACCAGAGAGGTTACTGGACACCTCAGTCTCTTTTTCTTCATTTGTAAAATGAAAGAATAAGAAAACAGCGTTGTCATGAGACTTGCATGAGTTACCACATGTAAAAGACTTCCTATAGTTTTTGGCAGAGTAAACTCTCAATTAAAATTAGATAGCATTAATATATGATTACTATCAATCAACTCTCATTGCTCATAGATTTGTAGGAAGTAGATCTGAGTGGTGAAGAAGGGAGGTCCCTGGTCATTTAAGTCTATTTCTAGTTATTCGTGAAACTGGATGCATTTCTTCCCTTCCAATAAATTCTCCTTTTCCCTGGGGAAAAAAAAAAAAACAAAAACAAAACTGGATTTCTATCAGTTGTCATAAAACCAAATTATTTGATAATGAACTTTGCATAATATCAGATAGGTGGCAGCTATGGAATTCTACACTTCAGTGATTCTATACCTAATTCAGATTGGCCCATGCAAGATGCCCTCTGGCCTGGCTTTTGCTATTAAATACTGTGCTGCAAGAACTCAATCTCAGTTTATAAAGTAGTAGTCAGCTTTGGACATGTAAATTACTATAGCAGAAGCAGAAGACTCAGTCCTTACTTCCAAATGAAAATAATAATATTATGAAAAAAAAAGTATTAATACATGGTAGAAAGACACATCCCCCTCAAAAAAAAAAAAAAAAAAAAAAAAAAAAAAAAAAAGGCAAAGCCATTTTTTTTCTTTACCCAGAAAAGCACATAAAAATCTTTATCTAGACCGGGCGCGGTGGCTCACCCCTATAATCCCAGCACTTTGGGAGGCTGAGGCAGATGGATCATGAGGTCAGGAGATCGAGACCATCCTGGCCAACATGGTGAAACCCCATCTCTACTAAAATACAAAAAGTTAGTCAGGCATGGTGGTGTGCACCTGTAGTCCCAGCTACTTGGGAGGCTGAGGCAAGGGAATTGCTTGAACCCAGGAGGTGGAAGTTGCAGTGAGCCAAGAATCTGTTCTTTCTTAATCTTTAAATATTATTTTAAATAGTATCAGTCTTTTATTTCAATTTGTTTATTTTTTTTCTTTCTGGAGAATAGTAACAAAAAATTATTTAAAGTCAATAGGAATAGGAAAGCTGAGCTTATTGATCCTGAAGCAGAGTTTAATAAGCGACCTTTAGTTTATCTGTCCGTAGCTATAGCTATCCATGTATCTATCTGTCTTTATAGAAGGATAGATGGAGAAATCAAGTAGAGTTCCTTGCTCCCAGATTAAATGATTCGGTGTGAATTAAGGTAGATGCCATGTAGCGTAGATGGAAATAGAGTAACCTAGAGAATTTTATGGGCTTCCTTTGGAGGAGATATTTTAGTGTAGGTGTAGGACAAACTTGTTGAAGAATCTGAATGTGGATGGAAAGGAAAGAAATAAAATGTACTCATTGAAAACAGACTTACCTCAAGTTCTTGAAATCTTCTCAGAATTCTACTGTGTTGGCATCTGTGTATAATCATCAGTTAAAAATAAAATCTAGACTTTCTCAAATATCCATAAGCCTATAATATGATGAAAATAAGGAAGATTTGAACATATGAGCTGTAAGTGCCAATTCTAATTCTACCACAACTATTATGTGACCTTAGGCAAATACCTTAACATCTGTAAGTTCAGTTTACTCATCTTTATAAGAGAATAATGCTCGTATCATGCTTTAATTATAGTAGCTAGGTAAGAAGAAAAATAAAAAATATAAGCCACAAAGTACAAATACAAATAAAAACAACTACTAGACTCTGAGTTTTTCACACTTATGGATCCACGTTATATATCTTTTTGTCCCCAATACCTAGCATAACATTCCCACTTCCCTATAGGTAAAATCCAAACTTCTTAATATTATTTTTTAAAGATTCATAGTGATATAGCCCTTGTTTCTCTCTTACATTATCCCTTGCCACTTTACATTGATGTTCTCCAGTTGTAAAGATTTTGACGTTGTGAGTTCTTGAATTGTTCTAATATCTCAGGGTTTCTGCACGCACTCTTGTCTGTGTCAGAAACCCTCTCACCTGTTCTTTTCACTATATTCTACTTAACCTTCAGATTCATTCTCTATGCGGTTTCTTTCAGGATCCTTCTATGATATTCCAAAGGCAGATTTGATGCCTCTCCTCTATGTTTGTGTGACACCTTGTCTGTACTTGCTAATATAGCACTCAGCAGAGGGTATTAAAATTACTTATTTCCCATTAATTTACAAACTCTTTGAGACGAAGGCTCTGTCTTATTTACCTTTCCATTCTCAGAGGATATCAAATAGTCACAAAACAGGTGCTTAGATATTTACAGAATCAATCCTAATATGTTGTAAATTAGAACATCAAAAATGGAAGAATTTCTTATTTTATCTTATAGAGATCAGGTATTATTTAGGAACAAGTTCTTGAAAAGAATAAGTAATTGGAAGATATTTAATCTTCTTAAAAGATTGAATGTGAGGAGAGATGGATATTTTAAAATATGATTTCTTGCCAAATTTATGAAGACATTTGTAATATGATACAAAATTTAAAGTTTCTACTGAAAGGCAAAAATACAGCACTTATCAGAAATCTCTGAGAGTGTAAGACAGTTCCTTCTGGATAAATCTTCAAAGCCACTATTTGAGAACTGGTTGCAGTTTTCTTTGATCTCTTTTTTCCCATTTAGGGGATAGAAAAGGCACAAATGGAATTTGTGGGCAAGATTCATTTGCAGAGAATGGACTGTGAAGTCTCTTGCTGAGTCTCTCTCTGTCTGTCACACACACAGACAGACAGACAGACACACACACACACACACACAGACACACACACACACACACACACACACACACACAGACACACACACACACACACACACAGACAGACACACACACACACACACACAGACACACACACACACACACACACACACAGACACACACACACACACACACACACACACAGACACACACACACACACACACACACACACAGACACACACACACACACACAGACAGACACACACACACACACACAGACACACAGACACACACACACACACACACACACACACACACACACACACACAGACACACACACACACACACACACACACAGACAGACACACACACACACACACACACAGACACACACACACACACACAGACACACACACACACACACACAGACAGACACACACACACACACAGACACACACACACACACACACACAGACACACACACACACACACAGACAGACAGACACACACACACACACACACACACACAGACAGACACACACACACACACACACACACAGACACACACACACACACACACACACACAGACAGACACACACACAGACAGACAGACACACACACACACACACACACACACACGCAAACCTAAAACCAAGGAGGCATGGGAGCTCAACTTCCTTTAGTTTCAACCCCTCAAACCTCAAGTTGAGGGTCTTTAGTAGGACCACTCATAGAATTTAATATGTGTAACCTCAAGTTTGGAAGGTCTGATTCACATGTTGGAGATCTAGCAGGCAAGAGAGATGGTTTGGCAGGCTGTTTAGTGAAGAAGTGAGTTGGGATGATAGTCCTGCACTCCCAGAGTTTGTCAAGCCAAACGACGTGTGAACAATTCCCTTGGACCATATGTGGGCCATGTCCAATGTGTGAGCGTTTCCCATGGACCAGATGTAGGCCATGCAGCAAAGAGAGCCAGTGTCCAGATTTGTCTTGGCTTCAAGAGGACTGCATGAAGGTCAAGAGGACACCAGTAGAGAGAGGTCTCTACGAACGGGATTTTCAAAGGCAGTCAGCATCCAGAGCAAAACACATTGTCCTCACCCCAGGACTCAGGAGGAGGCTCCAAACAACTCACAGCAGTGTCACTACTCAATATCTGCCAGGTCCAAAGTGCATAAAGCCATTTTATGAGATTGCCAAGCCAGCAAAGTATCTGGTAGCTTTGCTCTTCTTGCCCCTAGACTTCAACCCTCACTTCAGGATGAGATAGGAGAGAAGAAAGAAAAAATAAAAAGCCAACTACTAAATTCTCCTCTCCAAAGACAAGTGCTCTGCATATGCCTCAAAAGCCAACATGAACATATTTTATAAAGCAATATTAAGGCAATGGCCTTCCAGAAAGAGCATAGCTGGTTTAAAATATGGGAAAGGGATTTATAGGAAAAGTAAAACTCACAAAATAAAACTAATTTATTGATTGATTGACTTTCACATATTTTTAGAGTCAGGGTCTCACTATGTCCAGGTTGGAGTGCAGTGGTCATTCACAGATGTGATTACCATGCACTCTGGCCTCAAACTCCTGGCCTCAAGCAATCCTCCTGCCTCAGCCTGCTTAGCAGCTGGGACTACATACATGTGCCACCACATCTGGCCTAGAACTAACTTGAAAATGTTTTTAAAACTTTTTTTGTAATTTAGCTGTTTTAAACCAAGTTACAGCCTAAAGACAGTGAGGAAGTCTTCTGTCATAATTTCAGTTTGTATAAATATCTCAGAACATAGATATGGAACACTAAGCTCCATTGCACCTCTGCTGCAATAATCATAAGGGAAATGGTGTGAGCACCATATGGCAATCCTAGATTATCTTCCCATCCCAAAGGGAGTTAGAGAATCTAAACGCTAGTCAGCAGCAACACAATAAAATATTCAAATTAAATCATTTTTATTTAACTCAGTTATCAGTGAGTTGAATATTCTTTCTTTCTTGCAATAGATAGTAGGGCAAATAAAACGCTCCCCCCAAAAAACCTAAGATATTCTAGATGGAAGACAAATATGAACAAGAGGTTGATGACCAAAGGAGAGTAGCTTGGTGAAAGTAGAGGAATAGGAGTTGGTGAAGGAAGTCAGGCACAATGGCTCACGCCTGCAATCCCAGCAACTCAGGAGGCTGAGGCAGGAGAATCACTTGTGGCTGGGAGTTTGAGACAAGCCTGAGCAACAGAGCGAGACCCTGTCTCTTAAAGAAAATAAAAAATAAAAAAAAAAATACATGAATCGATGAGGGAAAAATATGGCCAGAGTTGGAGCAAACTAGACTTGCATTATCATGTCATGGAATGTTGCAACTGGAAAGGAACCAACAACTTATTTTACAGATAAAGAAACTAGAGCCCAATAAATTAATTTACTCATGATCAAATAGTAGGTGGCAACACTGGGCCTCAAATCCAGGTCTTTGGACTGTAAATACTGAAGTTATTTCTCTGAGCTTGCCTCCTAAGCAATCATCAGCATGGTGTGCTTAGAGAACATCAGCATTGTTCTTAAAGAAGAATAAATCATGAAGGGAAGGGTCCAAAAGACCATGGCAGTGGAAAGATCAATACTCATGAATAAATAGAAACAAAATGTTTCCACCGAGAGGGATCTCATGTCTTGAGGTCTTAAATTTCATGAGTATGGGTCTAAGGAAAGAAGCAATAAAGGAATATAATCCCTTCACACATGGTTCAAGAAGGCTTTATGAGGGCATGGGGGATTTGAGGCTGAGAGAAAGCCTATTCAAAGTTCTGAGCTACGTTGAAAGAGGAAATGCTCTACATATAAAGATTTACTCTAATTTCTGGGGTGTTTTTTCCCCGTATAGAATCTAGGACCTGTGATTTATTAGCTTGATTTTCATGATGAGAATGAAAAAGAAATTACTTTTTCTTCTTCTTTGTGAGGTATTTGCTGTATGGGGAAAGACATCCTAATCCCTTTACTCACTTTGCATGGCTCTCTATTTCTATTCATTTTGCTTCAAGAGATCATTAAACCCAGCTGTGCTCAGCAGAGATCATGGAAATAGATGGAGAGAGATTTGACGGATATGACAACAGAGCAAGGTTTCACACCCAGGATTTTATGCTGAGGAGTTAGGAGGTAAAAGACCTCCTGACCGAGGCAAGATGATTTCAAGAGGCACTCTCCTCTCTGGGAGGGCTTCGGAGCCAGCCTCATCCTCCCGCCCTGGCTTTGTCTTCCAGAGATTAACACAGGAATTCTCTCTGACAGTGGCATGTCACTTGTATGACTAGCTGAGCCTGAGATTTTAAGAGCCTTTCTATATAATATTTGGAAAAATAAAAAAACACACACAATCTAAAAGATAGGACTGGTCCTGCTAGGTTAATACTATAGAAACATGAGCTGGGAGAAAAGATAAATTGAACACGGTAGAAAAATGTAAGTGAAATGACTTGATTATTTACTGTGGCGGATTTCTGTTGCTCTGCTTAAAGTGGCTGGCATAGCATCAGGAAAGAGTTTAAACCACCAAGAAATGCAGGGAGTCACCTATGGAATCTCAGCCTGATGCAAATTATATCAGCACTTTGTAGGGAGAAAATGGCACTCTTGGATGGAAGAAATTGCAATGGAATCAATAAAATATTCCACTCAACTGGGTGATGTTGAGTTAGCTTCCCAATATCTCAAGGCTGCAGGTGAAATGTCACAGTCCAGCTTTAAAAGAGCTCAAGCAAGAGACAAAAGTCCTGCTTATCATGTGGATGTTTCTGTGTGAATGTGCATGGAAAAGGAAATACAAATATACCTTACATTTAAATAGTCAAGAATCATCATTAAATAAACACCTTCCATGTGTCTATGATTGTCCCAGGCATCAAATACAAGGTATGAGCAAAGATCTCCAGCTTTTGAGACATGATCAGGACCCAATTTCTGCTAAATCCCAAAGAACACCAGAAACCCAGTGTAGGCTTGACTTAACAGGTGAAATCTATTTGCCCTCCTGCTCTTAACCATGTTCATACATTACAGGCAATAATCTTAAACTTTATTTCAAGGCAGAAAGGACATGAAATCATTTTAGGTGATGCATAATAACAACAGAAGCACTGGATGGAGACCTAAGTGGTTTAAGTTCAACTTCTGCCTATATGATCTTGTGTAAATCAGGGTCTTTTTAGTTATCTCTAAATGAGAAGTTACTGATGCTTGTTCTGGCTACTTCACGGTATTTCTAGGAAGGTTCTGGAAGCAATATGCCAGCTAGATTGCCTGGGAGGCTGGGGATCTTGCTAGGGGACTCCAGAAGTGACAGGGCATGTGGTGACAAGGGCCTGGGTCAGGGCCAGAAAATGTGCCCAGAAAAGAGCATTATAGTCAGATTACCTTTTCAAAATTTTCACTTTTAACTATGAAACAATTAAAAGATATGGAAAAGAATAATATTGTACTGCCCATTTGATAAGAAAGAAGATTTTAAGTGTCCTTACTACACTCACCTCACCTCAACTCACACACATCGTAGCTGTGGATGGCAATGTATGTGTTCATTAATTTAATGTGATAATCATTACACAATGTGTAGGCATATGAAATCATCATGCTGTATACCCCGAATATGTATAATTTGTATTTGCCAGTTGTACCTCAATAAAGCTAGAAAAAAAAAAGAAAATATTTCTAGGGAAGACACTAAAACAAGGTTAGGAGAAAAAAATAAAAAATAAAAGTATGAAGGAATTAGGGTGAAATATTAGCTAAAAACTTCAGCAATTAATAATTGTTCACTGTATTATTCTTTTTTTTTTTTTCTCTTTTTTGAGACGGAGTCTCACTCTGTTGTCAGGCTGGAGTGCAGTGGTGATCTCGGCTCACTGAAAACTCTGTCTCTCGGGTTCAAGCACATCTCCTGCCTCAGCCTCCCAAGTAGCTGGGACTACAGGTGTGCACCACCACACCCAGTCAATTTTTGTATTTCTAGTAGAGACAGGGTTTCATCATGTTTGCCAGGATGGTCTCGATCTCCCGACTTTGTACAAATAGTTATGTCTAGCTACCATCAATACACAAAAAATTAAAGTATTTCTTGCCAAGGATATTTGGCACATAAGTAAATATTACATCTATGTTTTAATGTTATTTTGAATCCTGTATTCTCAAAGATGTCATTTAATTGTGTATTATTGTATATTAAAATAACTGTTCCTGTGAAAAAAAGTAAAGAATATAAACAAAATCTGTGTGTCCATCAACAAAAAAAGTTTTAAAATTGTGACACGTTTGCTTAAGAACTCATGTAGAAAGGAAGAGAAAGAAGGAAGGGAAGGAGGGAAGGAGAGAGAAAGGGAGGAAAAATTGAAAATTTCGTATATACAAAAAAATTCACTCTCACCATTACTCCTCATTTCCAATCCAGGCATTAGCATTTTCCTCACCTTGATTTGTAGTACTTCCTGTATTTTTTCTTACTCTTACTAAATACATTCTTGGATAAGAGTACCTTGTTATTGAATAAGAATATTGTATTAGTTAGGGTTCTCTAGAGGGATAGGACTAATAGGATAGATGAATATATGAAAGAAAGTTTATTAAGGAGTATTGACTCACACGATCACAAGGCAAAGTCCCACAATAGGCCTTCTGCAAGCTGAGGAGCAAGGAAGTCAGTTCAAGTCCCAAAACCCTAAAAGTAGGGAAGCCGAGAGTGTAGCATTCAGTCTGTGGCAGAAGGCTCGAGAGCTCCTGGCAAACCACTGGTGTAAGTTCAAGATTTCGACGTTGAAGAACTTGGAGTCTGATGTTCGAGGGCAGGAAGCATCCAGCATAGGAGAAAGATGAAGGCCGGCCAGGTGCGGTGGCTCATGCCTGTAATTCCAGCTCTTTGGGAGGTCAAGGTAGGTGGATCAGAAGTTCAAGACCAGCCTGACGAACATGGTGAAACACCATCTCTACTAAAAAAACACACACACACACACACACACACACAATTAGCCAGGCACTGTGGCATGTGCCTGTAATTACAGCTACTCAGGAGACTGAGGCAGGAGAATTGCTTGAACCCAGGAGGCGGAGATTGCAGTGAGCTGAGATCATACCACTGCACTCCAGCCTGGGCAAGAGAGCAAGACTCCATCTCAAAAAAATTAAAAAATTAACAAAAAAAAAGATGAGGGTGAGAAGACTCAGTCAGTCTAGTCCTTCCACATTCCTCTGCCTGCTTTGATGCTTGCCGCACTGGCCGCTGATATAGGGTACCCAACCACATTGAGGGTGGGTCTGCCTCTCCCAGTCCATTGACTCAAATGTTTGGCAACATCCTCACAGACACACCCAGGAACAATACTTTGCATCCTTCAATCCAATCAAGTTGACACTCACTATTAACCATCAGAAATACTTCTTGTTGTTTAAGTTCTACTGAAATGCTATCATACTCTCCTTATCTTTTTGTGGCTTCCTTATTCAGACAATATTATGTTTTTAGATTTTTCATGTGTGCATACATGAATGCATCAATGCATGTAAATATCATATTCATTTTAAAATGCTATTTAGTGCTTCATTGTATGAATATAGCATTCCCCTTCCGTGGGACAATTAGTTTGTTTCTTATTTTCTCTGTTATCAACAGTGCCATGGTAAGAATTCTTCTACATGGAAATCTTAAAAGGCAAACCGTTCAGTAGGGTGAAAAGTTTATGTAGTATTGCTGGCTAGAAAGGGCATGCCCTTCTAATTGTACCAACCAACACATCACCAATAATGAATGTGTTTCTTTCCTCCCACATCTTTGCAAACACTGGCCTTATAAGATATACTGAAGTTGGTCAATCTATAACATGATATCTTACTGTTATTGGAATTTTCATTTCCCTCATTATTAGTGTAATCAAGAATTTCTTTAATTTAAGTGTAGAGATTTCTGGTTCCTTCCCTGGGAATCAGATGTTTATAATCTTTGTCCGTTTGTGCATTCAGCTATTTTAGTTTATAATCTTTGTCCGTTTGTGCATTCAGCTATTTTATTTTCATAGTATATGAGTTCTTGATCTATTTCAGATAGTAATCCTTGTTGGGTTTTTCAGTTCTCGATTTTTTCATTGACTGACAATTTTATTGCATTGCGGTTAGAGAAAGTATTAAGTATTAATATTTGATTGACTCTGGTTCTTTCGCATTTAGTTAGTTCTGTTTTGTGCTTGTTACATTGTCAATTTTTGCAAAAGTCCCATTTGTTCTTGAAAAGAATGTGTGTTCGCTAACATTGAGTGTAATGTTCTATAAATGTTTATCAGAGCAGGCTTTTAATGTGCTATTCAAATCACTTACAGCCTTAATAATTTGACTGCTCAATTTTCATTAAGGGCAGTATTTAAAAATTTGAAGATATACTTGTTAATTAGTCAACTTCTCATTAAAATTCTGTCAATTTTTGCTTGACATATGTTGAAGCTACAGTGTTCCCTATTGATAATGATTTAGGTTGCTTCTAAAATTTTTCCATTATGAAGCGTGATCTTGTATCTAAATTCTCAAACACACATATATGTATGTCAGTAAGATAAAATCCAGGAAGGAACTAGACCAAAACATATGCACATTTTTAGTAATCAGAGAGATTTTACCATGTGACCCCTTCTACAGTTTAAACCGAAGAAATTGATTGGAGAAAAACTGCCTGGTTAAAGCTGAATGTATTTGGAGTACTAATAATGACGATCTTTGGAGAATAAGAATTCTAGCCAAACTTGGTGAAATCTTTAAAAAGTTTCACCATCAACTTTTCCAACTCCAACTCTTTCTCTGCACCCTGATAAGGTGACTGCCTTCACTGGAGAATCCTAAAATAGATCCATTTCCATTTTCAGAAAACTTTGATTTCATTCTAATAGATATATACTTTTTTTCACTTGTTCCTTTGGCATTCATGGGTGTCAGTGTAATATACCTGGATAAAAAGACTAAAAAGTCACATCTGCTATCTTACAGATCAGAGTGTACTTCTCAAAATGAGAGCATTAGAGATAAATGGCCCCTCTTTTACCAGTCACTGTGAAAATCACATAACAAAAAGGATCCCGGAGTCTTTGAAGAATTTCCTTGATAAATTTTTGCAAGTTCCAATTTTCATCTTCTTGAGAAATATTACCATGTGTCCTCTGAATCACCAGTCTAAGTTGCTACCAGTAAGTTCAAGCAGCCGTTTTATCTATTTGTGGCCAAAGGTTAAAATGCAGGCATCCAAAATGTGCAAAATGACTGTACTTTTCTTCTGTGGACTTTCAACTGAATTTTTCTTTTTAAAACAGGATGCAAATGTGTCTAGAAAATATCATTGGTACATTAGTACATGGTGCTCACCTAGAAGAAAAATTGTGTCTTCTGGGGGAGGTTTCCATGGGCCGAAGAGAAGAAGCAGCAGGTAGACCTACCGGCATTAAAATCCTTTCTCAAGACTTAAAACCCTGTGTCCTTGAGCAATTTATTTAATTGCTCTGGGCTTTAGTTTCCTCACCTATAAAATGGGGATAATAGGCTTCCCTCAAAGGTCAGAGTGTGATATAAAGCATCTTGAAGAGTGCATGGCTCATATTATACAAAGGTTCAGTGAATTTTGTTTTGGTGCTGTTGGTAGTGGAGTCTCAGCAATAGTGGTGGTGGTAATATATGATTGTGATCTACCATCTCATAACATTGGTTAATATTGATACATAATAAATGTACATATTTTCAGGGTACATGTGATATTTTTATACATTCATATAATGAGCAAGGATCTAATCAGATTACTTGGGATAGTCATTACCTTAGATATTTATCTTTTCTTATGCTAGTAACATTTCCATTATTCTCTTCTAGCTACTCTGAAATTTACAGTGGATTACTGTTAACTATAAACAAGCTACTGATCTATCTATTAAACACTAGGTCTTATTTCTTCCATCTAACTGTCTCTTTTTACCCATTGATCAATCTCTTTTTATGCTGCATCCCTCCCCCAACCTACTTCCAGGCTTTTAGCAATCACTTTGCTTTCTATCTTCATGAGATTCAGTTTTTTAGCTCCCACTTATAAGTAAGAACATGTGATATTTGTCTTTCTGTGCTTGGCTTATTTCACTTAACACAGTGAACTTCAGTTCTGTCCATGTTGCTACAAAAAATAGGATTTTATTCTTTTGTGGCTGAATAATATCCTAGTGTGCCTACATACCACATTTTCTTGTCCATTCATCCATTACTGGGTACCTAGGTTTATTCTATATTTTGGGTGTTATGAATAGCGCTGCAATAAACATAGGACTGCAGATATCTCTTTGACATATTGATTTGCCTTCTTTTGGATAGACAAACAGTAGAGGGATTTCTGGATCATATGGTAGTTTTATTTTTATTTTTTGGAGGTACCTCCGTACTATTTTTCATAGTGGCTGTACTAGTTTATGTTCCTACCAGCAGAGTACAAGGGTTCGCCTTTCTCTACATTCTTGCCAGCATTCATTATTCTCTGTCATTTTGATAAAAGCTATTTTAACTGGGGCGAGATGATATCTCATTGTGGTTTTGATTTGTATTTCTCTGATGATTAGTGATGTTGAGGATATTTTCATATACCTATTGGTTCACAGATGATATGATATTTAGACAAATCTAAAAACTCCACAAAAAAGCTGTTAGAACCGATAACTTCAGTAAAGTTTTAGGATACAAAATCAACGTACAAAAATCAGTAGCATTTATACATGCCAACAGTGAGCAATCAAAAAAAAAAAGAAAAAAGAAAGAAGGTAATCCTATTTACAATGGCTGCAAAAAATATAAAATACCTAGAATTAATTTAACCAAATAAGTGAGAGATTTATATAAAGAGAACTATGAAACACTGATGACAAAAATTGAAGAGGACACACACAAAATTGGAAAGATATTTCCAGCTCATAGACTGGAAAAATAAATATTATTAAAATGTCGATACTATTCATTGGTAAGACAGACAGAGAAAGCATTACTGTGCTTTTTCGAAAGAAGTAGGCAGTGAGATCCAGAAACGTTACATAGGTCTTGGCAGAAGACGTAAAAACTTTAACCCAGGTGTGCTAACACCTAAGACAGAACTAAGACAGAGTTAAACTATACAAAGGTCACTCAATTTGATGGCTCACACTTGATAAGGTTTCTGTCTTACTAGTACAGGTATGATTCTAATGGCAAGAGAAATGAAAAATTCTGATGATTCGTAATGACATAAAGAAAAATACACACAAATACAGATGTTCGCACACAGCCTCAAAGTTCACACTTGTAAAATGAAGATAATACCTTTTCACGTGCTTATTGTAAACATCTATGTAAGCGTACAGAATACCTACCACAGGACCACACGTGGTAGCCATCAGTTTTGATGACAGCATTAGCAGAAGCAGTAGCGGTAGCAGCCACAGGTGCATAGTGATGGCACCCAGAAGTACAGGCATGTAAGTGGGAAGCTATGGAGGGGTTTGCAGCCAAGGGGCAGCAGACTTTGCACCTGCCATGGAGGTGGAACCACAGTCCAGCACAGTCCTCACTGGATGCCCTCTGGAATACCTCCCAAATTTATTTTCTTCTCTAAATTCTTTTTTGGAAAGCCTGGCTCTAAGCCATCTGTTTCTTGAAGTCTCCAGGATGAATGACAGTTATTTTTAACTCCACTTATATTTTCACAAGAATAATCTATCTTGTTCATGACCAGGTGTTGGTTAAGCAGAGGTGAACGATAGAGCCCCATGGCCTTGCTCCCCTCAAGTGGTTTATAATCCAGTAATCTTGAGAGCTGCGGATTCCCGTGTCAACCTGGAACTCCTGTACTCCTCTTTGACTCCAGCTAATTTCAACCTATCTTTTAAGAATCATTTTAAGAATAGATCCTTCCACAAAACTTTTCTTAATGTCTTACTCCTTCTCTCCTGCTCTGAGTGAGGTGCTACGATGGTTGCATTGATGTGTCAATCAGACTTGGCTATTGTTCCCAGGTATTTAACGAAACACTGTTCTAGGTGTTGCTGTGAGGTATTTTGTAGGCGTAACTAAAGTTTGCAACAGACCTTAGGTAAGGAAGATTACCCTAGATATTCTAGGTGGCCTAACTCAATCAGCTGAAAGCCTGAAGAGCAGAGCTGGAGCTTCCCTGATGAAAAATAAATTGTATTTGAAGACAGCAGTTCTTGCCTAAGAATCCCAGCCAGCCCTTCCTGATAGCCTGTTTTATGGATTTCAGGTTTGCCTAGCTAGGCCCAATTGCACAAGCCAATTCCTCATAATAAACAAATCAATACTTACACACACATACACAGATACATACATACATCAAGGAATCAATGAATGCATCAATGAGTGTGTCAATCAGTGAATATTCTGCTTCTCTGGTTGAACCCCGACTGATACAGCTGTCTCTAGGTTATTTCTAACATGGTATTTATTATTCTCTAATTGCAATTTTCTCTGTTATAATTACCCTTTGAACACCTAACAGATAAACTCCCCTTGATAAGAGAATATCTGTTACGCAGAAAACACTCAAGTTCACCCCATTTAATTAATTAATTGTTACAAGTAGATGTTCTCTAGTGATTAAGCCTACAAGTATTAGAGTCAGGTACCTAATTTGGGTTCTGTCTCTCACTAACAGTAGGGCCCTGGGCAATTTTCTTGCTTTTAAGTTTTAGCCACCCTTTCTGAAAAAAAAGGAAAACAGTAACAGTACCTACCACATAGAATTGTTTTGGGAGATCAGGGAGTAAGTGCATAAAAATACCTTAGCATACGAATGAGCACATATTAAGAATGTAATAAATATTTATATTCTTGTTATCATTTGAAGCGACTCTGGGTAGCCTTCCCTTGAGAAATATCTAATTAAATATCCAAAAAACAATTAGCTTTCATGCCTTTGCTCATCCTGCTGCTGGGATACCTCAGAAAGTAGCAGCTTAGTTTGGCTGTGGTGCCTGCCAACCTACACCTCTACAATAAACAGCTGATGACTAGCGAGGTTCTCATCCCTCCTGCAGGACTCACATACACATGCATTAGGGAACCCAATGAAATCTCAACTCAGTAACTTCTACTTTTCATAAAAATGCCAAATCCATACCAGAATATGCAATGCTTCCTCACTCAGCTCATCCCTGAGAAAGTCAGGGATGAGAAAACGCCACCACCAAGGGCATCTGTGTGGCCCTATCCCTTACAATGCACTTTGATATAAATTATCTTATCTGATCCTTGTGGTAATCCTATAACACATGTAGGGCATTTTCAGGCTCCCCCTGGGCAGTTGATGAAATAAATTATTTGTACAACGGTATACATCATTTGTGTAAAGGAATTTAGAATCTACATATCCTGGATGAGAGGCCAGGGCACTCCGCCCCCACTTATAGAATTTGTTTGCTGATATCGCTCACCCTTGTCACTCAGATCTTAAATAAGTTTTATTTTTTTCCTGGGAGCCCAAAAATGCAGAGGTGAAATATTTCCTTTTCTCTTCAAGTCCCAATTCCAACATTATGAGTTACACACCCTTGTATAATTCACTTAACCTTTCTGAGCCTCAGTTGCTTTAACCGTAAGGTGGTCAATAATAATAGCTCCATCAGAGGATTGTGAAGATTGCAAGTAATAATATAGGGAGTGACTCATAGAACTCTTCCCGAAACTGTTAGCTGCATTCCCTTTCTTTCAAGAGGCACCATTGTATCATGTAAAAAGAATGGAGTAATCCAAATGATTATTCCCCAACCAAGTTCAATAGGCTGATATATCAAGCAAAAGAAGCCAAACTGGGAATGGAGAAGGATTGTGTCAACCTTCCATATTCTTGCTGTAAAATGTCTTGGTCACTGAGGATTTTTCATTCAGCAACATTTTCAATGCTCATTAAGGAAAGCATAGTACACCTTTAGTTGTTCATTCATCAACATTAGCTATCAAAAATATAAGAGATTTTTAAAACAGATCAAAATCAAAATATCAAAAACATACGAGTTTTAAAATAACAGTAAAAATCTTAAAATTCACAAGTGTTATATATTTTCTATATCTCCTAAATTAGAATCATTTTTCTCAAAGGACGGATGCTCTGATGTATTATAGAAGCATAAAGACAGATAAGGTCATATTTCACCCTTTCCTGATTAAAAATGTAACCAACATCGCCACTTGCTGAATTCACTTCTCCATCTTACATCCAGCCTAAAATCTGGGCACTAAATGAGGCAATAAAAAATGATTTAAAATATAGGTTGATGGTATTTATTTCCCAGCACCAATAGCATAGTTTATGTCTTTCAGCTGGTGTCACATATCAAAAATTTTGACAATATTCTTTTTTTTTTAAATTTATTTATTATTATTATACTTTAAGTTGTAGGGTACATGTGCATAACGTGCAGGTTTGTTACATATGTATACTTGTGCCATGTTGCTGTGCTGCACCCATCAACTCATCATTTACATCAGGTATAACTCCCAATGCAATCCCTCCCCCCTCCCCCCTCCCCATGATAGGCCCCGGTTTGTGATGTTCCCCTTCCTGAGTCCAAGTGATCTCATTGTTCAGTTCCCGCCTATGAGTGAGAACATGCGGTGTTTGGTTTTCTGTTCTTGTGATAGTTTGCTAAGAATGATGGTTTCCAGCTGCATCCATGTCCCTACAAAGGACACAAACTCATCCTTTTTTATGGCTGCATAGTATTCCATGGTGTATATGTGCCACATTTTCTTAATCCAATCTGTCACTGATGGACATTTGGGTTGATTCCAAGTCTTTGCTTTGTGAATAGTGCTGCAATAAACATACGTGTGCATGTGTCTTTATAGCAGCATAATTTATAATCCTTTGGGTATATACCCAGTAATGGGATGGCTGGGTCATATGGTACATCTAGTTCTAGATCCTTGAGGAATCGCCATACTGTTTTCCATAATGGTTGAACTAGTTTACAATCCCACCAACAGTGTAAAAATGTTCCTATTTCTCCACATCCTCTCCAGCACCTGTTGTTTCCTGACTTTTTAATGATCGCCATTCTAACTGGTGTGAGATGGTATCTCATTGTGGTTTTGATTTGCATTTCTCTGATGGCCAGTGATGATGAGCATTTTTTCATGTGTCTGTTGGCTGTATCAATGTCTTCTTTTGAGAAATGTCTGTTCATATCCTTTGCCCACTTTTTGATGGGGTTGTTTGTTTTTTTCTTGTAAATTTGTTTGAGTTCTTTGTAGGTTCTGGATATTAGCCCTTTGTCAGATGAGTAGATTGCAAAAATTTTCTCCCATTCTGTAGGTTGCCTGCTCACTCTGATGGTAGTTTCTTTTGCTGTGCAGAAGCTCTTTAGTTTAATTAGATCCCATTTGTCAATTTTGGCTTTTGCTGCTGTTGCTTTTGGTGTTTTAGACATGAAGTCTTTGCCCATGCCTATGTCCTGAATGGCACTACCTAGGTTTTCCTCTAGGATTTTTATGGTATTAGGTCTAACATTTAAGTCTCTAATCCATCTTGAATTAATTTTCATATAAGGAGTAAGGAAAGGATCCAGTTTCAGCTTTCTACTTATGGCTAGCCAATTTTCCCAGCACCATTTATTAAATAGGGAATCCTTTCCCCATTTCTTGTTTCTCTCAGGTTTGTCAAAGATCAGATGGCTGTAGATGTGTGGTATTATTTCTGAGGACTCTGTTCTGTTCCATTGGTCTATATCTCTGTTTTGGTACCAGTACCATGCTGTTTTGGTTACTGTAGCCTTGTAGTATAGTTTGAAGTCAGGTAGCGTGATGCCTCCAGCTTTGTTCTTTTGACTTAGGATTGTCTTGGAGATGCGGGCTCTTTTTTGGTTCCATATGAACTTTAAAGCAGTTTTTTCCAATTCTGTGAAGAAACTCATTGGTAGCTTGATGGGGATTGCATTGAATCTATAAATTACCTTGGGCAGTATGGCCATTTTCACGATATTGATTCTTCCTATCCATGAGCATGGTATGTTCTTCCATTTGTTTGTGTCCTCTTTGATTTCACTGAGCAGTGTTTTGTAGTTCTCCTTGAAGAGGTCCTTTACATCCCTTGTAAGTTGGATTCCTAGGTATTTTATTCTCTTTGAAGCAATTGTGAATGGAAGTTCATTCCTGATTTAGCTCTCTGTTTGTCTGTTACTGGTGTATAAGAATGCTTGTGATTTTTGCACATTAATTTTGTATCCTGAGACTTTGCTGAAGTTGCTTATCAGCTTAAGGAGGTTTGGGGCTGAGACAATGGGGTTTTCTAAATATACAATCATGTCATCTGCAAACAGGGACAATTTGACTTCTTCTTTTCCTAACTGAATACCCTTGATTTCTTTCTCTTGCCTAATTGCCCTAGCCAGAACTTCCAACACTATGTTGAATAGGAGTGGTGAGAGAGGGCATCCCTGTCTTGTGCCAGTTTTCAAAGGGAACTTTTCCAGTTTTTGCCCATTCAGTATGATATTGGCTGTGGGCTTGTCATAAATAGCTCTTATTATTTTGAGGTACGTTCCATCAATACCGAATTTATTGAGCGTTTTTAGCATGAAGGGCTGTTGAATTTTGTCAAAAGCCTTTTCTGCATCTATTGAGATAATCATGTGGTTCTTGTCTTTGGTTCTGTTTATATGCTGGATTATGTTTATTGATTTGTGAATGTTGAACCAGCCTTGCATCCCAGGGATGAAGCCCACTTGATCATGGTGGATAAGCTTTTTGATGTGTTGCTGAATCCGGTTTGCCAGTATTTTATTGAGGATTTTTGCATCGATGTTCATCAGGGATATTGGTCTAAAATTCTCTTTTTTTTGTTGTGTCTCTGCCAGGCTTTGGTATCAGGATGATGTTGGCCTCATAAAATGAGTTAGGGAGGATTCCCTCTTTTTCTATTGATTGGAATAGTTTCAGAAGGAATGGTACCAACTCCTCCTTGTACCTCTGGTAGAATTCAGCTGTGAATCCATCTGGTCCTGGACTTTTTTTGGTTGGTAGGCTATTAATTATTGCCTCAATTTCAGAGCCTGCTATTGGTCTATTCAGGGATTCAACTTCTTCCTGGTTTAGTCTTGGAAGAGTGTAAGTGTACAGGAAATTATCCATTTCTTCTAGATTTTCCAGTTTATTTGCGTAGAGGTGTTTATAGTATTCTCTGATGGTAGTTTGTATTTCTGTGGGGTCGGTGGTGATATCCCCTTGATCATTTTTAATTGTGTCGATTTGATTCTTCTCTCTTTTCTTCTTTATTAGTCTTGCTAGTGGTCTGTCAATTTTGTTGATCTTTTCAAAAAACCAACTCCTGGATTCATTGATTTTTTGGAGGGTTTTTTGTGTCTCTATCTCCTTCAGTTCTGCTCTGATCTTAGTTATTTCTTGCCTTCTGCTAGCTTTCGAATGTGTTTGCTCTTGCTTCTCTAGTTCTTTTAATTGTGATGTTAGAGTGTCAATTTTAGATCTTTCCTGCTTTCTCTTGTGGGCATTTAGTGCTATAAATTTCCCTCTACACACCGCTTTAAATGTGTCCCAGAGATTCTGGTATGTTCTATCTTTGTTCTCATTGGTTTCAAAGAACATCTTTATTTCTGCCTTCATTTCGTTATGTACCCAGTAGTCATTCAGGAGCAGGTTGTTCAGTTTCCATGTAGTTGAGCGGTTTTGATTGAGTTTCTTAGTCCTGAGTTCTAGTTTGATTGCACTGTGGTCTGAGAGACAGTTTGTTATAATTTCTGTTCTTGTACATTTGCTGAGGAGTGCTTTACTTCCAATTACGTGGTCAATTTTGGAGTAAGTACGATGTGGTGCTGAGAAGAATGTATATTCTGTTGATTTGGGGTGGAGAGTTCTATAGATGTCTATTAGGTCTGCTTGCTGCAGAGATGAGTTCAATTCCTGGATATCCTTGTTAACTTTCTCTCTCGTTGATCTGTCTAATGTTGACAGTGGAGTGTTGAAGTCTCCCATTATTATTGTATGGGAGTCTAAGTCTCCTTGTAAGTCTCTAAGGACTTGCTTGATGAATCTGGGTGCTCCTGTATTGGGTGCATATATATTTAGGATAGTTAGCTCTTCCTGTTGAATTGATCCCTTTACCATTATGTAATGGCCTTCTTTGTCTCTTTTGATCTTTGATGGTTTAAAGTCTGTTTTATCAGAGACTAGTATTGCAACCCCCGCTTTTTTTTGTTCTCCATTTGCTTGGTAAATCTTCCTCCATCCCTTTATTTTGAGCCTATGTATGTCTCTGCGTGTGAGATGGGTCTCCTGAATACAGCAGACTGATGGGTCTTGACTCTTTATCCAGTTTGCCAGTCTGTGTCTTTTAATTGGAGCATTTAGTCCATTTACATTTAAGGTTAAGATTGTTATGTGTGAACTTGATCCTGCCATTATGATATTAACTGGTTATTTTGCTCGTTAGTTGATGCAGTTTCTTCCTAGCCTCGATGGTCTTTACATTTTGGCATGTTTTTGCAATGGCTGGTACCGGTTGTTCCTTTCCATGTTGAGTGCTTCCTTCAGGGTCTCTTGTAAGGCAGGCCTAGTGGTGACAAAATCTCTAAGCATTTGCTTATCCGTAAAGGATTTTATTTCTCCTTCACTTATGAAACTTAATTTGGCTGGATATGAAATTCTGGGTTTAAAATTCTTTTCTTTAAGAATGTTGAATATTGGCCCCCACTCTCTTCTGGCTTGGAGAGTTTCTGCCGAGAGATCTGCTGTTAGTCTGATGGGCTTCCCTTTGTGGGTAACCCGACCTTTCCCTCTGGCTGCCCTTAAGATTTTTTCCTTCATTTCAACTTTGGTGAATCTGGCAATTATGTGTCTTGGAGTTGCTCTTCTCGAGGAGTATCTTTGTGGCGTTCTCTGTATTTCCTGGATTTGAATGTTGGCCTGCCCTACTAGGTTGGGGAAGTTCTCCTGGATGATATCCTGAAGAGTGTTTTCCAACTTGGTTCCATTTTCCCCCTCACTTTCAGGCACCCCAATCAGACGTAGATTTGGTCTTTTTACATAATCCCATACTTCTTGCAGGCTTTGTTCATTTCTTTTTCTTCTTTTTTCTTTTGGTTTCTCTTCTCGCTTCATTTCATTCATTTGATCCTCAATCGCTGATACTCTTTCTTCCAGTTGATCGAGGCGGTTACTGAAGCTTGTGCATTTGTCACGTATTTCTTGTGTCATGGTTTTCATCTCTTTCATTTCGTTTAGGACCTTCTCTGCATTAATTACTCTAGCCATCAATTCTTCCACTTTTTTTTCAAGATTTTTAGTTTCTTTGCGCTGGGTACGTAATTCCTCCTTTAGCTCTGAGAAATTTGATGGACTGAAGCCTTCTTCTCTCATCTCGTCAAAGTCATTCTCCGTCCAGCTTTGATCTGTTGCTGGCGATGAGCTGCGCTCCTTTGCCGGGGGAGATGCGCTCTTATTTTTTGAATTTCCAGCTTTTCTGCCCTGCTTTTTCCCCATCTTTGTGGTTTTATCTGCCTCTGGTCTTTGATGATGGTGATGTACTGATGGGGTTTTGGTGTAGGTGTCCTTCCTGTTTGATAGTTTTCCTTCTAACAGTCAGGACCCTCAGCTGTAGGTCTGCTGGAGATTGCTTGAGGTCCACTCCAGACCCTGTTTGCCTGGGTATCAGCAGCAGAGGCTGCAGAAGATAGAATATTTCTGAACAGCGAGTGTACCTGTCTGATTCTTGCTTTGGAAGCTTCCTCTCAGGGGTGTACTCCACCCTGTGAGGTGTGGGGTGTCAGACTGCCCCTAGTGGGGGATGTCTCCCAGTTAGGCTACTCAGGGATCAGGGACCCACTTGAGCAGGGAGTCTGTCCCTTCTCAGATCTCAACCTCCATGTTGGGAGATCCACTGCTCTCTTCAAAGCTGTCAGACAGAGTCGTTTGCGTCTGCAGAGGTTTCGGCTGAGTTTGTTATTGTTTACTGTGCCCTGTCCCCAGAGGTGGAGTCTACAGAGACAGGCAGGTTTCCTTGAGCTGCTGTGAGCTCCACCCAGTTCGAGCTTCCCAGCAGCTTTGTTTACCTACTTAAGCCTCAGCAATGGCGGGCGCCCCTCCCCCAGCCTCGCTGCTGCCTTGCCGGTAGATCACAGACTGCTGTGCTAGCAATGAGGGAGGCTCCATGGGTGTGGGACCCTCCCGGCCAGGTATGGGATATGATCTCCTGGTGTGCCTGTTTGCTTAAAGTGCAGTATTGGGGTGGGAGTTACCCGATTTTCCAGGTGTTGTGTGTCTCAGTTCCTCTGGCTAGGAAAAGGGATTCCCTTCCCCCTTGTGCTTCCCAGGTGAGGCAATGCCTCGCCCTGCTTCAGCTCTCGCTGGTCGGGCTGCAGCAGCTGACCAGCACCGATCGTCCGGCACTCCCCAGTGAGATGAACCCAGTACCTCAGTTGAAAATGCAGAAATCACCGGTCTTCTGCGTCGCTCGTGCTGGGAGTTGGAGACTGGAGCTGTTCCTATTCGGCCATCTTGCTCTGCCCCCAAAAAAAGATTTTTTAAAAAAATATATATAGCTGTTTTCTACCACCTCAAAAGAAAGAAAGACAAAAGGTAGAAAGGAAGGAAGAAAGAAGCAAGGGAATAAGTGGGGGAAGGAGGGAGTGAGGAAGGAAGAAAATAAGAACAAACTGGAGAGGGAAAAGGAAATTGAGACAGAGAGAGGATATAAGCCTACACTCTTTCATGTAGGCATTTTATAAAACACTTAAAGAATAGATAATTCCAATTACCCACTCTTCCAAAAGAGTTGGAAGTCTTACACAGTAAAAATTACAAAGTGTTGCTAAGGGAAATTAAAGAAAAAATAAATAAATGAAGAGATATACTATGTTCATGAATTGAAAAAGTTAATATTGTAAGGATGACAGTTCTCCTTACATTGATTTATAGATTCAGTAGAATTCTAACAAAATTCCAGTGGGCTATTTCATAGAAAATAATAAAGTAAATCTAGATTTTATATCTATAAAGTAAAAAAAAAAAAAAAAAAAAAAAAAAAAAAAAACAAGAAGAGAAAAAAATGAAATACTGAACGAAATTAAGAATATTTACGGCCTAATATCAGGATTTATAATAAAGCTATAGTAATTCAGACAATGTGTTGCTGGTATAAGAATATTCATAGAGATCAGTAGAGTGACGTGTCTCAAAGGAACAGAGCCACATAAATAGTGTCAATTGATTTTCGACAAAAGTGCCAAAGTAATCATACAACGATAAAATGATAACCTTTTCAATGAATGTTGTGTTATATGTGTGTAATCTTATGAAAAAACTGCAAAAATTGATTATAGACATGAACTGAAAGCTAAATCTTTCTAATTAAAAAGAATTAGGAGAAAGTATTTTCATCTTCAATAGACAACTTTAAATAGGAAACAAAAAAAGTAGAAAAGTTTTTTTAAATAAGTTGGACTTTCTGAAAATTAAAAACGTCTGATCTTTGAAAGATACTAGTAAGAACCATTAAACGTAAGTAAAGCTATGGATATAATAAAATATTCACAACACATTATGTCAGAAAGAATGTGAAGCAAATGTACTTAAATCCTTCAAATTTAAACTTAAATGAGATATTACTAGATACTCACTACAATGCTAAAGGTAAAAATACAGGGCCCCATCAAATATTAGTATGTGGCACAATTAGAACGCTCATACACTGCTGGACAAACTGTAAAATAATACAATTACTTTACAAAATTGTCAGTTCCTTACAAAGTTAAACATGCGCTTATAGTAAGCACGCTATAAGATACTACTAAAACCTAGAACCTCAGAGAAATGGTCACCTAAATACCTGAACTAAATGAAACGATAAGGAAAATTCCTTAAACTCAAGTAAAATGATGTTTGATGGATGCACAGAACTATTAAAACAGAAGGAAGAAGTCTTCTAGAAAGAGTGGATGTTGACATACTACAATTTTCAACATAATATAGATGTATTTGTTCATTGATCATATTTGATGGTTTCAAAACCACAGTGGCCAAAGATTTCACGTCTTTTATATATTCATGGTAGTATATATTTGGACTATCTTTGGCTGTGTCTCTAAAAATCTTTTGGGGTAAACGAAGTTGACTATCACATGCCTTATTGTAACAAAAGTCTCCATTACTGAATGAGGATGCATCGTGCTAATACAAATCACCTAAACTATGGTCCCCATTCTGTAACCCCTCTTCTGTGTGTATGTCTCCTTCTCTGGAGTGTCCCCTTTTTCACAGAAGTTCGGGAGGGTCCTCAGCATAGCCTGCCAGAATATGTTTCTGTGTGAACACTGTAAGTCCCTCTGGGGTAGTGAACACCCAAAGTGTTCTGAGTTCCATGTTCTGGACATTTATTACCCTTACAGTTCAGGGATGTTCAAAGAGATAAGATTATATATATATATAGAGAGAGAGAATATATGTATAGAGAGACAGATATATATAGTAAATTAAAAACTATAGAGTATCTATATATAGATATAGTAATTTAAAAACAGCATGTAGACATATCATTTTCAAACTGTGAAATACCAAAACGTTTAAAAATTTTTTAATAAGCAAAGGTAATAGAGGTACATTACCTTCAAAGGAGCAAGAATGAGATTGGCATTTATCAACTGATGTTACAGAAGCCAGCCAAGAAGTTAATGATATTTTCAAGGTTTTGAAAGAAAAATAGTGTTCATATTTGAATCATATATTCTATTAAAATTCTATAAAAATATAGAATTATATATACAAAAAATATAGAAAATATATTCCATAAAAATACCCATAAAGAGAATCATATATTCTACAAAAATGCCCACCACAAATTAAGCTCAACTAAAACATTTTTAAATAGAGCCTCAGAGAAATGCTCACCTACATAACTGAACTAAATGAAATAAAGAATATTTATTCTTTAAATAAGGTGGTTAATCACTGGGAATAAAAAGAGAGTCATTTTCAAAGTGTATGACAGCACTGGGATCCTGCGGGACTTTGAAACCCACCAAAAACTTTCTTAGAATTCCCAAATGGTTTCATGGATGGAATGGGAATGTACTGTTTCATTGCATCTGGAAGAAGAAAAATGGATGGGCATCAGCTGTTCTCTGGTGACCACACAGCCTTAACAATTACATCAGCAGTCTCTATAAACAGTTTAACTAACATAAGATTCATGGTAGATGAGAAAGTTGGGAGCTGCTATGGGAATGTCACAGATGTCACCCTAAATAGGAAGACAATACTATACCGTATGAGGAAAGGGAATAAGTGAGGGAAGGAGGGAGTGAGGAAGGAAGAAAATAAGAACAAATTAGAGAGGGAAAAGGAAATTGAGACAGAGAGAGGATATAAGCCTAGACTCTTTCATGTAGGCATTTTATAAAACACTTAAAGAACAGATAATTCCAATTATCAACTCTTCCAAAAGAGTTGGAAGTCTTACACAGTAAAAATTACAAAGTATGCTTTTCTATAACAAATGGGGCTTCTCTGGAACCTGCTATTTACACACACTTTCCTTTAGGTGCTCCTTCTACTCATTCATGTCGAATTTGAAGTCTGACACATCCCTAAGTCCTACAGTCTTAGCTTTGTGCTTGACTACTTACCTTTACAGATTGGTTATACCAATGGCCTTTGGTGAGAGGATATTAATGTTAGCAATTGTTGACATTTGTCCTTCCTGTATTGAACATGGTCATTTTTAAGTCCCATAATCTGCTATGTTTAACTTATTTTTTTAAAAATTCTTTCAGATTGGGATGAAATGCATTAAAGGAATGGAAATTATTATTCTTCATTAATCTCATCAACAAGTATTTATTAGATACTCCCTCTGAGCAAGGAATTATAGGAAAACTAGGATAATAAGTTCTTGTATGCTCCTCCTATTATGGGGTTAAAAGCTATATGTGTGTGTGTGTATATACATATATATATATATATATATATTTTTTTTTTTTTTTTTTTTTTTTGAGAGAAGTCTTGCTCTGTCACCCAGGCTGGAGTGCAGTGGCACCATCTCGGCTCACTGCAAACTCCACCTCCTGGGTTCACGCCATTCTCCTGCCTCAGCCTCCAGAGTAGCTAGGAATACAGGCTCCCACCACCATGCCCAGCTAATTTTTTGTATTTTTAGTAGAGATGGGGTTTAACCATGTCAGCCAGGATGGTCTCGATCTCTTGACCTCGTGATCCACCTGCCTCGGCCTCCCAAAGAAGGTATATTCTCTTTAATACTAGAAAATAAGAACCAAGTGAATGGTGTAGATGAGTGGTTACTAAATGCAGATGATAATCAGAATGATCTGGGTAGTTTAAAATTTCAAAAGCCTGGATCCAATCCTCAAAGATTGCAATCAATAGGACTGAGCTGAGTCTTAGGCCCTGGGGTGTGGGCGTGCCTTTTTAAATATAATTTTTGAATACATTATTTATACATCAATGTAACATTTAAAAATTGTAAAAGGGTAATCAGATGAAAATGTTTCTCTGAATAGGAACGCTTTTACACTGTTGGTGGGAGGGTAAATTAGTTCAACCATTGTGGAAGACAGTGTGGTGATTCCTCAAGGATCTAGAACCAGAAATACCATTTGACCCAGCAATTCCATTACTGGGTATATACCCAAAGGATTATAAATCATTCTACTATAAAGACATATGCACACGTATATTTATTGAAGCACTATTTACAATAGCAAAGACTTGGAACCAACCCAAATGTCCATCAATGATAGACTGGATAAAGAAAATGTGGCACATATACACCAGGAATACTATGCAGCCATAAAAAAGAATGAGTTCATGTCCTTTGCAGGGACATGGACGAAGCTGGAAACCATCATCCTCAGCAAACTAACATAGGAACAGAAAACCAAACACTGCATGTTCTCACTCATAAGTGGTAGTTGAACATTGAGAACACATGGACACGTCAGGGGGTTGGGGAAAAGGGAAGGGAGAGCATTAGAACAAATACCTGATGCACACAGGACTTAAAACCTAGATGACGCGTTGATAGGTGCAGCAAACCACCATGGCACATGGATACCTATGTAACAAACCTGCATGTTCAGCGTGTATATCCCAGAACTTAAAGTAAAATAAAATTTAAATTTAAATTTAAAAAAAGTTTCCCTGAACCTCTTTCCTTGTTTGCCTTCTGAAAGACAAATCACTCTTACAAATTTCTCAATTCCTCTCAACACACACACACACATATCCCTGTTTAAAAAGTTAATATTGCATACACAGTTTTCTGTACCTTGATTGTTCACTTAATGGAACTTGAGGTTGTTTTATATCTTCAAGAGAAAAATAAAACATCTGGAGGAAATGTGTCAATAGTAAGACCATTCCTTTCGTCCAAGCACAGTGGCTCACGCCTGTAGTCCTAGTACTTTGTGGGGCCGAGGTGCGAGGATCTCTTGAGACCAGGAGTTCAAGACCAGCCCAGGCAAAACAGTGAAACCCCATCCCTACAAAAGTATAAATGAATTTTTAGAAAATAGGAAAGGAAAAGAAAATTAGCTGTGTGTGGTGGCACACTCCGGTAATCTCAACTACTTGGGAAGCTGAGGTGGGAGGATCACTTGAGCCAAGGAAGTCAAAGCTGCAGTGAGCCACAGTCATGCCACTGCACTCCAGCCAGGTCGACAGCAAGACCCTGTCTCAAACAAACAAACAAACACCTTCCTTTTCCATACATTGGAATTGTTGCCCTTAAATACCATATATACCAAGGTACGTTTGTTTGTAATTTTAACTGTAAACTAGTTATATACCTTTGAAGAGAAGTATTTAAAAACAACAAAAGTGTCATTGCCAAAATGCATATGACCAGTCTGCCATGAATATGACAGTGGAAAAAGTATGGGGTGGACCTCTCTTAAAATGTGAAGTTATTTTCTACATGTTTATTTCTTATTGTAGTTATCATAAAGGCTCTTTTTATAATTACTGCATGCAGCCAAAGCAGAGAAGTTACAAATTATGTTTACATCAAAAGAGAAGGAAATGTGTACTATTTGAGAAATATAAAATAAGGCATAGCAATATTTAGCCTGAAAAAATGGAAGACCCTGGACTCCCCTACACTAAAGACAGTGTTCAATGAAAACTGAACTTAATACCTTTCTACTTGGTACAATCCAGTTTTCTTAGTCTTTTAAGTTTTGAAATAAAATTCCATTTTATCTGAGAGGCAAATAATTATGATATAGATATTACCTTAGACTTTAGGTCCAATTCTTTAAGCCTAGTTAAACTTAACCAAGTAAGTTTGATCATCAGCATCTCAACTGTCAGGAAAGATTGTATAAATATGTTTGTTTTCACAAGACAAGCATGTATATGGCAAGCAGGATAATTCACTTTTCTGCCACAGATTTAATTTTCTTTTTTATAAATTTGGAAAGATGAACTATATCACAGGTTAGAAAACTATGGTCTGTGTCCCAAAGCCAGCTAGCCACCTGTATTCATTTGGAAAGTTTTCTTAGAACACAGGCACATTCATTTATTTACATATTGTGTATGGCTATTGTGTGCCTCAATGTGAAAGTTGAATAGTGACCACTAAGACCATATGACCACAAAGCCAAAAGTATTTACAGAAGTTTGGCAACCCCTGAACCAAATAATAGTTATTAAAACTTTGTATTAGTAGAGCACCTGCTATAGGCCATATGTAATGCTAACAACTTTATATGATATACTTCACTTATATTTGTAAAAATATATAAAATAGTTACTCAACTTTAGAGTGATTCCTAAACTCATCTTTGGATAGCTGATCCAAACTCAGGTATGATGACTTTAAATTGCACATCCTGAAACAACGAAGTTCCATCTGGCTCTAAAGACTTGATATCTAATTTATGGAATGTTTATAGTATATAAGACAAGATATGAAGGACTTAAGAAGCTAGAGCCATGAGTAAAATGCAGATTTGTTCAATAGGTTATTTGAGGACAGATATGATGTCTTTTCTTTTGCTTCCCTAGTAACTATCACAGAACTGTCATATAGTTGTCAACTGCTAAAAATTGTATGAATGCATCAAGTCTGTGGGCTTAAAGGATGTTAATATTGTATGAGATGAGAAAAGACAATGCATAACCGTGATAGAAGTCAGATATAGAGTGCTCCCATAAACAACATAGGAAAAGTAAAATGTGCCATTCAGGAGAGAGCAATCCAAGTTGAAGTTATTCATAATGCCTTTAAATAAGGACATACATAGGAGTGGGTTGAAGCTCAGATCTCGTTGCAGAAGTTATCTTCCAGAATGCAGCCTGAAATTCCAGTTTATTCTCCAAGGCATGTAACAATGTCATAAATCTGGAAAGAGCTGGGAGTACAAGTTCCAACTACAATCTAATTTCCCTGTACAGTTTCTCCAATAGGTAGATCCCCTGGATGGGGGTTTACTTTCTAATTGGATAATATGTTGATTGTCCTTCTAATATCACCTCATTCAAAACACTTGCTTGAATCATTCCTAATACCCTGCTGCAAATCTCTAGGCAATCTCGGGAAGGTAAGTTCCAAATCCTAAACAACAAGGGGATTGAGTGATACTATATGGTTATCAATGTATTAGAGTGAGAAAGCCCCAAAACAACCAACAAAATCCACAAACCCCAGGAACGCTGGGGTTCGTTAAATATTTCCTTTTATGTATTATGTAGGATTGGTGAGTATGAGCAATATCAGCAGACTCTCGGGTATAGTAACTGTCTCTGATTATCTAGTACCTGGTTCTGCAATGAAAAGGGTAGAATATTGCCACCTAGGGTGTAACAACCAGATGGAATAAGTGGTTCAGGGTATGAGAACTGGATTTTCTATTTGCATATGAAAGTTTACTATATTTAAGAATTGCCTTACTCTGGGAGAGGAAGTTTCTCCTCAGTCAGTAAGCCCCTGGGTGCCAGAGTTTCAAGAACATAGAAAATTAGGAAATGTAATTAACACATACGTTTCATTGAGTTATAAGTTAAATTAAAATAAGAGTCTTAAGTGTACATTATAATAAATTGTTTATATTTGTATACACCCATTGAATCATCTCCTAGGTCAATATTAAAACACTGCCAGTTCTACACACCTATCACTTTGAAACTACTCATGAATGGAAGATGTATTTGTCTTTTTCACGCTGCTAATAAAGACATACCAAAGACTGTGCAATTTACAAAAGAAAGAAGTTCATTGGACTTACAGTTCCACATGGCTGGGGAAGCCTCACAATCATGGTGGATAGCAAGGAGGAACAAGTCACGTCTTACATGGATGGCAGCAGGCCAAGAGAGAGTTTGTGCAGGGAAACTCCTGCACAAGTGATCTCATGAGACTCATTCACTAACATGAAAACAGCACAGAAAAGACCCACCCCCATAATTCAATCACCTCCCACTGGGTTCCACCCATGACACTTGGGAATTGTGGGAGTTACAATTGAAGATGAGATTTGGGTGGGGACACAGTCATATCATATCATTCCTAAATCTCATGTCCTCACATTTCAAAACCAATCATGCCTTCCCAACAGTCCCCCAAAGTCTGAACTCATTTCAGCACAAACTCAAAAGTCCACAGTCCAACATCTCATCTGAGACAAGGCAAGTCCCTTCTGCCTATGAGCCTGTAAAATCAAAAGCAAGTTAGTTACTTCCTAGATACAATGGGGTACAGGCACTGGGTAAATACAACCCTTCCAAATGGGAGAAATTAGCCAAAACAAAGGGGCTACAAGGCCCATGCAAGTCCAAAATCCAGCAGGGCAATTAAGTCTTAAAATTCCAAAATGATCTCCTTTGATGCCATGTATTATATCGAGGTCACACTGATGCAAGAGGTAAGTAGGATCCCATGGTCTTGGATAGCTCTGTCTCTGTGACTTTGCAGGGTACAGCCTCCCTCCCAGCTGCTTTCACAGGCTGATGTTGAGTGTCCATGGCTTTTCCAGGTGCACCATGCAAGGCATTGGTAGGTCTACCATTCTGGAGTCTGGAGGAGAGTGGTCCTCTTATCACAGCTCCACTAGGCAGTGCCCCAGTGGGGGTTCTGTGTGGGGGCTCTGACCCCACATTTCCCTTCTGCACTTCCCTAACAGAAGTTCTCCATGAAAGCCCCGACCCTGCAGCAAACCTTTGCCTAGACATCCAGGAGTTTCCATACATCCTCTGAAATCTAGGCAGAGGTTCCCAAACCTCAGTTTTTGATTTCTGTGCAATGGAAGGCTCAACACCGTGGGGAAGCTGTCAAGGCTTGAGGCTTGCACCCTCTGAAGCTGCATCCTGAGATCTACATTGGCCCCTTTCAGCCATGGTGAAGTGGCTAGAATGCAGGGCACCAAGTCCCTAGGCTGCGCACAGCACAGGGACCCTGGGTCTGGCCCACAAAACCACTTTTTCCTCCTAGGCCTCTAGGCCTGTGATGGGAGGGGCAGCTACGAAGACCTTTGACATGCCCTGGAGACATTTTCCCCATTGTCTTGGGGATTAACATTTGACTCCTCCTCATCACTTATCCAAATGCCTGCAGCTGGCTTGAATTTCTCCTCAGAAAATCAGATTTTCCTTTCTATCACATTGTCAGGCTGCAAAATTTCCAAACTTCTATGCTGTTTCCTTTTTAAAACTGAATGCCTTTAATAGCACCCAAGTCACCTTTCGAATGCTTTGCGGCTTAGAAATTTCTTCTGCTAGGAGAATGGCATGAACCCAGGAGGCGGGGCTTGCAGTGAGCCGAGATTGTGCCACTGCACTCCAGCCTGGGTGACAGAATGGACTCCATCTCAAAAAAAAAAAAAGAAAAAAAAGAAGAAATTTCTTCTGCTAGATATCCTAAATCATCTCTTTCAAGTTCAAAGTTCCACAAATCTCTAAGGAAGGGGCAAATTATCACCAGTCTCTTTGCTAAAACATAAGAGTCACCTTTGCTCTAGTTCCCCACAAGTTCCTCATCTTCATCTGAGACCACCTCAGCCTGGACTTTATTGTCCATATCACTATCAGCATTTTGGGCAAATCCATTCAACAAGTCTCTAGGAAGTTTCTAACTTTCCCACCTTTTCCTGTCTTCTTCTGAGCCCTCCATACTGTTCCGACCTCTGCCTGTTGCCCAGTTCCAAAATCACTTCCACATTTTCAGGTATCTTTTCAGCAGCACCCCACTCTACTGGTACCAATTTACTATATTTGTCTGTTTTCATGCTGCTGATAAAGACATACCCAAGACTGGGCAATTTACAAAAGAAAGAGGTTTAATGAATTTACAGTTCCATGTGGCTGGAGAAGCCTCGCAATCGTGGTGGAAGGCAAGGAGGAGCAAGTCACGTCTTACGTGGATGGCAGCAGGCAAAGAGCGAGATTGTGCAAGGAAACTCTCATTTTTAAAACCACTAGATCTCATGAAACTCATTCACTATCACGAGAACAGCACAGGAAAGACCTGCCCCCATAATTCAGTCACCTCCCACCAAGTCCCTCCCATGACACTTGGGAATTGTGGGAGTTACAATTCAAAATGAGAATTGGGTGGGGACACAGCCAAACTGTATCAGAAGGTTTTTGTCCTCATCTGCAACAGTGGCCCTTTAGCCACTCAAAAACTGTCTACCCTTCCATTGTGATCTAGTATCCTCATTCCAACTCAATCCAGCTCTTTTCCACTTAGGAGCCTATGCGTTGACCAAGAGGTTATAGAAGACTCAGGTAGAAGCCCTTACTTTCCTTTGTCCAGTCTCCAAAATTTATTTTTATGTCAAATAGCCTACAGGGGACCAAAGGCTAATGATGATTAAACAGCCTTCAGTTATGGAAGAAGGAACTATGAGAAGGGGCCAGCTGCCTAGTGATGACATTGGGCTCATCAAAGCCTATTTTCTGGAAGGCAGGATAGGCCATGCCTTTCAATTACGATGCATGTGGTATGAGGATGGGGGAAAGCAAATACACAAACAAAAGAATCATAAATAATTTGTCTCAGAAGACAGAACACCAAGTAACAAAGATGATTTCCCACATTGTCATAAATTGAAGGAGAATATGGAAAGCTTCCACTCTTGGTCTCCTGAGGCAGTAGAGGACTTGGCTTTCATAAAATAAAACATAACCAGTTACCATAGATACACTGGGGTGAAAAATGCTTCTCATATTCAAAAAAGTTCCAGACAAGTTTTAAATCTTAGAATGCACCTGAAACATTCTGGAAATTGTCTTTATTTCTAATTGAGCCTTCCCAAACACACTTGACATCCCAGTGGCTTCAGTGTCCTTACAACAAAATGACATTCACCATCCTCTGCATTTAATTTTGAGAACTGAGACCACCTGCATCTGCACAGCTTATCAAGATTGAGATCTGGAGCCACTGTGTCAACATGACTTTCCTATTCCAAGAAATTCTTGGCCAGGAAGATAAAGCTGTAAACCAATAAATAACTTCACTACAGGCTCCAGGAATTTCCTAAAAGCAAATAGATTTGAACAAACAGTTTGCTCATCTGGGTAAAGAGCTCTGCTCTAGGAACAATGAGTTGTTCACTTGATCAAACAGCTAATTTATCAAACTACTGTTTACTAACCCAAAATTCCTTCAAGAGTCATGTCTTGCTGTGTCCATCAAACCAAAAATATTACATCATGAACTTTACCCAATTCCAGTTAAATGTGTGCATGGAAAGACCCATGTTAAAGCACTCTGTCGCAGAGCACAAACTCCAGCAAATTTCTACCCCTGACCCCTCCTTTCTGAAACACTGCTAAGACCCTGTCAAGGCGATGTCCTCCCTTACTGCAGTAGGTTTAATAAATTTTGCTGTTTGAATAGCAGGTTATTTTAGCTGTCTTTTGAGGAGTTGATAGTCAATCCTTCCTGTCTTTATCAAACTGTGAACTTCAATTTCCCCACTATCCCAATAACTAAACAGATAAATGCCAGTCATCATGGTGAGAATACAGAAGGGCAAGCTACTGAGAAAATGTATAGAAAACTTACTATACCTTTAGGCATTTCAAACTAGCTTATCCAAAACAAATAAAACCACAGTGTTATCTATAAACAAAAAAAGAGATGTTGTCATATATATGTATAGTCATGAATCATCCAATACCTTTTTGTGTTAATTAAAAAAATAATTGAAACAAGATCTCACTCTGTTGCCCGTACCACTGGAGTGTAGTGATTTGATCATAGCTCACTGCAGCCTTGAACTCTCAGTCTCGAGTTATCCTCTCACTTCAGCCTCACAAGTAGTTGGGGCTACAGACTACAGGTGTGTGCTACTTCACCTGGTTATTTTAATTTTTTTATTTTTGTAAAGACGGGGTCTCACTATGTTGCCCAGGCTGGTCTCGAACTCCTGGCCTTAAAAGATACTCCTGCCTTGGCCTCTCAAAATGCTGGGATTGCAGGCTTGAGCCACCACTTCTGGGCCAAATATCTTTAAAATACTATAGTCAGATTGTCTGAGTCACAGATCAGATTTTTCTAGTAAGAAGTAATAATATCTGAAGAGACAGAGAAGAGAGATATTTCAAGTACAATTTTGTAACACACATTTTGTTGTTCCAAATAGCTCCTCAACCCTCATTCCTATCCCCCTCAATTCCTTTCCTTCTTCTCTTTCTAAATGACCCTTCAGATCAAATAAATCATGTCCAATAATGCTGTTTGTGTAATTTTGCAATGTTGAAATTCCCATGCAGGCTCAGTTTTATCAGCCTGAAAATTTTCTTCCTATCTTTCTTTCTTCCCTTCTTCCTTCCTTTGTTTGATTTGCCTCTTCTGTTGCTTGCAATATATAAGTAGTTCTAATTATGCTATGTTATTCTATATTATTCTATGTTAATTATTACATGGAAATGTCTAAAATATACAGCATTATAAATAGTACATTAAAACTATTTGAAAACATTTGAAAAATTTTCTGTTCATTCATATTTATGCCACTTGGCCTCACCATCCACTATCACCTGCCAGCCTGGTAGTCACATGCTCTGTGTCTTTTTAAAAGATTTTATTTATTATTGACTGATTACTTATTTACATCTAACCCAAACTATATAATTAACTATTTTATAAAACTGTGGTTATCCACAAGAATAACTCACAAAAATATAAGTGTTACAATTTTTGTTTGCTTGTTGTGTTTTAAAATGTAGTTTTTATTATTATTCAGGTATGATGAGGCCAACAGATAATGAGATGATTGTCATTGAAAATACAGTTTGTTACAGTGTCTCATGGGGTAGGGGACATGTTATTGTCACTCAGAGCCACATGGGAAAGCACCAGGACTGGTCAAAAGGCAGGATGAGTGAGGGGAAAGCATGGCAGGAGCCCCTGTTGTGGTATCCACGGGAAAGGCAAGTCAGGGCTCAGCAGGCTTAGGATTGGCTAGTTTGAGCAATATCAGAAGACCCCAGGGTAGAGTAACTGTCTCTAATTGTCTAATACCTGGCCCTAGAATGATAAGAATAGAATTACATTGCCACCTAGAGTAGAAAAGCCAGATGGAAGAGGTGGTTCAGAGTATGGGAACTGGATGTTTCATTTACATATGAAAGTTTACTATGTTTAAGAATTGGCTAGCTATGAGAGGGGAAGTCACTCAGTGAGGCCTCAGGAGCATCAAGAATACAGAAAATTAGAAAACATAATTAACACATAATACATGTGTTTTGTTGAGTTATAAGTTGCATAAAGTAAAATAAATGAGTCTTAAGTGTACAGCATAATAAATTATTTATATTTGTATATACCCACGGAATCACCTCCCAGATCAATGTGCAAGCATCACCATAACTTTAGAAGCTCTCACTGGCTCCTTTTCCTGTTAAACCTGCCCCTCCCAGCAAAGCCAGCATTATTATAACTTTTCCCACTGGCCTAGATTTGCCTGATTTTAAACTTCATAATGGAAGTACACATTATGGATGTACTCATTTCTCTTTGGTGTATATCTGGGAAAAAAATTGCTGAATCATAGAGTTGGGGAATCTGTAATTTTGGTGGATACTGCTAAACATTTTTCAAAGTAGTTAAAACATTTAACTATCTCACCAACAATGTCCAAGAATTTCCATTATTCTACATTCTTGCCAACATTTGTAATTGATAGTCTTAATTTAACTATGCTGGTAGTGGGATACTTGTTTCTAACCATGGTTTTAATTTCCATTACCCTGCTGAGCAATGATGTTGAACACCTTTACATGTGTTTGCTCTAAATACACTTTGTTGTTACATACGCCTCCCAAGACTTTTCCTATTTTTAAATAGAATTCTCTGCATTTTTCTTATGTGATTTGGAGAAATGTTTAAATCTATTCTGGATGTGAGACCTCTGTTGGATAAATATTTTGAAAATACTTTCTCCCATACTGTGGTTTGCCTTTTGCCTTTCTTAATGAGGTCTTTTGATAAGCAGACCAATTTACCATTGTTTATTTTATTGTTCATGTTTTGTGAAAACTGTTAAGACATTTTCATGAACCTTTCAAACGTTATGAAAATATTCTCCTGTTTTCTCCTAAAAGCTTTATTGTTTTAGTTTTTAGCTATAGGTCTATACTGCACATTGAATTAATTTGTGTGAATGATGTGAGATAAAATTATCCATATCACCGAAACTTCCTGGATTATATTTGCCATGCAGATGAACAATCCCTTCTTCAACTAATGTACTGAGAGTAGAAAGGTTGTAAACCTCTTGATGTTATTATAGCTTAGCTGCAATGATTAGTGGAAGCCAGATTTTAGAATTTTATAATCATAATTGATACGTGCAATTCAGGACAAATACAACAAATACACTTATAAAAATGCAGCCAACACAATCTTGACTTCTTAGGATTCACATAAGCCGGGACATCTAAACTACAAAGCATAATCTTTGCTCTTTCTTAAAAGTTATTTTGGAGTTCCTTAATATAGATGTCTACATTAGGTAAAAGTTTTATTTTATTTTGTTTTACAGTTTTTGATTATAAAGTGTTATGCAAACCCCCCAAATCGATCAATTTTCCTTGACATAGTCAACAATGATGTATCTCATTCATTTTAAACTATTTAGGCCAAAATAGTCACACAAAGGTTCCCACTAAATGTAATGAGACAAACTTTGGAAAATCTATCTAATTGCAATTTAGCATTTAAGAAAACTATGAAGGTAAGAGTACACTAATGAAAAAAGGGAATGCAAAGTTTTTTTCATTAGAGAACTTAAGACTTACCTAGTCACTTGAACTGGAAGGTGAGTCCTATGGTAAGTAAGTTCTGTCTGAAATCCACAGGTACATAGTGACTTCTGAATTCTGTTATAAACCAGAATCTTTGACTAGCACTAAATGTGGTCAGTGAGAAAAATATAACAGCCTCAAAAGAAACTCTGTAGTGTAGCTGTTTTCCCATTATCCTTCATTTTTCCATATATATATATATTATATATATATACACACAGAGAGAGAGAGATTGATTGCTAATTTTTATTCTAGAAGTATAATTTTGAACAGCAAAGTCATGGTCCTAGTTTTCTTGAAGCTTCTGTTGTAATATGGTAAGTAGGTCAAAACATAGACCAGAGGAAAAACAATTGCTAGTTATAATTACCAGAATGAAAGCGAGAAAATGCTGACAGTGAAAATAGAACGCAGATAGACCTTTAAACGATGATCAAGGGGAGCCTCAGCAAGGAAATATAAAGTGTCCAGGGAAAAGTTAAGTAGCCCTGAAAAACATCCATGTCATCTCACATACAAATTATTCACTGAGAAAAGCTAGAGAGCAAATGAACACGAGGAAGGTGTATTGGTTAACTTGCTTATTCATCTGACTTTGAAAATGGAGGAGCGAAGAAGAGATACTGACAGATTCCTAGAACACTGTGAAGAAAGGACCACGGTGACCTTAGTCAGTGGTTCTCGGCAGTAGATCCGTGAAAGCCAGTATCGTCAAGTCCTCTAAGCCCACTTGTGCCTACTAACATTAATGTATAAAATATAATTCATTCCTAGTGGGCAACAGAGTCCCAGCCCACAGCCTGAAAAAAAAAAAAAAAAAAAAAAATCTTGGGATCCAGAGAGAAAGTTTGGCCTTGCAGACTTTGATCTGGTTGACCTGGAGTCATGGGACATAAAGTATTCCAACTTTATTCTCTCCAGCTGAAGTTTATTCTAGCCTTTGCCACTGATGTGGTTTATTATTTTTAATGGTGTTCCATGCAAGAACACAACATATTCCTCAAACAGACAGAGCTTTGGTTTACTCCACAAAATAATTCCTCTTCTTCTAGTGGTTCTGAAATATTCCCAGCTAATATAAAAAGCATTTCAATATTTGGCATTCTGCATTGTTATCTAAACAGTTTCTATTTGCAGTGTATGGGCATCTTCCTCTGGCACAGAAACATCACTTTTTTCTTTCTCTTTTATTAGGTCCAAGGTAGAAAAAGAAACAATTCTGAGAAATGTTTTTTTTATCTCCTTCAGTTCTTTTTCTGTGAATATTTTGAGCTTCTTCTCTCACAATTAAATAGAAAAAAACAGCACAGACATTTTCTCTGAAGGCTCTGGATTCATTTCACCAAGTATACTCTGAACTTGAAAAGTTTCAGAATGTTGACATTTATAAATTAGGATTTCTGGCAACCAGATCTTGTGCCCCTGTAATAAAAACACAACTAAACTTTTTATAGAACCTGCTTGGCAAGATGACATCTTGTTGTCCAATATGTAGCTATAACAGACAGGAAGAATGCGAGATGATTTTTCCTGTTTCCTTCTTCAAAGGTTAAAATTAGAAGAAACACCACTAGATAGATACTGTTCTTTTAGAAATGATATGCTCATCAAAGACTTGAAATTATTCCCGGAGAATGAAAAACAAGTGTCTCAGAGAATGCAAGAGGAAACACTGCAAAATAGGTTTGTAAAAGTTAAGCCAGAATGTTGAAGCTTCTCCTGGTTGGAGGATGGATGGATGGCTAGAAAGATAGACAGACAGATAGAAAAATAGATGATAGTTAGATAGATAGATAGATAGATAGATAGATAGATAGATAGATAGATAGACAGACAATCGGCAGATCTTTATATCTATAGATATCTATAAATCTCTTTATCAATAGATAGATACATAGATACAGTTATGGGTATAACTGTGTTCTTCCCCAAAATTCATATATTGAAGTCCTAACCCCTAGTACCACAGAATATGACTGTATTTGGAGATAGGGCCTTTAAAGTGGTAATTGAGGTTAGATGAGGTCATTGAAGTGAACCCTAATCCAATGGTTGGTTTCTTTATAACAAGAAAGATTAGAACACAGACTAGCACAGACAAAAAACTATGTAAAGACACGGAGAAGACAACTACCTACAAGCAAAGGGAAGAGGTCTCAGAGGAAAACGACCTTGTTGATACTTTGATCTCAGACTTCTAGCCTCCAAAGCTGTGAGAAAATAAATTTCTCTGGGGTAAGTCACCAGTATTTTTCATGGCAGCCCTAGCAAACTTATATGTGTATGTGTTTGTGTGCACTGCATGTGTCCAACACAAATGCAACCTACACGATATCTACAAATACCATCATTTTTTATGGTGGTGTTAGATGTGCAAAGCTCATGGGAGATGACAATTATGCTGATGACAATCTCTGTTACCTACAGCATATCTGGCTACTACTATGAAATTCTGAATACATGTATTTTTAAATAAACCTTTTGTAATGCTTCAGTTACTATTATTTTGCAACAAACTACTCTCACACTTAATGTCATAACCATTTTGTTTATGAATTCTGCAGGTCACAAATTCAGATAGGGGCTATGGTTTGAATATTTGTCCTCTCCAAAACTCATGTTCAAACTTAATCCCCAATATGGTTGTCTTGAGAGTCTAAGAGAAGTCTTTAATAGGTGTTTGACTCATGCCAGCTCTGCCCTCATGAATGGATTAATCCATTGTTGGATTAATGGGTTATCATGGGAGTGGGACTTGTGGCTTTATAAGAAAAGGAAGAGAGACCTCAGCTGCATGCTCAGCCTCCTTGCCATGTGATACCCTGTGTCACCTCAAGACTCTACCAGCAAGCAGGGTCTCAACACAAACACTTCCTTGCCCTTAGATTTCCCAGGCTCCATAACTATAAGAAATAATTTCTTTTTCTTTACAAACTACCCAGTTCTAATTATTATGCTATAAGCAATAGAAAACAGATGAAGATAACAGGGAACAGCAGGAATGGTTTGTCTGTTTTCCTAGCCTCGGTTAGGATAAATAAAATAGCTAGAGATGACTCCAAGAGGTAGGAACTAGAATAGCTGAGACTGAAAGATCCACTTCCAAGGTGAGTTCATCAAAATATCAGGCATCTCACTGAGATGGACATGAAGGCTGGTCTCAGCTGCGAATGTTAACAGGTGCTAATATGTGCAACCTTTTCATGTGGTACAGACTAATCACAGCATGACACATGGTTTCCACAAGACAGCCACCTAAAAGGGAATGTTCCAAGAGAATCTGACAGAAGCTGCCATGCCCTTTCCTCAGAAGCTACAATAACTCCAAGTTTTAAGGGGAGAGACATAATCAGCACCTATTGAGGGAAGAGTGTCAAATAATTTTATAGCATATTTCAAAACCACATTTTACTCTCTGCCCACAAAGTATTAACATTCTTTCCACATGAAAAATACACTCACTCTCTCAATAGTGCTTAAAAGGATCATCCCATTATAGTATCAGTCTTAGACTCAAAGTCAGAATGTTGTCATTCAATCAAGATTTAAATAATATTCATCAGGCATGATTCCTCTTAATCAAATAGTTGATGAACTAAAGAGACCAGCTATCTACCACTATATTAGTACATTCTCTCACTTCTATAAAGAACTACCAGAGACTGGGTAGTTTATAAAGAAGAGAGGTATAATTGGCTCACAGTTCCACAGGCCATACAGGAAGCATGGCTGGGGAGACCTCAGGAAACTTAAAATCATGATGGAAGGCAAGGGGGAAGCAGCACGTCTTCACATGTGCAGAGCAGAGGAAGATAGTGGGCACGGGGTGAGGGGGAGATAGGAGGTGCCACACACTTTTAAACAACCAGATCTCATGAGAACTCTATCTTGAGACAGCACTAGGGGGATAGTGCTAAACCATTAGAAACCACCCCCATGATCCAATCACCTGCCATCAGCCCCTTCCTCCAACATCAGGATTACAATTCGACATGAGATTTTGGGCAGGGACAGAGAGCCAAACCGTATTAACCACCCAACCATCCACTGTACCTGGAGGTATGTGCATAGGATAAACATTATAGACATTCTTGGTATAAATGGTTAATGGAAGGCACATAGCTATCCTTGGATCACAATAATTCAAAAATTCAGGTGGTACATATTACCAGCTTCTAGGTTATATTTCTATCCTAATTTATGAGAATTGCTCTACACTGATTTTAGCTCCAACCTCTAGACTCTGGATTCTTCATTTTAGGCACCCTTCCTTTTCCATAAAAATTACACTATGTTTGCTGAGTGCTTTTTTTAGTCTCCTCCCTGTCCACTGAAATATGGAATCCAAGAGGCTATTGTTTTGTTTTGTCTCTCTATCAGTCCAAGCTGATGATATTTCTACCTATACAGTCATTTTAAAAACTTTGTCAGTTTCTCATATTCTTCAATTTATAATTCATTCCATTGCATAGAGCTCACACCCCGAAATCTCATTATAAGATGTTATGTACCTGGGATCTGGTGTAAGGCTGCTATGAAACAATGCCCTTAAGACTCCTGGAAGTCTTACTGTTAAACAGAGAGGGTCTTTGAGGAGTATGCATAAAAATGGCTTTTTGGCTGAGAAGAACCATGAAGCACCATCTGTAAACATTTCTGCGACTAACAAAAGGTTTTATAGTCCCACGTTTTATTTCTTCTTTATCCTAAGACCATATTTTCCTGGAAGTGTCCTGGACTCATTTTATCTTTCCTGCGACAGACAGAGGGTGATAAAGAGCTTCACTTTCAAACACAAAGTTTTGAATGTTTTGTGGTTCCTCTAAATACTACTTGAAAACTGAATGATCCATTTTTCTTTTTTACCTAATTTCTCTCTATCCTGTCTTATGATTTATAGGTAGAGGAAACCAGCAACCCCTTTTAACATTTAGTTCTGTAAATATCTTCAGCCAAACCATCATTTCCTTAAGTATATTTTCTAGTTTTTGAATTTCCACTAATGTCAATATCAAAAATTTTCCACTGCTACATAATGAGGGTCTCATTCCCTCTGAGTTCCCATAACATTTTACTCACTCTTTTTTAAGCCCACATTAACAGGGCTCTTGGGGCTTGATAGATTGCCTGCAAATTCCTCAAGACCTTCCAGCTTTCAACCAACACCAAATGTCAAAGTCACATGTTCTAGGTTTTGTTACATGGCACCCCACTTCTGATACCAAATTTTGCTCCACTTGCTATTTTTGCCTTAATGACAATCTCAAAACATAGTGGACTAAAATAACAATGATTTTATTATGCTTACAGATGCTGAGGGTCAGTGATTCAGAAACGGCATAATGGGGATGGCTTGCATCTTCTCCAAGGTGTTTGGGGCCTCTGCTGGAAAGATTTGAGCAGCCAGGGATGACTGAAATAGCTGGAGGCTCTAATAACTAGGACTGAAGGACCCCTTTTTCAGGATGCCTTATTTTCTCACATCTGGCCCCTGGACTGGAATGATTTGAAAGCTTAGATCAGCTCAGACTGCCAACTATATCACCTACACACAGCTCTCCCTGTAGCTTTGGCATCTCTTAGTATGGTAGCCAGGATCCAAAAGAAAGCATCCTGACAGAGAAGAGTGTTCCAAAGAAGCTGGGTAGAAGTTTCTTGGCCTTTTATAACCTCACCTCAGAAGTCACATAACATTATTGTCATCATATTTTATTCATTAAGGAATTACCAAGCCCACCCAAATTCAAGAGAACAAAACATATATCACCACTCAATGTAAGAGTGACAAAAAATTGGGGTACCTTGCTTTAAAACTGTCGCATGGTTTCTAAAATGTCATGTCACGTAATCTATCTTACTAATGTTTGTTTCATTTTATATTTCTGATATGGAGACTATGTTGATTTTTAAAATCTTCTCACTTTAGGAGAGTTTGCAAAAGTGGCTCAGATAACCTGTAATGATCAGTACTCAGCTAAACCATAGAACAATGTCTGCTTTGTACATGAGAAAAATGAAATAAAAGGAAGCACATTGAAGTGGCTTATCAATAGTAGAATTATGAGTGTGATCATGGAAAGCAGAATTCTTAACTGGCTCTCTAAGCCAAAGACAATCAGTTAGAACTTCAATGAGGCTATGGCCTTGGAGTGGCCTAAGAGTGCCACAAGTAGGATGTTATGTATCTACAATGATTCCAACTTACATCTTATTCTAATTAGTGATTTATTACCTTGACCATATAACTTCCTATAACCAAGTATGGCATAAATTAGCTGTCAATGATTTGTGCTTTTCTTCTGTAGTGCCAGTCATGGTGGGAAGGTAACTTTCAGCCAACTAATATGCTTCCCAGCCCTCTGGTAGCTAATGGAGTCCCATGACTAATTATGGCCAAAGGGATGTGAATAAAGATGATGGGTGTCACTCCAGGACATGGTGCCCAGGATTTTCCTGCATTTCTTCTTGGGCTGGTCAGATTCTCTGGAGCCAAGTGAAGAAAAAGCATTGAAGGGCTCAGTATTTAGTATTCAATGCTCATAAAATCACTTGATTATCTTACCTTGTTTTGGAATTCATAAAATATCTTTATAAAGGACACCATTATAAAAAAGAAAAATCTATCTTCATACATCAGGCTATGAAATAGCTGTTTCTTCCTTCCTAATAAGCTATGTCTAAAATTACACAAAAGATGTTAAGAGTAAGTAGAAACTGCTTCACATATGTAAGCTTTTTAGTCACAGCTTATTTACACTGATACCATAAGAGATACTAAGTAGAAAACCTGTCATGTGAGAGCTATAGTGCAAAGAATTCTAAGCTAACTACCCCCCATGACAGATGCCTTTGTATAATCTCCTTTCCTTGACTGGGAGTAAAAACTGAATATAATGGGATATTACTCCCATGAATGTTACATTATATGGCAAATCAAAGATTATCCTGGGTGGGCCTGACCTAATCAAGCAAGCACTTTAAAAGTACAGATTTTTTCAGCTGGTTGCAGAAGTCGGATATTAAAAGTATGAGAAGAACTCAATGCATCACTGCTGGCTTGAAGATGAAAGGGGCAACATGTGGGTCGCACATAAGTGATACAGCTTAAAGTCATTGTTGGATCACGTTAGCAAGGAAATGCAGACCTGAGTCATCCAGTCATAAAGAACTGGATATTCCCAATAATCTGAATGAACTTGGAAGTAGATTTCTTCCCAGAGACTCCAGATAAGAAATCAGCCTGGCCAAAACCTTAATTCCAGCGATGTGATATCCTGAGCAGAGAATCTAGCCATGCCGGACTCTTGACCTACAGAACAGTGAGCTGTAAATGATTATTATTTTTTGCTGCCGAATTTGTTGTAATTTGTTACAGAGAGTAGAAAATGAACGGAATAGTGAAGTACAAATTTTGAAGAAGCCTCCCAAAAAAGTTCACCAGTATTCATTCTCAATTTGTTGTTTTCAACACTTATACGAACAGTGGTGTTTACATTTTTTGTATTTCCATAGGTTTGGGGGGAACAGGTGGAGTTTGGTTACACGAGTAAGTTCTTTACTGGTGATTTGTGAGATTTTGGTGCAGTCATCATCTGAGCAGTAGACACTGTACCCAATTTATAGTCTTTTATCCGTAACCCCCCTCCCATCCTTTCTCCCAGGTCCCCAAAGTCCATTGTATCATTTTTATGCCTTTGCATCCTCATAGCTCAGCTCCCACTAATGAGTGAGATCATATGATGATTGGTTTTCCATTCTTGAATTACTTCACTTACACTAATGGTCCCCAGTTGGATCCAGGTTGCTCTGAATGCTATTATTCCTCTCCTTTTTATGACTGAATAGAATTCCATGATGTGTATATATATATATACACACACACACACACACATAATCATATATATGTATATAAATATACATATAATCATATATATGTATTATAGAAGTAATTACGGTGTATATATGTATTATATATGTAATAAACTGCATATGTGTTATATATGTAATTGTGGTATGTATATAGTATATACATGTGTGTATACATACAACTGTGGTATGTATATATGTGTATGTGTGTGTATATATATGTGTGAGTATATATACACACACACCACAATTATATATATATACATACACACCACAATTTTTTTGTTCACTCGTTGATTGATGGGCATTTGGGCTAGTTCCATAGTTTTGTAATTGCAAATTGTGTGCTATAAACATGTGTGTGCAAGTATCTTTTTCATATAATGACTTCTTTTCCTCTGGGTAGATACTCAGTAGTGGGATTGCTGGATCAAATGGTAGTTCTACTTTTAGATTTTAAGGAATCTCCACACTATTTTCCATAGTTGTTGTACTAGTTTACATTCCCACCAGCTGTGTAAAAGTGTTCCCCTTTCACCACATCCCCGTCAACAATTTTTAAAAATTTTTTAATACAGCCATTCTTGCAGGAATAGGGTGGTATCACATTGTGGTTTTGATTTGCATTTCCCTGATCATTAGCGATGTTGAGCATTTTTTCATGTGTTTGTTGGCTATTTGTATATCTTCTTTTGAGAATTGTCTATTCATGTTCTTAGCCCATGTTTTGATGGGATTGTTTGTTTTTTTCTTGCTATTTTGCTTAAGTTCCTTGTCGATTCTGGATATCAGTCCTTTGTTGGATGTATAGATTGTTAAGATTTTCTCCTACTCTGTGGGTTGTCTGTTAACTCTGCTGATTGTTTCTTTTGCTGTGCAGAAAGTTTTTAGTTTAATTAAGTCCCATCTATTTATCATTGTTTTCGTTGCATTTGCTTTAGGGTTCTTGGTCATGAAGTCTTTGTCTAAGTCAATGTCTGGAAGGGTTTTTCTGATGTTATTTTCTAGAATTTTTATGATTTCAGGTCTTAGATTTAAGTCTTTGATCCATCTTGAGTCTATTTTTGTATACGTTGAGAGATGAGGATCCAGCTTCATTCTCCTACCTGTGGCTTGCCAATTATCTCAGCACCGTTTGTTGAATAGGGTATCCTTTCTCCACTTTATGTTTTATTTGTTTTGTCAAAGATCAGTTGGCTGTAAGTATTTGACTTTATTTCTGGGTTCTTTATTCTGTTTCATTGTTCTGTGAGCCTATTTTTATACCAGTACCATGCTGTTTTGGTGACTATGACCTTATAGTATAATTTGAAGTCAGGTAATGTGATGCCTCCAGATTAGTTCTTCTTCCTTAGTCTTGCTTTAGCTATGTGGGCTCTTCTTTGATTCCACATGAATTTTAGGATTGTCTTTTTGGTTCTGTGAAGAATGATGGTGGTATTTTGATGGAAATTGCATTGAATTTGTAGATTGCTTTTGGCTGTATGGTCATTTTTACAACATTGATTCTACCTATCCATGAGTATGGGAAATGTTTTCATTTGTTTTTGTCATTTATGATTTCTTTCAGCAGTGTTTTGTCGTTTTTCTTATAGAAGTCTTTCACCTCCTTGGTTAGGTATATTTCTAAGTATTTTATTTTTTTCTAGCTATTGTAAGAGGGGTTGAGTTCTTGACTTGATTTCTAGCTATTGTAAAAGGGATTGAGTTTTTGATTTGATTTTCAGCTTGTTTGCTGTTGGTGTATAGCAGAGCTTCCATTTGTGTACATTAATTTTGTATCCTGAAACTTTGCTCAATTCATTTGTCAGTTCTAAGAAGTCTTTGGAGATCTCTTTAGGGTTTTCTTTTATTTTCCTTTTTCTTTTTTTTTTTTTTTTTTTTTGAGATGGAGTCTCGCTCTGTCACCCAGGCTGGAGTGCAATGGTGTGATCTTGGCTCAAGGCAACTTCTGCCTCCCGGGTTCAAGCAATTCTCCTGCCTCAGCCTCTCAAGTAGCTGGGATTACAGGTGCCAGCCACCATACCTGGCTAATTTTTGTATTTTCAGTAGAGATGGGGTTTCACCATATTGGCCAGGCTGGACTCGAACTCTTGACCTCAGGTGATCTGCCTGCCTCGGCCTCCCAAAGTGCTGGGATTAGAGGCATAAGTTACTATGCGCAGCCAGGGTTTTCTAAGTGTACAGTCATATAATCAGCAAACAGTGACAGTTTGACTTCCTCTTTACCAATTTGAATGCCCTTTATTTCTTTCTCTTGTCTGATTGCTCTGGCTAGGATTTCCAATACTGTTAAATAGAAGTGGTGAGAATGGGCATCCTTGTCTTGTTCCAGTTCTCAGAGGAAATGCTTTAGACTTTTCCCTGTTCAGTATTTTGTTGGCTATGGATTTGTCATAGATGGCTTTTATTACATTAAGTTATGTTTCTTCTATGCCAATTTTGCTGAGACTTTTAGTCATAAAGGGATACTGGATTTTGTCAAATGCTTTTTCTGTGTCTATTGAGACGATAATGATAATCATGTGATTTTTGTTTTTAATTCTGTTTATGTGGTGTGTTCACATTTATTGACTCATGGATGTTAAACCATCCCTGCATCCCTGGTATGAAACCCACTTGATCATGGTGGGTTGTCTTTTTGATATGCTATCGGAATTGATTAGCTGGTATTTTCTTAAGGATTTTTGCATCTATATTCATCGGGGATATTGGTCTGTAGTTTTCTTTTTTTTGTTATGTTGTTTCCTGAATTTTGGTATTAAGGTGATGCTGGCCTCATACAATGATTTAGGGAGGATTCCCTTTCTCTATCTTGTGGAATAGCGTTAATAGGATTAGTACCAATTCTTCTTTGAATGTCTGATAGAATTCAGCTGTGGATCCATCTGGTCTTGGACCAATATTTTTGTGGGCAATTTTTTATTACCATTTCAATCTTGCTGCTTGAACATCTGCAAGAGATACAGGCTGTCAATTCTGCCTGACATCCTGCAGTACAAAAACCCTCTGTTTTACCCTTTGCAGATAATCCACTTCAGACTTCTGCTGAAGTGGTGAAGATCATTTTCCCAGATGCTTGAATTGTGGAAGGGAGCTAGGAATGTAATTGCTTCCCAAACAGCTATTAACCAAACTACTCCTTATAGCACCTCCCTGCCTTCCTCCACGCGTTACTTGTTTTTCAGCCTGTGAAACAGTCTATAGTTTAAATCAGCTTGTTTCTCAGTATTATTTGCCTCTTAGGGACTGGATTACTTAGGCATCCCATATTATCTTCCATTCAATCCTCTTCTTACTGGCTTCCAAGATATTGTTGCTGTTTTATCCTCTCCTATTCTCTGTTTTTGTGTTTAATCTACTAACTTAACCCATAACAATTCTATATTACCATACATATTTTATATATAGCCTTTATTCTGCAATTAAAATTCTAATATCTGAAGTCCTTGAGTACCTAAGTCATCATTTATTTTTCTCTGATAACTCTTCCTTATATTGGATTGATCTTCTAGAGGATGTTTAGTGACCCTTGATTTTAAGCATTTTGCTTAATCTTAATCTGAAAGAGTCCTGGGAGCCTAAAAGAAGGAGCAGGGCATCCTCCAGATAGAAATTGCTTTCACTTTTGCCAGTAGCTCGAAGGAACAATTGGACCACTTCATCCACTGTGGAGAAGGCCCCCAGTAATATCACTGTCTCATAGTAAAGCCCCTTCTCCACTGAAGGCTTGCCTGTATGAGCAATAGAATACCATAGAAATAACAGTCTGTGACCCCCAAAACTAGGTCATAAAACATATTGGCCCCTCGTGGATCTCTGATTCTGAGAAAAGCCACCACTATGTCTTGAGACCACCCAAGCAGACTTGTGAAACACCCACTTATGGAAAGGCCCACATGGAAAGGAACTAATTTGCCAGCACCAACTTGCCACCTCTGTGAATGAGCCACTTTGGAAGCAGGTCCCCCAGCCTTAGTTAAACTTTGGGACAATTCTAGCCTTCAGCCTTCATTTCTTCCTGCTGAGGCCCTAGACATCATGGAGCAGAAGCGAGTCATCCTCTCTGTGCTTTGTTTGAATTTCTGACCTGCAAAAACTGTGAGACAATAAATTATTATTGTTCTTTTAAGCCATTATCTTGTAGCATGACTGTTTTGCAAAAATAGACCATTAATCAACCGTAGATCCACAGTAAAAGCTCATGCTCAACTCTAGCCATGGTTCCCTTCTATTCCTCATCAGCAGCTCACCCCTCAGGATCCTGGCCATTGCAGCGCTGTTTCTGACGTCTTCCCTCAGGACCATCTCCTCCCAGCTGCCTGAATTTAGGACTGCCAGCTGAGGCCCAGCTCAATTTATTGGAGGAGAGGAGTGAGGAATATTCATAGTAATATTTCTTCCCTTTCATGGAATCAGCAATGCATTGAAAAGTTTGTCCTTCCCAGAATCTGGATGCTCTGTAGTGGGAGGATCTCTCATAACACCAAGTGTTCCGTGGTACTAGAAATATTATTATAATGTATCCCCCCAAAATGTTTCTGAGTGATAGTTTTATGTACAAACATATATTAAAAATATTTCTTTTCTACCCTAAGACACCACAAACTATGCCAAGTACTTCAACTAACCATACAACTCATATCTTGTTCAGTGACTATTTTTCAAAATATGCTGTAAATATTTTTTTATTTTCAGAATAAATTTAGGCATATGAATAAATGTGAAAGTGTGGGCTTTAGTAGTGAATAGAACTGAGTTTAAAATCTACTTTAATCACTTACAAGCTCTGTTTGAGCATGTTACAACATATTTTACATGTTTATTAGTTACTCCATCTATGGAAATAAGTGAAAATAATATTGCCTTCCCTATAGTAATTATGTGAAAATTTAATATATGTAAAACACTAGGCAGAAAGTAAATGACTGGAAATAATTATTTTTAAAAAAATGCTTTGAGGTCAAAATTGTTTTGTTTTTCTCTAGACTACATAAAAATAACATCACTACCAAATTCAGCTTAGTCATTCCTTTATCCTTTCATTCCTTTGCTGTCGAGTAAGACAGTGATTAAAGCATGGCTTTGGAATCAGACTCACCATAGATGTTTCCTGGCCCCAATATTTATAGACTGTGTGACAAGTTAGGTGCTGCCACTCAGATTCTTTACCCAACTGTTTTTATGTGCAAGTAAAATAAAACCACCTCTTTAAACAGGACATCGTAATTTTTCAATAGTTTGTATCTTCTATTGACAACTGAGAAAAATACAGTGCTGCTCTTGTTGAAGGTAAGTAAATATCTTTGTCCTCTAAAGGGCCCTGCCCTCTAAGAATACCACACTCAAGCATATACAAGGCAAGCTGGCTAATGTGATTAGTATTAAAATGCATGTTGGGAAGGAGTAGACTGTAAAAAGCCCACTGACTAGGAAGTTAGGAAATCTAAACTTTTGTCATGTTTCTGTCACTTACTTACAGACTCTCCAACCTGAGTGAGTCATTTTACTGCTGTGGTCTTCAGTTTCTTCATTTGTAAAATGGGCATCATAATACTCTCACATTTACCCCACCAAAAATTGTGAAGATCAAATGAGATAGTGAATGTGAAAATGCCTTTAAAAGTATAAAGCATGGTAAAATATAAAGATTTTTTGAAACTATAGTTAAGCAAATAAATTTTTTATGCCAAGACATGTACATTTTCTTCAGAATGGGGTGTTGTTTTTAGCAAGAGCATTTTCACACTAGAAAGAGGATACTAATTAGTTACCTGTGGAAGTGAAAGGGTAGCCTTTCTATTTTATTATGGATACTCTGCAACTTAAACCTATGCAGGTGAATTTGTGTTGAATTGTTACCAGCATAGTATTCTCTGATATTCTGCTCACTGATTACAGATTGTAGCTAGTCAATTGAGATAAATGTAGAAATGTTTCCTGTTCAGAAATATTTTACATTCATTTAAGGCATGGTGTAGTATAATTTTTATTTTTGTGGTTATAGCTACTAAACTTGGATTATTGCTTGTGCAACATAGAGAACATGATTCTTTCCTTAAATATATGGAAAGAGGCATATTAAGCTATAGCAAAATATAATAATATGACCACGTGACACCATTTTCCAAATTCTTATTTTCCATTAATGTGGGGCTAAACACAAAGTATTTGCTCATATAAAATTTACTTAATATGTTGCCTTTTTGATAGTATCTCTACAAGCCCTAAAATCTCCAATTGTGGATAAATATTAATATTTATAAAGATATAGTATAAAAATAATGAAAGATGTTTTTAGGCCAGGCGCAGTGGCTCACGCCTGTAATCCCAGCACTTTGGGAGGCTGGGGCAGGCAGATCACTTGAGGTCAGGAGTTCGAGACCTGCCTGACCAACATGATAAAACCCCATCTCTACTAAAAATATAAAAAAATTACCCGGGTGTGCTGGTAGGCACCTGTAGTCCCAGCTACTTCGTAGGCTGAGGCAGAAGAATCACTTGAAGTCAGGAGGCAGAAGTTACAGTGAGCCAAGATTGCACCACTGCACTCCAGCTTGGGCAACAGTGTGAGATTCCGTCACCCACCAAAAAGGATAATATTTTTGATGGACTATTATCTGCCAGACACCATGTTGAGTGGTCTACATGTATTAATTCACTGGATCCTCAAAATAAATCTACAAGGCACATACTATTATTATCCTAATTTTACAGATCAGGAAACAGCCGAGTGTGTATCTGTCAGGGCTCATCATAGGAAACAAAAAGTACTCAGTATTTCAAGCAGACTTTGTAAATAGCATCTTATTAAATTACTCACAGTTTAAAAAAGAAATCATGATCAGCTTTTAAAAAGATTATGGCCATATTACATATTAACACATGTGGAATACATCAAACACAGTGATGTAAAGGATTTTATAGTCTTAAATACTTATAATAGAAGTTTGTAAAGGCTCAAGATTAATGAGTTATATATTCCTAGGAAGTTAGGTGGTCCATTCTAAACCTAAAATAAACCCAAATGAAATATACAGAAAATTGGGCAGAGTGGCTTGTGCCTATAATCCCAGCATCTGAAGAGGCTAAGGCAGGAGAATTACTTAAGACCAGGAATTCAAGACCAGTCTGGGCAACGCAGCAAGAGCCCCCCATCTCTGAAACTGAAAATAAAAATAAAAATAAATTTTAAAAAATAGAAATAATGAATAAAATCACAAAAATTTGTCATTTTTAAAGATAAAGAAAACCATCATTCTCAGCAAACTATTGCAAGGACAAAAAAAAAAAAAACACCACACGTTCTCACTCATAGGTGGGAACTGAACAATGAGAACACTTGGACACAGGGTGGGGAACATCACACACTGGAGCCTGTTGTGGGGCATGGGGACGGGGAGGGATAGCATTAGGAGATATACCTAATGTAAATGACGAGTTAATGGGTGCAGCACACCAACATGGCACATGTATACATATGTAACAAACCTGCACGTTGTGCACATGTACCCTAGAACTTAAAGTATAATAATAAAAAAAAAAGAAAATGTAGATTTTCAAAATTAGTCTTGCATCATCTAAAAATACTCTAATTTCTTAAGAAACTATTTCAAAGGCTCTGCAAGTCTGATAATGATTGCCTTGGGCATATGGTCGTAACTAAAGGTTTTACGTTGTGCAGGCTTTGGAAATGCCGGACTAGAATATATCTAAAAGATACTTATGAATTCTGTCGGAAAATCTATCCCAGAATTCAGAGAAATAGACTGGCTTGTAGTTTCAACGTACGAGAGTGAATATGTTGGATATTGACAGGTGCGTAGAAGTCAGAGACATAAGAAGTGTGCATGCGTGAGTGAGTTTATGCTTGTATGTGAGTGTGTGTACATAAATCCATAAAAAGAATTAGAATCCGTTTCTAGCTGATGATTGGAATGGGTAAAAACTGGCATGGGAGCTGATAAAGAAAAATTTTACATTTTCATCTTCTTATATTTGACTCTTCAATGAAAATGTATTTATATTTCACTGTTAAAGACAATTATAAAGAGAAAACAATTTAAAACAAACAAAAAAGTTGATTCGTTTAATGAAAATTATAACAAAATAATTTTCAGCTTTATGGAGGTATACAACAAAACACATCAACCTCCGCTAATCTGTTTGAGAGGAGTAGAGGCAATGCTATGAATGAAAGGGGGAATATACACATATAACTTAAAGCATTAAAAGATGAGAAAATAGTATCAATGAATTTATGCCATTCCTAGAAACAAGCTAATTTGCCAAGGAGAAATTGAAATCTTTAATAGTTCTATAACTGCTAATGAAACCGAAGCAGTGGTCAAATATTTTTTTCTGAAAACATAACACCACGCCCTGATTTTTTAAAAGGTCAGTTTTTTGTTTTTTGTTTTTTCCTCTCAGTATAAACCCAGTAATGAGATTGCTGGGTTGAATGGTGGTTCTACTTTTAGTTCTTCGAAAAATCTCCAAACTGCTTTCCATGGTGGCTGAACTAATTTACATTCCCACCAGCAGTGCATAAATATTCCCTTTGCTCCACAGCCTCAACAACATCTGCTATTTTTTGAGTTCTTAATAATAACCATTCTGGCTAATATAAGGTGGTATCTCGTTGTGTTTTTGTTTTGAATTTCTCTGATGATTAATAATATTGAGTATTTTTTTATATGTTTGTTGGCTGCTTGTATTTTTTCTTTTGAGAAATGTTCATGTCCTTTGCCCACTTTTAAATGGAATGTTTTTCATTATTGTTGAATTGTTTAATTTCCTTATAGATTCTGGAAATTAGACGTTTGTCAGTTGCAAAGTTTATGAGTATTTTCTCCCATTCTGTAGGTTGCTTTTTACTCTGTTGATAGTTTCTCTTACTGTGCAGAAGCTTTTTGGTTTAATTAGGTCCCACTTGTCAATTTTTTTTAGTTTTGCTGCAATTGCTTTTAAGGACTTGTAAATTCTTTGCCTACCAAAAAGACAAATGCACTTGTGTACTCATCACAGCACTGTTCACCATAGCAAAGACATGGAATTAACCCAGGTGTCCATCAATTGTGGACAGAATAAATAAAATATGGTACATATACACCATAGAATACTACACAGCCGTGAAAAAGAACAAAATTATGTCCTTTGCAGCAATATGGATGTAGCTGGAGGCTATTATTCTAAGAAAATTAATGCACAAACAGAAAACTAAATACCGCATGTTCTCGTTTATAAGTGGGAGCTAAACATTGTGTACACATGGACATAAAGAAAAGAACAATAGACACTGGGGAATACCAGAGGGATGAGGGCAGGTAGGAGAGGGTCAGGGCTGAAAAACTACCTATTGGATACTATGCTTACCATCTGAGTGATGGGATCAGTTGTAACCCAAACTTCAGCATTGTGAAATGTACCCATGTAACATAACAAATCTGCATATGTACTTCCTGAATCTAAAATGAAAGTCGATTGTTTTTTTAAAGAAAGGAAAGTTCTACCAAACTTTCAATAAATTTTTGTGCCTATTCTCAGAGGCCAAAAGGAAAAAAAAAGGAGAATTACTTCTCAATTCAAACTATGAGCCCAACATAATGCTGATACCAAAATCAGACAAATAGTTTTAGGTCTACTTCACTTATAAATCTAAAAGCAAAATTTCTAAAATATAAAAAAGAATAAATTAAATCCAATAGTACATTAAAACCTATAGTGTATATTTAATACATTATGATTAAATTGAGTTTATTCCAGGAATATAAGAATAGTTTATATTATAAAATCCAGTAATGTAATTTTCCACAATAACAGACTAAAAGAGAAAATTATGTAATCATCTCATTAAATGCAGAAATTTGATAAAATGGAAAATTTATTCATGATAATAAGCTCTAAGTAAGCTAGGAATTTAAAAGGAACATCCTTGACCTGATAAACAGTACCTATAAAAAATACAGTATTCTAAAGCATTAGCTTTAAAATAAAGAGCAAGACAATGGAGCACACGTGTCACAACTTCTAATCAACAGTATTGCTGGAATGATTAAATGAACAGAAGACTTAATCACAAGAATTAGTAAGGATGACATCAAACTATCATTGTTTAGAGATACTGTCATTCAGATACATCCCCTGAAAAATGTACAGAAAAATTATTAGAAATAATGTCAGTACTCAGCGAGATGGATGAATATAAGCTCAACACGCAAAAGTCAAATACATTCCTATTCCCTAGCAACACAAGACTAAAAAACACTATTAAAGAGATATAAATGTATCAAATAAATATCAAGTGAACAAGAACAAATCCCTAAAAAGATGCTCAATATCTCTACAGAAAAAATTATAAAACCCTGTGAAGAGTTATTAAAAAGGACCCAAATAAAAAGAAATATAAATTGTGTTTGTAGACAAGAAGATATAATATTATGAAATACCAATTCTCCAAAGATTCATCTATAAGGACAATGAAATTTCAAACAACTGAACAGTTTTTTTTAACGGAACTTTGTAAAGATTGTTCTGATTTGTACGACAAATAAAGGACCAAGCGTAGACAAGACATTTCTGAAGAAGCACAAAGAGGAAAGATTCTTCTCGTTACATATCAGGATTGATTATTAAACTATAGTAATTAAGACATCATAGTAGACGAATAGACCATGTATGGATGGATTTTTGATATAACGGATATATTGTGTAAGACCAGTGAGAAAATCAGAGATTGTTCAATACGTAAAGTAGGATAAAAATGATTATCAATATAAAAAAATAAAAAATAAAATCAGATCCCTACCTCATGCAATTATGCAAAAGTCAATTCCATATGGATTAAGAACATAAATAACAGAGGTAAACATTTTACATTCTTAGTAGAAAATACAGTACAATGTTTTAGTCCTTGAGATACAGAAAGATTTCTTATAATGTTTCCTATAAAAAATTTAAAACTGATAAATTAGGCTACATAAAAATTAATAAATTTTGTTCATCAAAAAAATAAAGTGAAAACATGGGTTACATACTTGCATAATACATTACAACATACAGCAACGAACAAAAGATCAATATCAAGGCCAGGTACAGTGGGTTCACATTTGTAATCTCAGCACTTTGGGAAGCCAAAGTGGGAAGATCATTTGAGTCCAGGAGTTCAAGACCAGCCAGAGCAACATAGCAAGACACCATCTTTACAAAAAAATTTAAAAATTATCAAGGCATGGTGGCACGTGCCTATAGTCCCAGTTACTTGGGAGGCAGAAGTGGGACGATTGCTTGAGCCTAGGAAGTTGAGGTTGCAGTGAGCCATGATCACACTACTGCTATCTAGCCCAGGTGACCAAAAAATCAATATCAAGAAGATACAACACACTAAAAATTAATATCAAGATCAAATAAAATTACAGAAAATGGGCAAAAGAAATACGGAATCCTTCACAGAATAGGAAACACTATACAGCCAATAAACATATTAAAGAGCTGTTCATTATATGACATATGAAAATTAAGACCATAATGAGATACCATTTTATATCACTTCAATTCATTAAATTCAAAATAGCTGAAGATTCCAATTGTCAGAGAGGATCCATAGGATCTTAATATTTTTCTGATAGTAATATAAATAAGCACAATCCATTTGAAAAAGAGTTTAACTTTATAGTCTAATATTGAATATTTGTATACTTCATGGCTCAGCAATTCAACTCCTATTATATACACAAAAGAATCCAGGGGTATGATGGAAGACAAGATTATTCATAGCAGTACTGTCCACAATAGCAAAAACCTGGAAACAATACAATTGCCCATAGATTGGAGACTGGATAAACAAAATGTGCCATATTCACGTTCACAAGGTACAATATTACATTGCAGTGAAAATGAATTAACTACATTGTCAAGCAAGAAGCAAAATTAAACTTTATTATGTAATACTAAGTAAAATCCTAAGTCTCCAACTATTATGTGGAGCAGTATATTTTAATTTAAAAGCTGATAATAATTAAGATAGACATAACTTTTGATAAATGATTATAGATGTAATAAAAGGGAAAGCAAAAGAATGAACGCAGGGCTTAGAATGAGAGTATTCAGCAGGAGGAGAAGATAAAAGGGGTGAACTACATAGTTGGATGTAGATTATTTTCAAGGTCTTAGCTTGTTTCACATGGCTAGTTCACACATGCTTATTAAATTATTAAAGTTAACTGACTAAAGATATAAATAAATGTGAGCATGCATTGACCAAAGAAAATACTGCATCAAAGAATAAATGAAGAAAAGACAGAAATATGCAGGCATTTGGTCCTAAATACCCAGTAGAACTCCTCATTCATAATACCCTGTGAACAGCCAGGATTGCAACAGTGGAGCAAATGACAATCACAAATCATTAATTATGATTTAGATCTGCTCAGGACTGATTTCAATTTCTAGGGAAGTTTTGCCAAAAAGTTCTCTCTTGGCGTGGCAGCCCCTCAGTTGCCAAATCCACTTCAAAGGAGCCCAGATTATGACAATTTAAATAATTTATACCAGAAAGTAAAACAAAACATGAAAATGTCAAGCTATCTTAAGGTTGCATAAGCATAATAATTTTAATTTAAGAAATAATTATGGGACACCATGGGGGTGAATAAAGTTTACCTAACGAATGATAATGCTCAGATCCTTTCTTACTTGTCTCTCACTGAGCCTCAAGTTTAGAAAGTTAAATAAAGGCAAGTTTAAGCTAGGATCTCAGAAAAAGTCTCTTCTTTGGCAAATGAGCTGGCTCCTGGATAGAGGTCTGACATGCAACAAAAAGTAAAATTGCATTTTACCAGTGAGATCACACTCAGTGGTACTGGAGGTTACGACTTAAACATATCTTCTAGGGGACACAATTTAACACAAAAAACTGGTCAGTGGCAGTTTGAGGAGAAAGAAGTATCATTATTGAAAAAAAAGTGTAAAATTTCTTCCTTGCCCTTCTACTCTGTGATAGAATCATCTAGATGAATATCTCAGGGATTAAAAAGCCTTGAGCTGAAAAGTAAGAAATTTCTAATACTTAATTTCTTTTCTCGCTTAGACAGAGAAAATGTCCCTGTTTATTTTATCAAGTTCATCCACATCTAAGAATGTGTTACAAAATGACAACAAAGCTGTCACTGAGGAAATAATCCCAGTCAATTTACTTCAGATGATTAAACCTACTGTGTTATCCTCTCCAAGGGAGTGAAATGGTAACGCCGTGGGAGCCTCAGCAACAGTTTTAGACGGCGGACAATTATTCCAGTGGTGAAGTAAACCTGCTTAGAAGGGTCAGCAAGCAATTTGGAGCCTCCTTTTATCACAGTATACCGATGAAAGATAAGTTTGAATGGTCTTTCAAATTAGCAAACAGCACATAACATTTAAGTATGCACCTGGTGGAGACAGAGAATGTGGTTTGTTCCCTTTCAATGCTGACACATTTCATCCTGTGCATGGGACACAAATTGTGTGACTTTAAGCCACACAATGTGTATGGATAAGAAAAGGAATTTTCTCAATTTCTCTCAAGAAGAATAAAAGCAGCACAGTTTGACATGGATGCATGATGCCTATGGCTATAAATTGATGTTATTGACAATGAAGAATTGAGAAGAATAAATAAGATGCTTTAAGCCAACAGCAGTCATCCAAATGCATTCTTAAGGTGATTGTACTCATGTCTTAAGGCTGCCGTAACAAATTGCCAGAAACTGGGTAGCTTGAAACAACAGACATTGATTCTCTCACAGTTGTGGAGGCCAGAAGTTCAAAATCAAGGAATCAGCGCAGTTGGTTCCCACCAGAAGCTCTGGGAAAAAATCTGTCCCGTGTTTCTCTCCTGGCTTCTGAAGCTTGCTGGCAATCTTTGGCACCCCTTGGCTTGTAGACTCATTACTCTATCTTCTGTTTCCATCTTCGCATGGAGTTCTCTCCTGTGTCTCATCACTCAGGGTGTGTCTCTTCTCCTCTTATGAATACATCAGTCCTACTGAGTCAGGGTCCACCCTAATTGAGTGTAACCTTATTTTAATTACATTTGCAAGGGCCTTGTTTTCCAAATAAGATCACACTCAGTGGTACTGGAAGTTAGGACTTTAACATGTCTTTTAGGGGACACAACTCCACACACAAAACTGGTCAGTGGCAGTTTGAGGAGAAAGAAGTATCATTGTTGTAAAAAATAATAATAATAATAATTTCTTCCTTGCCCTTAGACTCTGGGATATAGCCATCTATATAAATGTCATCTCAGGGATTAAAAAGCCTGCAGCTGAAAAGACCAGTAATAAACTCATTTGCCCTACAGGGGCTGAAAAGGAAACATTGATGAGTGAGATGGACTGCTTAGTGTAAGCTGCTCTGCTTATTTTCTTCACTTAAAAAAAAAAAAAAAAAAAAAAGCTTATATTGAAATTTTAGTCTCCACTTTAAAAAAAATCATTACCCTTTTCATTATGCATCTTTTCCACATAATTTTTATAATTCTCATTAAGGTTTATTTCATCTAGGCATCTTACATTGAATTTTTGACTAATACATTGTTAAGAATGGAGAAATACTTTTAACTGCACGAAGAAATATGCTTTCTCTCATTTTTCTTAAAACACATAGTCTAACATTTATTTTTCAAATTTTGATAGACAAGTAGAGAAACATTTCTCTGATATAAGACAAAAAACTGTACAAGCATAATGATACGTAGTGGCTAACATACAACCTCAGTTATGGGGAGACAATGGGGAAGAGTGGAGGCTGTAGTCCTGTCCAAACAGGGAAGAAGTTACTCAGCCCCAAATGTTTAGTGTTGCTCAGTTCCAGCGTAAGCATGCGGGGAAGTCCTACACACAGCATGTCCAGGGAACACAGTTCTGATTTTTCAAGAAGAAAAATAAATCCAGATTTTTATAATAAATATCCAGATTTATTTTAATGTTGCTTTATGCAAACCAAGTATAACTCATCTGTAGATGGAATTCAGATATAGGCAATCTGTGAGACCACAGGATAATTATTTTGATGAATTTTCTCATTAGAAAGACTTCCCTTCTGCTTCTTTCCATCTTAATGGTACTTACTCCTTCTCCTTTTTCCCTTTGTCTTCTCCTCTCCTCCTAGAATTGAAAGCCGAACCCAGGTGATTATCTGAGAAAATGAAATCTTGATTGTCATTGCTTAATTGGTAAAAGAAAAATAAATCTATGAGTAGGAGAATCTCAAATCTGAAAAATTGCTAGCTCTCAGTTGTTACCTGAAAAATATTTCATCGTATACAGTTTGATGGTGGTCTCTATCTGCACTGATGTTTATTGGATGTTATTATTTTCCATCGCGTTATATACTGTGTAGCCATACTTTCTGCTAATATACAGATTTCGGTAGACATGTATCATTCTTTTTAGCTATCTAGTAAGAAAATCTCTTTCCTTTGTCTTCTGGCACCCCAAATTCAAAAGGTGAAGGAAAGGGATTCTTTTACTGAGAAGGTAAAAGTATGGCAAATGTGCACCAATAGAATTTGAAAATGCTAAATTCTCACTTTCTCAGTTTCCTTTGAAACCAAGGTAGACGCATGTGCCCTGAGCTTCTACTTCAAATGCAACATCCCAGACTCCTAGAAATACAAAGAAGCAGGGCCTATGCAGAATCCTTTCTGGCAAGGGTGCCAGAAGGAGTGACCATCTTGTAGAGATCCATCTTGCAGAGACAGCTGGGACAACAATGGTTCTGACTGTAATGCCTAGTGTGCAACATCTGAGAACTGGCAGTGCCAGCTTGGATGTCTATGCCCCAGAGCAGCACTCAGCAGCAGTGCCCAGCAGGTCTTTTTGTTCCAGGGAATAACTCAAGCATTGTGCCTGTCTGTAGAGCCTACAAGCTTAATTCTCCACCTGTCCAGAAAAATTGTGGGAGCTACTCTGTATATTAGTAAATTATTTCTCTGTTTTTAAACCAGACTTGGTTTCTGTTGCTTGAAACCAAGTTCCTTGATTTATATAAAAATCAACTATGTCAATAGTTACAGTATTTTTCACATAATGCTCAAGAGTATTTACTACCTCGCAAACAAGTGTAAGAGCCACTTCACCAAGAGATGCAAATATAGCACAATGGTTACTATTAATATTATGGACGCTGGTTCAAATCACAGCTCTGCTACTTCCCAGTTATGTGACCTTATACAAGTGCTTTGACTTTAATCTCTCTGTGCCTCAGTTCCCTTGTCTGCAAAAAAGGACAAGAATAATTAGCACGTATCTCATGGGATTACTGTGAGTATTAACTAAGTGCTTGGGACATAATGAGTACTCCATAAATGTTGCCTGTTGCCATTATTTTTCCCGGGAGCTATATTGGAAACAATAAGACCATACAATTAGACAGGACTTACTAGGCATAGCCACTCCATTTGGATAGGTTGTAAAGAAATAGACCAAGTCAGAAAGGAATTCCAAGAGTCTGTAGCTGGAGCACTTAGAATCCCAATCTCCTATGAAAACAATAATCTGCCACTACCGTTGGATTCCCCCAGAGTTCTAAAACCCAAGAGAGAAATTGCAAGTAAACTCTATCCCTTGAATGCTTCCCTTTGAATCCTGAGAAAACAAACAAAAAAAATTCCTAGGGAATCTCACCATTTCCATTCCTACAGTTATTTCCAAGCCTACATTCCTTACAAGACTCTTTGGATGTATCAGTGAATAAAACTGAAAAAGATTCTTTCTCTCATAGAGCTAATATGACAAGCCAAAATATATTAAAAATTCATCACAAAATAATTAATAATAAAATATAAACTATATATGGTAGGTTGCAATGTAGTGTTCGAGGAAATCATAGAGCCAGGTAAAGGGAATCTGGGGTGCCCAAGGCAGGAGGTCACAGCAGGTTATGCTAAGTAGGCCTTTCAGAAAGGTGATATTGGAATGGAGTTAAAAAGAAGGTTAGAGGCCGGGAGCAGTGGCTCATGCCTGTAATCCCAGCACTTTGGAAGGCAGAGGAGGGTGGATCACAAGGTGAAGAGATCGAGACCATTCTGGCCAACATGGTGAAACCCTGTCTCTACTAAAAATACAAAAATTAGCTGGGCGTGGTAGTGCGCCTGTCGTCCCAGCTACTCGGGAGGCTGAGGCAGGAGAATCGCTTGAACCCGGGAAGTGGAAGTTTCAGTGAGCTGAGATCACACCATTGCACTCATTGAGACAGTGAGACTCTGTCTCAAAAAAAAAAAAAAAAAAAGAGGTTAGAGAGTTAGGGGTGGGTATCTGTAGGAAGAGCATTCTGGGCAGAGGGACTAGTCATTGCAAAGGCCTTAAAGCAGGTACATACCTAGAATTTTGGAAGAACAGCAAGGAGGTTAGCATAGCTGAAGCGGAGCGAATAGGGGAAATTCATCAGATGAGATAACAGAGGTAACTAGGAGTTATTTTGCGTAGGGCTTCTCTACCTAACTCCCTGGACAGCTCCATTACCTTTCTAGAACCAGGGTCTCCTATCTGTGGCTATAACGTTTCATATTATGTCCTGTTGGCCAGATTAGACATTTCTCATCCTTTGAAACTTGTCCTTCTAATGCCCAGCTGAGACAGTAACTAGCCATGGTTTCAGGGCATGACCTCTCCTCACCTGCCCAGTCATTAGCTACACTGGGCCAGTCCATAGTGTAACACATGAAGAACACTAAAAGGAGAAAGAAATCTCATGTTCAGAACACTAGAAATCTACATTTTCCAAACATGCACGATTATCAAAATAGCAGTGTAAAATGAAGATCCCTAGACTCACCCCAGATCTGCTGAATCAGACTCTCTCAGACAGAAAACCATATATGTCTCCTTTTTCTTTTTAAACAAGTTCCTCAAGTTATACTAATGATGAACTAAGTTTAGGAAATACTAATTTGGACCCAAACCCTCATTACAAAAGAGGGAATAAAAAGCTCATAGGAGTTAAGTAGTTTCTAAAAGAAGCATTTCTCTTCCTCTAATTGAGAAATAATGTTTTCTTATTGCTTTCTTCTTTTAACTTTCCTCATTTCCCTTCCAATACATAGAAGTTACATGTTTTTGATCAATCTCTGAGGGGACCGCTAACACTTCCTAATCACGTCTCCTAGGAGAAGTGACTTTGGAAAGCTGAAACTGTTTCGGGAACTGCTCTCTCCTTTCCTCATGAAAAGCTCACCTTGAAACAGTGGCAGCCACTCTACTCTAGGAAAATTATTTCTTCTTAATTGGGACCATCTAGAGAGGGTTGGAACCATAGAGGCTCTCTTTGCCAAGTTTAAGAAAAAAAGGGCGTCCCTTTGTCCTTATTATTTTCAAGATGATACATGTGATCTAACGGCCCCTGCACACCATGAGGCTCTCGTTGACATCAATCGGCATTATGCATGGGAAAGGGCAGCAGGAAAGGGCTCATTATCTTCAGCCCAAGCAGAGAGAAACACAATAATAATCGTTCTCTGCTGTTCTTGAAGCTTTTAACTGGTGTTGGAAACATAAGTAACCTTAGTGCTTTGGGTTACGGTGAGTAACACCTTTTTCAATTGGCAGATAGAATTCAATTCTTTCTCTGCTTGAGAGACCACAGGGATGGGAAAGAGGGGGCCATTGAATGATAGAAACTATTCATATCTGTAAGACTGGAATGGCTGAGTTGTCTTAGAGGAGAGCAATGACTCCCTAGTAATACCTTCCAATACACCCAAACTCTTCAGTAAATGAGGACTTTGCGTAGCCATGAAAGTCAAAAGCACCTGTGTCAAAGACAAGGGTTGACCAGAGAAAATGCAGTACTCACTCCAAGAACATTATTAAACCACATCATTTTGTTTATCAAGGGTCTTTTTACTCCTTTTCCTATCAAAGACATGGCTGTAGAATTGACTCAGCTTAACATCAAGATCTCATGAATCCACTTCGGTCTCAATTATCTGCTCCAATAAGAGGACCCTGACACAGATCATTTAAATCAGCAGAGAAATCACACACCTGGAGCACAGCCTTGGCTTGGCTTCCTTTTGAACAGCAGTATTATCATCACTTTGAGTCTTTCTTTCCCTGTTTCCATTCTGCACCAACAAAAGAAGAAAGTCACTCATCGGGTTTCTTTTGTTGAATTAAAAAGTATAGAAGAAAAATGCTATCTTCTTCTAATAATAATGGTTTCCACCTCTTTACCTGTGTCCTCTCTCAAGCTGCCTACTCACAGCTCTTCTCATTTTATTCTGCTCTGCCTCACTTGTTTTCCCAAAAGAAAGATCCTTTTAAAATCACCTGGAAATCATCCTTTCACAAAGGTCCTTTTTTAATGGTATTGTGGTGAGAACACTTAACATGAGATCTACCTCTCGACAAATTTTTAAGTGTGCAATACAGTATCGTTAACTATAGACACCACATTGTGCAGCAGATCTCTAGAACTTAGACAATTTACATAACTAAAACTATATACCCTTCCAACAGCAACTTCCCATTTCATTCTACCACCAACCCCTGGTAACCACCATTCCACTGTGTTTCCATAAGCTTGACTATTTTAGATACTTCATAAAAAATGGAATCAAGGAGTGCTTGTTCTTCTGTGACTAGTTTATCTCACTTAATGTCCTCAAGGTTCATCCATGTTGTCACATATAGCAGGATTTTCCTCTTTTTTTAAAGGCTGAGTCATATTTCAACATACGTATATACCACATTTTTGTTATCTATTCATCATGCAGTGAACATTTAGATTGTTTCCAGATTTTAGCTGTTGTAAATTACACTGCAGTGAATGTAGGTGAGATCTTCATTTCAATTCCTTTGGATAAATACCCAGAAGTGGGATTGCTAGATCATGCAGTAATTCTATTTTTAATTTTTTGAGGAACCTCCTTACTGTTGTGCATAGCAGCTGCACCTTTTACATTCCCACCAGGGGATCCAACTATTCCACATTCTTGCCAATATTTCTCTTTTGTGTTTTTTATTTTTATTTTTTGGTTTGTGAAACTAATAGCCATCTTAACAGATGTGAGGTGGTATCTCACTGCGGTTTTGATTTATATTTCCCTGGTAGTTAGTAGTGTTGAGCATCTTTTATATACCTTTTGGCCATTTGTATATCTTATTTTAAAAATTTCTATTCAAGCCTTTTTACTGATTTTTAACAGAGTTATTTGAGAACTTGAGTTCAGGAGTAGAATTTATTATGGACATGCAGAAAGCACTGTTCCAGTCACCCAAACATTTATGTCAGCAGTACTCCTTTCAAACCAAACTGGACCAGACTAGGCACTTCATCAAGCATAACAACAGATGTTGGCCAGGGTGTGGAGAAAAAGGAATTATTTTACACTGCTGATGGGAATTCAGATTAGTTTAACCATTGTGGAAGACCTTGTGGCAATTCCTCAAAGATCTAGAAGTAAAAATACCATTTGACGCAGCAATCTCATTACTGAGTATATACCCAAAGGAATCTAAATCATTCTGTTATAAAGAGACACCCACATGTATGTTCATTGCAGCACTATTCACAATAGCAAAGACATGGAATAAACCCAAATGAACATCAATGATAGACTGGATAAAGAAAATGTGGTGCATATACACCATGGAATACTATGCAGCCATAAAAAGGAATGAGATCATGTCCTTTGCAGGGACATGGATGGAGCTAGGAGCCATTATCCAGGAAAAACTAATGCAGGAACAGAAAATCAAGCACCACATGTTCTCACTTGTAAGTGGGAGCTGAATAATGAGAACACGTGGATACATGGGGGGAAACAACACACACTGGGGCCTGTCAGGTGGGGCAGGCAGAGAGAGAGCTTTAGGAAGAATAGCTAATGCATGCTGGGCTTAATACCTAGGTGATGTGCTGATCTATCCAGCAAACCACCATGGCACACATTTGCCAATGTAACAATCCTGCACACCGAGCACAGGTACCCCAGAACTTAAAATAAAAGTTGATGAACAAAAAAAAAAAAAAAAGAAAATGGAGATAGCGAAAATCTCAATCTACCTAAGTAATTTGGTGAGAACAGATCTTCAATTTTGTCTTTCAATTCTAAACCTTGATATCTATTCTGCCCCCTTGCTGCTAGTAAGAAAGCTTGTTTTTTATGTTGTTTTGATTTGTTTTTAGCTTCTGAAATATATTTTGGTCACCCCCTTTTCATATTTTGTGAAAGAGGAAGGGAGGTCTGTCTGATCCTCCGGGCTATTTCCAGAAGGCTGATTCACCACCCTTCCTGCCAGTCTCTCTGTTGGAAGCCCAAGCCACTCAGCTACACACCCACTCCATGTGTTCACCCCTGCTGTGAATATGCATTTCCACCCTCCTGATTCAACACTGCACACCGAAGCTGAAAGCAAGTATCTTGCCTTCTTATGCAGGTGGCAAAGTGAGAGAATAAAAGCCAAGAGTGAATATGAGTATTCTTTCCTTGTTTCAGGCTGTGCTTCAAACCCATTACTATGTTCACACCATCTCTCTTTTTACCAAACCACAATTTGACAGGGCATTAAAAACCATGTAATAAAATTGTTTATTTTACAATTAGTAAAACAGTCTTAAAACAATAGCGTGTAACCTTTAAAGTCACATCTATAACCAACCGTTCACTGAGGCAGGATTGGAACTCAAGAATTAAACATTTGCTCTTCCACACCTCTTAAAATGTCATCTTTAAGCCTGGATTACATGTATAGAATGTACTTCTTTCATTTCAACGTAACTATCTTAAATACTAATCCATCTGAGAGTATTCTCCTGCCAGACCTGCTTCTTGTTTCACAGTCATGAAACTGATTTGAAGTGTCTCCCTGTTCTAAAGGAGGTTGCCCAGATGTCTCTATGACAGTGGGTCTTGCAAAAGGAGAAATGTCCTACGTTCAGGGCCACATTGTTGCATGGTGGAAAACCAACTCTTTCCTTGACTCACACTGGCTTCATGGACCCTGGTATTATTTGCCCCTCAACTTTTGGCAGCCATGGTTTTTCATGTTTCATGTTTAGAGAGCTGGATTCTCTAAACCCAGCTGACTACATTCTTAGAATGATGACAGTGCAGGAGAGGCATAGTTCCACAATTCCAGCAGCCCCCACCATGTCTTTCCTGCCAGAGAAGTAGTGCAGAAATTCAATTCTGTAGCCATTTATTGAACACCTTCTATCTTCAAATCTCAGGCATTTGGAAGAAAGTACAGTTCAACATATTGGTTTATCTATGGCTCATAAAAGTGATGACCCAATTTTTATACATATATCAGAAAATTAGTGGATATAAGTGCTTAGTAAACAGTATGTGGCAAACAAATGCTCTTTAATTGATTTCTATAAAAAAATTTAGCTCCTCAAGGGACAAATTATTTTTATTAATTCACTTATTTATGCAATTATTCAAAAATATGTATTAAACATCAGATATTTTCCAGGCACTCTCCCATACAGTGGGAATACAAAAGTGAGTGACTTTGTATCCTTATACTCCATGAGTTTGCACATAAACAGTGAGACAGGGAAAAAAAAGTAAGGATAATAGAGTACAAACAATGTTATGGTAGAAGTCTTTGTCAGGACTATGAGAGATCGTTGGAATAGAGATGTTAGCAAAAACAAGGGAGAAGTCATTTCATAGAGGTCTTAACTTGAAAGACACTCATAAAGCAATTGAAGGAGAGACGTGTTCCAGATGGAAGGGAAAATGTAAATCAAGTCACTGAGACATGACACAACCCAGATCAATAATATGGGAGAAGAAAGATAGAATAGGCTATAGGAAATAGTGCTGCAATAAACATGGGAGTGCAGATACCTCTTTAACATACTGATTTCATTTCCTTTGGATATACACCCAGTAGTGGGATTGTTGGATCATACAGTAATTCTATTTTTAATTTTTTAAGGAACCTCTATATTGTTCACAGTGGCTATACTAATTTACTTTCCCACTGTTTTGTTCTCACACTGCTATAAAGAGCTACTTGAGACTGGGTCATTTATGAAGAAAAGAGGTTTAATTGACTCATAGATCCACAGGCTTAACAGGAAGCATGACTGGGAGGTCTCAGGAAACTCAGAATCATGGTGGAAGGCAAAGGTCAAGCAAGCACAGCTTATCATGGCAGAGCATGAGAGACAGAGAGCAAAGGGGGAAGTGTCACACACTTTTAAACCATCAGATGTCATGAGAACTCACTGACTATCACAATAACTGCAAGGAGGAAATTCTCCCCTATGATCCAGTCACCTCCCACCAGGCCTCTTCTCCAATTTGACATGAGATTTGGGTGGGGACAAACAATATCCCCCACCAACAGTGTATAAGTGTTCCCCTCTCTCCACATCCTTGCCAACATTTGTTATATTTTGTTTTTTATGTGTCAGAATAAAACTTAAAATAATAAAAAAGAAAGAATAGGGAAAAGACAAATCGGAGCATCTTTAGGCATTGATAAAGAGTTTACACTTTATCCTGTGGGCAACAGAAGCCACTGAGCAGAAGAAGGACTTGATTAGACTCAGAGTGATTTGGGGAGATGTAACAAAGCAAACACATCCAGGTGATGCCTGCAGTTTTTTGCTAGAAGCTACAGACTTTGATATACTCAGTAGACATCTGACATGAAAGCAGGAAGGAGCTATAGTCTCCAGAATCTGATAGAAACTTAGAATTTGGACTCTGTGAAGGGCAGAATAACAGTTCCCCCAAATATTTCTATGCTCTAATGTCCTAAACCTGTAAGTATGTCACTTTCCTGGCAAAAGAGACTTTGAATAAGGTGTTGGAGCTTAAAAAATGAGGAGAGTAAACTGGATTTTCCAGATGGGTCCAATATAATCACATACACTTTCCCAGTTTCCCAGGTATGTTCAAATAGAAATGAGACGGAAGAAGAAGGAGACATTTGAATTGTGTGCAAGGGATGTGAGGAAAGGGCCCGTGAGCCACAGAATATAGTTGGCCTCGAGAAGCCAGGAATGGCCTTCAGCTTATGCCCAGCTAGGAAGCAAGGATCTCAGTTCTACAATCACAAGGAACTAAATTTTGTCAAAAACCAAGTGTGTACGAAGACAGATCCTCTTCTAGAAGCTTCAGAAAGGAACAGAGCCCTGTTCTCATAGTCTATTGTTCTAGAGAACCATAAAAATGAATTTATGCTGTTTCAACCACTGTGTTTGTGGTAATTTGTCAACAACAGAAAACTAACACAGATTTGAAGGCAAGAAAGGTGTCTAGGTGGGAAGTGGGAGACAAAAGAAGAATCTTTCAGGGAAATTGAAACATATCAAAGAGGTAAAGAAGAATAAAGAGAAGCCATAGGTCCAAGGGAGAAAAAAACTCTAGGAAAGGAATGATCCAAATTGACAACTGCAAAAAGTCAAGTAACACAGGACTGGCAGCTTTGCCAAAGCCAATCTTCAAATCTGCGATCAGAATCTTTAAATAATTAAACCAGAAGGTGAAAGTATTACTGGCCTTCAATCCCTGGATCCTGGGTCCTTTGGACTGGTGTCCTATAACCTTAAGTTCATCATTTACTAGAGATGATTGGACCCTACCTCATTTAAGTCAAGAGAGGAACTGTCTACAGAACAAGTTAACAGCATGTAACATAGTCTCTATCTCACTTCTGACTTAATGACTTCATGTTTTGTAAACTTGTGCCTTAGTAAGTAAAACTTGTTATATTTCAAAGCACACAAAGCACTATCCGCAAGTCTAAAAACGAGTAGTGACTTTCTTTATTTCTTGGGATTTCAACAGCAGTTAATGTGGTAACCAAAGTGCCCAAAACTTCTGGTTGATCACTCCACTTTTCATGAATACATACAAAATTTTGAGTGACTATTTACATTTTTATTTAAATGTAGCTGCTTTAGACCTACTTTCTTCACTTGAGGGAACTGGAATATTATATCCCAAGTAGTATATCTCAAATATATCTGTGGGAACATGCTTCACAAATATACTTATGGGAACATAACTTATTGATCTTTGTAGTCCCAGCAACTAATCAATGGCGGGAACACAACATGTCAGAAATATTCTTTTCCTCACTATACTAGTGAATAAGTGAGATTGGTAATAAATTGGTGAATTCACTATAATACCCAAAACACAATTTGCCGCATAACGTTCAAAGACTCCCATCACCATGCATAATATTCATACTATGTAAACTTATTCTTTCAAAACTTGTAACAGAAAAACCACCTAACATTAGCATAGAGATAATATTCAAAATACTGCATGCTCCTACACACCTCATGGAGCTTTGTTCCAGAAAGTAATTGTTCCCAGAAAGTACCTTATCCTGACAAGGCTGGTTTGGCAAACAATTATGATGTATGTCCTTGACTGTATTCAAGTTCACTGAACAGTACGTATTTTCTTTTCCGAAATAGCAGAGCATTGTCTTGCCCCAAGCATCCCTGGGAATACTTGGGTGTTATTTGAGATTCTCTAGGCAGCTTTTTGAAAGATTTCCCCAAGTAGGTCTTTAATTGTTTTCTTTGTCCATGTTATTCCAAGCCTGCTTCTGTATATTAGGCCCCAGCTAAAGTCTCCAGGGCTCCCCCACAACCCACCCCAATAAAATGCAATGATTTCACCTCGTGGAGTTTCCAGACTGGTAAGGGACTCAGAAACCACTTTATCTGACTCTGTCAGTGAGATGAGAAAACAGAGACTAAGAAAGCAAAGTGAATTGTTCGGGGATAAGTCTGGGTAGTGGCAGAGCCAGACTTCGATGCTTGGCTTCCGATTCGGAGGTTCTGATTTGAATGTTCCTTCCAAAACTCATGTTGAAGTTTAATTGCCATTGTGATGGTATTAGGAGATGGGATCTTTACGGGATGATTAGGTCATAACAGCTCTGCCCTCATGAATGGATCAATGCCATTATCATAGGAATGGGCTCCTGATAAAAAGACAAGTTTGGCCCCCATTCTCTCTCTGTCTTGTGCATGCTCACCGTCTCTCATTATGTGAGGCCTTCCACAGTGTTATGAAGCAGCAAGAAGACTTTCACGAGACACAGCCCATGACCTTGGACTTTTCAGCCTCCAGAATCATAAGCCAAATAAATCTATTTTCTTTATAAATTACCCAATCTGTAGCACTTTATTACAGAAGCAGAAAACAGAGTGAGATTTTTTGGTTCTTCCTCAGTATATAAGGATGAAATTTGTAAATTATGAAATCAGACAAAATACCTCCTGGAATCAATTCATGATTTCCTTCAACGGAAGTCGTGACTTAAAAAAAAATTCTAAATTAATTATTTCTATTTTGTCACTTTCTTTCAGCCACACTCAAAACATACTGTCAGATAGTTATTCTATTATTCATGTATTCATTCATTATTTTATTATTTATTGGTTCATCTATTTATTATTTCAGCAAGCATTTGTATAGTAGTTTATATTCTCCAAATGTTTCTAGGCACTAAAACTACAGATATCAGAATAAAAATGTAAAGAAACTTTTTGTTTTGGAGTGGAAGGAGGTCACCAAGAAGTTAAGTTTTATTGCCTTTATGTGTTATGTTTTTAAATAGTGATGTTGACATCTCTTTTCTAGCAAATTTAGAGGCCTATGTGAATGTAAAAGAGGAAGACATTTTAAAATAGGAAAGTTCGAACAGGAATCCTCCTAAATACTCATTTTTATTTCTTCAGCAAATTGATTTCCAAATAGTTTAATTTAATGAATGTCTGGTAAACCCCTTTGTAATAATAAGAATTTCCTTGGACACTGACGAAATGAAGGGTAGGAAATAGATTTTTTTAGATTGATAAGAAGATGCATTCTCTTCTATTAACATATTTCATGCATGGTGTTTGGTCCCCTCCTTGTAATAGTTAACTGCTGAAATATAAGAAAGAGAGAGAAGGTCGGGGAGGGAGGAAGGCAGTGAGAAAAGGGAAGGGGAGGGATGGGGAAGGGATGAGAGAGGAGGAAGGAACAAATAGAAAATAGATATAATTGTTTCCAGAATTTCTGGCCAGAGATCCAGCTAGATGTCTTTTCCTTTGCCATGTTCCAGTTAATTAACTGGTTCTTTTAAAATGTAAAACATGAAAATTTCCTACGGTGTCCATGAAGGTGCACCCCTCAGAGCTCCCTTCAGGTGAACCCACTACAAAGGGGCATGGGTAGCCGACAGCCTCCAGCCACCCTACCTGTGGATGTAGGGCAGCGTTCGCACCTAGACCATGTTCTCCTGGGGCTACTCCCTACTGGTGACTGAGCACAGCAGGGACACTGGAGCTTGACCCTTCCTGCCCAACATGGGCTCCTCCAATAGGTACTCTGCTCTGGGAATTGCCATCAGCCTGACTTGTACTCTCAGAGCAGCAATCTGAGGCCTCTTCTCTTCTTGGACCATCATGCCTCCCTCACTTTCTCCCTGGAGTCGTGCCTGCGCCATGGCTGGGAGACGTCCTCTGCCTTTTCTTGACCATTGTGCCTCCCTCTCTTTTTCCCTGGAGTCATCCTTCCACCATGGCTGGGACGCTTCATCTGCCTCCTCTTGCTCGCCTTCCTCTCTTTATTCACAACTCCTCGAAACAAACATCAATTAAAGAAGCTTCCACACATAGATAATACTAATAATGATCAATATAAGCCTCATTCATTTTTGAGACCTCTCTTAGTAAGTTCTCTTTTTTATTTCAAAATTCTGAGCAAAATGAACCTGCCCACACCCCACCCATCTTAGGAGGAAAAAGAACAGAGAAAAATCATCCACAGTCAAATTTTGTAGACATGATATAACTGGGAGGAGATGTCTGAGTTATGGACAGCAATTGGATCCAATTACAATTTTTCTTATATCTTGGGGCCCCTGAAGGCTGACTTCTTCTGTTTTCTAATAGAAATATTGTAGGAAAGCAAGCATGACTAATGTGTCTAAGCAAAGAACAAAAGATTAAAGATAGGAGCTTTAATAACCTGTTCATTCTTCTCCTTTGTCCCTTGTCATAATTACTTACACCATCTTTTGTGATGAAGTGTCCAGGGGCTTGCAGGAAGCACTTGTACTGATCTAGGAATGCTGCTATGGACTACATCATTTTCCTCCAAAAAATCATCTCTTTCCCAGTGAAGTAAGCATTGTCATAGGGCAGATGGCCAAGTGTCTCCTAATACAGTGACATACAAAGATGTCTTCTGAGAAAAAAAAATTAATTATTTGACTGTGGTTAACTTCTCCTAAGACAACTTACTGCTGTTATATATTGGTTGAACTACATAACCCAGAACCATTTTTCTTAGATTAATTCAGAAACACCTACAACTTTGTCAGAGCCCAAAAGTCTCTCAAAGGAAAAATATTACCAAAAGGAATTAAGTTTTCACAGTCAATGCCAAGTTTAGTCCAAGAAAAAGCGGGGGTGGAAGGAGGAACTCACTATGGGCCTCACCGCATAAGAGACAAGGGACAGAACCACGTAAGAGACGAGGGACAGATATACAGAATAAAAGGATCCCTTTTCAATGTCACTAATTTCCTGTTTCTTTCTAATGAAAATGTTGGAAAATAATACCAAGGCATTCAAAAATGTTTAAAAGTCCCTTATCCTTCCTGACAGGTATTTTCTCTTACCATCAGTTAAATTAGCAATTTTGTCACTAATAAAGCAAGGTCCCACTTTGTTTTCTGTAGTAAGTTTAATAGGGGTTTCTTAGAAATTAAGATATGGGAAGGGTGAATCATAGTTACAAAGCAAACTGTTAGAAAGTCATGTAAAATATGCTAACTGAAGACTTATGGTCAGAATCTGCCACATGAACTCAAGTAAGCATGGACACTAGGATTGTTTTATTGTTTGTTTGTTTGCTTATTTGTTTTTTTTAAGCTGTGCTCCTCAGAGTCCCCAGGCTTATTGGGAGGACTTTTGGAGAGGGATGGAGACACTACTGGTACCTAATATTTCCTTCTCTGCCCCTTTCTGTTTCTTTGAAATGTCTTAACACCAAATGTGGTAGGCGGTTGATACAGTTTGGTTGTACCCCCTCTAAAATCTCATCTTGAATTGTAGCTTCCATAATCCCCTATGTGTTGTGGGAGGGACACGGTGAGAGAGAAGTGAATCATGGAGGTGGTTTCCCACATACTGTTCTTGTGGTAGTGAATAAGTATCACAAGATCTGATGATTTTATAAGGAGAAACCCCTTTTGCTTGGTTCTCATTCTCTCTTGCCTGCCGCCATGTATGACATGCCTTTCACCTTCTACCATGATTGTGAGGCCTCCCCAGCCACATGGAACTGTGAGTCCATTAAACCATTTTTTCTTTATAATTTACCCAGTCTTGGGTATGTCTTTATCAGTAGCATGAAAATGGACTAATACAGCAGTTTAATCTCCCCAAAGATGTCCATGTCCTAATCCCCAGAACCTGTAAATATGTCACCTTACTTGGCAAAAGGGACTTTGCTGATGTAATTAAGTAAAGAATTTTGAGAGGTGGGAGTTATCCTGAATAATTTAATCGCAAAGATCCTTATAAGGGAGAGAGGGAGGCAGGGAAGTCAGAGTCCATGAAGGAGATGTAGTGGCAGAACCAGAGGTTAGGCACTCAAAGGGGCCCTGAACCAAGCACTATAGGCAGCTTCTAGGAGCTAGAAAGGCAAGGAAACAGATCTTCCCTATAGCCCCCAGAAGGAATACAGCCCTGGTGACGCCTTGATTTTAGTCCAGTGAAACTCACGTCAGACTTCTGACCTCCACAACTATAAGATAATGATTAGGTGTTGCTTTGAGTCATGAAGTCTGTGGTGATTTGTTGCAGCAAGCATAAGAAACAAATGCACTAATGGACTAAAACAAGTGTTTTCACAACTTTTACATCCATAAGCTTTGTCTGGGGTGTTCATCAGGTATCAGTTTGAAGGCTCCACTCCCCGAAAACCTAATGTTGGTTGTCTGTGGGGAGGCCTAAGAATCTGCATTTTTAATGAATGTATCTTCCCCACTCCGTGATTCTAGTTCCAGTGTTTTACCAACCACACTTTGAGAAACACTGACTGAAACCAGGATCATCATCAACAATCTTATGATAGACAGGCACAGTGGCTCACATCCGTAATCCCAACACTTTGAGAAGCCGAGCCAGGAGGGTCACTTGAGCCTAGGAGTCCAAGACCAGCCTGGGCAACATAGCATGACTCCTGTCTATACAAAAATAGAAAATGTTAGCCAGCTGTGGTGACACGTGCCTGGAGTATCAGCTACTTCGGAGGTTGAGGCAGGAGGATGGCTTGGACCTAAGAGTTCAAGGCTTCAGTGAGCCATGATTGCACTACTGCACTCCAGTCTGGGTAACACAGCAAGACCTTGTCTCAAGAAAAAAGTCTTACGTTCCTAAGTTTCTTTGGCAACAATATCCTCTAACTTGGCAGTGCACTTATGTCTAATAAGAAAAAACCATGAGGACTTTCCTTTTTTTCTTTTATCTCTGTGACAAATAACCACAAACTCAGTGATTTAAAGCAACACATACTTATCTTACAGGAAATCACAATGCTAGTTGAAATGATGTTGTAACAGGTGCCCCCTGGAAATTTCAGCTAACATCCCCAAGAAGGATGGATCAGTCACTGAATTTGCATCATGTTACACAGCAAGCTTCCAGTGTCTCTTGTAACTCTGTTCATTGTGTCAGTGCATTTCAATGGAAAAGTTAATGCTTGCTTCATCAAAGAAATATTAAATGTAAGGGAATATAAGTCCTGGTCTTGTCATTGGAAAGCCTAGATCAAACACTCTTCTCAGTCCCTGCCCGGATGTAATGTTCTGGGCAAGAACTTTCTCCTCTCTGCACCTGTTTCCCGTACAAACAGGATTTAACTCAACAGTCCTTTAAGTTTCTTTGGCAATAAGATCCTCTAACTTGGCAGTCCACTAAGTCTACTAAGAAATAAACAAAAAACACTAGGACTTTCCTTTTCTCTTTCATCTCTAATTAATTTCATTGGTTTGCTGAGGACATTTATGAATATTAAGATTTTTCTTTTCCACTTTCAGGTCTGTATTTTCCCAGGAAAATTATATCCTTCCAAACAGAGATACAGGTACACCCAGAATATGCATAGTTTCAATGACTGTTTCTTTAAAGCCACACCATCTCCCCAAAGTCAATTGAAATAAAAGCCTAATGGCAAGGAGACCAGCATACTGACAGGCCGGCAACATTGAGTGCTGATGGTGGCACCCCCAGACTTCATTGTCTTCATCCCAAAGGCCAGCCTGACCAATATGGTGAAACCCTGTCGTCTCTACTAAAAATACAAAAATTAGCTGAGCGTAGTAGCAGGTGCCTGTAATCCCAGCTACTCAGAAGGCTGAGACAGGAGAATTGCTTGAATCCAGGACGTGGAGGTTGCAGTGAGCTGAGATCACGCCACTGCACTCCAACCTGGGCAACAGAGCGAGACTCCGTCTCAAAAAAAAAAAAAAAAAAAAAAAAAGGCAATGGGCAGGCATACACTGCGCCACAGCAGGCTCTGAAAGTGCTGCCAGAGAGTGAGTTTTTCAGAGCTAGATTTCTGATCAGACCCTACACTTGGGGTTTATGCAACAGCATCCATGCCTCTGTGTTTTTTACCTGCCAACTTTCCACCTCAGCCATGACATATGTAGCCCTTGCCTCCCCACCTGCCTAACACACCATTTTTAATTATTCTGTGACTCCTGGGCCATGCTGTTAATCAGCTCTCTCCTTTGTTTCCCCTCCTTCTTTCTCTGACTGGCCATATCCTTATCAGTTCGGCGGTTTGGCATCACTTCTAGGACAAGATAAGTGACAACATTTCTCCACTCTGAATTGCTCACACCAGACCTAGAGCACTCAGATTAGTTTGTGGGGTGTGTGAGAAGCTTGTTATTATATCTTATGAAGGAAATTATGATGTAGGGTTAAGAACATGCACTTTGGAATCAGAAAAGACATCAGTTGAGATTTGGCTCTACCAACTACTAGATATGGAAACTTAACGAAGACCCCCAACTTGCCTTTACCCTGGTTTCCTTATCTAGAAAATGAGGGTGATATTACTTAACTCAGATTACTGTGGATATTAAAGATGATGCTTCTAATACACCTAGAACATATGAAATGGCTAATATGGTCATTCATATTCTTCTCAGCCAACTACATGTTCAGAGCTGTGGCACACAGAATGGCTAGACTCAAAATCACATCACATAAAGACTTGCATCATCACAAATATTTGGCATGAAGAAAGAAACAGGCAGAGGACAGGACTGTTTTTTTCAAATATATCCAAAAACAAGAAAGAAAAATTGCACATGTTGTTGTCTATCTACTGAAAACTGAACAAGTCAATAGAAGAATTTCTTCTCAGATTAACAAATAATTTTCTGACCACTAGTACTGTATGAAAATGGAATGAACTCTCTTAAGAGGTAGTGAGTGCCCCATGGCTGAAGGAATTCAAGGGAAGACTAGCCAACCACCAGCGGGGCGGCAGGGGGCAGCGGGGGGCGGTGGGGGTGCGGGGGTGGAATTGTACAAGGGATCCAAGCATGAGATAAATGATTGGATTTTTATGACATTTAAAATGCCTTCCAAGTTGAAATTTTATTGTTCTGTGATTATTACCAGTCCCAAAAGCAGATGCATGAGATTTTTAAAAGGTGAAAGGGAAACCAATCAGTTTGGCTCCCTGCTAGCAATTCTTCAAAGAGATAGATGGGCTAAAGAGGTTTACCACATTAGTAAAACTAAGGATTGGGTATGCAATGTTTTGCGTCTTCCCTTTCACCATGGCTCTTAAATGTGCTTTTCTCAGCTACAGCCCTGTAATGCCAAACTCATTATGTAAAACCTGAGTGGATGGATACATTGTGAGAGATGCTTTAAAATGTAAACTCAATGGCAAAACCCATTACATCAAATTATGTTTACTTAATTAGCTAAAGGCTCAAAGGTAGTTTAAACAGGTAAACCATCCCTCTCCAGCTGAGAGATCATAAAAAGGGATGTGAAGGATGATAACAAGTATCCAAGGATTTGTAAAATGTCAGGAGCAGCGAGCTAATGAGTATTAAGAAAGTGTACATACAAATGTTTTTGAAGTCTTAATAAAGGTTAGCAAATTGCTCTCTCACTAGATTGCTCTCTCTCTCTGTTTCTCTCCCTCTTTCTCAAAATGGTTCAAGACTATCTCATGGAAATGGAAATTAGCAGTCTCATAATTGAAAAGAAAATGTATCAGACACTTTAGAAAACATTATTTAGGAGGGAAATTCAATGAGAGCATTTAAAAGAAACCTGATTTTTACACGCACATGTGCACATACGCACAAATTACTCCCAGAATTAGGGGTTGGTCTCAGGCCCTGACATCAATGCTGGGAAAGACTTTCACTATGTAATTCTAATCCCTTAAATAAAAAATAGCAATCCGTAGTTTGCAAAGGACTTTCACAACTATCTTACTTCATCTTTACTGCAACCTCTGTTCAGATAGCTGGGAAAATGTGAGGATCAATTGTATTCTTTCTTTCATATCTCAGGATCTGTGACCAACACATATTGTTTAAATGCATGCAACTGGGCACAGTGGTTCATGCCTGTAATCCCAGCACTTTGGGAGGCCAAGGCAGGTGGATCACCCGAGTTCAGGAGTTCAAGGCCAGCCTGGCCAATATGGTAAAACCCTCATCTCTACTAACAATACAAGAAAGTAGCAACCTGCTGAGCGTTCATGGGATGAGTTGTCCATGGGATGAGCGAGTTCATGGGATGACCTGAAACCAATCACCCACTGCATGTTCATGGGATGAGCTGTGTTTTTCTCAAAGATACTTCACCTTTCAAATTAGAATTTGGCGTGGTACAGCATTAAACTTTTCCTACTACTACTGGCAATAATGTTAATATCGAACACTGACTAAGCACATGCCATGTGCAGGAATCAAAATTCAGTACACCAAGAGAAGGAAAGCGTTTAAGATTTAAGCCACTGTCTTGGGTTGCAAAAAAAACAAAAATGGCAAGGCATGAACAGCAAAAAAAAAAAAAGAGTGTCCACTTGTTTAGGATTAAAAAAAAAAACTAGTAGTGAAAACAGCCCTGGGTCTGGAGGAGATGTAAAAACCAGCTGTTCATCAAGGGCAGCTGAAGGCACGGGAGAGCCAGGGGCACACAGGAAAGCAGCCTGCCTGCTCAGAGTTACAATGCTCCAGAATGCTTTTTGTTTGTGTGAAGGAATGTACAACCCAGTGATTCACACTGCAAAGCTTATACTTAGCTCTTTGCAATGTGTGCCAGCTCCTGGTGTTTTCCCATTCGCTCACTCAGATGTCAAGAGAAAGACAGAATAAAGGTCCAATAAGAAGAACTTGAAGACAAACCGCTATATTTGGATACAGATATAACCCTCTGTCTATAAACATAGTGTCCGTGAGGCACAAAGCTGCTTAATCTTTCTCTCTTTGTAGGCTTCCAAATCCCATCTCGTTTTGCATCCGCTGTGTTTTGTACAAATGCCAATCCCCTCCAATTCAGCCCTGATGTCAAGTGACAAAGGGAAATCCTCCTGCTTGAATTCTCTCTCTTTCAGCCTTTTTGCTTCAAGTCTCCTTCAAACAAAGACTTTGCCTCTGATTCCTGGCCTGAGACCACTTTCTTAGATGACACACAGCCTGATGTGACCAAGCAGTTATTTATTTTTTTTTTAAAAAAAGGTCAATGACTAGATTCACCCATGATGTAAATTAGAGAGTTGCAGCCTCATCAAGGTCCCCCAATGATGCCTCCCAGTGAGAAAGGAACTATTGGATTTCCATCTGTGTGTTTCATACCATTGGTGGCTATTGTTTAAATAAACATTACTTTGTATAGCTTCTTTTAAAAAATTCAATACATGTTGGTGCCTGGTTAAAAAGAAAGAAAATTGCAGTATTAAAAGACTAGTATTTTCAGAGTCTTGTGATGTAAATTGCTAATTTAAAACCCAAAATATTGTTAAAGTGTCTTTATTTAATAGCAGGTGATTGCAAGCTGTAATTTGCAAGCTGTAGATGCAGATGGTAATGTTTTTCCTCCCTTTTCAGCAGTGCAGTACAGTATTTACTGCAGATCTATGCAGACACGGAACAGCCAACTGTGAAAGAAAACACTCTGGAGCAAGATCAACCCCAAAGTTTGTAAGACGAAGATGGGTTTTGAGACCTGCTCGTCGTGTCTCAGCCAAGGCAAGGTCGTCTCTTCCTGGGCGTGGAGGGTGCTTGTTCATAAAAAGAAGCTGAAGGTGCAGCCTGTGGGTGTGTCTAGTGCCTGCAAATGTCAAAACATGTGCATGAAAGACTGGTATTTAATTTAGGCTAGACTTATTCATTCTGTGGCTGCAGATAACCTAAAGAAGAGAGAACATGTGGGTATAGGATTGGAAGACAAAATGAAGGACACCTAGTTAAATGTGAAGTTCAGATTTTTAAAAAATGAATACTTTGTTGGTATAAGTATGTTCCACGCAACTTGGGATAGACTTATACTAACAAATTACGTGGCAAATACTTGTATCAACAAAGTATTTGTTATTTATCTCAATTTCAAATTTCACTGAGAATTCTGTATTTTTATTTGTAACACCTTGCAATCTTATGTAGGGAGAAAGTGTGAGAAATAAATAACAACGTCATCTGCAAGTGAAGGTGATGGGAACTGGCATTTACTGAGCACTGATGAGGGACTCACTTGCTGCTCTCCCATGTAATTAAGGCAATTACTTACCAGGTAGAATTTTTTTTTTTTTTTACCAACCACATTTCAACGAGGACATAATTGTGGTTCAGAGAACTTTAGTAACAGTCCCAAGATCATATAGTCTACCAGAAGCCTGAATTTGGTGACCAAGGTTGCTATGACTTTAAAGACTGAGTTATTTCCATAAAATGATACTGCTGCCTCACCTTTGTTCATTCTCTCCCATGTCACTTAGGGAACTGGGAAGAAATGCAGTGCCTATATCTAGCTCCAGTGGCTTCCCAACTCCCCAACCCCCACAAAAATGCAAACCCACAAACAAGCCCATCTGTCTTCCCACTTATCTCCTTCCTCCCATCCTTACCCCAGTGGGCAAATAAAAGCACTATTTGCCTGTTGAAGAGGAGTTACAACTCTTTCTTAATTCATGTTATCCAAGTAGCGTCTTTGTAATTATTATATTCTCTTTTATCTTATTGCGGTCTATTACAAAAAGACCAGGGAGGCTGGCTTTCTTTGGGCGTTTACACTACTTTTGCAGGATTCCAGGAAGTGGTAACACAAGACCCAAACAGGAACAAGGGGAAAGGGACTGTTGATTGTGCCCTGAGATGTCATACCTCCTTTTGCACTGTTGCCCGGTCCTGAATGGCTCAGCGATCCATCCCCTCCCCAGTAGGAAGTCCTGATTGACCTCCAGGGTTTTTCAACAGGTGTCATATTGACATTTGGACAAAATGATTTTATATCGTAAAGGACAGCCTGAACATTGGAGGACACTTCTTATTCCTATATCCTCATCCGAAATACTCCAGACATCCATTTAGTCACTTTGTAAACCAAGAACATCCCTGCACATTTCCAAACACCTCTGCTGGTGGAGAGGCACCTCCCCACGGGGCAGTCTGTTGTCCTTGCTGTTCACTAGTAGAGTGGGCAATATTCCTCAGTTCTGGTCAATGAGACATGAGAGTAGTTCTGCTGGGGGTTTCTGGGAAAAATTTTCCCACACTATAAAAGAAGGGCAAGGAAGAAATGGTCTCTCTAACACGGACGGATGTGGTCAAGTCTGCGTGTGATGTCTAGTGCTGCAAAAGCGATTTTTCACCCATGGAAACAAAAACTGAGAATGAAAAGATGCAGAGTACAAAAATGGAACAACACTGGCCCCCTGATAGTATCATTAATCTGCTGAATTAGCAAACCCCGGAGCTGCCCTACCTTGAGGTTCCTGTTAGAACGGAATAAAACTGCCTTACTATTGAAGCATCCTAAGTTGGGAGTGCTCAACCCACTGGCAACTTAGAGCACACAAGCTAGCACGAGGTTACAAGAACATTGAACCTCTGAAAGGAGGATAAGGAAAGAACAACGAAGAGATTAGGGGAGTGTGAGGTGCTAGAGACATTGCTGGGGACATCTTTGGCGTATTATGATCCAATGGCAAAGAGGAGAGAGTGAAGTCAGGAAAATGGAATTTAAACCCTAACTTTATCACAAATTTGCTCTCTGATCTTTGGTAAGGCACATTATCTTAGCCTTAAGTTTCTGATTGAAACACTATCTGGATTAGACCTACAAACCTTGCCACTTCAAAGCCTGTGGGCCACACCAGACCTACCCTGTTTCTCACTGGTGCATGGGCCCAGTAGCCCCATATACCATCACATCCCATAATGCTACAACCAGGCCTCTTCACTCATCTTACCTGCTCATTTCCTGGGCCATGTGAGCTCTGGGTCCCTTTTAAACCCACTCCCTCTTATGAGACCTTGATACTGTGTTCTAAGGCTCTGATTTAAATGTCATTTGAGCCAACAATCAGCCTCAAGATATCTGCTGTGTCTTTTTGCCTGCACCAAATGGATTTTATTCTAATTAAAATGTCTAAGATCGATTGTGAGGCACCCACATTTAAATTACCTACATTCACTTTCAAGGAGCATTTACTATATCTTTTAAATAAAGAATGAATAAATGCAAACCTCTCACACTGCATTCCATCCTGTTCAACCTCTTATTAATGTTTATTTGCAGAAAAATAAAAATTACTTGCCCTCATTTACTGAAGGGTATTATATAAACCACTTAAATATAGTATTCTCTAGCGCCATCTAGGGGATTTCAAACCAAGAGAAAGAAATGGTTCAGCTGAAAGAGAAAAGCAAACCCTGAGAAATCAGCTATGACTCGCAAAGTAATTTCTTACACAAATCTGATTTTGGGTAATCTTTCATTTTCGTTTGGATAGCTGAGCAAGGTCACACATGATACTGCACCTGGGGAACGCCTAAATGAGTAAAACTCGTGACCTTGGGCCCATATGTTGTAGCCTAATATCTCACAAACATAACCTTGAGAGACAAAAGTTTCCCCACTGAAATCAATGTTTCTTTCTAAAATCAAATCATGCAGAATTTGTTGATATTTTTAAAATGTGTTTTCTGGCTACCTGGTACCTAGATATTAATCATCGACATGTAAGAATTCCAGCAAGTGCTCTTTGAAGCTAAAGAAAAAAACCCAGAGTGATTGACACTTTGCAAGGACTGTGTGCCTCCATCCTTAGCCCCTCACACAACGCGCAGCAGATAAGAGTCTCTCCTAAATGTTATTTAATGATATGGTATTGCTTGATTATGGGGATGCCCACTTCTTGCTAATAACTATATGTGACTAAATTGCAGTAGTCTCTGTTAACTTAAATAAGCACTTTTCTGGAAAGGTCCACATGCCCACTTGTGCCAGGTTGGCATTTTTCTCATTGGTTATTGCAATCATCCTTCCCCCAAAGCCAAAAATCATTTAATTCCCATTTTACAGATAAGAAAACTGAGGCAAAGATACGTAGAATGTCTTCTCCAAAATAACACAATAAAAAAATGCATCAACAGGATTTTGAATCCATGCTATGCTCTAGCCTCAACCAGTGTGCTTCCCCCACCCGTGTGGAATTTCAAATGTAGCATTTAAATATGACTACTAAATGTCTTACAAACTGTTTCAATCAAAGGCAAAGTACACATTAGGCTGACACCACATGAAATTCCTGATACTCAACCATTTTCGACCTATAAAAAAGCTTATGTGTGATCCAACAGAATACACTCCCAAATTCAAAGCTACTTTCAGGCTGGTAAAAAGAAGAAGCTTTTGTTATGGTTATGTACCATTTCATTTAGATGGAGTTTTTCATGATCTCTTCACTAGTGCAAGGTCCAATTAATTAAACTGGATTACCTCCAAGGATGCAATTTCCTCGTGTATACTTTTGTGATTGTCAAGGCCAAAACTCCTGAATATCACCTCCAGGCTGTATTAATTTTCATTTATCCCACAAGTATTTTGTGACAGTAGGTACTGGCAAGGCAGCTGCAGCACCATTTGTTCATAGTCACTTTGTTTAATGTCTGGCTCTAATCAATGTTACTTCTCAGTTAGCTCATTTGGCTAGATTAGGTCTCCATGCCAGAGTGAAAAGAGGAAGATGATGGGATGGTCAGGAATAAGTGATGGGTGAGAGATGTTTTAGAATGCACCTTATAATATCTTATTAGCTTATAGAAATAAAAAGCACAGTCTGTTTAACATCTGTTCTCAGGCAACCCTAATGTAACCTTCGATGGACCCTGCAAAGGCCACGTTTCTCAAAGTGAAGATGTTCAAGGCTTATTGGTCCCTGATCTAATAAAGCTAATGATTTCTGCTTACTATTCAGTCAAAAGGTAGTTGGTTTACAACAGGGATTATAATCTACTTTTACTTTATCCCCAAATATTTTCTCTTAGTTTTTGCCTTTCTAAATCAGTAGGGACAAAAATAATTAATGTATAAGTATATACAGCCCCTTCCTTTTTCCTAACCCTCACGACTCCCCTCCCTGCCATCACACACACCCATAAAGCCCACAAAGGAAGCATTCTGGAGAGTAATCAAAGAAAAATAGGATGGGGAAAGAAAAGTGGAGTCCACAGAAATGGAGGTAGAGAAACATTTCACAGAAAACTAAAAGACAAAAAGGAAAATAAAAACTGGGACAAATGAGTAGACACTGTGGCAAGCAGCTAGGAGAATGAAAGGAATAAAATGGCACTCCTTTGATATTATTCAATAAATTCAAATAAAACTATAACATTCTAATTATTCCAGGATGTTAGACTATAGTCCTTTGACTATGACTCTGCAGTGAGACTGGGCTAGGGAGAGTCCCAGGATTTATTCATATTATGCTAATATGGTATAATGAGAAAGCCATCAAGTGCTTCATGCGGAATTAGCGGATACATTCCTGCCCCATCTCCTCTAGTATTCTGGGAATTACTGCATAATTTGGTCTCTGATTTTTATTGCCCATTCTGCACAGCAGCCTGACAGTCCAAGTCTCCACGCTTCAATATGCCCCTTGCCCTCAATAACTCCTCACCCCAAAAATCTCCTCACAGTATCAATTCTCAGTTCCTTCAAACAAGAGGAAGTTCATAGGTTCCAAATGGACAGAGCCCAATAACAATCAGGATTATATTTTTAGTAGGATTCTACCCAACAGAAGGTACCCATTAACAATGCCTCAACACATCTGCAAATCATCATGATGTTCACTAAACCAAATATCCCAGAGATCCCTCCTCAAAGATGATGAAACTCAGACATCAGGCAGTTGAAGCCTCAGTGATTTTCCTGACAGCCTTATTCTTATACTAAAAAACTTCTCTTGGTAACAACAGTAGTAACTGCCTCACAGATTTCTTTTTTTCATATATTTTTTTCTTTCTGTTGACTCAGCCCAAGAGACAGACACTAACAATAATTTGAAGACCTCATTTAATCCTCTATAACACCTTTTATCACTTGATTATCATAATCTGTATCACTATTTTTGAAAATCAACTGACTTCAACAAGCCCCAATTTTATCAGTATACAAAAAAAAAAAAAAGAGGATGTCGCAACATTCCTTTTTCCAATATGATTTTCTGTATCCTACTGGATACTTTGAGAGGCATATTGCTCTTGACTAAACTTTAAGTATTTAAGTACTGTGCTTAGTTTATAGTTTTAAATATTCTTGATATAATAAGTTCAGTATTGACATCTTGGATGTGTTGAAAAGCACACTGGCATTAGAATTGAAATACCTGGGTTCATTAAGCTTCTACATTGTCTACAACTACTAGTTTCTTAACTAGTATGAAGTAAGCTTAAATAAGTAACAATTTATCTGATCTTCATTACCTCATCTATAGATTGAATATAAGAAAATTATGTCAATAAAGGTAGGAGAGTGACTGACACAAACACATCAAAACCTCGGTGGTTAAACACAATGGAAAGTCACTTCTTGATGGAACAGTTAAGTATGGATGTTTAGCTTGCTCTACTTCAATATGTCCCTTGCCTTCGATGACTCCTCACCCCCAAAATCTCCTCACAGTGTCAATTCTAAATTCCTCCAAATAAGATAAAGATTGTAGGTCCCAAATGGTCAGAGTCCAATAACAATTACGATTATATTTCTAGTAGGATTCAAATCCGCAAGATTGAAAGAGCCTGGATCCCTGAGTCACTGTGTGGAGGACTGAAGTGACTCAGGGATCCAGGCTCTTTTAATCTTGTATATTGGTCAGCCCTTTCACTGTTTGTTAAGGGCCAGTTAGCAAATATTTTAGGCTTTATAGGCCATATGTCACAACTACTCAATTATGCTGTTGTGGTGCAAAGGCAGCCATTGACAATAGTAAACAAATCAGTGTGGCTAGCTTCAACAAATCTGTATATACAAAAACAGGTGGCATGCCAGATTTTACCAACTGGCAGTAGTTTTTAGACCCCCCTTGGGTTATTGAAGTCATCTTATGGATTCTTTGCAACCAACTGGCTGATGGCAGAAGATCAGAGCATGACGAACAGCAGGAGTTTGTAATGGGCTAAATTTAAAAATAGCATAGCATAGCTGGGCGCAATGGCTCATGCCTGTAATGCTAGCACTTTGGGAGGCTAAGGCGGTGGATTCCTGAGCTCAGGAGTTCGAGACCAGCCAGGGCAACATGGTGAAATCCAATCTCTACTAAAATACAAAAAATTAGCTAGGCATGGCAGTGTGTGCCTATAATCCCAGCAATTCAGGAGGCTGAGACAGGATAATCACTGGAACTCTGGAGGCGGAGATTACAGTGAACCAAGATCATGCCACTGTACTCCAGCCTGGGTGACGGAGTGAGACTCCGTCTCAAAAAAAACAAAAAAACAAAAAAACAAACAAAAAAAATAGCATAGCATTTATCACTTTTGCCCATTCCATTGGCCAGGACATGGGCACATCTAATTTCAAGGAAACCTGGGAAACAGCTTGTGTTTGCCCAGAAGGAAAAGAAAATCAAGTTGTGTGAATTAATAACATTCTCTACCAAAAACACTATCTTCAATGGTTGTGGAGAGGGTCATATGAGATGATGAGTATGCAAAACTACTTTATAAATTATAATCTGCTATGCAAATGTAGAATGCTATTTTTACTATAATTACTATATGCAATATTTCTATGAATAACTAACTTACCACCAGGGAGGGATAGCCTCTTTAGAAAGAAGAGAGCTTATGGGTATAAAAGGCACTTAAAATTTTTAGATCAAGCAGAATATGCAGATTAAGCCCTCCAAGCCAAATAATCATGGCCCTTTCCTCTAACTTGCATGTCTTGAAATGTCCTGAAATTTCCTCTTCCTCCATGGTAAAGACAGCTTTGTATGCATAGAGGCAATTACTGAAGCACATTTTTTGGTTATCTCTATACTCAGATTATTTACTGTACAACAGAAGTTCATTTATAATACCCTTCATTGCCAGAAACAATAAGTTGAAAATATAAAATTGAAGCTATCCATAGTATTAACTAATTAACTAGAAATCCATGCTTAATATTCTCCAAGAGTAAAGCTCTGTGCTGGGAAGATAGGACACATCCGAAAGCATATAAGCTAAGATAAAAACAATTCTCAATGTGATCCCTTCAATCAGATTATGAAGGTCTCACTTCTAAACCATTTAATGTTTGAGATCAGGTCATGGTTTTTTAATCAACAGCCTTTTCACAGAGTAGCATGAGCAGCACAATTAGTTCACTAATTTTAAAGGGTTTCTCATTTGTTTGTTTTCTTTGAATGGTAGAATTAATCGTGGAGAAAGTGAAAATGTCAAAGATTAGAATGAATTTTTATAAAATAGGGTGATAAAATATGGATGATTCATTTATTTACCTAATTTTTAGCAAATTGACAAATTGAAGGGACTTCTTATGAGGCAATTAGCCATCCATCATTGGTTGTTTCGAACAAAGCAAGCAAATCAGACATTTGAAGGAATTTGTAGAGTGTGGAAGGTGGAGTGTAGATGGCTATGTTGACAAGTAGGGACAATGGTGCCTTACTAGGAGTGGTGACCTGGTTAGGTACCTATGTCTCTATGATATATAATCTCTTCACTTCTAAATAGCTAGTACTCAATGGATAGGTGTACATAAGGTCTAGTTTGCTCAAGAAAGTCCCAGTTTGCACTTGTTCCCCAGTACAACTATTAATAGTGTCCTCATGCATGCTTCAGAGTGTCCCAGTTTGGAATGATTCATTATGTGGACATGCTGTCCATGGATATGTGTTCATGACTTGATGTGCAGAACATGGGGAGATGGCACTCAAGCAGCCTCTTAGTAGCCACACTCAAGAGGCTTGAAACCTGAAATGCCCAAAGAACTAAGCGTAGAGCAAACAACAGGATCCATGGGCCCATAAGTGAAGGACTGGTTGTAGCCATTTCTCTCCCATAAGCCTGGTGAGAAAACTCCTCAGCAGAGAGAAAATGACCAATAAGCACTGATCTGTGAGCTGCCACTACTAGAAAGAAGAGGTGATTTGAAAATCTGTTTGAGCCTTAGCCACCATTGCAAAAAATTCCGGACTTTTGCACCTAAAATAACTTCTCAAAGTTTATAAAGTTCCAGAGTTCCTATTTCTCTTTCAATGTCTCTAACCATCAACTAAATCATTTCCTTATGTTAGCCTAGGGTGATTTTTTTTAATTTGTTCATTGTCTTCTGATTGATTCTGAACTTTATTAATCATAATGATAAAATTTCAAATGGCAGGAGTTCAGAGGGAGCTTAGACAACATCCAATCCCATGCTCCTCAAGATCTAATACACAGAGAGAATGAATGGCTTCCTCCAAAGCATTGACCTTTGGAAGACTATGATGGCTCTATTCCAGTCTCTAACTCTTTACCAGTATTCCTACCTCCTTTATCCAAGTCATAACAGACACCAGTGCCTGCTTCCTCTTGGTCATCAATTCCTGCATTTTAAGGTAGCATTGACACTGGAGAGGTGTTCTTCTCTCCAGGAGATTTGGGAAAGAGGAAATGAGCTTAGCATTTGGCCAGAAAACGATGAGTGTTCACTTAAGCCATTATTTTTAATTGTATGGATAATGAGAAGACTCTTGCTTTTTTTTTTTTCTTTTGATAAGGCAGCATTCACTCTTTAGTCAAAAGCAAATGAAATGCTTCCCCTTCTCTTAAACTCTCTCAGAACTCATTCTCTTCCTAGGTTGGCCAGAAAAAAATCTCTCTAAACTCCGAAATGATCTTTCCATTTGTTCCTTGTTGTATCCCCACAAACTGACCTAGTAGCTTCTGCTGAAGGTGCTCTCACTATATATTTGTAAATTAATAAGTTAATGAAGGAATGAACATATTCACCAAGGTAACATGGAGCCAAAACGTAACAGTGTGTTGGGCACTATACAGCCATATGTGTCCTGCCATAGATTATGCCTCATTGTTGCCAAGACTCCTACTGAGTTGAGGAATCTCTAGAACACAGATGCCTAGAAGAACCCAGAGCTGCCTAAGCAATAGAGCTAAGCTAAGACAAATAGGAGAGACATATGCAGAAAACTTAATGACACTACAAAGTAAAGAGATTCTTTCCTAGGGGAGAAAATTGGCATTGCAGAAAAACTGTGAAGAGACATAAGAGGTAAATTGTTTATTGGGGAAGATGGTAGCAATTGGGGTATATAAAAGTGAGAATGAAGGTTGATGGTTACAGGCAACAGAAATGTTAACTCAGTCTAGCTCAAATAATAAGATGCCATATTTTCTGACATAACTGGTAGTCCAGGGCAGGTAGGCCTCTGGGTTGAATGATTCGGTGACTCAAAAGGTTATCAGACATCCAAGTTGCTTCCCTTGGCTCTACAGAGTTCTCAGAACCAATATGACCTCTGAATGACAGCATGATGACTAAAGCAAGTGTCACATCCAGATAATAATGCCCACAGGAAGAGGAGAGGCAATCACTCCCCATGGCACTCTCTCTATTTTATTTATGTGTGTGTTGTTCATTTATCTTTGAAGAATGCATGCTCTTTATTACTATTAATGAGGCTTGTAATCCCCTGACTATAGTTTTCTCCCGGAACCTGAGCAAACATAATTCTTAGAGCAAGAATTTGCACCTCTCTTTTGCCAGCAAAGAAACTTTTCCAAGGAGTTCTCAGAATCTTTCCCCTCACATCTCATTGACCAAAATTGGATCCCATGACTGTTCCTATCACGTTACTCACAAGACAAATGAAAATCTCCTTGCTACCCTTGTAGGGTTGTAATCAGCTTCTGCTGAGACATACGGCTGTGTGGAGAGGGGTAAATACCTAAAAAAAAATAAATAAATTTTTAAAAATTTGCTAGGATGGAGGAAGAAGAGGAAGCTGCCGTGTGAGCAACCAGAACGAGAGCGTCAATGAAAAATTAGCAACCTAGGTTAGCTCTGGAACATGTGAAGATTAAAGTAATCCTAAGAAAAATATCTTAAATGGGCATAGTGCTTGACAGTTTATAAACCCTTCCAAATTTCTGAAGCAGATAAATACTATTATCCCATTTTTACTGATAAATAAATCAAGATTCAACTGACTGACCTGCAGAGTTTAATAGTTAAGAAGTGGTCACTGCATGTGAAAAGCCAAACATTTAGTTAGTGAAGATTCGTCTGACTCCCTGAAATAAAAATTGCAAGTTAGAGAGTTGTAGAACGAAACTTCCAAGAAATGGCGAACACCATGTGAAGCTGTAAGTTAAATAAATTTCGCTTCTAACCATGTTATTTTTGGTACATCATTTATTCCTCTGTTTATTTATTCATTTATTCAATAGGTTGTTACATGCAAGACAAATTGTCCAGAGCCTGGGACTAAAGAGGTGAAAAATTATTTCACCTATGTATGCACTCCTGAGTTCACAATACAGCAAGCAAGATTCAAAGGTAAGCACTGACCACATTTCCTAATTTGAATATGTCATCTATTAGAAAACATGTAAATAACTTTGAGGGAGGAGAAGCAGAGCAAAGAAATGTAACATTCAATGTACATGTTGACTGTAAAATATTATATATTTTCCATGTATATGTAATACATATACATTGCAGAATTGTTCTAACCTAGAGGCAAAAAACTATCAGAAGAGGAGCAGTCTGGCAACCACAGCGCAGCTGAAGTGTTATAACAGTGTACACACACAACGCCTCATGGAAGCACAACAAGAGTGAACAATCCACTCCCAAAGGAGGACATGGGGGATGATGTGATAGAGGTGGCATTTGAAATACGGGCAGTCAAAAATGATTTGGTACTTTCTAGATAGAGACAGTAGATTCCAGGAAGAAAAACAACACAACTAAGACATGGGGACAGGAAGCAACCATGAATCATCAATTAATTGTGGCTTTAGACCAGAACCTTTCTTATGGATGGGGAGAGAGAAATGGGGGTGGGAGGCTGGTGGAGGGAAGGAAGAGGGGAGAGAGAGCGAAAGAGAAGCTGGGTAAACATATAATCTAATTCACCCCCTCATGAGATATTCAGCTTCCCAGTTACTCACTGAGTCACTTGGGCCAAACCCCTCAGGATGTGAGTCCCAGGCCCACCACTCATTGACCTGGTTGTATCGTTAAACTTTTCCAAACTTCATTCTGTGTACAAGCAGCAGAGTACCCATGACTACCTCCTAGAAAGAGCTCTCAGGATACATGATGTTGCTTATGAAGCACGGAGCTCGGTGCTTGGCACATGGTAAGCATTCAATAAATAGTAACAAGCTAACAAAAACAAGAGAAGGACTCTATTCTTCAGTCTTGACACTCAAAGAAGCACCCCTCTCAGGTGCCAGACACACCCCTTCAGGTGAACGAGGTGGCAGACCGTGACCTGACTGTAGAGACATTCCAGTGGACCTCACTTCTGCAGCCACTCTTGGAAAGAAGGTGGAGGTGAACCTGGGGAAGAGTTGAGTGGAACTGAGAGAGGAAGAGGAAGAGAAATACATGCAGCACTACCACGTGATTCCTGGGGTGCCGGGGAGAGAATGTACCCTGAGGTATGGCAATTTCAAAATGAGGACACTAGCATCCACTTTTTATTTGAAGATGTCTGCAAACGAGAGGCTCACAAATTAGCCCCCCTCAGTGGGCTGTGAGGGACCCGGATTGAAGTCTGTCTCACTGTCAGAGGGGCATCCATCCCACTCCCTGTGCTCTGGAGGCACTGACGGCCACTTGGTGTATCTCTGGACCCCTGAAGGGGGAAGTATAGAAACTAGGGGGACACAGTCCTGACACACCACTCTGAACATTAGCCCAGAAGGTAGGCATTGAGGGCTGGCAGAGCCCAAAGGGAGAAGTGACAGCTCCCTCACCAGAAAGCCTATGTGCACCACATCCTCCATCACTGATCCAGCTGAGAGCCCTGACATCAAGCCAGCCAGCCAGGGGTGTAGGATGCTTCCCAGGGCCCCGCCAGTTCCCAGCTCTCATTGCACCCATCTTTGAACGATGGCAACAGTGGGGACCAACACAGTGATGATGTGAAAATTAGCAGCCAGTAGAAACTCAGATGCAGTGGTCTGAATTCTTGTGACCCCCCAAAATGCAAACATTAAAATCCTGACCTCCAAAGCAATGGTAGTACGAAGTGGGGCCTTTGGGAGGCCGTTAGTTCATGAGGGCAGAGCCTTCATCAGTGCGATTAGTGCCCTTAGAAAAGTGACCCCAGAGAGTTCCTTTGCTCCTTCTACCATATGAGTCTACAGCAAAAAGACAAGAACCAAGAAGCATATGCTCCCCAGACACTGAATCTGCTAACACCTTGATCTTGGACATCCAGCCTCCAGAGCTATAAAAACAAGCACTCAGTTTATGGTATTTTGTCATAGCACCACGGATGGACTGAAACACTAGGAAAGGAATTACATACGCAAACCTTCTCCCCATTAACCCAGATGCCGACCTGAAGGGGAAGAAGAGAAGGAAGAGTAGAGCCTTGAATCTCACTGAATATCAAACCAAAAGACACTAAGCTTTGAACCATTTGAACTTTGTAGGTCAAGATTCTGTTTCCCGATGCAGGAGGCAATGGGAGGGCTCATAAGCTAAGATGAGTTCAATCACAGAATACACAAGTGTTGTACACTCTAGTTGTTCCCAGTGGATGAGAACATTAGAGCAGTAACACTTAACATTTATTGAACGCTTGGTTTTGCTAGGCATTAAGTACGTGCATGACTTACCAAATTTAATCCTCCTGTTATTCCTATTTCACAGATGAGGAAACCAAAGTACAGTGGTGAAGAGCTTCATGATTCAAATCTCATATTCTTAGTCTCTGCGGTAAGAGCAGAGGAGGTTAAAGGAGGAGGAGAGTAACAAGCTCATTCATCCTGTTTCTTGAATGGAGCAGCAAAGGTTACCCTAATGAGAGGTGGGTACAAATATCGCCTAATACCCATGAAACACAATCCAGTGAAAACCATACCTTTCCCCAGTCCATGGGGTAGGCCATTCTAAGTCAGATGAAAAGAAAAGTGATGTTCCCAGGCAAACTCGTGACAGGTTTGGACAATGCTTGTCTGTCCCCATTTTTGGTCATAGATCCTCCTTTCTCTGTGATTTGGATCCCAGCTTCCAGGCTTCACAGGTATGTCATCTTGCAACTACATAAACCTGAGTAACTTCACTTCCCCACACCTCAATTTCCCCACGTGTACAAGAGGACTCACAATGCCAACGTTTCAGGATTGTAACAAGGACTGGACAGCACACTTAATATCTGGTACAAGGTAGGTTGTTATTTTCAGCATCTTAAGAACCTCACCCTCTCAGATACCAGTTCAGTGAGAAAGCAAATTTTCTCTCTCCACTACTTAAAAGGAATAGGAAAGAACTTAAACGTGTTCACCTCCCAGGGCATTTTACTAGCAGCACCTCGAAAATCAAACCACCTTTAAAACTACAAAGGAATCCGTTTCTAATAGAAAAATATATAATTCCCTGTAAAATGAGTTATTATTCCAATTAAGATATTCTGTGGGACAAATTATTTTTATAAAACAATGAAAACAGTTTTTAAAGTTTTCATTTGTTTCCATGCTCTCTCTTTTCAGAAAGAATTTGAGATTGCAAAGAATCAAAGGCAGCAAAAATTTTGAGATCAATAAAAAAAGAAACAGAAAATCAAAAATCAACAGAGAAAACGGAGTCAGCTTGCTCTTAAAAACTGACCCATCTCTTATAACCAGAGAGATTAGCTTAGACTGTCCTTCACATTATACTTTATTTACTGCCTTGCAAGAATAAGAGTTGCTCACTGTGTTTATTTGCTGTCCTCCATATTCTCCATTGCACTATTCATGTGTAATGTTAAAAAGAATTTCATTGAATATGATTTGAAGTATTACAACAGGCAGCTTGCTTCTTAATCTATGCATCTTTGGGGTTTTTGAAGAAGAAATTTAATTCTTTGATGTAAAAGGGAACTGTTAAAAGAGTTGGAATCTCTGCACCTGTGTATATGTATTTTTTAGCAATAAAGCAGCATGGGCTGAGAATGAAAAAAAAAAAAAATTAGTCACCCAGAGTGACGGATCCTAAATGTAAGGAAATAGTATTTGTATTGTTTCTAGAAATATATACTTTTAAAGCATTTTCATATACGGTTTTATTTGTTCTTCACAGCAATCAATGAGGAATTCCCACTTTCAAGATAAGAAAACTGAAACCCTAAATATGAAACCATCTTTTTGGATCCCACTGCTATTGGCCGAGACCCAGGGGTCTTAAATCTTTGTTCAATGTCTTGTTACTTCATGACCCCCTATTTAATAAGGGGTAGAATTTGGAAGCAGGAAATGGCTTCAGAGGTTACCTAGTCCATTTTTTAGAGAGCTTGTTTCAATAATACATGCGTGTTGATATTTATATAAACAGGATTAAATTTCATAAAATAGCATTAAAATGTATTATGACCAGAAGTACATGCTTGACTACACATCTGGTCACTTTACTTCAGGTTTGAGGTAGGCCTGTTTATGACACAGAAATAACCAGAAAGTCAAATTATGGAAATGACCCCGGTCACTTTTGTTTTCTCATTTAAGGCACCAAGGGTCTAACCAGATTCATGTTATCCTCACTGGTAAGTCATGAGTTCGGCATTTTTTTTGAAGACTCCATGGTTAAATAATGCTTAGCAACATCATCTTCCTGAAGCAATTCTCTTCTAGTCATGATTAGCCTTTTCTAATGATTCTGCTCAGCTAGGGTTTTTAGTGTTTTTTAATTGCATATTTTATGATATTTTAATTTTATGTTTATTCATTATTAATCATCTTTATTATATTTTAATTGTCAATACAGCATCCTAAGTAGGGAGAGGGAGCACTTCACAAATAAGAATATTAATTTATATGCCTTAAAATAATAATTCAGATTTTAATAAAATTATTTCCCTTAATAGGTCTCCGTGGAATGTAAAACCCCTGCCCTTTAATAAACTAATGACATATGAGGTGAATATCATTAGGCATTGTGCTTACTTCTAACTAAAAAATTTTAAGCAGCAATAGAAAATCTTCAAAATATGTACCTAAAGGCAAGCTGCCTATTCCCTCTTAAAAGCATTCTAGGAGTTGCACAAAGGGATACAAATCTAAGCACATTCTCTCTCATGCCTGCATCTGTCAGGAGGATGAGCAAATCAGCACTGCCCATCCCACTGTGGTCTCCAAAACCACTCTGTACCTGACACACCCAGTAAGAGGAAGGGGTTATCTGTCAGCACACCACTCCACAAAACATCTTGAGTTTCAGGATCATTCAAGGTGCACACCTGTAAGTCATCATATTGTCCATTGGCAACACTGGCTACCACTCAAGGATGCCATAGCACTCTAGAAAAATCAGGTAAGCCTCATAGCTTCTCTGCCCATGGAAGGGACTGCTGGTTCAGTATTACAAATGGGGGAGTTGAAGCGAAGGGGAAGGAAGCAACTTTTGCAGTGTTTCACAGCTGCCATGGAGATTCACATGGAGAAACACAGGTGGCTGAGACTGCCTGGCCCCTCATTAAACACATAGTGTGGTAGCTTCTCTAACAAATGAGTGAGCCAAGGAGAGGGGCTGGGGAAGAGACACTTTGGGACTTAGAAAACCAGAATAAGAAAGCCTAGTGGTGGCAGGTATATCTAAATAGTTTTTACCTGAAAGTGCCCAAGAACTATTCTCTGTTTTTCAACCTTGTACGATATGTCCCTGATTTCACACCGTCTGTCCACCTTCTCGACTCCTGGGTTCCCACTTCTGATGCCCACAGCTTCAGGCTGACTCCTTGGCTTTCAATCTCCTCATCCCTCCAGTAGACAATTATAGGGATGATATCCCTGACGTCTGCACCCCACTGAGAGCAGTTCCTCACCCTACTTTTGTCCAGTCAGATCATGGAGGACTCAGTCTTTCGGCAAAAGAGTGTGAAGAGACTCTTGGATTCCCCATTGAGTTCTTCTACTTCTCTGTTATGAACAAAGGGAAGAAGTTGTGTGTGTACTTTTAAGTGAATTTACTTTTTTGTATTGCTGCCAAGGCTTAATTATTGGCAGCAATACAAAATGTTAATGTTAATTCCATTCATTGATGTATAGCTTTCTTGTCACAAAAATTTTAATAATCTGCTCTCATTTTGTAATCAGCAGCAGTAATTTGGGATGCTGACATGTCTTCTTCAGGGAAGAGGTTACTACAGCCATTTGAAATTAACCTAATATTAACATAATATCCCAATGTCGTTTTAAAATAGTGTTATTATAATGGGCATATCTGTTACTGGTAGGGTTTTACTATGTTCCTGTAAGTCTCGTTAATTTTCTAAATGCAAAATCTATTTTAAAAGACCCTTAATAGAAAAGAAATACAAAAGTCACTAATCTTCCAATGTAGGTGGAGGATTTTTGGTGTTTTGTTTTGTTTAGCTTAGTTTTTTTTAATTAACTGTTAAAATAATTTCTTTCACATTACTCGAATGTTATCCTTTGGGGTCTCAGAACAAACCAATTTACTTCAATAGAATCAGTGCCATCATTCTGTTTACAAGACCAAAGTTTATTGGAGCATGATTACTAAAAACAACCATCCAGAAAAAAAGAAAAGTGACTTCCATGAACTCTCAGTTAATGTGATCTCTTATACTCCCCACCTCTTACACACACACTCACTCATTCACACTCACACACACTCACTCCTTGCAATGTAATTGCAGCTCTTGACATTTTTAGAAAAGCATTTAGTAAGTGATTATGAGAATGGGTCTGTCTCAATCTCTAAATGACCCGTTAAAATTTCACTGTGAAATCTTCTATTACAACAGCCAACCCCTAGAGTGTCATGAAACTCAGCCCAAGGAGAAGAACAACAGAGCTGTAACATGTTGAGACTGGAAGAAACTTTTCAGGTCCCTTAGCTCCAAGTTCTTACTTTACCAATCAAGAAGCAAAGTTTAATGAAAGATGCCAGAATCACAAAGATCATTGCAGCCCCGTTAGCAATAGTAGAACCCACTTCAAAGAGCAGGGGGTAAATATAAGAAGTCATTTTTTTTTCTTTTTGAGATGGAGTCTTGTTCTGTCACCCAAGCTGGAATACAGTGGCATGATCTCAGCTCACTGCAACCTCTGCCTCCAGGGTTCAAGCAATTCTCATGCCTCAGCCTCCCAAGTGGCTGGGACCACAGGCATGTACCACCACACCTGTCTAATTCTTATATTTTTATTAGAGATGGAGTTTCATCATGTTGGCCAGGCTGGTCTCAAACCCCTGACCTCAAGTGATCTGCCCACCGCGGCCTCCCAAAGTGCTGGGATTACAGGCATGAGCTACCGTGCTCGGCCATAAAATTCTCTTTAGTCAGGCAGCAAGAAGGACAATTCCCAAACACATATAAGCGAATTTCTTTTTCTTTCCATCATTAACTCTCAAAGGAAACTGTTAAATCAAAATGTCTTTACAAGTGAGAGAAACGGACAGGGATGACAGCAACATAAAGCTTGAATTCTGAGAATTACACTATAAAACGGACACAATTTAAGAGATGTTAAATATGCAGAAGAGGCCAGGCACAGTGGCTCATGCTTGTAATCCAAGCACTTTGGGAAGCTGAGGTGGGCGGATCACCTGAGATCAGGCATTTGAGATCAACCTAGCCAACATGGTGAAACCCCTTCTCTACTAAAAATACAAAAATTAGCTAAGCATGGTGGTGGGCACCTGTAATCCCAGCGGCTTGGGAGGCTGAGGCAGGAGAATCACTTACACTCGAGAGATGGAGGTTGCAGTGAGCCAAGATCACGCCATTGCACTCCAGCCTGGGCAACAAGAGCAAAACTCCGTTACAAATATATGTATATGCAGAAGATGCCTTAGAGACAAAATGATTTGGAGTAAATAACCAAGATTTTCAAAATGCATCCTTTATAATAAAAGGTACTAGCTTATCTAAAAAATGAGTGTGCCAAGGATAAGGGATGGGAAACAGACACCTTGGGACTTTGGAAAACAGAATCAGAGAGCCTAGCATTGGCAGATTAGTGGGTCCCTAGCTCACGACCTTGAGCCCTCCAATCCCTGTGTGTCCCTCTTGTGAAGACACCTTGGGCTATCAGCCGTTGTTCGTAAACATTTATGTCTTAAGACTATTGGGCCGGGCGCGGTGGCTCAAGCCTGTAATCCCAGCACTTTGGGAGGCCGAGGCGGGCGGATCACAAGGTCAGGAGATCGAGACCACAGTGAAACCCCGTCTCTACTAAAAATACAAAAAAAAAAATTAGCCGGGCGCGGTGGCGGGCGCCTGTAGTCCTAGCTACTCAGGAGGCTGAGGCAGGAGAATGGCGTGAACCCAGGAGGCGGAGCTTGCAGTGAGCCGAGATCGCACCACTGCACTCCAGCCTGGGCAACAGCGTGAGACTCCGTCTCAAAAAAAAAAAAAAAAAAAAAAAAAAAAAAAAAAAAAAAAAAAAAGACTATCTCCCTTTGTTCTACCTCTGTGCTCACCGCACAAGCTTCTCATTTTAAATTCACTTCCAGAATAGATTTTCCAACATTGTAGTCCAGTTATATAGGTAGTTAAACTTATATTGGTAAATTACTTAAATTGGCATTCAAGTTGATACTTTTTTGCTTGTAGGCTTGCCTCTTGTAAGTTAGTTTATTTGAATCTAGCTTATGGAAACAACAGGAAAAAATATAAGGTATAAGTGAACAGTTGAGACCTGAAGCTGCCTAAGAACAATTTTCTATTTTTCAACCTTGTGTGCTGTGCCTCTCCCCTGGGATCACGGATTTCCCACTGTCCATCCACCTTCACCACACCTGGGTTCCCACTTCTGATCCCCACAGCTTCCGGCTGACTCCGTGACTTTCAGTCTCCTCACCCTTCCTCTAGACAATCATATATCCTTGACATCTGCACCTCATACAGGGCAGTTCCTCAGCTTACTTTAGCTTCAAGCAAAAGAGTGTGAAGGTAACAAATTAGAATAGAACCCTAATGCCTTTATTTTTCTTCATCACCACTCTCTTTCCCAGACTGAATCAGAATATAATTTTTTCCCAATTCCAGAGAGATATCTTCTGACTTTAATCCCTAAAACCCACCAGCAGCCTTCCTGTTATTCTTAAGGAGAAGGGTTCCTGGATTCTGCATCATCTATGGGTTTGAGAACCAGAAAGTCTGGGTGACAGGTTAAAATCCTTTCATTAAATACTCACGATCCCCTACGAAAGTCATCTTGGACAGCTCCATAGAGCTTGAGAGCCAGAAAGAGCCTCAGAGATCAACTAATGTGACCCCATCTATTCCACTATGACTCTATTTATACAGCAAGACTTTTCCAAAGACACATATATTAGAAATAAAACTTAATAAACTATTCTGACCCCCAAATCTAGGTCCTTTTCTTATCCCACCAGGCCTCCCCTTTAAGACTTAATTGTATTAGCAGCAAATAAAAGAGTAGAGCATAAAGGAACTGCTACAAATAAATGTTTAAAATACAACCCTCAACAAGCCTTCCAGTATTTGGTTCTTTTCCATATTTCACCTGAAATTTTGGTGAGAAGGAACGATTAAGGCAACTGATATGTTTTGGCTTATCCAAATCTTATCTTGAATTGTAACTCCCATAATTCCCAAGTATTGTGGGAGGGACCCAGTGGGAGATAATAGAATCATGGGGCCAGTTCCCCCCATACTGTTCTCATGGTAGTGAATAAGTCTCATGGGACCCTACGGGAAGTTTTCCCTTTGGCTTGGCTCTCATTCTTTCTCTTTGCCTGCCACCATATAAGACGTGGCTTTTGCCTTCTGCCATGACTGTGAGGCCTCTCCAGTCATGTGGGAATGTGAGCCCATTAAACCTCTTTTTCTTTATAAATTACCCAGTCTTGGGTATGTCTTTATCAGTAGCATAAAACAGACTAACACAGCAACTTTAATTTTCAGCAAGTTCTGCTAGCATTGCTCAGCTGGTAAAAGGTAAGACCGTGTCTGCCACCACAGGAAAAACGTCCTGCATGAGAATGAAGCCAACACAGAAGGTGGATCAGAAAGCGGGAGATGTTGATAGCATTCTGGCAATGTCTTTGGGACATCTGGAAACAGGTAAGTCTGAAGCTAGGCCTGGAAGTACACCTGAACATTTCAGTTATGTGAGGTAAAGAACAAAAATATCATTTTTACTTAAAGTGGTTTAAGTGATAGCTCTCTCACCAGAAAAAGACCTATGCAGTGATGAAGTCTTCATGCTGTCTGAGGGCAAGCCGGAAGAGTCAATGTGAAGTTCAGGAGTGAGGTCTGCACAGTATAGCATAAAAAAAAGCAGGCTGCCATTCCAGGAAGTGCCAAGCTGGGCCTTGGATTTGGAAAGGAAGTGAGTGTCTTTTCTATGTTTCTGTGTTCTAATGTGTAAAACAGAGACAGTACCTCCTTTGGAGAGCTATGCTGAGGACCAAATCAGCTTACAAGTACAAAATGCTTTGATCAATGCCTGGCACTATAATATGTATTTAATCATATGTGCTTTGATATTAGACACTGGTTCGAAAATGAACATTAAAATGTAATTTACGGTCTTAAAATGCACATGTCACTTGGACCATGCTCTCGATTGCTCAGAGACCTCATTACTTTTGGACAAGCACAGCAGGGAATCTGGGGGAGCCCTGGATAGTGGAGATGGATCAAAGGAGTCACTTTCTCTGCTCTGAGAATTATATAACAGGATCCAAGTTACCTTGTTGTGTGACAGCCTCATTAATATGTGTGTCTTTGTATACATTTTAGCTTACCTTTTTAGATTCTAGAAAAAGCCAAGATGTTATTTTACTCCTTGGCAGCTACAGCTGTAATACTGACTACTGAGTTCTTCAATCCTTGGTGCAAAATAAGGGTGACCAGTCACCCTTATCATCTGTAGCACAGTGATTTTGCCAAGCCTTTAGCTTCTGAGGAAGTTCCTTGCCTATATCTTCCTCAGGCAGAGCACAAGTCAGAACAATCTAGTAACAAACTTCTCCCCTTCAAAAGTCACTCACTTATGGCAAAGTACTTGCAGGATTTTTTTTTTCGAACTCTTCCTCCCTATTCCTTGTTTGTGATGTGAATAGACCTTGCAGCTAATTATCAACATGAATAATAGATGATGGTGAGCCCAAGAAATAAGTCAAAGGTTCCAAACAGTTTTATCCCCAGTTTCACACACACGGGTGTTCTTACAGACAAGCATTCCATTTTAAACATGTCAGCACATTTGGGGATAGAAACTTTTTGGTCCTAGCCTTCTCACAGTTGGCTCATTAATGAACATTGTGTGCAATCAATAAGTTACCGACTGAGAGACTAAGAGTTTCTTATCTCTACCTTTGCATGTTCGAGGGTCTCAGAAATATTGATGAAACTGCATTCTTTTTTTCTTCTCTCTCTCTCTCCCTCCCTCCCTCCCTGCCCCATGTGTCACAATAATAGTTAGAACAGAGAAGAGCTTTGCCAATGTGTAATTCTTTCTAAGCCCAAAATGCGTCTTTTGGTCACCTTGCCTTTCCCTGTCATTTCATCATCAAGTAAAGGTTCCCACCTAAATGACAGGCCTTTTTAATAATAGGTTGGAGCTTTGCAGCAATTTCAAGATTTGGGGTAAGATGTCTGACATTATAAGACATGATAAATGTCTAGTTAAGGAGGCAGTTCGAAGTTCCACAGAGGCAATGGATTGGGTTGAAACAATGGACATTCTTTATGACAACACTTGTACTAAGTGAAAATGGTGATGCTCACTTTTTTTGGCATGCTTTTGGGGTATCCAATTTTTTACAGTTTTTCTCCTTAATGATTGTAGAAGCCATCGTGACAGACAGCATGCTCAGGTAAATGTAGTTGACCAAAAGAATCAAATGGGCCGTTAGTGAATTACTATCAGGCCTGCAGGTATGCATGAATAATTTTGGCTGATATCCGTAACATTCTTATCTACACTCTTGCTAGTCTTTGCAGCACACAGACAGGGTGGACATAATTGCCTTCTCTTTGGGCATGCCAGCTAACTGGCACTGCTGATGCAGTCTGCCCAGGGTGTCAAACATCCCCTCCTCTGAGCATCACAGAGGAAGGAGAAAACCACTGCATTCTGCCGCTCTCTTTGGCAAAAGGAGAAGTCAACAAAGACACAACTCTTCCTCCCTCTTCAGTATCCCTAGGGAAGCACATAACAGGCAGAGCTCAATCTCTGGAAGCAAAGAGACCCAAATTTCAGCCCCAACGTGACCAGATACTCGCTCTGAGGACTTCAGCACGTGATTGCAATTGCATGATAAACATTGTCTCATCTGCAAACATGGATTTAATCAACACTACCTTTCAAGATTCTTGGGAGAATTTTATGTCAAGTCACTGACAGAAAGAAGCAGCTTTGAAAAATAGTAGGTACTGGTAAAAATTTCAGAGAAAGTAAAAGAAAAATTTAAGAAACAGGAGTACTTAAGAAGAAATATAAACTATGTTACTATCAGCGACAAAGTAGCAATACTAATATTGTCACTTATCATACTATGCTGGTGTGTCCTCTGTAGGTAGTTTTATGTGGTTATGAGAAGCAGGATTGTCTAAAAATGACTCTCGGGGGTCTCTCAGAATTGGCTGAACAATGAGCTAGTTGGTACTGGGGCTTACTTCTCCCCTCTCCTAGAAAGAACTCCACATAACTCAGCTGCGATGAGGTCTAGGGGCCTCCTCAGCTAGGAGGAGATGCTGCAATGAGCCACAGGCCCAAAACCGCTAGGTGCTGGGCAGCTAGGTTTCCCAGACAACCCCTTTAAACAGCAGCACCCCAACCCAGAGTACTTGGTGCTCAAGTAGTATATTTGTCATCTGCCCCAAAGTCACATGCAGTTGACAAAGCCACTTTCTCACCTTAGTAGCACAAAGACCTATAGTAATGGGAAACACATTTCCTGCCCTAAAATGGTTTGTCCTGCAGCATACCCTTGCCCCAGAACCTCTCCTTGAGGATAGTGAGAGCTTTCAAGACTGTACATCTTCTTGTCTTGCTGATTCTTGTTTTGTAAATTTCCTGAATACAGCTTCTTCCTTAACCCATGCCCTGTGATACTGTGGAAGCTCTGTGGAATCTTTTGCAAAACTGTCTGGAATTCCAGAATTGTTTTTCAGTCCATCCTAAAGATCTTTTATTGAGTTCCAGTCGTATCATTTATCATTAAATAGGTGGAAATTCTTTGTGCAGAGAACTCTACTAACCCCAGGGAGGCAAATAAATTAAACACCATCGCTGCCCTTAAACGGTTTGGCTTTGTCATCATCCCATTGTCATTCTGTATCTTTAGTAGAAAGGAAAGTGAATACAGTAGATTTTGTAGAACAGAACAGAAATTTATTCCTAATAGTCTCTGTGTCATCCATTGGTTGAGAATAAATTATGAACCAGGAACCCTACTGGCCACTTTATAGATGGTGTTTCCCAAGATTCTCAGACTAATCCCCTGGCAAGAGAACTACAGTTCAGAGAGGTTAAATAACTTGCCTGAGGTCACACAGCTGGTGAGTGATGAAGACGAGTTTTGAACTCAGTTCTGCTCTCGTAATAATAACTTATTCTGCTTCTCATACGACTTGAATAGCCAAAGGGAAATACAGAGTAGATGAATTGAGTTGGACTCAACACCAGCACATTTAGTTTATTTTTCTCCAGTCACTAAAACAGTGCCCCAAGGGCCAGAAAGTCTGCATGTGTCTCTGTAAATGGCTCATTTATTTTCAGGAGTGACTTAGTCATTAAGGAGAAAAATAAGCGGACTAGTACCAGACACACAAATCACTTTCCAAAGTATTTGTGTCCACTGATCAGCACTCCTAACGTTAATATTTAAAGCCCTGTCATATTCGAAATGCTTGAGGTATCAGCTGAGTTTTTAAATTGTGAATATAAAGACACATAAAGACAGAGTTTTTGAAGTTATAGCAAAGTCTTAAAAACATGCAAATAAAATAAGCTGATTTTTTTTGTAGTTTTGCATAGTCTTTCAAATACTTACTGTTTTGGGGGGCCTGAGGCACAGTTTCCCTAAAGCAACATAAAAGGGTGGGGGAATAAGAAGTGAGGAAGTGTTACAAATGACTTTAATGTACTTTATAAATTTCATTAATACTACTGCTATGGCCTGAATGTTTGTGTCCCTCCAAAATTCATATGTTGAAAATCTCCAACATGATGGTATTAAAAGACGAGGACTCGGAGGTGATTAGGTCACAAGGGTGGAGCCCTCAGGAATGGGATTAGTGCCCTTATAAAAGAATCCCCAGGGCCTTGCCCTTTCCACCACATGAGGATATAGTGACAAGTTGCCATCTATGAACCAGAAAGCAGCCCACATCAGACACCAAATCTGCTGGCACCCTTGAGCTTGGACTTCCCAGCATCAAAAACTATGAGAAATAAATTTCTATGGTTTATAAGCCATCTACTCTATGGTATTCTGCTATGGCAGCAGAATGGACTATGACAACTACCATCAGCGGTAAAGATATAGACCCAAAGGAAGGTAAAATGAAATTCACATTTGTTCATAACCACCTGTGTTGGGTACTATTTGGGAATATAATCTATTTTAGTTTTCAGGTAGTGAACATTTATGTTTATTTTTGGTTTCCATCATCTGAATTACTTCCTATTAGTAATTCAACCCCTAATGAGTCTTGCTGAGAGGTTGTGCCTGCCTGTGTGTTTTAATATTAACACCGCTACATTGGCATATTTCTTCAAAGTCATCAACTTAGGACTTTGAAGTTTAAACCCAAGAGATTCTGGAAAGCATCACCGGAACTTCATCTTCCATCACCCTGCAACAAGCAAGGGTGAAGAAGGATGAAAGAAGTTTCTTCCTTCATCACTGAGCAATAGGAAAGCTCGGGAAATTACTTTCTGAATTGGAGGCTGGGTATCACAAGGCTGGGATTTGTCATCACCACGACACAATGAAAGAGCAATGAGAAAAGGTCTTTGCAGAATGGGAAGTTGTCACTTCTGCACATAGCAAACATCCCTTACCTGTACAGGGAGCTTGTGGGCCATGCTGAAAGGCAGCTGGAGGCATCCAGGGTTTTGAAGTTCAAGTCATCCTACCCTCCCTTGCTCACACACCTAATCATCTGACTTGGTGGGGAGAGAGTGGCCTAAGTGACATTGAGTCATGATGAGGGGTACTTCCCTACTGGCTAGCAGAAAAGTCTGTCTCTTGATAAAAACAGACACTGAGACTTGTGTTTAAATACAGGAAGCACTGCAAAGTTTCATGAAGGCTGTGACAGTTTTCTATCAGAAGATAGCAGGACCACTGGTGGTTTGAGTCTAGCCTTTGATCTTCAAGTGAGGGAAAGTTATATCGCATCACCTCCCTTAGACACCTTGAACACAATGGCGTGGCTCTCTTGGTCATCTTCAGAATGTGGGCTTAGAAGCGAGTTCACCAGGCTTTGGTCTCTATTCCCTACTCTTTGTAAGGTATACCTTTTGCCCAATTACCCAGCAATTTATGTGCCTTCATTTCCTCATCTATAAAATAGGAATAACAATAGCAGCTATCACATAGGGTTGCTATAAAGAATAAATGAAATCATTTATTTAATATACCTCAAAAGCAGTGCTCAAAATGTTACCTGTCTGTAAATCTGCAGATATCCTTTGTCTGCTAGATAAGGATGAATTGGCATCATTCCAGTGAATTTTGTGTTTGGCCCTCCCACTTCCATGCTCCCAAACATCATGGCAAGGCCAAGTCATTTTACTTCCAGAAGTTCTCAGAAAAAGCCAACGCGAGATTACAATAAGCTTCACGGGCTTTAGGTAAGGATCAAATACCAAAACTATCAAAATCACCAAAAATGGCTAAATATTGACAGGGGTGGATTTAAAACTTTTCAAAGATATAAATGGGTCTTCTTGCTGTTTCTTGAGTATGCTGATCATGGTCTCACCTCAAGACCCTTACCCACACTGTGCCCTGTGTCTGGAACTCACTTCCGCCAGCCTGCCACATGGTTGGATCCTCCTTGTCACTCAGGTCTCACTGGGCTCAGAGACCTCCTCCATAGAAAGGCCTTCCCTCACTATCTTATTTGACCACCACATTTACAAATATACACTAATCTCTCATTTCGCATTATTTTATGAAGCTCACTGATTATATATTTCATTCATTTATTTTTGGTTAACTTGTTCCCACTCCCATCCCACTGGAATGTGAACTCCCTGAAAGCAGGGATCTGTTCATCTATTTCCACAGGAGCTAGAGGAGTAACTGGCACACAGTAGGTGACCCATGATTATTTACTTAATGAATTAAACAATGAATCCAATCCCATTAACTCCGGTATGGTGCCAGTTAGCAATGGGACTGATATCTTCAACTTTTTTCAGTTTCAGGGCTTTAGACTTGTCAGGTTTTGTCAAGGTCGCCCAAGGGCAGTGATTTTCATATTATGCTCCCTGGCACAGCTTTCAAGGGCAGACTGTTCCCAATTACTGCTCCACTCAGTCCTCAGGGTGGCTGGATCTTTGCCTCCAGCCTAGAGCAGTGATCTCCGGGTACTCTGAATTCTATACAAATATTATTATCACTTGAGGAGTTACGCTCCATGGAGCCAAATGTTTCTAGAAAAAACAGGAGCAAATGGTGTGGTGCAGGTGAGGAACCCAGGGGCCTGACTGCCGGATCCTCAAGCCTTGTTTTAACAGAGCATCTCCAGTTCTTTACAGCTTTACATATTGAACTTCCATAAATTAGAACATGTACAAAAACACTTCACAGCAGCTTAAATCAAGATCTGAGGGATTTATGCAGAGGCAGGTAATATTCTTAAGAGTACCGTTACAGACCCTCCAGAAACACAAATATCTATGCTCCAGTGCTTTCATGTCCACCTCAAATTCATGCCTTTGGATTATTTGTTGATGGCACACTTTTAAATCACAAATTATCCTGCAGAAGGTAATACCTGAGTCCTTGACACCTTAGAGAGAATTAGTTCATCAGGCCACTTTCCTGGAGGGTGTCAGGAGAGCTGGGGTCCTTGGGAAGTGACAGGGGCCAGAGTGGTAGCACTACAAAATGAACAGAAAAGCCTCCAATAGGGGATAGGGGTGAAACCAAGATCATTGACCTGTCCTAATGCCACCCTGGGTTCACACAGTCATCGAATAACATCGCCCTATGTGCCCCATTCTGTCTGTACACAGACCACTCAGCCCAAAGCCACTCATGAGCTGGCAGCCAACAGTGCTTCCCACTCAAGCCTTCTCCATGTCTCTTGCCAGTGAAACAGATTTTCAATGGCCTCTGACTGTGGGATATTGCTATCCATTTGGTGGTAAATTTCCAATGCAGGGCAGCATAATGATTTCCATTAATGCTGATAGTATTCATGCGGCTAAAATCCACATGCCCCCAGCTAAAACATTTCCCTGTAGAAGTTGCAGCCCTTATCTATTCAGAAATCCTTCATTACAGGTAGGTAATGCTTTTGCTCTGTGCAGAAGTCTGATGCACTGTAATGGCATCCCTCATCGTGCCTTTGAATCCTTTCAAACACAAGGGGATTTTTAAGTGTGTGTGTGTGTTTAATGACTAGGCCTAGACTTCCATTTTTGAGCATCCTGCTACCAGGGCGGATAACAGGAATTGGTGTTCTTCTCAGGCTTGGTATTAGGAGGTTCTTCTCTCTTGTAAATATATTTCCACATAAAACAGTGTTTCTCATCCTGAACACTACTGCCTTTTGCACCAGTTAAGCATTTATTGTGTACAGGCTGTGGGGGGCTGTCCTGTACGTTGTAGGATATTTAGCAGCATCCTTGGCCTCTGCCCACCAGAGGCCAGTAACACTTCCCCCTAGTTGTGACAATCAAAAATGTCTACAGACATTGTGAAATGTATCCAAGGGGGCAAAATTGCCCCTGGTTGAAAATCGGGAACATGAAACAACATGACAGGAAAGGAAAGATACCCTTTCGTGTCCTAAAGCCCAAAATGTGAAATCCAGTCTACACACATGGATACCAAGCCCTACACATTTTATATGTTCTCTTAGCCCCACAACAACTTTACAAAACTGCAATCTTTATTATGTCCATTTTACAGGTAAGGAAACCAAAGAGTAGAGAGATTAGGAAAAGGAAACGATTCATCGTGCCTTCCAATCCTTTCAAACACCAGGGGATTTTTATGTATGTGTGTGTTTAATCACTAAGCCCAGACTTCCATTTCTGAGCATCCTGCTACCAGGGCAGATAACAGGCATCAGTGCTCTCAGTCTTGATATTGGGAAACCACACATGGAAACCCACATGGATACCAAGAAAGTGAGTATTTATAGGATCAGATAGGGCAGCAGATAGGGTCATTAAGCTATGACAAACATCAGGGAATGAATTCAGATTTTACTGGTTCTGAATTCAATAAAGTAAGAATTCCATAGTTAGAGTGGGGCCATAGAGATCATTTGGGACAACTCCCACATGAAACAAGGGAGGAAACAGGCCCAGAAGTAGTAAGTGATTTCTGAATGATCTCACGTAATACTAGCAGAACCTAGACTAGAATTCAAGTCCCCAAAGTCCAAGCTGTGAATTGATTACTTCTTTCATCCATTAGGCTACTCATCAGTATGTGCTTGGTTTATTCATAATGTACATCTTTTCTATTTCATTTCATATAAAAATGCTAAGCTCAAGTCTGGAGACCCAAGGGAAAAAAAAAAAAAAAGCCATATTTCTCAATAAAGGTAATGGTGGCCATTTATCGAGTGCCTTCTATGTATACCTGGATGAGGCATTTTAAATCTAGCATTTAACTTTGTCATTTTTAAATGTTGTCATTGAATTTTTACAAAAATTCTAGGTAGGTGGTACTATTACCTCACCAGTAATATTGACAGGTATAATTAGGCCTTGCCGTCATATAACTAATGTAGCAGGAGTGGGGAAACAATGCCCAGCATTGTAACTAGACAGACATCAAGACCCCTTCAGGGTTGGTATCTCTGCTAGGGCAGAAAAGAGCGCCTAGTCCCTGCTGTTGGTAGAGAAGCCACCTACTCGTGATATGTGGAAAAAGAAGGAACATTTGCAGCAGCATAGTGCTGGGGTCAAACTTCGGCTCTGTCTCTTTCTTTACATTTATTGAGCTAATCATAGACTATCCTAAGCCTCAGTTTCCCTATTTGTAAAGTGGGGACTTTAACAGACTCAGAGTGCAGTTAGTATAATTATAAAACAAGACTATGCCTTAAAGTCACAAAACCCAGTTCCTTGTACATAGTGAATGTTTACTGTTGGTCCCCTTTCCTTTTCCTAATCTCTCTATTCCTTGGTTTCCTTACCTATAAAATTGACATAATAAAGATTGCTATTTTGTAAAGTTATTGTGGAGCTAAGGGAACATATAAAATGTATAGGGTTTGGAGGTTCATAAATATCAGAACTTATTATTTCTTACAAATGTAAATGGATCAGGGAATATCTTTAACAGACCAACCCAGGTGACGATTAACAGAAGTATCAGAGAGATGAACTAGGATGCATTCCTTCAAGCACCCACCTCTCCCAACCCTTTCTACCAATTAACAGGTGAGAATTCTGAGAATGCTAAAAGCCTAATAATTTGACCAAGATTTCTCAGTGAGCTCACTGTGCTTTTTTGGCTCCAGGATCCAGCCATTTCCACCACCTTTCTTGTACTTCCCATAGGCTACCTTGAGCCTAGTTGTATGTAAGCCTCCCAGGATGACAAGGGCAACGCTCATGTCACAGGCTGACTATGTCCAAGTCCCACTAAAAATTTTATCCTGTGTTATCATTGAATTTGAAGAATTAAGATGTGACTAATAACAGAGCAATATCCACCTAAAATGAACTGCTGCAGTGCAGCTCCTGCTGGATCAGCTCCAATCAGCAGGCCCGTACCAGAGGCTCTGGACTCCAGAGATTCATTCAGTTCCCAGCTACTGTCACCACCTCAGAACACCCTTCCCTGATCCTCCACACCAGTTTGTCTTCCACGCATCACCTGTTCGTCTCCACAGCACTTACAGGTATCTGGAAAGAGCATGTTTATTTGCTTCCTGTCTCCCACACCAGAATGGAAACCCAATGAGCGCTTGACTTGCCACTCTAATTCACATTCCCAGAACAGTGTCAGATTGATACCAGGTTCTCAATAAATATTTATAGAATCAATGAAGGCATGAGTAAATTTGAGCTGGAATGCCTATGCCCTACTTGCGAGCCTTTCTTGCACCCTTGTCCCATCACTCCCAACCCGTTCCAGTGCCATATGTCCACCAAACAGAAACCCTGGAATTCAATGACAGGGTTGAAGCAAGAGTCCTAGCAAGACTACACATTATTAAAGCAATTCGTTCTTTTGAAGCAGGTTTCAGGGCCTGGTCTGGCTGGTTCCAAACCAAAATCTTGGTAGTTCTCCTATCTTCCAAAGTTCTGGTGATCTGTAGCCCACATGCCTCTAAGTGTACCATGATTTGATTCCATGCAAACCAAATGCTGAGGAGTCTGTGAGACCCGAAACTGCACTTCAATTCGACTCAATAAACATTTTCCAAGTACCTTCCATGTGCTAGTCATTATTTAAGCAAAACAGAAACTGTATTAGTCAGGAATCTTTAGAGAAACAGAATCAATATATAGATAAAATAAATATATATTATACATAGAAGACTTATTATAGGAATTAGCTCAGGCAGTTACAGAAGCCACTAGGCTGGATTAACTGTCTGCAAGCTGGAGAATTAGGAAAGCATCATTCAGTACAAGTCCAGTCCACAAGCTTGAGCAAAGGGGGAGGACGGTATGAGACCTGGTCTAAGTATGAAAACCTGAAAACCAGGAAGAGCAATGTCCAAGGGCAGAAGGAGATGGATGTCTCCATTCAAGCAGAGAGAGAGAATTCACTTTTCTTTCACCTTTTTGTTCTATTAAGACCCTCAGTGAATTGGATGATGCCCACTGCACTGGGGAGAGCTACAAGGTTTACTCAATTCTCTAGTTCAGATGCTAATGTGTCTGGAAAGAGCCTCACAGAGACACCCAGATATAATATTTTACAGCTACCTGTGCTTTCCTTAGCCCAGTCAAGTGGACTTGTAAAATTAACCACCACAGACATCCTTACCAATATGATATGGGTTGTTCTGGCAATGCTCTTCACCAGAAACTGATATGGATAGAAGACAGGAGAATATTGAATAGAAGAGGGTGGTTCCCCAGCAAAGGCCCTACCCTCAAGCCTGGAAACCCATGGCTTTAAATGGGAACAGGCATTCCTGGTTTTGAGCCCAAAAGTTGTCTTTGGCCCACCACGCTCCCCTATTCTGTGCCCATATAAGCCCCAGATCCCAGGCTCCAGAAGTAGATGGGGAGATGAACAGAAGAGCAGAAGAATGACAGAACAGCACGGCAGAGGAGAGAAGGAACATCTGAACACCAACAGGAGTTCAGCTAGGGATCATTGGAGAGGAGATTGGTTGCTGGACAGCCAAACTCCACGGGAAGATGATCTTCCCACTCCATCCCCCTTCCAGCTCCCCATCCATCCCACTGAGAGCCACCTCCACCACTCAATAAAACCCCCATATTTATCCTTCAAGTCCCTGTGCAACCTAATTCTTCCTGGATGCCAGAAAAGGACCTGGGTACCAAGAGGGCACTGAACTGATTAACACTTAAGTAGTCTGTGGACAGCAAAATTAAAAGAGTACACTCTAACGCATGCCCACTCAGGCTTTGGGAGTCACAGATACTCACCCCTAGATGTTGTGGTGGGTCTGGAGCCCCAAGGCACTTGCTCCAGCTCTTCCACCTGCCTGTCTGTGTGCTCCCCCTCCTGTAACAAGGTGGAGGTAGGGGGAGTTAAAGCACTTGGTGGCTGAACACACAAGTCACACCCTTGTTGCACATCCTGCCAGGGAGATAAAGGGACTCTCCCATTTCAAAACTATTTCCCCTGCTTTGAGACACAGGGACTAAAAATTATGTCATTAGCTTAAAGTCCTCAAGAGCACTCAACTCTAGCTGAGTATCCACATGAGGGACACCATCTTAGCCACTCTATTGGGGATTATTTTACCAGATACTTGCAGGATGGCAATCCCAGGAACCCTATAATGCAGCACGGGCCCTGGGAAATTTGATCACAACAAGGAGTACCAGAAGTAAGGAAATAGGCTACCTAAAGGGATAGAAAGAGAATCCAAAAATAAACTCTACCAACTTCAGGCAGTGGAGTAAATGCCTGGGAACACTTTCCTTGGAGACAGATAGACCTGCAGTCTCAGCCTGACTCAGCCTCCCATTAGCTGCATCAACGTGGGCAAACTGTTTAATGTCTCTGAGACTCTGGTTCTTTGTGTGATGCAGGAAAAATAATACACACCTCATAGGTTTCTTATGGTGAATGAATGAATGAATGATTATGTGCAAAGTATTTAGCATTGTTTTAGGCTCACTAAGTGATATTTATTATTTATTATTATTATTCTGAGCTTGCTTAAGTATAGACCTCAAGAGGATCAGCCAAGACCAGTGTACACTTTGGAAATATCCTTTCTAAGGACAAGAAAAATGTCTTGGAATAAGACTCCATAAATCCCTCTTTCACTGTGCCTGACAGAGTTAAAGCAGCTTCCCCAAAGTGCTTTGGCTCCCAAGGGCCCTTTACTTACTGGGAAAATCTGCTTCCTCCCTCATGTGCTCTGCTCATCCTCCTACTCCCATCTGCACCAATTAGCAGGGAGCAGATTGTCGGAGACCCAGGAGAGCACCTTGAGAATGGGAACGCCATGCTAGGAACAGGTGAGCCTTCGGAGCCTGTGCAGGTAATGGGGTCGAAAATGAAGATGTATTCGGGGAAGAGAAACTACAACTCTGCTGATAAAGTGATGAAGTGAATGGAAATGAAAAACGTGGCATAATTTGTTAAGGAAACACTAGCTGCTGCAGATGAAGGCAACGATGAGGGAGGCTGGATATTGTTGAAGGTTATAAAATGAACCAGCAGTCATAACCTGAAGCCTTGCTGTGACACAAAGGAGAGAAATTTTACTGCCAGTGTTTTCTTTATATTTTAAGTGTTTCTATATTTTCAAAGAGGTCTTCAATTCCCTAGTTATCTAGCCCTGCCCACTGAATAAATATAGGAAATGACTTTAGATTAACATAAAAATACAAGTTTATGCCTATAATCAGAGTAACTGAACTGAATATAAGCCGTTTGGATTCTAGATGGTGTATTTCAAATAACAATTCAGAGAGCCAACCCCAGAATATTTTCCTAATCACCCATGTAGAATGGTATTCTCGAGTTACCACTACAATGTAAAACAATTTGACCAAGGAAAGGTGATGAAGTAGATTCCAGTAAATAGAAACTGGTGTGAAAATTTGCCCCATGTATAAGTATGTCCTCCAGGAAGGTTTGTGCATGTTTACCAATCAACATATTTTTCATTACTTTAACCTGTTGTGATAGTGCCTGTCAATCCTTTCTAACCATAGATGTATGATTGGATTGGTCTCCTCTCTCTCTCTCTCTCAATCTCTCTCTCTCTCTGTCTCCCTGTCCTTCCCTCCCCCCGCTCCTGAGGAATACCACTGTTTCTGATAGTTTACTGGAGGAGAGATTTTGTGGCTTAGAGGTAGGGCTAGCAAGGGCTCCAAGATGCAGTCACAGAGAAAAGCAGAGAACAAACCTCTAAAAGTCAGAGTGGCTTCCTCAACTGTGAATGACTTTCCCAGTACCTAGGAAGCCTGGCTGTACTTCCCCTTTTGTTCAGGGATTAAAAGAGAGTTATCCTACCAATAAACCCCCTTCTCTTTAAACTAAATTAAAGGAAGGCCACAGATCCCACAAGGGTAACCAGCTGATTTACATGAAGCTTAAAGATTCTTCATCGTTTTCCTGACAAGTGTCCCTTTGGACTTTGCTTGAATACCCCCTTGAATGCACACTCATTATCTCACAATGTAGTCCATGCCATTTCTCAACAACTCTTCCTGGCAAGGTACATGGGGACAAATAATAGAAATAAATGTTTCCATCAATTAATTGATCAATTAAGGATGCAGATGAAGCCAGAACAAGAAAGCATAATCCCAATCCTGTTACATAACTTCTCCCAAACCCTCTTTCCCTCAGGGCTGGCAGCTATTCACACACCAGTGGATCAGGAAAAATGGAGCCCTTTTCATCACCTTGCTCTCTATCCAGGTCTGGACCACCAGAAGGATAGTATCAAAGGGAGGACAAGAAATTACCCATAAAACATTATAAAGCACGGTGTCTGCCTCCATTAGACTATGGCTGGGCAGCCATAAATATGGCCCTGCTGACTTTTTCTGTCCATGGTTCTTTGTATAAAATTGTGTTTTCAATTCTAGTGATGGAAGTAATGTATTTTTGTCATAGAAAATCCACAAAAATGGTAAATCACAAAGAAGTAAATAAAAACAAACCATAACCCCACCGCCCAAAGATAACTCCTGTCCTTTTGGTATATATCCTTCCAAGGGATTTTGTTTATTTATTTACTTTGTTCCTTAATTATAATATTTTTCATAATGTTTTATAATTTGCTTCTATTTAATGTAACACTCTACCATAAACATTTTATTTTATGTTTTAATAACTTAAACAAATTAAGTTATTAAATTTCTTCTCCAACATAATCTTCAATGGCTATGGTGTCCATGTGCATGGAGGTACCATTATCTGTTTATATGATTCTGCTTTTGAGTGGCACTTAGGCTGTTAGCAGCTCTATAACATGACATATGATGGAGGAAAGATCAGGCACTCTGGGACCAGAGAAGAAGAGCTCAGAGAATAGGCTTAAGAGGTCGAGGAGAGTTTCCTGGAGGAAGTGATTCTTGAATAGTACTTTTCAGATTGCAAGGCAACACATTTATTTAGTCCTTACGATTGGCCAAGGCAGTATTGGCCTTAACATTTCTCTCAGCTTGACTAAACTTTAGACAGGCTTCTTCATGTTTCTAGGTCACTGACCTCCCTTTACTTACAGCATTTGCTTTAGAAAATTTGTAATTATAAATTCTCCCTCTGTCCCTTTGAGAAGTAAATCTTCTTAAAAGCCTCTTGCTGGGTTTATACTCCAAGAATGCCTTTCTCAAGGATCTGGGAGCCATCCTTGGAAATGTCATCATCCAGGAAAATAGAGTTCCTATCCCCAGTTTCTGTGGAAAGGTAGGAGCCTAGCTTTAGCAGCCACCTTGTTCCAAGTTGGAAAACTTTCTTCTGTCATGAAAATATGAGGAATTTTAGTTTTCCTTTGGGTGAAACCAATTAGCAGAGAGAAATAACCTACAATGACCCCATCTCAGCTCGTAAAAACTCTTCAGCCCTTTGTTTCAGCAGAGTTAAGCTTAGACTGAGTTCTGGGCTCTCCTCCCTATTCTTGAATAAAGTGTAGGAGACCCAGAGACCACCACCAAAAGAGCCACCTTTTAGCTCTTAGTGGGCACTTCAATTGAGTCAAGAAACCAAATTGAAAATAGGCAGATTAATAAGAGAGAAGCATATAAATTTTATGAGTTTAACATATACACGGGAATCTTCACAAAAAAATGAAGCTCGAAGTGGTCAAAGCAAGATATTTTCATACTATTTAGACAAGGAATGATACATTTGAGAAGAACTGACAGGACAAGGAGGATATGGGTAGAGACAGTAAATTTCTACGGAAGTCACTGGGAGATATATGTGGTGTAGAGGCATGTAAAACTAGTGGAAAATAAAGATTAATTCAGTAAGTATATTTATTCAGGTCCATTGCAGCCCCAATTTCCCAGTCTCTGGTGATAAGGGCTATTTTCTCTCAGGTATGGGGAGGATACCCCTCCCAGATGAAGGATTTTTTAAGGTTTGCTGAATCTAGGAAGAGACAGGTCATCAAGCCCTTTCTGAAGTTTCTTCAGTGTTTTTCAACTCAAAATAATCAATATACCAACTTGGTATATTTGGGAATGGCACATTCTTCACTCCTTCAAAAGTCTTCCTTGACTGTTCAATTTTTATCCAGTACAAGTTTTGCTTTGATACAATAAGAGAAGAGAGACATAGTCACTTCCTATTGTGCAAGTGAGGAAAACAAGACTGAAAGAGAAGTGACTAGGCACAAAATCCATGAGTACCTAGACCAGATGTTGGTGATATTCCTGAGTTCTCTTCGAATTCCTCCATGCTGCATTGATAAGAGAGGTTGAAATTAACTAGCATGGTTTATTATACTGACAGCCTTACTGACTTGCTGGCTTCTCTATGCTTCTTCACCTACAAAATGAAACCATAATACTACAAACCTACAGGGTAGTTGTGAGGGTTAAATGAGTTAGTAAATGAAAAGTGGCAGTTTCCGGCACATAGAACCTGCTATTCTTATTAACATCATTATTATTGTTACTATAGAAGAGCACCGATTTTAGAATCAGAAAAGTCTGGGACCAAATTTATCACCAACTGGGTGAGGGTATTAGGCAATCAACTTGTTTCCTAATAGATTGTGGAAAGATTTAAATCACATAGCAGATGCAAAGCAAATGGTTCACATTGGTCCTGTGGTAGGCAGAATTCTGGAGAGAACTTTCAAGTTTTCTGGTGCCCAGTTATTCAATTAAATACAAATATAAGTGCTGCTGTGAAGATATTTTGCAGATGTAATTAAAGGTCTAAATAAGCTAACCTTAAAATACAGTGATTATCTGGATGGGCCTGATTGAAACATGCAAGCCCTACCAAAGCAGAAAGTTTTATCTAGCTGGTTGCAAAAAACCGAAGTCAGAGAGATTCAAAATGTGACAAGGATTCAACATGCAGTTGATGTCTTTGAAGATGGACAGAGCCACTTGAAAAGAATCTGAGATCAGCCTCCAGGAGCTAAGAATGACCCTCAGCCAACAGCCGGCAAGAAATTTATTTCTACACCCCAAGGAAGCAAATTCTGCCAACAACCTAAACAATCTTAGAAGTGGATTCTTCCCCAAATCCTACAGATAAGAGCATAAATTGGTAAATACCTTGATTTCAGCCTTGTAAGACTCTAAGAAAAAAATCCAGCCAAGCCTGCCCCAGCTTCTGGCCTACAGAACTGTGAGATCATAAATGAATGTGGTTTTCAGCCACAACATTTGTGATAATCTGTTACGCATGAATAGAAATCGAATACAGGTCCTGTGTGACGTTTTTGTTTGTTTGTCTTTGTTTCTATTTTCCTCCTCAAACATAAACCCAAAGTAGACGCAGGGGTGGCAACTCAGCCCTTTCCTATGTGCTCACATGTCCTGGCCTAAGGTCAAAGTATTCTATTATTCCCCTACGACATCCTGGCTACACAGGCAAGCATCCTGGTTAAAAGTCTAAGGCAGCCTCAAGAATCCCTTTGAAAATACACTCGCTTTTCAAGCCTCAGCACCAATGCACTAAAGAGATCAGACTGTTTTCAAAATTGAGAAACGCAGGCAAGTCCATTTGTACCTTTTTATTGACATATCTGACCTTGCTGGAAAAGTATGTTATGTTTTGCTATAAAAATTATCAGAGAGTACAGCTTGCTGTGTGATATTTCATATTACAGGACAGAGCACTCAAAGCCACTCTCCTCGAAGGAGCGCTGCCACCGCTGAAAATCTGTAGAATCTTGATGAGATATTTTTTTTTTCCCCTAGCATCAGGTCTGCAATGTTAACTGGGCCTCACTGTTAGCAAGTGATTCAGCAGATGGAACCTTTGTGTGACATTTCCTTGATTGAATCACTCCACCAAGTACAGGTGTAGTTGTGAGTAAAATAATCAGTCTTGGACTTTATTTCTCAAAATTATTGTTTCCTAAAAGCTCTTGGTGGACATTGAGAATGCCTGTGATCATTGGGTTTGTTTGGATGTTGACTCTTTGGACAAATCTCAAAACTATAACCAAAATTCAAGTCAGGGCCAGTGAAAAAAAATAAAATAAGCCCTCTTATCATTTTGTCCAGATTTCTTGTCCTCAGACAGAAAACTTATCCCCTTAGGATAGCTGTGTTACATATTCTAATCTCTACCTACTGTAAAATGACAGAATGTCCATGTTGGCTCTTATTTGTTCATAATTCAATGAAGCATTAACTTATATATGCTAGGGACAGTGACAGATGCTGGGAATACAAGTTTAAAATTAACATAGCTGTGTATTTAAATAGGAAAGGCAGATATTAACCTTTCTAAGGAACTCGTGCTGCCCCTTCATCTCTTTCTATGGATAGATCAGGATAAAAGGCAGATTGTGGAATATTAAGAAGACAGTTGAACAATCAGGGATCACTCCTACCTATTAGATACATAACTTTGCACAAGCTGTATAAGTTCTCTAAACCCCACTTTGATCATGTGTAAAAAGGGAGTAATAATCAGATTGACACAATGAGGGTATTGTTAAGATTAAGGAGAAGTCTTAGTCCATTCAGGTGGCTATAACAAAATGCCATAAACTGGGTGGCCCATAAACAATAGAAATTTACTTCTCACAGTTCTGGAAACTGAGAAATATAAGATCAAGACACAGATTTTTAATGTCGGGTGAGGGCCTGCCTTTTAGTTCAGAGACAGCCATGTTCTTGCCATAATTTCACATGATGAAAGAGGCAAGGGAGCTCTGTGGGGTCTTTTTAAAAAGGGCACTAATCCTGTTACATGAGAGCTTCATCCTCATGACCTGATCACCTCTCAAAGACCTCACTTCCAAATACCATCACACTGGGATTAGACTTCAACATTTGAATTTTGGGGAGGACAAAAAACTCAGCACATAATAAAAGCAATCAAGCACATTTAGAGAAATTTCTGGTTTGAAACTTGTCTTGGTGATTAATTATCATGTTTAATAGGTATAACCAATGTTACATGTCATTTAGTTATAAGCAAATGAGTTTACTCCCTTCAAAATTGCATATATCTAAGGAAAGAATCTACAATCGGCAGAGTCATAATGATTTACTCTCAGGATAGTTTTTTTTTTTTTTTCTAGTTTCTAGTTTCCAGTTCTGATAGTGTAGGGTTTCTTTTTGTATTATATTTCTGTATTTCAAAGCAGAATATGTGTTCAAAATGGTTATGAATATCATAAGGTATATTCCTGTTTTTGATTCAGACATAGGCTGAAATTAATGAAAATATACATTTTTGTTTTCATTTTTAAGTTTGTACAAGAGACTAATAATAAAACAAACCTGATGATAATAAGTACTTCTCAATCATAACCATTTTACCAAACTCCAAAGGATTGCCCATTACTTTCAACACTAGTCATGTTTTCACCACTATGCCTGGATTTTGAGAAATACCTAAACAAAAAAGTTCTAGCCTCTCCTCTAACACAGATCTTTGGATAAAGCACCAATTGGGTTTATATCTCAGTATCTCCAACTGTATAAAAAAAGTGTTTGATATGCTTAAAAGTACCTTTAACTAACACAATTATATTATTTAGTTATATAGCAAAATAAACCTCCATAAAATACGTGAATGGTCCTTTAATGTTTGTTTGAAAACAAAAGCCAAATTAAGATAGCTATTCAAATAAATGCATTGAATTCTGTAAAGCCTCTGCTAAAATGTGTATTCCTCAAGGCAGTACTTGCATGGTATTTGTTTTGTTTATCTGATTCCCTTCTGACCAATTGCTATAAACACCATGGGCACTTGATATATTTTCATTGAATAATTGATTGACTGAACCCACGCAACAGGCTGCAATTTATGTCTCAGACTCAGCTACATCTATTGAACCTACAAGAGTGAGTGAATCAGGACAGAGCCCCAGACACAACCACAGCAAACAAATATCACCCCCCATAACCCAAGCTCTAGGTCTAATTTGGTCATATAATGAGATGTGCAACTATCAACAGTTCTTAATTGGGTTTCACTGCACATGAGAGGGTTTTGTTTGTTTGTTTGTTTGTTTCCTTTTCCTCAGTGTGCTAGACCTCAAGACAATACTTTCCTGTGTAAATGCTATTTTTTTTTTTCAAAACAAAGAATGTGATGGTTCATATATCTTTTAGGTCAAATATTGGAAAATGTGAAAGCTTGCGGAGAGAAGCCTTTGGTTTCCTTGCCACTAGAGTGCTTAAGATGATTTTAGGCAACTGTCTACCAAGACTGTGTGCTCTTTCTGCCCTTTGCTTTGTTTTCCTTTGAGGAACCAATCTATTCACTAATCCTGCAAACATTCCTAAGGCATCTGGCCAGACACGGGGCTGGATGTGAAAGTGAATAATCAAAAGCATTCCTGACCTCAAGTAACTCATAGGTAAAGAAAAATATTTAACTGCTTTAACTTTAAGTATTACATTAATCTTTGTGATTGCAATTGCCTCTTAGGAGTGTCTACTTCCCAGGGAGGTTGTGAGATGAAGCTCAAATGAGATAATGCATGTAAAAGAACAAGTCCAAAGCCTCGGATTTTGTAAGTGCTCCACCAATACCAGCTGAAGACAATGGGAATCAGGCCCCCATCGTTACTGATACTTTCAGCGTTTAGAAGAACAACTTTTCTGTTCTTGTGATAGTTTGCTGAAAATGATGGTTTCCAGCTGCATCCATGTCCCTACAAAGGACACAAACTCATCCTTTTTTATGGCTGCATAGTATTCCATGGTGTATATGTGCCACATTTTCTTAATCCGGTCTGTCACTGATGGACATTTGGGTTGATTCCAAGTCTTTGCTGTTGTGAATAGTGCCGCAATAAACATACACCACATGTTCTCACTCACATGTGGGAATTGAACAGTGAGATCACTTGGCCTCGGGAAGGGAAACGTCACACACCGGGGCCTATTATGGGGAGGTGGGGGGAGGGATGGCGTTGGGAGTTATACCTGATGTAAATGACAAGTTGATGGGTGCTGACGAGTTGATGGTTGCAGCACACCAACATGACACAGGTACACATATGTAATAAACCTGCACATTGTGCACATGTACCCTAGAACTTAAAGTATAAAAAAAAAAGGAATAGAATAGTCCAGAAAATATAGAGTGTATCAAATCTAGTTAAGTAGGTATTGTTTTGTGACAATTTTTAGTTCTAGATAGATGATAGATTGACCTATCAATAGATAGATAGAATGTATACATTGGATCACGATGTAAAATATGTATCTTACTAAGGGTGAAGGTCAAAAAGGTTTGAAAATGAGTTAGACCATGTTGCCTCTCTTTCTCAATCTTAGGAAGATGCTTCTTTGAATTATAGCAAATTTGACATTTTAAGAATTTTTCCCACAATGTTGAGGGCATCACTCCACTCCAAATAATTTTTTCAAAGAATCACTGAATCTGACATATTTGAAGTATTTTCAACAAGTTGTACCAATCCTTCCAATGATTATAGAGTAGTAAACCAAAACGATTCTTCATTTACTCTTTCCTAGGCAAACCCAACGTTGTTTTATTAAAATTTGTATTACAATTAATTACTCTGACTATAATAAAAGACATCATGTTAACAAAAAAAATAAAAAAGAAGAAGAAGAACAACTTTTCCCCATCAATGGGTAGAAATGTTCCTATGATGTGTGACTGAGAGTGTAACCTTGAGTCTAGAGAGGCAAAGCCATGGGAGTGTGCCTTTCCACAGGGAGGTCTGGGGAAGAGGAAGCAGAAGTCAAAATAATTTCCTTTCCTTGAAACCAGGCTGTTGATGAATTTCTGCTTCAAATATTTGTTCCTCTTTTAGGTATGCTGCTTTTCATTTTCTTAGCCCTCATCTGTCTTTCTAAGGTAGCTTGTTTGCCCCTTTGTCATAGAGTGTCACTATGTTCTACGGTACCAGGAGGCAGTACAGAAAATTGCTCCATGCTGAGACTGAGAGGCTGGGAAGGAAAAGCTGCTCTCCCCAGAAGACAAGACAGACCCTCACGAAGACCTGAGAGATGGCCGACCACAGGGGCTCTAGCCACACGGTGTGGCTAGAAATGCACATGTCATCTTGGAGTCATCTACTTCCTCTCTACACACATTTGTCTTCTCGATAGCCAAGTACTGAAGATTTTGCCTTCTGAGGACTTCTAAAAACTGCCCCTCTTCTCCACCCTAACCAGGGTTTGATCTCTGCAGTGGCTTCCTCACTCTTCCCCTTGCCTTCAATCTTGCATCAAGTCCCTCAGCTGCATTAAAAAAAAAAAAAAAAAAAAAAAAAAAAAAAAAAAAAAAAAAAAAAAACAGGCTATGCTCCTTTCGTTGGTTTCAGAGCTTCACAGTCTGTCTCTTGCCTCCCTCTCCAGCCTCACTTCCACAGTGCTGTCTTCCACTTTGTCCCCCAGCAAGACTGCATTGCTTATAGTTCCCCAGAACACCATGTGTTCTTTCTCTCTTTGCTTCTGCTCATGCTGTCCCTTGGCCTAGAATGTTCTCCCCAAACCCCTACTCATCCTTTGAGGACAGCAAAGGACCTTGCCACCACCTAGAATGACTAACCCACTCAGATTTGCCTGGGAGTTTTTAGGTTTTATCATGAAAAGACCCACATCTCAGGAACTTCATCCCTACCCTAGTCCCTAATCTCCTCTAAGCTTTCTTCACCCTCCCTGATTAGGTTAGGTACCCCTCCTCCATCCTCCTTTAGTACAGATCCTCTGTCATTACCACATTTCAGCATGATTAGATACTGATGTATCTTAACCCACCCTTTGACTCTGAGCTCCTTAAGGGCAGGAACTGTATTTATTTAATTTTCTTCCTCTTTTGTATCCCCATATAACAAATACCTGGAACACAACTGGCAGTTAATAAGAAGGGAAAGGAGAGAGGGAGAAAAAGAAGGATAAAACAAAGGAAGGAACAAAGGACTGAAGGTTTGTTATAGTAAAGCATATCGTTTAGCTCCAAAAACGAAGACATCATGGGATTCTCAGTCACCATATGTATTTTTAAGAACCAGAAATACCATTTGACCCAGCAATGCCACTGCTGGGTATATACCCAAAGGATTATAAATCATTCTACTGTAAAGACACATGCATACATACGTTTACTGCAGCACTATTTACAATAACAAAGACTTGAAACCAACCCAAATGCCCATCAATGATCGACTGGATAAAGAAAATGTGGCACATATACACCATGGAACACTGTGCAGCCATAAAAAATGATGAGTTCATGTCCTTTGCAGGGGCATGGATGAAACTGGAAACTATCATCCTGAGCAAACTAACACAGGAAGAGAAAACCAAACACTGCATGTTCTCACTCATAAGTGGGAGCTGAACAATGAGAACATATGGACACAGCGGGGGGAATGTCACACACTGGGGCCTGTCGGGGGGTGGGGAGAAAAGGGAAGGGGAGCATTGGGACAAATACCTAATGCGTCCAAAGCTTAAAACCTACATGATGGGTTGATAGGTGCAGCAAACCACTATGGCACATGTATACCTATGTAACAAAGCTGCACGTTCGGCACATGTATCCCAAAACTTAAAGTTAAAAAAAAAAAAAAAAAAAAAAAAAAAGATGTAATATCTATTGATTTATTTTTTTCTTGTAAGTAAACCTCTTTCTATAGTAATACATGGAAGTAGATATCACTGTACTCTCCAGTTCAATTAGATATACTGGACATTGGTTGGGGACTAAATTAGCATAAATGTTAAAAAAGTACTGTAGCAAATAAGCACCAACATTTTAATGTCTTAACATAATAGTTTATTTCTACTTACACAGAGTTGAATTTAGAATGCAAGTGTTCCTCACTGACAAGCATCTCTGCTCCATATGGTCATTCAGGGTCCCAGGATCCTTCCAACCGGTTTCTCTCTCATTCATTGAGGTCAAAGTCTTCTAAATCTAGGCAGCAAACAGGAAAAGAGCTTAAGGGCAGATGGTGGGCAATTGTATAGACCAGTCCTGAATGGGCTGCTGGACATTACTTCCCTCTCATCCCATTAGCTAGAACTCAGTCACACGACCATGCCTAACTGCATGGGGAAGCTGAGCTGCTCAGATGAGCTGTTGAATGCAAGGTGATGAGCACAAAGCCTAGAATCTTGTAATATGCATTGGCTACTGATATTATTATCACTGGTATTACCTACCCACCTTTATGCCAAGGGCATTCTAAGCTAGGGGTTACCTTTTTTTTTTTCCTGATCCCTCTGAAAAGCCACCACAAACTTCCCACCATCTGCTGTTCCCTTCATCAATCCCACCCTCAGGTCCTTTTCCTGCCTCAGAGATCCTAAGCCACTAGGAGAAGAAAAACAGAATTCAATTTTTTGACCAGTATTTTGAGAGCCCCCAGATAAACTGGGATTCCGGTATCAGCATGCCGAGCAACGCTGCCTTGATGGAAAATGAAGGGGAGCTGGATATGGTGTTTACAGTGTGCCGTTCATGTAACGCTTCTTTCACCTGGTGGAAGGGCTAATGCTTAGTTGTCCAACCCACGACTACAGGTTCCTCACACAAGGAGCTTGTTTATACTGGCAGATGCGCTTGTGGCTCTTGTCTGACTCATGTACAGTTTATACCTGCCTGGCTATTGCTGTGGTGTTGGGAGCCAGGCCTGTGCCCCAGGGAAACTTGGCCTGGGATAGTCCCTGGTTCCTCAAATGGAAGGTGTAAATTAGAGAGAGAGAGAGCGCGCGCACATGCACATATAAATTAGCAGGATAGATAAGGGACAAGAGTGTGCATTGCTTTAAGCTCGCAGGTAAGTGCCTGACTCATCCATTTAAAGGAAGTTGTGGGCAAGCCAGGAACCCAATTGGCTAAGCAGGAGAGATGCCTCTAAATGCTCATCTCTGCCCACTGGCTTGAGGCCCTCAAGTGTGGTATAGAACTGGAAAGTGTCAAGAGTGACTGAGTTCTTCTTCTGGTATGAGAAAGTTAAACTCATATTCAAACTGGATGTCAAGGCAACATAAAAGTGTAAGAATTCACTACGACCACATATATACTAGATGTCAAGTGTTACAAAATGCAGCACTTTCCATCATCAGACAATGATAAACTATAATGAAATACAATTGCACTTTGTACTCAACCATGCATTTTATGAGGCTTCTATAAAGTTTTACCATCAGACTCAAAAAGCAATAGTAAACCCCTATGATTCCTATGTTCTACTTTCCTGGGTGCCTTCAACAAAAAAAAACTATTGATTTTGAGTTGTCTGAAGTACACTCTATAAAAAATTACCCACAGTCCATGACTTTCTTTTTACCAGGCTCAAATAATAGGAGAAAATAGGAGGTTCCTACAGAATTACACATCCAAGGCAGTGATATAGACTGTGGTTAATGACAGCCAGCATTTCAACTGTGCTCAAACCTGATCTTAGAAGCCCAAATCCTGGCAGGACAGGCCTGTCTTTATGAGAAACCCACATTCTTTCTAAGACCAACTGAATCAAAATAGAGATAGTAGAGACATATTATTTCAACTACACAGACAACTTTTATCTTCATGCGTTTTTAAATAATTCCTTACTATTTTTCATCCTTACAACCTTCTTGTGATAGATATTAGCCTTATTTTACAGAAAAATAAACAATTTAAGAGTTCAAATAGGTTGTCCAAAGTGATAAGGGTATGTTATAACAGTGACTAGAATCCAATTGTTCTGTTGTGATTCCTGGGACTTGCTCTGTCCTGATTGCCTGCTTCTCACTGTACAGTATCAAGAACCAGAATGAAACCCTATTGAATGTCATATTTTGAAGAAGCCCAGATATGAGACGAGAGAGAAAAATCCGAAGGCTATGAAAAAAATCACAACCACAACTTAGTCCAGAGTCAGTGATCCCCAAATAAAGCTGGGAAAGATGAAATCCTTAAAAAGCAAGAAGAATGTAATCTGGAATGGGTCCAAAGATGATGCCTTCATCCATTCAAGCTGTCGTAACAGAACACCATTACCTGGGTGGCTTATAAACAACACAAATTTATTTCTCACAGTTCTGGGAGCTGGATAGTCCAAGATCAAGACCCTAGAAGATCTGGTATCTGCTGAGGGTCCGCATAGCTTATAGATAGCCTTGTTCTTGCTGTAACCTCAACATAGTAATAGAAGGGGCAAAGGAGCTCTTAGGGTCTCTATTATAAGTGCATTAAACCCATTCAAGAGGGCTCCATCCTTATGACCTTGTCATCTCCTAAAGGCCCCCCTTCATAAAATCATTATTGTGGGCACTAGGTTTCAACATATACATTTGGGAGTGGGTAACATAAAGGTTCAATGTATAGCAGATAAGATGCAAGTTCGAACAATGGCACCATTCAAACCAAGGCTACATGGCACAGGGGCTGGATCACAGCTTTGTCCTGTGGCCAAAAGAAATGCAAGCAGTCATGGGGTCTTATTCTAGATTCCTAAAGAAGAAAGATGCCCTTAGTCTCCTAAAGCTCCTGACCTCAAACCTTTAGGCAAACTGCTGGTAAAGGGGCCCAAATGTTTAATTCCCCTCACACCAGCAAGCTGCTTGTGGTTATAAAGCCCTGCAGGCAAGGTGACAAAGCGTGAAAGGAAGTGTTTCCAACAGTGGGGTTTATTCCATTTCTTTGCTTACTTTCCCTGGAATGCCTGCAGAAAAGAAAGACAATCAGCATATGAACAGCTGTGGACAATTCACAAGGAGATGCCTAGATCTTCTTAACTGATGGGAATTTATTTTCAGGTTTTAATTTAAAACACGGAGCTGACCCAAAACCCATCATTACAGTCACTTGCTTGTGAATTTTCCTTACTAACTTGTGAATCTTCTCCATCACTGTGCAGGGTGTTTTCTGTCTTGTTTTATTACACTGCGTTTTTTCCCTCCCTTCGCTGATTGCTCTGCTGGAGCTTGATGCCAGGTATGCTGGTGGGCGAGGGTGGGTGGTGTGGCTGTGCATGGAGATATTTGCACCACACCTGTCTCACCTATAGCACCACTGCCTCCAAGCAAAGATCCAGCTACAGAGAGAGTAAAACAACCTCCAGGAGGCACAGGTGCTGCCTGGCTTTCCGTTTGTAAACACGGTTGTCTTGTGCACACCCATAATTGCCGAAATCATTTGTAGCCTCCCTGCCACATTCTTCCCCTTCTACCCCAAATTGTCCCCTGAAAATGTATTTTCAGTTCCTTCTGAGCATGTATTACCCACAGTATAAACGCAGTCATCTGTACAGAAGCATTTGTGGCATCAAGACAATAATAAGAAATGACTAGAAGAAACTGGTGGCAAGTCAAAAGCTAGTAGTAGCTGATAGCTTTTACACAACATGTCTCAGGCAATTTGGTAAGTGTGGTTTCAGCCCACACGTGGGAGACACCCAGCTGGTTAATAGTCTGCCCCAATCTGCATCAGATCTTTCTGGCAACGCTCCTCCCCTCACCCTCATCACTCAAATGAAAAAGCAAGTGAGTGCACCTTTGCTATTAGATGCTGACTGCAATGCAGTCTTGTCTTAGTTCCTGAACTCTTTTATTTGGAACCTATGTTAGAAACAAAAGATAAAAGGTTGTTTGCACATTTTATTTAGCCTATTATTGGAGTTTTAAAAGCCTGTTTTCTTCACCAAAGCCTTCAGTGTCTTGGCAAACATAACAAGTGTGAACAGGCTGGAGTCTCACTGTAACCGCTATCACAGTGCAGCAGCATTGCATGTAAGCAGAGTTGTTACTGCCCCCACTCCACTGCCCCACTGCTGGGTCCTCAAGGCAGGGGCTTAGTCTTATTCCAATATGCATCCCCCCCACCGCCAACACAGAGGTCTGCAGGGTGAATGCTTTCGAAATGAATTGAATGCCAGGGACTTTATATTGAAAATGCAAGAGGATTCCTTTCCTCCTGAAGAGGTCTCCTCATGGGTGATTTTCATTTTCTCCTTTAGCCTCTTCTACACTTTTTTCAAATTTTCTGACATGAGCATTTATTACTTTGATAATCATTTATTTGAAAATAAGTTGTTTAACAATGAAGTCTCCTTAGAAGACTCTGGGACCTGCCACCAACAGGGTAAATTTTTTAGGTGTGAAAAATATATAACATGCAGCCATTTCTATGATCATCCCAACCTTAGCTTTATTAAATCATCATCTGCATGGAAGGCAAGGGGAAGCTCTGTGGGGCCAACTCTTCTGTATCCTTGTAGTTACCAAGGGACAGTTATCTATAGATGGCGTATTTATAGAAGGTACACCTCTTATATGTATGTATCTGTGTATGCATGGGCAAAAATCTCGACTACAGCTTAGGTGGTTGGGCAACATTTGTTCCCTGGTCACAAAAACAATCTAAGCCTAGATTCTAAAGATGTCATAACCTTTTTCCTATGGCCATATGTCTTTTTATTTGGAGACAGGGTCTTGCTTTATCGCCCAAGTTGGAGTACAGTGGCATGATCATGACTCACTGCAGCCTCAACCACCAGGCTCAAGAGATCCTCCCATCTCAGCTTCCTGAGTGGCTGGGACTACAGTCACACACCATTATGCCTAGCTAATTTTTGTACTTTTTGTAGAGATGGGGTTTCGCCAGGTTACTGAGGCCAGCTGGTCTCGAACTCCTGACCTCAAACGATCTACCTTCCTTGGCCTCCCAAAGTGCTGGGATTACTTGCATGAGTCACAGAGCCCAGCTCATATGTCTTGATAAGGCCCCAAAGGCATAATTGCTGGAGCTCAAGTTTTACCCAATAGCCAATAACAACTTTAGTTTCTCACACTGTGGAAGGGGTAGATTCTGAGCTCTCCTTGCTGGCAGTTACTCCATGCCATGTCAAAGAAAGAGTTCTTCATTGATGTTCTGCCCTGCCTCTGCACCTCTCATGGTCATCCTAGCTGTTCCCTCAGAAGCTTCCCCCATCATCATCCACACCCCTCTCCCCTGCCACACACACACACACACACACACACACACACACACACACATATGCACACACATCACTGAAATTGCTGCCACTCTCCTGGGGGAATAGGGTCCCTTGGAGCAGACATTTGCCTAAACCCAGCCCTGCACTGGTGTTCTTCTCCCAAACTTCTGGGTGTTCCATGGACTAGGAAACATGTTTACCTCAAATTCTCTGAAGATGAGGGTATTGATTTCTCATCTGTTCTGTTTGGGCAGTGACAGGAAACCCTAATGGATATGTGCTTCCTGACTTCTCCCTAATGTTTCTAGGATCTCCTCTGTTTCTCTTTTCATTGGAAAAGAAACATGAAGAGAGAAAAATTCACCTTGTCCTGGTCACCTTTTCTCTTACTAAATAGCTAGATTTGCTCTTGCTCCTCCATACCAGTGAGGGCAACTCCAGAAGCCCCAAAAGGCGCTCAGCTCTAAATGGCTTCATTAGGGGAGCATGGCATGGAAGCCAGGGAGGGCAGTGGAGCATTGACCCAAGTAAACACCAAGGGCAATGAACGGCAATGGCCTGTGGGAACCAGGGTCTTGAGGCACCCCAACCTCCCTCCTAGATCTCCCTCTTCCTGGGTATAGGCTGTGTTTAATACCTCCACTGAGGAAGTTTAATAACTTTGCTCCTGACAGTTTTAGGCTCAGACCCTGAAAACATCACAACATGGGAATAGTACTTCAGTTGGAAAATCTAGGAAAGGGCTCTCAACAGCCTGGCAAGGGTTGTTGTGAGATCAGGGCTCCAAAACATGTCTATTCCCATTGTCAAATGTGAGCCCTCAAAAGAAACCGGTTTGCAGATACTACAGCATCGTTTCAAAGATGAGGGAACGGAGACAGAACAGACTTAAATGACTTTCTTGGTGTCTGAGAGTTAAAGAATGGGAGTAGAGAGGCTCTCATGCTGCTTTAGAAGTAGAAGGTAATGATAAGTGGGCTGTAATAGTTTGAATTAATTTACTGTTTTCCAGAGACTATGCTAAGCACCTTTTATGTATTATCTCAGTTATCGTTCCATCAACTGAATGGTATAGGTTCTGTGATTATGGTCATTTCACAGAGGAGAAATTGAAGGGATACAGAGTTGAATAATCTGCTCAAGGGCACACAATAAAGAGGAAAGACTTAGCCAAGCGTGCACTCTCAACCACTAATTTATGATGTGGTACCTGCGCCCAAGGATCTGTTAATCTATTAGCATTAAAAAGTTGACTTCATGAAACAACAGGGACAGATGCTATAGAATTAAGTGATAAGTTGTGTAGGCTAAACCATAAGTTCTACAGGAATTCTGAGCAGGAAGATATTAAACCTATGGGACCTAAAATTGTCATGGAAGACTTGATGGAAGAGGCTCTGGGTTCCAAAGGATGAAGAGGAGTTAGTTGAACAAAAAAATGGTGAGGTGATGTTTAAGGAAAGTGGCATGATGACAGCACTTAAATGTCAGCATTTATGATGGCAAGAGCAAAGGAATGCAATAAAGAATAACTTGGCATTCTGGAAGATGGAGAGAAGGAAATGAATTAGAATGGAAAGGACAGACTTTGAATCTTCTTTGTCCTCTCATCACTTCATCTTGTTTTCATTATGATTTTTATACTTTACATCCCCTCTTCAGAATCTGATAAAGGCTATGCTTCCTCTTTCCCTATTAAAATGTACATACATGCTAAAACCTGGATTATATGTAAGCCTTACAATAGACCTCTTATATAAAAGACCCTCTTCTCCCAAACAAGCCCATTCATGAACCTCTGGTTCAGAACTCCTGCACTCAAAATTTCTAGGTTGGAATGGTTTCATTCTAGGTTAAATAAAGCCAGGCACCAGGTAAAATAAGAACTACCTGGAATAGGAAGACCTGGACTCTATATCTTGGTAATTTCAGATTCAGTCTAGGAACTTGATATCCGTGTCCTAAAATACTCAATGCCTTCATTTGGGAAGTATTTATAGAACACCAAGGATATACAAGAAAGACTCTCTGTGCTGAGCAGTGAGGAAACAGTCTAAAAAGGGACCCTGCCTCCAAAGAACTCATGGCTAAGCCCCTTGTCTTGATTCTCACTCTACATTTCTGCTCATCACCTAACCTTGCCATTCTCCTTGAGTTGCAGGAGGTCTCATCATCTTGCAGGGTTTAGGATATAGTCCATTACTCTGACACTTCCTTTCTCCATCCTATGTTCTTCATTCACCTCACATTTGCCTGCTGAACAAAGTCTTTTTAAATAATTTCATTCTCACCTATAAGTTTTCTAAAATACAATTTTAATATGTGCATGCTCTCTCTCTCTCTGTATAGATAAATAGATATAGATATGCAGATAGAGAGATAGATAGATAGATAGATAGATAGAGAGATAGATAGAGAGATAGAGAGAGAGAGAGAGATATCTGGAAGATCGTCTGGCTTATAGAGAGCCAGGCATCTTTAAAGTTGAAGTGGTAAAAACTTGACTCCACCACTTCCAGTCAGAAGGTCTTGGAAAAGATGAAAACCCCTGGCCTCAGTTTTAATATCAGATGAGTAGGGATAATCATCATGTCTACATTTCACAACTATTGCATTTTTTAAAATAACCTATACCTAGTGTCTGGCACTCAATAGTTACTCAAAAAATTGTAGGGTATTCACTTCTCCATCTGTATCAGCATATGCTATGTATTACTTCACATTTTAAACTCTTAGCAAAGCCTACTTAAAATTTTTATTTTCAAAAAAATGTTGGAATTGCTTGTATTATTTAAACTCAGGAGGAGTGGGAAGGTAGATTTTTGTAGTGACAAAAAAAGCAGTATTAAATAATACCTTCTTCATGTATTGCAACATTTGGCATTACGCCTGATTTCAATTATGAGATGGCATTGCCTAAATACAGTTTTCTACTTCAAATGAAATACATGTCCAAAGGACTTGATTAACCACACAATGAGAGGTGGTTTTTTTTACTTTAAAACATCAGTTATGATTACATGTATTGCTAGGGATAAATTTCAGCACCAGAAAATCTTGTTAGATCATTGTTTGTAATCAATTAGTCAGTGTAGAGGTAGGGCTATACATTCTTTAGCTATCTTCTCTCTATAACTTTTGATAATTTCCTTTATTCTTTTTATTAAAGATATGACACTCAAGAAGCACCCTAAGCAGTTGTCACTGCTTTGCAGATGGTTTACAAGTTACCTCCCTTTCCAGATCAGTTTCTCACTCTGACAGAAAGCAGGGGTCCACTGCCATCCTGCCTGCCTGATGGTGACAGGCAGACCCACACTAGACTCCCCGAGGATTTTGCACAAAGCAGACAGTGCCTTGGAAAATCACTGTGGATGCAAAACACCACCATTAAAGAAACTATTTTAAACTAAATTGATTCTTTGTTCTTTAGCCAATTGGTTAATCCTCCTCTTGAGACATGCTTCCATTTAGAAAAGCTAAAAACACGACTCGTGGCCTGAGACTTAGAGGAGACGAGGGATATGCTGACATAGACATTAAGTAGGATTGAGCAGAGAGGGCAGCTGCATCCTGATGAGCTACTTTAGGATTTGTCCAGGATCTGCAATCTTTTGCGGCAGGAGCACATCAGTGGAAGGGGTAGTTCTAAAAGAAGCCAAGGAAAACTGAGACAGGAAGGCCTGAGTGTCTGAATCAATGATGATGCCAGCCAGGAGGGTCCATCACGGGCATGCCAGCCACTAGATTCCAACAGGGTCTCTCTTCCCTGCTGGGATTTTTGAAATAGCTCCAGCTTCCCTGAACTATGTGAGAAATCTCTGGTAACCAGGTCTCCACCTTCACAACATGGTCCTGAGAGAATCCTTGGGGGTTAGAAGCAAAACAATTGAAGCTGCCCTGCTGAGCTTCCATAAAGGAGGATGGGGGAGGGGAGGTATATGTGGGAAATGGGGGAAATGGAATGAATCCAGGAAGACAGGGTCATAGTCAAAGCCTCATAAACAGTTCTCTTAAAGTAAGTATTTGTAACAATTGTCTTTTTCATGTTTAACTTTTTGCCCTTCTTTCATTATTATGTGGTGTCTGTTCAATGAAGAAATATAGAGAAACAAAATAGAAATGTCACAAATTCTTACAATTCTTTCAGTCATTTTTCTATATATGTGTTGTTAATATATGTCTTTTACATAAGTAAAACATATTATAAATTTTTTAACATAATTATGCATTATTCATTCAAGTTTTATAGGATGTATGTATTAATATCTGTAATAATTACATAGAATCCTATTGTATTACTAAGCCATAATTTAAAATTTAGTTTCCAATTTGGGGACATATGTGTTGCTTCCAAATTTTCAGCTATTGTAAGCAACTGAGAAGAGCATTCTTGAACATACAATAATATGCATTGTTCTAAATATCCTGGTAGGACATGTGGCTTAATCACCCTTTTCATCCCAGACCCTGATTTCAATGTCTGATTTATGATAGGTCATGTAGGCATGGGATGTTTCCTGGGCTAAAAGAAAGCATAGCACCACACACTCAGTCCAAATTTTTCCAGGAGCTGGGTCATTCTAGGCATTCTCAGAGGCTCTGACACTGTCATCACCCTCAAATTTTTATTGAACCATTGCTTCATGGGAAACACACAGGCCACATGCTTCCCAGACAGACCAGCTGATACAACCCTGGTAAGAACCACCTCAGAGGCCACCAGAGTTATATTCCACCCCAACCTATAATGAATCTAGGTCAGAACTGACTCTTCTTGCATCTACCTTAAGAAATTTAGAACAATGACACTATAGGATATGGTTCTCTTACTCCCACTCTGTTTCAGATTGTTTTGGAATAATTTTTTAAACAGAAACTTTAAGATTGATTGGCTTGGGAATCTGTACTGAAGAAGGAGTGAGTTGGAGTAGGTGAGTGTAACTGTCTCCAATTAGAAGTGCCATCCATACATATAATAAAATATTCAAAGGCTTCCCAGGGATGTCAACTTATTCATAATTGATTTAAATGAATCACTGAAATAGAGTCCTTTAATCTCTCATATAACATGTCTCTGAAAAATTAAAATTGGAATCACAGTACAATTTTTTAAAAATCCAGCAAGTGTTTCAATTACCTAGATGGGTTTGTCATTTAACACAACTGCTTCATGAAGCATCGCCCACCCTCGAGGTGGTTCAAGATTTAGGCTCTATGGTCTTTAAGATAAAATATAACCAGGAGGATATGAATGGCATTGTCCTTCATGTAAAAAGTGAAACTTTAAATTATTTCTCTTCTTCAGAAAACAAATGAAAAACAAACAGAAAGAAATCCTTAAACTGCTCACCTTCACTGTATCTACGATGTTGTTAAGTCTAAATGCAGGTATATAGAAGAGTCCCCAAAGTAGGTCACTATGTGGCTTCTGCCCCATGTCACGTTTGGGGGTCTTGGGTGGTCCTAGTTGACCAGCTTCTCCAGAGGTCACTTCTCCACTTTGGTCCAGTTTGCACATGTCAAAGATGAGACCTACTTATGTAGGCACCATCAGTTCAGACAGTGTATTCTCGCAGTGTTCCTGCAACATAGATAGCAGGAGCAAGCTGGTGGCATGGGCCAGATACAATCAGGGATCAGATGACTGCCTAACCAGAAGGGTTTCCGTCTGGAGACCCTTCTTAGAGTTTGGTGGAATCTTCTCCCTTTCTTTTTCTTTTTTTTTTTTTTTTTTTTTTTAGACAGAGTCTCACTCTGTTGCCCAGGCTGGAGTGCAGTGGTGCGATCTTGGCTCACTGCAAGCTTGGCCTCCTGGGTTCATGCCATTCTCCTGCCTCAGCCTCCCAAGTAGCTGGGACTACAGGCTTCCGCCACCACGCCCGGCTATTTTTTTTTTTGGTATTTTTAGTAGAGATGGGGTTTCACGTGTTAGCCAGTATGGTCTTGATCTCCTGACCTCATGATCCACCCACCTCAGCCACCCAAAGTGCTGGGATCACAGGCGTGAGCCACCACACCCGGCCATCTTCTCCGTTTCTTATACCTGTGTTCAGTCTGGATCAGTTACCAGGTGTTTTTTGGTTTTTTTTTTGTTGTTGTTGTTTGTTTGTTTTCTTCAAGAGAGTTTAAGCTATTCTTGTAAGGATGATGTATTAGTCTGTTTTCACACTGCTATAAAGAACTGCCTGCTGGGTCATGTACAAAGGAAAGATGTTTAATTAATTCAGTGTTCTGCAAGGCTGGGAAGTCTTCAGGAAACTTACAATCATGGCAGAAGGCAAAGGAGAAGCATAGCACATCTTACATGGTGGCAGGAGAGAGGTAGCACACAGGGGAAACTGCCACTTTTAAACCATCAGATCTCCTGAGAACTCCCTTGCTATCACGAGAACAGCATGGGGGAAACTGCCTCCATGATCCAATCACCTCCCACCAGGTCCCTCAACACTTGGGGATTAAAATTTGAGATAAGATTTGGGTGGGGGGGAAAGAGCCAAACCATATCAGGTGAGCTTTGTTTTAAGGCTCATGAAAGTTGCATCTGTACTGAGATAGGCTTGTCTCTAGAAATAGGACTTAGGATTTTAGGTCCCATTGTCAAAGGGACCCTGTGATCCCCAGCCAGCATTAGAAATCCCCAGGCCAGTTTACATCATTATTGCTAAATGACAATGTAGGCCCTGCAAGATGTTCGGGTGAGTCTTAGAGTTCTTCATCTTTACAGCATGATGTGTTTCTTACAGTAACTACACCCTGAAATCTCTTTGCAATGATGTAGTGTTGACATCACTTTGCACCAGCTGATGAGAGAAAACTGGGAACATGCCCTCCCAAACCCATGTTCAGTGACATCCAGTTAAGTTAAATTGGTCATGATGGGAATATTTACACCATGAAGTTGGCAAACTCTACTAATCATGGCCTTTTCTTTTCTTTTTCTCTGAGATCCAGTTGTTAATCATTTACCAGTAACTCACTGCTTTATAACCTGGCCCACAATCCAATAATTCACCTCCTCTGACCAAGTACTGCTGGTGCAGAGGTAAGCCTTGGGCTGACCACACGCACACTCATAGGAACACTCAAAAAGTATTTCTTCACGAATTAATAAAAGACTAATCTTAGACTAGTGAATGATAGGCATTGTCTTCTATCCTAAGAAAAGAATGAAATTCTTCTCCAGTTCTCATTTTCACTGTAATATTCTCAAGACACTTTGACACCCTGAACTCTCCCAGCAGTTAAAATAAGAAATTAAATTAGGAACTCTTGAGCAGCTTATTATAAATTGCTCAAATGTCCATTTGTCAAACCATTAAGGTTTTCAGAATAGTCATGACCCTTTTCTGGGTGTTCTGGTTAGTGAATAATATATACCTGCAAGCATGTCCCTGATGTCCAGTCCCCAGTGAACACTTAGCATTCAGGTATGTTGATTGGCTCATGTTCCACAAACCCCAGAATCAGATCCTAAGTGAGAGCTGCTACTTCCCTGCTGTGAATTAGTATCTTTCCACATGAATGCATTAAATAGCCATCATTAATAATCATTCATGCACGGAACGAACAGACAAAAGATTTGCAGGTTATAAGTCTACACACTAACTTCATTTGTTCATTGATTTATTCAAATGTCATGGCTAAGATAATAACAAATTTTAGCTCTGCTAGCTTACACGGATTTTAACACTTTCTCTGCCAGGCTGCATTACTAAATGATATATTTTATAAATCTTTTGTTTAGTGGAAAAGAATAATTGAATAGAGATCAGACATTAGTAAAATACTTTATGTATCCCACTAAAGACCAATAGCTCACAGAAGCTTTAGTCAAACATTAAACCGCTTTATGTGATCTGCTTTGGCTGTATCCCCGCCCAAATCTTATCTTTAATTATAGCGCCCATAATTCCTATGTGGCATGAGAGAGACCTGGTGGGAGGTATTGGATCATAGGGATGGGTTTTTCCCATATTGATCTTGTGATAGTGAATAAGCCTCACAAGATCTGATGGTTTTATAAAAGAGCAATTCCCCTGCACACGCTCTCTTGCCTGCCACCATGTAAGGCGTGACTTTGCTCCTCATTTGCCTTCTGCTATGATTTTGAGGCCTTCCTAGCCATGTGGAACTGTGAGTCAATTAAACCTCTTTCCTTTATAAATTACCGAGTCTTGGTTATGTCTTTATTAGCAGTGTGAAAACAGACTAATACACTATGCCAACAGTTCTTTTTAATAAAAACTCTGAAACACCAACAGGCTGCTTGGGCTTAAAAAAGAAAAAAAAAAGACAATGTCACTTTTGTTTCCCTAAGTCCATAAGCTCTTTGAATATCTGAGGCCAGATTTTTGTCTACTGGAACTCATTAAATGGGATAGAACCAATCACCTATTGTAACAAATTACCACATACTTAGTGACTTCAAACAACACAGGTTTTCATTTTATAGTTCTAGAGGTCAGAAGTCCAAAATAGGCCTTAACTAAAATCAAGGTATTGGCTGAACTACATTCCTTCTGGAGGCTCTAAAGAAGAAAACATTTCCCTGCATTTTTCATCTTCTAGAGGCAGGCTACATTCTTTGACTTGTGGTCACTTCTTCTGTTTTCAAATTCATCAGTGTATCATTTTCAAATTTCTCTTTTTCTCCTTCCATCATTGTATCTCCTTTCCTCTTTCTGCTTCTTCTACTTTCCTCTTCTCTTTCCCTTATAAGTACCTTTGCAATTACATTGGTCACATAAAATAATACAGAATAACCTCCCGACTTCAAGATTCGTCATTTCTTCATATGTCCAAATTCCCTATTGTCATTTTCATGTAAGGTAACATACTCATGGTTTTTAGAGATTATGACATGGTCATCTTTAAGGGTTTATAATTCTGTTTACCACAGTGAGGAATCTGCCATGGGAGACTAGAAAGATAGTAACTTTTGGTGTGTAGTAAAATCAATTGGCAAAGTATTGCCTACATTAATTTGGAAGATAGAAAATGGATTTGTGCACCTGACTAAGGAGATTTCCAGGCAGAAGACTGAAAGTGCCAACGGGCTCTCATGTATAAGGAATAGAGAGATTAGATACAGAGAGCAGTATTAAGTATGCAAACAGAATTTCAAGGAACTATAGAAGATGTACTAGGTTGGAAAATAAAACTATTTCACATTTTTTACTATCTTTAGTCAGTAAAAGAGTCAAAACTAAGAAATAGCCTCAGGGTTGAGATCAAATCAAAGGTTTATCTATAAGACCTTTAGTTAAAACCTCAGAAATATTTAACAGAGTACCTAGTTAGCCCCTCTCAATTAAACTAAAAAGTTTTGGAAAATCTTAAAGACAATGTCCCACAGCACCCTGACACTCTGCCCAAAACAGAGAGAGGTCTGCCTTAAAAAGGATTATGGAGTGACTTTCGAGGCATGAAATCAAATTTATACAATTCCCACTGAGCGGCATGTGGAAAATTTTGTACTAGCTTGAACTACAAGGAGAGAGAAGATTCAAAATGAAAAGAAGTTCTGGATCTCCAACTTTCTATAAGCAGGAAGCAGATTGAGAAAGCTCCTTAGCAGCAAACACAGGCTATATCTTTTAGAAAAGGGAAGACTAGAGGGTAGAGCTAAGACCCAAAGAGAACCATGGATTAGGAAACCATTCTCAAGAAGCAGAACTGGGTCCTAATCAAGGAACATTTCTTTGCCTAGAACAAGAAGCTCTGACAGTATGCACCTGGCTGAATTTCAGAATTGCTATGGGTCAGTGACAGCTATGTGCCTCCTCCTACCCTTCTTCTTTTAGAATGAAAATATCTAATGTGGTTATTTTGACTCTGTCCTCTGTGTCACCATTGTATATTAGGCATCAGGGATTAAGTGACTTATCTTTTTAGTTCACAGATCTCAAGATCAAGAGAAGCTCACTCAAAGTCCTCATCCACATCTAGATCAGATTCAGATCATGAATTCATAAAATTCACTATGGTGTCATAAGTGAAATTTTGGGAATCCTAAAAGGTGTGGTCATATTACATGTGGAAGAAAACAGACAGCAGGCTATCATTGAATGTTCTATTAATCACCCCCAATAGATCACACCTCCCAGGATACATGCTCTTGTTGATTCTCCTACTGCATTGAGTTAGAGCTTGGCTTCATGAATTTCTTTGGCTAGTTTTACATCAACAAACATAACTGATATGGTTTGGCTGTGTCCCCACCAAAATCTCATCTTGAATTGTAGCTCCCATAATCCCCATGTGTCATGGAAGAGACCAGGTGCCAGGTAATTGAATCATGGTGGTAGTTACCCCCATGCTGCTGTTCTCATAAGAGTGAGTGAGATCTCCAGCAATCTGATGGTTTTATAAGCACTTCCCCCTTCCCTTGGTTCTCATTCTTCTCTCTCCTCCTGCCTTGTGAAGAAGGACATGTTTGCTTCCCCTTCCACCATGACTGTAAGTTTCCTGAGGCCTCCCCAGCCATGCAGAACTGTGATTCCATTAAACATCCTTTCTTTTATCTAGTCTCTTGCAGTTCTTTATAGCAGCATGAGAACAGACTAATACAGTCAATTGGTACCAGGTAGTGGAGCGCTGCTATAAAGATAACCAAAAATGTGGAAATAACTTTGGAACCACATAACAGGCAGAGGTTTGGAACAGTTTGGAGGGTTCAGAAGATGACAGGACAATGTGGGAAAGTTTGGAAGCAGAGACTTGTTGAATGGCTTTGACCAAAATGCTGATAGTGATATGGACAATAAAGTCCAGGCTCAGATGGAGGTGAGGAACTTGTTGGGAACCAGAATAAAGGTGACTCTTACTATGTTTTAGCAAAGAGACTGGTTGCATTTTGCCCCTGTCTTAGAGGTCTGTGGAGTTTTGAACTTGAGAGAGATGATTCAGGGTATCTGGTGGAAGACATTTTTAAACAGCAAAGTGTTCAAGATGTTACTTGGGTGCTGTTAAAAGCATTTGGCTTTATATATTCACAAAGATATGGTTTGGAATTGGAACAAGTCTAATAGGGAAGCAGAGCATAAAAGTTCGGGAAATTTGCAGCCTGGTGATGTGCTAGAAAAGAAAAAAACGTTTTTCTGAGAAGAAATTTAAACCAGTTGCAGAAATGTGCATAAGAAATGAGGAGCCAAGGTCAGGCACGGTGGCTCACGCCTGTAATCCCAGCACTTTGGGAGGCTGAGGTGGGCAGATCACAAGGTCAGGAGTTCAAGACCAGACTGACCAACAAGGTGCAATCCCATCTCTACTAAAAAAATACAAACATTAGATGGATGTGGTGGTGGGCGCCTGTAATCCCAGCTACTCAGAAGGCTAAGGCAGAAGAATTGCTTGAACCTGGGAGGTGGAGGTTGCAGTGAGCCAAGATCATGCCACTGCACCCCAGCCTGGGTGACAGAGCAAGACTCTATCTCAAAAAAAAAAAAAAAAAAAAAAAAAAAAGAAAAGAAAAGGAAGAAAGAAAGAAAGAAATGAGGAGCCAAATGTTAATCATCAAGACAGTGGGAAAAATGTCTCCAGGGCATATCAAAAGTCAAAAGTCTTCACAATAGCCCCTCCCATCACAGACCCAGAGGCCCAGGAGGAAAAAGTGGTTTCATGGATCGGGCCCACAGCCTTGCTGCTCTGTGCAGTCTCAGGACTTGGTGCCCTGGATCCTAGCCATGGCTAAAAGGGACCAAAGTACAGCTCCAGCCATGGCTTCAGAAGGTGCAAGTGCCAAGACTTGGCAGCTTCCACACTGTGTCGAGCCTGCAGGTATACAGAAGTCAAGAACTGAGGTTTGAGAACTTTTGCATAGATTTCAGAGGATGTATGGAGATGCCTGGATGTCCAGGCAGAGGTATGCTGCAGGAGCAGAGCCTTCATGGAGAACCTCTGCTAGGGCAATGTGGAAACGAAATGCGGGGTTGGAGCTCCCACACAGAATCTCCACTGGGGCACTGCTTAGTGGAGCTGTGAGAAGAGGGTCACGGTCCTCCAGACTCCAGAATGGTAGATCCACCACAGTTTTCACCATGCACTTGGAAAAGTTGCAGACACTCAATGCCAGCCCATGAAGGCAGGCAGAAGCAGGTCTGTATCCTGCAAAGTCACAGGGGCAGAGCTGCCCAAGGCCATAGGAGCCCACTCCTTGCATCACCATGACCTAAATGTGAGACATGGAGTCAAAGAGATCTGGAGCTTTAAGATTTGACTGCCCCACTGGATTTCAGACTTGCACGGGGCCTGTACCCCTTCTTTTTGGCCAATTTCCCCCATTTGGAATGGAAGCATTTACTCAATGCCAGTACCCCCATTGTATCTAGGAAATAACTAACATGCTTCTGATTTTACAGGCTGGTAGGCAAAATGGACTTGCCTTGTCTCAGATGAGACTATGGACTTGGACTTTTGGGTTAATGCTAGAATGAGTTGACTTTTGGGGACTGTTGGGAAGGCATAGTTGTGTTTTGAAATATGAAGACATGAGATTTCGTAGAGGCCACGGGCAGAATGATACGGTTTGGCTGTGTCCCCAGACAAATCTCATCTCGAACTGTAGTTCCCATAATCCCTATGTGTCATGGGAGGGATTCAGGGGGAGATAATTGAATAATGAGGGCAGTTATCCCCATGCTGCTATTTTCTTGATAGTGAGTGAGTTTTCATGAGATCCAATGGTTTTTACAAGTGACTTTTCCCTCTTTGCTTGGCACTTCTCCTTCCTGCCAAGATGTGAAGAAGGACATGTTTGCTTCCCCTTCTGCCATGATTGTAAGTTTCCTGAGGCCCTTCCCACCCTGCAGAACTGGGAGTCAATTAAACCTCTTTCTCTTATAAATTACCCAATCTAGGGCAATTCTTTATAGCAGCATGAGAACAGACTAATACAAAAACACAAAAGAGATTTGAAAAAAGCATATGCATTCGGAGTTTGTCCTCTTGAAATGCTTCCCCCCACAGCCATGGCTCAGTCCGTCTTCCTTGAGAATGAACGACCACTAGAGGAAGAATCCCAGTCATCTCAGCTGACCCAGCTGAACCCAGCCTCCAGCCAACTTTCTGGCTCAATGTATCCATGTGATTGTGCACAGACAAAAACCAGAAGAGAAAAAAAAAATCACCCAGCATACTCACAGAATCATTACAGAGCAATAAATAAATTTATTTAATAAATAAATAATTTAACAGAAGTAAGGGCTCAGATGCTGCTGAGAGCATATGAAGCCGAGTTCCAATTTAGTTGCCCTTTTTCTAGTACCTAGAGTCAACCTATCTCCCCATCTGCTAAACCACCCAGGATTCCACTATAGCTTCCCTTCCATTGGTACTACATTATCTCTCATAAATCTCATTCTTCATAATCACAGTCTAACTCTTGTCATCACTTGCCTTCACTCCAAGACTCCCAGAATTTTATTTATGGATTTTCCATAATGTTTGACCATTTAGTCAATGTTTAATGAGTTTTTAAGATAACATTAGCCCTTATGTGATTCATCTTCAGGCCCCTGTATTGTAGTAGCCCAAGTTATAAGGTTATAAGTGTGTCATTGACATAAAGTTTTATCAAAAGGAACTGCCATAGTAGCCTGTTTTAGAAGACACTTCTCTTCCTCAAAATATTTTTTGTTTTTGCAAAAATATTTGGTGTTATTTTAAGTACCTTTCTTTTCCCCTCAAGGTTCTACCTAAGCCCGGGCTTCCAAGCAAAGTCTAAGAAAAATTAGAAACATCAACCACATAGATTGATGAGGCAGATCCAAATACTTCAGTGCCCAAGTGCCTCCTGGGAAGTAACTTCCATGTGAAGGAAAGGACAGTAACTCTTCCAAGATTGTAGCTCACTATATTGTCTCTAAGAAAATGAAAGAGGAAATGATCCAAACAGGCTCCCTTACTCACTGCCAAAAACACTGGAAAGAAACAAGATTTTCCCTATATTATTTTGGCTGCTGCAATCTTCAAACCCATGACATGGGCAGAACAGTATTATCATTTCCCCTTTATGAATAAGGGTTCTGGCTTCAGAAGGATAGGGGACTGACACAAGGTCACAGGGCTTGCATGGGATATAACCACAGCTTAAACTCAGATTCCTCTCTGAAGCAGGATTCTGATAATTATTGCTTTTTGGAGAAACTTGGATGCAAGCTCTAGATATTTCCCTTACTGGACTGGTGAATTTGAGCTCATTTTGTTACTTCCTATGCCAATTGTGGATAATAGTAGTTGCATTACAAAATTGTTATTAAGATTAAATAAGATTGGGTGGAGGGGAAATAGCAATTAACAGCAGTTAAGTATGTAGACACTGAGCCAGATTGCCAAGGTTCAAATCCTAGCTCTGCTACTTTGAAGCTGGGTGGCCCAGGCAAGTTGCTTGACATCTCTGTGCCTCCTCTTCCACTACTTTAAAACAAAGATAAAAATAATAGCCTTACCTCATAAGATTTGTGGGAGATTAAAGATGGGCTAATATATGAAAGCTCTTATAACAGGATCTGACTTATAGTAAGCACCAGCTCTCATTACGTTAAGCCTGGCATAGAAGTGACATTCAATTGGTTATACAGTCAGTGCTATTTCTAATGCTTTTACTTTGAAATTTTAGAGTTCACAGATTCACATCAAATGTCCAGTTTCTGAACCAAGAGACACAACTCCCCTTAGTTGGCACCATCAAAGAAAAAAATCTTTACCAGAATGAATAGAGAGTTTGTCTCTTCTTTGATGAGACACAAATAAAATTTTGCTTGCCTGACTGTAGCTGACTGTATTAAATAAATTATTCACTAAGAAAGAGGAAAAGATTGAACATTTTTGAACAAAAATGACAGCCCCAGACCACCTAAGAAAGCTCCGTGGTCCCTTGTGGTGTAGAGCAGACACAGCTTAAGGATCAGTATCTCAGAGAGCCACGACTGTGCATCAACGATTCTACAAACCTGTGACTCTGTGCTGTGGGGGTAAAGGAAGAAGTCAATCAGAAATGTTAATAGATTCAGTGTCTGAAAACAGAGGAATTTAGACGGGCGGATCACGAGGTCAGGAGATCGAGACCATCCTGGCTAACACGGTGAAACCCCGTCTCTGCTAAAAAAATACAAAAAACTAGCCGGGCGCGGTGGCGGGCGTCTGTAGTCCCAACTACTCGGGAGGCTGAGGCAGGAGAATGGCGTGAACCCGGGAGGCGGAGCTTGCAGTGAGCTGAGATCCGGCCACTGCACTCCAGCCTGGGCGGCAGAGCCAGACTCTGTCTCAAAAAAAAAAAAAAAAAGAAATAGAAAACAGAGGAATTTAAAAATAAAGACAGAAGTTCTGTGCATATCCCAGGAAGCTCCATCATATGCACATTTCACTTTTACATTTTAAACATGTGCTCTCAGGTAAAGGAGAGGAAGAGAGTTAGAGAGATTAGAAGACAGAGAAATAATTACACAAAGAATGCAGCACTTGATTCCAACCAAAACACCCCTCCATGATCCTATGCCTGGAAATGAGAGTGACATTGGGTCATGACTCTGCTCCCCTCTCAGCAGATTCCCATGACTGTCTCACCTCACCACAGAGAGTTATGGGGAGCTGCTTTCATACAAATGGCCCCAAATCTAGGGTTACGGGGAGTTGCTTTTATACAAATGGCCCCAAATGCAAGCCAACCTCTTCCCCTGGTGCTGCACCAAAGAAAGAGCCATGGGCTCCAACCACGGAGGGTGAACTGGAAGCAGTGGATTTTCTAAAACAAATGTCAGCCTCCCATGAATTCTCTTCTTAAGGATTTTCAAGTATAACCTCAACAACATATTTTCACCTTTTATGCAACTCTTCTGTTCTGTGTTTCTTAGAATTTATGTCAATGTGTTTCCTATCTGAGTCCGTAATGTAACCTAGAAGAAAAAGCTTCAGTCCTTCCATAATGCAAGAAATCAGGCCTTCTCATTTCACATCCATTACTTTAATTGGATTGCATTTTGATGATTTATAGTATTGCAATCTTGTAAAGAAAAGGAAAATAGGGACATTTATCACTGCTTCTCCGATCCTAACAACTATCATGTCTTCAACCCATACAAGTAACTCAGAGTATGGAACCTACAACTGCTGGACTTCAGCTGCATTCCCCAGAGGGAATGAAATGTTCGCTGTAATAAAAGCAAGAGATTTTTTTTTATGAAAATTTAGCATAACTATAGCAATATGCTTTCACCTTCTGGTATGAAAGTGGTGCCATGGGCAGTAGGACTTGTTTTAAGTTTATCCGAAACCAATTTATACTCAGGGGGTTCAAGTATTACTTCTTCCAGGAAACTGAATGTGCGTGGAGAGGGACAGAAGTACATTTGAAGGGACTTTCTGAAAGAGAACTTTTAACACAGAAGAGATTCAGGTAAATAAATGTTTTCATTAGGGTCAAAATTTCTTTTTTTTTTTTTTTTCCTCTTTTTTTTTTTTTTGAGATGGAGTCTCACTTTGTCGCCCAGGCTGGAGTACAGTGGCATGATCTCGGCTCACTGCAGCCTCTGCCTCTCGGATTCAAGCGATTCTCCTGCCTCAGCCTCCTGAGTAGCTGGGATTACAGGCACCTGCCAATACGCCCAGCTAATTTTTGTATCTTTAGCAGAGACAGGGTTTCACCATGTTGCCCAGGCTGGTCTAGAACTCCTGACCTCAGGTGATTCGCCCACCTTGACCTTCCAAAATGCTAGGATTACAAGCGTGAGCCCCTGTGCCCAGCCAGTGTTAAAATTTCTTAAACTCGAAGTTTCATTTTATATATAAAATAAAAATGGACTTACCCTCTTTTCTCTTTATTCACTTAATTATCCACATGTCAAATTCAAATTTTAGCCTAGGTTATGTTATCAAAAAAAAAAAAAAAGCAAAAAACAACGACTAATTCTAAATTGATAGCTGCTGAGTGGTGTCTTATTGAATCTATGAAGTCGTCATTATTACTCCCATGCTACAGCTGAGGAACCTGAGGTCCTCTGGGATATTAAGTAACATGCCACGGTCTCATCAACGACAGAGTGAGGATTGAACACAGGTCTCCTGACACTAAAGTGTCTTTTTACTTTATGATCATTCAGCATCTGAAAACAGAAGAATCATTTTCAAGAATCAACTCTGAATTGTAGGACCAGAGTAAAGGTAGCTAGTCTTACTCTTTTCTCATAGTCAGAGATACCTGTACTCTGACATGAGTCACTGACCGAGTAAATAAAGAGGAAACACCAAGTCTTCCTGTCCTTGGCCATTCCTGTCTGTGCTAAGACATATCAAGAGTTACAGAGTCTTCTCTCTCTTCGGGGCAACTCTTCTTCCCCAACAGACAGCTGGTAACAAGGGCATAAATCTATGGATATCACAAATCAATCCATCAACATCCTAACCAAAATCAGAGCAAAAGATGCTTAAAAGCCTATAAGAATTCACTAAAAACTAAATTTAAAAGTATGAAAGGTTTAGAAATTTAAGAATGTGTCATAGAGAAAGAGGTATTTGGGTACCAATAAAATTGCACCCAGACTGCTGTGCACTCCACAGAGGAGAAGGGCTGGTTCTATGTTTAATGTATCCAAAATTCTCAGTGGTGGTCCCTGGGCCTCTTCAAGCCAGCAGCCTTCTCGTTTTCGCAGTCTCTGTGAATTAGAACTGCAGCCACCAAAAAGCACTGGCTGCAGCAGGAAAACTTAAAAAAGAAAAAAAAAAATGGGTAACTTTCTATCCCTCAGGTAGATACATGCAGAGTAGGCAAAAGCAAAAATTAGAAATTCCCCATCACTCTGATGCAGTCTTTCCCCCAGGATTCTCCCAGACCACTATGCTGTCCACAATAGCAATGTGTTTCCTCACCCAACCACAGAAGGCTGACTTCTTCAGCAAACACGCTGTATTTCATGCACCTTGATTCTGTCTCTTCTATATTTCAATTTTCTAATCCATTTCTTCCAATAGCTTTCACGAGAAAAGGGGAAAGGAAAGCTTTCAAACTATAATGTGAAAGTGTACAAATGAATAACCATATGAATGTGCACTTCCGGATGTATTTAAGTGAGCATTTTGATTCTATTGACAGATCCCAAAATGAAGTGAATACTAAAAAGTAAGTTCATTTCTCAAGCAGAATTCAAATCTTCCAAAATCAAGCAGAAGCCAGATTATTTGATTACGTGATCTTGATAATAGCTAACCATGCATTGTTACTCAATTATGTATGGGAACAGCTTAGTTGTGAGTCCTTGTTTGTGAGTGTTATCATCGCCATCTGCGATCCAATATTTACACACTTAAGTTTTAAATATGCGTTGCATCTTACCACTTACAATGATCCTAAATACTCTCCGAGGTACAATTTATTCATTTGTATAACGAGGTTCAAATAGCATAATACCCTTTCTAACCATCTTCTTTTCTAAAAAATAGTCCAAGACCTTTAATATACCTGAAATATAAGCATTTTATAAATTCTTATTTAAAACAAATGAAAGTCAAAAAAGTAACCTAATGAAGCAATCAAAGCAATGGACAAAAGTCAAGGGAACTGGGTTCTAGTTTTGATGCTTTACTATCTGCTCTGTTTATCCATTGTTGCATTAAAAAACACACACAAAATGTAGTGGCATAAACGACAGTGTTTTGTTGTTCCTATTATTTCCTCTCACAGGGCTCCGTGGACGAGTCGTGTTCAAGTGTTCTAATGTAGTTGCAGTCCGACAGTGGCTGGGCTGGAATCACCTGTAAAGCTACCTCACTCATATGTCTGGCTATTGGCACTGGTTATCAGCTGAGATTTCAGCAGACGATATTGGCCCAGATCCCTATATGTAATCTGGACTTCTTCACAGATGACAACTGGGTTCTAAGAGGGAGCATTCCAAGAGCTAAAGAGAGCCAGGAGTGCTGCCTTTTGTGACCTAGTCTGGGAAGTCATCTAGCTTCCCTACTGCTTCTTTCCATTCAGTACAAGTTAGCCACGAAGGCCTGCCTATATTCAAGGGAAAAGAAATTAGGGGCCACCTCCTGAAAGGAGGAATGTACAAGAATTTATACCATCATTTTTGCAATTACCTCAGTGGCTTTGGTCAACTCACTTAACATCTAGGGTGCTGTGATCAATAACTCATCCAAATTTGTCATTTTGGTGTCTAAAATTTGAATATACAACAGCAATGAATTCAGCTGTGTATAGTCTGTTCTCATGCTGCTAATAAAGACATGTCTAAGATTGGGTAATTTATAAAGGAAAGAGGTTTAGGGCTGGGTGCGTTGGCTCAAGCCTGTAATCCCAGCACTGTGGGAGGCCGAGACTGGCAGATCACGAGGTCAGGAGTTCGATACCAGCCTGACCAACATGGTGAAACCCTGTTTCTACTAAAAATGCAAAAATTATCTGGATGTGGTGGCAGGTGCCTGTAATCCCAGCTACTTGGGAGGCTGAGGCAGAAGAATCATTTGAACCTGGGAGGCGGAGGTTGCAGTGAGCTGAGATCGTGCCACTGAGCTTCAGCCTGGGTGACATGAGTGAAATTCCATCTCAAAAAAAAAAGAAAGAGGTTTAATTGACTCACAGTTCCACATGGCTGGGGAGGCCTTACAATCATGGCAGAAGACAAATAAGGAGCAATGTCACCTCTTACATGGAGGCAGGAGAACTCCCATTTATAAAACCATCAGATCCCATGAGACTTATTTACTACCATGAGAACTGTATGAAGGAAATAGCCTTCGTGATAGAATTATCTCCATCTGGCCCCGCCCTTGATGAGTGGGGAATATTACAATTCAACGTGAGATTTGGGTGGGGACACAGAGCCAAACCACATCAAGCTGCATTTCTCAAAATATTTGATTTTTCAAAAGAGCAATAGCAATATTAATAATTAACACTCATTGTGTGATTACTATGCTAAATGCCTTAAATATATCCTATAATCCCTATGTCATAGGTACAATTCTCATCCCCTCAGATCCCTATAGATGCACCTTAAACTCAGTAATAAGTTAACAATCAACAGAACTAGCAAAATCTATGTTTGCAGTTCCCCACATAAAGAATAATTGTAAACATTTCTTTAGAGTTTGGTGACAGTGATGTTATTTTGGTTTAAGACATATTTTCCGTACTGATCATTATTGGGGAATGTTACTTATTCTTCATATGGAGAATGAACATAACCTCCCTAAGTCTGTTTCCCAAGAATAAATCATCCCCAAAGAGATGTTCTTTAATCGGAGGACGAACGTGTGTTATGATCCTGCCTGCAGACCCTCACAAAAGGACCCTTGAAACCACATTTGAGGATACCCATCTATTAAAGAAAACTCTCCATCCTCCCTCAGAGGAGACATTCAGCACTCATAGCAGGCCGGACTGCAGTGAAATTCTGAGAGCAGAACTTAAGAAAAATACCAGAGCCCAAGCCCAAGTATTATCGAACACTAAAGATGCCTGCTCCTTCCCCAGAGCACTCCATTTTGACCGGTCTTATTTTTTAAAACACAGCCACAACCTTAACAAGAGGTGCATGTGAAAGCCAATCCCAGCGTGATCAGGGACACAACGGAAGAGTGAGTGTGTGCAAAGGCCAGGGGTGAAGTTAGAGAGAACCGGCACCCCCACTGATTATTGACATATTGACCGACTTAGAAAAGTCAGAAAGTCAGGCCATCCCTGAGTCTTCCAAATCCACATCACTTTATTGTAAATGGAAAAGATCCTTGCACAGAAGCCAGAGAGCACGATGCAAAGGGAACTAAACAAGTGCAGGCCCAGGTGCAGCCAAACCTCCATCATTTCCAAATGACCAGAATGACAATTTGGAAAAGGTCAGATTTAATTTGACACAATTGCCCACAAGGAGCTTGACGCCTGTTCTGTATTAGCCTTGGATTTAGAAAAAAAAAAGGGAGAAAGAAAGAAAAGTAGAAAATACCTAAAGAAAGAAAGGAAAGAGCAGACACCGTTTAACTTCCCCTTGGGAATTCATTCTATTAAAAAATGTTTTCATGCACAATTGGCACTCAAGGGCCTGGGGTTTTATTGTATATCAGTAGAGCAATAAGTGTATGCAATAAATAAATCTAAAACTGAGGTTGCTCAAATGAAAATATGCCTCAAAAAAATAATCAAACTGATCTCTTGAGAAATACAGAGGAAAGTCCAGATAAATTTAATAATAGAAATTATCAAAATGGTTGCCATGCTATTAGATTTTTACCAGTTTCAAATACCTGGTGAGTAGTCACTGCTATGCTATGAAATTTCTGTTAAGTAATTAGTTTTGAAATGTTGCCCAGACTGGTGTCGTTATATGCTCTTCAAAGGGGGATTGGAAAGACTGTGATTGTTCCTGTTTATTACTCCAGGAAAACTAGAGCATCTTTAACAGGATGTTTGAGGTGGCACTGGCTGTGTCAAGATCTGGACCACATTAAGCCACACACAAAAAAAGTCTTAACCCAGGCTTTGTGGCTTATTCCTAATAGGCTCTTTTCAATACAGCCAGAGTACTCATTTTCTAGCATTCTCTGGAAATGCAGAGATTCCAGAGTAGAGACCTTGCCCTTAAAAAGCTCAATTTAGAGAAATGAGCAAGGATGATGCACAGTACCTATATAAAATAATAAACCACTTGATCACAGCTTTGTTTTACAGTTTCCCACACTGGGTGAATTAATTATTTTTCCCCCTCATCGTAGGTAGTCACTTTTTGACCAACACAAACATTCAGAATTAATTAATGTTGCTAAGTGCTTTCTATGTGTCAAGGACTATGCAAGATGCTTTCAAATGTTTATATCTTATTTGATCTTTCACCCATCACCTGGGTTCAGATTCTAGCTCTTCCTCATACGACAGGATTTGGGTAAGTTCCTTAATATTCCTGAGCTTTGGTCTCCTTATAGGTATAATGGTTATGATTATTGCACCTACTCATATGATTATTGCCAGAATCAAATAAAATAATGCTTGCATTTATAAATAAAGGTTTTCTGTTGTAAACAAATGAAAAAAATAAGACTTGAAAAATAAGTTTGGAGAAAATAGAAAGATTAATGAAACAGCTGGAGGATCAGGCTCTAACCAGACAGGAAACTAAAGATTCCCAGGAAGTGTTCACAGCAGAAAGCACACCACAGCCTGTCCGTAGCGTTGCTTACACAGTAAATGAACTCTAGCCATTGCTTTCAGTTACTTTGTTCAATATGTAAGATCCCCAAAGCAAAAAGTCTAATTAACCATACTTGGATTATGTGATTGCCCTTTAACAATACTTAGTGAAGCAAAGAAAGATCTGGCAAAGGGGACCCATCAGCTCCAATGATGGCAAACAGGGCTCCTGGAGCTACATTCCCACCAAGATCATACATACTATAGGGAGAAGCAAATCTCCCAGAGAAAATCAAATGCTATCAGGAAAGGAGAATGAGTGCTACATAGCCATCCAGGATGACAGAAGTATACTACAACATGAAATGCATGGTATACCTCAGAACTCAGTAAATGGTCATTTTCCAAAATTTGGTTATTATCACTCACATTGTGCAAAAATAATAATAATAATAAATACACTAACACTCTAGGAGGTTAGTTCATTTTCCTAAGTTACTCACAAAATTAGCCAAAGCATGTGAATTCCAAGACCAGCCCTTTTCTAATGGGAAGAATTAGACATGGTAAAAAGCTGGAAAAAACAAAGAGTCATTTAGAAAGATGAGTACTGAGGAAAATCTGTTTAAGATTTTTGTTCTTAAACTTGCTTTTCCTTGGGCACAGCATGAATTTTCAATGTCATGCTCTTAAGTTAAAGCAGCCTATCTGTGATCTCTGGACATCCATACCTTTGAGATCAGATATCATTACTCCCCACCGAGGAAGCTTCCTGCTCAACAAAAGAAAAGCCAACTTCCTCAGAGAGGTTAGAAGGGTGTAAGTACAAGTTTTAACCTCCTGTTTTCTGATGAAATGGATAGGGAATAGAAGTGTTTATGAAGTCAGACACACATGAATTTTGCAGCTGATCTTACACGTAGGAAAGACCACCTGAGGCAGCTGCGATAGCAGAAGGAATTGGTATCTTCTGACTGTTATCTAGAGAAGTTTTCCCAAGCCTAAGACCTCAATCACTTCTAATTGATAGCAAAGTCTGTGGCCCCCAGCAAAAACACTAAAACTTGAAGAAAAAGAATACATCTGGTCTCATGGGTAGCTTCTCCACCCCCACCCCACCATCACATCTCCAAGGAAGTCAGTTGAGCACATGGCAAAGGTCTGTATACCCTGGATGGGGGGAGAAGTGCTAAAGCTGCATGAACTCCTCCAAAATTCCAGCATATTAAGACGGTTGCTTAAGGTCCCCTTTGCATAAAAACCAGACAGGCCTTTGGGGAGAAACGGAAAGAAAATTTTAGGAAAGATGGTGAGATCCTTAGGCATGTGAATAAATATTTCTGGAAGATACAAGTGTTGGGGGAAAAATATATAAAAGGATGTGGAGCTTGGATATGATGAACGGGGCAGATGCTTACACTAAGGAGAGAAGTATCAAGCCACCTGGATTCTGCCTTGAGTCACTGGGTTTTAGGATTGTCACTTAGGGACACTTTTTGAGGATGGCGATACTCTGGTGCTCTCCAAACCCTGGAGCTTGACCTAAGTCCCTGGGCAGAAAAGAATGCACAATGAGGAGTCAGTCTTCTACAAGAGCTGTAATAACTGAAGGAGAGAGACTAAGGTGAGACAGGGGCAGCAGAGCTAAGAGCAAAGAAGCTGCAAATGGCAGAAGAGGAAGAGGGTGGTAAATGACCCAATAGAAAAGAGAAGCAGCTGGAATTGGAAGCAAAAGCTCCAAGGCGGGGCCACAAAATAGCAGAGTGAAGTGTTTCACCCATGGAAACAGAAGCAGGAGAATGTTATCAGCAACAGAGAAGAGCACCCAGGCAACAATAAAACCAATGGGAAAGGCAGACATCTGGGTCAACCACACTGTGACTGCTCTTTGTGGATATCAGTCATGTGCACGTGAATTTCAACTATGCACACGTGCGGTACCAACCATACGCATGTGGATACTGACTGTGTGCATGTGGATATCAACCCCAATCATATGGATACCAACTATGTACATGTGAAGCAACAACCACGTGCACATGGAATACTGACCATGTTCATGTGGATACGACCACATGCACACGAATACCCACCACTTGAATGTAAATGCCAAACTTATGCATATGGATATCAACCATATGCCATTGATACTGACTATATGTAAGTGAATATCAACCATGTGCACATGATTACAAACGATGTGCAAGCAAGCATATTTTCTAAGGAATCATCTTAAAAACACTAAGAGGTACATTATTAATCCTGTTTCACGGATAGGGACACTGGATCTCTGGAAGGATAAGTAACTTGCCCAAGGTCACACAGTTAGTATAACCAGGGTAAAAACCTAGGCCTCTCTCATAGCCCACATTTTGTCTCTGTTGCATTATGCCCATATCCATGGGTGATTCTCACTCCCAACCTTCACTGCCACCCCCTAAGCTGGCAAAGACCTGTAAAGCAAAATCTGACTTATACGGAGTTTTACCATATTAAGTGGCTGGAGTACAGTGGTTTGATCTCCGCTCACTGCAACCTCCGCCTCCTGGGTTCAAGCGATTCTCCTGCCTCAGCCTCCTGAGTAGCTGGGATTACAGGCACGTGCCACCACGCCTGGCTAATTTTTGTATTTTTAATAGAGACGGGGTTTCATCATGTTGGTCAGGCGGGTCTCAAACTCCTGATCTCAGGTGATCCGGCCACCTCAACCTCTCAAAGTGTTGGGATTACAGACGTGAGCTACCATGCCGAACCTAACTGGCCGTTTTTATAAACAGTGTCCAATATCAATTTTACTTGGTTCAACGTTTTCGATATAAGCCTTGTTCTAAGCATTTTACATATGTCATCTCATTTGGTCCTCACAACAGTTCTTATGTGGTAAGTATTCTTATGGTACTCACTGACTAGATGAAGAAGCTGCGGCGAAGGGAAGTTAAGAAACTTCATTATTACACAGCCAGTAAGGGACAGAACAAGAACTGAAACACAGACTTCTCCACGATGCTAAGCTGCCTTCCTTCGTATAAAAATTAGGGGAAAAACAGCAAAAATATTTATAAAGTCATCTATGTTTTATCTTTTTTCAGGAATATACCTTGATGAAGTTATTCATTCACCAACTATTTATAGAGGGCTTATACTCTGTTAGGCTAGCCATATCCTGATCTGACTCTCATCTGGGAAAACAATCTGCCTGTAGCACATGTGGCACTCCATCCACAGAGTGTTCCTGCAGTTGGAAATCTTAAAATCAACTGAGAAGAGTCCTGCCCTCCTTTCTTCCTTCTTTCTTTCTCCATTCTTCCTTTCTTCCACTCTTCATTCCTTGCCTTCTTTCTTCTTTTTTCTTATTCTTATGATATACCATTTGATTTTTTAAAAAAGTAATAATAATTTGTGATGGTTTATACAAACAAATCAGAGCATGTGTAGAAAATGTCAATAGTAACGGTAGCAAAAGCCAAAATTGACAAATGGGATCTCATTAAACTAAAGAGCTTCTGCACAGCAAAAGAAACTACCATCAGAGTGAACAGGCAACCTACAGAATGGGAGAAAATTTTTGCAATCTACTCATCTGACAAAGGGCTAATATCCAGAACCTACAAAGAACTCAAACAAATTTACAAGAAAAAAACAAACAACCCCATCAAAAAGTGGGCAAAGGATATGAACAGACATTTCTCAAAAGAAGACATTCATACAGCCAACAGACACATGAAAAAATGCTCATCATCACTGGCCATCAGAAAAATGCAAATCAAAACCACAATGAGATACCATCTCACACCAGTTAGATTGGCGATCATTAAAAAGTCAGGAAACAACAGGTGCTGGAGAGGATGTGGAGAAATAGGAACACTTTTACACTGTTGGTGGGATTGTAAACTAGTTCAACCATTATGGAAAACAGTGTGGCGATTCCTCAAGGATCTAGAACTAGATGTACCATATGACCCAGCCATCCCATTACTGGGTATATACCCAAAGGATTATAAATTATGCTGCTATAAAGACACATGCACACGTATGTTTATTGCAGCACTATTCACAATAGCAAAGACTTGGAATCAACCCAAATGTCCATCAGTGACAGATTGGATTAAGAAAATGTGGCACATATACACCATGGAATACTATGCAGCCATCAAAAAGGATGAGTTTGAGTCCTTTGTAGGGACTTGGATGCAGCTGGAATCCATCATTCTTAGCAAACTATCACAAGAACAGAAAACCAAACACCGCATGTTCTCACTCATAGGTGGGAACTGAACAATGAGATCACTCGGACTCAGGAAGGGGAACATCACACACCGGGGCCTATCATGGGGAGGGGGGAGGGGGGAGGGATTGCATTGGGAGTTATACCTGATGTAAATGACGAGTTGATGGGTGCAGCACACCAACATGGCACAAGTATACATATGTAACAAACCTGCACGTTATGCACATGTACCCTACAACTTAAAGTATAATAATAATAAATAAATTTAAAAAAAAAAAAGAAGAAAATGTCAATAGTCTCTACCTGACCAATTCCAATTGCCCCCTGAAAAATCTCAAGTTAGTCGTTTAATGGGTATCATTTTGCACTTTGTCCATGCCAGCACTTACCAACTTATGTAGATATTTTCAACATACATATACAGGCTGCAATATACAACTGTCATGTATATTTTGCCATACAGCTCTTTACAATTGAGATGTACCATACACATTACCCTGAAACTTGCATCGTTTCCCTTAATACCATATCTAGAATATTCTTACATTCCCACATATTCATTCTTTTTTATATTTATATTGTATTCATAAAATCTCATAATGCAGAGGTCAGAAGACTACACAGTCTGCTGGTCAAAACTGGCCTGCCACCTGTTTTGTAAATAAAGTTTTACTGGCACTCAGCTACGTTCATTTTTAATGTATTTTATATGGCTGTTTTCTTGTTTCAACAACAGAATTGAGTAGCTGCTACAGATAGTATATGGCACTTAAGTCTAAAACTAGTACCTTTAAAAAAACTGTTGCACTTCTCTGATTAATAAAAAAAAAAAAAGCTGAATATTCTCTCACATGTTTATTGTTCATTATATTTTTTCACCTGTGAATTGGCTATTCATTTTCTTTGCTAGTTTTTGTACTGTGCTATTAGGAGTATAATATACTTTTAAGCAAGCTTGCTCTGAATACCACTAGAATTAGCTAGAATCCTGGCCCCAATACATATTAACTGTGTGACATATAGAATATTACCTGATTTTCATGTGCTTCAGATTTTTAAGCTATAAAATGGGATGGTAACATTGCCCCACCTTTTCGAATTATTGTAATGATATAACAAGGATTTTAAAGATAGCTATTCTTCTTATTTGTTATTTCTATTTTCTTTTTCTCTCTTTAAAAAAAATCTGTCTAATCAAAACTCTCTCTCTTTTTTCAAAAACAATCTGTGTAATCAAACAGCAAGTGTATTTTGCAACCTCACCCTTGAAAATCTCCAGGATACATTCAATGCATTGCATAACATCTATTGTATTCAGAATACTGAGAACTCCTGAAGCCACTAAATATGTGTTTGGCCTCTAGTGAGGTCTAGGAGGTGCACAGCTAATAGGATTAGAATATTCCGTTGGTGTGAGTTTTGGGTGGTGTGGGAATAAATATCTTTTCAGTATTTCATTTAATATATGTTTCATTTATTTGTTCAAAAATCTTTTCTATATCAGTCTAGTAAATCATATATGAGTTTGGCTATAATAAGTGAGGTTCCTGCAGACTCTCAGAGATAGCATTCCTAACATTGGTTTTATTGTACAGGACAGTAGAAGACAGAACCCCAATTCCACCAAGCCTGTGATCTACCTTGATTGAAAAAAGTAATTCCCACTAAATTCCGATTGCCTAAAATTTGAAAAAAAAATTCACATCCCCTCCTTTATCTTGTATCTATGCATTCTATTAAGCTTACATGTACATGTCCTGTTTTTGCTACCAAATTGCAAATAGTGTGAGGACAGACTAAGCATCTGGTTCGCTTTTGTGATCCTCACAGTACGCAACAGAATATGTTCCACAAAGCAAGTGTTCATTAAATAACAACTGAATGAATGAATATCAACTGCCTCACATTTTTTGGTTCTCAAAAAAAAAAAAAAAAAAAGCAAAAGAAAGAAATTTTAGTTAATTTAGAGCTTTGGGTCATTGAGTTCCAATTAACTGACGTCCTACAGGAACTGGAATCTCTCTAGCAGTTCTTCTCTCATGAGAGAACACTGGAACCTAAAGAACCTGGAATTCCTCATGGGGTCTGATTTGGAATTTGCAACATAAAAGTTGAATAGATTTTGTCTTGAGTTTTCAAGACTTACATTGTTAAAATAGAGCAGAATAATAATGATAATAATAATATTTGGAACCAACACCTAGTAAGCATGTTACATATATCAGTTAATCCACCCCAAATACTATAAGGTTGGTCATATTCTTATTCCCATTATATAAATAAAAACTCTACAGCACATGGTGATTAACTAACTTGCCCACAGTCACACAGCTAGGATGTGACACACTGAAATTTAACCCCGCACATATGGCTCTAGGAACAACAGCTTCTTCTCTACATTGTAGTAGAAACATTGCCAAACAAAGTCACCTAAGAACAAATTGCCCGAAGAGGCCAGATCTCTTAAAGCACTAGAGTTAGAATAAGAAAGCATGAGCCTGACTCCTGGACTAACAATTACCTATAAGCAAAACTTCAAGCAAACAAGTCGAATGCCTTTCTTGGACCTTGGTTTTCCTCATCTAAAATGGGGATAATACCAGCGCAGAATCTACCCCACAGTTATCTAAATTAGAATGACATAATGTATACAACAAGCACTTTCTAAACTATAGAGCAAGCTATCATGGTTATAAGCCCAAATATACTGGAATCTTACAGTTTATGTTGGGAGAAGAGTGTAAGAGTTGGGGAATATCTTTAAAAGGAAGTGTTAGCTGTATTCACTGATCCCCGAAAAGTAGATACAAGTAGGTAGAGGGGAGATGTTCAGAATACTTATATCTCAAAGAATTTTTTTTTTTTTTGAGACGGAGTCTCACTCTGTGACCCAGGCTGGAGTGCAATGGCATGGTCTCGGCTCACTCCAACTTCTGCCTCCTGGGTTCAAGCGATTCTCCTGCCTCAGCCTCCCAAGTAGCTGGGACTACAGGTACGTGCCACCACACTCAGCTAATTTTTGCATTTTTAGTAAAGACGGAGTTTCACTATGTGGGCCAGGCTGGTCTCAAACTCCTGACCTTGTGATCCACCGGCCTCGGCCTGCCAAAGTGCTGGGATTACAGGTGTGAGGCACTGGCCCGGCCTAGACCTCAAATTCTAAGCACTCCAGATTACCCAGGCCATCATGACACTGTAGCTGAATCATACAGCTAATTATTTCAATTATCCTCATTTCACTGCCGTGATATAACAGGGATTATGAGTCGTATTATAAAGAGACTAATTATAATGGCAAATTCCACCAAAAAGATTTAAAAATAATTTTAAGTATGTTGCCAACCCTATGGGTTATTAAACGTCTTTAGACTAGAATTAACAGAAAAGGAACTTCTAAAATTAGAGAATTCGACATCTGTATGGCAGGAGGAAGGAGAGGAGAGAATTGGCCAGAGCTATGTGTGATGATGCAATTCTGTGGTTAATTTCTACTTTCCTAGTCCCAGGCCTTTCCTTAGGCTCATCCCTCTATTAAAGTCTCCTTTCTTCCACCCATTAAAAAATGTTGAACCTAAATGCCACCTTCTACATGAAGCATCTCCTGGTCACTGCAGCCAGAGGGATGCTCTTCTCTGAGAATCACTCTATTTTTATTGTATTTCTCATAATGACTTAGAAAAGACTAAGCTCTTATAACAACAACAACAAAAAAGACCCAGAAATATTGTGACATGAACAACATGAAAGTTTATGGCTTTCTGTACAAGATTCCTGAAATGAGGAATCCAGGTTGGGAAAGCAACCCTGCTCAATCCAGTCATATAGAGACCCAGATTCCCCCCATCTTGTGGCTCTGCCATCTTCTGGGGCATTGTCTTCCACATGGTTATACTATGGCAAATAGCATAAATCCATGGAAATAATTTTCTTTTAAGCAAGAGAAGCAGAGCTTGAACATATCATTTCTGTTCACATTTCACTCATGGCTGCACCCAGCTACATAGAAGGGTAGGAAATGCAGTTTCTCACCAGAGGAAAGAGAAAACAGTTCTTTTGGATAACTGATTGTTCTCCACTCCAAATTCTTATGGTACTTCTAAAGGGCCTTTTGATAGAGTTCCTTGCATAGGTGTTTTATTTTCTCAACTCATTGTGAACTCTAGAAGTGCAGGGGTCACTGAAACTCACAGGATTGGACTTCTGTACCATGGCAGCTCAGTGCTCCACACTGAGTTCAATTTGTTGAAATGAATGGATGAATGTTCAGTTTTTCATAGAAAGACCATGGGTCCTTTGTCTGCTCTTTCTTTTTGTAATATCTACCTCCATTATAATTACTTATAAATTTATCTTTTTAATATCTTTCTCTTATGTACATTGTATCCGTTTATGATACTATAATAAAGACAGAACCAGGTCTGATGTGTATTCCCACATAGGAAGTACACACAAAAAAAATTATTAAATACTGAAGGCATATATTTGTCAAAAGTTATTGCTGGCTCGTTAAGAAATGCCCAAAATGAGAGTAGGTATTGAGGACTGTAATGGAGACAGGCAGGCTGGCTACAAAATGCATTCCCTTCATTCCTGTTGGTGTTGGGTATCATCTTCAAGGTGGGTTCTGTCCAATAAAATGTGAATACATGGGCAGAAATGAGACCCACCACTTCTAGCTTTTGAAGCTGTTAAACCTTCAAGGCCATTTTTCACACATTCTTTCTTTGCCTGTTGACAAGATACAAGAGAGGAGATTAAGGCCTTAGGGGATGGTGGAGCAATCGGCAGAAATGATAAAGGTCCCTGAATGATCATGTGGAGCACCACCATAGGGTTTGCGTGAAAGTAAGAAATACTTTCCTTTGTACTGAGTCATTGATATTTTGGGTATTTTTTGCTGAAGCAGTTTGCCTACCCTAACTAATACAGGAAGAGAACCCCAGATGATGCTGTCTGATAGTTCTTACATTTTTTCAGCAAGATATTCTACTTTTCTCATTTTCAGAAGTGAAAAACACTCCTGAAAATACTTTATTGGGAATAGCCAATGGCTATAGTTGGGACAAGGCTTACTCTTAGGTCATATTGATAGACAAGGGGTAACAAAAAGGATGCTCTGACCAGGATCATGGCACCCACCAAAATGCCTGAAATTCTCACAACTAAAAATTCATTATTTGTAAGTTTTAGGATTTGTTTTTCAAAACAGTTTTACTGAGGACAAGGGACATACAATAAACCACAACATTTTAAATGAAGAATTTTAATATGTTTGTACATATGTATATACCTATTAAAGCATCACCACAATTAAATTAATAAAAATCATCATCCCCAACCATAAGTTTTCTCATGCCCATTTTCAATTCATTCCCCCCTTTCCTTGCTATCCCCTCTTCATGACACCCTCATCCCAGATAATCTTTCATCTGCTCTCTGTCACTATGAATTAGGTTATATTCCCTGGATTTACTGCTGTCCCCTCAAGTATCCTTGGGGATTTTTTTCCAGGACACTCCTGTGGATATCAAAATCTATGGATGCTCAAGTCCCTTATGTAAAATTATGCAGTATTTACATAACTTTCCCACATTCTCTTTTATACTTTAAATCATCTCTAGATTATTGATAATACCTGATACATTATAAAAATCTATATAAATAGTTGTTATAGTGTATTTTTATTTGTATTATTTTTATATTGCATTTTAAAATTTTTTTCAAATATTTTTTATCTGTGGTTGATTGAATCCACAAATGCAGAATCCCTAGATATAGAGATTCTTCTGTATACATAAATGGAACCATACAACACGCAATGTTTTTTGGTCTGGCTTCTATCATTTGCCATAATAATTTTGATACTATTTCTCATTGTAAAGTGTGTCGATAGTCCATTCCTTTTTTTACTAGGTAGTATTGTACTGCATGGATATACCACAATTTGTTTATTCATTCACCTGTTGATGGACATTCAGGTTATTTCCAGTTTGGGGCTATAACAAATAAAGCTGCTACAAACATTGATGTAGCAGCCTCAGTATGGGTGTGCACTTTCATTTCTCTTGGATAAATACCATGGAATAGAAGGGCTGGGTCATTTAGTAGACACATGTGTAGCTTTTAAAGAAAGTGCCAAACTGTGTACCAAAGTCATTACACCAACTTTGCATTTCTGCCAGCAATGTATGGGAGTTCTATTTCCTCTATATTTTTACCAACACTTGGAATAGTCAATATTCCTGATTTTAACCATTTTAGTAAGTATGAGTGATATCTTATTTGCCAGAAGCAAAAGTCACAAAATCCACTTTTAAAATGCAATTTTGACATTGTCAAAAGAATGTGAGCTATAATGGTAGAAAAACTGGTTACGAGTCTTCACAATATCATATATGTAGGCACAACTTTGTCAAGGCACTAGGATATTCCAGGGAACACCACACACAAAGACTTGGAGGTCTGAAAGAGCATGGGGCAAAATGACAAGTAATTCAATAATGGTAGAGTGGAGTATGGAATAAGAAGTAAAGAGTGGCAATAGATAACTCTATGAAAGCAAGGAGTGGCTAGTTCATGAAGGGCATGGCATGCCGTGTAAATGAGTTAAGATTATGACCTTGAAAATGGGGAGTTCTGAAGTGGAGGGTGATGTGATCAGATTTGTGAATTAGAACCTTCAGCTCTGTGAGGACCAGGCTGGAGAAGAGGTGAATCCACAGGAACAGAGTCCATAAGAAGATGATTATTTTAGTGCAGATCAGAGGTAATGGGGACCTGATCTAGTGAAATAGCAGGAGGGAAAGAGAAAATGGAAACTGAGACACACAGGAAAGCCAGACTTGAGGGATAATTTCCTGGAACTTAAATGACTTGCTTTGAGCAGAGAGATAGGCAGCCTGTCTCCTCATAAAATAAGAAATAGGCCAGGCACAGTGGCTCAAGCCTGTAATCCCAGCACTTTGGGAGGCCGAGGCAGCCAGATCACAAGGTCAGGAGATCAAGACCATCCTGGCTAACCCGGTGAAACTCTGTCTCTACTAAAAACACAAAAAAAATTCCCCGGGCATGGTGGCAGGCGCCTGTAATCCCAGCTACTTGGGAGGCTGAGGCAGGAGAATGGCATGAACCCGGGAGGCGGAGCTTGCAGTGAGCCGAGAGCGCGCCACTGCACTCCAGCCTGGGTGACAGTGAGAGACTCCGTCTAAACAAAAAATAATAAGAAGAAGAAGAAACAAAGGTTGGAAAACAGGTTTGTGGGTGAAGCTGCTAATTTCATTCCATTACTCCTGAGATTAAAGTATCACTGATTGTGAAAATGAAGGCATGTGGAAGTCAGATTTGGCCTTATTCATTCAAAATAGGTGTATTAATTCTTATCTATGTGCCAGGTATAGTAGGGAGATGGAACTATGTGGTAAGGGAAATAAGAATAGAATAGGAACTATATATCACAGTTTCACTGCTAGTTAGTTTTCATTTATCTTAGACAAGTCTTTTGAACTCCTCGTTTACTCATCTGTAAAACAGAGGTAATAATGGCAATTTTGAACATTTACAATACAATAAAGAACAATACTACATGAAAGCATATGATAATTCAAAGTAGAAAATGCTAAGAAGCATGCAATAGACATAGAGAGTTTGGGGGCTTCAGAATGGTGTCTACTTCCTGTTGGCTCTCTGGCCATACATGGCAATATATAACTATGTCCTCATCATTTTCAACCATAAGTAATGGCAGAATCTTGAAGGAATGAGCCCATAAGGCACTTTAATGTAGTAAAAGGAAAGTCATGTCACAGTATGCCAATCATGGCTCAGACAGCAGGAGACCTGGAGATATATGTCTTATTCCTTCCAAAGGCCAGAGCGAAGGGAGATCAGAGAGAAAACATAAAGTTACTCAGGGCCACTAACACCATGTGACTCCACAGGAAAGCAGAAACTGTTCATAGGTTTGCAGCCTGTTCCTCAGCTATGAAGGTGCTTGTCTCAATGGGAATAACAATTTTCTAGGTATCAGAAGACTAGAAAATTAGTTCTAGCACTACCACATAATAGCTATGTGACCTTGGGAAAGTCACTTACCTTCTCTGGTTCTCTGTGCACTCACCTATAAAAGTGAGGCTTAAAATCATCTTCCCTAACACTGCCATCCCTAACAATGTATGCTTATCTGATACTTTCCTGGACAAATTGGCCCTTGAAAGGGGAGCTCCTTCCCTTTGCTGATAAATATACTCTGTTTGCTCAGCAAGATTAAGTAACATAATAAATATTCTAGCCAAGCACTGTTTGGACTGTGACACAGTTTAACAATGCTAATCTGCTGCATGGCAGTCAAAGCCTGCATCAGCTTCACATATTTATAAAGATGTCCTTGTCATCCAGTGCGTGGGTCAATTTTCAACTCACATTTGCATTGGTGACTTCATTTAGCCACCTCTCTGTCACTGGTTTGTTAGCTAGGTCTTCAGCACATAACAGAGGTCATCCATGCAGAGCAAAAGAAAATCTCTACATATATTGTGGAATATAAATATTATTAAGTGACCCAAGGTTTTACTTTAGGAATCTGGATTTCCTGAGAATGATTTTTGCCCTCTTTTTCATTAACTTGGCTAATCTCTACAGTTCAAGGAATCTGGATTTCCTGAGAATGATTTTTGCCCTCTTTTTCATTAACTTGGCTAATCTCTACAGTTCAAGGAATCTGGATTTCCTGAGAATGATTTTTGCCCTCTTTTTCATTAACTTGGCTAATCTCTACAGTTCAGCACCCTGGACAGGGGTACCACACTGAGTAAGCTGATGCAGGTATCATGGGGAGAACTTAAGGGTCTGTTTGGTGGATTGAAGAAAGCTGCCTTCGAACTTAAATGGGGCAGAATATCTTTGCAGGCAGCATAGTGAAGAACTACCTTAGCCAAAATGTGCATGCGCTGCAAATGAGAGGTTGCTACTTTCCAAAGAAGTACTCATAAAGTGAGGGGAGGCAAGAAAAAAAACCAACTCAGACAACTCTCACCAGTATCTATTACTGTAAAATGCCAGAAGCAATTATGATGTCATGTATTGTCTAAAATTGTAGCAGTGAGACAGCTTGAGATGCAGTCGGAGTTAATAAACCAAATAAAATCGGCCGAGTTTTACTGCATTGTATTGTTTCTTTACACAATTATAGGCAGTGAGAAAGGCATCCGCCACATTATACTCGATTTATTCCTTCTTTATTTTCTCTTTTCTCTTCCCTTCCTTTGTTAAAAATAAAGTATGTGAGGTAGGTTTGGGGATTTTTAAAAATCTTTCCTTGATAGATCCAATGTAACTTATTGTTGCTAGCCTTGAAAATATCCCCTGATTAAAATGTGCTTACCTGTTTTGTACTTACTTCAGCAGTAAACATCTTAAAAAAGAGCAAAGAGCTTCCCATTTTAAATGAGAAAGAGAAAATGAAAATGATGCTTGCCACTTGGGATCTTTCTAATAAATTCTGCCGAAGAGGGTCCTGTGCTATGGGGCTCATTTCCAAGATATTTCTTTAATCAAGATTCTAAATCCAAATATATGCTTATTTAACTTCCCTTGGATCTGAGAGCATTAAGTTTTTTTAAAAAAGTCAAGAGCTCCCAGCACTTTGGGAGGCCGAGGCAGGCGGATCACAAGGTCAGGAGATTGAGACCATCCTGGTTAACACGGTGAAACCTCATCTCTACAAAAAATACAAAAAATTAGCCGGGCATGGTGATGGGCGCCTGTAGTACCAGCTACTCAAGAGGCTGAGGCAGGAGAATGGCGTGAACCCAGGAGATGGAGCTTGCAGTGACCTGAGATCACACTACTGCACTCCAGCCTGAGTGACAGAGCAAGACTCCATCAAAAAAAAAAAAAAAAAAAAAAAAAAAAAAAAAATCAAGAGCTTTTTTTTTTCTTCATTTTCAATGTAATAAAAATATTCCTACTTTCTATGCAGTTTTCAGATAAGATCAATTGTTTTATTTATCTCAAATGCTAACAAGGATTGAGCTGCCAGGAGACTTCCAGACTCGGGGGCCCTCAAGTTGGTTTTTTCCCAGGGACCCAGCCAGCTGGTATTTCACACATTTTAGGAGAAGCCACAGAAGCTACTTCTTTATAGTTAAACCAAGGAATGTATCCAAAGAGGTGGATTCTTTTTGTTTTGTGTTCATATGATATATTTTCCTTCACAAGCTGTAAAATCCTTCACATCTCACTGATGGGGAAAATAAAGAATACAATTGAATGGTATCAGAATGTGCACAATCATTTCAACTGAACTCAAACTGCTTTCATAGGTCACATTTCTACTTGCTTCAGGCTTCTGTGCTTTCTGTCCATCTCTCACCATCCCAACTTATGGTGAATAAAATCTTCATGCAGTGAATATATTAATTATGTGAATTGCATCTTCATGTAGGTTGTGAGAGTTCTCAGGTCACATCTGTGGAACGCCAAGGCCAAAAACACCCAACTCCACAGGGATGTTGTTTGCTATGCCCTTTTGGTCATCAGTAGATTGATTTTCATGTTCTGGCTACACAAACAGTTAGCAAAGCTGAGCATTGTTTCTTGCTTTGCACTGAAGACCCAATTAGCAAACACAGTCAATGAACAGGTCAAGAGTTGAGGTTCAAATGATCTCCTTGAGGCCAAGTATCTCTGTTTGAACAGCTTTCCACTGACCTTTGTCCTCATCACAGGTGATCTCTTGTAAACGTGTCACCAAATTCCATGTGCAGAGCTAAAGAGAAAATAAATCCTGGTTTATCCAAATATCATGTGTCACTGCACAGTCAAATCAAATGGCTCCAGAAAGACCATTACTGCTAAAGAATAAACTGTTAGCACAGAAATGTAAGACTCTGGTCAGAAAAGGCTCTGAACTGCAGAGATAAATAAATACACAGTGAATATTTAGATATATCCTGTGTTAAGAGCAATTTAAATTCAGTGTTACTTTTAACTCATAATAGACCAGATATGTAAGTCTCAGTGTGTTGGTAATCCCCTGTCAGTAAAATGACAGGGCTATCTTGTCATTGACTACACTTAAGTCTGCGACTATAAATTCACATCAGATTTATGATTTTCTGAGCCTTCCTGGCCAATAACACATTAGGAATGGCATTCTGGCTAGTTGTTTTACTCACCACACATTTTATAGATTATAGTCTTCAAGACACCAAGGGGTTGTAAGACTCAGATAATAAATCTACCAGAGATTAGCTATAGGGATCATGTTAAACATCTGACCCACCCAACACACTTGCAAGGATAGGTCCAGTCTATTTGTCTCCTGTGAGATGTAGTTGGATATACAGGCTATACAGCTTGCCCCAGATGGAGAACAAATTAACCACAAGCCCAACTAACTAGTTCCTCTGTAAGTCAGCATCAGTAGGAGTGGTCCAGGGTTCTCTGTCATAGTAGCAGCACCTGGAGTGAGCAGCTCTCCACCACTGCCTTGTTGACATGCTGATGGGAACAAGGACTTGGCTTTCTTGAAGTCTTTACAATTTTCTGCAGCCCCTGGCCCCGAAAACTCATGAAACTGACTCTTCTTGGGAACTGGAACAGAAAGATGATGATCAGAACAGAGGCATGCATGGCCACATATAGACTGGCCTTTCATGAAGAGGAAAATAATTTTCCAAAGGCTGGATTCATTCAACTGGAAGTATTTTTGACCAGCTCTAAGCATTGCAGTTGGGAATAACAGAACGAAGCTAAACAAAACTGTCAACCCTAACTTCATAGCACTTGCAGCCTAGTCAGATTGACAAGCAAAATAAGGGATGAATGACAGAGCCACCTAATAACCTAAGACACATCCTTGGGGCTGACCCTAACTTCAAAAGGCTGTCGATTTTTACTCGTTAATATTTTTCTAGTCCATGTAACAAACTTGTACGTGTAATCCCTGTATTTATAAAAGTAAAAAGAAAAACATTTTTAAAAATTCTAACCAGTATTCTCTTCCTTTCTCACCACCAGTACTTTAAAGTCACAAATTTGCCATCTTTTCACTTTTATGCAGGTACATTGAGTAAAAGGAAGCTAACCGACATTGTCTGAAATCTACCTAAAGTTAAGCAAGGGTCAGGGTGTCTTCACACAATGTTTCAGCCACTTGTTTTATTGCAGTCCACACAGAGGCTCCAAATCTCCAAGAAGACGAAACTAGAGAAGATGACAGAACAATCCTAAAGTTGTAATAGATTTGCCAAGATCTGTGTCCTCATTCTTTAACAACATCATATCCTTATGCTCATCTTGTGCCTCGTTCAATCCTAGTCCCCAAGCCCATTTCCACTGCCCAGTCAGTGGATACACTTGATCTAACCTGTTCTTTGGCAACACACAGTGGCGAAGCACACATCTCACTTCCCAGAAATGAGATGCCCAGAAATAAGATGCATCCTAAAGTTATGCAAAGAGGTAGAAACCACTGAGTTTAATATAAAAGCAGTTCAGAATGCCGGTTTGAAACCAAGTATCCCCCTGCCTCTAATCCCACCATTAGAAAGCCACCTGGTTGAGTCTTGATTTTGATTTTTTGAACCGAAGTCACTGTTAAAAATAAATATCCAGTGAGAACTTAAATCATTTCCCATGTTACGAGACAGGGTCCCTTCACATCTAGTCCTACCTAAACATAAAGCTTGGGTTTTCCTTTCCATAATGTCCCTGCCTCTCTAAGCCTAATGACCTCCCTCCTATATTTTAAGACTCGTATGTATGTCCCAGCCCACAGAAAAAAACTTGAAATCCCCCCACCCCCACCGTTCCCAGATTTTCAATGGCCTCATGAAGTCTCATCACAGTTATCTTCCTACCAGACAATCCATGAGCCACCTGAAGGCAACTCTCCACGAAAAGTTCAGCTCTCACAAGGGCAATGAGGCTAATGCCTCCACTAGCACAGCTCCTCCACCTGCCTGAATATGGCCAGTCCTCTCCCCACTGGCAGTCTGCCTGTGATGGCTGAGCTTCCAGGGTACTCTCTGGTACTCTGCTTTGCTGTTCCTATTACCCAACCCACAACACGTCTTCACTTGCTTTGCACCACATTTCCCATGAACTCACTTCTCTCCTGCCTCCCCTCCATGAGGGTCACATATCCTCCCTGCTTCAGCTCTCTTTCATGCAAGGAGGTGAGGTGATGAGCAGCCTGGTTCTTTGGTTCTTACTATATCCTCTTTCCACTTCTCTGGTTGTGGCACTGCTTCCCTTTGAACCCACTTTGAAAGTAAGAAAAGCAAACCTGACTGTTTATTCTCATTCTTAAAAGCCATATGGATGCCTCTGACCAAACAGTGGATGATCACATAAGGCAAACAGAGAAAAAGAAACATGAACACTAACATTTCAAAATACATCTTGTTTCACCAAGTATTAGCATTTGACAACTGAAGAAAATCAAGGGGCTATGGATTCCCTACCTCCAAGGACTGCTAAAGGATGGATATAATACATCTGAAGTGTTTAACATGGTGCCTGGCACACAGTGAGGCTTAGTAAGTATTAGTTATTGTTCTTATTATCAGGAAAAAGGAAAGCTAATTTGGAAGTAGCCTAGGAGAGACAAAAGGAAAAAAATCGTGAACATTTCCATCATCGCTCAAGCTTAATGGAAACCAACAAGACCAGGCCTGCCATCTTGGTTTCTCCTCTGTCCCCAGTTTCACTTTGACTCAACTTTTCTCCTATGGCAGCTTGTTATATCCCAAAAAAAAAAGTCAACTTGATCTACACTCAGACTCTGAGTTAATTTTCGTCCTGTTCTTTGAAATTTTCTAGCAGGGATTCTGCTGTGACTGTAATTATATCCAAACACTTTTACAAAAATTCAGTATCATCTGTATATTGTAGAAGATAATATTCCTACCACACCATTGGTGGCACCATTAGCCCTCCAATAACAGGACACTGGGTGAAAGGGTCCCCTTCAACCCACAACAGAAACCCTTGACAACAGGTAAATACTACAAAACTGTGCATTAGAACCCAAATCTAACACACTGTCACCACAGGGAAAGCCAGTTTAAAATCATAAATGTCAAGATATAATTAGCTTAAAGGTCAGGTTTAATTATAGTTGTTGAAAATGAAATACGCTAATTACTGAAACCATGTCGGAAAATTATTTTAATGGTTGGAAATGTTTTGTTGGTGCCTTTGTTTCTACAGAATGATGGTTCCTGATGCTTGATGAAAAAACTTGGTGATGAGCATTTGCTTCCCTGCATGGATAGAAGCAGAGAACAAAACAGAGTTGATGAAAAAGCTTGCAACTCCAAGCAGCCCCACAGAACAGTTGCTCTATGTTATTGTATTATTAATCATTTTCTTATAATCGGTGCTTTAGATATAATTTTAATGAAGCTTCAAGAAAAGCTCAATGCATTACATTGTAACAACAGAGGAAGCACATTTATCACTTGGTTTGTAGGTTTAATGGCAAAACAAATCAATAAATAAACAACTGCTGAGAAAATAACTCAATAACTGGAAAAAGTTGTTTCACCTGTAGGATTTCTGAGATTTCTACTGGGAATATTTATTGGCTCACCTAAGTATTTTTCTTGTGATTTTATCATCTCTTTCCTTTGGGCTTCCACGGAATAAAAAGTTTGAACAATCTTTCATTTAATTTTATGTTTTGTCTGTTGTTTTTAAGAAAAAAAAAATAAGTGATAATACTTTTCAAAATTTGGCTCAGTTTTAAAGAAAAAAAATTGTAATAAAAAAATTCCAAAGAAATCTAAGTAATAAGCAGGCACAAGTTTTCAGAAGTCTTCATAATTGGTAGAAAAGCCCTTCGGAAGATTTAGTCTGAATACTGATATAACCCCATAGGGAAAAAAAGGAGTTTTATCCAGTGTGGTTCTCATATGGAGATTAGCACTCCTGAAGAGAACTAAAACATCAATTTTTGGAGGAAAAAAAGTTGTTAAAAAAGGCAAGAACCTACAGAATGTGTTTTGTCAAAATGGAGAACAAAAGGCTAAGGAAAAACAGTGTTTTACTGTCTGAAAGACACATTGAGAGAGACAGTTTTAGCTGAGAGAGGAGAAGCTGCATGACACCAAAGCATTTAAATAGCTCCAAAAGAACCCACTTGTGACAAAGCGAGAGCAGAGCTGTTCTCCAGTAAGCCACAGACAATGCAAGGAGAGTCTGCACTCTGCTCTAGCTCAATAATCCACAAAAAAAATGGCATTTAATTAAGAGTTGCCTGCCTTCCAGGTACTTATGACATTGAAATTAGTGTGGACATAAGGCACTAAAGCTGACATCAACATAGTTCACCCAAGAAGTCATTTACTTAAGATTTACAACCCACTGTAAGAGAAAAGCGAAAATTTATGAAAGGTTTCCATCTGGCAGGCTATATCATTAGCATTCAAACTGATAGCAGCAATGATTTAAATTTCATAATCTAAGTGAAGATATGCATCAAAAATTCTTCTAAAATATGTCTAATAGCTCTAACTGACTTCTTTATTAGAGTCTGCCTATGAAAAAAATGTCAGATATCAATGAAGAAGTCATCAAATGTTAATTTTAGTCTATCCAACTGATAGAAATTCATAATAAAGTAGCATCATTGTGGCTGAACCCCCCACCTAAGCTCTCTGAAAGAGATGCAATAAACTAACTCCTTTTCATTGCTTTAAAAATAAAACCCAATTGCCTTGTTTCATCTGGTTATAACGAGCATTTTAAGTCATAACAATGATTATTTATTAAATACCAATAGCTATTTTGGGGGATGGAGCGGGGAGAGAGTGCAGTCTTTGGCATGTGTTGTTCAGAGCTGATGAATAAATCCTGTTAACAGAGAGAAGGAAAGACGTATAAATCTCCTACTGCAGGAGAACCACTGTCCCATCCATTTTTCTGAATTAAAGCTCACTGTCACTACAAAATGCCCTCATGTTGTCAGAACAGGACTGTGTAAGAAGATAAACCCTTGATATTCTCCCTTAAAAATGCAGACAGATAAATGTTTAAAACAATAAGAAACATGGTTTACATATCAGAATATAACATACCAAGACTTAGAGCACCCTCAGATGATACTGGGTACCAGTTTAAAATACATTTAACTTTAAAGGAAGTTAATATAATTCCCTGGGTTTTATGTACAATGCTGCAGAGGTAAAGAGAAAAATAACAGTTACAGATTCAGAAGACAGGCTGGAATTAAATTTGGTTCCACTACGTTTTAGCTCTGTGACCTTGAGCAAGCTATTTATCCTCTCTAGTATTCTATTTCCCCATCCAGAAAACAACACCTACCTCATAGGATTGTTGGATGAGAAGTGAGATGTTATATATGAAGTTTCCAGTGCAATGGTTCACAAAGAGTTTTTAGATATACACAGCTTATCCAGGATATCCATAGAAATGAAAATAGGATGTTTTCTATGAAGCTTCTAGACCCCCCCAACCCTTGAACCTGGCTGTAGGAGTTGAAGACACAAGGTGTGACAGAGACATACCTTGTATACAGTGCACCTTGTATATTGTCAATTATTCTTCTTGGCTAAGGAACAGCCAAGTATGTCCATATATGTCACACAAATGTACCCAGAAAAATAGGCCCCTCCATAACTCTAGGGAATACCGTGATTGCTCTCTATGTTGGGCAAGTATGGTCATAATAAGTACTATTTGCCAGATATTTCTTGCTCTCTGCCTCACATGCATAAGATGTTTCCTGGATTTTTTGTGTGTTTGAATAGGGTCATGCTAGTTACAAATAATGAATCAGAAATACAAATAACAGTGGGATGGAGTAGCCTCTGTGAGAGCCCATCGTTCCTCTGGTACAATAACCAGTGGTGTTTAAGACAGTGGTCACTGACTCATCCTGAATGATGGTGTAGAGAAAGATGCCAGCCAATTCACAATGGACATGGACCAGGTGCAACAAATAAGCCTTTGTTGTAGCAAGCCACTGAGATTTGAGGATTGTTTGTTCTCACAGCAGGCCCTGATTATCCTGACTGACACAATAGGTACTTTCTACTGGGATCTGATGAAATGAACGAGAAATGAAGAGATAGGTGTCCTCATTTTTTAAATTATTGTGCAATTATGTGATCACTCAATTCTACCAGAAGCAGGGAGTAAGGCATCAGGGTAGACCTTATAAGTAATGCTTGAACTAAATTGTGATCTTAAAATATTTGAGGGGTTTATTAAATTGATTGGAGGGAGGGGCTGTAGAAAAACATTTTCAACAGAGTAAGAGGTGGAACTCTCAAAGATTTGTCTGGAGAGATAAACAAGATGAGAATACAGGGTCATCCTAAAGCCTCTACAAAGTTTGGACTTTATTTGATTGGCTAGAGGCTATTCTACTACAAAATCTCTGGCAGTTTACGGTGAAATGCCTGGACAATCCCAGATTCTGACATAATAACAATGACATCACGACAACCTCTGCTGGCAAATGCCACATGGTATAGCTCACAACTTAGAAAAGATTGGCTGCTGATCGTTCACAACCCCAAAGAATAATGGAAATCAAAATTGTAAAGTTTACGTTTAAAAAATAAATTATTCCCAATCTTTAACACTGAAACTCAGTTAATAGCAGACATTTGGTACACAGTTTACAAGTTATCCTAATGCATTGATAATTTCTAACAAAAAACTTCTACTGTGGGCCAATGGAAGCCATCGAAGAGCTCTAAGCAGAGGAGTGACATGACTGGAGGTGCACATCTTGAAAAAACTTATTTAGAAACAGTGGGCTAGATGGAATGGATAGTGTAAGATGATGGTTAGGACACCATTTAGGAGACCGACACAGTTATAAGTTTTTACAGCTTATAAAAATAAGAAGGGGGGTGTGCCCATCTACCAAATTCCAAGAGAAAATTTGTCTTTCCTGGTATCTGCGGTTGTTTGAAAACTATCTCCAAATAAACTCTTTTTTTTTCTCCCAGTAATATCTCAGTGGCAGTACTTTTCAACTTGGTTTCTACCATTTGTCTTTCCTTGCTTCCTCATCACCTTCACTATTGCTTCGTCTCGCCCCTGAGAGAACTTATAAATGTGCTTTAAGACCTCGGGCAGTTGATAGAGTGGGGTACTCTGTTTTCCCTAGAAAACCATGGTTATAACAGTCCAGGTCAAGATAATGAAGGCATGAACTGACATGAAATTCAGAAATGAAATAAAGAAGAGCTAGAAAAAGGAAATGGTAAACTACTGAATTCAGTACACCTTGTATATTGTCAGGGGAACACACTTTTCTAGTTTAATAACCAGGTTCCTGGAATGCTGTAGGCACTCAACAAATATTTGCTGAATAAATAAATAAATCTGAAAAACAAAATGCAAAGTGCCAAATGTATGCTAGGATGTACCAAGATGAATCAGCAATGACTCCTGCTCTGAAAGACTTTCTCGCGCTGCTGTTAACCCAGAATCTTAAAGCACGGATGAAATACCTGGCACCAACACCACCACCTCTCCTTCGTTTTCTGCACCCATAGCAATCATTTTAAATTGGCCACTATGATTTTTCACTGTTGAACCTCCACGCATAATCAGAAAATCCTTCAGAAGACAATGTCCCAGAAAATTACTGTCAGTTGATCAGAGTTGACAAGGAAAATGAGACTTAATCACGTAGTCACCTATTTCTCAGGCTTACCAATATGCTGAATGAGTCTGAAAGGAATTAAGCAGCAAAACAAAACAGAAAATAATATATTCTGTGTTTTATTCCTACTCTCCATTTAATTATGTTTCTGTGTCCTAATGGAGGAAACCTGGAGCATGTAAGGTGAGCAGATTGACAGGTCCCCAGTCTCAAAACGGGTAACTGAAGGCTAGGCCTACGTGGGTTGAAAAAAGGATGGGAAGGAAGAAAAGATGGAGTGGGTAGTGCGGCCTATACAAAGTATTTATTTTGAGAGAAGAAGAAGAAATGTGTTCTATTTGTTTTGTTAATATAAAATGTGCAAGGATGCCTCCTACATGGATTTTTTCAGTCCAAGTCATCTAAGGTAAATAAGAACTGTGAGAACCACATCAGACTGAAAAGCAAGAACTATGTCTTACTCTGCTCTCACAATGAAGTCATAGAGTAAGCAGCAATAACATCAACCACCCCTCAATTTCCCAATTAGTACACAGGGAGTCAGAATAACTTTCAATAATGATAATGGCCACTTACGGAATGCCTAATGTGAACTAGACAATATTCTAAGCACTTTGCATATATTATCAAATCCAGGAATATGTCTCCCTTGGAATCAAGAATAGTGAAAAGGCATTCTCCTTTCGCTTTAGCTGTAATATTCTCCCCACATGACACATGACAGAAATCAGGGCTCAGTAAGATTAAGGAACTTGTGCTCACATCATGTAAGAAACAAAGATGGCATTGAACTCAAGTCTGTCTGGTTCTGAAGCTAATCATAGTAACCACTATGCTATCTATATAGAACCTGCTAAATGCCATTTTTCAAATTACAATCAGGCAGTTGGGTTAAGACTGAAGCTTCAGAAAACAGTACAATTCCTGTGTGCTGTGCTAACACTTCTATTTAGGAACATCACATTGACACGGTTCTGAAAATGAACTCCATTCAGCAAACCCACCAGTTTAATGGCTACCTGTGTCCTGCTAGGTGCTAGCTGACATCAGCATATAAAGCACTTTATGAAGTCTTTATTGACCTGTAAATGTCGCTCCCACTACTAATGGAATAGTACTTATGCACCACTGGACTGTGGAAACCTCTACCACTAGGACTCACTCAGAATGTTAACCCGGGCTGGCTGCAGATAAATGAAGCACTGTGGCTGGTTAATCTTCCCAGGACCACAACACAGACACAGTGGAGTCCTGGTGAACAGACTCACTCTCTTTTTCAAGAAGCAGACATCCCTCCTTAGCATCTGAAATTGCTAGATGATTTTACATTGCATCACACAAAAAACAGGACATTCTGGAGATGTGCTTTCTCAACATTTGACCCTTCAAACCTAGAGGAAGAAAAAAAAACTGGCAAAATTATTTGGAAGGATGAAAGATGTAAATGCTGTTATAAGCGTCTCTCCAATGGTAAATAAGCTTTTATTGGGCGAATGTAATTAGAGACAGATTTCAATGCCGCTTGGATACAGCTGTTTCTTCCTCCTGGCTTCAGACTGTTGCTGGATCATTCTGCGGCCATTGGCAATTTAGCCAATCAGTTCCGCCTCAGTGCACCCAGCTGACCTCCTTCTCCACCGAGATGATGGACCTGCCTATGAAGACTGCTCAGAATTCCAAAATGAGGTACCCGAATCTCAAAGGCACCTTGAAATATGCACCTCCAGTGACACAGCTATCAGGTTTTCCCTTATATTAGTATTTGTTCTGGGTATGTTTGTGTTTTAGGAGGCCCTTGGAAAAAAAAGAATTCCTATAATCAGCCTGATGCTGCCAGGCAATGGTTTTTGCTTCTCCTAGATATCCTGTCACTGCCAGATAATGGTTTTTTGTTTCTGTTAGATATCAGAAAGAATTAAGGGAAAGTATTCATTGTCTACTTTTCTAAATGGAGGTATGTAGAGATCTCTGTATAGCACTAAGAGAGAGACTTTCTGGTCAGACACAGAAAGACAAATACAAGGTAATCTCACTTCTAACTGGAATCTAAAAAACCGCAAGCTTACAGAAGCAGAGGGTAGAATGGTGGTTACTGGGGTCCAGATTGGGGGCAGAGGAGGAATTGTGGTGATTAAAAAAAAAAAGAGAGAGACCATCTCCTACAAAAGCAGATGCATGTAGATGTTCAAGGCATGTTTTTAAACCACGCTTACTTGCTTTTTATGGGTATGTAAAACTAGGGTAAAGCTTGTCTCTCGATGCCCTAAGTATGGTAATATAAAAGAGTGACTGGATGTCACAATGGACCCAAAGTCTCTGCTTTCAATGAAGCAGTAAACAAAGTAAGAACATCCCTGACCTTAGGTTAATCACCAGTTGCCTCAACAAGGACTTAGCTACAAGCTTCAGAGTAACCCACTTACCATCACTTTAATAACAAGAAAGCTTTATAAACTCCTGACCCAATCTCTTCAGGTCAGAAAATCTCCATTTCTACATAGGACTGGAAACAATACAGATAGTACTTGTATTTGTTAGAAAAAAAACAGAAAGAAAAAATCCTTAGACCAGTCTTGGTCTGTTGGTGTTCTGCAGTTTCAGCACCCGTATCATAAACAAGAATCAAGTGATAGGGAAGAGAAGGGAGAGAGCATCAGTTTGGACAGAATATAAAATAATCCAATTCCACCCTACATTGAGTAACTAGAGGACAGGAACTGTGACTGTGGTCATAGCCCTGGCCTCACAACACTAAACACAGAACTGTCTCTTAAAGTTTCTCAGCTGGGCACAGTGGCCCACACCTGTAATCCCAGCACTTTGGGAGGCCAAGGCAGGGGGATCACTTGAGGTCAGGAGTTTGAGACCAGCCTGGCCAACATGGTGAAAACCCATCTCTACTAAAAAAGAATAATAATGATACAAAAATTAGCCAGACATGGTGGTGCATGCCTGTAGTCCCAGCTACTCCAGAGGCTAAGGCAGGAGAATCGCTTGAACCCGGGAGACGGAGGTTTCAGTGAGCCAAGATCGTGCTGTTGCATTCCAGCCTGAGCAACAGAGTGAGTGAAACTCCGTCTCAAAAAAATAAAAAAATAAAAAAAGTTTCTCTACAAATGCTTACTGAATTGGATTAGAGTAGACAATGATGTACCAAATGTCTAGGGAGGATAACATTTGGGACTGAATAGAAAAACATTATTTTATTACAGCTTTAAATGTAGTCCTGCTTTTGTTTGCAAGGACACTGCAAATAGAACAACTTCTTGATTCTATTGGTATTAGAGTCCTAAACACAAGGAGACAATATATCACTGTCTAAAGGCAAGGGGTCCAGCAAATCATCACTGAACACTATCTCAAAAGGTTACTTGGTCAACCTTCAACTTAGTGACAGTTTCCAAGACCTCTCTTTCCTTTTGTTCTAAAGGACATTGTACTTAAACAAAATCCAAAGTCCTTTCGATATGAGTTACTATTGCTAGGTAACAAATGACCTCAAATTTAGCGGCTTCCAACAACAATTTTTCATCTCACACAGTTTTTAAGGGTCAAGAATCTGGAAGTGGGTTTAGCTGAATGGCTCCAGGTCTCTCATGAGGTTGCCATCAAGCCGTTGGCTGGAATTTCAATGATCTGAAGGCTTGATTAGGGCTCGAGGACCTGTGTCCAAGCCTACTCGTGAGGCTCACAGGGTGAGCCTCTTCATAAGGTTGTTTTCACAAGATAGCCGCTGGTTTCCCTCAGAGCAAGTGATCTAAGAAAGAGAAAGACACACACACAGGGAGAGAGGGAAAGAGAGAGAGGCCACATTGTTTTTCATAACCCAATCTCAGAAGTCACATACCACCATTTCTGCCATACTCTATTGGTCACGAAGACTAATCCTGGTAAAGTGTGCAAAAGGACCACACAGTGTATCATTGGGTACCATTCAGGAGAGTAGCTACCACACTTATCAAGACCCATAGTGCCTTACAAACTTCTCCCTGCCGGCCTCCCCAGACTCACCTCATGCCATTTTCCCCCATGCCCACTACCCTCTAGTCAAATGGTCTTGTGACACTTCCTAGAAAAACGTGAAACTTTTCCCTCCTCAGTCCCTATTTATTTGCTCTTTTCTATGCCTGAAATGCTTTTCTTCTGCTTCTAAGACACATCAGTCCTTCTGATCTGATTAAACACCATCTTGTCAGGCCTTCCCACAACCTCTACTTCAAAAATTCTCCATCCTGCGATACCCCATTATTTATTTCTTTTATTGTACATCTGTACTTATGTTTATTCAGATAGACCTTCCTACACCATCTACTTGAAAAAACTCTTCACCCTGTGATACCCCATTATTTATTTCTTTCATTTTACATCTGTACTTATGTTTATTCATGTAGCTATCTGCTTATGGCATTTTTCTAAATACAATAAGCACCATCAAGACAGAGATCATCTCTGCCCTGAGCACTGTTGTATCTCCAGGCACAAAATTGATGCTCATGAATATTTTATTGTCTGAATGAAAAAGGCACAGTCAACAGTTCTTTCCTGTCACCGTCTTGTATTCTAACCACCTCAACTCACACCTACACAGAGGACCAGAGGACATTTTCCCAAGTCAAGTCTCAAAGCAAACCTTCTAACAAATATTCCCCACCCCACCCCCCCCAACACACACTTCCTTCATCTCCTAACTCAGTTTCCTCTGAAATGAGCACCAACAATAAGGTCTAGACTGATTTAGCACCCTTAAGATTTTCTTCTCCACCACCTGGTATGGCACCAGACTCTCCTTTAAAAGTCTCTAGAATGTCATCCCATAACCTTCTGTTTAATCTAGCTTTTCTTTCTCTTGCATCCAATCTCTACCTGGTTGCCTCATACTCAATTTCTACTGCTCAGACCAATAGTTTTAGGTCGGTGTTTTACCACATTCTGTTGGCATGAGCTCTGAAGCTCAGCATCATCCAACGATGCTAAATTCCTGACCCCTCACCTGCAGGCCTGTGGCAGGACTGGCTCTATACCCACACTGAGCCAGAACTCTCAGGACCCTTGCCTGAGTCCAGTACTCAAGCATTAGCTTGAATTTGAACCATAGAAGAACTTCAGACAACTGGTGACTCCTTGTTTTTATCTGGCCTCTTGTTCTCTAGAGATCTTTTTATCATTTTCTATTAGTTCATTTTCATGTTGCTGATAAAGACATACCAGAGACTGGATAATTTACAAAAGGAAGAGGTTTAATCATAATCATGGCAGAAGGCAAGGAGGAGCAAGTCAGGTTTTACATGGATGGTAGCAGGCAAAGAGAGAATGTACCAACAGGGGAAATACCAGATGCTTATGAAACTATCAGCTCTTATGAGAACTCACTCACTATCACAAGAACAGTATGGGGGAAACTGCCCCATGATGCAATTATCTCCATCTGGCCCTGCCCTTGACATGTAGGGATTATTAAAATTCAAGGTGAGATTTGGGTGGGCACACAGAGCCAAACCTTATCACATTTGAACAATCATGTATAAGGTTTTCAAATACTCAAATTCTCTTGAGTTATCTTTCTTCAATTGGACTTTGTTAGAGCATGATGGCTGATTTTTAACAGGGGCAGCATATACAGAAATACTTTATTGAATATTTTACTCCCTTATCCCTAATTCTGCATTGCAATGTGAAATCCACTGGTAGACACGGGTTCTAGACCAAACTCTGAACTTATCTACAGCTTCCTTATCTGTACAGTAATAATATAGGCCTAGATGCTCTGAAAGGCCTTCCTAAATTCCATAAGTGCAATACACAATATCAAGGCACATGTGGCTTTTCCTAGTTGTTTATCTCTGATTTTTTTAGGTACTTCTGAAGCCAGATGCCAGTTTCCTCAGCAATGTGCCTGAGATACAAAGCCCCAAGTCCTCTCTTCGCTTGTTTTGCGTGATCCAGATGGCCGCCTTCATCTATCTGGATCCTTCGTTCTCCTTCTTTCCTCAGGGATATTTTAGAATCAGCTTCCACAAAGATGAACATTTCTTTACCCTGAGACTTGTACTAACCTTCAGGGACCTTGTACAAATCACCTTTAGCAAAGGTGTTCTCATTCATTACTGTGGCTCAGCTTTCTAATCCACCGAGACAAGAATTCTGTCACATTTAGAGAAGGCTGAAGGCTTTCTCTGTTAACTTCCCAGATGCTTCCAGGATCAGGAAAACTAAAAAAGGAAAAGAAAGTAAGAAATCTAAACTGTTTGAACTTGAAGGTTGAAATATAGATACTTTAGCCTCTTTTAGCTCATTACAGGAAGATATTTCCAAGCATACTCTTAAGAATGACATAAAATATTTTCAATTTGCTTCATTTTCATGGTCAGAATTCTTGTGTAAGTTTTGGGGTCTAAGAATTAGAACTCAAGTCACACTCAGAGTTTGTCAAGTGCTTGTTAAATTGAAAAGAAAATAATAAAATAATATTCTGTACATAATGCATTCTGTGTTTTCATACCGTTTACCTGATCTTCACCCTTTACTCTTTGTTATCTGTTAGGTACGCAATGAATTAAAAGAAGAGACTGTATCGTCTTTATCAATAAAAAAAAAGGAGCAAAAATATCACTTTGGTAATTTTTAATGTAATAATGGTGTTATTAACAAGCTTCTAGGAGAATTTTCCAGCTAATAGTTGTCATGACATTTTCAATCACAAGTGCTTTTATTACTAAACAGTGACTGATGGGCAAAAAAAAAAAAAAGAGTGGTAATTTTAATCATGCTTCAGGTACCTCTGAAAACTTCTCAAGTTTTTGAGAGCAATAAGGGGTTGAACTTCCTCAGTCTGACCCCAGTTTCTCCATATACTGTTAAAACAACTCGTGCCAGAAAATATTTCTTTCTAATCTTCTTTTTTTTATTAAATCCCCACTGATATTTTTCTATAGAAAAATCAGGAGATATAGTTCAGAGTCTGTGGTTAAAGAATCCCACTTGGGCGTTCCTATCAGAGGTTTTAAACTAAGAGGATTTCTTCAAAGCCTATCATGAGAGAATTTTTCAGTTATACAATATACCAAGAGAAAGAAAATGTCTCAAAATTATCTTCTCTTGAGTGCCAGGCCCTTCTGTTTCCTACTGCACATACTTTAGCTATAATGCCATCGATTTAAATTCGCTACTTATTATTCACCTTTTCCTTTGAGATTATTAATTATTGTTACTATGTCTTCAAAACAGGTTAAAGTCATGTAAGCAAGTGAACAACTCAGGGCAGAGACACATTTCACAAGCCTGCTTCATTATCATAGTTCATCCAATTATTTTTAATAAAACGATGATATAAAGGACTGGTTAGAAGATGGCCGAATAGGAACAGCTCCAGTCTCCAACTCCCAGCGCGAGCGACACAGAAGACCGGTGATTTCTGCATTTTCAACTGAGGTACTGGGTTCATCTCACTGGGGAGTGCCGGACGATCGGTGCTGGTCAGCTGCTGCAGCCCGACCAGCGAGAGCTGAAGCAGGGCGAGGCATTGCCTCACCTGGGAAGCGCAAGGGGGAAGGGAATCCCTTTTCCTAGCCAGGGGAACTGAGACACACAACACCTGGAAAATCGGGTAACTCCCGCCCCAATACTGCGCTTTAAGCAAACAGGCACACCAGGAGATCATATCCCACACCTGGCCGGGAGGGTCCCACACCCACGGAGCCTCCCTCATTGCTAGCACAGCAGTCTGTGATCTACCGGCAAGGCAGCAGCGAGGCTGGGGGAGGGGCGCCCGCCATTGCTGAGGCTTAAGTAGGTAAACAAAGCTGCTGGGAAGCTCGAACTGGGTGGAGCTCACAGCAGCTCAAGGAAACCTGCCTGTCTCTGTAGACTCCACCTCTGGGGACAGGGCACAGTAAACAATAACAAACACAGCCGAAACCTCTGCAGACGCAAACGACTCTGTCTGACAGCTTTGAAGAGAGCAGTGGATCTCCCAACACGGAGGTTGAGATCTGAGAAGGGACAGACTCCCTGCTCAAGTGGGTCCCTGACCCCTGAGTAGCCTAACTGGGAGACATCCCCCACTAGGGGCAGTCTGACACCCCACACCTCACAGGGTGGAGTACACCCCTGAGAGGAAGCTTCCAAAGCAAGAATCAGACAGGTACACTCGCTGTTCAGAAATATTCTATCTTCTGCAGCCTCTGCTGCTGATACCCAGGCAAACAGGGTCTGGAGTGGACCTCAAGCAATCTCCAACAGACCTACAGCTGAGGGTCCTGACTGTTAGAAGGAAAACTATCAAACAGGAAGGACACCTACACCAAAACCCCATCAGTACATCACCATCATGAAAGACCAGAGGCAGATAAAACCACAAAGATGGGGAAAAAGCAGGGCAGAAAAGCTGGAAATTCAAAAAATAAGAGCGCATCTCCCCCGGCAAAGGAGTGCAGCTCATCGCCAGCAACGGATCAAAGCTGGACGGAGAATGACTTTGACGAGATGAGAGAAGAAGGCTTCAGTCCATCAAATTTCTCAGAGCTAAAGGAGGAATTACGTACCCAGCGCAAAGAAACTAAAAATCTTGAAAAAAAAGTGGAAGAATTGATGGCTAGAGTAATTAATGCAGAGAAGGTCATAAACGAAATGAAAGAGATGAAAACCATGACAGGAGAAATACGTGACAAATGCACAAGCTTCAGTAACCGACTCGATCAACTGGAAGAAAGAGTATCTGCGATTGAGGATCAAATGAATGAAATGAAGCGAGAAGAGAAACCAAAAGAAAAAAGAAGAAAAAGAAATGAACAAAGCCTGCAAGAAGTATGGGATTATGTAAAAAGACCAAATCTACGTCTGATTGGGGTGCCTGAAAGTGAGGGGGAAAATGGAACCAAGTTGGAAAACACTCTTCAGGATATCATCCAGGAGAACTTCCCCAACCTAGTAGGGCAGGCCAACATTCAAATCCAGGAAATACAGAGAACGCCACAAAGATACTCCTTGAGAAGAGCAACTCCAAGACACATAATTGCCAGATTCACCAAAGTTGAAATGAAGGAAAAAATCTTAAGGGCAGCCAGAGAGAAAGGTCGGGTTACCCACAAAGGGAAGCCCATCAGACTAACAGCAGATCTCTCGGCAGAAACTCTCCAAGCCAGAAGAGAGTGGGGGCCAATATTCAACATTCTTAAAGAAAAGAATTTTAAACCCAGAATTTCATATCCAGCCAAACTAAGTTTCATAAGTGAAGGAGAAATAAAATCCTTTACAGATAAGCAAATGCTTAGAGATTTTGTCACCACTAGGCCTGCCTTACAAGAGACCCTGAAGGAAGCACTCAACATGGAAAGGAACAACCGGTACCAGCCATTGCAAAAACATGCCAAAATGTAAAGACCATCGAGGCTAGGAAGAAACTGCATCAACTAACGAGCAAAATAACCAGTTAATATCATAATGGCAGGATCAAGTTCACCCATAACAATCTTAACCTTAAATGTAAATGGACTAAATGCTCCAATTAAAAGACACAGACCGGCAAACTGGATAAAGAGTCAAGACCCATCAGTCTGCTGTATTCAGGAGACCCATCTCACATGCAGAGACATACATAGGCTCAAAATAAAGGGATGGAGGAAGATTTACCAAGCAAATGGAGAACAAAAAAAAGCAGGGGTTGCAATACTAGTCTCTGATAAAACAGACTTTAAACCATCAAAGATCAAAAGAGACAAAGAAGGCCATTACATAATGGTAAAGGGATCAATTCAACAGGAAGAGCTAACTATCCTAAATATATATGCACCCAATACAGGAGCACCCAGATTCATAAAGCAAGTCCTTAGAGACTTACAAAGAGACTTAGACTCCCATACAATAATAATGGGAGACTTCAACACTCCACTGTCAACATTAGACAGATCAACGAGACAGAAAGTTAACAAGGATATCCAGGAATTGAACTCATCTCTGCAGCAAGCAGACCTAATAGACATCTATAGAACTCTCCACCCCAAATCAACAGAATATACATTCTTCTCAGCACCACATCATACTTACTCCAAAATCGACCATGTAATTGGAAGTAAAGCACTCCTCAGCAAATGTACAAGAACAGAAATTATAACAAACTGTCTCTCAGACCACAGTGCAATCAAACTAGAACTCAGGACTAAGAAACTCAATCAAAACCACTCAACTACATGGAAACTGAACAACCTGCTCCTGAATGACTACTGGGTACATAACGAAATGAAGACAGAAATAAAGATGTTCTTTGAAACCAATGAGAACAAAGATACAACATACCAGAATCTCTGGGACACATTCAAAGCAGCGTGTAGAGGGAAATTTATAGCACTAAATGCCCACAAGAGAAAGCAGGAAAGATCTAAAATTGACACTCTAACATCACAATTAAAAGAACTAGAGAAGCAAGAACAAACACATTCGAAAGCTAGCAGAAGGCAAGAAATAACTAAGATCAGAGCAGAACTGAAGGAGATAGAGACACAAAAAACTCTCCAAAAAAAATCAATGAATCCAGGAGTTGGTTTTTTGAAAAGATCAACAAAATTGACAGACCACTAGCAAGACTAATAAAGAAGAAAAAAGAGAAGAATCAAATCGACGCAATTAAAAATGATAAAGGGGATATCACCACCGACCCCACAGAAATACAAACTACCATCAGAGAATACTATAAACACCTCTACGCAAATAAACTGGAAAATCTAGAAGAAATGGATAATTTCCTGGACACTTACACTCTTCCAAGACTAAACCAGGAAGTTGAATCCCTGAATAGACCAATAGCAGGCTCTGAAATTGAGGCAATAATTAATAGCCTACCAACCAAAAAAAGTCCAGGACCAGATGGATTCACAGCTGAATTCTACCAGAGGTACAAGGAGGAGTTGGTACCATTCCTTCTGAAACTATTCCAATCAATAGAAAAAGAGGGAATCCTCCCTAACTCATTTTATGAGACCAACATCATCCTGATACCAAAGCCTGGCAGAGACACAACAAAAAAAGAGAATTTTAGACCAATATCCCTGATGAACATCGATGCAAAAATCCTCAATAAAATACTGGCAAACCGGATTCAGCAACACATCCAAAAGCTTATCCACCATGATCAAGTGGGCTTCATCCCTGGGATGCAAGGCTGGTTCAACATTCGCAAATCAATAAACATAATCCAGCATATAAACAGAACCAAAGACAAGAACCACATGATTATCTCAATAGATGCAGAAAAGGCTTTTGACAAAATTCAACAGCCCTTCATGCTAAAAACGCTCAATAAATTCGGTATTGATGGAACGTACCTCAAAATAATAAGAGCTATTTATGACAAACCCACAGCCAATATCATACTGAATGGGCAAAAACTGGAAAAATTCCCTTTGAAAACTGGCACAAGACAGGGATGCCCTCTCTCACCACTCCTATTCAACATAGTGTTGGAAGTTCTGGCTAGGGCAATCAGGCAAGAGAAAGAAATCAAGCGTATTCAGTTAGGAAAAGAAGAAGTCAAATTGTCCCTGTTTGCAGATGACATGATTGTATATTTAGAAAACCCCATTGTCTCAGCCCAGAATCTCCTTAAGCTGATAAGCAACTTCAGCAAAGTCTCAGGATACAAAATTAATGTGCAAAAATCACAAGCATTCTTATACACCAGTAACAGACAAACAGAGAGCCAAATCAGGAATGAACTCCCATTCACAATTGCTTCAAAGAGAATAAAATACCTAGGAATCCAACTTACAAGGGATGTAAAGGACCTCTTCAAGGAGAACTACAAACCACTGCTCAGTGAAATCAAAGAGGACACAAACAAATGGAAGAACATACCATGCTCATGGATAGGAAGAATCAATATCGTGAAAATGGCCATACTGCCCAAGGTAATTTATAGATTCAATGCCATCCCCATCAAGCTACCAATGAGTTTCTTCACAGAATTGGAAAAAACTGCTTTAAAGTTCATATGGAACCAAAAAAGAGCCCGCATCTCCAAGACAATCCTAAGTCAAAAGAACAAAGCTGGAGGCATCACGCTACCTGACTTCAAACTATACTACAAGGCTACAGTAACCAAAACAGCACGGTACTGGTACCAAAACAGAGATATAGACCAATGGAACAGAACAGAGTCCTCAGAAATAATACCACACATCTACAGCCATCTGATCTTTGACAAACCTAAGAGAAACAAGAAATGGGGAAAGGATTCCCTATTTAATAACTGGTGCTGGGAAAATTGGCTAGCCATAAGTAGAAAGCTGAAACTGGATCCTTTCCTTACTCCTTATACGAAAATTAATTCAAGATGGATTAGAGACTTAAATGTTAGACCTAATACCATAAAAATCCTAGAGGAAAACCTAGGTAGTACCATTCAGGACATAGGCATGGGCAAAGACTTCATGTCTAAAACACCAAAAGCAATGGCAGCAAAAGCCAAAATTGACAAATGGGATCTCATTAAACTAAAGAGCTTCTGCACAGCAAAAGAAACTACCATCAGAGTGAACAGGCAACCTACAGAATGGGAGAAAAGTTTTGCAATCTACCCATCTGACAAAGGGCTAATATCCAGAACCTACAAAGAACTCAAACAAATTTACAAGAAAAAAACAAACAACCCCATCAAAAAGTGGGCAAAGGATATGAACAGACATTTCTCAAAAGAAGACATTCATACAGCCAACAGACACATGAAAAAATGCTCATCATCACTGGCCATCAGAGAAATGCAAATCAAAACCACAATGAGATACCATCTCACACCAGTTAGAATGGCGATCATTAAAAAGTCAGGAAACAACAGGTGCTGGAGAGGATGTGGAGAAATAGGAACACTTTTACACTGTTGGTGGGATTGTAAACTAGTTCAACCATCATGGAAAACAGTATGGCGATTCCTCAAGGATCTAGAACTAGATGTACCATATGACCCAGCCATCCCATTACTGGGTATATACCCAAAGGATTATAAATTATGCTGCTATAAAGACACATGCACACGTATGTTTATTGCAGCACTATTCACAATAGCAAAGACTTGGAATCAACCCAAATGTCCATCAGTGACAGATTGGATTAAGAAAATGTGGCACATATACACCATGGAATACTATGCAACCATAAAAAAGGATGAGTTTGTGTCCTTTGTAGGGACATGGATGCAGCTGGAAACCATCATTCTTAGCAAACTATCACAAGAACAGAAAACCAAACACCGCATGTTCTCACTCATAGGTGGGAACTGAACAATGAGATCACTCGGACTCAGGAAGGGGAACATCACACACCGGGGCCTATCATGGGGAGGGGGGAGGGGGGAGGGATTGCACTGGGAGTTATACCTGATGTAAATGACGAGTTGATGGGTGCAGCACACCAACATGGCACAAGTATACATATGTAACAAACCTGCACGTTATGCACATGTACCCTACAACTTAAAGTATAATAATAATAAATAAATTTAAAAAAAAAAAAAGGACTGGTTAGAAAAGACCAAGAAACTTTGGGAAAAGTAAAAGTTGTTTTATTTAAAGCACATTAAGTATGAGAAATGTGACTTGCTTAATACTAGGTTTCCATAGTTTTATATGGACATATAAACAAAGGTATAGATTATATATCAAAGCTCTATACTGAACCATTTGTATTAAGGCAAAGGAATTAAGCAAATCATTGTCTTTATTGAATATATCAAATATTTCATATATGAGATATCAACTGTTACCTAGAAAAAGAATATTTTTTTACATATCCTATATCCCAAATGTTAAAAACTAAATATAAAGAAAGGATTAAAATGGCAAGAAGAATAAATCAATTTTTATAATCTTAATTTATTAAGATCATTACCATTTTTCTTCTGATTCCCCTGCAAGCAGAACCTATGATAATGTCATCTGTGTTTTTGCATTGCCCAAGAATATTCCCCAAAACTCAGTCTAAGTCTCTCTCTTTCTTCCCCTATAGTTAGGTATCAACTGAGAATTCTTTTTGTTTTCTGCTAAGAACTTGGCCAATAACAAACAAATGAAACAATGAAAGCCTCTAGTCCTTGCAGATTTGGCCATTATAAATCTGGAGACTTGTGCAGTTCAATAAAAACACCACATTCCAGAAAACATTAACCCAACTACCACGATGATTAAAAATGAGTGCAAACCCATTTGTTGTCTATCACACCACCAGACACAAATCAGAGGGTAAGCAAGGGATACACAAAAGGCTGCAGATGCAGACTGTTTCACATGGCTTTTCCCTGCTCCTGGGAATTCAGCTGCCAATGATGTTATCTACATTCAATAATAATAATAATAAATAAACACCTTGCTATGCTACTTTTCATTGCTATCTCAGAAAAACTACATATCCACAGAAGGGGCTGTTGGCAAACCCTGGGCTCTGCTGGTTCTTGAACCACTCCCAACAGCATCCAACGCTGTGAAAGGCCACATCTTCAACAGGGAGTGAACAATATCTCCACCTTTAGCCTTCCAGAATCTCTGAAAGGCCCTCTCCCTGCAGACATTTCTTTGAAATTGACACCACAGATGGGCCTAAGTATGTTATTTTCCCTAAAAACAAAGGCGGGTATGAATTTTTAAAAATACAGTGTGCTCTACCCAGAGGGGACAGAGATCAGCTTTTTGTACCTTAAAGCACAATGTCTGCCTGCCAAGCAAAGGATGATGAGCCATTCCAACGACTATTTGCAAGGTACTGGGTTAAAGCACTTTTTGCATGTAGTTAAAATCAAGCAAAGAGTCAATGGAAAAAATTCCCCATGAAATGGCTTTTAGATGTCCTTGTTCATTGTTCGTACAAGCAATTATCTTAAAAGGAGATGCTCATCTGTTCCAGTCACTAACATTTATACCCATCCAAGCCACGATTAACTCCTATTGAAAATTTTGTTTTCATGGTTACTATGAAACTTAATCATGTTTATGGATAAAGCCAGTTTAGACATTTGAACCAGGCATCTCTTGCAGAACAGTCTACATCATTGTGGACAGACCACAAAAGACCTTCTAGATAAATGCTCCCCATAATCTGTCACCAAAGCAACATGAAATCATATTCCACAGATAATGGGGAGGAGAGGAGGGACTTCTAAAATATTTTTATTATCTTCAAGATACACTTAAGGGAAAACTGAGACATACGTGTGTGTATGTGTGCACACATATGTAATATTTTGATATTGTTTGAGTAAGTGGATAGATAGATTGATTGATAGATTGATTAATGTAGATTGGCAAAATACCTCTCTTAACCCACATTAAACTCCCTTCTCTTCAGGAGTAGAGAAGCTAGAAAATTCATATAAGGATAATAAGTACGTGTGAGGAATTTTACCCCAACAAAATGTTAATGTATAAGTAAATGGCATCCAAAAGTTGTACCTTTTTACTTGAATCAACATTTTATTGTAAAGAACAGAAACTCACTCAAACTAGTTCAAGAAAAACACAGCAGTAGGGGTTGTTACAATATCTAAAGGCAGGAAACTAAACATAGTTGGGCCTCTCTGGAAATGGTAAATTCAGAAACTGAGTCTTCTCTTTCTGTTTCCCGGGGGCGTATTTCTATATCTGTTTATATGCTCTGTTTTTCTTGTTTCTCTTCCTAAATGCCTCTGTGTACTTATGTTACACAAGGCCCACCATGGGGACCCCAGTCTCTGATCTTTCAAATTTGGTCTTCTTAGTCAGACCTTCTGCTATGTGCTACTGCTTCATTCAAATTCCCAGGAGATAGATTCTGATTATCTGTAGGTGAAGCAATGAATTCACTGGCCTTCAGTCAGCGATTCCTCCCTGCCCAACGGCAATGCCTGGGAAATAGGGTACCATGGGATACAAAGCTTCCACTTGCAGACAATATGGCCCACTTTCCAGCCATGCCTTTGGAAGTCTGGAGTCTGAGTGAGAAGCAGCAGTCTCATCCTGATGTTTGACATGGGCCTGAGATGAATTACAGAGGTTCAGCTCATTTGTCATCTACACCAGCTTCCTTCTTGTATCGCAAAAATCTAAAAGCTGTATCTCCCATATTCCCTTGAAAACAGATTTCTGAATACAAGCTAGTTTCCGCTCATTATAAACACTCACATGAGATTTCAGAAGGTGAGCATGAGGTGGAGTTCTTTTTGCTGTTTTGGTTTTCCTGTGGCAAATGTCTGAGTTTACTACCACAGCATTTGACGTCCAGCCCTGTGCCTCACAGAAGTTGGGATAAGTCAGGAAACTGGCCCTGAACCACAGCCAAGCTGGGGTGTTCATGAGGACCACAGCTCCAGGGGGGAACCTCTTAATTCCCTATACTCCTAGCAGAGGAAACAGCTTCCCTGGGAGACCAGTCTAGTGTATTGGTTCCAGGGATATTCCCATGGGCCCAGCCACATTCAAAACACATCAACTTCCAAGGATTTCTTAAGCACCTAGGTCCTTATGTTAAACCTCTTTCTGCTAAAAAATAGCCACAGTGGTTTCTCCTTACTACAACTGAAAAGGTCATTGAGCCCAGTTCAATAGGATTTAGTATCCCAATCAAAATCTAGAGGAGAGAGAAAGATGATCAGTCAGGGAGTGTCTCATAGGAGCTGAAAAAATCACCCTGAGGTAATTAAAAGGTTAGGCTCCATTTGTTGACTAAATGTAGGGTATGCCTTTGAATAAAACTATATAAAGTATTATCCAAAATGTCCCCTGTTGATGAAAAAATCAGACCTGACAGTAAAGTGGTAAGGATGGATTTTATTCGGAAAGCATTGTGATAGAGGACACAAGAAAGCCCTCAGTATAGAAATGAGTTCAATTCCAACTATGATAAGGAAAAGTGGGGATTTATTTATAGCCAAGGTGTAGAGTGAGGTATCAGTGGATGGATAAAGGAAATATTAGGGATGTGGAGGATGCTGGCTAAACTGACTTAAGAGGATTCTTGCTGAAGACAGGCCAGGGTGATCAGATATCATCTCGAGAACTGTGAGGATAAGAATTTGATCAGATAATAAGGTGATGGGATACCTACGTGCAGGAATCTCTCTAAACTTACTTAGGAGGATTTTTGCAAAAATTGGATAATGCAAAGATAGACATTTAAGTCCAATGATCTAGGCCTAATTGAGAAGAGAGTTCAGAGGAGCTTGACCGGAGAGAGTCTTTGTAACATCTACCCTGACCTAAGTGGTACAGGGCTCAATTGTGACAGCAAAGGGCTCTAAAGAATTAAAATTAAATTAAATTTAATTTAAAAGAATTAAAATTAAAAACTAAGCCTGACCTCTTGGTTATTAAGAAAAGTGATTGTCACATTTTGAAAGCTACAAGAAGCTAAGTGAAAGAATAAAGTTACTGATGAGAGAGAAAATCATTCTCCTTGCACCAGCAAGATGACCACCATGTTGAGATTAACTTTAGCAGCCACAGAAACCACAGTGATAGATTAAAAACTGGACCCTTGAATGGAGACTAGCAAGGATAGTTGCAGCAGGTGAACATTAGTAGAAGCCAAACTATGAGACATCAGAATAAGTAGGCAAAATGTCCGTATTCCCATCAACCAATAGTGAAGTCTAGCCCTTCTAGTCTGTGACTGAAAGTCATTCTTCCTGATATCAGCATGTGACCACATTTATGATCTTGTAAGGAAACACACTGTTTTTATTTTCCTTGGCAAAAGTAACATGAATCTAAAGAAGGGCTTACTCAAATACTCTGTTATTAGAGTTCAAGGGATAAAGTCAGAGGTGAAGATGGCACTCGCACATAGATTTGAAAACCAGGAAGAATATGGATGAACACAAACATATTTAGAATTAAAAGAAGAAGAAAAAGATTTAGAAACTGATACCAAAAACAAAAATAAAATAAGAAAGACCAATTTCAAAAGCAAAGGAAGAGAATAACAATGACAACGGTAAAAAGAAATTGATTAAACAAATTTATTGAGTGCCTACTATGTCCCAGGTAACATTCTAAGCCCTGAGGGTATTTTAGTGAATAAAAAAACAAGAAGAAAAGAGGTGACAGGTAGTGAGACTTAAGAAATTCTGTAGGTAGGTTAGGATAAGATCAATGAAAGGCTTTCATAAAGCAGTTTTGAATTGTCCTTTAGAAAATAAGAAGCCATAACATTTTATTTTTTTATTTTCAAAAAGATATTTCTAACCCACGTTAGAAATGGATTAGAAATAGATCACATATAACATTTGGAGTATATAGAAGAATTAGGGCCTAAATGAATAGTTCAAGCAAAAATCATCTTCTCTTAATTTTGGATACTTTCTAATTACTTCCTATGTTGAATAATTAAATAACATTAATCATTGCAGACACATGCACATGTATATCTATCGCAGCACTGTTCACAATAGCAAAACTTGTAACCAACCCAAATGCCCATCAATGATAGACTGGATAAAGAAAATGTGGTACATATACACCATGGAATACTATGCAGCCATAAAAAAGGATGAGTTCATGTTCTTTGCAGGGACATGGATGAAGCTGGAAACCATCATTCTCGGCAAACTAACACAGAAACAGAAAACCAAGCACCACATGTTCTCACTCATAAGTGGGTGCTGAACAATGAGAACACATGGAACAATGAGAACACATGGAACATCACACACCGTGGCCTGTTGGGGGGTGGGGACAAGGGGAGGGAGACCATTAGGAGAAATACCTAATGTAGATGATGGGTTGCTGAGTGCAGCAAAACACCATGGCATGTGTATACCTATGCAACAAACCTGCATATTCTACACATGTATCCCAGAACTTAAAGTATAATAATAATAATAATAAAATCATAGTGGAAAATGCAGAATGAAAAGTGTTTCTTATTTTGGTTTGTATGTAGAAGGGTATAGAGAGTACAATTTGTGGCCTATTGAATTTGAAGTACCTATATCTTTTAGAAGTCAGGCTTAGTTCAATAGGTCGATGATTGTAGTTTGAGAATTATGCCTTTCTGTTGAGGTTAGTGGACATGTTTGGCAGACCAAGAGAAATAAAACCATCAGTTTCTCCAGAACACAAATCACTGGGGGCTTGGAGTTTACCTGGATTTTTCAGTACGACTTCAACTGCACTAACTCTGTTTTCTCTCCTCAGGTTTCCTCCAAAGATAAATCCCATGCAATTACCTCCAGAAATTTTCATAATCTTGAAGGCAGTAGCAAGTCACTGATTGCTCAGTTAGAAAAGCTTCCAAACAGATTTTTAAGTCAACTCCAAGGAAACAAGGTAATAGTGTCCAAAGGCACTCAGTTACACAATCAGGACTTAGTACAAAGCCTAATGGACTGATGTGCAAAACGAGTTGAGTTTGAAATAACAACAGCACTTTATAGAAGTTTAAGTACATCTTCTGGACTGAACATGCCACATTATTTACTCTCTTCCCCTTCCCCCACTCCCCTCCACCTTGACAAGCCCTCAAGCACTATTATCTCCTAATACACAAGCAGCATGATCCAAAACTCTTTGGCCATAGTTTATTGGACATGAAGTAAATGTCTGAAACAAATTGAGCTATTAGATTCTTTCTCCTAGGAATTATCTCCTGGAAATCACTTAATTAAGGCAATGCAAATTAGAAGATCATAAAAACATAGGAACTGAGGCTGCCATTTTGAGGTGCTCTATTTTGAAGAACCATACGCAAGCCGATGCATACCTTCAGTCAGAGAAAAATAAAGCAGATCTACAGCATGAATGATAAACGACGTGACTCAAGAACAAGAAAGATAAAAGTGGTAAGTTTCTGACATCATTCCAGTTTCTTGGGGAATGACCCGAGAGCTTTAGGGACAAAAATTATCGGTGTATGGATGCTCTTAACCTTCCCCTTTATCCTCATTAGCCTCTGCCAATGGTCTCCTTTTTTCCATACTTACAGGAACTTCATTTTTGCAGGCTAGATTTCCTTTAAGTTGAAGGTTTTAGGTAAACTGCTGGCAAAATGGGAGGAAACTGGGAAGAATTCTTGCCTGAATCAGACAGGTTTTTAAAAGCCAGAGAACATGTACTAAAATAGAAAAATAAAGCTGGGGGAGCACTGACTGTCAGAAAAAGTTCTAGAAGTATCTTGTTGAATGAGAGACTCTGGAAAAGTCTAGGGGTCAAGAGAAACAGGAAGGAGATTTGTGCAAGTGTTATTGTGGTTTTTGAATTAGGTTGTTTTTAATGGTCTTCAGAAGACCCAAGAAAATAACATTCTTATTTACTATATTTTGGAAGCTGGACTATGCTGGTATGAAAATGACTGGGTACTGAGACATAGGACATGAGGGCCTCTAGATTTATGTGGGCTAAGCCTACAATATATTTTCTATTTTTCAGCTAAATTGAGTGAATTTCCATTTCTTGTTTCAGAACCCTTCTTTAGACATCTTCTAAAAATTCTAAGATTGACTCCTGAACTGATTTATTGTACCATCTCTCCAACTCTGGCTGTAATACAAGGCTAGGGCTAGGTATCCTTTTCTTATTTCACAGAAGGAAAAAAAAAAGAAAAAATGAACTCTGTAAGATCTTTTAGGAATAGAGAAATATAGAATTTTACTCTTTTCCCTCAATAGGAACCACTTTTAATTTAGATAGAATTTCTATATTTTTGGAAAGTAAAAAATAAACAGGCAAATAGTAAAACAAATACCAAAAAAAAACTTCTGTCTCTGTCTTTTAATTCCCACTACCCTAACACACTGGCCCTTTACCCTCCCATCTCCCCTCCCCCATTTAATGTCCCCTAAATGTAATGATATCAAGTTCATTGCCATTTAAGTCTTTCCTCATTCAACAGCCAGGGAAATTGTCATTGGTATGCAAAGTGGTCCCAGGCAAGGAACATTACTCTTTAATCTCCTAATTTTAATTGGTATGCCATCATGCAGACTGGTGCTGCTAATGGCCTAGTTTGTAGATTAAGACCAGCAGACCTGAACTGCGGTGTGCCATTAATTACAAATAAAAAGAGGAAAAACACTGAACAATGATAAACGCGACCATTCCAAATCAGAGAGAAGATGATTCTTCCTCATCTCCTCCAAGGTTCATGACCCTATTTCAATGTCCATTTGCAACAGGATTCGAATTAATGCTTTCTGCTTGGTCAGATAATTTCAGAACAGTTGGTAAATTGAAATGATTTGCTGTGTGTACACCAGTGTGAGTGTCTGGAGCAGGAAATGTTGCTGAATGACTCTCACAGAAGACATTGTTTTCACTGATAGAGTCGTTTCTTTCACTAAACAAATATTTTAAATGAAAAGACTTTTTCACTATTTAAGGAAAGTATGTTTTCCTCCTATGAAATTAACTATTGTTATTACTTCTGGTGTCTTTTCAACATCCAATAAGCAAAGAGTCTAATACATGTAATCTTTAATAGAGTCCACACATATATCTATCACCAGTGAAGGTAATGAAAGTTCCAAATGAAAAGGTAAGTTACATATCTACATAGATGGTAGATACAAGATTGATAGATAGATACGTAGATAGATAGATGGATGGATGGATAGATGGATGGATAGATAGATAGATAGATAGATAGATAGATAGATAGATAGATAGATAGAGTCTATGAAACATGGGTAGAATAGTCTAATTAAGGAGTGAATCTCTTCATCTCTTGGAAGAAACAAGAACCACTGCCAAGAACAAAAGAATAGACAAAAAGATTGCATTACTTTGAAAAAAACCAAAAGATATAAAATACAATAATGTATTACTGCCTGTCATTAGTTAAATTTTGTCCCCCAAAAATATTTTAAAGCCCTAACACCAAGCACCTATAAATATGACCTTATTTGGAAATAGATCTTTGCAGATGATTGAGTTATAATGAGGCCAATCTGGTGGGTCCTAATATAATAAGACTTGTGTCCTTATAAAAAGGAGGGAAATTTATACACAGAGACAGACAAGCACAGAGAGAAGATGATATTTAGACACACAGGGAGAAGATGGCTATGGGATTTCAGTGATGTATCTACCAGTTAAGAAACCCTAAGAACTGTCAGAAAATACCAGCTAGAAAAGACAAGGATAGACATATCTACAAGCTGAGGGACACCAAGAATTATCAGCATGGCCTTGCTAATACCTTGATCTTGAACTTCTAGCCTCCAGAATTGTCAGACGATAAATTTCCATTGTCGTAAGGCATTCAGTTTGTGGTACTTTGTTACAGCAGATCTAGCAAATAAATACAATGCCTATCTCGATTCTGTACTCACTTTCCTGCTGTCATTATTCTAACCTACCTGTATTTCCTCTTCTTCTAAGGAGTTTAGTTTACAGAAAGCCTTAGAGAAATAACAAAGAGTAACTAATAGTTCTTGAGATCTTTCAAAACCCAGCTTGTTTCATTCTTAAACAACCCTAAAGGTATATATTATCATCCTTTCTTGTCTGACAGGAACACCGGATCTCTGAAATATTGAGTGTCTTGCCCAAGGAAACACAGCTAGAAAGTAATAGAGCTCAGATTTGAGCCAAAGCCAAAGCATGTTGCTATAAGAAGCATTCTTCTATATCACACTGCATTTAACAATGTTTTAGGCTGAATAAAACAAGAAAAAACTTCTAGAAGGACTAGTGAACTTTCTGGAAAATAACCACATTATTTCAAAGCCAATGTTGCTGCAATGTAGAATGGAAGATTCTGGTGACAGAAGAGGAGGGGTGCAGGGAATTAGTGAGGGGAATGGAAGACAGGGTCCACAAGACCCTCCTCCTCCTTGACCCTGAGGCCAGGACATAGGACTCCTAGGCACTACCCTAGGAATGTGGGTTGTGGAAAGGCACAATAAGGACAGAATTGTCCCTCTGCTACAAGAAATGTGATACTCCTTACTCAACTCCAGAAATCCACCTTCACAGTGGGGAAAAGGAAAAGGTTGTTTTTGCAGACATTGGCCTCTAATCAGATATCTGGGCTCATTTTTGGAGCCGGTATTGTAAACAGAGCAGGTGCCCAGAACCTGTCCCTAGCTATGCAAAGCAGTTGAAGGCATCTAGGGAGTATAAAGATAGCATGGGGAGAACAGACGCCAAGAAGCACAAAGATAGCGTGGGGAGAACAGAAGCCAAGAAGCACATTCTTTACCTTTGTCAGATGAGAGAAACTTCCTGCCCTGATAGGGGGTGGCCTTCTGCTCCCCAATTACAGGAGGCCATTTGAAGCGTGTCAAACACTCCCAGACCACAAGGAAAAAGAGGGCCCCTCTCTGTCTTTTTTGTAGCGACAATGATTGAGTATCGGCATCGGCCTGGGAGCCTGTTGAGATGATTTGTTGTTTTTCTGTTTTGTTTTGTTTTGTGCCATTAATATTTTCAAATCTTGTGCCTCTGAGACACTGTACAAAAACAACTGATGACTAGCGCAACAAAAACAACTTTTCACATGAGTGAAAATAAAAGTCCTTAAATAATAATAATAACCATCATATAGTTTCTGATCATTATATGTCACGTCCTGAAGCAAGTGCTTTGCAAACATTACATCATTTAATCCTCTCAGCAATCCAGTAAAGCAGTTGTTATTATCACGATTTTACAGAGGGAGAAACTGAGGCTCAAAGTGAGCAAATTGACTTGCTCAAACCAAACAGCTAGAAAATGATAAGGCTGCCATGCAATCCTGGGCTTATTTTATCCCTAAGCCTGCATTCCATTTCCTACAAATAAAGAGATGGTTTTGGGGTGGGAAGTTCTGATAAAGGAGTGGGGAGACTGATGGTCCCTGCACAAGCTTCCCATTCCATTTAATGTTTTAGGCCCTTTAGCCTCCAGGATTGAATCAGAGCTGGGCAGGTGGCAAGGGAGGACCAGGAAGCTGAGTCATGAGCAGAAGAGTCCTCAACCAAGATGAAATTCATCAACTCAACAGCACCAGAGGCTCAGGGAACAGTGCAGTCTTCTTGGGACAAAGGAGAGCCTCCCTATGTTCCTCTCCAAAAGCTCCACATGCACCAGGGGTACAAATCTGACTACTTGGCCTAAATAAAAAGGTAAGGGAGCCCCTGTCATCTGTTCCATCCAGACCAAGGTGACAAATGACAAACGTGAGCTTCCAAATCCGCAGATCATGCATTTCCTGAAGAAGCATCACTTACAGCTCCCATCATTACATGCAAGTGGTTCTCAGCCTTTCTTCCCAACCCAACAGCTGAGAGCTATTGTCCCCCCAAGTAGTGACAATGACTTCCAGAAAGTTACAAGGAAATGGGGGATTCAGTCTGTCATCTGACAAGGAAAATCATTAGAGGCCAAACCTAATTCCAAGATGTCTGTAGGCATCCACAGAAGAGTGAGCTTGAGGAAAGCAACTGTTTCTTACTCACTTTAGATTTTTAGCACAGTTTGGGGAACAAAGAGTATGTTCAGTGATATAGTTTGAATATTAGTCCCCACCCAAATCTCATGTGGAAATGTAATCCCAATGTTGGATGTGGGTCCTGGTGGGAGGTGTTTGTGTTTGGGGGTGGATCCCTCATGGCTTGGTGCTGTCCCCATGCTACTGAATGAGTTCTAAAAGAATTCTGGTTGTTTAAAAGTGTATGATACCTCCCCATCTTTCTTTTGCTCCCACTCCTGCTATTCAATGTGCCTGCTTCCCCTGGGCCTCCTTTACCTTCCACCATGATTGTAAGCTTCCAGAGGCCTCCCCAGAAGCCAAGCAGATGCCAGCAACATGCTTCCTGCACAGCCTGCAGAACCAAGAGCCAATGAAACCTCCCTTCTTTATAAATGACCTATTCTCAGGTATTCTTTTATACAGCAATGCGAGAATAGCCTAATTCTTTCACTAAGTATTTATTGTAGAGAGGGATAGATGACTGGATGGTGAGTAGTATTTGAGGTGTTCGAAGTATTCAAATACTTCAAAAGTATTTGAAGAGAAAACTTGCCAAAGGTTATAGTTAGAGTAAAGCAAGGAATGGGGAGAGAAGATGAACTATTAAGAGGATAGGAAGAAGGACCATCATTTATTCATTCGACAAATATTTACTGAGCTCCTACCATATGCCAGGCAATTTCTAGGCATTGGGGATATGGAGTCAAGAATCCCTGCCCTCACAGAGCTTATATTCTAGTAGGGGAAGGATGGTCAATAATGTAAAAGATTACTAAGTATATAGCACATTATGTTCATACTATTACATCCTACAGAATTAAGATAAATCTATACGTGGGAAAGAAAAACAAAGATTGCGCCATTTTTTTTTCTTTTCTGACTTTGTATGCATTCAAAAATCCATCCGTGGAATTTACCACATTAATAAAATAAAGGGAAAAAATATAATCATCTGAAAAAAAAAGTGATAACTGCTTTGGATACAAAAAAGTGTGAGGTGGGTGGAAAATGCCACAGACTGCTGCGGTTTCATAGACCATAGTAATGAGAGACCCCATTGAAATTATGCCTCTACAAAGTCTTGCAAAATTGAGGGAGTAAGTCATGCAGTTATCTGGGGGAAGATAATCAGTGTCAACAAAGACATACAGTGCGAGTGCCCTGAGCAAGGCCTATGCCTGGAGCACTTGAGGGACAGCAGAAAGAGAGTACAGCTGAGATGATGACAGAGGGTTAAGCCTCAGGAAATCACACTGGGAAGGCCATGGTGGAGGTGCAGGTTGGAGGGCTTGGGCAATTCTACTGAGTGTAAAAGGATCCAAGGGAAGGTTCTGGAAAGCTGATTAGATGATTAATCTTCCCAAAGTGTAGATTAACTTCTACACTTTGGCTTCTGTGTTGAGAATAGATATGAGGTAGGATAAATGGGTGGGATCTGAGAGATTATTTAGGAGGCTGCGGAACAATTCAGGTGAAAGACAACGTTGGTTTGAGCCTTGGAAATGGCAATGCAACTGCTAATAATTGTCAGGTGTTGGTGCAGTTTTGAAAATAAGCCTCTAGAATTTCCCAATAGGCTGGATGTCAGAATGGAAAAAAGAAGTCATGTGTAATTCTTTATACTGTTGGCCTGAGCAACTAGAGTTACCATTAACTCAGATGGGAAAACTGCCAGTGGAGCAATTGTAGAGAGAGATGAGGAGTCAGCTGGGGACACTCATGTTCAAAGCATCTATTCCATGGAGATGTAAATGGTGGTGTTGGATGCAAGACTCTGAAATAGAATGGAGATGTCTGGCTAAGACATATAAATGTGGGAGTCACCAATTTATATGTGATATTTAAAGCCATGAAACTGGATGAGATCACCCAGGCAGTGAGTGCAGATGAAGAAGAGAAGAGGACCAAGGACTGAGCCCTGGGGCTCTCCAATAATAGAAAATAAAGGTCAGAAAGAGAGAGATGAAAAAAGAGTGAGAGAAAGAGAGACACCAGAAAGGAGAAAAACCAAAGGAGGATGGTGCCCTGAAAGTCAAGCGAAGCAAGGGTTTCTAGAAGGAAGAAGTGAGCAAGTGTAATAAATGCTGTTGATATGTCCAGTAAGACAAGAGCTAAGAATCAACAATCGGATCTAGCAATTCTGAGGTCACAGTTGACCTTGACAACAGCTAATTCAATAATGTGGTTGGAGCAAAAGTCTGACTAAAGGGACTTTGGGAGAGAATGCCAGTGTAAGCAGCAAGGTGGTGCCTTATCTGTAGTAAATTTTAAAACAATGATTTTTAAAAACTGGCAAAAAATTAGTCAGCTTTATATTATTATCATCGGAGAACTGTTCTAAACAACGTCTGTGATAAAATACTACCCATTCAAGCCTGCTTCTCTCACCACCACTATTCATTTGCTTCACCATTGGAAAGAATAAAGGAAGAGAAAAAAGAATTAATTAAAATGTATTTTGACTTCCACATAAAATCCCTCTGTGCAAACTGCAGTGGTACAAATGCAATATAGTGACTGTTGTCGGTCCCTTCCTGGCAATAGGTAGAGTGGCACATTGGATCATTTCCCAACCTCCTGATTTGGCGTCTCATATCATTCCCTTTTGTCTTATGGAGGCAGTAGACTTCCCAGACATGACTCTAACTGAGCAGAATGGACCTTCAATAACTACAGTTATTGTGTTATTCAACACCTCTATTGTGTTGAAGAAGGCATTGTTGGGCTGGTTCCACCAGCAGATCTTCACATGCCACTGTATGTAAAGGAGATGCCCGCAAGCCTCACCCTGGTTATATCAATCTATTAATCAATAAATGAGCCAGCAATTTTTAATGAAATGCCTACCACATAGACAGTTCTATGCTAGATGTTGTAGAAAATTAAGAAAAGAGTCAGAACTTCCTTTCTTAAACATCTATCTAATCATTACCCTATTGTGCTCACCAAAATCATCCTAATAATGAAGTTTTCACCAAATCTTGGCTCTCAAGCCAGATGGCAGTTAGACATGGCCACAAGACTGCCTTATCGTCAAAGAAAAGTGAGTAACAGTGACATGTGTCCCTTCTGTGTTGAGGATTTCAGACAACAGACATACTTGCCTATATTCTCTGTCCTCTTCCTGTGGGCTGGAACCCAGGATGCAGGGGCAGGGATGCAGCTTTGAGTGTGAAGACAGAAGAGATGCAGCAGAAGAAAATGATGCTCAGGGGGTAAAAAAGGAATGACTTAGAAAGATCTGAGATTCTCAGTGATCACATAGAACAAGATGCCCATCTAGACGTGTAAAATGGCAGATCAACACAACACAATTTAAGCCAATAATCTCAGAATCTAATTTGGGATGGAATTTTGCATCTTCCCTAAATAATGTGCTTTTCTATTTCCAAAACCTTCCACATCTCTTCAATGCCAGGAAAATAAAGTGAACATTGCTCAACGCCCACACAAGGTCCTTCACTACCCAACCCTACCTTACTTTTCCAGTGATGTCATCTTGCACTCAAGGCCCCATCTCTGGGTGACATTCAATGAGGTGTGGAGATCTACACAGGCCTAACATGTTCAATAAATAAATAAATAAATGTTTTCAATTGATATTAACCTGAAGGCAAAGTTAAGACCCTTTTTATTTATTTATTTATTATATATTTTTGAGACTGAATCTCACCCAGGCTGGAGTGCAATGGCACAATTTCCACTCACTGCAACCTCCACCTCCTGGGTTCAAGTGATTCTCCTGCCTCAGCCTCCCAAGTAGCTGGAACTACAGGATGCACAATCATGCCCGGCTAATTTTTACATTTTCAGTAGAGGCAGGGCTGGGCGCGGTGGTCCAAGCCTGTAATCTCAGCACTTTGGGAGGCCGAGACGGGTAGTTCACTTAGGGTCAGGAGTTTGAGACAGGACTGACCAACCTGATGAAACCCTGTGTATACTAAAAATACGAAATTAGCCAGGCACGGTGGCACATGCCTGTAATCCCAGCTACTTGGGAGGCTGAGGCAGGAGAATCACTTGAACCTAGGAGGTGGAGTTTGCAGTGAACTGAGATCATGCCATTGAACTCCAGCGTGGGCAACGAGACCAAAACTCTGTCTCAAAAATATGAAAATAAAAATAAATTAAAAAATTTTTTTAAAAAGTAGAGGTAGGCTTTCACCATGTTGCCCAGGTTGGTCTCCCAACTCCTGACCTCAGGTGGTCTGCCCACCTCGGCCTTCCAAAGTGCCGGGATTACAGGCGTGAGCCACCATGCCCAGCCTTAAGATCCTTTTTAAAAGGATCAGTCTTTGGCCTGACATGGTGGTTTACACCTGTAATCCTGGCACTTTGGGAGACAAAGACAGGAGGATTGCTTGAGCTCAGAAGTTCGACCAGCCTAAGCAACATGGTAAAACCCTGACCCTACAAAAAAACAAAAGTATTTGCTGGCCATTGTGGTGTGCACCTGTAGACCCAGCTACTCAGGAGGCTGAGTTGGGAGGATCCCTTGAGCCCAGGAGTGTGAGGCTGTAGTGAGTCATGATCTTGTCACTACAATCCAGCCTCGGAAATGAGAGAGAGATACCCTATCTCAAAAAAAAAAGTGCCTTTTTTATAGTCTCTGTCTCTTTCAGTGAGTGAAAGAGAATGTGGTTTCAAAATCATGAGTCTTTTCTCCTAAATGAAACAAAAGAAAAATTATTTCCTTTCATTTAGAAACTGACAAGAGAGGACAATTTTATAACATACTTTTAAAATTATGAACTCTTTAAAGGCAATTTTAGGTTCACGGCAAAATTACAAAGGAAGTATAGATAGTTTTCATATACCCTCTGTCCCTACACATACACACAACCTACCCACAATGAACATCTCACATGAGAATGATACACAAGTTTACAATTGATGAACCTCCATTGACACATCACTGGCACCCAAAGTCCATAGTTTACATTAATGTCCACTCTTGATGTTGTACATTCTAAGAGTTTTTGACAAATGTATAATGACATGCTTCCACCACTGCAGTATCATACAAAATAGTTACACTGCCCTAAAAACCGTCTGTGTTCCACCTACTCATCCTTCCCCAACACCAAGTCCCCACTCTTACATGAAGGACCAGGAACTGAAAGTCAACATATGGATTTTGAAAATGTGAGCAACGCATTTCTTCCCTTTAGCCTGAAGAGAAATTCTTTCCTGCACATTTGTTCATTTTAGGAGCAGCCAGTGTTGCAGCAATGTTTTTACTTCTGATTATAAACTAAGAGATTTACAAGGACCCATGACGAAGAATATATTTCTCTCTCTTTAACAACTAGAGAGTCTGCAGCAAGATGATGATGTTAGGGAAAACTAATAATGCCTCATCGTTGTTCACAAGTCTTGTGGTATACTTCACAGTTTTCCAAATTCTTTTACATACAGAGACTCATTTGTTTTTGTACATGTCTTTCTACTCTGCCTACTAGAGTTTATGCTCCATGTAAACAGAAACTTGTAGTATTTATTTGTGTCTCTTTATTTTGATAGCTACTTGTTGTTAAGTGCTAAGTAAATGTTCCATAAATTTAACTGGATTTAAATTCATAGTAACTCTGGGAAATGGTGGGACAAGCAGTAGCATCACTACCAGACTGCTGAGGAAAATGAAGTTCCAATGTGAAAGAACCCTCTCAAGTTTATTCAAGTTGCAGAATCTTAAACTACATGAGTAGAGGTTGTGGGGGGATCCCTAATTCCAACTATAATTTAATTCTTGCCAAATTATCAGAGAAAAGGTTGTCGCTTGATTTAACTGGACTTGAAGAAATAAAGAAATGTAATATTTCTCACATACCTGGATTTTTGAAATATGATTCATATTTGCTACATGTTCCTGCCTTTATTTCATGATTTATCAACCCTGGACAGCACCTACTAGCTCTTTGCCATGAAGGATAAATAATTTGGTTCATTAATATGGCCTTCTACCTTCCCTCCCTGCCTCAACCCCCAAATTGTGTTGATTATATTATTAGATTTTTATAACTTGGAATATGACAAACTCCATTTCTTGAATTTTCAACTTTAACCAGTATTGACAACTTGTTATCAAAGAGAAGAAAATTACTTCCTTTACTTATCCTTTTCCTTACCTCCCTTTCCCTTCTCACCCCTCATTTTGTTGTTGTTGTTGTTATTTTAAGTTGTCAATGTATATGACCTTTACATTCTGTTTCATAACTCTAACCTCAAGTGCAACAGATTCTGCCTATATGTGCACCTATGCAGCAACTCAAAATTATAAAACAGCATTTGCATGTGGGCGCTTATGCAAGTATTGTTCAATGTAGAATCAAATAGTGTGGCTCCGCACATGGTCAAGGAAATAGAACCCTATATACTGAAGCATTATTGGTAAAGAAAAAATATTTTCAGTCTTACTCTAAAGCAGTGCTTCTCAAACCTGAATGTGCACATACATCACAAAAGATTCTTGTGAAAATGTGTTTGGTCTCTGGTGAGGCCCAAGACTGTGCATTTCTAGCAAGCTCCAGGTGATGTCAACGGCACCTGCCAGCTCATGGACTATACTCTGGGGAGCAAGTCTCTAATGAATCCTCTTTTCATAACTTTTCAACCCCCATCATTTCTTCTGGGTCATAGCGAACCTCAAATGTTTTTTAAATCTATTATTACCTTCTTTCTTTAACTCCCATTTCCGCCACTCTTAAGGCTTCTATTTAGAAAATTCCATATTATCTTTGTCTCTATTTTCAATTCCCTACAACAGAATGCTAATTACTTATCAGGACCACTTTTAAAATCAAGAGCCTGCTTTGGGATTTTTAAGCAAAAGCATTTTCGCTTTGTTTGTTTGTTTGTTTGTTTGCTTGTTTGTGTGTTTGTTGAGATGGAGTCTTGCTCTGTCACCCACGCTGGAATTCAGTGGTACCATCTCAGCTCATTGCAACCTCCACCTCCCAGGTTCAAGCAATTCTCCTGCCTCAGCCTCCCGAGCAGCTGGGATTACAGACATGCAACACCATGCCCAGCTCATTTTGTATTTTTAGTAGAGATGGGACCCCATTAGTCAGGGTGGTGCTTAGTTAAGTATTCTTATGGTAAACTCATGTTCATCTCTGAATTCATTCATGTTTATTTTCTTGCCTAGAACTCCAGACTTAAAAGATCCTACTTCCAACCAAGTGGCCAAAACATTTTTAAAACATGTTAATCAACAAAATCAACTGCCTCCAAAATGCCATTTCCCTCAAAATATATCATCAAGGCTTCATCTTAATTAAACATTTTCCTTCTTGAAATTTAGTAATTGGACCCTGCTCCTTGAATCATGATCCACACCCTTCCCAAAAGCATATCTTAATTTATTATGCAGAAAAAATTATAAAGCTGCTTTCTTCATCACTGTGACACTTACAAATGGCACAGTGAAGAAATCATCTAGTCATTTAAAAGTCTCTCTGAAAAGGTCTATAATTCATTCTCATGGCAAAAACTACAACGTGAAAAAGCAACGTGATAAATAAATCCAGCCTAATGAGAAAATATTGTTATGAGAAGGAAGAAAATGATGCAATTAATCCATTTTTAAATAATCCTAAAATAATGCTGAGGTGCTCCCTGGATTCCGTATCTTGAAATATGACTAGTCATTTTTTTATTTATCCTACAAACCCTGATTACACAAAAGCAATTATGAGAAAATGTGTAATAAAACAGCAGGTGATGCTGAGTGGAATTGAGAAAACTGCCTACGGAGGAAAAAAAGGAAGTCATTCATTGCTAAGCATCCCTAAACACTATGCTTTAGGAAGAGTAGTGAATATACATTTTAAATATTTGGAAACTTCAGGATGTCTTGAATAAAAATATACTCCCCTCCCCATTTTACAGCTTGGGAAAACTGAGTCAGCAATCATCAATTGCCCTAGATTTCTGTGGTACTTAACCCCAGAAGGGCGCTTGGAGCACAGTTTGATTTAGAAGTGTAATTAGGAGCCTTCTCTCACTTAGCTGAGTCACCTGCTGTCTTGTTGCACACTTCTACTAAAATTAAATGCATTAATTTTTAAAACAGAGTCCGAGAGAGGCCCATCTGCAGTGTAATCAAAGTAAATTATATTATTAAGTGTTAGGAGGTCCAAGGCACAAAATAAAATAAAATAAATATGTATAAAAGACTAACAATGCCCTAGGCAAAGAGCTAGGGAACTGTTGATCATATCACCACTAAAGCTGCTACCGGCAACTTTAATATATAAAGTATATTAAATATTTTATAATATGTTTAATATAAATTAAAGATTATATATAAAGACTCAGAATATAAAGACTAAGGCATTGGCTGCAAATATTTTGTTCCCAAAGGATAGTTTTTTCCAGTGAGAAAGAAAACACACTAAAAGTAGAATTACTGGTTTGCTATGTGATGAAACCCTGACACAAGTAGCTGACTTTTTAGATAATATTTTAAAAGTTTATCGGGGACCATTTGTGAGGGTATATATTGTCACCCAGTGGGCTTGGTTTTATGAAACTTCACATTTTTTAGTTTGCTCCCCAATTGAGACAAACCACTCCATCTGTTGCTTCCTATATCCTGTCTGTTTGATAGAGCCATCTTTCAAAATTAGAACTCACTAGGGTCCAGGGCTCACTCTTAATTTTAGGTAAGTTCTATGATATGCCTCTGCCCAAGGTGTCACCTAGAGTTTTCGAGCATTCCTCTTCAGGAGTTAGGAAACTTAGGAAACTCCCAGGAAAATTGATCCTTTCCACCTAAGGGAACATAATGGGAACTACAAGAGAAACCTTGGGTATAATGCAAAGAGGTTAACAACCTGAAAAATACCAGACCTAGGGCAAGGAGATTGATAAGAAGGGAAAAGGACTCAGGCATTGGGCAAAGAAGGAACTAACCAGAATACAATAGAATGAAAGCCTAAAAGAAAATTCAAGGAGGCATTCCTTCCCCCAAATTGAAACAAGTTGTTCAAGGCGCATAGAGTGGCAAAGGCTAAATGCACTCTAGGGGTGTCTTGAGGGGAATAGGGACCAAGGAATAATACATCGACCTTCTTTGCTTCCATTGCTTTGAAATGGCTTCTGCTGCATTCTTTGGTTCAGTGACTCCTGAGATCTCAATAAAGCAAGTAACCCTAGCTTTAACAACATTAAGAATTTCTTGGCACATCTATGTGCCCACAGTGATTCAGACCAGGAGTTGGTACACTGTAGTCTGCAGGCAAATCCAGCCTGCTGCCTGTTTTTGTAAGTAAAATTTCACTGGAACACAACCACACCCATTGATTTAACTACTATCTATGTCTGCTTTCAAGCTAAAACAGCAGAGTTGAATAGCTGGCCACAGAAACCATATGGACGATGCTTTAAATATTTACTATACAGCCCTTTACAAAAAAAAGGTTGGCTGACTGCTGATACAGACTGCTCCCCCTTCAGCCCCCAACAAAATAACTGATTTTGCAATAGTACAGGGCAACTCTGGATTTCATCCATTACCACTACTCCAGAGGTTTTTTCCCAATACTTGCTGATAGCATTTGATGTATTATGCATAGTGAAGCATTGTAGCATAAAGCTGAAGAACACGGGCCCCAGAGTTTACTAGCTGGGTTCAAATCCTGTCTTTGCCATTTACTGGCTGTTTGACTTTCAGCATGTTGTTCGACGTTTCTGTGCCTCTGCTTTGCTCATCCATAGTAGACAACCTCTTCACCACCCTCCTAATATACATGTCCTTGTATATTCACCTCCCCTTAAGTATAGGCTGGACCTAATGACATGCTTCTCATTAATGAAATATGGCAAAATCAAGGGGATATCACTTCTGAGATTGGGTTACACAAAGACTGAAACTTCTGTCTTCCTCTTCCATTCTGTTCTCTCTTGCTTGCTCTGATGAAAGCCAGCTTCCATGTTGAGAGATATCCAGTGGAGAGGTACACATGGCAAGGAACTGAGGGAGGCCTCTGGCCAACACCCAGGGATGACCTGAGACCCTCAGTCCAATCGTTTGTAAGAAAGTAAATCCTGCCAACAACCACAGTGTGAGCCCTGCAAGGGCCCTGCAAGGACTACACCTCCATCTGAGATCTCAAATACAGTTTTATGAGTGGCTCAGAGTAAGAGGTACCCAGTCAAGATCTGACCAGATTTTTGACTCATAAAAGCTGCGATATAATAAATGTTTGTGGTTTAAGCAATTGTTTGATGATTTATGATTTATGTGATAATTTGTTACTCAGCAATAACTGACGTTTAGTATTATGAAGAATAAATTCATACACATAAAGTGCATACAATTATGCCTACCAAATGTTCAACAAGTGTTCGTTATTATTGGCTTATAAGCTTGGTTTTCTTACTTCACTTTCACTTGCATTGCTTCAATTAGAGTGTAGTGGTTAAGACCATGAGCTGACTGTATCACTTCACCTCACTGAACTCTGTGTCCTCACCTGTAAATGTGGTTAGGAAAAGAATATCGAACTCACGAGATTTTTACATGTATTAAGTGGTGCTTGAGTTTGCTAGAGCTGACATAACAAAATGTCACAGATTGGGTGGCTTAAACAACAGAAATTTATTTCCTGACAGTTCTGGAGTCTAGAAGTACAAGATCGAGGTGTCAGCAGGTTTCATTTCTTTGAGGCCTCTGTCATTGGCTTTCAGACGGTTGCCTTCTCACGTATGTGTTCACATAGTGATTTGTGTGTGCACATGCCTGGTCTCTCTCTCTCACTTTCTCTCTCTCTCTTGCTCTCATCCTTTCTCTCTCATTTTCTTATTTTGTCTCTCTTGATCTCTTCTTCTAAAGACACCAGTCATATTAGATTAGGATTCGCCCTAATAACCTTATTTTAACTAAATTGCCTCTTTAAGGACCTGTGATAGGTTGAATGTTTGTGCCCCACAAGACTCATTGCTGAAATTTCGTTTCCACCATGAGAGTGTGGAGAGGTGGGTCCTTTAAGAGTTAATCATGAGGGCTATACTCTCATAAATGGATTAATCTATTCATGGATTAATGGATTAATAGGTTAATGGATCAACAGATTATCATGAAAGTGGGACCGGTGGCTTTATAAGAAGAGGAAGAGAGACCTGAGCCGGCACACTCAGTCCTTTACATGTGATGCCCCAAGCTACCCTGGGACTCTGCAGAGTGTCCTCACCAGCAACAAGGCCCTCGCCAGATGCAGTCCCTCAACCTGGGACTTCCCAGCCTCCATAACTATAAGAAATAAATTTCTTTTTAAAAATAAATTAGTCTCATAAATTCTGACATAAGCAATTTAAAAAATGGTCTAAGACAAGATCTTACCTCCAAGTCCAGTCACATTGAGGTCCTGGGGGTTAGAGCTTCAACATACAGATTGTTGGGGAGATACAATGAGGCCCATAATAAAAGGATAATTCAAAGAAATTATCTCCACAAATGACTTGGAAAAGTATGAAGCCCACAAAAGGCAGAAAATCCAAGTTAGCTCTTATTAATATTCTTTCCAATATATATGGTGAAGGAGCTAGGGACATGCTGATATGATTTGGCTGTGTCCCCACCTAAATCTCATCTTGAATTGCAGCTCCCACCATAATTCCCACAATCATAGGAGGGATCTGGTGGGAGGTAATTGAATCATGAGGATGGGCTTTTCCTGTGCTGTTCTCATCATAGTAAATAAGTCACATAAGATCTGATGGTTTTATAAAAAGAGGAGTTCACCTGCACAAGCTCTCTTGCCTTACCTGCCACCATGTAAGACGTGTCTTGCTCCCCCTTCGCCCTCCACCATGATTGTGAGGCCTCCCCAGCTGTGTGGAGCTGTGAGTCAATTAAACCTCTTTCCTTTATAAATTACCCAGTCTTGGGCATATATTTATTAGCAGCATGTGAACAGACTAATAAACTTCATCCCAAAATATGCCTGCTTTGTATATTGATTATTTCATGCAGAAAATGTTGGAGAAACCGTACTTGTAGAAAAAGCTATCTGACCTGCCATTTCCTACAGCAAGCCCTAAGAATTCCTTTAGGAGGGGTGCCTTTCCCCACACTAGGGTGAGAAAATAATCCCTGATCACCAAAGAGGATATTGTCTCTGCGGTGGGCCTGAACAAACTCCCTGACGTAACGCTTATCTTCCACGAGATTTACACCCCCAATATATCTCCTAGTGACACCCTTAGAATTTACTGCTCCTAGCCTAGAGATCCCTTTGTCCTGTCATTTCTTCATGAATGTATCACTATTTGTCTACAAAGTATGAAAGCATCTTGCTTTGACTGTTCCTTCAAATGTTGCTCTCTTGTGAAGATCCCCATGTACGTGTGAAATTAATAAAGCTTGTATGCTTTTCTCTGGTCAGTCTGTGTTGCATCAATCTAGTTACTAGACACAGCCAAAGATCCCACATAAGGACTAAGATAGGTAGTGCGATTTTTAGCCTCCCCTACAATGGAATGCAGAATTTTTAAGTTATGAGGGGCTGTAGACATGCTACAGTCAAAATCCCTCACTTTAGAGAAGAGGACACTAGTAGCCTAGAGGAAAAAGTATATATCAGAAGCCACATCAAAACCTTTCACTTTCTAACGTACCAGTGGATACATTTACTAATCCCAAATCACAGGATAGATGCAGAAATCTGGGATATTGGCTTGCTGGGTATAGAACACAGGCACTCAAGAATCAGGATTTTAGAACTGAAAAGATTCTTAAAAACTATTTTAGTATTCTTAGAGAAATAAGAAACAAGGTGTACAGGTTCTCCAGTTAACAATGTAGGCAGGAGTTGAATTCATGTCTATTATTTCCTTGAAGAAAGTTACACTGAATGGCTACTATATAGCAGGCATTTTGCCAGACACCAAGGATAAAATGGTAAACCAAACAGATATGCACACTACTTTCGTGGAGTTTGGAGTCCAGTTCTAGATACTGGTAGAAAGAAACCAACAACAAAAACTACAATGCAGTAGACTAAGGACTGTCCTTTGACAGTTGCCCCTTCCCTAGACCACCAAGTGTTGCTTGGTCCTGCACCCTTCTTATCTCTATTCCTTCACCAACTGCTCTCATTCTTTCCATGTTTTCTAATACAATCTTGATGTTGATGACTCCTGAAGGTGTATCTCCAGCTGTGACTTTTCCTCTCAGCTTCCAACTCCTATATTGAACTGTATCCTGGACCTCTCAACTTAGATCGTTAATCAATATTCCAAACTTAACACATTTAAAACCAAATGCTTCTTTCTTGAGTCTTCTCCATCTCATTAAATGAGTATCCCCCGGTGTATCCAGCTACTGAGGACTATAGAGTAAGTAGGAGTTAGCCAATCAGAAGACAAGAAAGTAAGTGAGGACCTGCAGTTGCAAAAATCCAAAAACAGAAATAATATGATGTATTTAAGGAATCAGAAGTTAAACATGGCTTGAGTACAGAGTTCAAGGCAGAGAGCGACAAGAGATGAGGTTATGAAGGTGTACAGGGTCCTGTAAGTCATGATGAAGAGTTCAGGTTTATGTACAAAGTCATGAGGAAACACTGAACTGCTCTAAGCAAGGCATAAAAGATTAATATTGCATTTTTTGAACACTCTGGCCACATTAAGGACAATCCCGGAAAAGAACAGTACTGATGGCAGAAAGTATAACTAGGAGGCTATTGCAGTAACTCTGGAAAAAGGGAATAATGATCTAAACCGAAGAAATGACAGTGGGGATGTACAGAAGCAGAGAGATCTAAGAGACATTGCATAGGTAAAGATAACAAACATGGGAGTTGTGTAGTTAGGGTTGTGCTTCAGTTCATTTTTTGTTGTTTATAACAGAATACCTAAAATTGGGTAATGAAGAAAGGAAATTTATTTCTTACAGTTCTGGAGGCTAGGAAGTCCAAGGTTAAGGGACCTTATCTGGTGAGGACCTTCTTGCTAGTCTGCAGAGTCCCAAAGTGGTACAGGACATCCCATGACAAGGGAGCTGAGTATGCTACCTCAGATTTTTCTTCATCTTCTTATAAAGCCACCAATTCCACTCCCAGGAAGGCTAAGCCTTCATGACCCAATCGCCTCTTAACAACCATAACTTTCAATACTGCCAACATTGGGGATTGCATTTTAAGAAGAGTTTTGGAGCAGACCAATATTCAAACCATAGCAAACTGCATTTGGTTTCATGTAATAGAAGCCCACTGCAATGGCTCAACCAAATAAGAGTTTTAGTTTTCTTACATTACAAAAGTCTGGCTATAGACTGTCCAAGAATCTGTGTCTACTCAAGGAAGCCATCAAAGATTAGGTTCTTCCTAGCTTCCTGCTCTATCATCTAAAGCATGTGGCTCTTATCTTCATGGTTGAAAAATGGGTGTTCTATCTTCAGGCATTGATTCTGCAGGCATTGTTTCTGCCCTCAGGAAAGGAAATGGGAAAGAGGAAGGCAAAAAATTTGAACTAGCTTAGTCTGTTATTTAATATCAGGAAAACGGATTCTCAAAAGTTCTAAGAGACTTCCACTCTTATCCCACTGGCCGATAGCGGGTTATGTGATCACCCCGAGTCTCAAGGGGTGAGTATTTTTATTGGATTATATTACTGCACTTAAACAAAATCAGTGTTCTGAGTAGGAAAGACGGGAAGAATGGATATTGGGTAGGTAACTGTGAGTGTCTGCCATAGAGTCTGATTGGATCTGATGGCAAGAAAGAATCAAGATTATTGCCCACATTGGTTTAAGTGTTCTCACTCCCACAGCCACCACAGTAGGAAAAGAAACAGTGGGAGGAAGGGGAGACAAAGTTTAAAGGGAAACATGAGTTCCACTTAAGACATGTTGAATGTGTACTACCTGTGGGACAATTACTCATAATGAAGGTCTGGAGCTCATAAGAAAGTTCTGAACTAATGATATATGGTTGAAATGCTACTACATGTCTCATTCAAATACCCATGACCTTTCTACTATATCTGGCTGGTATTGTAAGCTTCAAATCCTTACTCTTTTAAAACCGCTAGCCATTTATGACTAGTACTCCAGTGATCCTCTCTGGAGTCATAAAAGCTTTTTAATTTATCCATTAATATTGCATTTTATATTGACCAGAATGCAAAGAAAATAGAATTTACATGGCATCAAGCTAAGCAATTTTTATTTCATTTGCTACCTGCTATTGGTGTGTTTTGCTTTCTCAGGATCATTCCTGAAAGGGAAAAAAAATGGCAAATGAGAATCACTCATCACTTTCATTGGAGACTAACTGATGGGAGATATTCCAGCACTAAAGAAATAACATCTTTTGGCAGGGTTGACATCAGTTGACATTTCACATCCTGGGATTGGACAGGAACATCTGGAATCCTACTTGAGCTCGCTGGAAAACCTCAGATCCAGCTGCTACACAGTTAGACCACGTTTGTGTCCTAATCTCTGCATACTGCTTTTGGCTACTCCAATTAAGTAATTATATTAGATTAATTAATTAGATTGGCTTACTGGTTCAGATATTTGTAAGACTATTTTTACCTTACAATAGAACAGTCATTACATTTCTTACTTTAACCCAGTCCTTGTTAACTGGGAAGATTCGTTTTAAAACAAAACTCCCTATAGAGAATTCAGAATAGACAAAACTTAAAATGAGCCATAGGAGGACGGTTCTATAATAGGAACTATAATAATACCGCATGATACCATTTTGAAGCAGCAAGACATGTCTGCAGAAGATTACCAGCATGGTAAACATGTGGCTTCTGTTGGAAATAAATGGATAAAACATTGTATAACCCTGCTGGTGGGCAGAGGAATAGAGGTATCTTTCAAAATACATAAAACACTACAGTTTTTAATTGTAATCACTGAAGTGAATCACATTATCAAAGAGCAGCCTATAGAATTTCATGTTAATCATAGTGAGGAAAGAGAAATGCAGGAAATTTAAGCTCCTCTAGAAATATGCTCAATATTTTCTCTGTTGCATCTCTTTTTCTTTGCTTATGCTAATTGTTTCAGCTTTTCTCAAGGTAATTGCCAGATCACAAACTTCTAGTCTTCAGATTTTAGTTGTAGACCCACTGTTCAAGTCAAGAAAGAAGAAAATTATGAATGCTATTCACCAAATATTTCTGACTTTCCATCTTCCTGGCCATTTATGATTTATGGGATCACATAGCTAATTTTGGCCAATGTGTTGTGAGCAAACACATCTTATGTCATTTCTGAACCAGTATGAGATTCTGTTGCCTTTCATTTAACTGTGTCAGTTTCTGACAACACTCAAGACAGTGGATCACTGAGTGACCAAGATGGGCTGATCTCCCACTTCCCCACCTTCATTCAAAATTCCACAATAGAAATTTATCCAGAATGGGCCGGGCATGGTGGCTCACGCCTATAATCCTAGCACTTTGGGAGGCCAAGGCAGGTGGATCACCTAAGGTCAGGAGTTCGAGGCCAGCCTGGCCAACATGGTAAAACTCCATCTCTACTGAAAATACAAAAATTAGCCAGGCATGGTGGAGGGCACCTGTAATACTAGCTACTCAGGAGGCTGAGACAGGAGAATCTCTTGAACCTGGTAGGCAGAGGTGGCAGTGAGCAGAGATCGAGCCACTGCACTCCAGTCTGAGCAACAAAGAGTGAAAGTCGGTCTCAAAAAAAAAAAAGAAATTTATCCCAAATGAGAAGTAAGCCTTCGTATTTAAAAACACTGAGGTTCAGGGGTGTTTGTTACCACAGCATAATTTGGTCTATTTTTACAAATATAAAGAGACATATTTTTATATCTAGACTACTAAAGTATTGTTCAACATGTTTCTTTGTGTACTTTTGTAAAAACTTTAAAAGACCCATTTTAACAGAGAAAAAGAATAGTTATTAACCGTACTTAAAACATGACCTTAACTAGAACAATTATTAACATTAGCATCTGCTCATTTTTAATAATGACAACAATGCTACTTTCATCTGTAAGGGAGTTCGTTCTTTTATTAACACTTCTTTCTGATTTCAGAAGTAAAATATGTTTATTGATAAAAATACGAAAATGCACAAAAAGCAGGAATAGAATTTTAAATTGTCCATAATACCTAAACTCAAGGATAACCACTATTATTTTTTTACATATAAACTTCCAGTCTTTAAAGTAGGGTTCACATTTTCAATACAGCTTTACTTCTACTTTACTTAACAATGTATTGTCAATATTTCTCTTTGTCATTAAATATTCTTATTCATCATTTTAATGGATGAATGGTATTCCATTACATTGATGCCTAATGATCTGTTAAATTAACTCCCTACTGTTGAATACTTAATTGTTTCTACTTATTTTTTGCAAAATAATATTTGCCTACAACTAGAATAATTTTCTCAAAACTAATTTTTGGAAATTCAACTGCTGCATCAAATAGAATGTAAAATTTACAGGATTTTGACCTTGTTTGTCAAATCACACTTCAGTAATGTAAGTATATTTCATAGTCCATCCAGCATTATATGAGAATATTTATTTCCTACATTCTACTAACATTGGAAATTCACCGACATTTGCACATATATGCACACACACACATGTTGAGGACAGTCATTATTTTTCCTTTTTGAATTACCTTTCAATTCTTCAGAGTGTTTTAATGTCTAGAAATCTTGAGCATTTCATGTCAGGGGCAGCACCGGACCTGATGCAGGAAGATCTGTCTGCCAGTGGAGAAAGTTTCAGGTGAATTCTGCAAGGCAGATGACAATATGATCAGGGCTGGCAGATGGAACTTCTTCTCAAGAAAGTGTCACTCTTTCTATCTAAAAAATATGTCTTTCATTTCTTTTTTTTTTTTTTTTTTTTTTTTTTTTTTGAGACAGAGTTTTGCTCTTGTTGCCCAGGCTGGAGTGCAATGGCGCGATCTCAGCTCACTGCAACCTCCGCCTCCCAGGTTCAAGCCATTCTCCTGCCTCAGCCTCCTGAGTACCTGGGACTACAGGTGCAAGTTACCACTCCTGGCTAATTTTTATATTTTTAGTAGAGACTGGGTTTCACCATGTTGGACAGGCTGGTCTTGAACTCCTGACCTCGTGATCTGCCCACATTGGTCTCCCAAAGTGCTGGAATTACAGACGCGAGCCACCATGCCCAACTAACTGTCTTTAGTTTCTTAATATTTACATGTGCTGTGAACAAGACACTGTCCCTGTCATTCCCACCTTAGAAGGGAAGAAACAAACAAAGAGGAAATTGCCATACATTGTGATGAACTGTTCCAGCAGAAGTGAGTTCAGGGCTTCTGTCTAAGAACACAGACCTTTAACAAGCCTGTATTAGATAACTACAAATAGCCAGGTCACAATTTGGGATGCCACAGAGAAACGATAGTGAAAACCTCTGCCCCTTCTCCAAAAAGGTCAGGATTTTCCAAACACCAAGTTCTATAGTAGTGCAGCAGGTCTAGATTCTGAATGATGCTGGTTAACCATGCCCTGCAACCACTGATTTTATTAGGCATGCACCACTACAAAATATAAATACTAAATAATTTACTTAAAGCATTTTTGTTGGAAATAGCATGCATGATTAATTTTGTCCTTGATGTGAGATGCAAGCGGAATTGTTTCTATCTAATTGGCAGTTCCCTTCAACAGCTTATTTTCATTAGTAACCACTTGTCTTTGCTTTTCTTGATGCAAAGTAAACATCATAATGATTCAGAATGTTTTTAGGCTTTGGATGAGATTTTCTGCTTCTGACTCCAAATAGAGACAATTTCATAGACAGCCCCATAAGGAATATGAACTAGGACTGTGATATTCACAAAGTGGTCAACTGACTAGTTTCCCTCAAGAGCTTATCAGAAATACAAAAACTCAGACCCCAATACAGACCTAATATATTAGAATTTTCATTGTGACAGACAAACCCCAATGATTGTGTGCACATAAAATATAAGAAGCTCTGACCTAGGAGACATGGTGGAAACTCAGAGCCCAAATATCTCTCTCCTGTTATTACTCCATCATGATATATTTGGGGCTTAACCATTGCATGTGTGATGTTCAACACAGACAAAGGGTTGGATCTAAAAAACAGTAAATATATAAATATATACAAACACACACACACACACACACATATATATATATATATATATATATTTTTTTTTTTTTTTTTTTTTTTTTGAGACAGAGTCTCGCTCTGTCACCCAGGCCGCAGTGCAGTGGCGCGATCTGGGCTCACTGCAAGCTCTGCCTCCGGGGTTCACGCCATTCTCCTGCCTCAGCCTCCCGAGTAGCTGGGACTACAGGTGCCCGCCACCACACCCAGCTAATTTTTTGTATGTTTAGTAGATACGAGGTTTCACCGTGTTAGCCAGGATGGTCTTGATCTGACCTCGTGATCTGCCCACCTCAGCCTCCCAAAGTGCTGGGATTATAGGTGTGAGCCACGGTGCCCAGCCAAGAAACAGTATTTTTTTAAAACCCACTCTCAGTTTCCCCTGAGCCTGTATCTGCTTGAACACCGTTGCTAGGATGTCCCTTCAGGGCAGAAACCAACTAAGGTCAAATTCTGTTTTTAGTGTGAAAAATTTAAAAGAAATGTCCAACATTGGGTATGTGCTTGAAAAAAAAAGGTGGGGGCAGGGCTTGTTTGAGTCTTTCAGATAATAGAATACTCTCCAGTTGTATGAAAAAAATGTTATAGGAGATAAATATTCAGTAAATGGCATTCACACTGTAGTGGGATGCTTTACGAGAGACACTTTTGCTTCTCTCTCATGTTTATGGAATTCTAGAATTTCAAGGTTGACAGAGTCTTCAGAGATCTTCTGGATCTCACTTCTACTTTCTACTCTGCTTAAACACCTCTGATGATGGGGGACTCATTACCTATAGAAAGGCAGTCCATTCCTTTTTTTTTTTTTTTTTTTTTTTTGAGACGGAGTCTCGCTCTGTCGCCCAGGCTGGAGTGCAGTGGCCGGATCTCAGCTCACTGCAAGCTCCGCCTCCCAGGTTTATGCCATTCTCCTGCCTCAGCCTCCCGAGTAGCTGGGACTACAGGCGCCCGCCACCTCGCCCGGCTAGTTTTTTGTATTTTTTAGTAGAGATGGGGTTTCACCGTGCTAGACAGGATGGTCTCGATCTCCTGACCTCGTGATCCGCCCGTCTCGGCCTCCCAAAGTGCTGGGATTACAGGCGTGAGCCACCGCGCTCGGCCTAGGAAGTACAAATGGTTAGAGAGCTCTTTCCTCCATTGACTTCAAAAATATGTTTCTCTGTAGTTTATGTCCTGTGATCTGGGGTCCTGGCTTTTGTAATTCATGGAATAACTTCATCCTCCTCTTCATAAACTAGTCCCTCAAAATCTGAAGTCACTTACCACGCTTTCTGTTCTCCAAATTCAGCATCCCCGTATACTATAAATTATAAGGAGTAAGAAAGGAAAATTAACTACGATTCGAAGTCAACAACAATTTCTTATGGTTTAGACTTCCCTGGCCTGGCTACTTTCCCCTGGGTACACTTCAGTTTCTGTCCAACCACGTCCATGTATTAACACTCTCATTCATTTATTCAGCAAATATTTATTGAATCATTGATTGCTTCTTGAAAGTGAGGCACTGTTCTAAGCACTGGAGATGTAGTAGTGAATATAATCAACAGAATTCGAGTCCTTGTGGAGTTTACATTTCTAGCTGTAGAAATAAGTAATAAAAATTGCTATGGAGAAAAATGAAGCTGTGAAGTAGGAATAAAGAATTATTTCATGCAGAGTAACCATAAAAGCCAATATCTGAGCAGAGACCTGAAGAAAGTAAGAAAGCAATCCACGTGGGTGTGGGAAGAAGTATTCCAGGGAGAGGAAATGGCAAGTGGAAAGGCTCCAAGGAGAGAATACACATGGTATGGTCTTGGGACAGCAAAGAAGCCACCTTTTTTTTTTGAGACAGAGTCTCGCTCTGTCACCCACGCCGCAGTGCAGTGGCGCGATCTGGGCTCACTGCAAGCTCTGCCTCCGGGGTTCACGCCATTCTCCTGCCTCAGCCTCCCGAGTAGCTGGGACTACAGGTGCCCGCCACCACACCCAGCTAAGTCAGCTGGGTCTAAGTCACCTCAGAGGTGAGGAGGCAGGAGCTGATTATACAGAGACCTGTAAACCACTGAAAGGACCTTAGAGTTTTTTCTCTGAGTGAGATAGAAAGCCACTGGTGTGTTATAAGCAAATGAACAACATAATCCGACTTAGGGCTAGATAGTCCTCTCTGGCTACTGTGTAGAGAATAACTGGGCAGCGTGGAGAGGCAAAGAGGGATTGGATGGGTTTGCAGAAAAAGCAAGGAGACTATTGAGGACACTATGGCAATAAGCTGGGAGGAAGATAGTGGCTTAGATGAGAGTGGTAATGCTGAGAGTGCTAATACTGCTTTGAGTTGAAGCCATTCCACAGGGAATCTTTCTGTTCTCAGTACTGATTTTCATGGGACTGTCATTCAATGTAACCTACAATCTTGGGAACTTAATGCAGGGAACATATGAATCTATAACTCCACCAGGCTCTAGTGATTTCTCCAAAGAAATGCTTAAGCTCTCATTTCCAAAACTCTCTCTCTGCCTGACCTTCTAAGAATTCCTAGAATACCTCAAATTCTTCCTGGATGCTGTTCTAGCATCTGGTGATATGGGATTGCAGGATCCAAATGCATGCCATTTGCAACAGCCAGCCCAGAAGAGCAGACACTGACAGGGTGTTATCCATGTTCCCTCTGAACTCACAATTCTTTGAATATTGATTGCTTCCTAAGACAAGCACCTGTGAATTTTCCCCTACTGGATTTAGAGGACTCAGCCCAGGAGTGGTGCAGGCCAGAGGGACAAGGAATATACCATTCCCAGGGGTAGTCCTTTTAATGATGGAAGTTGGAGAACAATACCCCAGGCTACTTTACCTCTTGGGTGGAACCACACTGAGGCATGTTTGGCACTACCTCTCAGAGGCGCTTGTCAGAAATCACCCATAGTTGCCCAGAGGGGTAACCTGCTCATTAACACTCACTGTGTTGGTTCTTTTTCCTTTTCAATCTTATTTCCTCATTCCTCCTCTAGTGTTTCTTGGCACTATGTTCGAAATAAGTTATGTGATTCAAATCTCCATCTGCTTCTGGGGGAACCCAACCCAAGACAAGTAGTACAAAGAGAATAGTAGAGAGCCACTCCTCTTAGCAATGCAGTGGGCAGACTCTTCTGAAGGCAGTGAGCTATCTCAGTTAATTCACAGTCAGTTACAGATCAAACTCCTTGTTCTACTCTTTTCCCCATTCTCGCTACTGTGCTTGAACAGCATTTAAATTTTTTTTAAAAGAATATTATTAACAAAGGGTAAGTATTTGTCATTTTAAAGAGTGGCGAGGGAGATGACATAAGCAAGATAACAGAATAGAAAATCCAGGATGCCCCCTTTCCCCACAGAGAAACCAATTCCACAACACATGGACCAATTCCCTTTGTAAGAAATCCAAAGAAACTGAGAGGCCCTTGCACCCCAGGTCAGGGCAAAACCAACTGCATCAAAGTCAGTAAGAAAATTTGTGGCACCCACTTGCCACAACCCCTCACTTGCCATTGAGCCCATAGCTTGATATAGTACAATTGGGGGAAAACTGTCAACTCCTGGCTTCTCGTTGGAGAAAGCAAGAGAAGACTGAAATATCCATCCAATGTGCAGGATTTGTAGGTGTTGCCTAAAGGACTGGTTTCTGTCTCTCTTGTCTCAGAGTGCTGATGTGACCCAGCGTACTCCAGATGACAGAAGATCACTGCAAATGAAAAAGAACTGGGTGACTTGCTTAAAAGCCAGAGAACCTGAAATACCACAAAGAGAGACCAAGGATGCAAGAAATTAAGAGATCCTGAAAAAAAGAAGAAAAACCAGCAAATGCCTCTAACTGAGAATGTACTTGAACAAATCCAGAAAAGATGCATCCACAGAAAAAGTTTGAGAGGCCTCTGGGATCTTTAGCCGGGCTGACTAGGAAAGGTCTTTCTCTGTCTAAAGCCATTCTATAAAGACTGGGAGAAGCGACTGTTTTTTTTTTTTTCTGTTGTTGTTGTTTTGTTTTGTTTTGTTTTTTTGTTTTTAATGTGCAAATCCCAGCACAAAGTTACAAGACACATGAAGAAATAGGAAAGCATGGCCCAATCAAAGAATCAAAATAAATGAACCCTAAATAAATGAAAGCCTATAAGATACTTGACAAAGAATCAAAAAATAACAGCCATAAAGATGCTTAGTGAGCTCAGAAAAAAAGATACATAATCAAAATTAGAATATCAGCCAAAAAAAAAAAAAAGGGAAATATAGAAAAAGTCAGATAGAAATTCTGGTGCTGAAAAATACAATAATTGAACCAAAACATTTACTAGAGTGGTCCAACAGCAGACTTGATCAAGCAGAAGAAAAAAAAATCGGTGAACTTGAAGAACTGTCATTTGAAATTATTCAGTAAGAGAAGTAAAAAGACAAAAGAATAAAAAGCATTAAGAAAGCCTAGGAGACTTACAGATAACCAAGAAGAAGTTGATAAATTCCTAAAGACATACAAGTATCAAGAGTGAATCATTAAAAAATAGAAAATCTGAATGTATAGTGATGAATAAGAAGATCGAATCCATATTCAAAAACCTCCCAGAAAAGAAAAGCTCAAGACTAGAGGGCTTTACTGGTCAATTCTACCAAACTTTTAAAGACGAAGTAATGTCAATCTTTCTCAAACTCTTCCAAAAAATTGAAAAGGAGGGAATACTTCCAAACTCATTTTATGAAGGCAACATTATCCTGATATCAAAGCCAGACAAAGACACTATAAAAAAAGAAAGCTGTAAGCCAATAACTCTAATAAATATAAATTTTTAAATCTTCAACAAAACACTACCAAACTTAATTGAACAACAAATTGAAACTATCATACATCACATTCGAGCAGGATTTATCCCTGAAATGCAAGCACGACTCAATGTATGAATCTATCTATATGATATGTCACATTAACAGAAGAATAAAAATCATATGATCATCTCAATAGATACCAAAAAAGTATTTGACAAAATTCAGCCCCACTTTATAATAAAAAAACTCAACAAACAAGGAGTAGAAGAAAATTACCTCAACATGATCAAGATCATATATGAAAAAAAAAAAATGCAGCTAACACCAAACTCAAAGATGAAGAACTGAAAGCTTTTCCTCTAAGATCAGAAACAAGCCAAGGATGTCCAATCTCACCACTTTTACTCACCATGGAACTGGAAGTCCTACCTAGAGAAATTAGTCAAAACAAATAAATTAAATTTATCCAAATTAAGAAAAGAATAAGTAAAATTATCTCTGTTTGCAGATGACATGATCCTATATGTAGAAAATCCTAAGGTTCTTTTAGTTCCTAAAAAAATCCTGTTGAATAAATAAATTCAACGAGGTGGCAGGTTTCAAAATTAACACAAAAAATTGGTTATGTTTCTATACCCTAATAACAAACAATCCAAAAAAAGAAGCTAAAGAAAATAATCCCATTTATAATAACATCAAAAAGATAGTTTGAAATAAATTTAAGTTGGCCAGAGATTTTTACACTGAATGCTACAAAACACTGGTGAATGAAATTAAATAAGACACAGATAAATGAAAAGACATCTCATGTTCATGAATTGAAAGATTCAATACTGTTAAAATATGCACATTACCCAAAGTGATCTATAGAGTCAATGCAATTCCTATCAAAATCCCAGACTTTTTCACATAAATAGAAATAATAACCCTAAAATTTATAAGGAACCACAAAGGACCCCCCGCCAAAGCCAAAAGAACTGTGAGAAAGAGCAAAGCTGGAAGTCTCATACTTCCTGACTTCAAGTTTTATCACAAAGCCATATTAATCAAAACAGTATGGTACTGGCATAGAGATGAACCTGTAGATTAATGGAACAGGAGAGACACCCTAGAAATAAACCTATGCACATTTAGTCAACTTATCTTCAACAAGGATGCCAAGAATACATAATGGGGAAAGGATAATCTCTCCAACAGATGGTGTTGGGAAAACTGCACATTTAGTTATAAAAGAATAAAATTGAACCATTATTTTATACCACAAACAAAAGTCAATTCAAAATTCACTATAAAATTAAATGTAAAATCTGAAACTATGTAACAACTACTAGAAAACATAAGAGAAAAGCACTATACCTTCTTTTTTCCATGGTTTCTTGAATATGACATCAAAAGCACAGGACACAAAAGCAAAAATAGACAAAAGGGACTACTTTGAAAACCTTAAAACCTTCTGCACAGCAAATAAAACAATCAACAGGATTAAAAGGCAACCTATGAATTGGAAAAAATATTTCCAAATCATATATCTGATGGGTTAATTTCTAAAATATATAAGAAACTCCTATAACCAATTGCAAAATAAATAACTCAATTTAAAAATGGACAAAGAGCTTAAATAGACATTTCTTTTAAGAAGCCATACAAGTGACCAGTAGGTAAATGGAAAGATGCTCAATGTCATTAATCATCAGGGAAATTGAAATAAAAACCACAATGAGGCCGGGCACTGTGGCTCACACCTGTAATCCCAACACTTGGGAGGCAGAGGCGGGTGGATCATTTCAGGTCAGGAGTTTGAAACCAGCCTGGTCAACATGATGGAACCCCATCTCTACTAAAAATTAGCCAGGCATGATAGTGGGCACCTGTAATCCCACCTACTCAGGAGGCTGAGGCAGGAGACTCCTTGAACCCAGGAGGCAGAGATTACAGTGATCCAAGATCGCACAACTGCACTCCAGCCTGTACAACAGAGTGAAACTCTGTCTCAAAAACTAAAAACGACAACACAAAGTGATATCACCATATCCTTCACAACTGTTAGGATGGTCATTATTTAAAAAATATATATATATATATATATATATATCAAGTATTGGTAAGGTGGTGAGGATGCAGAGAAATTGGAACCCTTACACACCACTGGGGAGCAAGATACAGGCACTCTATGGAAAATAGTACAGAATTCTTTGAAAAATCCTAAAATAAAAATACCATATGATCCATCTGTCTCATTTCTAGGTATGTATCCAAAATAATTTAAAGCAGGATCTCAAAGAGATATTTGAACTCCCATGTTCATTGTGGCATTATTCACACCAATCAAGATGGGAAACAACCTAAATGTCTATCAACAGATGAATGGATAAAGAAATATGTGATATGTATACACAATGGAATATTATTTAGTCTTTTAAAAGAAAATCCCATGATTTGTTTCAGCATGGATGAACTTTGAGAACATTATGCTAAGTGAAATAAACCAGTCACAGAAGGTCAAATACTTCATTTTACCACTTACATGAAGTATCTAAAGTAGTCAAACTCATAGAAGCAGAAAGTAGAACGGGGGCTACACTGCTGTGGATGGGGAAAGTGAGGTATTTATTAATACAGTTTCCGTCATGCAAGACAAAAAAGTTGTGGAGATCTGCTGTACAACAATGCATATATAGGCCTGGCGCAGTGGCTCATGCCTGTAATCTCAGCACTTTGGGAGGCTGAGGCGGGCAGATCAGTTGTGGTCAGGAGTTTGAGACTAGCCTGGCCAACATGGTGAAACCCCATCTCTGCTAAAAATACAAAAATTAGCCGGGCATGGTTTTTTTAACAGGTGCCTGTAATCCCAGCTACTCGAGAGGCTGAGGCAAGAGAATCACCTGAACCCAGGAGGCAGAGGTTGCAGTGAATAGAGATCATGGCATTGCACTCTAGCCTGGGCCACAGAGCGAAACTCCATCTAAAACAAACAAACAAACAAAAAATGCACATATAGTAAATACTGTAATATTGTACTATCCATTTAACAAATTTGTTAAGAGGGTAGATCTCATCTGATGTGTTTTTTACAATGAAAAAAAGAAATTGTGCCAGCAACAGTCACATACCTATGCATTGAAATGTACAGTCAACAAATTCCAATTGGATAAATTATTTTGGGTAAGGCCTGCACCTACAATCTAGAATGACTACCCCTTTGTCTCAGTTTTATTACTGACCAGCTGTGTAACCCTGGGCAACTTTCTTGCCTACTCTGGGCTTCAGTTTCCTCAGTAAAATAACTACAATAAATTAACTATAAAGTTGATCCTAACAAAGTTTTATGACCCTGAGTTTCTGGTTTACTCAACATAACCTTCATGCTAAGAAACAAAGTTATCAATCAACTGTCCTTAGACAGACCTGATTTTACAATTTCATGTAGCTCATTGAGGCAATTTCTTCCCTAGTCTATTCCTCTTGCTGAACTTCTTTAAGTTTGACACTCTAGATATCCGTGTGCCTCAAGCAAAACAGTTGACAGAAAGCCATGAACCCATCATGCCCTGAGTCATAGGAAGTAATTACTAATAATCCTAATTCTGGTTCATAGTTTGCTTGTCAGTAATTACAGCTGCAGTTGAATGCTTTTAGCATTAACATCAGCCCGGCGTTGCAGCTCCCTCCTCATCTCAGGGAAATGGAACTGTGAGTACCTTTCAAAGCAAGGTTTGCTGCTTTTTTGCCTGGAACACTTTTTAATTGGGTATCATTTGGAAATTTCTAAATCCCATTTTAGAGCTTCTGGTCACTGCGTTACTTATTGAAGCCCTAAAAGCTAGTTATGAGGCATGCCTGAACAGTGCGAATGTCAAAGCAAAAATTATGATCATCTCTGCTTTCTTCCGAGAATGAAAAGAGCCATCATTTTGACCTTTTTTTTTTTAATATACTAAAAGAAATCTAAGATAGCAAAGCTGTATGAGAAAGTACTTATGAATTTGGGATTGAAATTGCACTTCTAATTTAAGAGTTTTCCATCAAGTTAGGAGGGTTTAAAATTGTTGGGTTGTTCAGAAGCCCACAGACTATGTAAATGTACAATTTGGGTGTATCCACCCAAGTGCCTGACTAGAAACTTTAGTCATCTTTACCTTCGCCCTCTCTTCCCCACCCACATCTAGTGAGTCAACAAACTCAAGCCATCCTACTTTCCTAATGATTTTGGAATTTACTTCCGCACCTCCACCCCCATTACTGCAGAAGAGGCAATTAAAGATCTCATTACTTCTTCAGTGGGTGAGTGGTTGGCTTGATCCCAGCCCCTCTTCACCCCAGGACTCTCCTACACGGACACAAGAGACGGCTTTACTAAAGCACAAATTGGAGGCTGATTTTCTGCTTTTAAATACATGATGGCTCCCTGGGGCATACATGAGTCAAAGCCTTAGTTTGGTACTTCCTACTTCTTTAGTTTCTTCTCTTAGACTTCCGCTTCATCACTTCCAGCTGTCTAAAGCCCACCCACAAGACTTATTATTTGTCATGCCTTGAATTCTAAAATGCTCCATGCACTTGCAAATATTTGTGTTAGCTCTTTTCTTTGCCAAGAATTCCCCCACTTTATATACTGAAATTTTACTTATCTTTGAATATGAAGCTCAACCATCAATTTCTATGAAACTTCCCACAACTCTTTTAGAACAGCTCAATTATCTTTCCTACACGCTTCCCTAGAACATTTATTTATTCACCCATTCACTCTTTTTCATTCACTAACTCTTTAAGAAGCAACTAAATTCAGGAGATATGGACTCCTGCCCTTGGGAAGCCTACCTTCTTATAGACTATTTCTACCACATAGTCTTTTTACCCATATTTTAATCAGTGTCCTGTGTCCTTCATTGGACCACAAACTCCTTGAAGGAAAGAGATCCTTTTATTCAGTGCCCAGAACAATGAGTGATTTTCAACTAATATCTATTGAATTTTACTTAAAGTGGCTTATCTTTTGAGTATGTATGTATAAGTATGTATTTGTATTCACACCAACAGACTTACAATACCTTGTACTTTGGTAGCTGTGCACTGTCCTAGAGATCATCTATATGTCACTATCTAGCTTAAAACAAAACAGATGCTGGTGCAAACATCTCATCAGCATTCGTGGAGGTAATGAATAAGAAGCACTTGTCACAGTGACTGGCATCTGAAATTGCTTAATAAACACAAATCCCTCTTCAGCTTAATTTGAGTAGCCCTGCATTTCTTACGATTTAAAATAAGCTGGTCTTTGTTTAAGTTTGATGAACTTTTCAAGTAAGAACATCCAACAAAGCAAGAGTTTTCATCCAACCCATTTCCTCAAAGGGTTTACCATTCAATCAGTAACAGTAGAGGCATTTGCAAAGAAGAGTAGAAAAAGGTGAATATTTGAATTTCTGTAAGAGATCTTGGTTTCAGGACCAGCTCTGACATGAGTAACTTCTGGAAAATCACCTCATTTCTCTGTTACTTAGTTTTCTTATCTGTCAGGGATGGGGACGTTAATAACACTTTTATCTCCCTTGAAGAGTTTTGTGGATAAAAATATAATAACTGTAAAATTAGCCTGAAAAATAAAGGTAAAAGCTTATCAAATGTGAGGTAGTATTTGTAATAGTAAAAACTTATGAAATGCTCTCATGATTGAAACATCTCTGAGGGATGTCCCCAGGCACATATGAGGCTGTTTGGTAAATTGATACACATATGGTCAGGGATTTAGTGGCAAGAGATAATAACTCCTCCCCAGGTCCTCTTGGGACAGATAAGAAACAAGTATAGCCAACCCTCAGTGACCTGTGATAACAAGGCCAGGGATGATATGGATAAACGGATTTCGCAGATTATCCAAAAATACAACTTTGCCCAATTACGACCTCTAAACTTTTGCAGAAATTCCTTTAAAAAAGCCAAATTACTTTCACCTGGACTCATAACCTACATACGTTTCACCACCAGTTCCTACCCCTTCCCATGCCTAGATACAGCTGCAAAACAAAACAAAACAAAACAAGAACCAGTAAATCTGCTGGGGCAGCTGCCTTACCTAATGCTGAGCTACCCGTGAGAACTCAGTACATTTTATTTTCAGAGACCTATGAGGTGCTGGCCCTGTTCACATTTTCCTGCGGCAAGGAAAAAGCCATCTAGGGCCTGCCAACCCAGAAAATTCTGTAAGCGACCTCAAACCATGGTAATTTCCCCCAAGCTGCCTGAAGGAGCTTGTCCCTTCAACTGATCCCTTGGCAGCAATGAAATCAGGTCTTGGATAATTCCTAGTCCAGAACTTTTCTGCAGATTTCCAAAGCTGGGGCAGGAAATGGCTTAGAATTGAACAAATCTGTTATTTGAATTATTCAACAATTCTTTCCCTGACAACCCCATGAGGGAGTTGCTTTCCTGTCATTTCTCATTATGATAGCTTTTCTTTCCCTTCTTTTTGCTGCTTTTCCTGAAATATTGGCAAGATAATTCAAAAACACTGTGAAAAGCACCTTGGGAACGACCATCTGCGAAACAGCAGCTCCATAGGTTACATGCAGCTTCATCTTACCTAGGAACTCAAGAACAAAATGTAGGCAGGTTAAAAAGCAGGAAATCATTGATATCCTCTCAATGGGAATTAGAGCAACATTGAGAAAAATGAACTAGTGATGACACCTACTTCAAGTGGCTTGCATTCTCATTCACTCATTGATTCAATGAAGGTTTGTCAAGCATTTGCTCACTGCCAGACACTCCAAAGAGGACTTTTGGGTTCTATCTGTCCAGTTTCTAGAATACTATCAGTAACTGCAGCATGCAATTCTCCTCCAAACCTGTCCATTTTCCATTTATGCCAGTGAAATAAGTAAATAGAGAGAGTGCAAGGTAGGATGGCAGCCATCCCAGTTTGCCCAGAACTAAGGGAGTCCTGGGGACATAGGACTTTCCGATTTTTTTGGTTTTTGGTTTTTGGTTTTTTGGTTTTTCTTTTTTTTTTTTTTTTTGTTTTTTTTTTGCCCAGACCAGAATGCAGTGGCACGATCATGACTCACTGTAGCCTCAACCTTTTGATCTCCTAGGCTCAAGTGATCCTCCTGCCTCAGCCTCCTAAGTAGCTAGGACCATAGGTGTGCACTACCACATCCAGCTAATTTTTTAAATTTTTTGTGAAGACAGTGTCTTACTGTGTTGTCCAGGCTGGTCTTGAACTCCAGGACTCAAGGGATCCTCCCGCCTCAGTCTCCCAAGTGCTGAGATTACAAGCATGTGCCACCATGCCCTGCCTCAGTTTTCAAACTGAGAAAGTCCTGGGAAAATAGGGATAAGTTGGATTTGACCTTTCACAATCTTTTCTGTGACTTTTGATGATTTTTTTAAATCCTTAGGCCTCAGTTTCCACATCTGTAGAATAAAGGCACAAGAATAGATTATCTCTAAGAATTACCTTCAGCTTCAGTATTCTAAGAGTGAATTTAACATGTTTTTAGGATTAGAAAGGGTTCTGGAGTGGCTATAAAGATATCGGGAGCTCCTTAGAAATATCTATCCACAAATAAAAATAACACTGTGTTCAAATCCGGCTAGATTCCCAAGATTACAACGATCTAATCTAAACTTAAGCCACTCCTTTTAATTAAACATCTGCGTTCTTTTAATTAAACATCTGCATTCTTTGCCTCCATGCCTGGATAAACTTAGCTCAGCACAGGGAAAGTTCTATTCAGAAACTGTGACAGAGAATCCCAGAGTCTGTTCCCGTAATAAATAGCTTAAAATTATATTCAGCTGGGTTCCTTAAGCAATTAAGCAGGGTGATCATCTCATAGTATTTCAGGTGAAATAGACTTTTGTTGCCATTAGGTGCTTTCGTATTATGGGTAAGATTGTAGAGGGAATTAAGGAGCACAGACCACGTGAATAATCACATCTTTGAAAGAATCACAAGAAATCAGAGCATGGGAAGATGGAGAGAGGAATGAAGCCCGATTCAAATTCTAATGCTAACTTAGACAAAGACTTGACTTTACCTGAACTTTAAAAGCCTCATCTGTAAAATGAGAAAAAAACACATTTCCCAGGGTTGTGTGAGGGTAAATTTGTTCTCTTTCTTTAAAAGTGTGTATGTGTTTCTTATCTTCATCAATTCTTATATTTTACATATATACATACACACATACGTGGATTTATGTATAAATACATTTTTTTTTTATTTTATGTTTCTTAGATGGAGTCTTGCTCTGTTGCCCAGGCTGGAGTGCAATGGCACGATCTCAGCTCACTGCAAGCTCCGCCTCCTGGGTTCACGCCATTCTCCTGCCTCAGCCTCCTGAATAGCTGCGACTACGGATGCCCGCCACCACAACCGGCTAATTTTTTGTATTTTTAGTAAAGACAGGGTTTCACCGTGTTAGCCAGGATGGTCTCGATCTCCTGACCTCATGATCTGCTCGTCTTGGCCTCCCAAAGTGCTGGGATTACAGGCATGAGCCACCGCGCCCGGCCCTAAATAAATTTTATTTTATAAATTCATCCTTATATTTTATACATGTATTTTATATATATAGTGTATATATAAACTATATATAATATATACACATACTTTATTATATATAGTGTGTATATATGTATAAAAACTATATATGTACTACTATTCATATAAAATATGAGGAAGGATTTATAAATAAAATTTATTTGTATAATTATATATAATATATGCTAATATATACAATTATATGCTATATTATATATATTATTATATTATATATAATTTATACTAATATATAACTTGAAGGATTTACAAAATAAAATTCATTTATATATAAACCTATATATAATTTGTATTATATATGATATATGTTATACATTATATGTAATTTATATATCTTATATATGTTATATATAATATATAATTAATTACATATTTTTATATATAATTTATACATGCAGTCAACCCTTGAACAACCCAGGGGTTAGGCGTACAAACCCTACACAGTCAAGAATCCACATATAACTTTTAAATCCCCCAAAATGTAACTACTAATAGCCAGTTGTTGACCTGAAGCCTCACTGATAACATAAAGCTGATTAACATATATTTTGTATGTTATATGTATTATATACCATATTCTTTTATAATAGAGAAAATACTATTAAAATTATAAGGTAGAGAAACTATTTTTACTGTTCATTAGGTGGAAGTGGATCATCGTAAGTGGAGCATGGCCTTTAGGTTCATTATTTTCATGTCGAGTAGGTGCAGAGGAGGAGGAGGACGAGGAGGGGTTGGTCTTGCTCTCTCAGGTGTGGCAGAGGAGAAGAAAACTCATGTATAAGTAGACCCATGCAGTTAAAGGGTCAACTGTACAAAATGCTTCTAAAAACATTAATATAGAATACTTAATGTCCGACTGCAACAGTCCTTGATATGAAGAGCACGTCTAAATGCCAAAAAGACCATGCAAATCTAGAGGAATATGTTGTGAAAGATGAAGTAGCAGAACCACTATCTGTAGCTCCTTCAAGTTCCGTCAGATCTGCTTTTTGGCTAACCCAAGAGTCTCCCAGATTGAAACAGGAAGTAAGGTGTCATTGAGCTCCCCTCCATGTCTCTGAGAAGCATTTTCCCTTAAATTGTTGGAGACATACAGCAATCAAAGAGTATTTTGTGATCCATAGAATCTCATGCTAACAAAGGCCTCCAGATGCCCTACTCTGATGATGCTTTCTCCAACTTGGAGAAATGCTCACCCAGACCCTGCTTGAGCAGAGTTGGGAACAGAGAACTAATGAGCTCCTAGGGTTTTTATTCTGCCTTTTTGCCTTTATTTAATGCATCTTCCCAGATTCAGTTCATCATTGATCCATCTGATTGCATGCTTTGGGATTCCTGAGGCTAATATGTGGTAAACACAATGCCTACGACACATACAGTAGGTACTCAACAAATGGCATTGTTCTCCCTTGCACTACTTTCTTCTTCCTACGTAATTGCTGGCTCAAATTAGGGCATGGTTAGCATTCTTTTAAAAAAAGCTTTTCTGGGCCAGGTATGGTGACTCATGCCTATAATCCCAGCACTCTGGGAGGCTGAGGCAGGCGGATCACCTGAGGTCAGGAGTTTCAGACCAACCTGACCAACATGGTGAACCTCCCCACCCCTCCGCCCCCGCCACTCTCTACTAAAAATACAAAAATTAGCCAGGCGTGATGGTGGGCACCTGTAATCCCAGCTACTAGAAAGGTTGAGGCAGGACAATCGCTTGAACCTGGGAGGTGGGGTTTGCCGTGAGCCACGATCACAACACTGCACTCCAGCCTGGGCGACAGACCGAGACTCTGTCTCAAAAATAAATTTTAAAAAGCTTTTTCTGATGTCCAGGAAGACCTGCCATGGGCTGACAACCATGATATTCCTCTGGGAATTAACAGGGAACATTCAAGAGGAAGATAGGAGAGCAAAGTAGCAATTTGGCATTGGGATCTGAATTGTATTTGCAAGGAAAAAAGGCTCCCTTGCCTTTAGATTGGCGAGTAGCCCAAGAGCTGCTGAAATTTCATTTCAATGGTAGAAGTATATTGCTCCCCCAGTCCTTACACCCGTGGCTTGGCAATGCTGTCTCAAGTTTGATTTAACTTTCTTGCCAATACACGGGAACAGATTGTTAGAAAACAATTATCTCAAGACCTCCCTCAAAACTGTGCTGTTTTTCAACCCCATTAGGGTTGAGATAGCGGTGTACGATTGCAGGATGATTTATCTCTCAATACTGATCTGTTCCTACATTACTGGACATTTCCTCCACAGCTGATTCCATCAATCATGCAATCATCTGAGCAGCTCTGCAGCCCGTGCTCCTCTGACAGAGCCGCACTTGCTATTTATCTTCCATGCCGTCTCTCACTCTTGTCAGTTTTAATTCTGCTCCATTCTCATTCTCTTCTCCTGTCCCCTGAGGGTTCTGTCTGGAACATATTATTATTCAGTATTTACAGGGATGTGTCACTTGAAAAATGTCACCATTGGAAATGACAAAAATTCAGGGATTTGCACAGAATCATCTGTGCCCCAACCACCATTTTGAATTTTTATACCATGATGTAAATTCCGCAACTACCCGTGAATCTCTAAAATTATTGACTTGGTTCAAAGGAAGTCTTAGGGCGGGAGTGTGGCATTTGCGAAAATTCTTCCAGTTTAATTGCAAAGGTTTCGTTTTGGAGGAGACTTTATTCAACTTTCTATTTTTAGAAAAAAGTGTAATTTAGAAATGCTGACACCATTATTAATGTTGTCACACAAGTAAGGCCTCAAGATCTATCCCTAAACCTCTAAAATGTATCACTATAAATTGTCTATATTGTTTTATCAAATGTATTTCTTTTTTAATAATGGAATTAAAATGCTTACATAACTAACACCCACGTAGCACTTCTGGTGTCCCAGGACCTACTCTAAGCATGTATACACACATATGTTACTCCTCAAACCAAAATGTTATCATTGCTATTAGAAGAGGGTATTTGGGCAAACTGTTAAATAGAAGGAGAAGTCCATTTATTCAACATATACTATACCCTCAACTTTTTCACATTGTCTTTCAGATGCTGACCACAATTCTGAAAGTAAATATGGTGATTTTCGTGTTCACAAAAGAGAAAGATGAAGGATTAAAGAGTTAGCAGACTCACGGGGGTGGCTCGGCCGGTATCTTAGCCTGTATCTGTCTGATTCCAAATATTCTACTTCTCAATGTCCCGCCATGCCAATCTCTATCTTTGCCTTTGGAAAGGGATCTGATATGCCAGGTTATTGTAAAAGCTTCTTTCTTTAAGTTTTGGCTCAACCTTTGTCCTGGTGTAACGTCTCGTCAGTCGAAGCTCAGCCATCTTTTTGTATCCACCTCGGTGCCAATTCACTTTGTCCAGATTTATCATGAAGGAGGCGATGAGGTGGAAAAAGTGTACTTGCCTTTTCCCTAGATTAGACTAGAGTGACACAATATTCTGGAGCTGTCATTGGACCTGCACTGGTGCCAGGTCACGTGAGCTGACTCCCCTTACGAAAATGAAAGCATCCTCCCCCTGGTACATCCAGGCTCACTGGAGCTCTATACTTGAGTGTGGGGCCCAAGGTACAGTAGGGAAAAGATTCGTTTAACTTGCTTTGTTCAGTAAACTATTTCCCTAAAGGGTTCTACATGGAGCAGTGACTGGACAATGGGAAATAAGTATTTCTTTGTCCCCTGGCTAGTCTGGCATATCACAGACAACTTGGAGGAAGCTCACTTGGACCAGAAGAACCAGAAATTGGGAGCATGCAATGGCAGAGCATGAGGGCAAGGCCACTCACCAGGAGGGAGACCCAGTGAATGGGGAGCAGGTGGCAACAGGAAAGACGGGAGGCCAGTCTAATAGGAAGGCAAACACCAACAAGAGGCAATTGTGGGATAATTTATGGGAAACCGAGGCATGGTCTGCAGAAGCAACTGCCTGCACTTCCAGATGACCCCAGGGAGATGAAAAGAGGCCTGATCTCTGAGAACCCAATCTTCTGAACAAGTTGTCAACATGCTAATAAGCATAGTGTCTTACTCTGTAGCAGGTAACTTTTGCTCTATGTGTTATTAACTCTCCATCTTCTCAACAATCATATTGAGCAAGTGCTACTTCTATCCCTGATGTATGTATAAATTTGTCCAACCATGTAGCTCATAAGCGAATTAACTGTAAATTCCAAACCTAGATACACCGATCCTAGAAACTACACCCTCACCACTTTCCTACCCACCCCCACCTCTTAAAGTTGAAGTGAGAACTAAGTAACAAGGACTTACGAGCTGCAAATTTAAGTGGAAAGCACTAGTTCAAGCATTTGTTTGAAACTCCCCACAAAATTTGTACAACAACCCTATGAGACAGTGTGTCCGTCAGCATTTGGTCAGAAAAACAAAGATAGTTTGCGTGTTCTAAGCATCAATAGTTCTAGTGCAGGAAATTAGAGGTTTGCAGTCTTTTGGAAAGGCTTAGCAATGGAGTTCGGGGAAGCCACCAGGACCTTTCTGCCTGCTGCTGTATCTATGCAAGTGGGAGTCGACACTCACCCAGAGGCCACTGAACACCTTAAGGGCCTCTGGGAGGGTCTCTCTGGCTTCTCAGTCAGAAGCCCTGAGATAGGTAATTCTTAGGCTTACCTGAAAGCCATTATAAATCTTTCATCTACCTGCTCACACATTTGCCTGCAACCACCTCCCTTAAAACAATGGCTTCTGCTTCTCTTCTTTTAGGAAAATCTCACACAAGTGCCTCTCCTTGGCAGACGCTACACAAAGCCATACACAAAAAGATGTTCTAAGAACAGTAGTTATTAGCTTCTCCACAGTACACGGGAGACTTAGAGGGCAGTAAAAATGCATTAAGTTGAGAACAGATGATCTGGTAGAATTAGGTGTAATTAGTATACCCATTTTACAGTTGATGAAACTGAAGCAGAGGCACAAAGTGGTTAATCAATTTACCCCTAATCACATAACTTTAGTAAGTGATAAAGCCGTGATTCAAATGTAGAGGGTCTGGCTCCATAATCCATGCTCTTGCCATTGCTTGAGATTGTTCTCATGGAAGACTTAGCTCAGCACAGCTTGGCACACCCGTCAGTGCTACACTCATTGTGGTGGCTGGGTTCTTATTGTTACACTTCTTGTGTTACTATATTTGTTTTTCTCATAATTAGCACAACTGGGATTGCTCAGCTATTACCCATAGAATGTTGGATACCCCCACCCACAGTCTGCCCCACATCTCAAGGCAACCTAGATGGGTTTTCTTCCTCTAATGAATGTATCGTTATGACTTAGTCCAAGATCTCTAAATAATTACCAGTTCCAAAAAATCAGCATCCTGAGTATCCACAGATGTGTGCGTGAATACATGCATACATGCACACGCGCACACACGCACACACACACACACTCAGTCTTTGTGAGCAGCAGTGTAACTGTATTTCAATGGATGCTATTGATGAGGGCGAGTTCCAGGAGCTTCACCCAGGCAATCCCGGCTGGCCAATTATTGCAGGCAGCCTGCTCCCACCTATTCACCACACAGAACACATGTCAAAATGCACTTGGAAACAACCCTAGGCTGCAGCACACTGAGAAAGTGAGGCTGAGTGTCAGACTTGCTGACTTTGGGCTGCCCGGCATTGCCCGGAACGCGTGTGTGGTCTCTGATTCCATCTCTAGATACTGCAGGGAAGGCTCTGTAATTGGAAAATGCTGCCCAAGCAGAAAGTCTGCCTTGCTTAATAAACAGGGCTCTCTGAAGAAGTTCAAAATTACCAGAGGAGAAACACAGCCTAGTGTTACCATCAGTGTTCTAGAACTTGCTGAAATTGATCCAAGGTTTTAGCTGCAATCTTTCTCCTACAGCTCATTTAACCATGCAATTAGGCAGTTAAGTAGATGCAAAATATTTAAAATTAAAGATGCTTCTCATCAAGCCAGTGGTCAGAACTTTTTAAAGTAAATGATCAATTTGCTCTTTCTTCATTGCTTTATTCATCTCTCATTCCTATCTATCCCCAATCATGCTTAGGAAAAAAAAAAGAGAGCGTGCTTATCTTAACTCAGCAATTTCACGATTTCTATCAAATGGTAGGAGCAAAAATAAGAATTTGGAAGATTTTAAATGAAAACGCTACAGAGCAGAGCAAGGGCACAAACATGTGGCTTATAACGTATTTTGTAAGTGTAGGGGAGGAAATTATGCATGAATACCCAATTTCCATGATAGGAAGGTGAACAGCCTGTTTCACGACTGCAAATTCAATGCTGGAAATCACATCATTCTGAACAGGTATATAGTATTATATTCCGATTGAGAAAGGAATGCCATGCAAATGCACTCAGCAAAAAGGTAGCAGAGGAATATTGCATCTTTAATAGGATTTTTTATTCAAATGTGCTGAGCCAAACCATTTAAAATTGCATTTGAATAGTAAACAGATAACATCATCGTTTTAAAAAACCTGCACACTTGTGCCAGATCAACAGAGAGCCTGCAAAATAAAGACAGAGAGAAGGAGGTATCAGCTCTGAATAGAAAATAAAATTAAATGTGACTTCTCAGTCATGAGGCTTTCTTCAGGCCTCAAAAAGGTAAAGCAAGGTTAACTCCATCCTTCATCAGCACAACTCTGGGAAGGTTTCTGAGCCAGCAGATTCTTCCTCATCAATGTACGTTTTACAAACACAAATTTAATTTGAGTAGAGGTTTTTCTTACCTCTTCCACCAAATTGCTTTAGTTTCATTCATCAATTTGCATTATTGGTGTTTAGTATGAGATATCAGGGAAAGGTGAAGGAGAAATGCAATCAGACTATGGTCCCCACAGAATTAAAATGCCAGTGATTCAAATGCAAAGGACATCTAAGGATGCCCAAGAAACCATAGTAACCATCATCCCTTCCAGGAAAGCCTCAGTTTCCCGGAATCCTCCCAAATGAATTCTTATGTTACACAAAGTTTCTGCATAACTAAAAGCTAGACCTTTATGTGAGCAGACATTCCTATCAGCCTCAGTTTTCCAAAAATGTTTTAAATACAGTTTCCTAAATAAAATATACAGATCAGTGCTCTGTGGGGGAAGGGGGTCTTTTGTCTACTTTAATTAGCATTATTCAGGAGAAACTCACATGGGAGAGGAAGAATTTCATGAGTCGAGGAAAGCACAGATGGCTGTAAGCTGAAGAATTCCTCAAATTTTGGAGAACTTCTGAGGCCAGGGTTTTGTGATCTGTCCATGAGGCAATGTCGTTTTTCTCTTTTCTGTGTAGTTTATCTCACCAGGTTGCCATCCAGCCTTCTGTACATTCTGTTCTCCTTGAAGAAAGCATCTCGGTGAAAGAGTTGGAGATTTACACCCAGCAAGGCTGAACTGGAAGTTTCTGGTGTGTCCCACCCAGAGGAACCCTGTAATGGATCAGAGGCCAGTCTGAGGCTTGCCTATAAAGCAGGGGGAAGCACAATTGGAATCACAGAACCAGCACAGCAGAGATGCTAGATTGTATTGTGCTTACATGATGACTTTAGGGTTTTTTTTTTTTTTTTTTTTTTGAGATAGAATCTTGCTATGTTGCCCAGGCTGGCCTCGAACCCTGGGCTCAAGTGATCCTCCTTCCTTTTAGCCTCACTGAAGCTGGGATTACAGGCATGTGCCATCATGCCCAACTTTTTGAGAATTTTTTTTTTGTCATGGCCCAATAACTTTTTAAATTCTATTTACAAATTTCTAAATACATAATAGTGAAAACATCAAAAATATAAAAAGGTATTCAGACAAACTGTCTCCCACTATTGCCCTCTAACTGCCCTGCTGTCATCTCTTTGAATAGGTGACCATCTGCTTTTTCATTATTATTCATCTTTTATTTATTTATTTAGAGACAGAGTCTTGCTCTTGTTGCCCAGGCAGGAGCATAATCTCCACTCACTGCAACCTCCATCTCCTGGGTTCAAGTGATTCTCCTGCCTCAGCCTCCCAAGTAGCTGGAATTACAGGCATGGGCCACCATACCTGGCTAATTTTTGTATTTTTAGTAGAGGCAAGGTTTCACCATGTTGGCCAGGCTGGTCTCGAACTCTTGACCTCAAGTGATCCACCCATCTCGGCCCCCCAAGTGCTGGGATTACAGGAGTGAGCCATTGCACCCAGCTGTTATTTTTCATATTTCCAGAAAGTTTTGATGTGTTTGAGTCACGGCTTCTTGGTTTCTTCAAGTATCTTCTAGACCTTGACATGCTTGACATCTCAGGCCTGATTTTTCTCTAAGGATCAGACTTCTCAGTTTTTGTATTGATCATCTTTCAAGAAATGAAAGCTTGTCTTTTCATTCCAATTCAGAACCACCAACAAGATGTTAATAATATTTTCAGACACAAATACAGTTTCTTAGTAAGTTTGATCATTGTTTTGGAATATGAAAACTTTGTTTTTTCTCAGGTAAATCCATCATTCTGAAATGATCTCTCACTAATGACAATTTAAAAGGATTAAAACCAGTCGTACTCACCCATACATCAATTTGTTCTCTCTGAGTTTAAAGGTAGATCTTATTATCTCAGAAAATGCTGTTGATGGTATTTGCTATTATTTTATGGTATCTGTAGGTTTTGTTTGTCCAACAATCATTCCCCCTACTTTTGGTGACTATACCCCATTTTTAGTTGGAGAACAATCCCTATTCTCAGCCCTTGTGTTTCAGATTGAGTTGATACAATCCTTTAACAACAAGAATAGACATGTGACCCTTTCCAGGCCAATCAAAGTCAGATATCCCACAGATATTGTGATTAGTTTTGGGATCATCACATGACACAAGCAGACCAATGAAAACTTGCCCTGGCCCTTTTATTGTCTGTCTTGGGAAAGAGAAATTCTCTGTACTCTGGAGTTGTCAACCCACAGCTACTGGAGGTCGTCTTGCCACCCACTGATGGACCCTACACAAGAGTAAAGCTACTTCATAGTATCTGTGGTGGGAAATTACAAAGAAAAGCAGAACTGAAAAATAGAGAAAGACAGATCCTAATTGTTTAATATCTGAATCCAAAGTCTCCCTTTTCGAAAATGTGAACTAGCTAATCCCCTTTTGTTCAAACCATTTGAATTGATTTTCTGCCACTAGCAACTAAATGAGTCCTTTTATAATATTTAATTGCAATAGCAGTTGACCTACATTTATTCTATTTAAAACTGACCATTGGTTCACTCATACCGCCACTAATACTTCTGTAAGATATAGTACTGTACATAGACCAAAAAGCTCTCCAAATATGATTGCTTACCTCTTTACAGACAGTAAGCATTAAAATATGCTGGTACCATGTATCGACTGGTATGAGATATTTGTCTAGTTCCAAAACCTGATGAATTTCCACCTGGATTGATACTTAAGGTCCTAAAAAGTATTTTTAGGAGGCTGACACTTGTAATCTCAAGAGTTCATCTAGTCCAGTAATTTCCACATCAGTAGTTCTGGCCCCACCTGACCTCAGAATCAGAACCTACAAGAGCAAGACCCAAGAATTGATATTGTTAATGTCTTAGCACCAATATCTGTCTTAGTCAATTCAGGCTGCTATAACAAAATGCCATAGACTGGATGGCTTATAAACAACAATAATTTATTTCTCACAGCTCTGAAGCCTAGGAATCCAAGATCAAGGTGTTGACAGATTTGATGTCTGACTTCCTGGTTCATAGATGGTGATATGGTTTGGCTGTGTCCCTACCCAAATCTCACCTTGAATTGTATTAGTCCACACATGTCAAGGGCAGGACCAGGTGGAGATAACTGAATCATGTGGGCAGTTTCCCCCATACTGTTCTCATGGTAGTGAATAAATCTCACAAGTTCTGATGGTTCTATAAGTGTGAGTTCCCCTGCACAAGCTCTCTTGCCTGCCACCACGTAAATAGTCCCATTGCTCTTCCTTCATCTTCCACCATGATTGTGAGGCCTCTACAGTCATGTAAAACTGTGAGTCCCTTAAGCCTCTTTCCTTTATAAATTACCCAGTCTCGGGTATTTCTTTATTAGCAGCATAAGAGCAGACTAATACAGATGGCTGTCTTCTCAATGTGTCCTCCCATGGCAGAAGGGATGAGGGTGCTCTCCAGGGTCTCTTCTGTAAGAGAACTAATCCACCTCCACTTCACGATCTAATTACCCTCCCAAAGGCCCCACCTCCTAATGCCATCACATTGGAAGTAAGAATTTCAATGTATAAATTTTGGGGAGACACAAACATTCAGTCTCCAGCAATTAACAAAAGCCTCTTGGTGGGCATTATGTATTCAGTCCAGAACTACTCTTCAATCCTGCCTATATCCTAATTATCAAATGAAACCCAACAGTTGAACCCTACCTTTGTCTTCATGAGATCAAAAGATACATCTTCCTAATATCAGAATTCCTACTGTTAGCCTCTTACGGCTTTGTATTTTCTTATTCTCTCTTAATACACATACAACCTTCATTCATAAGGAAAAATATGTCACAGGCAAATTGCACTGACATACCAACCTGCATCAATGGCCAGGAAATTGGTAGATTCCTCCTACTTTTGCTCACACTTCCATTTTTAGTATTTAAAGATTGATTATTTAAAATCTCTCAGTAACTTTTACCAGATACCCCAACCATGAGACTGGGAAATCAAAAGAATCTCATGATCAGAATCATCACTGTGTTCAGTTAATGATGCATATAGAGTTCTACTGGTGTCAGTGACCTAGCACAGTGCTAGACAAAAGAGTAAGTTTCAATAAATATTTCTTGAGCACAAACCACGATTGGATGAATGAAGAATCCGCTCTATCAAGACCAGAGCACATTCTCAATCATCTCCTTTCTGAATTAAAAATCACTCGTCTTGCATTCACCTGAGGAAATCATTGAAGAAATGACCATTCTACAGCTCAGCATAGAAGGCTGTGGCCATCCAGGACAGAGGAAAGAGGCTCAACTTAGAATCTCTTAGAGATCGTAAAGATGATTTCTCTCTATTCCATATGGATCAGAGACTGCAAACTTAAATGCCCCCAGGGGGCAGGCATTTAAGGACTAAAATAAGGGAGGTATAAGATTTATAGTCCTCCAATTTTTTCATATTTTATTTTTAGTTCCACAAAACACACTCAGTCTCAGTGTTGCAGAACCACAAGGTTTAGAGCAGCATGCATTCTCCATAGGGGTGATATCGTTCACAAGGGGGCAAAAATTTGTTCCGGAGAAGTGCAAAATTCTTAGGTAGTACAATGGTTTGTGGTCTTCCAAATGGCCACCATAGACAAACCGATACACCGTGTATTTATGTTATTAAAAATCTTTTGGGGATCGATAGGCAATGGGGGGGGAAAATATCCTCAAAGGAAACTTTCTTAGGATAATGATAAAAATGTTGAGAAACATCAAGAAACTGGAAAACTTTGGAATCTAAAGGGGCAGATGTTTCTCAGCTGCAACTGATTTGCGGCTATGTGAAAATATGGCAGAGACATATTTTTTAAAAGAAACCATAAATGTAGATATTTGGATAAAATGTCCCAGTTTTTAACTATTTATTTTAAAAGAAAATCAACAATAATTTTTTATGGACCAAACAAATTATATCTCCAGGGCCATGTGGCCAGCCAGTGGCCAATGTATAGTCAACCTCCTCACTGGAAATTTGAAGGAATTGTTATGTCCTTAGAGAATTTGGTGATTGCTAATCAGTTAGACAAAGAGCAAAGACATTATTTATGCTGCACCTTTTTAGGAAAAGCTTTCATCATTTAATCGGAAAGTGAGTTATTTGCCCATTGGCAAATTTGAGAAACTTTTTTTTTTTTTTGGTTTACCAATATTAGCTAAGGTGTCAATAATCTTTGAAAAGGGGCCTTAGTCTTTCCAAAGCTGTTTTTAGATGAACAGAACAATTATTCCATGGAAAGCGTTCTTGTGATACATTCAGGCTTTAAAGTTCTGCTTTTCAAACTAGGAAGCCTAGTTGCTGCATAAGTAGAGATTTGTTTATTCTGCTTATCTCAAGCCATAGCGAATATTGTCCCTGTCTCTAAATGGTCAGATTTCTGCCTACCGTATCTTAATTCTGCCTTAAAGCGATAACTCCAAAAAGTTAGAGACTGTGTTTACTGAACTTGTTATACTCACACAAAAGGATGCTAAATATTTGATGATAATCTTCCCGTTCTTTGAATTAATAGGAGTGCCAATCTAAACAGCACATGTTGAACGAAAATTTTATTTTAATTGCATTTCCCACATTCCCTTCCCTTCACATAAATTCTAAGAATAAAATTAAAGTCAGCTCTAAAACGTGTGTCTTTCCTCCTCTAAATGACATGCAGACATTAGTTTTGCCTTAATCACTTTTCATTTGAGCAGCTTAGGAAGGCTCAGCATGAATTTTTTATGTGTCAGATATACTCCTCCACCTGCTCAATCCCTTCCTGCTGTTTCCTGCATTTTCCCCCATCATGCTTTTACTTTGAAAAATCTATTTCCTCCAAGATATTCAGTGTTTTTTTTAAGTACTTTTACCCCTGGTTTGCTGGAACAATGCTGAGTGTACAGGAATTTTGGTAAACTCAGCAGTTCAACAGGCAAACATGGAAAGGAAGTGTCAAAGTCATTGGGGAATGTAGGGGACACCCGTTAGGCATATCCCCCTGGGCTTGAGGAAGCCCTGAAAGGCCTGGGAAGCATTTTTCTTTCCAAGATGAGTGAAGACTTTGTTATTTCCTATCTGTGTTCACCTAGAGGAGCTAAGTTCAGGAATTAAAATTTAATGAAGAATCAAGTTTGAAATTCTGCACCAGTGCACAATGCTTATAAATACACCACACTGATACTATCCGGGTATTATAAATAATACATGTAATGTTGATTAAAATTTTGATGTAAATTTCTAAAAACTTTATTAAAGTTGTAAAATAACTGACACGGGTTGTTTATAGTTAGGTGACAACTTAATTAATCAACTTCTGTCTCCACTGCAATAAAGACTAGAAGAGCATATTCCCACTTTATTTTTATCCCTGAAGAATGAGCCAGAAAACACAAAATTATCTCCCTTTCAAAACACCAAATTATCTTTCTTTCACAACAGTCTGAGTATTAATTGTGAAGCATAACAGCACATAGTCATTGCCTAGACTAATAATTAATCTGGAAAATACAAATCTCTGACATTCAACTGGTGAAGAACTGAAGTGATAACCAGGGAACATTTATTCACACTCAGTCCGGAAGTGATCATTTTTTGTCTTGGTACAGAGAAAATTTTCAATTTTCAGGTCACTAAACAATTTAATTCTTTATTAGAGATAAAAAATTAAACACACAAATCATCACTACATGAGAGAAAATGCATATATACTCATATATATTGCACGCTGGTTGTCTCAGTATTCTTGTTTAATGAGACTTATCCCTTTCTAAATAAGAAATCCCAGGCTGATATTGAAAATGAATAAGATGATGGCTACAGTAATGTTTTAGATAGCCAGTCTTTTATGACTTTATTATTGTCCTTTGGCAAGAGTTTTATTACAAATGAAATACTTTAAGAATTACTGTAATTCCTGCAATTGATGCAGGCTCTCTTCATTCACTCATTTACTCAACAAACTTACTGCCCGCCATGCCCTATGGTGGCATCAGGAGGGTTGCCAGCATCAACTAGATGCAACTACGTGGTCTACTGAGTTTACACTGCAGCAAGAAAGACGTATTATGGACATAAATAACTCGTGGAAAGGAGATAGAGCCAAACACACCTGGATTCAAATCCCAGTTCCATTTGACTCTTTGAGTCTCAATTTTCTCATACACAAAGTATGTCTAGCAATATTACTTATATCATAAATGTCATGATTCAATGGCATAATTCGTAATAAATTCTTAACACAGTGTCAAATACATAGTAAGTCTTCTTTTTAAAGAGTTAATTTATCCTCCTTCTATAGTTGTAGTGTTGTTGTGGTGGTGGTGGTGGTGGTCATTATCCTCCAAAGGAGTAATTGTCAGGATGTGAACTCTTAGCATACAAGAGGGGAATATGATTTATCATTACCTAGATCTGCACTCTTTCAAATGATTATTCCGACTCTCCCTCTAGGCTCAACCATGTATAATAACTGTCTTCTTAAACCATGCCTCAAATCTGAATCATATTGCTAACATGAGCCCTGGATTAGCCATTAAGCAATTAAGTCTGTGCTTAGGACAGGAAGGGAAGGGAGGGGTCACCTGGTAGTTTTCTCCCTAGTTAGGAGAAAAACCTAGTTAGGTGCATGCTTTTAACTCTTTTACTGTCACACTCAACTTCAGTGGAATTTTTTATTATCTTCTTGGAGTGTTTGACTTCAATCTCCATTGCTTAGGAAATATTTTCTCAGACATCATGAGTAACTGAAGTTTAAAACTTTGGTTCAAAGGTGTCATCAGATACCACGTTTGTTTTAATCTCATGGAGTGAGAGTTTCTGGTTCCCTTCCAGTGTCAACAGAACTGACTGGATCTGGCTAGCACTTAACTCATCAGTTGATTTGTGTAACAGACCCTTAAGCTCTTGATTTTTAAGCAGTGGTAGGGCCTAAGAGCAACCACTGTTGGACAGTGCTTAGGGCATTAACTGGCCATACGCTAACCCTGTTAAATATCCATGGGAGTTTACAACCTCTCTGTCTCCAGTATCCTGATAACCACTTTTCCACAGATGTGTGAGCCTGATGCCTCTTGCCTGGGGATAGAATTGCATTGATGATTTTCATAGGCTCAAGATTGCATGACCTCTCAACATTATCCAGCCCAACCTCCTAGTGGAGGTCTAAATCCTACTTCTTCTTTTGGTGGCCCTATAAGTCTTTCTGCTGCCCTTTCTGCTGTGTTCTGCTATTTATTGTGACTACAGCACTTTTTAAAAGATATTTTAGTTTATTTTAAGTTCCAGGATAGATGTGCAGGATGTGCAATTTGTTACATGAGTAAATGCGTGCTATGGTGGTTTGCTGCACCTCTCAACCCATCACCCAGGTATTAATCCCCGCATGCATTAGCTATTTTTCCTGATGCTCTCCCTCTCCCAACCTCACCCTCCTAACAGGCCCCAGTGTGTGTTGTTCCCCTCCCTGTGTCCATGTGTTCTCATTGTTCAGCTCCCATATGTGGTGTTGGGTTTTCTATTCCTGCATGAGTTTGCTGAGGATAATGGTTTCTAACTCCATCCATGTACCTGCAAAGGACATGATCTTGTTCCTTTTTATGGATGGATAGTATTCTATGGTGTATATGTACCTTGAAATACTATGGTATTCCAGAATCTACAAGGAATAGATTTTCTTTTTCCAGTCTATCATTGATGGGCATTTGGGTTGATTGCATGTTTTTGCTATTGTGAATAGTGTTGCATTGAACATACGAATGCATGTGTCTTTATAACAGAACGATTTATATTCCTTTGGGTATATACAGTTGGGTCAAATGGCATTTCTAGTTCTAGGTCTTTGAGGAATCATCACACTGTCTTCCATAATGGTTGAACTAATTTACATTCCCACCAATAGTGTAAAAGTGTTCTTATTTCTCCACAGCCTCTCCAGCATCTGTTGTTTCTTGACATTTTAATAATCACCATTCTGACTGGCATGAGATGATATCTCATAGTGGTTTTGGTTTGCATTTCTCTAACGATCAATGATGTTGAGCTTTTTTTCATATGTTTCTTGGCCACATGTGTGTCTTTTTTTTTCTTTAGAAGTGTCTGTTCATTTCCTTTGCCCACTTTTTAATGGGGTTGTTCATTTTCTTGTACATTTAAGTTCCTTGTAGATTCTGGATGTTAGACCTTTGTCAGATGGATAGATTCCAAAAATGTTCTCCCATTCTGTAGGTTGTCTGTTCACTCTCATGATAGTTTATTTTGCTGCGCAGAAGCTCTTACGTTTAATTATATCCCATTTGTCCATTTTTGCCTTTGTTGTAATTGCTTTTGACGTTATCCTCATGATATCTTTGTGCATGCCTATGGCCTGAATGGTATTGTCTAGATTTTCTTTTAGGGTTTTTATAGTTTTGGGTTTTACATTTAAGTCTTTAATCCATCTTGAGTTAATTTTTGTATAAAGTGTAAGGAAGGGGCCCAGTTTCTGTTTTCTGCAGATGGCTAGCCAGTTTTCCCAGCACCATTTATTAAACAGGGAATCCTTCCTTCATTGCTTGTTTTTGTCAGGTTTGTCAAAGATCAAATGATTGTACATGTGTGGTCTTCTTTCTGAGATCTCTATTCTGTTCCATTGGTCTATGTCAACTACAGCATTTTGAATGTATTTCCAGTATAGTCTAAATGGATTTGTGCTGTCATTATTTGCTTACATGTTTACCCTTTCAGGATAACACTTCACCCATCTTTCAGTTCATAGCAATTGACTCACACGTACATAGTAGGTGTTCAACAAATATTTTAAGCAAGTAAATTTATAATTTAATGAAAAGATGTCAGTTGAAATAGATGAAATGTATGTAATACTTCTTATCAGGTCCTAATTAGATTGAACTCTAAGTAATCTAAATAAGCATAGAAATGTTCTCTTAGATTCTTTCATCACAAACATTTCTAGACCTGAAAACCCAAAGTTTATAATCAGTGATTCTCAGATGGTTAATAAAGAATGTGTATAGGATACTCAGTCTTCTCAGAAAATATGAAAGGCAATTGAGATGTTCTGGGTCACTTGTATTTCCACTGTAGTTCATTATGAAATAATTAGTTAAATATCAATTTACCTTGAATTATTATCTTCTTCCAGCAACTAGCCTCCTTTTCTGAACCTCTTCCCAGCAACACACCTCAATACAATTGTCTATTCTTGCCATATCCATCCACTCCCTATATTAATCGTCCAATAACAGTTCTCGGCACTTATCTCAATGGACTTAATAGCAGCATGTGGCATACTTTATTGCTCTCTTCTTCTTGAAATACTCTCTTCTTCATTCAGCCACTTCTCAGTCTTTCTTGGCTGGTTTCTCTTCATCTCCCTAACCTGCAAACATAAGGGCGTCCACACAGTCCTTGAACTTTCTTCCCTTCCCGCTCATCAGTCACTTCTTTAGAAATCTTATCTAGTCTCCTAGCTTTAAATACCAACTATACATAGAAGGCTCCCAAATTATTAGCTTTATTCCAAACTCACCCATCAATTAAAGTTACAAATACAACTGCATAGATAACATCTCCACCTGGACATCTAACAGGCATCTGTTGTGCCAGACCCCTGTTAGCTGCAACAGTCATGATACCAGGTTCAAAGCATTGAGGAAGCTACTCAGAGCTGGCAAATATAACATAGTGTTTACTGAAGGGAACTTACATACAGAGCAGTCCAGTGGTGGCTGCCTGGCCCGGAGAACCACCACAGCCTACAGCAAAGCTGCAGTTTTTGCAGCATTTTTCACTTAGCACCCTCTTCCTGACAACCTCCACCTGAAAACTGTTATTTAACCCAAAACAAAGGACCTCCATCCCATGGACAAAATGGTATTGGAGCTCAGATGTCCCTCAGAGATAAAGAATGAATCTCTAGGTTGGACACTTTGAGATTCCTTAGCTTTGGAGCTTGGCACACACATTTAGGTATGTCTGCCATACAGGATCATTCTTGGGTAATGCTTAAGTTATTACTGTCAGGTGCATCTGCCATACAGCATCTCTAACCCAACATGTCTAAAACTGAACTTTTACTGTTCCTACCTCACATCATAATAACTGTTTCCTTTTTTGTGGTTACTCAGACCAAACTCCTGGAAATTATCCCTGACTCCTCATGCCTCACAGCCATTCTACTTGCAAATTCTATTGATTCTCCCTTCCAGATACATCCAGAATCTGACCACTTCTCATGAACTCCACCCTGGTCCAAGGTCCATCATTTTTTGCTGAGATTATTACAAACGTTTCCTAATTATCTTTCTGTTTCTACTTCTGTTCTCTCCACAGTGTATTCTCAGTACACTAACAGAGTGATCTTGTAAGTGGGATGATGTCATTCCTCTGCTCAAACTCTCTGATGGCTTCCATTTTACCAGAGCAACAGCTGACATTTTGCAATGGCCTGTAAGGCCCTGTCAGATGTTATCTGTCGTTTCTCCATCTCTCTGGTTTCATCTACCATCTCCTCTTCACCCACTCTGCTCCAGATACAATGTCTTCCTTGTTTTTCCTCAAACATACCAGAGCCTAGAACAGGTTTCACAGAGGATAGGTATTTGATGACTGTTTGTGGATGTAGAATTGAAAGAAGGAAGGAATGAAGGGAGAAAGGAAGGAAGGAAGGAAGGAAGGAAGGAAGGAAGGAAGGAAGGAAGGAAGGAAGGAAGGAAGGAAGGAAGGAAGGGAGGGAGGAAGGAAGGAAGGAAGGAAGGAAGGCAGGCAGGCAAAATGCTCAAATAAAGCCTTCAAAGGTAAAGTGGCTGTTTTTAAAATAATGTGCTTTGTTATCTTGTCAATAGAAATACTCTTTAAAATATGTCTGAGCAGAATCTGGATTTTGATACCAGCTTTAAAGCTAAATTGTAGGGGTTTGTAACCATTCTTACCATTCTGTGTTTCCAGATAATCCTCTAAGTGTCCATAGACAAATGGAATGAACACATTATAGAGCCTCAGAATGGTTTCAGAAACAATCAAAACATTTTATACCAAAAACATAATATTCTGAAGTATTACTTAGGAGCATGGCATTCATTTCATGGACAAATCAAAAATGCAATCTGAAGAGATTGATGTTATGCCAAAGAAAAAAAGTATACAACTTAAGGGAAAAATTGGGTTGAGAGAACTGAAGTGATATCAGATAATAGAAGTGATATCAGATATTTCACCAACCAATGATATCAGATAAAAATATCAGAATAAGTCTCCATAAACATAGACACAGTTTTTTTAATACTTCACAGATCAATTTCAAAGGCATTCTCATTGTCCTGCAGAAATCAAAGATCTGGATCTATAAAACTTCAGTTACTAAAATTTTAATATCCTTGATATTATTTTAAGAAAATGCATCATAACCTTAAAGTCCACAAACTGTGGAAACACAGTAAGTTTTGGATCCAAACTATGAGCTGGAGGCTCTGCAGACATACAGGAACAAGGAAATGGATGTCTACCAAGGGAGAAGCAAAAAGCTGATGTCCCTGCCTGCCTCACAAAACTAAAAGTCCTGATATGATAAAGCATTTCAATGTTTCCTTTCTTCTATCTGTCTACTCCATCTAAGTCGTTTATTCAGATACCTAAAGCTTGATTGTTAGCTTTTTGTTTGCCTAAAGGGTATTGCCTGCTTGCCTACATGATCAAGCAGAGTTCATCGAATGTAATTTAACTTATTTCTGATGGTTCAGCTGCTTCCAGAGACACAGCGTGATATAGCGATGGAGAATTGGACTTTAGCAACAAAGCAAGGCCCTGTCTCAAAAAAATAAAAAACTACGGAATTGGAGTTTAAAGACAGTCTGACATGAGGGATTACTCCCTCTTCCACTCACAAGACATTTGACCTTAAACAAAGTTATTTAAGCTCCCTAACCCTCAGTGTCTTCATTGAGAAAATAAGAACATTAACACTATTTCTGCAAGGATCCAGTGGGATATGCACAAGAGCAGCACTCAAATGTGCTTGTGACTCATCACCTTGCTTCCATACCCATCGCCAGCACAGCCATTCGGGACCACACTAGCTGCCAAGCATGCACTGGATGAGAAAATTGAGATTGGCCTTTCCACACTACATAGATCCTGGTACATTTTTCTGTTACCCCAAACCCCCTTGGTCCCAATTTCTTCTTTCCAGATTGTCAGCCATGTGGTCCCAACATGCTTTGCAGCCAAAACTATTGTCTCAGCTATCACAGTTCTCGCACCAAATTGCTAGAGATTTTCTGGTTCCTCCCTCCCCTAGGGTCTTGCTGGTGTCATTTGGCCCATCCTTTGCTACTCTCTTGGTTTACAGCTTCTATTCTACTGTGACTGGCACCAATTCACTGTGGTACTTAGAATTACAGAAGTTTAAATACACTTCAGATCTCTTATGTAAGTCAGTATCACGAACTTTAATGCATGGACTTGGGAATGGCAATTCAATCACCCAAGATCTTTTTGTGGGGGACAGAGGGCAAAGGCAGGATTTCAACCCCCATCAGAGTCTGAATACCAGCTGTAGTCCAAGACAATGTTAACCACTGACAGGAAGATGGGTAATTACTAATAACCAATATTTGCTAAGTGGTCTCTACCATTTTAACTATATGATATCTTTTAGATCTGTTATTATTCCATTGTACAGGTAACTTGCCCAAGTTCACCAAGCTAATAAGTGGCAGATCTGAGATTTAAGTTTCAGGTAGTGTGACTCAAAATCTTTGGCTGCTTCCACTGGGCCACACCACCCTCCCATGCAGCCCTCCAAGAGCTCTCAGGTGAGCAGGGTGGGCTGGAAGACAGACTGAGAGAATGCACTCCTAATGGAAGCTGGTGGAAATGGACTAGGATATGGTGGACAGGTGGAGAGGAGTTGAGAACTGGGAATTAAAGAAGCAAAAAAAGAAGAATGAGCTAAGCAAGATGCATTCAGAAAAAAGTAGGCAATAGTGACTAAAAAAGGGAGAGGCCACCACAGCCCAAACCTATAAACACTCAATGGGAAAATCGTTAGGTGTGTTGGACCACATCCTTCAAATAAGTCAAATATTATCCATGATGAAGTAGGTCACAACTTCCTAACCAGTGTGAAATGTAGCATGACATTAATCCCTTTAGTTTTCAAGGATGGGGCCAGGAGACAAAAACCTCTAGGTAAATTCATTTTTTTTTTCCAGCATACTTGGACAGTGCAAACAGTATCATGATATAAACAAGGTTAGGAAGCCTAGGATAACCACTCCCATTCCTTGTCATTCTCTCCATGATGCCAGTGGGCTCTGGTACCTTCAGAATATTGAGATTTCTGCAAACCTAAATCCTTGAATTGGCAAGAAAGCCTGGTTTGGAGTGTCAAGAACTGAGAAAATGACATGAAATAAGATTGTCCAAGCAGTTTACAATATCTGAAGGGATCTAATAGAGCATCAAGAAACAAAAGCAAATGCTTCCACTGAAAATAACATTGAGGATTCCAGCAGGTTCCTGGTAATCCATCAGTTCACAGGACATACAGCAAGAGAGATAAGCAACCAGGGTCCCTCAGAGGGAATGAGGCAGGGCTCATTCTTGTTGCTTGTGACTCTGTATCCACAGCAGCAAGGCTTATTCCAGACCCCCTCAGGCAGGGGAGCTGAGGTTGCTGACACATTTTCTACCCAGTTCAGGATCAGCTCAGAAATTGCCAGAATCTGAGGGTGGGTATCTTGATCTATTTGCGCTGCTACAATGAAAAGTACTATAAACTGGGTGTACAACAAACATTTCTTTCTCATCGTCCTGGAGTCTGGGAAGTCCAACCTCCAGGCACTGGCAGATTCCATGTGTGGTGAAGGCCCATTCCCCGTAGATAACACTGTCTCTTGAAACAGCTCTCTAGGGTCTCTGCTCTAAGGCACTAATTTCATTCATGAGAGTTCTGCTGTCATAACCTAATTACCTCCCAAACACCCCACCGCCTAGTACCTTCACACTGGGCATTAGGGCTTCAACATACGAATTTTAGGGGAACATAAACACTCAGACCATAGCAGTGAAAGAGGAAGAGCACCAACTCAGTCTAGTAGACTCTCAGGAAGGCACAGGCAAACCTCATACGTTCCCTCATGGCTTAGCATCTTGAAAATTGTTGACCAGCTGAAAGAAGGTGGTGTCCCCTTGGAAAGGACTGTTAAAAGAAAAACTTCAGCCGAGTTAGATTGAAAGGATTTAATTGAACAGTGAACGATTCGCGAACGGGGCAGTCCCCAGAATCACAGCAGATCCACGGAAGCTCCAGCACAGCCACATAGTGGAAGAAGATTGATGGGCAAAAAAAGGGAAGTGATATACAGAAATCAGAAGTGAGGTACAGAAACTACTAGATTGAGTACAGCTCAGCATTTACCTTATTCGAACACAGTTTGAACACTCGGCAGTGTATGAGTGGTCGATGTATGGCTGCTGGGATTGGCCAAGACCCAGCCACTGTTACAGGCACACACTCCCAACTGAGGTTTTCAACCTTGTCTACCTATTAAGTTAGGTTACAGTTTGTCTACAAGGACTCAGATAACAGAAGTATAGAGTCCCTCTCAGGTCATATTTAGTTCGCTTTTACAGGACACAATTAGTACATGCAAACAGGGGACCATGCCCCTATTCATCCCGTTCCATAATCAGAGAAGAGGACAGGAGCATAGCATTTACCACTCTCTCCCTCAACACAAAGCCCAAACTTGTTGCTTGGTGTAAAGGCCCCTTCATGGGTCTTCAGGACTTTCTGTGGCTTCGGGCATCCTCCCTCTCCATTGCAGTGATTTCCATCGCCTCCAATTTACATTAATCCATCCCTGCCCCAGTGCAAGTCATGAAGTCATGAACCCTAGAGTTTTTCACCACACTTTCAACCATCCAACCTCTGTGGGTAATTCCACGCTTCCGAACCCCCATCTGTGCCATTGACGCAGCTTTTTGGAGGAAGCTGTGCCTCGTTTGGTTCTCATTACTGGCAAATATAAGGTCAGGAAAATGCGTTGGCAATTCTTGTGGATTTCTGGCTCCCTGCAAAATCATTCATTCCCACAGTGCTGATGTCCCATCCCCAGGTGACAACTATGCTTTTTCTACAAAACCCACCAAGGACTCTATGTCTAGGGGTGGGAAATGGCCAGGAACAAAGGCAGCAGCCAGTAGCCCAATATTTATTCAGCCCCTTCTGACTTACTGTCTGCTTGCAATTTCCTCCCATTCCAGGACTTGGTTTGTTCTTGAAAGAAGCTTCTCGTCCTCTCTTTCTTATTCATCATAGCTGAGAATGTCACCTCTAAAAACTTTTTCTCACCCCTGCTTTGACCAAATAATGTAGCCTCCCAACATCCTCCCTTGGCACTCAATATTACATCAAATTCAAATAAACCACAGTTGACTTTAAAACCCTCCAGCAATTCGTGTCTGCCTACATCAACTCCCACACCCCTCAGTTGCTCTTGTCACATGAACCTCCTCGCAGCCCTCTTGCCTCCACAACTTGCAATTCTTTCTGCCTTTCTTGCTCTCTCACCCACCTGAATGAACCTCCCATCCCTAACTATCAAATTACTGGTTTGAGAAGAAACAGGAAAGGTTGAGTCAGGTATCCTAATGCATATTCTTTCCCTGCTAATTTCTGGCGCTATGACCTTGGGAAATAGCAGTTATCATCGTGATAACAAAGGCGGCATTTATCAAGCACTTTTATGTTTTTAACCCATTTAATTCTCACAATAGCCCTATGAGACATGAACTACCATTATCCTCATTGTAAAGATGTGGAAAATCACCCAACCTCTCTAAGCCCAAGTTTTCTGATTTAAAAACTGGAAATAATAATATCTGCTTCTCAAGGATAAAAATTAAAAAATATGTATGCTAACATGGTGAAACCCCGTCTCTACTAAAAAATACAAAAAAATTAGCCGGGCGTGGTGGCGGGCACCTGTAGTCCCAGCTACTCGGGAGGCTGAGGCAGGAGAATGCCATGAACCTGGGAGGTGGAGCTTGCAGTGAGTCGAGATCACGCCACTGCACTCTAGCCTGGGTGACAGAGCAAGACTCCATCTCAAAAAATAAAAACTAAAAAAAAAAATTTATATATATATATATATGCAATATACAGCATATAATTTGTCAGTTTCCTACCTTTCTAGCCCCATCGTTAAGTGCACCTTATTCACTATTTCCTGCAATGTTTGCCTCTCTCGGAATTCTCCACCCAGCTAAACAAAAGAAAGGCTAGTGCTCTTCTTCAGCAGTTAAATATTGTTCCTTCCTCCTCTCCTCCAAAATGCATTAAGAGCTACGCTAAGTTTTTCTTAAAGGAAACAGAGGTCGTGTCTGCTGTGTCCCAGAAACATAATGACCTTCAGCTCAGCACCACTGCTTCACAACGATTTGCTTATGTTTGAAATGGAAGTGTGACTTTACCTTTAGAAGGGGGAGCAATTGCCTATTAAACATGTGAACCGAGGCCTTTTCCCTCTGCAGAGATCTTTCCTCTTTCCCACCTGTTTACTGAAATGCCTTCACCAGAGGACAAAGCTTGTCATTCCACAAAGCCAGACTTAAAATACAAATCTCACTGAATGAGTTAATTCTTGGATGTGACTACAAGTCACTGGTTTCAAATCTTCTCTTGCCAGCAGGGATTGGCAGAGATGAAGAGAAACAAGAGGCAGAGTTGCACACAGAGTTGGTTGTGTCGGCTTAGCTATTTGTCCCAGAAATAACACCATGCTTTGCCATGCCTAGTATAGACATGGCTACAGTGACAATCAGGATGAAATGTACAGGTTCATGTGATTCCCTAACAAAGAGAAGATTGTTAACTATGATTGCAACCTACCTATAGCCAATGCAGAAGACTTACCTCAGTTTACAAGGTAAGCCCCCTCTGTTACTTTACTTATAACCTTGACATTATTTGATAATTAATATTCATACATCCACCATCCCCTAAAGCCAATAAAATTATCAGTATTTCACATATTTCAAGGTAGGACTAGAGTTTGCCATCCTTAAATAAATGGCATCTCATGGAAAGATTATTTTTTTCCACATTAGTAAAAGACACTGAATAAATATTAATACCTATAATTATTTTCCTGAAATAAATAAGGTGAAAGAATACTTAGTGCTGTTGCAGACAGCCTCCAAGATGTCCACAGAGATGCCTGCTCCCTGGTATTCACACACTTATACTAGTCCCCTCTTCTCGAGGATGAGTTGGACTCACTGAGTTGATTCTAATTAATAGAATATTGTCCAGATGTGAGAGGTATTCAAACCAGAGTGACTCCATCTTGAATGAGTCTGGGAAAAAGAAGGCTGGGATTTGCCAAGATGCATTCCCAGGAGATTAGCTGTTCCTAGCCTCAAGATGTTTACAGCTAAGAGAACAGGTGAATAATGTTTACTTAACAGACCCAGGCCCAGGAATGTTCTGATATCCTTATATCTTGAGAACAAAAGCATACCTAATTTTGCTTTAAAGATAATAATATCGATTCTTGCAAAATATAGTAATTAAGAAAATTAATCCTTTATCACAACCCTTGTAATAGAGTACATCTCTTCATGATTTTTGTTACTGTTTTTATCCTATCTATAAACAAGCATCATACTTAGGGTGGGCAGGTTCTTCCTCTTACTTTTGGGAACATCTTACTCTGTCTATGGAGTAGCTTTTCTTTCACCCCTTTACTTTTCTTTTTTTTTTTTGAGACGGAGTCCCGCTCTGTCGCCCAGGCTGGAGTGCAGTGGCGCGATCTCAGCTCACTGCAAGCTCCGCCTCCCGGGTTTACGCCATTCTCCTGCCTCAGCCTCCCGAGTAGCTGGGACTACAGGCGCCGCCACCTCGCCCAGCTAGGTTTTTTTTCTGTATTTTTTAGTAGAGACAGGGTTTCACCACGTTAGCCAGGATGGTCTCGATCTCCTGACCTCGTGATCTGGCGGTCTCGGCCTCCCAAAGTGCTGGGATTACAGGCTTGAGCCACCGCACCCGGCCCACCCCTTTACCTTCTTAATAAACTTGTTTTCAGGTTGCACTGTGGATTCACCCCAAATTCTTTCTTGTGCGAGATCCAAGAACACTCTCTTGGGGTCTGGATCGGGACCCCTTTCCAGTAACAATGGTAATGGGATGTCACTTCCGGGATCAGGGTCTAGATAGATTATGGCTTGTGCCTTTGGTAGTCACTACGTTTTTTGTTTGTTTGTTTGTTTGGTTTTGGTTTTTTGTTTCTTTTTTTTTTTTTTTTGAGGCAGAGTTTTCACTGTTGCTGCCCAGGTTAGAGTGTAATGGCGCAATCTCGGCTCACTGCAATCTCTGCCTCCTGGATTCAAGCGATTCTCCTGCCTCAGTCTCCCAAGTAGCTGGGATTACAGTCATGCGGCCTGGCTAATTTTTTGTATTTAGTAGAGACAGGATTTCACCACGTTGGTCAGGCTGGACTCAAACTCCTGACCTCAAGTGATCCACTGCCTTAGCATCCCAAAGTGCTGGGATTACAGGCATGAGCCGCCGTGCTGGCCCACCCTCTTTTGCTCTCTTACTTGCCCAGGGGAAGTCGGCTGCCATGTTTCATCCCGTCCTATGATATCCACATAACACAGAATTGAGACAAGCCTCCAACCAACAGCCAGAAATTAATTAACTGAGGCCTTCATTCCAACAGGTTGCAAAAAACTAAATCCTTCCAACAACTACATAAGTGAGCCTGGAAATGAATCCTCCCCTAGTCAAGCCTTCAGATGAGACTGTTGCTCTAGGTGATGTGGTGCCTGCAACCACGTGACATTGAACCAGAAAAATACCCAGATAAACCATGCCCAGATTCCTAACCCAAAGAAATTGTGAAACAATCAACATTTGCATTTTAAGCCATTAACATCTGGGATGATTTGATACACACCAATACATAACTAAGACAAGTGCCTTTTGAACTCCTTTTCCCTTAAAATCCCAGAGGATTTAACATGACTTTCAGAATTATAAAAAATAAATTTTTATTTCAATATTTTATTTAAATTCGGGGGGTGGTGGGGATAGAGTCTCACTCTGTCACCCAGGCTGGAGTGCAGCGGTGCCATCTCAGCACACTACAACATTTGTCTCCCAAGTTCAAGCAATTCTCCTGACTCAGCCTCCCAAGTAGCTGGGATTACAAGCGTGAGGCACCACACCTGACTAATTTTTGTATTTTTAGTAGAGATGAGGTTTCACCATGTTGGCCAGGCTGGTCTCGAACTCCTGACCTCAAGTGATCCACCCACCTCAGCCTCCCGAAGTGCTGGGATCACAGGCGTGAGCCACCACACCCAGCCTTTTGTTTAATTGTTGATAGAATTCAAAACATCAGATAAGCTACAGCCTCCTTGTTTTCTGTTACTTATTCTAACGCTAAAATAAAAACAAGCATTAAGACATTCTGGATATTGGAACTCAGAAGCTTCTGGGTTTTTTTTTTTTTTTTTTTAATATTAGAATTTAAGGATTACGTGATATAGTGGGATTTTAAAATACCACATTAACAATATATCTCTCTGGTAAGCACTCATAAGCTTTCTCTGAGGATTGCAGCATTTTAGAGTCTCTAGATAACATCTAAAACATCAGTTTGAATTAAGCAAGCTGAGCCTTAGAGGGGTTAAAAGAGTCTCCTGTGGTCCTGTAGAATTAGCACGTGGCAGAGCTCAGACAGAAACCTACACTTTCTGATTCCAGAGCATTTCTCATTCCGTCTCACTACTTCGAGAAACCAAGAAAGCATGGCCAGCTGTAATAATCTTGTCCCTTTTACCCAAATAAAATTGAACATTATTGGAGAAAAATTAAAATGCCCTGCAGCCGCATAGCAATCCCTGATTTGTTGTCATCATTTTCAACTTGCAGTCTGCATCTCAACAGCAAATGGGTAATTGACTGGCCGGTTTATAAACACTCTTGATTTCACAAGTAGATTTTATGGGGCAAGAGCTCTCCTTGGGGTTAACTTGCTCTTTGCATAGGTTAATTTAAATAGCAGTGAAAATTTAGCTTGAAAGGATAATTACAATATTTCACCTCCTTTTATCTCAGGTTATGTAAATGAGGCTTTAATCTTCTCACGGTTCATATTATATTAATACCGAGAATAAAAAGATCTCAATATATTGTGTGCTGTCAATCACGTTAGAACATGCTCCCACAGTCGTAGTGGGTACAAATTGAACTAATTCCCATAATGATGTGTTGTGCATATTATCAACACGTAAACAAATGGACTTGTAGCTTGGCAGAGTTCTCACTTGGGCAATGTAAGTTGTCATTTTAATTTGATTGCAAAATTGGGGTTTTTTTTTTTTTTTTTGACATTTCTGCAATATCAAGTATATTTATTGAAAAACTAGGGATAGCCCCAAATAAGCAAATTCAACTTCTGTCCCCTTTTAACCTACGGTTTTCACATCCTGCCAAAGGTGATGCAAGCACTAACCCTGAGTGACAGGACCTCGATGTAACCTTGTCCTCTGCTTTGCACCACAGCTCTTGTGAGACACTCTGTCATTCGCAGTATTGAATAGTGAAATGTGATGGTTAGAGAAATGTAGCATTGTCTAGTTTAATAAATATCAGGAGGAAACTGGCAGATAAGTTTTAACCCCAGGGCATTTAAAAAACAATAAAAATACTGTTCTCCATCCATATAGTGTTCACACAACACAATATGTTTATACTAGAGTTTAGAGACAGAGTGAAGTTGTTCTATTATACCTCGAGGGCAAGCTTAAGGTCTAATTCCTCCATGAAGACTTCTGTGATTGCCCCAACTCTGAACGATTACTCCTTCAACTGTGTGACCACAAGACCTTTTTAGCACCATTGAAAGGCAGTATATGATAGTGGTTAAGAGTATAAGTTCTGTGAATAGACTGGCTTCAAATTCCACTACCACTACTCACTAACTACAGATTTGGAGCGAACAAAGTAACCTCATAAATGTCCATTTTAACTATAAATGAGGACAGTATCTGCCTTGTAGATTGTTTGACATGATCATATAGAGAGACTAGCACTGTAAGGGACACCCGATAAACCTTAGTCCCTGAGTATTTACTATGTGCCAACCAGGAACATTCACTTCTTTTATCTCTTTTAATTTCCATAATAACCCTCTGAGTTAGATATGATTTACCCCACTTTACAAATGGAAAGTCAAGACCCAGGGATTATAATCAACCAGCTCCACGACACGCTGTTAATTAGCTGCAGAGCTAGTCTCTGAACCATGGCGTTCTGGGTTCAAAACTTACATAGCCCATCTCTACAAAATGTCACCACACATCACCACACTTGCGCTTCTGGAAAGTACCGTCTTCAGTCTTCAATGGTTCTAGCATACCTGAACGCAGACATATCTATTTCCCTCACTGCATTACGTTTCTCTGGGGTAGGAATTGTTTCCTATTCTTCCTGGGATTTCCAATGCTTACATAACATTTAACTTATAATAGATGTCTATTAAGTTTCCTTGAAATAAAATGAGCTAGTTGCAGCTTCCCTACAGAAACTATTACCCTTTATTAAGGAAAAATTTCTAACAAAAAAGAAAGGCCACAAATTTCCTTGAGCGAAGGAAAGTGTTGAAAGATGAGCAGACACAGTCGTGGGCCCTGAGCTGCCAAAAAATCAAAATGGAACGGAGAGGCTGCCAGAGGCATCTCTTCTCAAGCCCACCAATCAGTGTACACTTATTGATTATCTTCTGGATGCTGAACTAACCTTATGATATCAGTAGCTTCCAAACAGCTAGGCCAAGCTGATTTCTGACATCCCGAAAAAACTATACGGGTGACCAACTCTAAAGAACACTGAAGAACCTCTATTTTAAGTTGTTCACAAAAGTTTATAGTTCCATAACAGGCTGTCTGTCACACCTAAGTCCCCTCAGAGAAGGAAGTTGCACTTTTCAGTTCCTACTGAGGAAAAGAAGTTTGCAGATGCTGCACCTCTCTAGAATAGATAAATGTCAGGAATGTAGTCCCCTTCACATGCAGGGTGATGACAGGTTTATGTTGTTGCATTTTTCTGTGTTGGTAAAAATGAGTTCTTAAAGTTTTAAAGACATCGACAAAAAAAAGATATTTGTGAGAATAGAGGATTGGTGAATAGGGACAACCAGATTTTCACAAGCAAAAGAATGAAATCGGACCTCTATTTTATACCATATACAAAAATTAACTCTAAATAGAGAAGCTAAGACTATAAAACTTTTGAAAGACAATGTACGGGTCAATCTCCATAACCTTGGATTTGGCAATGGATTATTCAATATGAAAACAAAAGCATGGATGACAAAAGGAAAAAGAAGATAAATCAGATTTCATAAAATAAAAAAACTTATATAATCAAACGACATTATCTAGAAAGTGAAAAGAATACACAGAAAGAAAATATTTGCAAATCATAGATCTCATAAATGTTTGATTTCCAGAATGTATAAAGAACTCCTACAATTCAACAAAAAGACAAGCAACACGATTTTTTAAATGGGCAAGGCACCTGAATGGACATTTTCTGAAAGAAAATATACAAATGGCCAATAAGCACATGAAAAGATGCTCAGCACCAGTAGTCATTTGAGAAATGCAAATTAAAACCACAGTGAGCTAGCACTTCACACCTCCTAGAATGGTTATAATTAAAAATAAAATAAAATAAAATAACAGAAAGCAACAAAAATTGGAGAGAATATGGAGAAACTGGACCCCTCAGTACATTGCTGAAGGAAAGTAAAATGGTGAAGGTGCTGTAGGCACTGTTCACCCATTCCTCAAAAAGCTAAACATAGAATTACCATGTGACCTAGAAATTCCACTTCTAGTTACATACGCCAAAGCATTGAAAACAAGGATTTAAACAGTTTATTCTAGCGTTATTTATAATAGCCAAAAGGTGAAAACAACACAAGTGTCTATCAACAGGTGAACAGGTAAACAAAATGTGCTAAATGCGTGCAATGGAATATTACTCAGCTGTGAAAAGGAATGAAGTTTTCATAGATGATACAACATACATGAACCTTGAAAATATGCTGAGTGAAATATGCCAGACACAAAAGAACAAATATTGTATGATTCTACTTATATGACATATCCAGAACAGGCAAATTCATAGAGTCAGAAAGTAGATTAGCGGTTACCAGGGGCTAGGGACGGGGGGAAATGGGGACCTGTTGCTTAATGGTTACAGAGTTTCTGATTGAACTGGAAAGATGACGAAAAAGCTTAGGAAATAGTAGCATGATTGCACAACATTGTGGATATAATTAATGCCCAGAACTTAAAGTATAATAATAAAAAAAAAAAATTGCAGGTAACACAAGAGCATCTATAAAAAAATTTTTTTTTTCTCCATGATGAGAAAGTATACAACTCAGTTTGAGTGAGACTATCTCATGAAATGACAAAAACCAAGTTATCCTGAATATAGTCTAAATTCATTCAGGAACCTAGAGGGTAAAAGCAACACCGGAAGAATTACACTTCAGGGTTTGCAGTGAAAATGGTTTACAGAAAAATGTTATTTTCCTCTTGGGGATCAGTCTGCTGTTTTTCTTTAAATATCTTACATAAACTTCTCCCAAGCAATAAAGCGACAATTGTAATAAGAAAGAGCATATATTTAGACTCTTAAATGTCTTCTCAAAATGACAAAACATTGAGTTTTACTTAGAAAAAGATAGTAAGTGATTACAAATGGGCCAGTAATTTATGACGGGACTTTAAACCCAACATTTTTCCTTGCATACCATGTGACAGAGAACAAGAAATGTCTATAAAGGAAAACCTTGAAAGCCATAGTCCTACATGAATGTTAGTAAGCATTTGCAGAACATGTTGAAGGAAGCCATAACTTTGATTCTGCTGTCTCAGACTGGATGAGAGGCACCCCTTAGCAAAGAGGTACTAGTAAGACTTACTTGGGACAGGTATACTTTACACACAGATGTCAAAATCCGTATTTTTAAAACAAGCCAAGATTTACAACAGGCAAATCAAACTAATATTTATGCATGTGGTTTTTACAAAGGAGCATTTTTAGAATATTCTGAACCTCACTTTTTATTTATCCTTGACAATCATAGTCAAAGTCTCACATGAGAAAAAAATGTGAAGTGTTAATGTCACCATTAGGTAGGCACCATACTTTCAATGGGATTGGGAAGTCATTAAAACACCATGCTTTCAATGGAATTGGGAAGTCGTTCAATAATAAGCTTTGTTATTAGGTGCATTTTTGAAGAGGAATCAAATCTGGAAAAAAAATTGTTTATTCAACAAAGAATATTTGAATGTCTCTTATGTGAGCCAGTTTGATTTCAAATACAAGAGTGGATTTCTGGTGTCTATATCTTTTCCTTAATATCTACCCTTTATTTCCCAGAACATTGGGAGGCTGAGGAGGGCAGATCACTTGAGCCCAGGAGTTCGAGACCAGTTTGGCCCACATGGTGAAACCCTGTCTCTACTAAAATTACAAAAAATTAGCTGGATGTGGTAGAGTATGCCTATAATCCCAGCTACTGGAGAGGCTGAGGCAGGAGAATCACTTGAACCCAGGAGATGGAGGTTGCAGTGAGCCAAGATTGTGTTTCTGCACCCCAGCTTGGGTAACAGAGTGAAACCTTGTCTCAAAAAAATAAAAATAAAAATATCTTCCCCTTCTCTAAGACACCATTCCCCTTCTCCATGCCACCCCTAACCTCAGCATGGACACCTAGTCTCTCCTCCCTTAAAAATTTCCAGAAAAATTCTAACACCCACCCATTTTTTTCTCTCTTTCTCCAGTGCCTAAAGCCAGGCTCAGCTCATAGTTATAAAGTTTGTAATTTATTTATTCAAATAAAGTTATCGACACGTATTTGCTGATGAATGAATATATAAATGAGTGAATGAACTTTAAACCATGTCTATTTGAATAAAAATAACTAAACAAATCTAAGTTCTCAAAATCACTAGCTAGAATAAGGGTCCTTTCTTTTGGCAAAAGGTTTATACATTTGAATAGAAGAACCCTGAGAAAGTGAAGCAAGAAAATCTAAGGCCAAATAAAATTCAGTTTCTTCAATCATTTCTTGGTTTAGTGTGGTTTTACTTTACTTTGGCCGTTTTAAATCTCCACTACTAAAAGATGGAAGACGTGCATTTGAACAGGCGTTTATAACATTCTGTAATGGATGATAGCATCAAACACTCACTGGACAGGGAAGAATTCAGCACAGACTTTTATTCTTGGTTTTTATGGTCATACTTACAGAGAAGAACTTATACTAGTTACTTGATAAACTAAGTCTTAAAGAAAGGCTTGAATTTATAATTTTGACCCTCATTGTAATTGAGAAAATTTATGTTTCCAATAAAGTTAGCTAATGGATATGCTGCTTTCTAAATAAACAAATAATTTTGTCTCATACAGTACAGTCCTCACCAGAAAGAAGAAAGTTGAGTCACAAGGCAAGTTGGCTCCCACCAATCATGGGGTGACTGTTCCCTGAATGCAGGCAAAATTCCTTAGAGGAACTGCCACGCAATTTCAGAACCCTCTTGGTAATCAATGTTTCGGCGAACTGAAGTCAATGGATAATTGCTACTAATGTGTTAGACGGAAGGTTCACATGCTTTGGATCCAGACATACTTTTGAATTTCAGTTCTATTTCTAACAATAAGAAGGAATAATAATTTCCCTAGGCAAGTTATTTAACCTCCCTAAGCTTCGATGTCCATATCTCTTCAAAGCTTGTATGAGGAGATTAAAGTGTCTAGTGAAGAGCAAACACTCAATATATGTTAGCAACTAGGAAAATGACATTGGATGTGGTAGTCATGAAACTCGTGTGAAGTTTTATGTAATTTCTCTAAAGTCACTCTGGTAGAAAAGAAGAATTGGAATTCGACCCTACTACACAGCCCAAAATACAATCATTGTAGTGAATCATTCAGCTGGGTTTCACTAGACAAAATGATAGAAGTACAATAAATTCCGTATAATAGCCAGTCAATCATGGTAGCTTTCTGGGGCCATATTATCAACATCTTTAATGTTGCACTCATAAATTTAGACTTCCCCTCAGCATTATCTAGCAGCAGAAAATCATTCCCTTATGATAACATTCAGCTCTACTGACGTTATCAGTTAACCAGCGACATTCAATTAGTGAAATGCCAGGTTCTCCTATTGAAAACACTCCAGGAAAGATTTCCAGATCTCAAAAACTGACCACAAACCTGAGTGGTGTTTAGAAATAGAAAACTTGTCTTGAACTGCATGGAGCTTTGGGCTTTCAAAATGCCAGTCCCTTTGTATTTCTGTCTTTTTCATTTCAAATGAAAGGGTTTCATCAGACCATTGTTCATGTCTTGCCATGTTGATAATGGGAACAGGTTCACAGAGAAGCACTTGAGGCAAGACTTGTTCTCAGGAACGTGACTTGCCGTTGCCCACAAGCACAAATATAACACAATCAATTAGACAAATGGAAACTAAACTAAATGATGGCAAGGGAAAATATAGGCATGTCAGGAAGGTAAAAGCAGGGGGTAAAATTAAGCGAAAACACGAAAGTGATATGATTTAGAGGAAATAATACTGAGCTGAAAATAGAGCTGTGAGGTTCTGATGGCCAAGGATTTACCTATTTGTATAAATTAATTTGATTATAACATTCATATTGTCAATGAGAAGAGGAAAAAATGCATACTAATTTCTTAGAAGAAACGATGTTTCTTCCTGGAACTTTATACCAGAGTTGTTCAATAGAAATACAATTTGAGTCACCTATGAATTTTAAATTTTCTAACAGCCACATTTTAAAATGTTAAAAAAATGATGACATTGGTTTTAACATGTTATATAACCCAATATATCCAAAATATTATCACTTCAACATAGTAAATATATAACACTACTAATAAGACTTTTTATTCCTTTTTACATACTGTCTTCAAAATATGATGTATATTTTATACTCATAGAGCATCTCAATGGAGATGCTAAATTTTTATCAGAAATACTTGATCTATGTTTGGATTTCACAAATGGACGGTTGAAAAAGTAGATTCACATACCCAAAGTGTTCCAACATCCGTAAACGTTCTCTCGTGGCTGTGTTCACTTTTACATTTGATTTAATTAAAAATTAAATAAAATCCAATTCCTCGTTTGCAGTAGCCATATTTCATTTGCTCAGAAGTCACATACAGACAGCACAAGTCTAAATGAAAAGTTGTGTCCAGGCCTTCACATAGAGGTTACTGAGTAATATAGAATACAGTATCTTTAGCAGTACCCCCAAAAAAACCTCCGTTTCTTCAGAGAATTTCTTGATGTAAGCTGAGGGCATAATGCCAAAGCCCAGCTCAGAGTTAAGCAGAAGGGCAAGGCCATTATGTCTACTCATCCTGCTCTCTGACGTTTTAGGATGAAAGGATCTCTCTACAAATGCTCTTCAATAAACTTCATAACAGCCTAAAAAATATTTCACAGACAAAAGATAATACAAATGAAATTAAATTTAAAATGTCAAATTTCATTTATAAATAGATGCAGGGGTTCATCAATGAAATTTGAAAAGACTTTGCACTATTTTACCCTTCTCCATTTCCTGGTCTCTGTAATCCTGTTATGAAAACAGATGAACTCAAGCATATTTATGTCAAAGGATAGATGAGAGAGAGGAATAATCACAATATAATTATAGCAGTAAACAAACAAACAAAAAAAAGGAGGGCTTCATCAGAACTCCCAAAGTGAAAATCTAAAGAAAAAAATGTCCTATTTTTCTCATTTGCTGTTAATTTAAAATGCCTACAATTCTGTCTACAAATCAGATTGGTGAGGAACTTTCCATTGAAATGGACATATCCATCTCTAGAGGAGATTCCTGATGGGAAGCAGTCCTCCAGCTCCACACTGTCTCCAGTGGAGCTCCTACAGCAGCCAGGGACGATTATCTACACAGTAGGACGTGCGGAATAAATAAAGGTTAAATGATTATGAAAATGTGACCAACATCTGAGCAAACAGCATGTACCTTGGCGGGAGGGATATCCATTTCAGGGCAAATCACAGCCAACTATGGAAATAAACTTGTCAGATGCAGGCTGCCGCGGCATTCTTAGCTGCAGACCTTCTCCCAGGCTGCTGGTTCCTAAGAAGGATTCCAAAGTGGCTCAACAGCCCCCCGCCCAGCCACCCCCAGCTTCCTGAGCTTCCTAAGGCTGGTTGTAGCTGCACTGCCTTCACGTCCCATTACCACTTTCACGGCTGTGAATGTCAGAGAGCATAGTCTTTGAACTCACAAGTACACACTGGAGACAACGAGATAAGAAAAAACAATATCTGTGTAAGTGTGAGGCCTCAGGAGGGAAGAATTTTAGGCCTCTTGGTCCTTACAGTTAAGCAGGATGAGGGATATTTTGGGCAGACTATACTACAAGTAATGAGATCTCTCTTAAGGGGAGTTGGTGATGTGGACTGACTGTGGGCCAAGCACTGTTTCAACAGCGTGAATGATCTCATCTCATAAAACAGAATAAAGTAGATTGTATTGTTATCTTGATTTTTTTCAGATAAAGAACCTAAGATACAGAGAAAGTAAGTAACTTGCCCAAGGTGTCACAACTAGGAAACGGGGAACTGAGATGTTAGCCTTAGGTGGTGACGCTAGAAACTTCACTCTTAACAGCAGTGCTACAGTGCCACCCTATGGGCCTGCTGGAAAAATCCACTTGTCAATGAATCCAGTTGTTATGGACTGAATGATCGTGCCCCCCTAATATTCATAGATTGAAACTTAATTCCCAATGGGAGGGCATTTGGAAGTTTAGGACTTTGGGAGGTGATTAGGTCAGGAGGGTAGAGCATGAATGGGATTAGTGTTCTTATTAAAGAAGCCCCAGAGAGCTGCCTTGCCCCTTTTGCCATGTGAGGTTACAATCGCCTGTGAATCAGGAAGCCATCCCTTACTAGACACTGAATATGCCAGCACCTTGGTTTTGGACTTCCAGAATTATGGAAAATAAATACATATTGTTTAAGCCTCCCAGTGTATGGTATTTTATTATAGCAGCCAGAACAGACTAAGGTACCAGTCAAAGAAAACTCTAATCAAAATTTAAACCTAAGGAATAGAGGAGTACATTAGAAAGAACTGATGGAGCCTGAATGCAGTGGCTCACACCTGTACCCAGCACTTTGGGAGGCCAAGGTGAGCATATTGCTTGAGCCCAGGAGTTTCAGACCAGCCTGGTCAAAATGGCGAAACCTTGCCTCTAAAAAAAATACAAAAAAATTAGCCTGGCATGGTGGTGCATGCCTGTTGTCCCAGCCATTTGGGAAGCTGAGGCAGGAGGATCACCTGAGCCTGGGAGATCAAGGATGCAGTAAGGGATGATTATACCACTGCACTCCAGGCTGGGTGATAGAGTGAGACCCTGTTTTGAAAGAAAGGAAGGAAGGAAGGAAAGAAGGAAGGAAGGAAGGAAGGAAGGAAGGAAGGAAGGAAGGAAGGAAGGAAGGAAGGAAGGAAGGAAGGAGAGAAGGAGAAGGAAGAGAAAGGAGGGAAGGAAGGCAGGAAGGTAGGAAGGAAGGGAGGGAGGGAGGGAAGAGAACTGATGGTAGGCAGTGACTCTATTTAAATATAAATACTTGTCAGTTGTGTGAATTATATACCAAACAGAAAGTAAACCTCGAGCATTATGAAAGGTGTAATCAACAAAAATTGGGAGGTATAGGGTGAGCAGATAGGTCAAAATATTAACTTTTTATGGCAGCAACTCAAATTCCAAATGTAGTTTTTTTAAAAAAACGATAGTGATGTCAACTTCTTAATGTTTTCTTCTTAATAATCTCTTTAGTGGTATCTTTGAAAAAATATCCCTTGTTGTAAAAAAAGAAAATCCATTTAAAATTTTACCTTTCCTTCATTTTCATTTCTTCAGTTTGAATGAAAATAAAGTTAAAGCTTTTTTTAAATTTTGAATTTTAAATAGTTGTATTTTTAACAACTATTTTATATTTACATTTTACTTTACATATTCAATAGCACCAATAGTTTCGTATCTTATTCTTGCAGAAGTGGACATAGAATCATATCTGGAATGATGAGTTGTCAATATGAATGTTGTTCACTTCCGTAAGCTTGCATTTGGGAAGTTTTTATGATTATTCTTTCCATTGCTGTTATTAGAATTTCATTTATTCAATTGTCACGTATTTACTGAGCAGTTACAATATAACAAGAATTGTTCTCAGCTCTGAGGATACAGCAATGAGCAAAACAAACTCAGGCCTTGGCTTTGGAACTTCTGTTCCAGGGAAACCAACTGTATTAGTCCGTTCTCATGCTGCTATAAAGAACTGCCCAAGACTGGGTAATTTATAAAGAAAAGAGGTTTCATTAACTCACAGTTCTGCATGGGTGGGGAGGCCTCAGGAAACTTACAATCATGTCAGAAGGTGAAGCAAACATGTCCTTCTTCACATGGCAGCAGGAAGGAGGAGTGCAGAGCAGAGCAGAACAGGGAGAAAAGCCCCGTATAAAACCATCAGATCTCAGTGAGAACTCATTCACTATCAGAAGAACAACATGGTGGTAACCACTCCCATGATTCAATTACCTCCCACCAGGTCCCTCTCCTGACAAATGGTGATTACGGGAACTACAATTCAAGACGAGATTTGAGTGAGGTCATAGCCAAACCATATCACCAGCAATAAACAAATAAACACACACCATTGTGTCAGGTATTGAAGAACAAGAAGAGGTAGACAGTGATAACAGGCAGAGTGATTTTTACTAAAGTGAAGTAACCTCTCCAAGGTGGTAATATGTCAGTGGAAAACTAAAAAAAGTTCAAGAGGGAGCCATGTAAGATCCTGAGGGAAAACATCGATGAAGAAAGAAAAACCAATGCAAATATCCCAAGTCAGGAAAGATGTAACAGGGTAGTAAAGGACCTCAGTGAAATTCAGCACTGAAGCTTTCAAACTTGAGCCAAGTACTTAGTAAACCTGGATGGCATGCTCAAATTCAGGCTATCTACTGCCTGGGTAATGTTCAAATTTGAGCCAGCTTTTATTCATTTTCATTTTTGTATTGCCTCCTCAACAGCTCCCAGTCTCACACAGCAACCTCCTTAGGCTTAGATCAAAGTTCTTACTTTGTATGAAATATTGAAATTAGCAGACAACCTGTCTGTGTATTTTCCCAAAGCAGTGATCGCCCAAGTGGAGCGTGTTAAATGCTTACTTAAGTAAGCTAATGGCAACATTTAAAGTTTTATTGACATTAAACCCTTTCAAAAGTATCTGACAACCTGGCTAAAAGTATGTATACTGTGTGGATCTCCTTTATTAATGAGGCAATTAATCGTGAGAATTACCAAACTTCACTGAGAACCCAGCAGGCTGCTGTGAAAATGGAGCTCTGGGCTTCTGCAGAAATCCTCAGTCAAGAAAGGTAGCAGTCGCAGCTGAGAAGTCCTGGTGTGATTGACAGCCGTGTTTATTGATTTTGGATTTTGAGAACAACTCCCAGGGGGCTGGTATCAGCGAGTCAGAGGCAGAATTTGATGAGGCAGATGGGACCCTGAGGGAAAAGCTCATAAGGCAGAATGGTGGAGTGCCCCTTCCCTGACCCTCACAGGCACGATAAGAGATGGTCTCTTTCTCATTTTAACAGGGATTCATTCCCACCAGGCTGCATCTGAAGAAGAGGACAGCCCCCAAAGAGCAAAACTCTTTGGGGGGAAAAAAATTAAGCTTCTTAAGTGCAAACTTTCAAACTGTCACAAACAGGCATGTGCTTCAGGAAAGAAGGAAGGAGCAACACATCTGGTACCCAGGCTTCCACCACACCCACAGCCAGGATTCTGTTACAGATATGAAAGGGCATAGTGTAGACAATATCTAATTATGATTTAATGATTGGGAAATGAAGAGACAGGCTTGAAATCCTCTTCCAACTGATATCAACTTTGCATTTTTTATTGCTTTGTAAAATAGAATGTAATTTAATGTCTATTATGAATTAATTAAATGTCTGTGTGTGTGTGTGTGTGTGTGTGTGTGTGTGTGTGTGTCCTATCACCTGCATGTGAACAGATTCTAGCAGATTCCAACAAGACATTTTGGTAAGGGAGGCTCGCCTAGCACATCCACCACATCACCTGCCAGCAGGGACAGATGATGGGATGATTCAAAGCAAATGAAACAGATCATCCCTGTCTCCTAAACCCACAATTCCAGACACACTCAAGTGAAGGAGCACTAGGGTGTCCTGAGGGTTTTATCACCTGTGCAAAACAATGATGTTCTTACTTCTATCATACACAATAGGAAGTAACTTCTCTGGCAGAAAATGTGACTACATGATATGTATGCAAAGTCAAATCACAACCAGAAACTCAAAGGTCCCTGGAATAAAAAATATAAACTGTCGACCTAGGAGGGCTGTGTGCCTCTAGAGAAGATTTTTACATCAACATCCTCCAGATATGTGGTCATTTACCTTCTCATCTCTTCACATTGTGCTGTGTTTAAGTATTAACAGAGGCCAAGGTTTTATTACAAATTATGGGAGGACAAATTTAAGTTGTAAACATTCCCACCTAACTGCTAACTTAATTGATGTTTGCAAATTAGAAAATGTCCCGTTGTTTGATCCTAGAAGTACAACACTCTGTCCAGTGTGGTCGGTGGAAACATAGTGTGAGGCTTATACCACTGCTCTGGGTGCTGGCCCAGGACCTTCCCTCCTCTTGCCTACCACCTACTCCTCCCTGCCCTCAACACCCTCACTGTCATGCCTAATAAACTCCCAAAGGAGAGGAGGAAGTCTTTGGGAATGCAGCAGAAACCGCAGGTTGTCCATTGTGTTAGTTCATTCTCATGCTGCTAATAAAGACATACCTGAGACAGGGTAATTTATAAAAGAAAGAGGTTCATTGGACTCACAGTTCCACATGGCTAGGGAGGCCTCACAATCATGGTGGAAGGCAAAGTGAGAGCAAAAGCACGCCGTACGTGGTGGTAGGTCCCAGACAGCGTGTGTAGGGAACTTCGCTTTATAAAACCATCAGATCTCGTGAGACTTATTCACTATCATGAAAATAACATGGGAAAAACCCTCCCGCATGATTCAATTACCTCCCACCAGGTCTCTCCCATGACACATGGGGATTACTACAATTCAAGGTAAGATTTGGGTGGGGATACAGAGCCAAACCATATCATTCATCCGCCAAACTCATTCTCTCAATCTTCCAAGTTGAATTGAATGGACTTGAAGGTGAATGCAGGCTGCTTAGCTAGACTACATTTCCCAGCCTCATTTTGTCCCTGTGGGTCTGGGTTGCTGGGAATGGTCTGCACCTCCTCTGTGTGGCCTCACCCCTCTGGAACCTGGATGGGACATCAATCCAGCTTCAACCATGCAGAAAATGGCAACACGCTAGAGGATGGCCAACCAACAACTCGGAAAGTAGCTGCCCTGACAACTTGTATTGTTCACACCAATGCTGTCTCATAAGAGAGAAATAAGCTTCATTCTTTGAGCCATTGTATTTTCAGATCTGTGTGGCAGCTACTTAGTTTTACCTATCTGACACAAGAATTAGTGACAAAACCTACTGTAATGTTCGATTTTATGTGCCAACGTGACTGGATGAAGAGATATCCAGATAACTGGTTAAACATTATTTCTGAGTGTGCCCGTGAGGGTGTTTCTGGAAAAGATTGGCATTTAAATCAGTAGACTGAGGAAAGATCTGCCCTCACCCATGTGGGCAGGCATCATCCAATCTGGTGAATCTGGTGAGGGCCTGGATTGAATAAAAAGTTAGAGGAAGGGTGAGTTTTTTTTCTCTCTCCTTGACCTGGGATATCCATCTTCCCCTGCCCTTGGACATCAGATCTGCTGGTTCTCAGACCTTCAGACTCCAGGATTTACACCATCAAACCTGCAAAACCTCCCCACTTCTCAGCCCTTGGATTCATACCAAGTTACACTGCCAGCTTTCCTGGTTTTCCTGCCTGCAGATGGCATGTCATGGGACTTCTTGGCCTCCATAATCCATTGAGCCAACTCTCATAATACATTTCCTCTACTATACCTATATCTATCTATCTATCTATCTATCTATCTATCTATCTATCTGACTATATACACACACACACACACACACACACACACACGCACACACACACATATCCTATTGGTTCTGTTCCTTTGGAGAACCCTGACTAATATTGTTCCATGAAAGGGCCGTATATGCAAAGTAACCCACAAATGCAGAAGGAGCCAGGAAACCAAAGAACAAATCAGACAAATGCAGTTTGTCAGTAAAGAGTGGAACCCACAGATGAAAATGGACTTGGGGGACCACAAGACAGGTAGATCTCCACAACAATATACTCCCCAGACCCGGGGCTTGTATACCATAGGGAAAGGTACATGTACTCTATAGAAACAGTTAAAGGCAACCCTTCAGAAAGCTATGTAGATCAAGACCTATAATTTGTGTGACAACATCAAGATTGCTTTGATCTAAAAGCGGGATTTATAGTGAGTACACGTTCGTACACTAGGGATGGCAAATAAAGTACAAATCAGGAAACATTCATGGGACTGCAGTTAATCATAAGTCAACATGGCAGATTAGCATCCAAGATGGAGCCACTTTCGCATCCACAAAAAAACGCCTATGCTGTGAATATACAAGAAATCCAGCCATTAATTGCTTTCTGGCTCATAGCTCATTGATTAACATGTTCCCTGTTTTTCTAACCTCTCCTTTCACCTAGAAATCCTCCTCCTTCCAGATTTATCTCCAATGCCACTCCTCTACAACGAGAGCCACACTGGCAATCTTCCACAAAATCTCACGGTTATGTCACTCAAATGCCTCATCCAAAGTCTGGCCCATAGAGGGTACACAACTATTTTCCTTTCTGCTAATTGCTTACTGTCTTCTTGTGGATTTAAATATGACTTTGAGGACTGTGGCTTGGGTAAGCACTTGGATGGCACACCAGTTAAGATGAGGAACTGAACAACTATGAAGGGAAAAGAAGGTGGGCTCTGGAGAGTTCAGTCACCTGAGCTGTTCTTTAGAAAACTAGTTCTAGGAGAGAAATTAAAATATGATCTAATGGAAAAAAATCAGTACAAAATAAATTAAAACAGCCTATCAATAATAATCAGAATTTTTTGGGTCAGTGAGAACCAGAACTGGAAGGAAGAGAGAGAGAGAGAGAAAGAGAGAGAGAGAGAGAGAGAGAGAGAGAGAGAGAGAGAGAGAGAAGAGAGACTTCCTTTATTTCTTTTTTTTTTTTTTGAGACAAAGTCTCATTCTGTCACCTAGGCTGGAGTGCAGTGGCAGGATCTCAGATCACTGCAACCTCTGCCTCCTGGGTTCAAGCAATTCTTGTGCCTCAGCCTCCTGAGTAGCTGGGATTACAGGCATTACAGGCATGTGCCATTACACCTGGCTAATTTTTGTATTTTTAGTAGAGACAGGGTTTTGCCATGTTGGACACACTGGTCTCTAACTCCTGGCCTCAAATGATCCACCCGCCTTAGCCTCCCAAAGTGCTGGGATTACAGGCTTGAGCCACTGCACCTGGCGTAAGTTGGTGTCAGATTTTGATAGAAGTCAGAAAAATAGGTCAGGAATAGATTGTGCATAAGTTACATGTCAGGTAATGGAACTTGAAATTTATCCTCCAGGTTAGGGTCACTCAAACATTTTAATAGGGTCCAAAACATCCTAAATCCATAAGAGTGAGGGCATCATTAATTTGTGTTGATAGCCATGATGAGTTGAAAGTGTCCCTGCTTAGTAAATAAGTGGATTCGAATGCAGATCCAGTGCACATCTATTTTCATTTTGTTAAGAATGTAACGATGCCGAGTTCCATGATGTCACTTTAGTGGATTTAAACTTGAGTGGTTTAAAAAATGATGCTTAGTTTAGGCTGCAGCCAAGTTACGTGGAACTTAACATAGTCAGTTACATAGAAGAAACACGTAGTTAGACTGAATTCACCTATTGGTCACGGAAAAAATTTACTTAGGTAAAATTTATTTGCTAAAATTGTAAATGGGCCACATCCAAAGTTCAGGTCGAGCTCTTGGTTGCAAGCAACAGAAACCCAACTTTCTAACTGAATCCCTCTCCAAACCCCGACCAAAAAAAAAAAAAAAAATCAAAAGGAGTTTACTGGCTCCTATGTTAGGGAGATTCAAGAAGAGCTAAACTTCAAGGGAACAGCTATATCCCCAGCCTTAAAATTGCATAATCAAGATGCTTATCTATTCCTACTTTTATATCTGTTTTCTTCTGCTTTGGTTTTATTCTCCAGTTGCTTCTCACTACATTGTAACCAGACCACGTTCACTAGAAAATCCAAATGTATATGCTACCAATTTAGTAGGTCCCAGAGAAAGAAGAGTTCCAATGCAAACGTGGGGCTTGGATAGGACACAAGCCTAAGGTCATGTGCCCATCTGTGTATGAGTCCTTCTGACTCTGGTTATGCCCAAGAGAAAGTTGCTTGCATCAGAAGAAACAAGATCACAGAACAAGCAAAACCAACATATACCTGCATATTTCATCAGTTCAGTCAGTCCCTTCTCTGGTGCCATACACTCTCAGGAGATACCTGGGTTTTAACCAAAGAATAAATAAATAATGTTAGGGGCTGAATTGTGTCTCCACTCCCAAAATGTGTATATTGAAGTCCTAACCCCCAAAACCTCAGAACATGATGGTGCTTGAAGATAAAGCCTTTAAAGAGGGGATTAAAGTTAAAATGAGTTTGTTGGTGTGAGCTCCAATCCAAACTGACTGGTGTCCTTATAAGAAGAGAAAACTGGACACACAGAGAGACACCAGGGAGGTGCATGCACAGAGAAAAGATGATGTGCAGAGATGGAGAGAAGGCGGCCATCTGCAAGCTGAAGGGAGAGCCCTCTGGAGAAACTCAACCTGCCAACACCTTGATCTTGGATTTCCAGTCTCCAGAACTGTGATAACATACATTTCTGTCACTTAAGCCACCATCTGTTGTGTTTTGCTATGGCAGCCCTAACAAACTAATACAAACAAAATACTGGAAAACTAAATTTCTACCTGTGGTAGATTAAATATCACCACAAGTTATTTGCAATTTCTCCCATAAAAAGGATCCCATCTCCTCGCCTCTTGATGCTGGGCTGGCCTTAGTACTTGGTCTATCCCGTTGTAATGAAGTAGGAGTGACACTGTGACCCTTGGAGCTCAGCCCTCGAAGGCACTTGCAGCTTCTGTTGCTGGAACCCAGACACTACATGAGAAAACCAGACCAGTCTCCTCAAGGATGAGAGACTGTGAGGATGGTGTGCAGAGACACAGTCATCCCAGCCATTCCAGCCAGACCTTCTGAAGCCAAACATGTAAGTGAAGTGAGACCATCATGGAGCAGCCAGCCCCCAGCAGACCCACCAGCTAAACGTAGCCACAGCAGGCAAGGCCAGCAGGAGAACCACCAGCGAACCCACCAAATCATAAGAAATAAGAAATTGTTGCTGCTTTAAACCACTAAGTTTTGCTGGTTTGCTATATAACAACAGAAACGGAAAAATTCGTAACACAAACAGATGCAGAATGTTTTTTGTTTCTTGCTTTGTGGATGTGGTATGTACAAAAGTATGTCATAACCAAATTGTACTGCTTAATATTGTCTCAAAATTTAAGTAGATATAAAAATAAAACTATTTTATTAAGTATATTCGAATAAGCTACTTAAACACAGGATCAACATATGTGTGATTTTATCAATTAAAATAGCAACAATTTTCAGATTTTTCATTTTGCCAGGAATAAGTTTATTACAAATATCCCTTTCCTGTTGCTCTGATTATCTAACTGGTGGATGGTTGGAAAGCAAGAATTTTCCCTTATTTGTAATGACTCCGTAGGTACTGTGTGACTCAGTTTTTGTCCAGTCATTCTTAGTTTTATTCTTCATTTAAACATGTATCCAGGAGCAAAATGTGTAACAATAAAATTAACAATAAAGTTACAAATTATCAGTGGCACCACATTGTATTACATATTTACTTGAATTAGACCATCATTTTAAGTTTTTATTTAATTAGCTTTTATTTATTTGCAGAAATATAATTAACACGTTGCTGAAGACTGGTCTACTGAGCACTGCTTGCAAAATGGAACCCCACTGATACCTCATCACCACAGCTGCTGATGCTCCCTCAGTGGTGGCCATGTACTGCTGGCTGGGCATAGAAAATCAGCTGGTTGTGAACAGTTTATGTGCTCCCCGGGCCTCCAACACTTTCTTCTCTACCCCACGAGGATGTCAGAATACAAGTGAATGAGAATGGCTTCATCATCATAGAAAATTGTGAATATCTCTTAACATATTTTGATTTCTAAAACTAATAAAAATCCCAAATTCATGTTCCTTAACTCTTTATTATTATTATTATTATTATTATTATTATTACTATTATATTATTTTAAAGACAGGGTCTTGCTCTGTCACCTAGTCTGGAATGCAGTGGTGTAATCCTAGCTCATTGCAGCCTCAAACTCGTGGGCTCAAGCAACACTCAGCCTCCTGAATAGTGGAGATTACAGGTGTGCGCTATCACACCCAGCTTTTTAAACTCTTATTAGGGAAAAAATCGTGTACAACATACAGATTTTGCCTTCCAGTAGTGGGTCATGAGGATGGGACTGCAAATTCCACTCTAGATAACGCAGAGTCTGAAGGACGGGAAGGTTTTGAGTTATGTGGTCACTGTGATGTATTTAAAAGACCGATCCAGATACAAAGTGAAGAACTGATTAGTACTACTATATAAATGTCCATAAATGGTTAGGAAACAGCTAGGAACTAATTACAAAGGTCCAGTCAAGATATACACAGTATCTAATATCAAAGATGGCCCCCAATGGACCAACCCTCCCAGTATTCATGCCCCATGGAATCGCCTCCCTTTCAGCTGAATTGGACTGTGATTCACTGGTGAGCAGTAGATTGCAGCAGAAGGGGTTTCCATGGCTAGATTGAAAGAACCCTCACAGCTTTTACCTTGGTCTTTTGGAACACTCATTTTGGGGAAAGCCAGATGGAAGGTAAGAAGTCACCTGAGACCACTGAGACATGAGGAAGCCCTATGGACAAGCTACATAGAGAGGTAACGTGGAAAGAGATGTTCAGCCTCCAGTTCTTCCAGCCATCAAAGCTCAGGCACCAGACACAGGAATGAGGATACCATCTTGGACACAGAACTCAGATGACTCTGGAGAGAACTGCAGTTCTCATTGACATCTGGCTGTAACTTTGATAGACATCTGAAGAAAGAATTGTCCAAATGAGCCCAGTTGATGCACACAAAAGAGAGAGTGCAAGAGAAACAATAAATGTTTACGTGAATAAGTCTTAAGGTGGTTTCTTATGCACTTATACTAAGCAAAATTATCTATAGGAGATATTACCTGGTAACAAAGTAGAACATTGTTCTAAATCATGTCTGTTTTCCTCTATGATAATATTAAACTAAACATTTATTTAAAGTAGAGTGTGGGCCAGGCGCGGTGGCTCAAGCCTGTAATCCCAGCACTTTGGGAGGCCGAGACGGGCGGATCACGAGGTCAGGAGATCGAGACCATCCTGGCTAACACCGTGAAACCCCATCTCTACTAAAAAATACAAAAAACTAGCTGGGCGAGGTGGCGGGCGCCTGTAGTACCAGCTACTCGGGAGGCTGAGGCAGGAGAATGGCATAAACCCGGGAGGCAGAGCTTGGAGCAGAGATCCCGCCACTGCACTCCAGCCTGGGTGACAGAGTGAGACTCCCTCTCAAAAAAAAAAAAGTACAGTGTGTTAGTTTGCTGGGGCCACCATAACAAAATATCACAGACTGGGTACCTTAAACAATACAAATTTGTTTTCTCAAAATCCTGGGGGCCAGAAGTTCAAGATCAAAGTGTCCACAGGTTTGGTTTTTCCTGAGGCCTCTCTCCTTGGCTTGCAGATGACCACCTGCTCGCTGTGTCCTCACAGGGCTTTTTCTCTCTGGACACACACCCCTGGTGTCTCTGTTTGTATCCTAATCTCCTCTTCTTATAAGAAAACCAGTTATATTGAACTAGTGCCTACCCTAATGGCCGCATTTCAACCTAATTTCCAAGTACAGTCACACTCTGAGGCCATGAGAGTTGGAACTTAACATAGGAAATTCAGGGGAGACACAATTCGGTTCATAACACTTACTGACCACGGCAATGCTGCCTCAAGGCTGTTTCTATTGTGAACTAGCATCTGTTATCTATAAATGAACACAGACTCAATAAACGACTGAACAGGGAAGGGCTAAAGGACTTACCTGAATTTGAAGGGGATTTCCATGGATGACTAAGTGGCATATATGCTGAGTCAAATAGCCATCTCCCTCTCTATACTTACATCCATCTATCCTAGAGATACACTTGCTGTTTCTTGTCACTATCACCTGAATGCCTAAACAGGGAAGAGATTAAAAGGCCATTTGTAACTCTGTATGCCTAGCTAGTGCACGCTCAGTGCTTGGCACTATGAGTGTTATAAAGAAAAGCAGGAATTTGCTTTTCTTGCTCCTGGGGTACTCACAGTCCAGTAAAGGGTACGGTGGGGTAATAAACACACAAAGTGCCCTGGAAACGAGGGGAAGGCTGAAGAGAGAGCACTTGCACAGTCTGTGTTTGTCCACATGAGCAGACACACACACACACACACACGCACATGCACGCAAACATCACGCTCCACTTGGGAAATCTCCAAGGCTCTCAAGATAATATTTGAGACATGACTACAGGTCAGCAGAATTATGTGATTCTGTTGCCATCATCAGTATTGATTTACTTGCTGCCCTAAGAGAAGCTCTATAACCTCCCAGGGACATAATCTCCCATTTTCACTGAAGGCAAGGCCCTTTTTGACAGCAGCATGTGGAGAGTCTATTAGCTCACTGTCAAAGCCAGGGCTCAGACCAAACCCAGACAGCTTAATTTTCAGGCTTTATTTCCCAACTAATGAGTCCACAGCCTCAACCTCAGGCTTAAGCTCTTCACCCCTGGTTTTAACTTCACCCAGTCCCTGAGCCCTTCCTTGTGTGCTCTAAGATGACATGCTTCTCAGATCCCTTGAGGCTTAAACTTCACTTCTGTGAGTTTCTGTGTTGCTTTCCTATTGAGTCAGCAAAATATAGTCCTCTATTATATATCCCTTTTCTTGTTCCAGAAGGAAACTCTACTTTAGATCAATAGATACACCTACTCTTGGATATTACCTATTACAAAACTCCAAACTCTTTCCCCACTCTCACTTCTCTCATAGCATTTATTTTGTATCTAAATCAAGGTCCTTTCCACACTCTGCTTTCAACTGAGAATTACTGAGAATTGTCGGGAATTACTTGCCTCCTCCCCCAGATCCTCATTCCCATAAGGAGCAGGGCCCAACAGAGGCTCTGGAATTCCACTTGGAGGAAGATTCGGACATGATGATCTGATTGGAAAGAGGCTCGGAACTTACTTTGGCATTCTGTTTTTATAGCAAGTGCACTGATTTTACTTTGATTTTATCTGTTTATTTGGAGTTGCTTGAAACTACTTGCACTGCAAGTTTCCTGTTTTTACTTCTACTCATGGTTATTTTGGATGGTGTTATGGACTTGCATCCCCTACAAAATTCTTATGTTGAAGCCTATCTTTGGGAGATAATTAGGATTAGATGAGGTCATATAAGGAAAGCCCTTATGAATGAGATTAGTGTCTTTATAAGAATCTGGAGACAGCATGCTTTCTTCTTCTATCATTGAGAATAAGTGAAAAGAATGCCATCTGTGGACCATGAATCAGGCCCTCACCATGCCGTGATCTTGGACTTCCCAGCCTCCAGAACTGTGAGAAATAAATTTTTGTTGTTTAAGCCTCCCAGCTTATGGTATTTTGTGATAGTAGCCCAAGCTTACTAAGAAAAATTCGTAGCAAGAGTAGACACTATCATAACACTATTATAACAAATACCTAAAATAGTGGAAGCAGTTTTGGAACTGAGTAAGGGGTAGAAGCCCAAAGAGTTTTGAGATGCATGCTAGAAAAGTCTGGATTACCATGGACAGACTTGTAAAGGTGATTCTAATGAGGACTCAAAAAGGAAAGAGGAGAACTATAGAGAAAACTTCTGTCTTCCTAGAGAATTCACAAGTTATCACGAACAGAATGTTGGTAGAAATATGGACAGTAGGCCAGGAGCAGTGGCTCATGCCTGTAATCCCAGCACTTCGGGAGGCCAAGGCAGGTGAATCACTTCAGGTCAGGGGTTCAAGACCAACCTGACCAACATGGTGAAAGCCCGCCTCTACTAAAGATACAAAAATTAGCCAGGCAAGGTGGCACATGCCTGTACTCCAGCTACTTGGGAGGGAGGCTGAGACAGGAGAATCACTTGGACCCAGGAGACAGAGGTTGCAGTGAACCAAGATCATGCCACTGCATTCCACTCTGGGCAACAGAGCAAGATTCTGTCTAAAAAAAAAAAAAAAAAAAAAACCACTATGGACAGTAAAGGCCATTCTGATGAGGTCTCCAATGGGAATGAGGAACAGGTTATAAGATAATGGAAAGGAGGGAAAGGAGACAATCCTTGTGTTTATAAAGCAGCAAAGAATTTAGCTGAAATGTGGTTCATTTCTAGTATTTTGTGGAAGGTGGAACTTGTGAGCAAGGAAATTGGTTTTAGCTGATAAGATTTCTAAGTAAAGTGTTGAAGGAGCACCTTGGTTCCTCTTGATCATTTATAGTGAAATGTGAGAAGAGTGCTCTCAAAGATGAAATTGTTAAGCAAAAAGGAACTAGAATGTAAAGATTTGGAAAACTCTCCACCTATCCAAATCACAAAAAAATGAGAAAACATGTTCAGAAGAGAACACTAAGGATGTGACCAAGCAATCCTTTAATAAAGAGATTAGTGTTGGCTTGAACCATCAACTTAACCAGCCAGCCCAGCAGGAAAACTGCCAGTTTGAAGTGATGTAAAAGAATGAAGGAAGACTGTCAGACTTCTTAGATTTTATAGAACAAGATTATAGTGCTGTTCAACTCAGAACATGTGCTATTCTTTAAAGCAAGGGAAGAGGAACCCCAAAGGCAATTCAGAGCTCATTGCTACCTCTTCAATTTCAAAGGGTAAGGAAGCATCACCTGAATTTTAACAGTATAGATGGTCTCCACCCACAGCTCCTAGCAGAGCTTTGGGAAAATGGTGGAAATTATGGTACAATAAAGGCTCCCCTCAGAGTTAACCTCACAGTTGCTGCTGGCTGTCATAAGTCTTGTCCATATTAATATTTCATGAAACACCTGGCATAGTATGTACAGAGAATGCAACATTTAGCTATAGAATGACACACTCAGATGAATGTATGATCCGGAAAAGGACAGAGCAAAACAAAGCTTGAGAAGGCAGAATACCACAAAGCCAGTTCTAGTGCAGGTTCAGTTCATACAGTTACATTTAGGCAGTGTCCAATATGACCACATGGAGGCCTGAGAAATATTTAAAAATAAAATAAAAGTCAGCCCAGTACTAATAACAATTTCACTGATCCCAGGAAACGTAACAGTGGGTCACCTTGAAGCAAGTACTGTAAAAATTTAGAGAGAAATATCAGCTACCAAGTGGTGGTCAGACATTACAACAAAATTAAGTTCCTCTGACTCTTGAGTGCCAAGCTCTCTCCATAGGCATCCTGCCCATTAGCCTGCTGGTATCTTGATCCAATACCCTTGAGGGCCATAAGTAGCAGCTTTACAAGGGTAATTGAAAGGGTATTACTGGCTGCCTATTATTCATCTCTTGATCACCTAACACCATGGTACCTATTAGGATGAGCTAGTAGACACTGTGCAAAAGGTTGCCTCGGCTGGAAGCTTTTCAGCTGCTTATTTAACAGGAGACAAGCAAAGCAAGATTCTCCTCAAATCCTCTCATTTTGGACCAATCTTATGTGTTAATTAATCATGATTACACTATACAGTAAGCATATTTGAGAAAATTAATTGGCACTAGCCTCAGGTAGTGTCCTAATTAACAATATGCTGAAGCAGCATTCTCCTTGTAAGTGTAAATACAGTGTTGATGTCATTTGCAAGACAACAGTATGACTGTGTGCTAGGCACACATGCTAACAATGCTACACTGAATATTCAAGAACTTTCTGTCCTTTGACCTTTCTGACTTACTGTCTTAGCTGGGTGGTTATGTATAGTCAACTACTGGCAGAATATGTGTCTCAGCTTCTTAGGCTATCTTAATCCAGAAAAAAATAGAACATGAGCAGGAAAATATCATAGAGGTAGGAAACCTTAAAGATCAATTATTCACTTTATTCCACCAGGCCCTATGAGTTGAAACATCACTGTCCAGAGTTGAGCGAGATGTGATGGAGAATGTATATAATACATTTCTCATCTACTTCGAGTGTTTGTTAATAGAGAAATGAAATAGAGCTGTTGATAAGAATGGATGATGACCCTCCCATGTCCACTGAAGCTGCATGTGACCTTGGCCTTCCTTTAGCACCCTTTCCCACTCCCAAATCTCCCTTACATTTCACTTTCTCTATACCGCAGCAGTTTCACATTGGAAGTAGGACTCACACACCATGGAGAAAGAAGAGGAGAATTACAGAGAGTAGAAAACCAGTGTAATCTCTTCGTAAACCTATCTCATATTTGGGTCAATTTTTCCATAAATACTGACTCTAATTCCATGAAAGGAAGAGCCCCTTTGCAAAGACTGAGCTCAATGAAGAAAAGGAGTTGACAGTGACTTGGGACTGTTATTTGTAGGTAGAAGTCAGAAAGCTGATAATGGAATAAAGCATCTGCCTACTCATTTGCTCCAACAAAAATGAACAGAATGAATGTGGAATAAAGGTTTAAATTGGTCCAGAGAAGCCAATGACTGTGGAAGGAAAGAGAAGGATCCAGTGTCAGGCAGAGGGGGAAGTTGGTTTGTGATTCAGTCTCAACCAAGGTCTCAGCCAATCCCACAGGGAGTTCTGGAACTGAGATGATACTCAGAACAACAACAAGATGCAGAAAAAAATCCATTATTTCATTTTTATATTTTTAAAGACACAGGTTCTCAATGTAGGTGTGTGTAATCTATTTCAGGGCAGGTTCTCAAGAAAGCAAACTGAGATGGAAACTAGCATGCAGGAAGTTTACTGTCTACTGCTTTCAGGAACAGCATGGGTGGGAGAAAAAGGAAGAAAACTTTTTTTCTAAGTCAATATTATAGATTCATCCATAGGAAAAAAATTATCAAGAGCCTATTGTATGCCAGGCACTAGCCATTAAGGATATAGCAGTGAATAAATCTCCTAGTCCCTGCCCTCATGGAGCATTTTTTCTAGTAGGAGGATCCAGCAATCCACCAGTAAACACAGATCTGTAATGTAACATCAGGTATTTGTAAGTATTATTCAGAAAAATAAAGCAAAGGTAGGGGATAAAGTGGTGCAGATGGTGATTTCACATAAGGTGATCAAGAAAGGCCACTGTGACAGGGTAACATTTAAGGAAAGACTTGAAGGAAGTGAAGAAATGACCTGGGCATGTATTTGGCTAAAGAGTATTCTAAGAACTGTTCGCAAAATACACTCAAGAAACACATCATTATTTTTAATAACTCACTGAGTTTCCATAATACAGATGCCCCATAATTCACTCATCTACTCCCTAGTAAATGAGCGTTCAGGAAGCTTCCAACTTTTTTCCATTGCAATAACATCATTGTACACATATCTTTAGTTACTGTTTACTTTTATTTTGTGGAATAAATTAACTGGAGATTTCTGGGTCAATTAATATAATATTAATATATAATATACATAATACATGTTATATATGTAATATATAATAAATATATAAAAATATTTATGTATTATATATTATATAGTATATGTTTTATATAATATAATATATATGTTATTATATATAAAACATACATATGTTATATATTATATATGTTATATATGTTATTATTTATATTTTTATATTTTATATTTATATTTGTATTTTATTTATATTATATATGTTATTATTTATATTTATATATATAAAACATATATTAGAGTATATTGTTATTATACATAGAAAACATATAATATATGTATTATATATTATATTATATATTATAAACATATATGATATATAATATATAATATATAAAACATATATAATATGTAATTATATATGATATATAATATATATATAATTTTTTTTAAAGACAGGGTCTCGCTCTGTCGCCCAGGATAGAATGCAGTGGTATGATCTCAGCTCATGCAATCTCTGCCTCCTGGGCTCAAGCCATCATCCCACCTCAGACTCCAAAGTAGCTGGAACTACAGGCTACAGGCACATGCCACCATCCCTGGCTAATTTTTGTATTTTTTGTAGAAATGGGGTTTCCCCATGTCACCCAGGCTAGTCTCAAACTCCTAAGCTCAAGCAATGAACCCACCTCAGCCTCCCGAAGTGCTGGGATTACAGGTGTGAGCCACCATGCCCAGACTCATGTTTTAATAAATACTTTTTCAACAGTATATAGCAATTCATAATCCCACTGATAAGGTGCTGTGAAAGGTCCTGTGTTCCCTCATTCTCACCAGTTTTTATCAATTTGTCTTATTTAGTTCAGGCTGCTCTACAAAGTACCATAGAATGGATGGTTTATAAGTAACAGAAATTTATTTCTTATGGTTCTGGAGGCTGGAAGTCCGAGATCAGGGTGCCAGCATGGTCTGATTCTGCCCAGGGCTCTTTACCCAGTTGCTGATGGCCGACTTCTTGCCGTATCTTCACATGGTAGAGAGAGGGAGTGCTGGTCTTTTCATCCTCTAATACAAGGGCACCAATTCCATTTGTGATGGCTCCACCTCATGATTTATTACCCCACAAAGGCCCCACCTCCTGTACTTTCCTAACACTTTCACGTTGGATATTTAGGCCTCAACATGCAAATTTGGGGTTAGACACAAACATTCCATTTATAGCACAACTTTTTAACCTCTTGCCTTTGCTAACCAGTATGAGGATCTCATTTCTTTTTTATTTGAATTTTCATGATTACTAGAGAAGCCGAGCAGCACGCCCTGTTTTCTGGTTTTTCTTGCTTACATCCTTCTAGTGGCTCATTCATGCCCTTTACCTCATTTTCACTTAAGTTGTGTGTCTTTTCCTTGACAATGTGAAAAAACTTTTTGAAAATTAGGGATATTAGCCCTTGCCATTCATATGTGTTGCAGATATTCTTAACATTCCGCCAGTCTATTGTTTGATTTTCTACTCTGTATGATGCATTTTTTTCTATGAAGAAGTTTGTAATTTCAAGTGGCCAAATCAATCAATCTGTCTTTTATGAACTCTAATAAGATAAGATTTAGCAGAGATAAATGCAAAATTTTATTTTTATTTATTTATTTATTTATTTATTTATTTATTTATTTTGAGATGGAGTCTCAGTCTGTCACCCAGGCTGGAGTGCAATGGCGCCATGTCAGCTCACTACAACCTCTGCCTCCCAGGTTCAAGTGATTCTCCTGCCTCAGCCTCCCGAGTAGCTGGGATTATAGGTGCCCACCACCACACCTGATTAATTTTTGTATTTTTAGTAGAGACGGGGTTTCACCATTTTGACCAGACTGATCTTGAACTCCTGACCTCAGGTGATCCACCCACCTCAGCCTCCCAAAGTGCTGGGATTACAGGTGTGAGCCACTGCACATGTCTGATAAATGTAAATATTATCACTTATCAAATTCAGAATTAAAGTTCAGAAAATCCTGTTGCCAGAGATTTTGAGGTTGGGAAATTAAGATCATTTAAAAAAAAATAGAATTTGAGAAACAGAAATCAGATCTATGAAAGTCCTTTGAAACATATTTTGCATTCATAAAATAAAAGAATAAGGACATAAGTATAAATTAGTAACACAGGTACTATAATATTAATTGCCATTTACCATTCTTGCTTGAAACTTTTGAGCATTTCTTAAAATTTCAGTGCAGTGCTTGTAAATTCTACTTATTTTCTTCTTTGCCTGGTTCTTCATTCAAATGATCAATGCCTTCTTGATTGCGTGACTCAGAAGATGCTTCGGTCCCCTCCCCGGATCACATGTCTATCAAATCCTCTCTCTCACATCTCGGATCCCGGCTCCTCAACTCCTCCTCACAGATGTCACCTGAATACCCTTAAGAGTTTACTGTGCTTTATCTTCCTTTGTCTCCCCAAGGATTCACTGCGAAAATATCCATCCTTCCTCTGCCATCTGCTTTATCTCCCCTTTCCACTCCCAACTCCCAATTTCCTCTCTTTCTAATTATCCCCAGCAGAAGTGACTCACAATCCACACAATTCTGTTTTTCTGGAACTGAAATTCCAACAGTTACCAAACAGGTGTACAGAAGTAAATTTCACTTCTTGTGCTACATTTTGAAGTTGGAGAAAGATTATCAACCCTCAATTTCGTTCAGAAAATCACAGACACTGCTGCGGGAGACAGTTACCTGGTTTAATAACCCTTCGTGTAAAATTGATCCAGGGCTATTAGTTTTATACAAGTTTGACATAAGCTAACAAAAGTATAATAGTGTCATGGAAATTGAAAACATTTATAGATATTAATAGAAAAATATATTCAAATCCAAAGAAGGACCTAATCTTCTCAGTGGCTATGGAGAGTAGGGGGATTATCTTCATCAACCCACATCTTCCTCAGCCAGTCACAGCTAAGTAGAATAGCATCAACATGATTGGCTTAGATCAAACTGATTCTCCACTGTGGGCTGGGACTGGGGCTGGGATTGGCATTCCCTGAAGCACATGGTCAGGGAAGAGTATAGATACCTAAAAAATAAAATTATGTTAGAAAATGTAAGGAGAAATATTTGTTTCCCACTCCTCATGTTTCCTTCCATGTTGTAGGGAACTCTATTAATATAGAACTCTGGGCCTCATTTATTGCCAAATTGATTCAATTCAGGTCAGTAGGAAGGGGAATGGAATGGTGTATTTGAGTCATAAATTTGGAAGGATAATTGGCCAGGCTGACCCCAACACCTCACCCCACTCCCTCCCTGTGACTGAACATTTTGAAAAGCATGCAGTACCCCTACGCATATCTGACTGGGACACAACTCCAGGCAGGAAGGGCCTATAGCTTACAGGGTGGCACAGATATATGTAATTCAGGGGGACAGTTAGCCCTTCCAATGCATGAGCCAGGAACACCAGAAAATTGACAAGATGGAAAAATAGGGAAACAAATTCCTTATAGATTTCTTGAAGCTTCTGGTGTACAAGAGCCCCCAGTTTGGGGCCTGAAATGTGAGGACAGGGTGTTATGATCCTTTTGGTTGCTAAATGTTTATTTTGATCCATACAACCCTATTACAGACACTCAGAGGGCTTTAACTGCCAAACCCAGATCAAGACATAGTAAATATAGCATCTTCACAGAATGGATAATTACTGCTCAGAGCACCTGTATCCGTATGGCAGGATCCACATGGAAGGTCTAAAGAAAAGGGATCTGGGTCTCAACAAAGGACTAGGACTCAACAAACGCAAAGGCCACAGGGCCCCAGCCAGGAAGGGGCCTCCCCAGCACAGGCCATACAAAGTTTAGCAAAAGCGAGACTTGCTCTTCTCTCCTCAGCAAATGCATGTGCCTTCATCAGGCATAGGGACTGTAAGGATGCAGATTATGCTTGCTTGGGCTTGAATTTAGCTCAGCTTTTCCTAAGTAGGCATTGTCTTTGGTCAGGTTTACCAGAATCAAACCCTAACACAAGGATTCACATGTGAGCAATTTACTTAACTGCGGCCGGGCACGGTGGCTCATGCCTGTAATCACAGCACTTTGGGAGGCCGAGGCAGTGGATCACGAGGTCAGGAGATCGAGACCATCCTGGCTAACACGGTGAAACCCCGTCTCTGCTAAAAATACAAAAAATTAGCCGGGCGTGGTGGTGGGCACCTGTAGTCCCCGCTACTCGGGAGGCTGACGCAGGAGAATGGCGTGAACCCGGGAGGCGGAGCTTGCAGTGAGCCGAGATCGCGCCACTGCACTCCAGCCTGGGCGACAGAGCGAGACTCCATCTCAAAAAAAAAAAAAAAAAAAAAAAAAAAAAAAAAAAACTGCTTCCGGGAGAAAATGAATTAAGGAATTAAAGGATGAGGGGAGAAGCCAAACTAGGATGCAATTTCTGGTCAAGGTGCAGCCTCAGTCTGAATCATCGGGGTGTCCTGGAGTATAAATTACGTCACAGAATTTGTCCTGACTCATGGCAAGCATGCTGGGTGATTAGACTCACCAGCACAAGTATGGAAGTTAGCATTCTGAGAGCCTGTGGGGGTGATTTTTATCTTACTGAGGATCTGCTCTTGATTCTATAATTTCTGAGGCCCAGAAGGAATTTCACAGAGCAATGGCCCAGGTTGAAAACTCTGCTCCACCCAGGTATTGACAACTCCTCTAGCTGAAATAGCTAAAATGCAGCAGAATTAGACGTTGACAAGATGAATTTTGGCCTCGATGCAAACGAACAAGCCAGATCTCAGAAACCACACACTAAGAACGGATTGCTACAAAAAGAGAGAGTCTGGATTCCTAGTAATTTTATGAAAACAAACAAACAAAATCTCTACTCCCTAACTTTGAATTTTATTTTGCAAGAGAAAATTAACACCCAATTTTTTTAAGTTCCTGTGTTGTCTCTCTGATGCCAGCAATCAAACAAAATTTCTACCTAATATAATTGGTGAACTACCTTCAGGAATTTGTAAATCCTAGTTTATATCAATGTTAGAAGTCAAAATCCTGTTTTGCATTTGATTTGGGTTTTTTTTTTTTTCTGGCAGTGTAGGGATTGTTGCATTTTTAATTTCTAAATTATGTTCAACATGTGTCATATATATTACTTCTCTCATTCATGCATTTATTCATTCATTCCTCCAGCAAATATTTATTGAGCACCTGCAGCCTGCCAAGTAGTATGCTAGGCTCTGGGGATGTTAGACAAACAAGACAGAGTCCCTTCCTCTAAAAAGTGCAGATTTAGTAGGAGAGACAAAGCAGCGAAACAAATACTACAGTGCAAAGTGTCAAACACTATGATAAATGTTTGACAGAAGGGTTGTGGTATCCTGGAGGATATGAGTTATTTCACCAGTAGCTGGAGGCAAATGTGCAAATCGTAGCATACTCCGCAAAGAGCCACAAAGGAAAAGATTGTGCATGTCCTCTCTCTGCTCTGAGAGGTCTTTGAGTCATCAGCTGGGTGTTGCAGCCGTCCCTTCTGTTAGAAAAGAAACTCCAAGAGCAATCACATCTGTACGCACAGAGTAAATAAACTGAAGTCTAGAGGTGGGAATGCAATGTGATGAAGCTGCCAGCCACATACACAATTCCTTCTCTTACTCTCAGCTCAAAGTCCATTGAAGGAAATGCAGACAAAAGCTGTCCTTGAAAAATCTTTGTCGTCTCCTTTTTCTTTGTCTTGTTTTACTGCATCGTTGTGGTTTAGTCTTTGTATTTTTTCTCATGAAGATGCCCTTGTGAAATTTACCCAAGATTGAATCTTACCTTTTAGTCACATTTAATATTTTCAAAACTGCAGTGAGTTTGTATCAAATGGCAGTACAGTTATGCCCTGAGATGAAAGAGGGGTTTTTTTTTGTTTTTTTTGTTTTGTTTTGTTTTTTTGTTTTCTGAATTACTTTAAGGGAGTTATTCTCTTGCAAAGTTTTCTCTTTGCCTTCTGGGTTAAAAGAAGCAATTATGAATGGTGAAACCTGGAGAATAGACTCTTGGAATAGACTTACTCAGTATACAAAAAGGAAGGGAAGAGAAGGAATGAGCCATGCTGTCTTTTCAATCAGATGCTCTCCCCAAGTGGGTTCACTCGCCCATGATTAAATGGGAGATGAGCTATTGGGAGTGCTGGCTGTGGATCACACCATCTTTGTCACCAATTACTGTCTTGACCACTGCCTCCAAGGAGTGACCATAAAAAAAGCTCAAGCAGCTTTTTACTAAAACATTTCAAAAACAAAATCATAATTCTCAGAGTACAGAGGAATAGCTATGATCGTCTAAATCTATCTTTTATATGATTAAAAAGAGAAAGAACATGGGCGTCTCCCACTCATTTTTCAGAATGCCCCCACTTGGTCACTCCCTGCACTAGCTGAGTGCTGAACCCTTCCTGATCTGACATTTTCTTTCCTTTATCCCAATTCCTTCACGGTTTTAATTCTGTCTGTTCTATTGAAGTCTCCCACCTACATCCATGTGGGGTTGATATGATCGAAAAAACAAAAGAAACAGCTGCAAGAAATGAGATGCAAGTGATAGCGAGAATTCAGCAGAAACATTAAATGAAAGCAAGAAATGGCAAGAAAGAGAGATAAGTTTCCCAAGACTGTGTTGGGATATTACAGGGAAACCTTGGTCTCTCACCATCTAAGCTATTGGGATTCCAAACTAATTTAACCTAATGATAAAGGGCTATGTAAACCCAGCAGACTAGGGATCTTGTGAATACACAGGCAATTGACATTAGTCATACTTATGCATAAAGCTCATTGGAGTGACCGCTGCTTCTTGTTATGGCGTAGACAGTAGCAACAGGGTATCCTGCCCATACGCAAGAAAAAGAATAGGTCAGATAAGCTACAAAATCATAGTTTAAAAAAACCTAAGAGTTGGAGATGAAAAAACACCTAAATAAACTAAATTTCATAAAATGCCAAGCACTAGAAGACACCACAGCTGCCTTCAACCCTCAGGGAACAGTGAGAGGGGGAGGAATTGGCAAAAGACGAAAATAAGAAGACTAGCTGAACTTTCTGTGAACTATTAATGGTTATAGATGGACCAATATTGTGGATTAAAATACTAAAGTTCCCAGTGATACAATGAGTCTGCACCCACATGCCAAAGCTTTCTCAAGGGCCTTCTCTGAGTGCATGGAGGTAGTACACCAAAGGCTCAGAGCAGAGCAAAAGACATGAGAGAAATCTCTCACTGGTACAATGAGGCTTCATGGAATGCAACAAAAAAGCTTCAGACAGGGTCCCAGGCCTTCCCCATGTGTACTGCAATTGTCCAGTAAAGGCTGGGGACAGGACAGCGAGGTAGAGAGATATTTATATTTTTCTGGATGCATAGAGCCAGAGGGCAGTGCTGGAAAGCAAAGAGAAATCCCAGTGACCCAAAAAGTTGGCAGCCAAGTCGTAAAACAAAGAGAAGGTCCCCACAATTCAGAAAGCAGTTGCTAAGCTATAAAGCATAAAAAAGATTTCCAGAGTCCTGCTCTGTGGAAAGGAAAGTCCTGATATTATCCTCAAAATATTTGAAACCAGAATGGACTGGATCTAACTAAAACTGCAACAAACCCAGACCCAGCTCAACTAAAGATTAAATCAACTCAGTCTCATGCACTATTGACCTGAAAGAAGGAGGGGTGGTCTTTTCTGAAGGGAATTATCATTTACTTCAATATATACAATTATTTACCCACATGATGAGCAGACAATCAAAAACTATAAGACTTATGATGATGTAAGGAAATATGACCCATACTCAAAAGAATAGTAGTTGGAAGCATAGCCACAGATGCCCCAGATCTCAGAATTAACAAAAAAGATTATAAAATAACTCTGATAAAAGATTAATAAATCCATGGGCAGATGGGGCATATCAGCCCAAAAATGAAAGCTATAAAGAAAAAACAAATAGAGATGCTAGAAATGAAAACTACAATATCAGAAATAAATAATTTATTGTAGGTCTTAACAGCCAAGTACACACAACAGAAAAAAAAATGAGTAAGTCTGAAATCATTCAATAAGAATTATTCAAGTTGAAATACAAAGACATAAAAATAATGAAAAGTGGAAAAAAGTACCTGAGATCTGTGAGATACATTCAGATGGTCTAATAACAAGTAATTGCAGCCCCAGAATGTAAGGAGAAAGAAATGGAAAAGAAATGGCAGAAGAAATATTTGAAAATATAATGACTGCAAGTTTTCCAAAAGCAATTAAAGATATATTCCAGAGGTTCCAGAAAATCCATCAGATTTGCAACAAAGAAATGCCAAAAGAAGTTCTTTAGGATTATAGATAAAGATAACAGATGGAAGCTTGGATTTGCAAGAAGAAATGATGAATATCAGAAAAGGTGTTATAAATATGTGTATAAATACAGAATACCATGTGTATGTGTGTGTGTGTGTGTGTGTGTGTGTGTGTGTGCTTCCATTTTTTTAAAGTATTAATTGTGTAAACCAAAATCCGTAACTTTGTTTCGTGGGATTTTTTACATATATAGAAGTCAAATATATGATTCAAGATAGAAAAGATTCAGAGGCTACGAATGGAATTATAACATTGTAAGATTTTTACATTGTTCGTTAAATGGGATACTATCATTTGAAGGTAGCTTGTGATAAATTAAAGCTGCATGTTGTAATCAAGAGCAACCACCAAAAAAAAATTACAAAAAGTCAATAGGGAAGACAAAATGAAAAATTTAAAAATACCTGTTTAACCCAAAAGATGGCAGGAAAGGAGAACAGAGAAACAGAAAATAGATGTGATAAATAGAATATAATTGTATCAATGACTGTATTAAATGTAAGTGTTTTAAACACTCCATGTAAAGTATAAAAATTGTACAGCTGGACACAAAAGGAAATTCAATTTTATGCTGCTGACAAGAAACATACTTCAAATACAAAGGCAGGTATAGGCAAAAAGAGTCTAAGAAAAAATATACCATCCAAACACAAAGAACAAGAGAGCTAATATGCCTCTATTAATATAAAACAAAGACTATTCAAGACAAAAAAATACCAGAAATAGAGACTTTCAGTAATCATAAAAAATTAATTCTTTTAAAAATATATATAATAACCCTAAGTGTTTATGCACCTAATGACAGACTTTAAAATACGTTGAACAAAATTTGACAAAACTAAAAGAAGAAATAAACAAATCCATAATTATAGTTGGTGGTTTTAATACCTGGTAAAGAGAAAAAGAAGGGAATAAGATAAGGGGAAATGCCTCATGGAAAACAGGGGTTCAGTGACATTCTACACGGGATTATGATTTGTTTCCCAAAGGTACTTCATTTATTAATACACTGAAAATAAGTGACTTGTTTCTCTCAATTTCTTTCTTCCCTTCTTGTGGAAGTTTTCCATTCTATGTTTTCCCTTCTTACAACTCCTTGTTTTCTAGAAATCACTTGCAAGGAACATTCAGTCACCTACTGCTACACTAGAAAGCTAGGCTTCTCTTGCGGCATTCCACAGTGAATCCCTTCGTCAACATCTAGATCTTACAAAATGAGGTACCTCAGCAAGCTATGAAGAGAAAGTATGTTCTACCCCCTTCTACGTTCTGCCACATCACCACAAAACCAATCCTATCATCATCATCACAACTGGTTCCTTCATACCTTTAAAGTCCCTTCAAAGAAGACATCCTTGACCACTTCCCCTGAAATATAAGTCCTCTTCCATGAGTATCCTCTCTCAGCAACCTTTCTCTCATCAATAAAATTAATGTATCATTAATGAATTATTTGTGGGGTTTTTTTTTCCTCTCTTTCTCCCCTAAGACAGTAGTGTAGGATCTGGGACTTTATCTGTCTTGTTCACTCCATTAGATTCTAAGAATGGGAATCCAAGACTAAGGAAGGCTATGCCCTTTGGCCAACATCACACATCTAGAAAGTGACAAAACCAGGATTCAGACACTTATCAGCCCAGTATTTCTCCTTCCCCAACATCCAATGTGCTGCGTGAACTCCTGCATGCTGATATGATCAATCAAATATTCAAGATTAAAAAGAACTAAAAGAAGAAATAGAAAATTTTATCATCATGATTATATGTTTTAACGTTTTAATTTTCCTCAGTAGAGGGGAAAAGAAGAAAGTACGATGAGTAAATTCTAAGTAACTGGCTTAAAATGCAACCCACAACAGTGTTCCTTAAAAGTAATTCACTCAAGTTTCCTGAATGAGTCAGATTTTCCCACTCACCATTTTAATAGAGCAACACAAGCTACTATAAAAAAAAAAAAAAATCCTGTAATCTCAGTGACTTTACACAAGAGATGTTTATTTTTCATTCTTGTGCAGTATAAAATAGTGTTCCTAATTGATGAGCAACTTTCCTGCAAGTGGCCATGTAGCAATCCATCAGCCTCAAACTAAGAGAGGGGAAAGAACCTTAAATATCACATGTGGGAAATCTTTAAGAGGGAGGTCTGGAAACAGTGTATATCAGTGCTTCTCAAATTGTGACATATATTAGAATGACCAGGGAAGGAAGCATGCAGATTCCTCAACCCAATCCCCAGAAATTTCTATTCTCTAGTTCTGGGCCAGGACTCAAGAATCTGCATTTCCAACATGCTACTAGGTGACGCTGAGCCCACTATCTGGGAACCACAGATTGAATAGCACTAGTATATACCACTTCTACTGATATTTTATTGGCTAGCGCTCAGTAATATGGCTACACTCAACTAAATAGGGTCTAACTGTATGCTAACAAAGAAGAGGAACGGGGTTTGATGAACAGCTGGACAGTCTCACCTAAACATGATTTTTTTTTTTTTTTTTAGACGGAATCTCACTCTGTCACCCAGGCTGCAGTGTTATGATCTCAGCTCACTGCAACCTCTGCCTCCTGGGTTCAAGTGATTCCCCTGCCTCATTCTCCCGAGTAGTTGGGACTACAGGCATGAGCCACCACACTCTGCTAAATTTTTTTGTATTTGTAATAGAGACTGGGTTTCACCATGTTGGCCAGGCTGGTCTCAAGCTCCTGATCTCAAGTGATCCACCTGCCTCAGCCTCCCAAAGTGCTGGCATTACAGTCGTGAGCCATCGCACCCGGCCCCTATATGATTTTTTAAAAATTACTTACTTATCCAGGCAATCAAGGAACCAGGAAATCAAACAAGAGAGATTAATAAGCTAAAATTACACCTCCTTCTTCCAGTCAATCTTTGACCTTGAATAAGATTTCTCACTTAAGGAATCACAGTCAATTAAGAAAAGATCCGTGGCTATATTTTGACAAATGATTCTAATACATTGAGGCTAAGAATGAGAAAGGAAAATAAAAGACCAAGAAACGTGCATGCATGCACACACACACACAAACATATGATATTAGCCAAGGAGAACCACATTTGTGTACCAGGATCTAGGCAAACCTACTCTTGCAAATAGAAATGCTAATGGGCCCTTAATTCTTGATAAAATATTAGCAGTGCTCTAAGTACACTCACCCATCTCCAGGAGACCACATTTAATGCATATAACTCCCTGACCTTTAAGATTTTACTTATATTTATCAAGATGCCCCTGAGAGTCCTTACTCTGTTCCCATTTAGCCATTGGTCATGGGATAACAATGCCCTATGGTGTAAGTAATTGCTCAGGACAGTCATTGCCTTCCAGGGTTTCTTTCTTTCCCAGAAAGACTGTGTCTCCAGGATTGGTGGGACTTAGAGAGGTTGTTTAGTCTCTTCTGGCCTTCTGGCTAGAATATACTTAAAAATTGTTTCAAAAAATAGAAATCTGAACTTCACTCAGTAACCCTTTCCAGTTTTCATCCACTCTCCCTAATAAGGAATTCTGACTTAGTTTAACTTAAGTGCCTCTCATTGCAGTGAATTCATTTCCTCTCATTTTGCCCACAGGGGAAACAAGATATTTGGCTACCAGTATCATAAGTTCAAGAGCTGGTCAAAGACTTAGTGATCCAATGCATAAATGATCTTTACTGACCACCATAATATATGACTCATCCTCAGCTTAGCACTTGGGACAAAAAGTAGACAAGTCTATTATCTCAGCAGTAGGAAGTTACTGTTAGTAATAACAAAGTACCAATAGTTTCCAATAATATTTCTTTTCTTTTCTTTTCTTTTTTTTTTTTGTTGTCTTTTTTTCTTTGTTTTGTTTTGTTTTTGAAACAGATTCTTGCTGTGTCACCCAGGCTGGAATGCAGTGGCGCCATCTTGGCTCACTGCAACCTCTGCCTCCCGGGTTCAAGCAATTCTCCTGCCTCAGCCTTCCAAGCATCTGGGATTATAGGCACCCACCACCATGCCCGGTTAATTTTTGTATATTTAGTAGAGACGGGGTTTCATCATGTTGGCCAGGCTGGTCTCAAACTCCTGACCTCAGGTGATCCGCTCACCTCGGCCTCCCAAAGTGTTTGGATTATAGGCATGAGCCATCTGTACAGTTTCTCTGTAACTATGAACCTCAGAGTAGTATAGTATAGACACAATGGGCAACAGTAAAGTCCCTTTTCCTAGGAATCAACCAAAATTAGATTCTTAGGATTGGGGGGACATTTTCACAGTCATCTGGGAGCTGGTTGCAATTGTCTTAAGTAAACAACAAGAAAGTCATACTCAGCACTCCCCCCAAGTTCAGTGCCATTCACGGTTCATTGAGTGCCACGTCAGGGCAAATGCTGAGATCTGCTTTATGACTGATTTGGTTTGACTGTGTCCCTACCCAAATCTCATCTTAAATTGTTGCTTCCATAATTCCCACGTGTTGTGGGAGGGGACTGGTGGGAGATAATTGAATCGTGGGGGTGGTTTCCCCCATACTGTTCTCATGGTAATGAATAAGTCTCAGAAGATCTGATGTTTTTATAAGGGGTTTCCCCTTTTGCTTGACTCTCATTCTCTCTTGCCTGCCACCATGGAAGATGTGCCTTTCACCTTACACCATGATTGTGAGGCCTCCCCATCCACGTGGAACCATGAGTCCATTAAACTTCTTTTTCTTTATAAATTACCCAGTCTCAGGTATGTCTTTATCGGCAGCATGAGAATGGACTAATACAATGACAGACAAAAATCAGGGCAAGACTTGGTTGCTGTCTTTCTGGAAACTAAGAGAGAAGCAGTCTATTTCAGAAATGGAATTATATTTCCCCCAAATGTCAAATCTCATTGGTTGATGGTGGCTGTGCTAAGTGCTATGATGAGAATTATGAAGCTTGGTCTAGGGTCAGTGAGAAAGTACTAAGGACTAATTAGCAGCATTTGCTCAGGACACAGAATATGAGAGTGGCAGCATGTTTTCCAGGTGTTTTCTATCTCCATCTAGTATTTCAGACTGAGACTCTCCCCAGATAGGAGAAGAATGTTTACCCTACCTACCACTTTCCACCATTGAAGTTTCCTGCAGACAAAGATAAGGTCCCAAGAAGAGGCCACTGGGCCTCAGGGACTTGGTTGGTTAGCCATTGTCATCCCACTATCACCGCCCAGAAAGGAAGCAAGCCTTTGTTACTTTCTTCTCCCAAAAAGAACACTTGGGCCGGGCGCGGTGCCTCAAGCCTGTATTCCCAGCACTTTGGGAGGCCGAGACGGGCGGATCACGAGGTCAGGAGATCGAGACCATCCTGGCTAACACAGTGAAACCCCGTCTCTACTAAAAAATACAAAAAACTAGCCGGGCGAGGTGGCGGGCGCCTGTAGTCCCAGCTACTCGGGAGGCTGAGGCAGGAGAATGGCGTAACCCGGGAGGCGGAGCTTGCAGTGAGCCGAGATCGCGCCACTGCACTCCAGCCTGGGTGACAGAGCCAGACTCCGTCTCAAAAAAAAAAAAAAAAAAAAAAAAGAACACTTGAATTGCACAATATCTGATCTTCCCCCATGTATGTTTGGTGTGATAATTCCTGAAACAAAAAGCAGGTACAAGGGGAAATTACAAAAATAAACTTTCTCAATATCCAAGACAGGATTTCTTTTTCTTTTTCTTTGAAGTTTTCTCATTTTGGCTCTCCTCCCACAGAAGAGGCCTCTGTTGCTCTCCCTTTAAAAGTGTGACCTGAGAATGAACAAACACTTCTTTCCTGAGACAGCCTGACATTTTTATAAAGTGCTTTATTAACATCTGAAAGAAAAAGGAAATAATTATAGAAATGCAATGGTGTAAAAATAGTTCGGTTTCCAAAGCACAGGTCTGTGAACCTAAACATAGCAATAAATCACAACTAAAAATGACCCCCCAAATTCCTCATCCTCAGTCTACTACCCCAAGTCCTCTAGCAAGGACCATTGCCTGGATCCCTTCCCATCTCTCAAAAGTGACCTTGGGGTACCTTCTTGTCATCCTGATCCTAAGAATTAGTATAAGAACAAGTTCCAACCTTTTTCACAGTTCCCACCTCTCATCTAGGGTCTTCCTCCTCAATTTCAGATCCAAGTCACATAGCCAGTTGCTGAAATGTGTTCATGGCAGTGGTAACTGGCATTCCCTGAGAGCTCATGAAGGATAATTGCTCCTGCCTTTACCTGCTTTCACTGAATTCTGTAAAGACCTATTTGGATGAGTCATCCCTCCATCTCCCCACCTATTCACATAAAGAAATTGTCTTACAAAAGTCTACCCACTAGAGTTTTAATATACCCTAACTCGTTGACCATGGCTTGGCAAGTGAAGCTCTGAGGGAAGAAGAGACTGAGGCTGGTCCAGGCTCAGTGGGAAAGAATGCAATGATCAATTAGCAACCTCTGTCATGAGTGTGGGAAGTCCATTAGCATGATCCATAGATGTATTTAGCAGCCCCAGCTTGAATTGTGTAATAAGCATAACGGCAATCCAGAGTGAGCAAATAAAAAACAGGCCATTCTTCCCTGTCAGCTGGGCCAAGAAGCATTCATTTGGTCTGTGTGAGAATGCAGCTACAGCAATCATGGGGGAGAATAATGCCAACTTTCTAGACTAATGATTAATCCACTGTTCTAAGTAGCTCTAGGCCTTTTCCATCACCCCTATTCTACTTTCAGTCAAAACGTTGGTCATCTTTAAGAAAACTTATACTTGTTCACATGATATCTATATTCATCCTCTGTTGTTACATGGATCTGTTGGGAATGCTGTGGTGATCACTTTCTTCAACATAATCAGGCCATAACCACTGACACCAGGCAGCTACCTGAGCCACCTCGCTCTCCAGCTTCTGAGTAAAATTGAGAAAGGCTGTTGGGCTGCAAAACCAAATGGAATCCATTACAAGTTTATCTTATTCTGGCTAAGTTATATGTCCAATATAGAAATTAATCATAATTTCATAGATTAAGAAAAAGGACACGTCGTTTCATGCTACAAACAAATATCCAGGAGTGAAAATGCAAGCACTCTCATAATGAATATAAAATACAAGACAAGGGTTCCATATCTAGTCCACGTTTCTGCTCCTAACTTTGGCTCTCACATTGCATAAAGTAGGAAAAAACAATAGGTTTGGGATGTTTATACATCAGAGGCAACCATATCAAAAAGACTGTAGGGGCGAGGCTTGGTGGCTCAAGACTGTAATCCCAGCACTTTGGGGGGCCGAGGCAGGCAGATCATTTGAGCTCAGGAGTTTGAAACCAACCTGAGAAACATGGCAAAACCTTGTCTCTACAAAAAATACAAAAATTGTTCAGGTGTGATGGCACATACCTGTACTCCCAGCTACTTGGGAGGCTGAGGCAGGAGGATGGTTTTAGCCCAGGAGGCGGAGGTTGCAGTGAGCTGAGATCAAGCCACTGTACTGTAGCCTAGGTGATGGAGGAGGAGTCTGACAAGGAAGGAAGGAAGGAAGGAAGGAAGGAAGGAAGGAAGGAAGGAAGGAAGGAAGGAAGGAAGGAGAAAAAGAAAGAAAGAAGAAAGAAAGAAAAAGAAAGAAGGAGAGACTATAGGAAATAAGGAAAAAATTAGCCTAGCAATAGAGAGAAAAAGGCAAAAAGCCATCTTACAAATAGTTAAAACTCTCAGATAACAACAGATAATATGCAAATAAGAAATAAGGAATGTGTTCTCTAGTATTTCTAGCATATATTAATACCTTATTAATACCTTATTAAGATTCTCCTGAGAATTGCAAGCTTTTCAGGATAGGAAAAATGTTCCCATTCAATCTACACTGTAGAAAATGGCTAGCAGGTGTAAGGTTAAAGAAATCTGCCTTATTACTGAGGTAAATTCTTGGCATTACTGGTGCCTGGGTTTCTGGTGAGACATTATCAGATAATTTAGAAATAAGGAAGATAAGATTGGAGTTAGAACCTTAACACCAATAAAAAGAAATTAGAAAAGAGATAGGCAAATTTATCTTAAGGAACTAGAATAATTCATGTAATTAACTCCCTTAATTCAGATTCTATGCCAAACAGTCTTTTTATTGTGATTTCTTTCCCATGTCATCTGTAGTGGGTTGAGCTGTGTCTCCCAAGGAGACATTTGCAAGTTCTAACAACTGGTACCTGTGGACATGACCTTATTTGGAAATAGGGTCTTTGTAGATGTAAGTAAATTAAGGCCAGGCACGATGGCTTATGCCTATAATCCCAGCACTTTGGGAAGCCAATGAGGGTGGATCACCTGAGGTCAGGAGTTTGAGACCAGCTTAGCCAACATGGTGAAACCTTATCTCTACTAAAAATACAAAAATTATCCAGGCATGTTGGTGGGTGTCTGTAATCCCAACAACTTGGGAGGCTCAGGCAGCAGAATCGCCTGAATCTGGGAGGTGGAGGTTACAGTGAGCCAAGATCATGCCACTGCACTCCAGCCTGGGCGACAGAGCGAGACTCGGTCTCAAAAAATAAAAAATAAAAATAAATAAATTTCAAATCTCAAGGTGAGATCATCCTTGATTTAGGATGGGCCCCAACTCCAATGACTGATATCTTTATAATAGAATGGAGCGGGAAATTTGAGACAGAGAAACGCAGAAAAAAAGTCCATGTAAAGATAGAGGCAGAGGTTGGATTTATGCTGTGATAAACCAAGAAATTTCAGAGCCACCAGAAGCTGGAAGACACAAAGAAGGATCTCCCTTAGGACCTTTGGAGTGTGATCCTGCCAACACAGTTTGGAGTTCTGGCCTCCACAATTATGAGATAAAAAATTCCGTTAATCTAAGCCAACATTTTTATGGCAATTTATCGTAGCAGGCCTAAGAAACTAATGCACAGTCTGCTTTAAGGAAAAGATTGCACTGGCCTAAGGACTCAAGTGTCTAGCCCTTAAGCATATATGTTACCATTGTATGTTTTTAAGTTGACGTCCTATTTCTTTAAAGCCATTCATACACTTGGTGTATTAGAAAATAGGTTAAGTTATACTGCGGCGGTAACCCCAAATCTAAGTGTCTGGACATGCTACATGCCCACCAAGGGTTGCTAGTAGATTGTGATCCACACAGTCACTCACGAACTGAAAATATACCATGTTGTAGATGTGCCATGTGGAACACACAGCATGTTGGGTGGCAGCAGCAAAAGACAGTGTGAAGTCCTAATGAAACAAGTAAGCAGTGACAATGAAGGGGCCCCAGGTAGGGGAGAATAATTGTTCTGAGGCTAATCACAGACAACCCGCTGGCATGACATCCTGTTTCCAAACACCTCTTTCTGCACATAGTCCCAACGGCACGAACTTATCTGCACATAGCCCCTCCAATACTTCCCTCCAGCCCCTGTCTCTTGGCAAGCAGCCCCTTCTCTGCCATGCACCCTTGCAACGTATCTTTATATTTTCTCTAATAAATCTGCTTTTCTTTACCTACAACTGTATTGGTAAATTCTTTTACCGTCTGCAACGGTGGGCCCAGCCAGCCGCACCCATGCACAAAGCACATAGAAATTTCACACCAACTCTTCTATCCCTTAACCCAGAAGAGAAACACAAAACTTCTGTTCAGAGTCTGCCAGCAAAACTAGTCACATGGCCCTGCCTTATTGCAAGAGCAATGGTAAACACATGGGAGTAAATAAAATATTTTGTGAGCAAGACTTTTGTTACCACACTTATGAATCCACATGGGTAAAAAGACGACTCTTTTCTCTGTCGACTCAAGAGGGAAGCCCTGAGATTGTAAGTTTGAAGTTTAGTCCTTGAATTGTGGCAAACTTCTTTTGTGCTTCTTATAACCTATAAGGTGGTGACACCAGGTGACTTTATCTGGGCCGCATACCATCCTACTATGTCAGCACTACATGCAAAGAAGACATTTTAAAACCATTTTTAATGTCTACAGTACAAGAATACTGAAGAAGCTCTCCAAGGTCCAGCCCAAGTCTAGCCTTCTGTGACTTTCATTCCAGACCGACTGCAACTTCTGGCATCATGGTACAAAGGTACAAGCCATCCCACCCGCACCCTCCTTTCAGGTACTACAAAATTTTGAGGCCAGGTGAGGTGGCTCATGCCTATAATCCCGACTCTTTGGGAGGCCTATCTTGGGGGATTGCTTGAGACCAGGAATTCAAGGCCAGTCTGGGCAACATAGCCAGATACTGTCTCTACAAAAAATAAATAAATAAAAATAAAAATAAATAGCCAGGTGTGATGATGTGCACCTGTAGTCCCAGCTACTTGGGAGGCTGAGGCAGGGCAATTGCTTGAGTCCAGAAGTTCAAGGCTGTAGTGAGCCATGATCCCACCACTGTACTACAGCCTGGGTGACATAGCAAAACTCTGTCTCAACAGAAAAAGGATTCCCGAGGCCACGCACGGTGGCTCACATCTGTAATCCCAGCACTTTGGGAGGCCGAGGCAGGTGGATCACCAGGTCAGGAGATCGAGACCATCCTGACTAACAAGCTGAAACTCCTTCTCTAATAAAAATACAAAAATTAGCCAGGCGTGGTGGCAGGCACCTGTAGTCCCAGCTACTTGGGAGGCTGAGGCAGGAGAATGGCTTGAACCCGGGAGGCGGAACTTGAAGTGAGCCGAGATTGCACCACTGCACTCCAGCCTGGACAACAGAGCATCTCAGGAAAAAAAAAAAAAAAAAAAAAGGATTCCCTACAATTCTCAGGAAAGGTGGTAACCTGGGACACTGAAATATTTTTTCAGTTGCGGTACCAAGACAAAGGCCAAAAAAAGAAATTTTATATACCAAACCTTTATTACAAATTCTCCCTGAAATATCTATAGACCATTGTAACTTACTAAGTGGAGCCACATAAACATAAAAAAAACTTTGATATTCTGAATCATGTGGCACCTGAGGGTCATCATTCTTAATAAGACACTGTACTTGGAGTAGGATTAGCCCTCCCAAAGCAAGAGGAAACGACTTCACCCTGAGGGACTCCAATCATGGAACTGTTCCAGATGAGTTCTCACCTTCCAAAAATCATCTGGAATCACACCTATCCTATTTCATCCAGGTCTCAGGAGCCTGAATCCAATCCAAGTTTCCTTCTCACCATTTTCAAACAACAACAGCAAAATCTGGATTCCAATAATTACCACTGAGTACGATTTAGGGGAAAAAAAGTAAACAGTCTTCAAATTGCGATCTGCTGCAATTTCCAGCTGAGGTAAACAAGCTTCACAAACACAGACGTTTGCAGAAAATTCTTCCTGTGCTGGTAAAAAATGTTTTCAAATGGATGCAGGTGGTCCTGGTGAGATTCCAGCACAGCATTGGGTATTCCCTTAAGGGCATGTTCCCTTCCTGCTACTTAACTGTTATTTTTGTCTACAAATTAATAGGTGCAGTTAACCCGGAGTTGGGATTTAACCAGTGAATGGGGAATTGGAACCTCAGAGATTGCTACACAAAGGAGGGAAGCGAGGTTGTTCCCACAAGCCCTGTCAGCTCTAGGTAATGACTCCTTAAGGTCAGAAATAAATGTCTTTCCTTCCAAGGCAATTGGCCTCAAGGAAGAGCAAAGGAGAGCTCATTTACCCGACAGCAAACTATTCAAAAATGGTGGAACTTATTAGAAGAAATGTCATGTCCTGTCACCAGCCTTGCACTGTGCTGCTTGCTACCCATTTAAAGCAGGGAATCTAGAGACCTCTACTTTCTATCCTCATTCAATGGCATAATTGGACACCACAATGAACAAGTCCCAAAGGCTGTTGCACAAAGCAGGGGAAACCAGATTCTGTCCCAAAAGACTGGTTAAAGAGGTGACACTTATCTAGATAATTGATTAAAGAGAAACAAGAGGCTGGGCGTGGTATATGATCTTAATTTCCCAACCTCAAAAATCTCTGGCAACAGGATTTTCTGAACTTTAATTCCAAGTTTGACAAGGGATAATATTTACATTTATCAAGCCATGGGGGGTGGCTCACTCTTGTAATCCCAGCACAATGGGAAGCCGAGGCGGGTGAATCATGTGAGGTCAAGAGTTAGAGACCAGTCTGGTCAACATGATGAAACCCCATCTCTACTAAAAACAAAAATTAGCTGGGCATGGTGGTGGGCACCTGTAATCCCACCTACTCGGGAGGTTGAGGCAGAAGAATCACTTGAACCCAGGAGGCGGAGGTTGCAGTGAGCCAAGATGGCACCATTGCACTCCAGCCTGGGTGACAGAGAGACTCCATCTCAGAAAAAAAAAAAAGAGAGAGAGAGAGAGAAAACAAGAGTGCTGCATGTGTCCATGGGTAACTTTCTTATGGTTAGTTTAGACTTGAAAACTAGGCGTTAATACTAAAGCTTCTGAACGGACCTGCTTTCTCAGGCATTCTTAGTCCATATTGACTGAATGAAGATGAATGTGATGCTTTGTCTTCTCAACAGATTCTGCTGAGGGTTTGATAAATCCAAACGATAGACCAAATTTAAATGATCCAGATTAATCTACTGATAAATGATTACCTACTACCTACTGTGATAGACTAGTCAGGATCCTTCCCTCTTTCATAGAAACAACACCCAGTTTGTTCAATGAAATACTCCTTCCTTCAATCTCATTTGACGAGTTTACATCAGTGATCTCCAACATTTTTGGCACCAGGAGCCAGTTTCATGGAAGACAATTTTTCGGTGTACCAGGGCAGTGGGGATGGTTTTAAGATGATTTAAGTGCATTACATTTATTGTGCACTTTATTTTATATTATTATTAAATTATAATATATAATGAAATAATTATACAACTCACCATAATGCAGAATCAGTGGGAAGATTGCACTTGTTTTCCTGCCACTACATGGTTCTATCTGGGGGTGATGGGAGACAAAGACAGATCATCAGGCATTAGATTTTCATAAGGAGCACAAGACCTAGATCCCTTGCATGCACAGTTCACAGTAGGACTCAGCCTCCTGTAAGAATCTGCCACCACTGATCTGACAAGAGGCAGAGCTCAGGCAGTAATGTGAGCAATGGGGAGCAGCTGTAAATACAGATGAAGCTTCGCTTGTTCACCTGCCACTCACCTCCTGCTGTGCAGCCCAGTTCCTACCAGGCCAGGGACTGGTACCAGTCCATGGCCCTGGAGGTTGGGGAGCCCTGGTTTAGATGATATTAAACCCACACCTGGCCTGGCTGATGAGAACATTACATCCTTCAGCCGCCAGGATGGACCAACATAAGTGATCCAACTAAAACCAATGACTTTTGCTGGGAAGACAGGTGAAGAGACAGGAAAAAAACAGAGAGAAACTGTTTTGCCTTCTCATTTTCTTGTCATCCAGAAGCCTACATTAGTCAGAGTCAGGCTGCCACCCAGAGGGAGAGGCCTGAACTGGGTGACCATAGAGATAAACCAAGGGAAGTAGAACTGAAGGATGGAGAGAAACCAGGACCTGACAATCACTGGTGGCATCATTTGAGCCCAAATCCAGCCATGTCTACAGGTAAGGTCCCCAAAACTTTTCGATTAAGTCAATAAATTTCCTTTTTTATGAAGTTGTTTAAACATATTCAGATAGGAGGTTTTTGTTACTCCACACTGAATTAGTAAAACTTTCCATAAGTATGTGTTTAACACTGTGAAAGTAATTTTAAAATACGAAACACATAGACTCTTCCAACAAGAAATTTACATGCTAGTTAATAGAACACATATTGTGGTACACAGGAGTAGACACTCGTTGTTATGGTTTAAACAACCTGGCACTCTGATCAGTTTTCAGAAAAATAGAGCCTGAGAAGTTATTATAGTTCCATGGGAAAAGGAAGTGGGGTTACCCAAGGTCCTGTTTTTAATTCCAGCTATTGAGTACAAAAAGGACCCACTACAATGATGATTTGAGAGTCTTGTTAGAGCAGATTTAGAGACCTTGAAACCTCCACCCACCACCATAATTTCTTGCTTTATTGTTCAGAGTGCCTGAAGCTTTAGATTCTGAATTCTAAGTTCTTCAGGGTAAAGACCTTACATTGGAATCTCAGCTACACAAAGCACAAAGAATGCCAGAGACGCTATATATATAAATTTTACACAGCAGCAGTGATGAGAGAAAAGGAGTTACAAAGAAATTGTACTCCTCAGAGCTTTATGAAAGTAATATTTCACATTGAAACAAGAAAATCTGGGAAACAGTTTGTACTACATAGAAGTGGAAAATTGGGAAGTTAAGATCTGTGTTTTTAATATGTCATGATTAACTTAGGAATGGAAATTGGAAATTTATGATCTGGATCACTCTCCCTCAGTGAAATAATGCCTTGTGCTTATTTTTGTAAACTATATAGAAATGAATCTTTAGGTTAAAAGCCCAAATCCTTTCATGGATCCATTTCTTCCTTTAGTGATCTATGCATTTAGAAAATTGGTATATAAAGTAATATATTAAGATGGAAACTATAAAACATTTTGAAAAGTATTCAGAGTTTTGATGTATTTCAGAAAAAATATAAAATTACAAAGTTTTACAGGCATAGGAAATGATACAAGCAAAAATAGAAGATCCTAAGAGATATTTACAAATGATAAACAAATGTGAGGTATAGACAAAAACTAATTGACATTGGCATCCTCTGAAGCTTTTCCTATTTTCTCTTCCACCTATCCTCCCCTTCCACCTATCCTCCCCACCAAAAAAGAGAAAAAAATGCCCCATAATACAGATACCCAAAGGGCAATTACATGTATCCTATAAAACGTTCAAGCTACCACTAGCTCTTTGTGACATTCGATAAATCAAGAAGGAAAAATTGATCATCAGACTTTTTAAAAATAACAGCTTCATTGAGATGTAATTCACATGCAGCTAAAGTTTACCCTTTTAAAGTTTACAACTCATTGGTTTATGATATATTCACAAACTACTGAAACTGCCTCAGGAAAGTCTGCACAGAGATTAGTATTTGTCCAATTCATTTAGGTTATCTAATTTGTTGCCATGCAATTGTTCATAGTATTCCATTATGAACCTTTTTCTGTATATCAGTAGTGATTTCCTTTTACTGTCCCTAATTCAAATAAATTTAATCTTTTCTCTTTTTTCTTGGCCAGTCTAAAGTGTGTTAATTAAAGTGATCTTTACAAATAACCAATTTTTTATTTCAATGATTTTCTCTATTATTTTTCTGTTCTTTCTTAATTTCTGCCCTGGTCTTTATTATTTTCTTCCTTTTGTTTGCTTTGGGTTTAGTTTGCTTTTCTTTTTATAGTTGCTTAAGTTAGAAAGTTAGGATATCGATTTGAAATTTTCATTTTTAATATAGGTAGTTAAAGCTATAAATTTTCTTATAAGCACTGTTTAAGTTGTATCCCATAAGTTTTGGTATGTGTGTTTTTGTTTTCATTCATTTCAAATTATTTTCTAATTATCCTTGTGATTTTTTCTTTCACTCATTAGTTATTTAGGAGTGTTTTGTTTAATTCCCACTTATGTGCAAACTTCCCAAATTTCCTTCTATTAGTGATTTCATTTTTGTCCTTTTAATCCTTTTGTAATTTTAATCCTTTAAAATTTATTGAGGACTATTTTATGACCTAACATATAGTCTGTTCTGGAGATAGTTCCATGTGTGCTTGAGACAAATACGCATGTTGCTGTTGTTGAGTGTGGTGCTCTATAAATGTCTGTTGAGTCTAGTTGTAGTCTTCTTCAGGTCTTTCATTTTATTGATCTTAAGTCTGGTTGTTCTATCCATTGTTAAGAATGTGTTACAAAATCCTCCAACTATTCCTGTTAGATTGTCTATTTCTCCCTTTGATCCTATCAGTTTTTGCTTCATGTGTTTTTGGTGCTCTATTGTTAGGTGCATATATGTTTATAATTAGTATATCTTCCTAATGAATTCACCCTTTTATTATTATAAAATGTCTTCCTTTATCTCTAGTAACAATTTTTATCTTAAAGTCCTTTTTGTCTGATAATGTAGCCACTCTAGCACTCTTTTAAGGATTGTATGCATGGTATATATTTTCCATCCTTTTGCTTTAAACCTATTTGTGTCTTTGATCCTAAAGTATGTCTCGTAGAGAAGCATATATGTGGATCACAGTGGTTTTGTCCAGTCTGCCAATGTCTGCCTTTAATTGGAGAGTTTAATCCATTTACATTTAATTTATTACTGATAATGTAGGATTTATGTCTGCCATTTGCTGAGGCAGGTGGGTTCTGTGTATGTCTGGTTTTTTTTGTTCTTCTATTCCTCTAATACTGCCTTTTTTTGTTAAATAGATATTTTATTGTATATCATTTTAATTTACTTGTTTCTTTTACTATGTCTTAGAAGTTATTTCCTTAGTAGTTTTCATGAGGAATACAATTAACATCTAAAAACAATCTAATCACATTAATACCAATTTAACTTTAATAGTATAAAAAAAACTTTGCTTCAGTACAGTCCCGTTTCCTCCACTCTCCTTTGTAGGACAGGTCTGCTGATGATACATTCTCTCAGATTTTGTTTTGGTTTCCTAGAAATACCTTAATACCCCCTTTATTTATGAAAGATAGTTTTGCTTGATATAAAATTATTGACTGACAGGTATTTTTCTTTCAGCAGTTTGGATATGTCATTCCACTGCGTTCTGACCTCTACAGTACTCCTACTGTTAATCCTAATGAGTTGTTCATCTCATTGAGGATCCCTTGAACGTGATGAATCACTTCTGTCTTCATATTTGCAAGATTCCTTGTCTTTGTCTTTTGTTTTGTTGTTGTTGTTGTTGTTGTTGTTGTTGTTTGAGACAGAGGACAGAGTCTTGCTCTGTCACCCAGGCTGGAGTACAGTGGCATAATCCCAGCTCACTGCAACCTCCGCTTCCTGGGTTCAAGTGATTCTCATGTCTCAACCTCTCAAGTAGGTGGGACCACAGGCAAGCACCACCATGCCCAGATAATTTTTTTTGTATTTTTAGTTGAGATGGGGTTTCACCATGTTGACCAGGCTGGTCTTGAGCTCCTGGCCTCAAGTGATCCACCTGCCTCAGCCTCCCAAAACGCTGGGATTATAGGCATGAGCCACCACGTCCAGCCTCCTTGTCTTTGTCTTTAGATAGTTTGATTATCATGTGTTTATTGTGAATCTCTTTGGGTTTATGCTTTTAAAGTTTAATGAGCTTCTTGAATGTATAGATTAAATTGTTATCATATTTGGAAAACTTTGGATATTATTTCTTCAAACATTCTTTCTGCCCCTTTCTCTCCCCTCTCCTTCTAGATCTCCTACTATGCATGCATTAATACATGTGATGATGTCCCTCAAGTCTCTGAGGCTCTATTCACCTTTTCTTCTTATCATTTCTAAGACTGGATAGTCTCAATTTACCTGTCTTCAAGTTCATTTATCCTTTCCTTGTTCTGTTCAAGTCTAGTACTTCTTGTAAATTTTTCATTTCAATTATTGTTCTCAACTCCAGAACTTGTATTTGGTTTTATTTTTTTAATAATTTATATCACTTTACTGATATTTGGTGAAGTATCATTCTCATACTTTCTTTTAGTTCTTCAGACACTGATAGCGGCAGGGTGCAGACAAATGTCTATGCAAATGGGGCATGTCCCTGGTGCAATCCTATGTTCAAGCTAAAAAACAACCTGAAGGCTGAAAGACTGGACTGCTGGTCCTGGATGAAACCCAGACCCAGAGTGAGAACTTCTGTTCCTGTTTGCCTGCCCTTTCCTGATTGATTCTTTCTGAATAATGCCTTTTAACCAATCAAATGTTGCCTTTTCCAATACTACCTATGGCCTGCCACTCCCCTATTCTAAGCCCATAAAAGTCCAAGATTCAGCCCCACTGGGGGTACTTTCCTGCCTTTGGGTAGGGGGACCACCCCCCATGTTCCCTCTCCCTGGAAAGCTGTTTTGTCACTGAATAAAACTCTCCACTCTGCTCACTCTTTGATTGTCAGTGTATCTTCATTCTTCTTGGACACTGGACAAGAACTCGGGAACTATTGCACAAACCAGAGTCAGCCCATGAAGGCTGATTTGACAGGGTACCTCCTGCAACAGGTACCATGCCTCTGGCATTGCTGGTTGGAGATCCCTGACTGGCAAAGGGACCGAGAAATATCCTGTATCACTGCCAATCAATAAGAAAGGTTCTGTTACAATAGCATGATAAAAATAAAATCTCAATCACGTAATCTTCAAATTGTATATCTTATTCCTACTACACATCTAGATGTAGGGTGAGGGGAGATCTATGGCCATCACACAGAGACCCAGGCTAATGGAGGCTTCATTTTCTATAGGTGATTTCAACATTAACACTACATGGTAAAGTGAATCTCCCACTGGTTCTTTTTTAAAATTTTTTCCATAAAGTGAAAGTAAGTTTATTAAGAAGGTAAAGGAATAAAGAATGGCTTCACCATAGGCAGAGAAGCCCCCACTGGTTCTTAAAGAGCTTGAATTTCATTGGCCCAAACGAATCACTTGACCATACCTAACTCTGAATGGATCAGAGGTGTGTAATTCTATCATATGACAGGAAGAAGAGAAAAGCCAGTTTATGAACAGTTAAAATGTCTATGACCATGAGTCTTATCATTTTATTCTTTATCATTCTTAATTTAACAAGGAGTATTTAGTGCTAAGTATAGATGTCAGTTTTCAGAAGTCTGCTTAACAAGTAAACACAGAGAAAAACTGCCTAGTAATATATTAAATTTTGGTCACCACTCAGTTTATTTCCCTAGAGAAATCTGGTAAAATAAATTCCACTAGCAGAATTCTGGATTCCCCTGTTAGAGTTGGCAATGATGATAACTCTGGGGATATTGTGCCCCCAAATGATACCATTTAGTGGGGGATAAAAAAAGGAGGCAGAGTTTCAGTGTCATTCTTAATATCTATTCCTTCATTTAACAGACAATGATTGGCTGGCACACACTAGTCTATTTCACTCATTTAAAAAACATTCCATAGCAGTCCATTATTTGACAGATTCAGTTCTACAAATATGCATTAGCACCTGCAATGTACTAGAAACAAGCAATGCCAAGATGAATTCAATCCAACTCTACCCTGAAAAAGGCACACAGACCAATGGAAGGTAGTGGTCATGTGATTAACAGATTACAATGCAAGGGTAGTGTTTGACAGCCAAGTTTTACTCTCTCAGTAAAACTGACCTTCAGACCCATGGAAAGCCTCAGAATATCTGCCCTCCCACTCCTACCAAAACTACAGTAGAGAAAATAGGTAATTGGGTAGGATAAACTAATGGCCCCACTTCCAGATCACTAATTTTCAAATATTCATACATAATAGAAGTACCTAGAAAAACTGATATCAATGTAGATTCTCGGAGCCCATCTCAAATGTTCAGATTCAGTTGATATAGTCTTTGCTGTCAGACCCATGGGTGACAGTTATGGATTTTATTGCGTCTTCCAAAAACTTCATATGCTGAAGTTCTAACCTTTGGTTTTCCAATATGTGAGCTTATTTGGAAGTGAGGTTGCTGCAACTATAATTAGCTAAGATGAGTTCACATTAGGGGTGGGCCATAATCCAATATGACTGCTACTTTTTTGTATTACTCTGCTTGGGCCCCCATAACAAAATAGCACAGACTGAGTAGCTCAAATCACAGAAATGTGCTTCCTCACTGTCTTGATGCTGATGGTCCAAGATAAAGGTTAAGTTTACCATCAGCAGGCCTAGTTTCCTCTGAAGCTTCTTTCAGTGGCGCCTCCTTCTTACTGGGTCCTCACGTGGCTATCTCTCTGTGGGCCCACATCCCTGGTGTCTTTCTGTGTGTCCAAATTTTCTCTCCATGTAAGAACAGCCATCGGATTGGACTAGGGCCCATCCTAACCTCATTTTAACTTAATCATCTCTTTAAAGGCCTTGCCTCCAAATATAGTCACATTCTAAGGTACCAAGGTTAGAGTTTCAACATATAGATTGGGCAGAGGGAAGGCAAACATAATACAGCCTATATACTTTACAAAAAGGGAAAATGTAGACACAGACTCAAACGGTGGGAGAATGCCATGTGAAGACGAAGGCAGAGATCTGGTGACATAACCAAAACCAAGGACACCAGACTGCCAGCAACCCATCAGAAGCTAGGGGAGAGGCCTGAAACAGATTCTCCCTCATGCACTCAGAGGGAGCCAACTCTGCTGACACCTGGATCTCAGACTTCTAGTTTCAGAACGATGAGACAATCCATTTGTTTGTAGTCCACCATGTGTGGTCCTCTGTCGCAGCAGCCCTAGCCAACTGATCCACCCTCCTTTCCTGCCACAGTCAATGCCACCAGATGTCCTGGTTAATAGTCCTGAATTTCTTTGCCTGAGACCTTTCCCTGACTGCCAGAGTTTACAGGCTGGGATATTAATGCTCCAGAAGCCACCTTCAAATAAGAAGTGATGGAAGTTGGTGTGTAAATACCTCAGATCCCTGCCCCTCAGGAGTGATAAATGTTCTGTAGGACAGAATTCCTCTAGAGTGTTAACCTTCAGTTGGGGGCTTGATAACGTACCAAAAATCATCTGACCCATCTTCTCTGCCCTCTTCCCCACTCCCCCACTGGGGTTTCTTTCACCGCCCCCACTTTACTTAATGCTTGCCTCAGGTTCTGTTCCTAGGGGTTGGATCATTCCAGGATGGGGCCTTCAGATTTGCATTTTACAAGCTCCCCTGTCACTGGAATGCAGATAGTTTGTGGATCACCACTGGAGGTATACTATTTCAGGGAATCCAAGTTCTATCCTTGAGGCCAGTGAGAGAAACCCAAGTCTACACAATTAACTCCTATTTGTTCCTATCTGGCACAACCATTTTGCTGAACTGAGCTTTAATGTGACATCATCCTTGATCACTATAAGTGAAATAGGGATTAAAAACAAGCTCTAAATTCATCATAAAACTCTAAAAAAAAATTCTAAATTCATGATAAAACTCTCACTATATATATAAAATTCCTCCCAAGATTTTTTTCTTTCTCTAAGAATTTTATGCCAGGAAAAATAAATTTCCTCTAAGGACCCAAAATGCTTCTCTGTAATAATGAGAGGTGTGGATTTGCTTTTTCCCCTTTTGGCCTGGTGACCAGGAAGCTCCAAGGCAAATCAGATGCTCAGTCACTGTAATTATGGAGCCCACATTCATATTTGCTTCTCATGTCTTTCATGCTCTTACATTTCAATTCCACCTATATTTCCTTTTGGAAAGAGTCAAGGGAAAGGGAATAAAACAAACAGTAGAGTGTGAATGAAGAATAATAAATTTTCTAAGGTTACCGAGGCACCAAGCCAAACAGCTTTTCCTCTACATTTTCTATGATGGACTTTCTCCCAAGGAAATTTTATGTGGAGCACTTCATTGGCAAAGAATACATAGGTGAAAGGGACTCTGAGTAAAAATGATTAATGGCATTTGACCTGAGCCAGTCCCCCAATTACACCTATTTGGCCTCTAAATCTGAATACATTCTATGCTAAAAAAAAAAAAAAAAAAAAAAAAAAAAAAAAAAAAAAAACACATGTCCAGGAAAAGGAAAAGATTGACTCAGTCAATAGGATCCCCAAAGGGAAATTTTACCATTGCTGTAGAACCGTGGTTGGGGAACAAAGAGCCCATGCACATTTCCTCTTGGGAAACCCCTGTTGAGAAGATGAGTTCTATTTTCCTTTCAGTTCAACTCCAGAGGGCCCACTTCAGACAACTGCAGTTTTCTCTACTGAGTCACACTCCTCAAGCCCAAATACCTGCCAGCCCCACGGGCGCTTCAAAGAAATCTTAGAGGCATTACTGTGCAGAGAACACGCTCAGTGGTGCCCTGAAAGTGATAGCTTCTCTTCATAAGGAGAGACACAGAGAAAAGACACAGGGACTGATAGAGACAGAGTATGCGAAGCACAGACTCATCTTCTCTAGCAGTTGTCTTTGCAGAAATTTCAGCATATTGTAGGCATTCAACATGTTGGGTTTGAGACATTATTTATTTATTCGACAATATATTATTTAATTCTTTAAACAACATCCTCACAAGACAGGTAAGAGAGAAGACCATTTGGATCTCAGAGGTGGGCAAAAAGAGCACAGAAAGATTGTGACTTATTTGAAGTCATATATGGCGAATGACTTAGGACTATTTATTCCCAATCATTCCCTAACAACCTGTACCTCCTCCTGCCTTTGATATCTCAGTTGATATCATCACCACCCACACAACCTCTTTGGCTGAAATTCTCAGAGTCAAGCACAGCCTCTCCTGCTCCTTCCCCTCCTATATAAGTTGCCAGCAATCGCTTCTGTCTACCCCAGTGTCTAAACCCTCTTCTCTGTCCTCATGGCCATGACCTTGCTCCCTCCTTGTCTCTCATCAGGACATTCAGCGAGTCAAGTGGTTTCCAGTGCATTCCATTTGGAGACCACGTTTGCAGAATCTGAACTAAGGGACTAAGCAATTGTGTTAAAGGAAGGAGAGGCGTGTTCTCTGCTCCAAAGGAACTTTTGGGAGGAGAAGACAGACAGAAAACTCCAGTGTGTGAAAGTACTAAAATGGGGCCATGGGGCCACAGGGCACAGGCATTCATTAATTCAGTCATTGAAAAAATACTTACACAAACATCGAACAAACTTTGTGCCCGACACTAGGCAAGGTGCTGGAGATCATCTGTGAGTAAGACCATCCAAAGACCCTGTACCCATGGAGCTTGTACTTTCATGGAGGACACAAACAAAAATATTGCATTGATAATAGATGAGATAAATGACAGATGAATAGAGAGAGGGTAAAATCAATTACTGTAAATAAAAATGAAGCCAGAGGGGTATCAGTGTAGGTTCTAATATAAATAGGGTGATCGAAGGAAACCTCTCTGGAGATGCTGTGGGAGCTGAGACTGGAAGAAGTGAGGCAGTGCACCCAACACCGATGCAAAATCTTCCGGGCAGAGTGAATGGTAAGCACACAAAGTGTGCAACACGAATGTGCATTTCCTTCCAACCAGAGCCAGAGCCCAGGAAAGCCTCATGGAGAAGACAAATGCGGGCTGACTGAAAGAATGAATTAGGCAGCCAGGGATGGTGGCTCATGTCTGTAATCCCAGCACTTAGGGAGGCCAAGGAGGGTGATCACCTGAGATTAGGCATTCGAGACCAGCCTGGCCAACATGGTGAAACCCCATCTCTACTAAAAATGCAAGAATTAGGCAAGCATGGTGGCATCAGCCTATAGTCCCAGCTACTCGGGAGGCTGAGGCAGGAGAATCGCTTGCACCTGGGAGACAGAGGTTGCAGTGAGCCAAGATACCATTGCACTCCAGCCTGGTGACAGAGCGAGACTCTGTCTCAAAAAAAAAAAAGAATCAGGCCAGGCGCTATGGCTCATGCCTGTAATCCCAACACTTTGGGAGGCCAAAGCGGTTAGATTGCCTAGCTCAGGAGTTTGAGACCAGCCTGGGCAACATGGCAAAACCCCCTCTCTACTAAAAATACAAAAATTAGCCGGGCGTGGTGGTGTGTTCCTGTAATCCCAGCTACTTGGGAGGCTGAGGCACAAGAATTGCTTGAACCCCAAGAGAGGGAGGTTGCAGTGAGCTGAGATCGTGCCACTGCACTCCAGCCTAGAAGGACACAGCGAGACTGTCTCAAAAAATAAATACATAAATAAAAGAATGAGTTGCTGCCAGATGGAAAAGTACAAAGCGCGACCAGCTGAGGGCAGACACAGGCAGAGCACAGAGCCAGGAAAAAGGAGTGATTTCTCCTGGGATCTCCACATAGTTAGAAATATCTGGCCACCAAACAGCTTTGATCTGTGCCACCAGCTTCCTATTCCATGAACTCTCTAGGCTTTCTGCCTCATCTTTATTCCATCTGAGCTGTCTTTGCATGCAGGCATTTCACCAAGAGAAGCTCTTGGAGATTGGAAGCTCCTATTAAAAGCTGGCTCACTCAGGCACCACAGTAAAGGCTTTGGCCCATTTCTACACACTGGACTGGCCTGAGGGTCCTGATGAGAAGAAAGGGGGTGGGGAAACTAGTGCCCACAGGTTCCCAGAGAGGTACCCTGCAGCTTTCAGGGGTACCCGCCCTCCATTCTGGGCATTAGCTCAGGATATGGGCTTGGACATTGCTTTGCTTCACTGACTTTTTTGCAATACTAAGCATTGCCTCAGTTTCTCCATCGTTAACAAGGACCAAAAGTCTGTGCCCTCCCCTTGCTTTGCAGAGCCCTGTAAGATTAATTATGCATAGCTTATAAAGCCTGGTAAACTCCTCCAAGCACAGCTTTATGCAAATACGAGATTATGCCTTCAGTGGCAGGCAGAAGGTCGGTCTTCATTTCTACATCAGCTCTCTTGATTTTTTTGCTGTAGAAAGAAATCCATCACTCCAGTATTCACAACTGGAGGGGGGAAAATGTCCTAATTTTACTTCCATATAATCCAGAAGCATATGGCTCACAGATCTATTGCGGAGGAAGCCAAAAGAGGCCAGATGAGGCCTCACCAGGCAGAAGGAGCGCAGCAGGGGTAAGCACTAGGACAAACAGCAGTAAAAGAAAGAAGGAATGCCAGCCGCGATGACTCATGCCTCTAATCCCAGCACTTTGGGAGGCAGAGGCAGATGAATCACCTGAGCTCAGGAGTTTGAGACTAGCCTGGCCAACATAGTGAAACCCCATCTCTAATAAAAATTTAAAAAATTAGCCGAGCATGGTGGCAGGCGCCTGTAATCCCAGCTACCCAGGAGGCTGAAGCAGAAGAATCACTTGAACCTGGGAAGTGAAGGTTGCAGTGAGCTGAGATCATGCCATTGCACTCTAGCCTGGGTAACAAGAGCACAACTCTGTCTCAAAAAAAAAGAAAGAAAGAAAAAAAAAATGAATTAGGCCAGGCTACAAGAGGAGAAGGGAAAGAAAGTAGGACACACGGCAGAGGTAGACAACCAGCCCTTACCATGCACACATCCCCAGGATCAGGAGGCTTACAGGAGGCACCAGGAGAAAAACCAGCAGCTCATTGCCTTATCTCATGAACCAACTACTTCTGCATGACCCCCTGCAATCACGGAACCACCTGAATCTCAATCATCTTGCTGAGAACTTGGGTGTCATCTTTGGGTCTCCCTGTCTTCTCACAATCTAGTTAAGGAAGCTTGTGAGGCACAAAGTAGGGCTTTGAAGACAACCCTTAAATACAAAAGTTAGCCAGAGTGGTGGTGGGTGCCTGTAATCCCAGCTACTTGGGAAGCTGAGGCAGCAGAATCGCTTGAACCTGGGAGGCGGAGGTTGCAGTGAGCTGAGATCGTGCCATTGCACTCCAGCCTGGGTGACAGAGCAAGACTTTGTCTCAAGAATTAAAAATAAATAAAAATAATAAATAAAAAGTTAAATTCAACCACTAACTGGAAAACAAGACTATTCCACCCACGAAGTAGCCAGAGCCAGACCACACCTGTCTCCTGGAATGAGATCTCCCACCAAGAAGTGACTCTTGTCTCCAGTTGTCTCATCTGTTTCCCAGACCCACCCTGAGCTCCCACCTTCCCCTCTGAGGTTTACACCTGCCCTTTGGGACCCTTGACTTCTCAGCCAAGAATCCATGCATGTCTGGCACTGACGCTCTATATTCAGGCTCTTTATGTCTTGTGTGGAGCGAGGCATGCCAAATTCTACCTCTGCAGTAACTACTGAGTCTTTTATCCACTTACTGTCATGCATTTAACAGATAGTCACACCACTCCTACCATGCATCATACACAATCGTGAACACTAGGACTCAGCGCACAAGCAGGAGAAGATTCCTGCCCTCAGCTTGGCACTGGAGAGAGAAGAAACACCAATAGGAGATGGGTAGTTGATGGGTGTCTGAACCACTAAAAACAGGTGGTCAAGGAAGGCCTCTCAGAAGAGGTGATATGTGACAGATGAGAGACAGCCCGCCATGCAGAGATGTCAGGGAAGAGAGATGGGGCGTGAAGGAGGACAGCCAGTTCAAAGGCCCTGGGGCAGAATCAAGCTACATTCAGAAACCAGAGGGAGCTATGTGGCTGGAGCAGAGAGAAAGGGGGAATTGGGAAGAGATGAGAGCAGAGAAGTTCCTCAGGCACCAGATATTCTAGGGCCCTGTCGGCTACGGGAAGGATTGAGGGTTTCGTAAGTGAAACTGGAAGGCATTCAAAGGTTTAAAACAAAGAAGTGATTTGTTCTGATTTGGGTATATATTTAAAGATCACTGTGCCTGCTGTTTGGAGGGAACAAAAGGAAGAAGAGAGGCCTATAGGGGCAGTTGTGGGGTCCAGATGGGAGAGATGATGGATCTGGAGAGGGGGCAGCCATGGAGATGGTGGTCCTTCCTGCTGTTCACCTACCTTCATGCAGAACCTCCTCACTTCTTGCCCAGACTATTACGGTGGCATCTGAATTCTTTATCCTTCTTCCCCAATCTCTCCCACATCAAATCAACTCTAACACCACTACCTGGTAATGCAGCATAATGACAGCAGGGGAGCCACGGCTGGATGCCTGTGGAATCCAATTCACCTCCTCCTTATTTGCACATCACCATCACCCAATTTGGGTTAATGAGAGGCACATGAGAGCTGACAGGGTGGCACCTCCCAGAAACCTACTGCTTTCCTGAGATAAACAATAACAGACTTGGCTGATACGAGATCTTGGCCCAGTTTTTGCCTATGGTACAGGCCCCATGCCCAGAGGTGGCATGGCCACCTGTTAAGGATGGTGAAGCTCAAAGTTAGAAGAGACCTAGTTCCCAAGAGCATCTTTGAGCCCCTGGAGCATCCCCTGAATAGCCTGCCTCTGAACTCTTTTTTCAGCTGAGGAAAATGAACCTCTATTTGTTTAAGCCACTGTAGTTGAATTTCCATTAAAAGCAGCTGAACACATTTTTGCACCAAAGCAAGAAGCTCAGGGAATAAATTCACCTACAGCAATAGATGATGTTAGCCCCAAGCGTGTGGCTCATAAAACAGAGGGAGAATCGGGTTCTGATGAGAGCTAAGTCACTGTCATATAAGGATTTTCAATAATACAAACTCTTAGTTTCTGTGGGGTAGTTGCTAGAACTCCACGATCTCCATATGGGCAGATGTGTTAATAGAAGAACATCGGGCCGAGGCCCAGGGACTCAGCTCCCCAGGGGAGCTTGTTCTGGATGCCCAGGTTCACTCCCCTAAACTCTGTGCATCCTGGGAGCATACAGAGAGGCCTCAGAACGTGAGCTCCAAAGCAGTCACCTAAAAACAAATCACAGCCGGGCACAGTAGCTCACACCTATAATCCCAGCACTTTGGGAGGCAGAGCCCAGGAGTTCAAGACCAGCCTGGGCAACATGGCAAAACCCCATTTCTACTAAAAAGTAAAAAATTAGCCAGATATGGTGGTGCATGCCAGTAGCATCAGCTACTCGGGAGGCTGAGGCAGGAGGATCGCCTGAGTCTACAGAGGTGAAGCCTGCAGTGAGACAAGATGGTGCCACTGGACTCCGGCCTGGGCAACAGAGTCAGATCTTGTCTCAAAAAAAAAAAAAAATCACTTCCATGAACTGCTGGGTGTCAGAAGGCTAGATAGGGTCTGGAACAGAGACAACTCCTTCTCCTATAATGGTAATTGGTAAATTGTAACCATAATAGGTTCATTGCCTGAAACACATGGCAAGTCAGCGCACCAAGACATTGAGTTGCAGCAGAGAAAGAGGTTTAATCACAGGGTCACCAAACAAGGAGACAGAAGGAAACCTCAAGTCTGTCTCCTTGAGGAGTTTGGGGCCAAAGATTTTAAGGGTTTTGGAGTGGGCCAAAGTGTGGAGATCATTGATTGGTCTCAGAGTGCAGGATTAAGTCATGGGACAAGGAGGTAAAGAAATTGTATTCTCATGCCAATTCTCTGTGAAGGTCTTTAAACCTGTTGGCATCAGCTGTTTTGCTGGAATTCAGGATCTGCTTAAGCAATTCTGAAACAAAAGGCTTAGGATTCTAACGTCAGAAATCCTAGCTACAGAAACAATGGGGATGCAAATAGCCAGTGTCTAGCATTGAGAGGCTTTCAGTTACTCGGAAGTGGGTCAAAGTGCAGCCTGGTTAATGCTTACTTACAACTATATTTCTGTCCAGAATTCTTGTTAACCATGTGAGAATGGCTCCATTCCAGGGTCCAAAAGAAACTCAGAGGTGGGGCCAGGGGCATCCATGGAGACCACCAGTCAGGCTGAAGCATGACATTACAGGCTCTGGGGGTCAGTCCAGACACAGGCAGGCAGCATCTCGAGGCCCTGTAGTTGGAAAAAGAAAGGTTTCCCAGCAGGGAGAGGACGGAGCATATGAGTCACCACGGAACTTGTTAAAATACAGATTCCAAGTCAGTTGGTCTGGAGTGAAGCCTGAGAATTGCTAACAAGCTCAGAGGATGCTGAGGCTGCTCAACAGGTGACCACACTTTGAATAATGAGGAGTAAGAACATAGAATAGGGAATGTGTGCTATGGGTATAACCAGGAAGCTACTGGGAGGTGTGTGTGTGTGTGTGTTGTGCAGACATGTGTGCTCATATTTTGACAATTGTTATGAGCAGGGACTCAGCAGGAATCAGATGAGTGAGAAATGGAGTTTAATACTGGGCAGGTTACCTATTGTTGACAACAAGAATTAAATCCTGTAAAAATATTTAAAGAGGTTTATTCTGAGCCGAATATGAGTAACCATGGCCCCATTTACAGTCCCAAGAGGTCCTGAGAACATGTGTCCAAGGTGGATGGTTTATAGCTTGCTTTTATTCATTTTTGGGAGACATAAGGCATCAATCAATACATGTGAGGTATACACTGGTTTGGTCCAGAAAGGCAGGCTCACCTTTCCAGAATGAACTAATGTATACCTCACATGGTATAGTGGGGGTGGGTAGGGAGGGAGTTTACAGATCACAGGTGGATTCACAGGTTTTCTGACTGGCAGTTGGCTGAAAGAGTTATTAAAAAACCTGGAATCAATAGAAAGGACTGTCTAGGGTAAGATAAGAAGTTGTGGAGACTGAGGTCCTTGTTATGTAGATGAAGTCGCAATAGGTGGCCGCCCTCAGAGGCAATAGATGGCAAATGTTTCCTGTTCAGACCACTAAAAAGTGCTAGACTCTAAGTTAATCTCTTCAGGATTGGGAGGCCCTAGAAGGGGAAAGAACTAGTTACCTTAACAAAGATTCTTTACAGATGCAAATTTTCTTCCACAAAAGATGGTTCTGGAGGGCCATTTCAAAATATAGCAAAGAAACATCTGGGGATAAAGAAGTTTGATTTTCTTTTTTATCTGCTACATGATGTTATGCCAGAGTCGGGTTGGAAAGTAAGTCATGTTATAAAGGGTTAAATAAAACCCATCTGATGAGATTTTATGGTTTGTAGGGCATGACAAACCTTGGTCCCTCAGATAGGAATTCAGGCAAGAGATGAAAAGGTCAGAGTTTAGTCCTCGCTATGTGGAAACTCAAGACATTGCTGAAGATAGTCCCAGAACAAGAGACACCCTTAGGAGCCCTGCCCGGCCAACATCACTGCAGCTGTGAGCACTGCAGCACATGACTGGGCCAGCATCCTCTTCAGATCCTCAATCTGGGTGGCTGCAATACACAGACTAGAGAAACTATCAGTTTCTTCCTATGCAGTCCAGGTCTGCCTATGTACCTACCTATGCAGCTTCCTATGCAGCTGCCAGTTTCTTCCTGTGCACTCGGTTGCGAATGTGGTAACTGAAAATCAGTGCTAGGACTGAGTAAGGTCCTTGGAGTTCTTGGACTTGACACAGAAAAAAATAAAAGACCCCAGAAAGGTCAATACATTCCTGCAATAGCAAGCTGGTGCTCAAGCTATATAATCTAAATATAAGAAGGGATTTGACCTCAGTATGAATTCTAAGCCAGTAAAGCCAGACAGATTGCTTACCTTTATAATCAGTGAAAACAATAAAGCTATTTTCATTTGAAAGAAATTGAAAATGCAGAAAGGGCCTGGCCTTCTGAAAATTGCTCTAGATTGACTGCAAAACCAAGCATGCCCACGCTTTTCCAAAACTTAACCTGTACCAGCAGCTTAAATACTTAAAGTCACAAGAATGTTCTTCTTTACTCTTAAATGTGGACATGGGGGGGAAATGGGGAAGAAAGGGAGGCTGGATCTAGAGAAAATATAAAAGCTGGAGTGGATTTGACCTCTCCTCTTTCAAGCTTGTTTGGAACTGTGTGAAGAAAATGTTCTGGTCTGTTCTATCCCTCTCTGTTCTCATTTAAGCTCCACTGAGACTGTATTTTGAATAAACAGAGCACAAGAGCAGTGCTTTGGAAGGAGCTTCACAGAGGTTGAATGGATAGCAGAGAAAAGAGCCTAAAGCATGAAGATCTTGGGGCTCAGAGTCAAACCTGAGTGTCCTAGAAAGCCTGTGTTTTCTTTCTCAAAAGTTTTATTTTTCTTCTCATCTCAAATTCCGATATCCTCAGTTTGGGGTGGAAAGAGTAAATCTGGGAAGGATTGAGCCCCAGGAAGGAGCCCATTGGATCTGGTGCTGTCCCCACCCCACCCCACATGCACACAAACCTCCAATACAAACCTCCAGCTCAGCCCACAACAGCCCTGACTCTATCCTGCTGGCTGCCAGGAAGTCAACCCAGCAAGGCTGGAGGCCACAACTGCTATCTTCCTCCATATTTGTTCAATAACTTTGCTCTGGAATTCTGAGTGGAGGCCTTGGAATCTTGTATCTCAGGAGATACATGTAAAAGTGTCCTTAGTCTGGGCACGGTGGCTCACACCTGTAATCCCAACACTTTGGGAGGCCAAGGCAGGCTGATTGCTTGACCCTAGGAGACCAGCTGGGGCACCATGGTGAAAACCCACCTCTACAAAAAATACAAAAATTAGCAGGGCATGGTGGTGCCTACCTGTAGTCTCAGCTACTCAGGAGGCTGAGGCAGGAAGATTGCTTGAGTCTGGGAACTCAAGGCTGCAGTGAGCCATGATCACACCAGTGTATTCCAACCTAAGTGACAGAGTGAGACCCTATCTCAAAAAAAAAAAGTATAAGCAAAAGAAATTCCCTTTTATCCTTCTGATATGGTTCGGCTGTGTCCCCATGCAAATCTCATCTTGAATTGTAGCTCCCATAATTCCCCTGTGTTGTGGGAGGGACCCAGTAGGAGATAATTGAATCACAGGGGCGGTTTCCCCCCATATTGTTCTCTTGGTAGTGAATAAGTCTCACGAGATCCGATGGTTTTCTAAGGGGAAACCTCATTTGCTTGGTTCTCTCATTCCTCTCTTGCCTGTACCATGTAACACATGCCTTTCACCTTGCGCCATGACTGTGAGGCCTCACCAGCCACGTGGAACTGTTTAAACCTCTCTTTCTTTATAAATCATCCAGTATTGGGTATGACAGACCTAACAGGATTGAGGGGAGCCCTGAGCCTAGCTCATAGCTGACACAGTTTCTCCAGATCCCTCTGGGAGAGGCTGGAGGGGGCTGTGGGTAGAGCTGTGGTGTGCTGTAGTGAAAAGAAAGCCAGAATTGGGGATATCGGGGCCAGTCTTAGATGGTGGTAGTTAAACATCTCACCCAGTATCCATTCTAGAAATACCTACTGAGGCTATGCTAGGTGCCAAGCTCTGAGATGGACATTATGGTGCAGTCACAAACAGTATAGACAGGCCTAGAAGAATGGTTATATATATATATATATATATATATATATATATATGCATGTGTGCATGTGTGTATATGCATATTTATGCACCTGTGCACACAAATATGCACATACACATACAATTGCAGAGAAAATCATGGAATGGAATGGACAGCTCTAGGGAAATGCTTATCGAGGAGCACTGACCTGACCTAAGGTTAAGGAAACCTCCCTGAGGAAGTGATGTTTAAACTGAGCCCCAAACCTCATAGAAGGAGGAGGAGGAGAAGGAGGAGGGGAAAAAGAGTCAGTTATTGGGTATTTACAATGCATACAGCACTGTCCTAAACATTCAGCATCTATTAACTCATTTAATTCTTACAACTTTATAAAACATGTACTAGCACTTTGGGAGGCCGAGGCGGGCGGATCACAAGGTCAGGAGATCGAGACCACAGTGAAACCCCGTCTCTACTAAAAATACAAAAAATTAGCCGGGCGCGGTGGTGGGCGCCTGTAGTCCCAGCTACTCAGGAGGCTGAGGCAGGAGAATGGCGGGAACCCGGGAGGCGGAGCTTGCAGTGAGCCGAGATCGCGCCACTGCACTCCAGCCTGGGCAACAGCGTGAGACTCCGTCTCAAAAAAAAAAAAAAAAAAAAAAAAAAAAAAAAACATGTACTATTATTATCCCCATTGGGCAGATAGGGAAACGGAGGCACAGAGGATGTAAGTAGCTTGGCTAAAGTCATCCTCTCTGATGTATCAGTGATGTTCCTAGTCACCTGCACTGACTTTAAAAAATCTCCGAAGAATAACTAAACTGAACATGATGCGACGGACAAACTCAAATGCCACTTTGCATTTTTAATCTTTTCGACCCCCAGATCATTCTCTGCAACAGGAAAAGGCAGCAGCAGTGGTGGCTGTGAGGGCTGGGCTGTGGGAGCTGCCCGGGATCTTTGCAGCCTACAATGGGACGCTCTCCTGTGCCCTTCAGTCACACTCAATACATGAGTGGACTCTGGGCCCAACCTACCTGGGCTCCAATCCCAACTCCAGCACGTATTAGCTGAGAGGAGTGGGTGACTTATTTCTCTCTGTGTGCCACTGTTTTGTCATCCGTAAAATGGGAGTAAGTATAGCACCTTGCTATTATAAGATAATTACTATAAGGTATTACTATAAGGAAGCCTTGCCTTTGAACTGGGGTGGAGAATCATTCAACAGTCATTTATGTAGTTTTGTCCAAAAATTCAGTGCTTTTCCAAAAGGCATCATATGTGTAAACCAGAGGTAAAGTCAGGCAAGGCTTCATGGAGGAGGCAGAATATCATGCATTTGTTCAGCAAAGATTTGCTGAGCAGCTGCTAAGTGCAGGCCATTCAGTATTCTAACAGTAGGAGAACAGATAACAGCTAGTGAATTGCTGTTGCTCTAAGCCTCCAGGCCACCCCTGCCTGAGGGCTTCTCCTTCAGGATCCTGGGAATTACCCCCAATTCACCAACCAAAGAGGCAGGGAGAGACTTGCAGAACCTCAGGACCTGCTCCAGGGCTCCCATACCCAATCTCTTTAGCAGGAGAACACAGTCTAGTGGAGAAGATAAATAAGTAAACAACAAGTTACCAAACAGTGTGGGAAGAACAGAAATAGAACTACCTAGAGCACAGGCCAACAGCCTCACGGGTGGAGCATGATAACTGGCTTTACCAAGGAGGCGATTACTGACAACAGGCATAGCTGGGAGCCACAGAGGATCAGCATCCCAGGAAGGTTGGAGGGGACAGCAGCAGAAGAGACCTGGAGGTGAGAAGGAGCAGACTCTGACAGGTTAAGAGGTCCAAGAAGCAAGATCACAGGGCATCTGTTAAGAGTATTATGAGGCAAGGAGACTAGGAAGGTGGGTAGGGGCTAAATACTGCCCAGCCTGGGATGTAATGAGAAGTCATTCAGGGACAGGAAGCTGGGGAGTGCATTCTAATAAAATCACCCTTGTGGTGGAGTGGGAAATGGACCAGAGGTACAAGAGGATGGAAGTAGAGAAGTTGCTGTAGGAATTGGTACAAGAAATGACAAGGTTCCCAACCTAAGTAGGGACAGAGTGGGTGAAAGCTGACAGGGGAATTGCAAAAGAAACAGAAAGGATGGGTGCAGCTGCTGAATGGAGAGGATAAGTGAGGTGGAGCAGTTCAAGGAAGGTGTCTAGATTTCTACCCAATCACACAGTAGATGGGATGCCACCTCCCAAGCCAGGGTGCCTCAATGGGAAAGACAATGGTCAATGATATATACAGAGGAGACAAGAGATCATGTAGCCACTGCCATTGTGAGATGGCAGCCAGAGGAATTTTTAACAAATATGCAAAAGATGACATCACTCCTGTGTTAAATTCCTGCAATGTCCCTCTCTCCCTCAGAATAAGATCTAAGTCCTTTGTTCCCTTAACCACATAATCAGGCCCCGGCATCTCTCTAACCTCATCACCTATCTTCGGCTTACTATTCTTCAGGGACACTGGCCTCTTTCTTTTCCTTTTTATTTTTATTTTATTTTTATTTTTTGAAATGGAGTTTTGCTCTTGTCACCCAGGCTGGAGTGCAATGGCACGATCTCAGCTCACTACAACCTGTGTCTCCCAGGTTCAAGCAATTCTCCTGCCTCAGCCTCCTGAGTAACTGGGATTACAGGCATGTGCCAACATGCCCGGCTAATTTTGTATTTTTAGTAGAGACAGGGTTTCACCATGTTGGCCAGGCTAGTCTCGAACTCCTGACCTCAGGTGATCCACACGCCTCGACCTCCCGAAGTGCTGGGATTACAGGCATGAGCCATCGTGCCCGGCCCTCTTTCTTTTCTTTACATCAAACTCATTCTTGTTCCTAGATACTTGTCCTTTGCTGTTCCTTTCATGTGATTTGTGTTTCTCCCTATTTTTCTTGTCATCCACAACGCCTTTAATGGTCATCTTCCCAGAACCACTCTCTCTGACCACATGACCTAAGGTTCTCAACCCACCTACACCCACCCAGCTATTTGCTGCCACCTTTCTTTCTTTTCTTTATCGTCTGAGCAGCTATCTGAGATGATCTGAAGCGTGTGTGATTGATTAGTCTTTTTCTAGTCTCCCCCACTGAGATGTAAGTGCCATGAGGGCAAAACTGGGTGTGCCATTTTGCCCCTGTACTCCTCAATGCTCAGAACAGTCTTGGCTTACAGTAAATCATCGGTAAATATCTCTGAAAGAATGAAGGGACCCATGTGGGGCATGGGACCATCCACAGTGTTTGGTTTTGACTTTGAGGGAATACTGAGGGGGGAATGGGGTATACAGTATTATCAGTCAAGTTGATAATAAGAAACAGACATCATGCTCATGGGATGTTTGAGGTGAGCTTAGTAAAGAGACTCTTTACAAAGAGGTGTGCAGAATGGAGGCAATTTACAAGGGATGAGGAAGAACCCCAGGGTTAAGAACAGCCAGAAGCTGTTACTTCTCCTGGTGAAAGGCATAAGGGAGACAGTTCCTAGAACCCAGAGGCAGTAGAAGGCACCTGCATGAGCTGGGAGCAACCCAGAGAGAAAAAGCCTGATAAATAACCTCATCCTCCCAGCACTGGTCTCCTGTCGATGCCTCTCATTGGATAAATCCAACCAGAAGCCAAGGAGAAGAGAGCCCAGGTGATGAGATTCCTAGAGCTCAGCCTCCCAGGCAGAGAATGTGGGGGGAAAAAAAAAAAAAAAGTAGAATGTGTCTCTGAAGGACAAAAGGAAGTAACCTGTGCATGTTTTTATCAGTACGATCAGAACACATACAATAGAGAAAAAGTGACTCACCAAAATGAGGCTGGATGAACAACAAAAGCAATGTATTTCCACCATGCATACAGAGTGACAAAAAAAGCCTCATTTTCCATCACCTCTTTCTTGTCCCTTTGGAGTCCAGCCTTCTCTTTCTCCCTGGAGCCCCACCCCCCAACCCCCCACAGCTTTGCACTGCCCTTTGCTTGTCAGACATGGGAGCAGCACAGTGGCTGCAATCTGTAGAATCATCCTTTACATGTTGGCATTGCCTTGGGTTGTGGTGCAGAATAAACTGGAGGCATAAAAACAGATCAGTGCTCTGAAATTCTCACTGAGCTCAAAAGCAGCAGGAGACAGTAGAATAAGAGATTTGAATTTCATGCCCTCATCACCTGGGCCACGAGTTTTGGAAATGCAGAATTTTTAAAATGCTTACCTTGGAAATGACACGACTCAAGCTTGGAATCCTCAGGAGGATTTAGGCTGCCCCGTGTGTTCCCCACAGATCTGGGTGTCTGCTTTTTCAGCACAGAGTTAAAGCCTGCAGACGTGGGTACACATATTCCAATGATTTCATTGAAGTATTTTGTGTCATTTGATTCTTAGGCATCTAATTCTGTGTTTTGTCACAGTCTCTACATCACAGGCATAACCAAGCATTACCTATTAAAATCTTTAAATGTAGTAGGGTTTAAAGTCCCTTTTTCTCATATAATAGAAACTTTGTGGAGGGGAGAAGAGAAGGAAAAGTTTAAATTCCATCTTCCTCTTGTCTAAGGAGGCATATGCTCTGTGGGGATGGACATCTTCTACCTTAGGAAGAGGTAGTGCATGAAAATATTCCTGCTTTCAGGGCTTGCACTTCAATGAATGTCAGTGCCAAGCAAGCCTGACCCCCAGAGCTCCAGGCCCTCAGGGGTTACCATTTGCTCCTGGGATCCCCCTTCACTGTGAAGACACCTCCCTAATGGGGACTCCACCATTGAAGGATATCTGTTTTCTTCCCTTTACATCATTAAAATCAAAGATCGATGCTGTGCTCTGGGAGGGATTTTGCAGGGCCAGCCGGTGCTCTGATAGATTAAGCAGCAGTGCCTGATAATCGAAAAGTTTTCTCTTTGCAGAGTCACCCTCAGGCTTTAGAAATAGCCTGGAGTTGGAATGGGAGAGCTGTACGCAGGCCTTGGGCAAGCACTGGGCCCTGTGATGGCCCTGCTAGAGGCTGCGTGTGAATAGGTAAGAAGCAAAAGTGGAAAGAGAGAAAATGAGAATATTGGGGTGGTGGGGGAGAAGAGGAAGCAGAAAAGAGAAAAGAATAAAATAAAGATTAACATAATGTGTCCATAGTAACTCATCTAGAAAGTAGGACAGGCAGGACTTAGATTCAAACCTGGGTCTATTTGACTCCAAAGTCCATCTTGCTTCCTCTGTAACAGCAGAGGAGCCACAGGCTATTCCCAGCTTATGAAGGGTACACTTACAAGGAGAATTCTCAGTAGATCTGTCTAGTTCTCCTGACTCCCACAAAAGCATTTTCAGTGTGAGCCAGACAATGGGCTGGGTGTTTGAGGCCCAAAGATAAACAAGACATAGTTCTTACCCTTGAGGAATCCACAGCCTCGCAGATAGGTAAATGTGCCAACAAATAACTACATCCAAAAATTGTAGTAAAAATAAGAACATAGCCGGGCGCGGTGGCTCAAGCCTGTAATCCCAGCACTTTGGGAGGCCGAGACGGGCGGATCATGAGGTCAGGAGATCGAGACCACCCTGGCTAACACAGTGAAACCCCGTCTCTACTAAAAATACAAAAAAACTTAGCCGGGCGAGGTGGCAGGCGCCTGTAGTCCCAGCTACTCGGGAGGCTGAGGCAGGAGAATGTCGTAAACCCGGGAGGCGGAAGCTTGCAGTGAGCTGAGATCCGGCCACTGCACTCCAGCCTGGGTGACAGAGCGAGACTCCATCTCAAAAAAAAAAAAATAATAATAAGAACATAAAGAAGTATAAAATGCCAACAGACCAGAGATGGAGGAATAACAATTGATCTAGAGAATATGACAAAGATGTATAAAGATGGGGTTATTTGATACGGGTTTCAAGGAATAATTAGGAGTTTCAACAACAGACGATGGCAAGAAAACATATTACCATCAAAGGAAGAGTTATTACAAAAGGGAAATATGGGAACAATATGTGGACATAATGAGGTGGCAGATTTGGTTCCATAAAAGCATGAATGGCCCCAACATGGAGAAACTGCCCTAGAAAACAAGAAATTCCCCATTGCTGCAAAGGTCCAAGCAAAGTGTAGACCAATCGTGTGTCAATAAAAGGTCATCATGGGGAATTCCGCTTAGATTCCTTGATGCTCTTTGCAGTGTTCCTGATTCCCTCTGTCTATGACTGAACCTTGGCTCACTCTGGAGTTGGAGTATGGTGCTCTGATGAAGGGCACAGTCTTGAAATCAGATAGTCTTGAATTGGAACCCCAGCTCTTCACTTGCCTGGGATCATGTGATTGAACCTCTCTGAGCCTCAAATTCAGCACCTGTGGACACTGTCACCTACCTCACCTGTTAGAATTAAATGAATTTGTGGTGTAGAGAACTCAGTAGTGTCTGGAGTGGAATATGAGTCCACAGTATATAACCACGAACAATGACATTATGATTACAGCAAAAGGTGGTGATATGATTAGGCTGTGTGTCCCCACCCAGACCTCATTTTGAATTGTAATCCCCATAATCCCCAGGTGTCAAGAGAGAGATGAGGAGGAGGTAGTTGAATCATGGGGGCGGTTCCCCCATGCTGTTCTCGTGATAGTGAGTGAGTTATGATGAGATCTGATGGTTTCATAAGGCGTTCTTCCCTTCCTGCTGGCTTGTAAAGAAGGTGCCTTACTTCCGCCTCACCTTCTGCCATGATTGTAAGTTTCTTGAGGCCTCCCCAGCCATGCTGAATGGTGAGTCAATTAAGCCTCTTTCCTTTATAAACTACCCAGTCTTGGGCAGCTCTTTATAGCAATATGGAAATGGACTGATACAGGTGGGAAACACCACCAAGGTAGAGTAGATAGCTTGAACCTGCTTTATCATCGCACTATGATGCTCTTAGGTGCTGGGGTGGCAGTCACTGATAAGTAGGCACCATGGACAGGGCAGGAAAGGGTTGAGGAGGGTAAGTCGTCTGAGTGCAGGGGTTGATCCTAACTTTATTCAAAATTTTATATTTTATTTCTTATAGATTATTTTTGCATTCATTTTGATTTTTTAAATATTGCATTAACATATTATTTATATTGATTCTTGATCTTTTTTAGGGCTGTCTTAAATGTAGGCAAATGCCTCACTCCCCTGAACCTGTCCTAAGGTGGACCACCTACCTGTCCCCTCCCCAGACTATTCCCTCATGTGCCCTGGGATAAGCAGCCCACATAGCAGCCTGGCAGGTCCTATCTTTGCTTTAAGATCCTCCCTCGCAGGACCCCCTTGCCTGTACTGAGGGTCCTGTGAGGTCCAAGACTAAATGAAAACAGCTTTTAAGTTTGTGTTAATACCTGACTTCACTTGGTTCATCTTTTTTCTTCTTTCTTTCTTTTTTGCCTGCCCTATTACGAATTTTATAAAATAAAATTGAAAAGAAAAAACTTCAGAATTGGAAGGTAAGAGCTTTCCACTCAAAAATCAGCCTGAATTGTGTCATTACCTTGAGAAACCAGAGTGAACTGAAACTAATACATACAATTCACATAACCTCCAAATGAGGAGTCTTCGTGCGATTTTTGCCAAGAGCCTCTGCTCAGAGGGCTTGCTTTCCAGGTGTAAAGTGCAGCAGGCTTCTACTAAGCAATGGCCAAGCATGTTTTGCAAAGTGTGGAAGCCTCAATAAGTCTCCACGTTAGCAACTTCCTTAAGTCCTGGTCCTGCTGACTTCTTTCCCTCTGCACCAGCCCTAAACAATGCTGTTAAGTAATTCAGTTTGAAGAACTCTCATGGAGATCAATTTTACTAATGCACACACAGCATAATAGAGACTGAGCTACTGTAGAGAGAGGAATCTCTTTTTTTTTTTTTTTTTTTTTTTTAAATCAGAGAACAAGAACAAGAATTACCGATCAGGTTGGAGCCATGGCCTAGGGATGGCTTCCCTATGGATTAACATTTCCTGACTTTGCACTTTGCAGAAAGGTTACAACTATTTATGTTACGTGCAAGCTATGCATAGTAATTAGAACTTCTGCACAGCTTTAACCATGACAGTTGGTGGGATTTCAATGCAGACATCAAAGACCCTGAATTTCTGATGACAGTTGTCACTCAGAATTGGCAGCAAGAGCCTAGAAGAAGCCTACACTTCTCTCTCTCTCTAAATCACTCTGTCTCTTTATATATATATAAGGCAGTACATATTTTATATACTGCATATATATATATATATGTATGTATGATTGCTTCTATCATTCCAATGTAGTCTTGATTCCTTTCTCAATTAACCCTTCTGTTATACACTTTTATTTTCCTAATGTAAACAGTTGCATTGTGAAGTCTGCAACTTAGCCACTATTTGCAAGATAGAGATCTAGTTCAAAGGCAAACCTTGGTCAGTGTAATGACTTATTCAAAACGTGCTGTGTTAATAGAAGGCAGGCATCAACAAATGGCAAACCACATAGAAACAAAGCATTTTAAAAGGTGTGGCCTTAAATGCTTTTTAAAAAGCATTTAAAAGATATTCTAGAAACTACTCACGGAGTCATTTTGGACAAAGACCAAGTGACTGCCTTGGTCTATTTGGGCTGCTATAACTGAAAGATTCTCTCTGGGGCCTGAAAGCTTAAGGGAATGAATAATTCCTCCGTTCTCAGGCCCAGTCTCAAGGCACAAAACTACTTGCGCCAGCAGCTTGCACCAGCAAGATAGCAGAAGCAGGAAGAGAGCCAGCCGGAAGACATGTACCCTGGCCGGAAGACACCTACCCCTGAAGATCGATAAAGAGGCCATCTGGGCACCACGTAGCAGTTATGTCCGTCTCGTACACTTCCTGTTTACAGGAGACTATAAAACCCCTGCCCCGTCCTCACTTGGGGCTGACACCATTTTAGGCCTCAACCCGCCTCTACCCAGGCACTCATTAAAACAGCATGTTGCTTCACACAGCCTCATGTTGTCTGTTGGCCTGCTCTTGGGGTTCGAACCGATACAAGAACCTTTCAATAACAAAATGCCATAAACTGGGTAGCTTATAAACAACAAATTTGTTTCTCACAGTTCTGGAGGCTTGAAAATCCAAGATCAGGGTACCAGGAGATTCAGTGTCTGTGAGAGCCCATCTTCTGCTTCATACATGGCACCTTCTGGCTGCACCCTCACATAGAATAAGGGAAAAACGTCTCTCTGGGAATCCCACTCATGAGGGTGGAGCCCTGATGACCTAATCACCTCCCAAAGGCTCCACCTCCTAATACCATCCATTTGGAGGTTAGGGATTCAGCATATTAGTTTTGGGGAGACACAAACATTCAGACCATAGCAGTGACCTGTGAAGTTTATGCACATTAAGCCCAGCAGTTTCTGATTATGTGAGCGATCAGACTAACACCCTGTATATCTTCTGGTGTGCCCAAGTGTTCTATAGAAAATCCATTCTCTTAAAAGCCATGATTTTCCAGTAACAGAGCTCCCCATTTATATGCCTCTGTGACTCAGATTTTCCCAATATAATTTTGGCTATATATTAAGTGCATTTGCAGCTTGAGCCCATGAAAAAGTAGGACATCAGAGAAGCATTAGATCACCCGGGCTACTTCATACCACTTAGAAGATTAGTAATCTACAAGGACACAGAAAACTTGTTTTAAAATGCCTTTTGCTTTCCGGCGTCTAACTTGAAATAGATTTCCAGGAAGTGAAGATAAGGGGATGGGAGGGCAAGACAAAAACTAACATGCATGGGGCTCTGTTAAGCATCACACATTTTACTAGGCACTCACAGACCTTCTCACATACTCTAGGTTGTAATGATTTGAAATAATCAATCCTTCTGCCTTTTTCTTTATTTTCAGAGAAACCCATTTACTGCGAAGAACCTCGTGTATCTCATTTTAATGAACTCTTTGTATCAGTTTGGTTGCAAGTGACAGAATCTCAATTCAAACCAGTTTTGGCAAAAATGGAAATTTATTGACTTTACTGCAAATAAAAATTGAGAAAGCAGACGTGGGGGAAGAGCAGGCATGCAGCCCAGTTTGATGACAACCGGAAAAGCCTGGAGATTGAATCTCATCAGGATTTTGTCCCCAAATCCTCTCTCTTTTTTCCTTTCACTGTTGGTTTATTCTTCTTTAATGCACACTGCTTTTCTCCTCATGTTGGGGCTTGGGGGAGGCGTGACATGGCCTCCGCACCCGCACCCCAAGCACTTGAGCGTAACGTCGTACAGCCTCTACTTCAGATAGGGGATTAACCAATGTCTCTTAAGACCAAAAATCCCAGAGAGAAGATCCATAGACCTAGCCTGGGTCAGGTGCCCAAAGGGAGGGTTCAAGATGGACACAACTAGGTCGGTGGTCACCATGGTGATGGGACGTGAGCACTTTCCCAGGAGAAAGGGGACAGTGTGCATAAGTCTCCTTTGAGTTCCCTCGACCCATCCAGAAAATCTCTCTCTCCTTGGTCAATGCCTAGTTTGATTCCTAACACATGAAAGACTTCAGTAAATATTTGTTGAATGTCAAGGGTTAAAAAACTGAAAGTAGAAGAAAGGGAAATGAGCAGAATAGACAAAATCCAGGGCTGACGATGATGCCAGTTCAAAGTAACATCTCTTCCCTGCAGGGGAGCTCACTACCTACAAAAGTGTTGTTGAAAGCCCCAGGGGGAGTCACTCAAGGGTGTGCAAAAGAAGTGAGTATGCCTCTCCCCACTGCTGGCTCTCAGCTGGAGCAGACCCTCGGTCCATACCGATAAGACGCTCCAGCTGCCAATGTTCCCAGGCTTATTTTATCTTCCCCCGCAACGATATTATTTTTTTTCCTTTTAGCTGGTATGAGAATCCTTCCCCCAGGGAGAGACCCAGTTTTGTCAGGCAAGCGCTTTGATCAACCCACGCAGGGGCTTGGGTCAGCTGGTGCTGGGATCAGAGGAGCAGGCGGGGCTGCTTTTCTTCTGAGAGGAGGCAGAGGTGGAGGAGCAGAGGGAGGAGACAACAAGTCATTGGCACATCCAAGGAAGCCTCAGAAGAAAAAAGGTTCTAACTGTGTGAGGTGCCTGGGATCCGCTATGTGAGCCCTCCCCACGACTCCCTGCATCCTTTACAAAACGTCAGCAAGCCCCCGTCACTCAGGAGGATGGCCTTCTCGGGGAAGCCTGAGAAAGGAATAGATTGTGTGTCAAAGTCAGAGTGGGGAACATGAAGAGTCTTGACCGCATGGGCAAAGGAGACAGCACTTGGCTTAGGTTCCCAATGCACAGATGTGAAAATGACCTGCATGTCATGCCATAATGTGCACCTGCTGGGGCCCAGGCAGGGCACCACTGCAAGTGTCCGAGGTGAGGACAGCTGGACTGCCCTTTCTGTTCCATAAGGAAACAAGTCCAAGTTCTAACAAGTCCATCTGTTACATCTAGTCCTAGTAAACAGGTCCCAAGTTGCTGTTACTTTGCTGGGTATTCTGACCTGAGGTCTTTGACTCTCTCCTCTTCTCTCTCTATTATCTCTCTCTCTCCCTCTCTCTCTCTCTCCCTTTCTCCTCCAATCCACTGTGCTGTGCCTCCCTCTGTCTGTTTGCTCTTTATCCTACTGTCGTCTGGAAAACTCTTCTTTCTCCTTCAGATCTCTCTTTTTTTTTTAAATACTTTAAGTTCTAGGGTACATGTATACAATGTGCAGGTTTGTTACATAGGTATACATGTGCCATGTTGGTTTGCTGCACCCATTAACTAGTCATTTACATTTGGTATTTCTCCTAATGCTATCCCTCCCCCTGCCCACGACCCCACAACAGGCCTCCATGTGTGATGTTCCCTGCCCAGTGTCCAAGTGTTCTCATTGTTCAGTTCTCACCTATGAGTGAGAACATGTGGTGTTTGACTTTCTGTCCTTGTGATAGTTTGCTCAGAATGATGGTTTCCAGCTTCATCCATGTCCCTGCAAAGGATATGAACTCATCCTTTTTCATGGCTGCCTAGTATTCCATGGTGTACATGTGCCACATTTTCTTAATCCAGTCTATCATTGATGAATGTTTGGGTTGGTTCCAAGTTTTTGTTATTGTGAATAGTACCACAATAAACATACATGTGCATGTGTCTTTATAGTAGCATGATTTATAATCCTTTGGGTATATACCCAGTATTGGGATCACTGGGTTAAATGGTATTTCTAGTTCTAGATCCTTGAGGATTCGCCACACTGTCTTCCACAATGGTTGAACTACTTTACACTCCCACCAACAGTGTAAAAGCGTTCTTATTTCTCCACATCCTCTCCAGCATCTGTTGTTTCCTGACTTTTTAATGACCGCCATTCTAACTGGTGTGAGATGGTATCTCATTGTGGTTTTAATTTGTATTTCTCTGATGGCCAGTGATGATGAGCATTTTTTCATGTGTCTGTTGTCTGTATGAATGTCTTCTTTTGAGAAGTGTCCATTCGTATCCTTTGTCCACTTTTTGATGAGGTTGTTTTTTCTTGTAAATTTGTTTAAGTTCTTTATAGATTCTGGATATTAGCCCTTTGTCAGATGGGTAGATTGCAAAAATTTTCTCCCATTCTCTAGGTTTCCTGTTCACTCTGATGGTAGTTTCTTTTGCTGTGCAGAAGCTCTTGTCTAATTAGATCCCATTTGTCTATTTTGGCTTGTGTTGCCACTGCTTTTGTTGTTTTAGTCATGAAGTCCTTGCCCATGCCTATGTCCTGAATGATATTGCCTAGGTTTTCTAATAGGATTTTTATGGTTTTAGGTCTAACATTTAAGTCTTTAATCCATCTTGAATTAATTTTTGTATAAAGCGTAAGGAAGGGATCCAGTTTCAGCTTTCTACATATGGCTAGCCAGTTTTCCCAACACCATTTATTAAATAGGGAATCCTTTCCCCATTTCTTGTTTTTGTTAGGTTTGTCAAAGATCAGATGGTTGTAGATGTGTGGTGTTATTTCTGAGGCCTCTGTTCTGTTCCATTGGTCTATCTCTCTGTTTTGGTACCAGTACCACACTGTTTTGGTTACTGTAGCCTTGTAGTATAGTTTGAAGTCAGGTAGTGTGATGCCTCCAGCTTTGTTCTTTTTGCTTAGGATTTTCTTGGCAATGTGGGCTCTTTTTTGGTTACATATGAACTTTAAAGTAGTTTTTTTCCAATTATGTGAAGAATGTCATTGGTAGCTTGATGGGGATGGCACTGAATCTATAAATTACCTTGGGCAGTATGGCCATTTTCACAATATTGATTCTTCCTATCCATGAGCATGGAATGTTCTTCCATTTGTTTGTGTCCTCTTTTATTTCATTGAGCAGTGGTTTGTAGTTCTCCTTGAAGAGGTCCTTCACATCCCTAGTAAGTTGGATTCCTAGGTATTTTATTCTCTTCGTAGCAGTTGTGAATGGGAGTTCACTCATGATTTGGCTCTCTGTTTGCCCCTATTGGTGTATAAGAATGCTTGTGATTTTTGCACATTGATTTTGTATCCTGAGACTTTGCTGAAGTTGCTTATCAGCTTGAGGAGATTTTGGACTAAGACAATGGGGTTTTCTAAATATACAATCATGTGATCTGTGAACAAGGACAATTTGACTTCCTCTTTTCCTAATTGAATACCCTTTATTCTTTTCTCATGCCTGATTTCCCTGGCCAGAACTCCCAACACTATGATGAATAGGAGTAGTGAAAGAGGGCATCCCTGTCTTGTGCCAGTTTTCAAAGGGAATGCTTCCAGCTTTTGCCCATTCAATATGATACTGGCTGTGGGTTTGTCATAAATAGCTCTTATTATTTTGAGATACGGTCCATCAATATCTAGTTTATTGAGAGTTTTTAAGCATGAAGGGCTGTTGAATTTTGAAGGCCTTTTCTGGATCTATTGACATAATCATGTGGTTTTTGTCTTTGGTTCTGTTTATGTGATGGATTATGTGTATTGATTTGCGTGTGTTGAACCAGCCTTGCTTCCCAGGGATAAAGCCGAGTTGATCTTGATGGATAAGCTTTTTGATGTGCTGCTGGATTCAGTTTGCCAGTATTTTATTGAGGATTTTCGCATCAATGTTCATCAGGGATATTGTTCTAAAATTATCTTTTTTTGTTGCGTCTCTGCCAGGCTTTGGTATCAGGATGATGCTGGCCTCATAAAATGAGTTAGGGAGGATTCCCTCTTTTCCTAGTGATTGGAATAGTTTCAGAAGGAATGGTGCCAGCTCCTCTTTGTACCTGTGGTAGAATTCGGCTGTGAATCCGTCTGGTCCTGAACATTTTTTGGTTGGTAGGCTATTAATTATTGCCTCAATTTCAGAGCCTGTTATTGGTCTATTCAGAGATTCAACTTCTTTTTTTCCTTTTTTTTTTTTTTTTTTTTTTTTTTTCGAGACAGAGTCTTGCTCTGTCATCCAGGCTGGAGTGCAATGGCATGATCTCAGCTCACTGCAACCTCCATGCTCTGGATTCAAGCAATTCTCTTGCTTCAACCTCCCAAGTAGCTCAGATTACATGTGTGTGCAACCATGCCTGACTAATCTTTGTATTTCTAGTAAAGACGGGGTTTCACCATGTTGATCAGGCTGGTCTTGAACTCCTGATCTTAAGTGATCCACCTGCCACATCCTCCCAAAGTGCTGGGATTACAGGTGCAAGCCACTGCGCCCTGCCCATATCTTATCTTTAAGAATCCTTTTCTTACGGAGCCTTTCCCTATCTCCCCAAAGCTAAGTCCATGTTCCTTTTATGTGATCAGGTTCTCCCGGCTCATCTCAAACATCACCTTGACCATGTTGAGTTATGATGGTTTATTTGCAAGTTATCTGCCTGTCTCTTCCACTAGACTATAAATGCAGGGAGGACAAGAGCCTGGAGTCTGTTTTGTTACCATCCCATCCCTAGCCCTCTCCAAAGTGTAGTGCCTGCCACATAGCAAGTGCTCGATACATATTTGTTGAATTTATTGAAGAAACCCACTAATCTACTAACTCTTATGATCCACTTGGCCACTGTGACAACCTCCAGGAAACAAATACATGGGCCCTGACGGCATCAAATATGTGCTGTCTCTAGGGCAGCTACGTGAAACCATAGAAGCAATGGCAGAACCTTCTAGAAGCCTCTTCATTGTCCTCGCTCTCTAAGCACATGAAACAGACACAGTGTGGTCCTTATTCTCAAACAAGCCTGAACTCCCATGAAGAATAATGGACACACAGAAAGCCAAGGCGCACCCACAAAAGACAACAACAGAGAAGGCAGTGAGCAGTTAAAGCCCACAGAAGCGAGGTCTCTTCCAAGAAGAGGAAGGGACCATTCCCAGAGGACTTGGCAAACAGCACCTGAAAAGGTGGATTAGATTGGCAAAGTGTTGAAAACATGAAGACTCTACTCTTCACATCTCTGCAAAAAGGTAGCCATGGGAAAACCAGAGCCGCCCTGAGGTGGGGAGAAACCCTTGTAGCTAGAACTGATGATTCACAAAGGAAGAGGAGAAGAACCAAAAGCCTAGAAAGAGCTCAGATAGATCATGGAAGTCTGAACTCCAGGTTATAGAGTTTGCACCCTGATCTCTAGGTAATACAGAGCCTTGGAGAGCTTTAGGGGCATGTTTCCCTCAAAATAGAGGCTGGGGACAATTAATCTGGCAATATCAAGGAAGTGTCAGAAGAAGGAGGCTCCAGCAGCAGAGGGGTAGGCTAGGAGGCTGCAGCGGTGGGGGTGAGGTCAGAAGGGACTCATCTCTTCCAGATCAATCTGGACCACGGAGGCAAAGTGAGGAAGAAAGGAGGTGAAGGGAAAGGAGGGCCAGGCTTGGGGGTGCATTGTGAGCAAAGAAGGATTTTACTTTTTTTTTTTTTTTTTGAGACAGAGTTTCACTCTTGTTGCCCAAGCTGGAGTGCAATGGCATGACCTTGGCTCACTGCAACCTCTGCCTCCCCAGTTCAAGCAATTCTCTTGCCTCAGCCTCCCGAGCAGCTGGGATTACAGGTGCGCACCACCACACCCAACTAATTTTTGTATTTTTAGTAGAAACAGGGTTTCACCATGTTAGCCAGCCTAGTCTCAAACTTCCGACCTCAGGTGATCCACCCCCCTCGGCCTCCCAATGTGCTGGGATTACAGGTGTGAGCCACCACACCAGGCCAAGAAGGATTTTATTTTATCTGAAGTATTTTAATTTTTTACAAGAAAAATGTATTTATGTGAAACTTAAGTCATTAAAAAGCATTTAAAATTTTTAAAGGAACAAGCAAGGGAGATAATAAGAAAGAATTAAAGGAAGTTGAAAGAAAAGGAAAGATTGAGGCAGAGCAGGAAGAAAGGAAGACAGGGAAGAAAGAAAATAAGAAAATATAATTCAGTAGATTCAGGAGGATTATTCATTCAGAAATATTTACTGGGTGCCTTCTATGTGCCAAGTCCTCTTATAGGCACTAGGATAAAACAATAGATAGGATAGTAAAAGTTCCTTACCTCGTTGAACTTATATTTAATGGAAAAGACAGATAGTAAATGAGTTGATGCACAATTCCAAATAATTATAAGAAATTTTTTTAAAAAGCTAGCGGTATAAAAGGAGAAACAATGTTCCTGCTATCTAGTTATTATTATATAAATATCAACCACCAAAGAGTGGGTTTTAATAATCATCATCCTTTGTTTTTTCTCTTGATTCTGCAGGTTGGGCAGGGCTGAGTGGGGACAGCCCATCTCTGCTCTACTCAGCATCCCTAGGGCAGCTCTGAGGTTAGAGGCTGGAACCGTCTGGAGCCTTTTCCTCTCACCTGTCTGGAGTTGATGCTGGTTGGCAGCTGGCACCTGACGTGGTACTATTGGCTGGAACGTCACATGGCCATGGAGGAAACCTATGCTACTCTCCACGTAGCAGAGGCCTCCTCACAATATGGTGAGTAAATCCCAACACAAGCATCCTAAGATAGATGAGAGACAGAGAGGGTGGGGGGGCGGGGCATGAGCGGCAGGCTGACACTACCTTGCATCTTCTAATCTAGCCTCAGGGGTCCTCCAGCACCACTTCCATTGCATTCCGTTCCTAGAGGTGAGTCACTAAAACTGGTCCATATTCAAGAAGTGGAAAATTAGATTCCACCTTTTTATAGGAGGAGTGCTAAAGGATTCGTAGATGTCACAGACAGCAGTGTGAGAGAATGGTATGTATAGTAGATGGTTAGTAAAGGAGACCCCAAAATCCTTATCAGTCAGGATTCTCCAGAAAAACAGAACCAATAAGAAATTAGATAGATAGGTAGATAGATAGATAGATAGATAGATAGATAGATAGATAGATATGATATGACATGCACATATATAGATGCACAGATCTATGTAGACATGCATACATAGTACATATATAAGCCTATATACATATGTATGTGTATATGCAGGCATATGTGTGTGCGTGTGTGTGTGCATGTATGGGTAGATATAAAGAGTTATATTTTAAGGAGTTGGCACATGCAATTGTGGGAGCTGGCAAGTCTGAAATTCACATATCAGGCCAATAGACTGGAAACTCGGGCAGAAGTTAGAGAATTGGGAACCACTGGAAGATTCTGGGCAGGGGAGTAGTATGATCCACTTCACCCCATTTAAAGATGGCCCTGGCTGCCAGGGAGGAGGTATGCTGGAAGGATTACCCAGTGTGAGCAGCTCCCCGGTCCAGGAGTGGGGAAGGATGGGGTGAAGAGGCACCTCGCAGGACAGCCCTGAACTTCCCATGCCCGCTGATGCAGCACAGTCCGCCACGAAACAGAAATGAAGAAATCAACCTGGGGCCTGGCCTAGGAATTCTGTTAGAGAAGGGTTAGTTTTGAAACAAAAACTGAACAACCCTCTAGAATAAAAGCAGTGGGAATTCGGGCCTAGAGGTGGCCTGCCGGCTCATGACTGCAGGTACGGTTCACAAAGGCAGGGCTTAGAGGTGGTGTCTGAAACCATGGGCATGAGGGGCTCAGGAAGGGCAAGAGAGGGAAGACGGCACAGGACTTCCCAGCCACCAGTTCCTTAGGATTACCTATTCATGACCACAGACAGAGGTTTCACGCGTTGTGGGAAGTAAAAGAAAACAGTTTGAAGAGAACACTCCTCTGTTCTCAGCCTCCTGAAAAGGTCACGCGTGTGATGAGGTATTAAAGGCAGTCCGGGAGACAGTTGAGGGCCAGCAGTATGCAGGCATGCATTACTTATGAGACTCCACTGAAATGTAAATTGGGGTGAGTTTATTGGTTCCCTTGGTCTTAAATGGAATCATAAAGTATTCATTGGGTCCAGCGAAGGCCTTTCAGATCGGGAGCTCTGCAAGAAATATGCGGCATACTAAGGTTACATTAATAAAAAATAAATAAATCCGTGTCCAGGAAACTCGTGCTTGTGCACTATAAAACTGCCCATTCTGTAGATATTAATGTTTAATGTGTTTGTAAAAAGCCGTTGGCTTTGCAGAGCACAGCAACAAAAACGTCCCGCACCCCTCAGTACTTAACATCTCAGCACCTCTCCTAAGTGCTCTGGCGGAGAACACGCCGGCCTGGGTGGGAAAAGAGAGTTCTGGGCAGCGCCTACTGGAGCCGCATTAAAACGCTGCTTCCCTAAGAGAAAACGTGCTTGCTTCCTCACCCATCAGCCACTGCTACTGATGTGAGGGCGAGTCAGACTTGCATGCCCACCTCCACATACGACTGGCTCGCCGTGCTCAGGAGAAATGGTAAGAGAGGTTGCTGTTCTCAACTGAATATGTAATGACTAGAAATCTGTTTAAAGAAAGGCACTCAAAAGATAACTGCTTCAAAACAAACAAGGTTTGTTTTATGGAAAATATCTGATAAACACCTGACTCAGAGAGGCACAAATATTTCTTTTGCTTCAGACCACAGGCACAACCCCACCTGTTTCCTAGACATTTCTAGAAAGTTCACAGCAATCGATGGGCATCATCACTTTCCTAGGCACATCTGATTGGCTGTACTTGGTAGCTGTACTTAGTTCTGCTTTTGGTCCTGACTCAGTGCAGAGAAATCTCTGCTTCCCCTAAGCTTGTCTGCAGTCTGGAAACAGGCTGCCCGCCCCCCCTCCGCAGACCTGCTGACCAAGCCTTACCGCGTTACCTTTCACCCTGAGGCGCTACTTGGAACTGAATGGTAAAATACGAACAGATGGGTACACAGAACAGAGCTAAACACTCAGGAAAGGGAACAGATACTTAAACCCAGCATCAGGTGCTCCATCCCGCTCACCAGCAAACTGTAGCAAGGATCTGCAAAAAAGGAGTGGGAGCAACAGCTAGAGATAGTCCTCTCTCTCTCTCTCTCTCTCTCTCTGTGTGTGTGTGTGTGTGTGTGTGTGTGTGTGTGTGTGTGTGTGTGTGTGCGTGTCTCCACATTCTGGAATTCAGCAGATCCATTTTCATTTCTGTCTAGACTTCAGCACCCACTGGCTGTGTCCCTGATGTCAGGGACCAAGCTTTCCCTGACAGAACAAGCCTTCTAGCTTTAGAAGTGCTGGGAGAAACCTGGGGCCCTGCTTCTTATATGGTAAGATGAAGCCAGGCTTAAGATGCTCCAAAGGAAAAGCTTTGCTTCTCACATCCGGTATTGTGGAGTCAATCGTGTTCCCCAAAATGATAGGCTGAAGTCTGAATCCCTGGTACTTGTGAATGTGACCTTATTTGGAAATAGGGTCTTTAGAGATGTAATCAAGTTGAGATAAGGTCATCCTGGCTTAGAATGGGCCTTAAATCCAATGACTGATGTCCTTGCAAGGAGAGAGAATTGGAGACGCACAGTCATACAGAGAGAATTGGAGACGCACAGTCATACAGAGAGAATTGGAGACGCACAGTCATACAGAGAGAATTGGAGACGCACAGTCATACAGAGAGAATTGGAGACGCACAGTCATACAGAGAGAATTGGAGACGCACAGTCATACAGAGAGAATTGGAGACGCACAGTCATACAGAGAGAATTGGAGACGCACAGTCATACAGAGAGAATTGGAGACGCACAGTCATACAGAGAGAATTGGAGACGCACAGTCATACAGAGAGAATTGGAGACGCACAGTCATACAGAGAGAATTGGAGACGCACAGTCATACAGAGAGAATTGGAGACGCACAGTCATACAGAGAGAATTGGAGACGCACAGTCATACAGAGAGAATTGGAGACGCACAGTCATACAGAGAGAATTGGAGACGCACAGTCATACAGAGAGAATTGGAGACGCACAGTCATACAGAGAGAATTGGAGACGCACAGTCATACAGAGAGAATTGGAGACGCACAGTCATACAGAGAGAATTGGAGACGCACAGTCATACAGAGGGAAAGACTGTGGGAAGACGGCGGCAGAGGCTGGAGTGACGCTGCCACGAGCCAGCCAATGCCAAGGACTGCCTGCAACCACAGGAAGCTAGAAGAGCCAAGGAAGGATTCTCCCCTAGAGCCTTCAGAGAAATGATGGCTCTGCCAACATCTGAACTTCAGACTTTAGTCCTCTAAAACTGTAAGACAATACATGTCTGTCACTACAAGCGGCCCAGCTTGCAGCGGTGTGTTCTGGAAGTCCTGGAACACAAATGCACCCAGGGATACATGGGGGGGAAGCTCAGGAATGAAAAAGAGAAATCCCTGAGGTCAGTGGCACAAATGAGACCACGGTGAACATGAAGACATTCACAACTGGCCCCAAAGAGGCCTCCCATCAGGGCCACACTGAGGTTGCCAATAAAACCCAACCAGGCAGGCTGTGGTCAGGACACATCTGTCCTCCTCAAATGTCCAGGCAGTGTCAGCCACAAGAAAGGTGTCTCCAAGAGCCTTACCAAGGCATCAGAAGAACTGAGATGAGAGGAGTTGACCGCCCAGAGAGGTTGGGAACAGGAGGAGGCTCAAACCGCCATGTGACCAGGCAGCCACATCGCATCATGGTCTGCTCCAAGGAGAGGGGCTGACTGTCCCCAAATAGTTCCCCTCCAGCCTGCCACAGAATTGTTATTTCTAAAATGCCTTAGCTAAGAAGCACATAAACCACTCTCCACTGGTGCCATGACTCTTCCCCGCTGGGACACAGGGGCTGGAGCTGGGCCTAGTAGAGACTAGACACTCCAGTGAGCGGAATGACTGCACCAGTGAAGGAATGCATGATTTGGTAAAAGCAGAGAGAAGAGAGGAGCCCCCCTGGATCCCAGAAAGTAAGCGGCGGGGAATCGAGGGCTGTAGGAAGCACAGCAGAGGAGGGGCTTCTGGAAATGGTGGGCAGAATGGGCATCTTGAAGGGCAGCTCTGGAATGCCAGGCTGACTTAGTGACCCAGACTTTGCTAACCCTCCAGCCTTCTCTCACTCCCTTCTCTTATGTTTTATGCCCAATTCCAAATTGTTTCCAGTTGTCTACACTTGCCTTGCTATTTCGGGCATCCAGGCCTTTGCGCATGCTGTTTCCTGAGCCTGAATGCTGTCCCATTGCATTCTCCAAAACCATTGCTTGTCATCCCCCTCCTCCAGGAAGCCCTCCTGGATAACCCCATCCAGGAGGGCTCCTACTTGCACATCCGACGGTATTGCAACAACCTGGGGTCTTCCAGGGCTCCCTCTTTAGCTCACCTCTATATCCTCAGAAACTAAGACAAACTCCAGGTGAATGTCTAACTTAACTGGGGCGGGATGGGATGGGATGGACAGGACAGGACGGGACGGGATGGGATGGGAGTAGGGGGATGTGGAGTAGGGGGAAGGACAAGGACAAGGATGAGGCTGGCCCAAAGAGGGGAAATACCGAATCAGGAATGGGCCAACAACCAAGACAGATTTGGGGTCTGAAGGGATTCTGCCTGGAATAAACCTGGTTTTGAGTCGTCTGTGAATGCCCTTTAAAGCAGAGTGTGGACATATTTATTTAGGGAAGAAACTAAAGGAATGTGAATCGCCTGGTTTTTTACTCCAAGTCCTCCTGGTTTGGCTTCTGGGATCTGCTTTCCTCAGGCAGCCTCAAGCTGGCCTCCGGCAGCAAACAATCCTGAGGACAATTAATGTCAGCCGTTCTAGAAATCAAACTGTGACTTCTTGGTATCAAGTCCGCCATCAGCTCATTGAAATGGACCTGCCTCCTTCCCCTTTTCTCTCTTGAATGATGAGGAAGTGAATGAATTAGCGAATGAATGAATGAATGAATGAATGAATGAATGAATGAGGTTTATCATGGCAGGATAAATAATACTTGGTCCTAAAAACAAGCATAACAGTGTGGAAACAGCACAGGTTTTGGAGTCAGATGGGCCCAGTTTAATGTCACTTACCAGCTCTGTGACCTTCTGCAAATGGCTGTACCTCTGAGGGGCCCCAGTCTCTCAGCAGCAATATGGTTGTTAGCGAGAACTAAAGATCAACATATAAAGTTTCCAGCACCTAACAGGTGCTTCGTGTCAAGGGTTTCCTTCCTCATTCCTCCATCCTCTCCTTCCTCTCTCCTTTATTCCTTCCTTACAGTCCCTAACATTTGATAAACATCTGCCAGATGGCAAGCCTTGTGTGCAAAGGGCTTTCCTGTGCATCATCTCATTTAATCATTGCTCGCATCCTTATGGGTGAAGGCTGCGGTTAAATACTCTCCTGCATTAGTTTTCTAGGGGTGTTGTAACAAAGTACCACCAACCAGGTGCTGAAAATCACAGACATTTATTATTTGACAGTCTGGAAGCTGCAAGTCCAAGATGGAGGTGTTGGCCCGGATGCCTCCTTCTGAGCGCTGTGAGGGAGAATCTGTTCCGTGCTCTCCCGTCACCTCTGGTGGCTGCAGGCATTCCTTTGCTTGTTGATACATCACCCCAATCCCTGCCTTCACCTTCGCGTGATGTTCCCGTTGTCTGTGTCTATCTCTGCATATAAATTTCCCCTTTGTAAAGAACACAGTCATATTAGTTTAGGGCCCGTCCTCATGATGTCATCTTAACTTGATCATCTGCACAGACCCTATCACCAAATAAGGCTACATTCACGGGTCCTGGGACTTCAACATCTTTTGGGGGACACAGTTAGACCCATAACACCTCCCAAAGGGCAGAACAAAGACTCAAGCCCGTATCCTTCTGTCTCTCTGCCTTTCTCCCCAGAATTGCCTTGGGTTTAACTTTTCATGCAGCAGTTCAGGAAAAATGCAGTGTGAGCACTCTCGCCACAGGGAGACTGCTTGGGGGACAGCAGGTCAGATTGGAAAGAGACCTTAAGTGTCCTCCAGTACAATACTATCATTTTACAAATAAGGATGTTGAGGTCCGAAGAGGGACAGTGACTTGTACAAGGTCACACTGCTGGATAGAAATGAGCCAGGGCTAGGACTCAGGTCCCAGATTCCCCCTGCAGACATTGTCTCGGCTGTAGAAAATTCCTGCACTAATCCCGCACCAAGAAGCTGCTAGCTCCTACATTCACACTCCCCATGAATGCTGGGGAAGAAAACATTTTTTAAACATAAATTTCTGAATAAAAGCTTCAAACGCCCAGTTGCATCAAATGACTGCAGTAAGCGAAGTGTGTGTTTTAAGCAGATGAACAGACTATTATTATTATCATTATGATGATGATGATGATGATGATTCTAATACTCAGGACAAAATTGTCAGCAAGTCCAAGAATGCCACTTGTGTCCAGTTTGAAGAAAACAGGTGTAGAAAACGACCTACGGAAATGGAGTCACAGTTTCAGCTAAATACATATTTAATTCCTTATGTATTTTTTACATTTTGTTTTGTACAGGACAGTTTACCCAGTTAATGGGGAAGTGGAATGTATTGTCACCAAGTTGCTGGGGTTTTTTTCTTACTCAGTCTTGAAGTGCCCCCTAGTGAAATGTTTTAACTTTTTAAAAGTTGAGAATTAAGCCAGAAATAAGATTTTCAAAAAGCGGAATAACATTTTAGAAAGAAATGGGGACAAATTGGAGGTGGAGGGATGGCTCCTTTGTTTTAAGGGGATTTGAACGTGATTATTTTACAATCCATTCCTGAGCCCTTTTCTGTATGCGCCCTCACGCTGGTCGCCTTGTAGACTCGTCCCTGAGAAAGGAGGGTTTTACCTCCAGAGCGCACACCAGAGAAATCTTGCAAGCTGACTTGCAGCCAGGCAGAGGGGAGCAGCCAGCCTGCCACAGACACTGTGGCCACAAAAAGGCCAGGGATTCCGCCATTTTCTCAAAGAGGAGTTATGAAACCTATGCCAACGCTAGGTTTGTGCACGGGCAGTTTTAGGGAGCATCTTTTGATGTGAGGAAATCTGAGAGTCATTCTTTGGTCACTGCAAACCATGCAATGCTGTTTGTACTGAAAACAGCATTTGAAAGCGGAGCTTGCGGAGGGAAAGGGAGAAGGGAGGAGGGCATTTTGGAATTCTCTCTACTTTCTGCTCATTTTTGCTATAAACCTAAAATTGCTCTAAAAAAGTGTGTTAATTTTTAAACAACATTTGATAGAGCAAACAAAACCCAAAGGAAGTGGTCTTAAAAGGCAACTAAACATCAGCTCCATCTAACTGACAGTTTGCAACCTTGACTGTAAAAAATGTGCATTTCCAGTGCCCACGTTCAGAGGTTCACATTTAATTGGTTTACGGTGGAGCAGGCATTAGTCTCTCAAAAGCTCCCTCAAGCAACCTGATATGCAGCCTTGGTTGAGAAACATGGACCAAAATGAGGCCCCCTGCCCAGACACCAGGCTTTCACCAAGTTTCTTCTGGAATGTGATTTGGGTTCCCTTGGGGTCCTCCTCCTACAGGCAGGAGGACAGGAGTCACTGGTCATGAGGAAGGGAAGGACATGCAGTATGCCCTATCTCCTGAGCCCCTGTGGCAAGTCACTAAAGTGGCTTCCCAGGTAAGCAGCTCACAAGAGGATTCAGTTCTCCACGTCAACTCGAATAATCTGGGTAATTTTATAAATGGGGACGGGCCACAAAGCAGTGCTGCAGTGTGGGCTGCATTCCAACCAGAATGCAACGCTCAGGAGGGCAGTGTGCCTCCCGGGAAATGCGCCTGATACTGACAAGGCTGCTGGGCACAGCCCAGGGGCCACAGCAGCACCACACAGGCTGAGGTCCTAGCCATGCCTCTGTCCTCAGTAGTTCCGGTGGCCTCTGTCTGTTCTATCACCACAGGTCTCAGGCCTGGGCACTCCCCTTGATCTTTGCAGGGTGGAGGAGGAGAGGCTGGTGGAAAACGCTCCTGATGACGTCACGTAAAAACAAGAGCTTCTCAGCAGTTCTCTCTTCTTCCCCCTTTGAAGGCAAATTGCCATAGAATTCAGCTGTAGATTGGATGTGGGAACAAGCCAAGGGAATGTCCAAGGTCATACCATAAAAATGGTGGCAACTACCAATTTCAGTGGTTCCCAAACGCTAATGCTCTTAAGAATCACCTGCAGGTCTTCAGAAAGATTCCCAGATTCCTAGCCCCACATAGAGACGCTAATTCGGTAGGCCTGGGCTGGTTTCCAAGAATCCATTCAATCGTTCAGCAAATATTTAATAAGTTCCTACTACATGCCAAGCTCTGTTTCTGGGCCTGGGGACATGGGATTGAACAAATAGCCCTTTGCTGCCGTGGAGCTTACATTCTAGTGAGTGTGATCTGCATTTTTAACAAGTTGTGTATGTGTTTTAGGTGCAGGAAGTTCCAGATCATGCTCTAAGAAGTGCTAATCATTCAGCATGCTCTCATTATAGACGTGGAAGCTAAGGACCAGACAGGGAGGTAACTCACCATGAATTTCTCTGTCCTGACTGTGGGCCAGTTCTGCCAACACCAGCCCCTCCTCTTAGCCACACTGTCTAGAGCCATCCAAACATTCTGCAGATGAGACTTTTGTTTTGGTTACTCCTTTCCATATCAGAATCGAATAAAGGAAACACCTGCATTAGCTGTTAATCTTGTATGTCTGAAAATCAAACGACCGATGGTATGGTTGTCTGATCAGCAGTCACACAGCAAATCAACGCCAGAGGTGCCAAGAATGTGAAGGGTGTACTTCCCACCCTCTCTCAGAAGCGCAATCCCTCCCAGGCCGACTGCAGACTTCCTCTGGCTTTAGGATCGCCACACTCTTTGCACTGTGGCGTGGTGCAGCATTCCTGTTACTGAAAGGCTTCTGCAAAATGCTGATTCCTAGGCCTGCCCCCGCCATCTCTGGGGATGGGACTCAAGAATCTGTATTTTATAAATGCTCGCTGGGTAGTGCGGATGTTATTTCCAGGTGTGGAAACCACCAACAGAGGAGGAGAAGCCCAAGATTGTATTATGTCAGAAAGTTCCGGGATCAAGCCCCAGCTCTGCCACCTATTGGCTGCGTGGCCAGGGATAAGTTGTTTGACTTCTCTGAGATTCAGTTCCTTTATCTGTTAAAATGGAGTAAATATACCTCCCTCACAGAGTTGAGGGTGAGGATGAAATTTAAGAGTGTTTGCAGGTGTCTGGCAGGGGGCCCCGTGTGCAGTGGGGTGCAGTCAACAGCTACATTTACTGATAAATTGCAGCCCTGACCAGGCCTGGGAGTAGCTCAGAGTAAGGCTCTAGACCCACTCAACTTTGAGCAAGTTATTTCACTTCTCTGAAACTCAGCTTTCTCATCTTAAAATGAAGATGATGCTAGTCATCACAATAAATTATTGAGTTGTTTTGAAGATTAGACAAAGGGTGAAGCAAATGTTGACTGTTTTTATCCCATGCTCCTTCTGTACCATTGCTCATTCCATTAACTCTTTTTTTTTGTATTTTTTAAATTTTTATTTTAAGTTCCAGGATATATGCGCAGAACGTGCAGGTTTGCTACATAGGTATACTTGTGCCATGATGGTTTGCTGCACCTATTGACTCATTCTCTAAGCTCCCTCCCCTCACCCCCCACCCCACAACAGGCCCTAGTGTGTGTTGCTCCCCTCCATGTGTCCATGCGTTCTCTTTGTTCAACTCCCACTTATGAGTGAGAACAAGCAGTGTTTGGTTTTCTGTTCCTGTGTTAGTTTGCTGAGGATGATGGATGAAGCTGGAAGCCATTAACTCTTTTTAAAGCCTAACGATTATTCTACCACCTGTGTTTATCCCAGCCGGCTGCAAGAAGCCATCAAGATGTAATGGGAAAACCAGAGGCTAAGGAAGCCAAAAGTTCTGGGTTTGAATCTCAGCACATGACCTTTGCAGTGTGTCTCTGATTGTTTTCGTAACATCTCTGAACCTCAGTTTAAATGCCATCAGTGAAACAGGCATACAAGGTTCTCCAGACTTCAGGAATAACCTTTCGATACTGGTCTAGTGCAGTCTGACCCCTCTGCTATGACTTTTATGAGCTTCGTCTCTCATTGTATTCCTGAGAGCCTGTAGGGAGCCTTTGCATGTTACCAAAAGCAGCGCCTGCTGCTACTAGGCAGCTCTCACTTCAGACCCCTGAGCCAGCACCCCTGCTGCTCCTCTCTTGCTGTCATGCTATAATCATGTCTTCAAGCCACTATCCTCTCCATTCTACTGTGTCCCAAGCATGGGACATCCCCTTTCTATTTTTCCTGCAAGCACCAGTAGCATAAGTTGTGGTGTTTTTATCTTGACCAAAGGCCTGAACAACACATCAAGAAGTCTCAATATTTAAAAAGACCGTCAGTTTCTATCAGCTCTATCAGCTGCCGCTGCCCCCAAAATCCATCAGCTTTGTCCCTTCTTGGGGACTCCACTGAGAAAGGAAAAGGGACTAGAACTTCTTGGAGGATGGAGGGACAATGTCTAAAGAGGCCCCGGTGGTGGAGCAACAGCCTAGAACACACACACTTTGAGAGCTGATTCTGAGATTGTCACCCAAGGAAAAAGAGGGGTCTCTGCCCAGGAAAAGCTGAGTAAGGGGATCCAGAGAATGCCCACTGCGGAGGCTTTGTGGAGGAGGCCCAGTGGCCACATGGAAACCAAGAACTCACTGCTGTCAATGACCACTGGCTCCACAGGCCCTATGGCTCTTGTCAATGCAGGAGAGGACAGGTCCCTAGCCGCTGACTATCCAGCCAGAGTGACACCTGTCCACGCCACAGCACTGCCTGGCATCATCCAACCCCCCTGTGAATACACAGGAATACCCCAAGACACCTGGGAACACAAAGGTTGATGGGCAGGGACATTTCACTGGGTGATGAGAGGACAGAAAGCCTCCCTACCTATTTCAAAGGGAATTTCACACCTCTCCTAGTGACCTCTATCAGGGGTTAATGACACCCCTCTTTGTGTCTGAGGCCAGCTCTGCTCTTTCTCCACCCCACAGGGAGAAGCGTCATTGTTCTCTGACACTTGGCACCCAGCAGACAAGGGCTCTAGCCAGAACCAATGTGCTGCTTGGCGGAACAATGTGCTGCTCAGCTCCCTGCTCTCAGGAGGTCTCTTGTTTCTGTAGGATATTGGAATAGTGGATAAAAGACATCACACATTTGACAAGAACTATGGAACTGTTCACAGAGTGAACTCTAACATAAACTGTGGAGTTTAGTTAATACTACTGTACCAGTATGGGTTCATCAACTGTAACAAACATCCCATACCAAGGCAAGATGTTAACAGTAGGAGTGCCAGCTGCAGTGGCTCACATCACTAATCCCAGCATTTTTGGAGGCCAAAAGTGAGAATTGCTTGACCCCAGGAGTTCAAGATCAGCCTGGGCAACAGAGTGAGACCCCATATCTACAAAAAAATAAAGCAGGAGGATCACTTGAGCCCAGGAGCTCAAGACCAGCCTGGCCAGCATAGTGAGACCCCCATCTCTACAAAAAATCAAAAAATTAGCCAGGCATGGTGGCACACACCTGTGGTCCCAGCTACTCAGGAGGCTGAGGTGGGAGGATACCTTGAGCACAGAAGGTCGAGGCTGCAGTGAGCCGTGATCCTGCCACTGCACTCCAACCTATGCGACAGAGTGAGACCCTTCTCGAAAACAAAAATAATAGGGAGAACTGGAGAGAAGAGGGCACAGAGAATATGCTGCAATCTCTGTATTTTCTGCTCAATTTCTATAAGCCTCAAACTGTTAAATTTTAAAAAGTGGGGGAGCATTGGCCAGGTGAGCTTCCCTTGCAATGGAACGTATGGTCTCACCCATCAGAGTAAGAATCAGTTTAAATGTCAGCCAGGCAAATATATAATCATCCCTGTGCAGAAAAATGAAGCCCACCTGAGCAAATACACACATGTGCACCCACCCCCTTCAGCCCTTCTGGGCCGTCAGCACAGTGGCCCCACAACCAGACCACTAATTCTGGGGGCGTGGGGCCACCCTTCATGCACTGCATCCCTGAGGTCAAAGAGGCCCTGGCACCTCCTTAGTTGTAATAAGCAGTAAAATCCCCACTAAATGCTCAGTTTCAAGTGTAAATGAACCAGCCCACAGGAGACCACCCGTGGGGGCTTTGTATTATATCCCAGCTGCTCTCAGGGCTGGGGATTATTTACTCATGAAGGTGAATACTTTCTCTGGGGCTGCTTCCCGCCAGCAACATTTCCCCAGGTCTACCTCCTGATAAATATGTACAGAAGATAGCAGCCAGAAAGTCTGCATGCCCCAGTGGGCGAGCCCCCGTTAAATCTATCCAGGGCTGATGAAAGCCACGTCTGCCCACCCTGACTTAGTCAATTTGTCGGCTCTAGGGGAAAAAAAATTACATGGAAAAGAATGGCCAATTTTAAGACAGAGGTTGCTTTTTCATTATTGTAAAACATTTAGTATACAGGGGTATTTATCGCCCTTTGCTTACTGCATTCCGCTCTGCTTGCTAAAAATAAGGAGCACAATGTTCCCATTATCCTGCAGGTGGTTACATTTGCCTTAGCAAAGCTACCAGGGAGTTGAGTGGCATCCCCACTTTGCCAGGAACACGGCTGAGGGAAGTTTCTGTGCAGCGACCCCACCAGGCGCCTTAACAAACGCAAAATGACACCACCAGATGACAATAACCAAGCAGGAGGAAAGACTTTGGTGGTTTTAAAAAGATGAAAGCATCCCTAATGCAAAATTTTCCCTCTGCGCAGAACACCAAAAGAAATATTTCCAGGAGATGCCTGTCCTCTCGGCGCCTCCAAATCACCCCTTTGCTCACCACTTTCCCGATGCCCCTCACACATTGCAGGTGGGTATAGGATTCTCCACTCTCTGCTCACATACGTGCCCTTATAAGAGAAATCAGTAGTGAGGCATTTACTACAACTTCCTCCCCGCCGTCATGTCCTGGAAGAGCACTGCACCTCACAGGTCTCACCCACAGATGATGCTCAATAGATATTTGTTGCCAGAGCAGAGAAAGGAGGAACAGTAGCAGAGAAAGGTGGGCAACTTGGGCTCCATATACAGGTAGGGAGAAAGCAACTCTCTCCCTAAGCAATCTGGTCATGGTGACATCCCGGGAAAAGTGGTAGTGTTAGAGTAGGTGGCTAGGCCGACATGAGCAGGGCAGAAGAGGCACCCTGCCGTGCCCCCACTCCGGCCCCTGGCCACCAGGAATGTCAGCCAACCATCAGGAACTTATGGCCGATTGGTTGTTAAACTGTCTCTGTAAAGTAACTGGTTGCTGCCACTGCCAGTGAAAGGCAGTCTCCTAGTAGATAGAAAACACCTGAAGCTGGTGATCAGCAGCTTCCCATAAAGATCTCAGGAGCTGGGCAAGTGGGCTCAGGCATGAGCACTAAGAGGCAAAATGGCAGCATTTAACTGGTACATGAGCTTCCTCTAGGAACACTGAACTGGTAAGGGAAGAACGCCTCAAGTGAGCACGTGTACAATTTCCATAAACACACTGTGCGAGTGGCCGCTCCCAAGCGTCGGCAGGCCACCACGCCTGTAGACAGCCTGCTCCAAGGGAAGAATCAGGAGAAGAAACACAAACCCCAAAACCATGCCAATGTATGAAACCCCAAGTCAAGGGTGGGATGGGACACTGGGATCTCTCTCATCACCCACACCGTCCTCTCCCAAGCATACTTCGCTTCCTTTCATTCTTGCTCTAAAACTTGTTAATAAACTCTCCTCACTCCTCTAAAACCTGCTTTGGTCTCAACATGCCTTATGCTCCTTGGCTGAATTCTTTCCTCTCAAGAGACAAGAATCAAGTTGCTGCGGACCAGTCCAGATTCGCCACTGGTAACAAAGGAAGGAGACAGATACAACCAAGAAGACTGATCTGGCCCATGATCTCATACAACATGGCTCCACCTGTGGACTGCTGCTGGCTTTATAATGAGATAAAGCAGCTACTAGTTGCAGTAATCAGTGCAGACCAGCAGACGACCTCTAACTGTGAGCTTAAGAGGCCTTCAGCCCTGATAGATTTTTCTCAGGTGAATATATTAAAGGAAATGTCTCAAATTTGCAAGGTATCCAAAACTGGAGTGGTAGATACCAAGATCAATAATGACAAAAATAATAATTTTTATTAGTAGTCAAAGACCACCAGGAACACACTTGTGATTGGGTCTGTCGAGACATTGCAAAGAGAAAGACAACACACCACAGAGGACCTATGCCCCATCTCAGCAAGACAGTGATAGAAAGGCCTAGTTTTAAGACTGGGGTTTGTATTGGGGGAAGGTGAAAAGGTTTCAAGGAAGCCAGGCTTTGCTCTGGAGACAGCTAGAGGGAGCACTTGTGGAGCTCACAGCCCGGGGACATGGGCTCACGGGAAGACTCAGATCTAATCACAGGAGTATAGAACACTGCCCCTCCCCCAACACCTTGCCACGTCAATCAGAGCTGGAGCCACTTAGGAGAGTGTCAGGAAGTGGGAGTAATTCTGTGATTGATTATCCTCATCTAAAAGGCAGGAAGAACAGGGTTCCCTAAAGACACAGCAATCATTTGCATTGGCCAGGAATGGGGAATGATTGGTTGTTGGTTGTGGTTTGGACAATGTCCTCACTTTGCTCTCAGTCTCATCTTGGTCATGATTTCTTAGGGTCATAGCATGGCTGTGTTGTCTGCTGTTGATGTTCTGTGAAATTGTCTGTGTTTACAGGGAGAGCACTGTGGCCCTGTTTGAGTGTCAGGCCAACTTCTGGCTGACAAGAGCTGCATTTTTCTTTCTCAGCACCACTAACGACTACCATTGAGTTATTCATTCAACAAATATTTACTGAGAACCCACTATGTGCCAGGCACTCTTCTAGGCACTAGGAATACAGGACCAAGAAGACTAACAAGGTCCCTGCCCTGTGGAGTCTGTAATCTGGTAGGGAAGAGATACAATTAACAATGAGCAAATAAGCATAGGTAAGTATCCTGTAAACCTAAGCGCTCAAGAGGAAAATAAAGCAGGATGGGGCTAGAGGGAGACATAGACTATTGTCATGATCAGAGGAAGCCCCCAGGGGATTGACATTAGGCAGAGCCTAAATGAAGTAAAGCAGTCAACCATGAGAATGCTGGGAAAAGCCATCTCCACAGCAGAAAAAACAAAAGCAGAAGGCCTGAGCATGGAGCGAGTGTGGCATGTTTGGAGAAAAGCAGTCACCAGTATGAGTAGAGGACGGTGAGAGGAGCAGTGTGGTAAGAGGTGAGGACTGGAGACATAGGGGTAGGCAAGGGCTAGGTAAAGGCTTCAGCCAGAATTCTGACACTGCACTTAGGGTCCCGCTCAACTGAGTCTTTAGTGACTTGCATCTTGTCACTCCCTGTTCTCAACTTCTAAAGATTTCCATCACAAATGAAGCTTGAATGGGGCAGGAAGTGGGGAATCCTGGATTAACGAAAATGCAAATTTTCAAAAGGAACTAGGAGCAGATCGAAATAAATTTGTTCGGTTCAACTCTGAGCCCGACATTTAAGAAGGACAATGGCGAATCAGAACACAATCAGGGAAGATGACTGGGGTGTCAGAGAAGAGTCTAAGAAATCAGATCATGTGAGAAACTTGTCCAAATGTTAGAGGCGTGTGAACCAGAGTAACTCTATCTTGAATAGGGACTAGGTAAAATATGGACTAAGACCTGCTGGGCTGCATTCCCAGACAGTTAAGGCATTTTTAGTCACAGGATGAGACAGGAGGTCAGCACAAGATACAGGTCATAAAAATCTTGCTGATAAAACAGGTGGCAGTAAAGAAGCAGGCTAAAACCCACCAAAACCAAGATGGCAACGAGAGTGACCTCTGGTCATCCTCACTGCTACACTCCCACCAGGACACGACAGTTTACAGATGTGATAGCAGCTTCAGGGAGTTACCCTATATGGTCTAAAAAGAGGAGGCATGAACAATCCACCCCTTGTTTAGCATATCATCAAGAAATAACCATTAAAATGGCTAACCAGCAGCCCTCAGGGCTGCTCTGTTTATGGAGTAACCATTCTTTTATTCCTCTACTTCCTTAATGAACTTGCTTTCACTTTACTGTATGGACTCACCCAAAATTCTTTCTTGTACAAGATCCAAGAGCCCTCTGTCGGGGTCTAGATCTGGACTTCTTTCTGGTAACTCAAGTACCTGAGGCTACTTATTTTAAAAAGCAGAATGGGTGTAAAAAATGGAAATAATCCCTGAGCCTGTGCAAGCAGAGAAGTCAGTGGACCGGAGAACTTCTTCTCTTGCCTCTGACTTAAACTCTTGCCCAAAGACACCTACACCTGTTGGGTATCAATGGGACAACCAGCTTGCAAATCCTATCTTATTCAATCTCAACCAGCTATTATGATCTCGTCGTCCAGATATCAGAGAAACTACTTGAAGAAGTTCGTATTACCATAACAACAAACATTGATTAAGCACTTATGCTAGGTCAAAGCATGCTCTAAGCATCAATCAAAAATCATTTGCTCTTACCACTTTATGAGGTGAGTTCTTCCGCTGTCCCCATTTTAGAGACAAGAAAACTGAGGCGTAGAGGAGTGGTAACTTAGAAATAAGATATGGTTCCAGGATTTGAGCCAAGGCTGTTGGATTCCGGGATCCTTATTCACAACCACTAAGCAATACCGCTGCCCATAAGTGGAGGGAGAGTGTTAAATTTGGAGCCCTGGAGTAGCTAGCCATCGTCCCTTCACTCCTCCCCACTGCCTTCATGCCAAGTGACTAGCTAGTCACCATCTGATTCTAAGAGTTCTAGAAAGGTTAATAGTCACGGAAAACGGGAATGGGAGACGGAAGAAGGAGAAGAAATGTAAAAAGAAAAATAGCCCTGTATGGTTAGTGGTTGCCCAGGGCTGAAAGGAGAGTGGTGCTCCATGAACATGGGGTTTCCTTTGGGGATGATGGAAATGTTCTAGAACTAAACAGTGGTGATGACTGCACAACATCGTGAAGGTATAAAATACCACTGAATTGCACACTTTAAAATTGTTAAAATGATCAATGTTCTGTTGTGTGTATTTTATCACAATTTTTTAAAGCATGGCATGCACTCATTACTAAGCACCTTCGAATTCCTGCCAAGTCCCTTCTTGCCCTATAATTCTTCTCCAGTTCCCTCCTTAGGCTGCGAAAGAGGAGCAGTTGACTCTTCATCAGGCTGGCTTCCACACTATTTCAGGAGCAGTCACCAAGACCCTAGCAGAGTGGGCAAATGTGGGCTGGACAAATGCACAGAACAGGAGTCCTGCCTTTCTTTTAAAAATGTTTGGAATTTGCTTCTTCCCTTAAGATATGATGAACAGTTTATCCTATTAATATCCGCATAATATTCCATTTTGGGTTATATCTCAATATGCCTTAATGTTCTGTTTGGTTCACTTTTACAAACGCACTGCAGTGAACATCATCATATATACATCTTTGTGCCCTCCTCTGGATATTTTTAGGCTCTTTTTCATGTCTACAAAAGAGCCAATCTCCTTGGACCCTGCCATCTGTCTTCCCCAGTTCCCACCCAACAAGGAGCCCAGAAGCTCACTTCGGCTTGAGCGCACAGCAGAAGACCCTGAGAGATTTGCGCAGAATTTCCTCTCAGCCCTAGGTCTTCATTGACAACTATAGTCATTCTTTTAGAGGGCATTTATGGATCTTCATTTGCAATTCGAATTATTCATTTAGAAAGCATTTGCAGACGTTGTTCTAGGACATTAAACCAGCGCATGGGCAGCAAGGAAGGTAAATCCACTATTTAATCAAAGGAATTTAATCAAAGGGGGAAAAAGGAAAATTATTTTACTGGGGGTTCCCTAAGCTCCCTGGACAGTTTATTTCTTTGTAATAAATTCATCTGAGAATTGCACTCAGCCACGGTCGTTTCTGAAGCTCTTTTTCTTTTAAAAAGGAAAAGGGAAGGGGATGTGCGTTTTATGCAATGAGATCGCTGCAGAAGGTTTGTATTCGTTCTGCTCAGTGCTAATCCCCACATTCAACCTCCACGCTGCTGTCGCTGAGTCAGCGCCGTTCCTTTAGGTGACCTGATTCTGTAATTCCATTATTAATATTATGAAAATGGCTTTCCTCTACACTATTTTGTGCTATCAATGGAAAACCGCAGTTCCAAAATGCATTAGCCGTTGCAGGCTCCGGCAGGATTATTTGCATCAATATAAACCGAGTTAATCATCGGCCCATTTGAATAATCAGTCACGTGGCGCCCGCCCCTCGCCGGTCGCTCTGCGGCACCCGCCGCGGGGAGACGCGGAATTTCATTTGGGTCCCGCATTCTCCTAAGCACTGCAGATTTTCCTGCTCGCTATCGCGGCAACATCTTGCCATTTACTTTGCAATTTTTCCTCTGCTGCCCTGACAGCGATGTAAGCCCGTTTCCAGCCCCCTAATCAGTGGGTCGGAGGTGGTAAATGGCATGTGTTAAAACCGATAAGCGTAAGGAGAGAAAGAAACGTTCATTAGGAAAAAATGAAGTCCGGGAATAATAAATGTCAGAACAGCAAAGATCCCTCTTATTTTTCACGGTATTAAATTGCCCTTGCTATCTGAGGCCTTGAGCTAATACTTAACTGATTTACAATTTTCAAAACCAAAATTAAAGCAGAAGGGGATCTGGGGCAAGGTGGAGGTGCAAATTAGACAGAGAGGGAGGCTTTTGATGCGCTCCCCCCTAGACATCCCTCCTTGCCTAAGCTTCCCTATATTGCCAGGGATTTGCCACCGACAATATTGTTGGCAATTATTACAAAATTAGGGAGTTGAAGGCTGGGGAGGAAAAAAACCAAAAAACAAAAAAACCCAAGAGCCAAAGAAATCTTTTTAAAATGCAAATCAGATCACTTTACTCCACTTAAAACCATACTACAAAGTCCCATCGCTGCCACCGTGGAATCCAAAGCTCTGCACAAGGCCACATGGGCTGCAAGATTGGAAGCCACCTGTCTTTCTGTATTGCTCCACTCTGTGCCCCTCCACGGCCTCCACACAGTCTCCATGTTCCAGGCACTCTGGGCTTGCCTCTCACCCTGGGAGCTGTTTGCTGTCTTGGGTCTCTGTCTTTCTTTGGGCCTCTCTGCCTGTCTACAATTCAGCAGGGGCTTACTCAGCCTTCTGCTTCCAGATGATACCACTTCCTCCGATGCCTAAAGAAGGGGTTGTCCCACCAATTTTTCGGGCACCCTGCGAGTCCCTTTTGTAACCCTCTCCACACTAACCAGTGTTCACCCTCTGTAGAGGGTGGAATGGTGGCTCCCAAAAAGATTTGTCCATGTCCTTACCTCTGGAAACTGATCATATGACTTTATTTGGAAGAAGGGTCTTTGCAGATATTTCTCTTAAGGAACTCAAGATGAGATCATCCTGGATTATTGTGGCGAGCCCTAAACTCAATAAAGTGCCCTTACAGGAGACACACAGAGAGAAGAGGGAAAACACCATATGAAGTCGGAGGCAGAGACTGGAGTGATGCAGCCACAGCCAAGGAATGTCTGGAGCCACCAGAAGCTGGAAGAGGCATGAAAGGATTCTCCCCTAGAGCCTTCAGAAGGAGGATGGCCTCGCTGACACCTTGATATTGAACTTCTGACCTCCAGAACTGTAAGCAAATACATTTCTGCTGCTTTAAGCCTCCAAGTTTGTAGTAACTAACTTGCCAGCCACAGACAACAAATCTACTCTCTCTCTTCCACAGACCATAAGCTTTTTGAGGCCAGGTTATGTCTACACTGCTCACCAGTCCCTCCAAAGAGACTAGCACAGTTCCCAGCACACAGTAGAGCTCAGTATATCTCTGTTAAATTGATTGGATGGATGGATGGATGGATGGATGGATGGATGGATGGATGGATGGATGAACAGTGGTAAAGTACACAGTAATACAGAAAGAAATAATTTTCTTCAGCATAGATCTCCAGCCTATACGTATCTAAGTAGAATAATTGAGTACCCTAATGGAAACAGCTCTTTTGTTTGCTAGTGATGTTGGAACCGAACTGTCGATTCCCTCCTGGGCAGGGGTCGCCGCGAAGGATCACCGACACGAGATTCACAGCAGAGAGTTATTTATTACTAGCGCGCTAGGGTCCCAAGCTCTAAGTTGGCCCTGGGACCCCGACTGCTTGTTACAGGCTGTTTATATAGGCAAATACAAGTTCAAACACAGCTTAGGGCGCGAAATTTAAACAAAGCTTTAGGCGCGTGGTAATTGGGTCTGTCTATGGCCTGAGCAAGGTGTCTTATGCTAATTGGTTAGAGCAGGACCTTATGAGGTTTTTTTTTTCCTGGAGTTGTTGATTCCGGGAACTTCGAGGCAGGGTGGGACCCCCGGAATTGGCAGGGTGGGACCCCATGAGGTTGTTTCCCGGAATTGGCAGGGTGGGACCCTATCAGGGTGGGACCCTATTGAGGCAGGGTGGGACCCTATCCAGAGCCACCTGGTGTTAATTTTTTCTATATGAGGCCTAGTTTCTAAGTTTTATGAGGCCTAGTTTCATTCCCTCCTCTTTTTGTGTCAGAGGCTCAATCTTGAGCCTCTTTTTTAGTCCTGAGGGTCTGGTATTGTTGGGTCAGAACCATAGCATGTAATCTATTTTTAATAAGGGTGAGTAAGTGGTTGAGTATGCATGGCCTGAAAGTCAGGATGAGCGTGAGCAGGATGAGGGGTCCTAAGATGGTGGAGATTAGGGTGCTAAGCCAAGGGGATTGGTTGTACTAATTTTTAAACTAACTTTGTTGAGATTTTTTTTGTTGTTGTTGTTTAATCTTTTTTTAGTTTTGCCATAGAATTTTTAACTATTCTTGAATGATCTGTATAAAAACAACATTGCTCTTTTAGGGCTGCACAGAGCCCGCCCTTTTTTAGAAAGACAATTTCTAGTCTTTGTCGGTTTTGTAATATAATTTCAGACAGAGAAGTCAAGGACTCTTTAAGTTTTGTGATAGATTGTTCTATGGCTTTAAGGTTTTTATCTATGGCTACTTTAAGTTGTTGCAGATGATGGTTACTATGCACTAGGGCTGCTGTCCCGGTCTTAACTTTAGCCGCTACCTTAATTCTTAATATGTCGGCGAGGGTGAGGGAGATTAAGGGCGGGGAAGTGCTTTGAGGAGCTTTTAGTTGGGGCTTCTCCGATATGGAAACCGGGGGCTTTTTAGCTTTTAATAAAACCTGGTTTGGCTTTACTGCAACAGGGGCAGTGTCTGGATTGACTAATAGTCTGATTTGGAGGGGAATTTTAGGCGGGTTGTGCTGGTATAAATAGAGACCTTATATTAATTTTGTTGTTATCTATCTGTTATCAGATTTTGCCGCATCTTTAAACTTGATGCGAACCAGGTTGCAATTTTCTGAATATCGGGTTGTTGTACAGGGCTGGACAAAGGGCATAGTTATATACTAAGGTTTTGTGGCTTATTTTTACTTTTTATTATTAGTAGTTACACAGGACCAGTTTTTGCAATACAAGTGAGTCAGATTTTTACAAGTTTTTTATTGGTTCTGTCTTGCATCCGGGACAGGCATAAAACCTGTTCCGGCTGATGGACATTTTTCTAGCCTGTCCTTTTTATTCTTGTCTATCCTGAGGAGTCCTTAATAGGACTCCTGTGGGACCAGTAAACCGGGGGCCTGTGTCTTTTATCTTTCCTGCTATTTTTTTTTTTTTTTAGGTTGAAATAGAGGTCTGGAAACTAAGTCTTTATAGGAGTATTCTCGGAGGTCTTATTTAAGACCTCTTGATTACTAAAATTAATTATATGTCAGGTCAGGCTAAATGGCCGGTGGGGGGTTAGCGTCAAAAACTACACTAGAGACGGCGCAGGGAAGAAGGGCAAACAATAAGCAAGGAGTTAGATACGAGAGAGTCTTATCTTGAGCGGGTCTGCGGAGCGTCGGAGTTTCCATGTCTTAAGTGGTGTTGGTCTGGACGTCTCTGGAGCAGCCTTGGCGTGGGATGCGTGGATCTAAGTGGAGATTCCGTCAACCTTTATGGCTGTGGGTGTGGTCAGGAGAACAATGTAAGGTCCTTTCCACCGAGGCTCTAGTCCTTGAGTGCGATGCCGTCTAACGTAGACAGAGTCTCCCACCTGGAAGGGGTGACTGGTCTGTGGATGTCCTGGTTGGTACAGTTCTGCCAAGGGGGCCCAGATTTGGGCCTGTACTGCTTGGAGTCCTTTTAGCCGGGCCTGTAGGTCAGTCTTAGGATCGGAGGGGGAGAAGGAATTAAGCAAGGTTGACAAAGGGGGAGGTCCTCCGTAGAGGATTTCATATGGAGTGAGCCTAAAACGGTTAGGTGTATTCCGGGCCTTTAACAGAGCTAAGGATAGGAGGCGTCTCCAATCTTTTAAACCAGTCTCTAAGGTTAATTTAGTAAGGGTCTCTTTTATTGTTTTATTTATTCTTTCTACCTGTCCTGAGTTCTGGAGTTTATAGGCACAATGTAATTTCCAATTAATCCCCAATATCCTGGCGAGCCCCTGACTTACCTGAGAAACGAAGGCCGGCCCGTTATCTGACCTAATTACCTTGGGAAGTCCGAATCTAGGAAAGATTTCTTCCAAAATTTTCTTGGCTACTATGTGTGCCATTTCTTGCCGGGTGGGGTAGGCTTCTACCTATCCTGAAAAGGTATCTACAAACACCAGTAAGTACTTATATCCAGCATAGTGAGGTTTTATTTCAGTGAAGTCTATTTCCCAATAGACTCCTGGGCGGTTATCACGAGTTCGTTTCCTTTCTGGCACTCGGGTAGCCCCAGCGTTTACCTGCTGACAGACCTTACAGGCAGATGTCACTTGTTCTACGAGGGTACTTGTCTTTGGGATTAGAAAGTCAGTTTTTTTAATCAGTAATTTTAGCTTTCAATTACTCAAGTGTGTCCAGGCATGCATCTGCTGGATCATTGCCAGGGCCTCCTTGGTTAGCATTGGGGGTTCGTCAGTGCTGCCAGCAGTTATGCCCCCGGGATTTTTCTCTTGGCCCAGCCGTGGAGGCTGAGCCTCTTCAGGGACCCCTTCTGGGGGTCCGGCAGGTGACACAGGGCGGCTGGGCTGGGGGCTGCCCTCAGGACTGGGCTCTGTGCCTTTTTGCAGGGAACTTTCCGAATGGAAACTCTGGTTGCTGTTCTCATCATTGAGATCCAGCAGGATGAGAGGGCCACCCCCTCGGGGACTGGCGCCCCTGCCCCGACGTTCCCGGCCACGGGATCTCTTTGCCCCGCCACCTGCCCGCCTTCGCTCCTCCTCCTGGGGGTCCACCACTGGCACTCACTTGAAGATACGAAGGGAAGTGTCGCCTACAGTCACTCATTGCTTCTTCCATTTCCGGACCTTCTCGATGGTCGCCATTACCTTCTTGATGTTATCTTCGGCCCGGCTTCGGGTCTCGGCCCGTACGGTCCGGCCGGCCATGCTGGCGGGGCTGGGGCTGGGGCCGGAGCCGAGCCCGCGGCGGGGCCGCCTCCCGTCTGGCGGGCTCAGGCTTGGCGCCAGGCCCGGGCGCCGCGCTCTTGGCCTGCCGTCCCCCCGGGAGTTGGCCGCGCCCTCTTTCGTCCTTAACGCCTCCGCGAGTCCCCTGTTCTTTGCAGTAGGCACACTGGTCTTTTTCCACTTTTGGCCGCCTCTGCTTCTTTCCCTCTCTCCCTGGTCCTTTCTTTCTCACAACTGCCGCCAGGATTTTTGTTAAATGCTTATCCTTTACTCGGTTCTTACGATCCTCTCGCTCTATCTGTTCCTTCGCTAACCTGGCTTCCCTTTCCTTAGGGGTTTCTTTCTTATCTTGGCCAAATTTGTGGGGCGTTTTCCTGCCCCTTTGAGACCCGCCAACAGAGCCTGGCGATAGATTCGGAGACTCTCCTTACCTGGTGCCGTTTCATAGTCCTAGTCCGGGCGGGTGAGGGGAAATCCCTCGTCTATTTTATTGGGAAGTTGGGTTGGGAGGCCTCCTGGTCCTGGCACATTTTTCTGGGCCTCCAAGAGGACTCGCTGCCTTTTTCAGTGGTTAAGAGGACCTGCAGGAGTTGCTGGCAATTATCCCAAGTGGGCTGGTGGGTGAGGAGAATGGATTCTATTAACGAGGTTAGGGCCTGAGAGTCTTGGGAAAAGGAAGGGTTATGGGTCTTCCAGTTATAGAGGTCAGAGGCAGAGAAGGGCCAGTACTGGACCGTGCGATTGACAGTACGGAGGGGAAAAAGGGAGGATTGCTAAGTGGAAGGGCCTTCTGGGTCCTCAGTCCGCCGCAAGCGGAGACGAGGAGGTGTCGGCGGCGGCGTCGGAGGGGTGATTTTGGGCGGGGCTGGAGGAGGAGACGGGGTGGAGGGAGGGGCCGAGGGAGAAGTTGGAGAAAGGATAGGGGTCGAGGCGGTAGAGGAAAGAGCTGGGGACAAGACAGGGGGCAAGGGTGAAGCGTAAGGTGGAGGTCCCCGAAGGGGGTTTTGGGGTGGAGGAGGCAGGGGGTCGAGAAGGAGGAGGTCCCTCTGGGGTTCATCTGGGAGGACTGGCTTATGCGGGTCCGGATTCCGATTCTTTGGGGCTTCTAAGGCAAGGAGGGTAGATTGGGATGGGGAAGGGGAATGGAGGAAGGGTTTCACCCAAGAGGGAGGATTTCGGACCAGATCCTCCCAAATAATTATGTAGGCCACCTGGTCCGGGTGTCCGAGTGGCCCAGGATCCATCACTGTTGCTTTAACCTGTAAGATAATTGGGAGGTCAAATGTTCCGTCCCAGGGCCACCCAACATGAAGGGTAGGCCACTTGGACGAGCAGAATTTTCGCCATCATCCCTTACGGACTTCTATGGAGAGGTTGTGGGCTCGAGCCCGAACGTCAGGGAAGTGAGTCAGGGTCAGAGACAAAGGAGTCGTCAACGTCTGTCTTATTTCATCCACGTATAACAAGGACAAAACAAAAGTAACAAAAACAAAGACCAGACAAGTAAGGAGAAGCCACGTGGCCAGAGAGTAGCGCCACAAGATTACAAAATATTCAGACGGCAGGGGCGACCTGCCTACAGATTTGAGGAGGCTGACCGAGTCATCAGCCTTCTCCCAGACTACCGCCAGGGCGTCCCCCAGGGCGTGAGTGGGAAGGTGCCGGACACGTCTGTCCCCCTTCCCCACTTAATTCAGAAGGAGTACTCCCCAGAGTTCAGAGTTAGCCGGCAAGACAGACAGAACAAAACGAAAGTACCTGGTAGGTCCGTTCAGTCAGCAGTCCGTGGCCCGGGCCAGATGGGTCTCCGCCGGATGGGTCGGGGGTCCTCGGACGACCCCACTTCCCGGCCCATGCACCAAATGTTGGAACCGAACTGTCGATTCCCTCCTGGGCAGGGGTCGCCGCGAAGGATCACCGACACGAGATTCACAGCAGAGAGTTATTTATTACTAGCGCGCTAGGGTCCCAAGCTCTAAGTTGGCCCTGGGACCCCGACTGCTTGTTACAGGCTGTTTATATAGGCAAATACAAGTTCAAACACAGCTTAGGGCGCGAAATTTAAACAAAGCTTTAGGCGCGTGGTAATTGGGTCTGTCTATGGCCTGAGCAAGGTGTCTTATGCTAATTGGTTAGAGCAGGACCTTATGAGGTTTTTTTTTTCCTGGAGTTGTTGATTCCGGGAACTTCGAGGCAGGGTAGGACCCCCGAAATTGGCAGGGTAGGACCCCATGAGGTTGTTTCCCGGAATTGGCAGGGTAGGACCCTATCAGGGTGGGACCCTATTGAGGCAGGGTGGGACCCTATCCAGAGCCACCTGGTGTTAATTTTTTCTATATGAGGCCTAGTTTCTAAGTTTTATGAGGCCTAGTTTCAGTGACAGAAACTAACCCAAGCTATGGGACAATGTCTTGAGAGCAGAAATGCAGCCAGACCTCAGACGACCCAGGAAGAGGAACTGGGAGCAGTGTTACTGCGCTATCTCTCGTCTCAGCACCCCCTGCCCCAAAATACACACACATAGCTGCTTCATCCTTCTCTCTTGCAACATAAGTTTTTTCTGCTTCTTCCTAGGAGAATCCGCCAAGCAAATCTTGTCTTTGGGGCAATCCAACTACCCAAAAAGAATGACTCTCTTTCTCCATCCCAATGTACATTCTCAGGGAAAAATCTCTGGTTGGTTAAACTTGGGTCAAGTGTTCACCTTTTGTTAATCAGGGGCAAAGAAGCAAACATGGCTGTAATGAGTGGCCCACCTTTGCAGTTCTTAAAACAGAGGGACTGGGCAGGTAATGCAACAGACGCCCTCTCCAGCTACTCTGAGCTTGTCCTATATCGCAACTATCTGGGTGGCCTAATGTCTCTGGAGGCACCACAGCCTTCACAAGATAGCAGCCTTGTGAACAGACAGTCATTCAGTACATGAGAGCAGACTTTGATAGTCAGCTTGCACTCAGCTCTAATACACCCAGATTTAGGCATGTTACCTTTGAATAACTGCAAACCACAGCTGCACATGCAGTGAGGACATGTTGCTTGGGAAATCTCAAGGAAGCTACACCCAGAGCTGCACCAGCCTGAGCAGGAACTGGAGGCCAGCCCGAAAGCTGGAAGAGGATTTCCTCATGCACGGCACGCGCTCACTGTTAACTGGCCAGTGCAGAGTGCAGGAAACATGACCCGCAAGAGGACATGCTGGAAATGATGCCTCCCTGAGAAATGAAACCCCCAGAAGCCTTTGCAAAGGACTAAGAGTGAAGTTAGTTTCTGTCCGTACAATCCAGAGACTCGGGCTTTTGCAGATATGATTATACAATAGGCAAAAGCCACATTAAAAAAAAAAAAATCCAGAAAAAGAGAAAACAACTTACAGGCACTTATCATGATGAAGCTACATTAAATTACAGCAAATAGATATCCTCTTGAAAGAACTTGCACAGATAAAAGTCCTCAACTGGCTGACGGAGACTAAGAGTGTCAGAACCAGAAATGTCAAAACCAAAAGGGAAACTAACAGGAATCTAATTCAGGGGTCTCGTTTGACAGATGTTGAATTTCCAAGGGGATGAATGGACTTGCCCTGTCTCGTAATAGCTAGCGAGAAAGCCCTGGTTAGAAGTTAACTCTGCCAGGTCCCCAGTGGGTCCTATTATTACCTCTCTTTCCCCATACAACAGTAAGTAAAACCAAGAGAGAGGGTAATTAAAGAGTGTTAAAGCAAAGGAAGAACAAAAACGAAGTGAAAGCAAACAAACTCATCCAAACAAACCAGAATGTAGTAGTCAAGAAATGACATAGTTGTTCCCTCTGAAACCAGCCTGGGATATGGTAAGTGTGCAGGGAAGAGCATTTCATCAATTGCTAATTGCTGGTACAGGGTAGGGCTCATCGCATACACACGACAAAGTCTCTTTTGAAAGGACGACAGTCAGCTTACAAGAATATTCCGTAAGGTCATTTTCTCTTTGCTTCTTTCACAAAACAACTATGTTCTTTTATGCGTGAAGACAAAGACCAACAAACTCTTACTAGAGGGAGGAGTGGCCAGTGGAGGGGGCTCTTTGAGGGAGTGCCCAAGCCATCCTCCCAGTACGCTGACTCTTGATGACCTTTCCAAAGAAGCTAGGGCAGGTCTTGAGTGTGGACGGTTGTTCTACATTAGCTGAATTAAAACAGGAACAGCCCCAACCCAAGCCTGTTCCAGCCGGTCATCGCCACTGGAATCATGGGTCAAGCTGAGTTAGCTAATGAGCTGCATGAGCCAGGCCTAGACATGAACTAGGAAATGTGTCCATAGAAATTAATATATCCATTTTCACCAATGAAAATTTCAAACGGTTCACTCCACTCATCAAATCCACTTGGTGCACACTGATCCTATTGCCTTCCAAACCAAACTTTCCTCATTTCTCTTCTGATTAACTTCCCAGAGGGCAGCTGTGGTTTGGGTAGAACTTCAGAGAATCAGCTCCTCTCTAAAACCTAAACAGAACACAAGCTGAGCTCTTGTCACTACATTTTGCCTGTCTGGGAGTCAAGGCTGCACACACGGAGATGAGAAGGAGAAGCTGCCACCGGGCCCTGTTCTGTCTCACATTGCACAGACACTCGGGATAGTTGGGTGTAATGTGTACAGAATAGGAAGGCACCATCCGTGTTGTGTCTGGTGCTCCGGAAATAGCCCCCTTGCTCCCGTATCTTGCTCCTAAATTTCTGGGTCCCATTCTCTTGGCACCTTCTTTTTAATTAAAAAACTAAAGCTTAATGAAGGTCCTCAACACGGAAAGAGAAAGGACCCCAAGGAAACAGAAAAAAAGCAGAGGCATTTGGATGGGCAAGGAGAAGTAGGGCCAGAGGATAGGAGGTCAGCAGGCACTAGAGGGTGTACTCAAAAGAGAGTGGGAACAGACAAAGCTAATGGGGTTGAAGTTGTGAGTCTACCCAGAGGCAGACGGAAGAGTCTGACTGTCAGGAATCCTCTTCTGTGCTGTGCAGAATGGCAGTGATAACCTGTGCGGCCCACTGGCGCCATGGAAGACCACATACAAGTAAAGAGATTCATAGGAAAAGTGTATCTTACTTTCTTGCCATCCACAATAGGAAGGCGGAAGATGCTGCTAAATCCCATACAAGTTCCAGGTCAGGTTCCAGCAACCATGACATCTCAGATCCAGGACGACCATGCCTGATTCTTCCTTCTTGATCCTGGCTGGCCCACTGATCCCAGGTCTCCAGCCTGTTAGTAAAATTTTTCAAGGACTCTGTTGCCCTTCACTGTCCCTGGGCCTTGGTTGGAATCACCCTCCCCTAATGTCAACTTTTGAGCAACAGAAGTTGAAGTATGGGTGCTTTAATGCCCAGATGGCAGCTGGATTGCTTGTCCATGCAGGCACCTCTCCTCCTAGAACTATGAAGGGGGAGGCAACATTTGCCAAACGCGCAAAACAATAGTTACAGCCAACTCTCAGGAAAATGGGAGTGTCTTCCCATTACTGGTTCTGTGATCCCTGGATCTATCAAAGAAAACAATCTACCGAGTCGGTTTTCTTTTTTGCCAAATGAAAATAACAATAAATAGTTATTTTGTAAATTTAGATGAGATCATCCATGTAACGCACTGAGCACACACATGCTCAGTGAACACTGGGTATTATATAAAATGCTGCATCAGTCCAAGCGCAGTGGCTCATGCCTGTAATCCCAGCACTTAGGGAGGCCGAGGTGGGTAGATCACTTGAGGTCAGGAGTTCAAGACCAGCCTGGCCAACATGGCAAAACCCTGTCTCTATTAAAAATACAAAAAAATTAGCCAGACGTGGTGGTGCACTCCTGTAGTCCTAGCTACTCGGGAGGCTGTGGTAGGAGGATTGAGGGAACCTGGGAGGCAGAGGTTGCAGTGAGCTGAGATCACACCACTGCACTCCAGCCGGGGTGACAGAGTGAGACTCAGTCTCAAAAATAAAATAAAATAAATGCTATATCATTATCATTCACCTACAGTTGCGTTCAAAAGACCCTCTGTGAATGAAGATCTGCTTCAAACTGGCTTTATGCCTCAGACTATTCCTGTCGCAATTGGAATCTTCCCTTAGCTAACGTCTGTCCTCTTCAACACATGTGCCAGTTAATGGCCCCAGCACCCTGGTTACATCAAGAGTTAATGCAGACTTTTCACTAGATTGCTGTCTGGAGGTTATGCTGCATATCTATGCACTTTGCCATTCATTCATCTCTGACCCCCTTCCACACTCACAAGCACAGCAGCTACTTAAAAAAGAAAATAAATGAAAGGCTTTCAGGAGACAGAAAAAATGTCTCATGTAATCCCTGTTCTAGTCTCATGATGCACTGACGCAGAGGAGTGTACTGGAGCCCATGTTTAAGTCCATTTGAATTAAATCGCGCATTTGCTGTGTCTCTGTATTACCTAGCACACAAGGGTCTCTGTCCAATAATAAAGGTTGCACACACTTCTGTAGTTCAACCCTGGGGATAGCAACCACTTTGTAAGCGTCCAGGATCACCTATGCATTCATTTATCTCCTTACAAAATAGGTCCTTTGCAATTGTCACTTAAATCTGATTAGGATGGGGAAATAAAAGGAAGCTCGGATTTAAATAGGCTAGTGAGCTTAAATGAGATTCTATCGAACACACAAAATCATTAGCAAATGTGAATGTGATTGATATAATATTGCATTAGGAGCTGTTTTAAAAAGGGTTCATTTTGCAGTGTTTATTTATGGGAAGGCCGTTGGTCTCCTTCCCCACACATTCCCTCCTCACCACCCACTTCAGTGTTTGATTTGTTTTCCCTCTAAGATGTTGATACAAGACAAGCATCATTCATTCTAACTAGCTTCCGTTAGGCCCCTGTGATGTGCTCTGAACTGTGCCATCGCTGAGACCCAGAAATGAAAACATCACGGACCCTGCCTCACCGGGACAGTGGTGGAGTGCGCAGCTGTGCATGCTAAGGGCTAGAATGCAGACATAGGGAAAATGTTTGGGGTTGCAGACAAGGAAGAGTGTGGCTCATTTCAGAATGCTGAGAAGCCATCACCGAGAATACATTTCAGAAGAGCTTTCAGGGGTGAGGAGTTCACCAGGGAGAGAAGAGGCCTTGTATGTGGAGGAAATAGTAGAGATTTGAAGGAGAGAAAGGGCTTAATGTTTTCATAGATGGCAATCCCAACAATAAGTCTAAAAGGAAAGTGATTCACGTTATGTATCAGGTAAGTTAGTGACCACAAGTAACAGAAAATAATACCAAAAGTAAGTTGCTTGAACCATGAAGACAATTATTGTTTCTTTAAGAAACAATCTGGGAGTCCGTGGTTTCTACCTGGTTCCAGGGTCCATTCTGTGCCTCAGCTGTCATCAGATACCCAGGCTTTGACTATTCTTTTCTTCTACCATCCTCAGTGCGTTGGCTCTCTGCCTTCTTGCTTTTAATCTGCACTTGCCTTGCTTGTCACCTCATGATTTCAAGATGGCTGCCACAGCTGCAGACATCACATCCTCGTGCTACTGCCCCAAGAAGGAAGGAAGTGGTGGAGCCAATAGGATTTTTTTTTAATCAGAAAGTAAAAGCTTTCCAGAACCATGACCTCCTCCTCCAACTGACTTCTTCTTAGGTCTAAAAATAAAAAATATAAAGGGAGAAGGGATAAATGAGTATGTGGCAAAGGGAAATGGAATACCGTGACTGGATTGGATCAATCCCGATTTGTCCCTGAGGAGGGATACATGTTTGGGCTGATAACCAACAGTGCTGTTGAATTTATTATGGAATATCTAAGACATAAAAAACAGCATGAAGGATAACGTAATAAATAGCCCAGGATTCATCATCCACCTTCAAAACTAATTGATTGCCAACATAGTTAAATCCCCCATATAGGATCCTTCTAGATTCCTCCCCTGTTTCTTTCCTCCCAGGAAGAACCCTGTCCTGATTTTAGAGATTTATCATTTATTTGCATTTATTTTTTTCTTCTTTCTCTCTCATTCGATAGCTCTCTCTCTCTCTTTCCGTCTGTCTACCTATTGAGAGAGAGAGAAAGATCTCTACTCAACTTACAGGATTTTTGAATACGTTGAACTTTCATGTAGATATTATACCACAAATATTTATTTGCAAATTGCTTTCTTTAATCAACATTATGTCTGTGTAATTAGTCCACACTGATTCATGTAAGCTCTAGTTCATTCCTTTTTATTTCTCCCCGAAAGGGCACTAGGAAGTTTCCAATATTTTACTATTGTGAATCATACGTTTATGATTATTATTTTTAATGTTTCCTGACACATATGTGTGTGTTCGTGTGTATATATATGTCTATATGTAGATATATGTATGGGTATGCACATATATCTATATGAATATGTATATATGTATGCATGCACAGTATAGATATCAATTCATATCAGGTATGTATCTAGAAGTATAATTCTTAGTAATAGTGTATGCATATCTTCAACTTTAGTGGGTGTTGCCAAATTTTTCTCCAAAGTGGCTGTAACAATTTTCATTTCCAACAGCAATGGATTAGATGTCCTATTACACCACATCCTAAACAAAACTTGATACTGTCATACTTTTTAGTTTGAGTTTTGTCAAACTGATGGTGTGAAATAATGTCTAATTTTAGCTTGCTTGCTTGTTTTATTTATTTATTTATTTATTTATTTATTTATTTATTTATTTTTGGGCGGGGGACAGAGCCTCGCTCTGTCACCCAGGCTGGAGTGCAGTGTTGCAATCTTGGCTCATGGCAGCCTCCACCTCCCAGGTTCAAGTGATTCTCCTGCCCCAGCCTCCTGAGTAGCTGGGATTACAGGTGCACGTCATTACACTAGGCTAATTTTTTGCGTTTTTGGTAGAGAAGGGGTTTCACCATGTTGGTCAGGCTGATCTCAAACTCCTAACTCTGGATAATCCACCCCCCTCGGCCTCCCAAAGTGCTGCGATTACAGGTGAGAGCCGCTGTGCCTGGCTTAATTTTAACTTTCATTTGCATTTTCCTTATTACTCGTAAGGTTAGCCATCTTTACACTTGTTTATTAGCAATTGATGTTTCCACTTCAGTAAATTATCTCTTAACCATTTTGCCCATGTTAACTAATGTGTTTGTCTTTTGCTTTTTGAATTTGAGAAGTTCTTTATGTATTCTAGGTATTAATTATTTCTTCCCGTGAGTTATCTTTTTATTTTCTTAAAGGTAACTTTTGACAAACACATTTTGTTTTAATGCAAATCAAATGTTTCCATTTTCGCTGTGGTTTGCAAGTTTGGAATATAACGAAATTCTTTTCAACATTAAGTTTACAAAGATGTTCTACTTTCTTGTAACCATATTTAAAGTTTCATATTTAAGTCCTTCCATAACTAGGTCTTTAAGCCACACGATGTTAGGAATCTCATTTGATTATTCTCCATATTAATAACCAATTGCCAAGAAATAAAAACACATTATTGATAAATGCTCAGTTTCCCACCAATCTGTAATGCCCACCACGCATGCATGGAATTGTGTCCGGGTTCTCCCGCCTGTGCCAGTGACCTAGTTACCTGTGCCAACACCCTTCATCTGTACTCCAGATTCACCTCGGTCTTGCTATCTGGTAGGAAAAGTCCCCACGCCTTGTTCTTCCCCTTCATAGTTGTCTTATTCAGGCGTGGCCTTTAGTGCAGACGAGGATGTGGAGGCACCCCTGTTCCCATTCAGCCTCTTCCAGCAAGTCTCCACCACTCTGGCTTCTTTACCGTTTAACCCATTAAGAGCTCCCTCACCTTTTCATTTGCACATTAAGCAAAGAGTAGGTCATTTTGTACTTCTCCAAGATGAAAGATTTGTTTCCCATTTGAAGCCCCATCTGAAAACCTACCCCATAAGCAGAACTGCATTCACCAGTACAACGCCAGCATAGCAGTGAAACATGGCCTGAGCTCACTAGTGAGAATTCAGGAGGGGAGTCTGAATTCTCTCATGCTTAACTGCAGCATCCCCCTACAATAGCCAAGCGAAGCCACCGTGTAGGGGGACTTCAGGAAATCTGAGTCAGATGAATAGCAGGAAGGAATGGGGATTGGAGTGGAGGAGTTTTATTGTGACTCCATGTTTCCCCTCTGTCATCATGGGCTAGCCCAAGCCCTACCAGCACCTTCAATTCGCTCTCTCCACATTTCTTCTTTTACCTGATTGGGCAAGAAAGAACTTTCGGGTCTACCTCTTTCAGGCCACCCCAGGATGTCCAAGGTCTCAGGATCTAATTTAATGTACAGATTTTCTGATCCGGTTCCCTACCGTTAATCTCTGTTCAATTCTCCTAAGAAACTCCTCATTAAACTCCTCATTTCTGTTTATATATTTCTAATTTCTACTTGACAAGTATTCAAATTATAAGCATCTTCCAAAATGTTTTAGGGGAAGAAGGTATAATCTAGATACGTGTTCCATTTCACAGAGAAGGAGCTGAGCATCAGGGACATGAAGCAACTTGTTCCACGATTTGTGACATATCCGGTGCTGGAATGTCCAGGCCAAGCTCTTTTCTCTTCTTACACATCCCTCCTCTCTCGTTGGCCTTCTGGCCCAGGGAACAAAAACTCCTGGGCCCAGTTTGGCTGACAAGGACCTGCCATGCCCTTCTTTGCTAAGAGCTTTCCAGGAAACCACAGTGAGGTGGAACTTGGCTTCAAAGAACAAGGAACTTGTTGCCCCAGCTGTGCGGGGAGTGTGCGTGCGTGTCGTGTGTATGCACTTTCATAATTAAGTGTGTGCCTGAAACTCTGCAGCAATGGTGACCCCTCACGCCAATTCCCTTTTAATTCCTATGCCCTTAGCACTCCACCTAAGGCAAGGAGTTTTTTAAGCTTTTCAGGCAAGGAGGAAAAATCTTGACACCAACTTCAAAGCTCTATTTACCCAGCAGGAATCATCATTTTGCTATTGGCGCAGAGACCTTGACTGATAAGCAGGGCCAGCCGCCCTGTTCAGAGTTCAGAAGCAAGAATTGTGAGGTGTGTTAGCGCAGGTGACAAAGGTCGCAGGGCAGGCTTGCTCAAAGAGCTCAGCGGCCGCAGGTCGGCTTTCCCAAAGGGCAAGCAGGACGAACTGGTTGCAACATGTTCATCCCAGCAAGGGCAAGGTGGTCCCTTCTCGTTTGTGTGTGTGCAAATGGTTATCAGGTTCCCCAGCCCCGAGTTCCCTCTCCCATGTGCATCTCGTGTCTAGTCCAAAGGGCTTGGGGTGAGGTCCAATAATTTGCATTTCTAGCCTGTTCCCAGGAAAGCAGATGCTTCTGGAACATGAGCCACCCTGTGAAGTCCACAGCTCCAATTAATTCAATTAAACATGATAAGCACCTCAAATCTGATGATAGCTCTCAGGTTCCGTGGGAACAGATAAAAAAAAATAGGACACAGTCCATTCCTCCAGGAGCCTCAAGAATCAAACACCTCCCCTGTCGGCTTGTGGGGTTGCTTCTTATGCTTTTGAGATAAACCTGTGTTTCCAAATCCCAGCTAATCAAAAGAGACATCCAGGAAGTGAGTCCATGAGCAATTATAAGGGTGACTACACCTGTGAAGCTTCAAGGGGTCTGAATGAGGATGGGCATCATCCTTACAAACTAACATAGGAAGCTGATGGCCTGATGGCCAGGAAGCTTGAAAATACACAGAAGCCCAGCTTCTTCCAGAAAATACAGAATTAGTACATCTGTGATGGAATCTGGGAATCTATATTTTCAACAAGCTCCCCAGATAATTTTCATGATAGTGAGAATTTAAGACAGACTTGATGACTGGGTGTGGTGTCTCATGCCTGTAATCCCAGCAGTGTGGGAGGCCGAGGGGGATAGATTGATAGGCCGAGGTGGATAGATTGATTTGAGTTCAGGAGTTCAAAACCAGCCTAGGCAACATGGCAAAACCCCATCTCTACAAAAGAAAATTAGCCAGGCATGGTGGCTCATGCCTGGTGTCCCAGCTACTCAGGAGGCTGAGGCAGGAGAATTGCTTGAGCCTGGGAAGCAGAGGTTGCAATGAGCCAAGATCATGCCATTGTACTCCAGCCTGAGTGACAGATCAAGACCCAGTCTCAAAAAAAAAAAAAAAAAAAAAAAAAAAAAGACAGACTTGAATTAAGGCACAGTGTTTTTAAAAGCCCAGGACTTCTACTACCAGGAATGTTTTAAAGTAACCCTTTAGTACTCTCACTTCTATTATCTACTACCTGGCATGAATTATTTCTCAAATAAGCTAGATCCTTCCCATAAAATAAAAATCATTAATAAAGAGCCCTGGAATAACAGGGAGAAGACAAAAAAATGGGTGAGATCAAGGATAGGTAACTCTTAGTAGGCCTGGGTGGAAGGCACTGAGAGTGGTGTCCATAGGTCACGTGGTAGATTGCAGATGGCCACAATGCTTCAGAGTCCCTCCCAAAAAGAAGTGAAGTCTACCCATCCCTTGAATCTGAGATGTTCTTGTGACCTGCTTCGAGCAATTGAATATGACAGAAAGGACACTGGATAAGTTCCAATCCTAGGTCCCAATAGGTCTGACAGCTTCCCTTTCTGCAGGACTTGAAACCCTGCTGTCACCCTAGGAACAAGGCCAGGCTAGCCACTGGAAGATGAGCAAGACCTCATGGGGAAACTCCAGTCAAAAACCACCCCGATCCTTCCTAAGCCAGCAAGCCCCAGCCTCCAGCCACAAATGCTTGAGCAAGATGGACCAGACAAGCTGGAGCCCAGTCCGAATTACCCGCAGAGTCAGGAGCTACATGGACGGCCCTTGTTTTAAGCCACCAAATTCTAGGGTGGTTGTTACATAGCATAAGTTGACTGATACAGGAAGGAGGCCAGGGAATGTCAGGGCAACCCTGAAAACCAGTTCCATCACTGGACCGTTTGCCTTGGGCCAAATCTAAGCATTGTGCCCCTGCTGTGTGATAAAACCACCCTCTGAGTCCCCCACTCCTTGCTTCCCCAAAAGTTCAAAGCTTTTCTCTGAGTAGTAAACTGGAAAACCCATCCTTCTAATACCCCAGCTTGCTCATTGCCCCATTGACTTAAACCCAGCCATAAGATTCAGGAGAGAAGGGAAACAGCAGCCATTACACCACTTGCTTCAATTTCCATGTTAGAAAATAAAGCAGGTCTGTCCCCCAGTATACACACATATGAGTGTCCTGCAGCTTCTAGTGTATAACTGAACCCTCAAAGATTCTCCATGCAGTGGGGCATTCATGCTGAGCTAACTCTTAGCAAATGGGATTGCTGCCTAAGTAGATGGCAAGGTGATATGGTACAGTAAGCAGTGGACCAGGGATCTGGAAACCTGGGTTCCAGTCCTGCCTGTTATCTTTGGGCTCTCTGGATGGGCACTTACCCTCCCTGAATTCCAGATCTTCAATGGTTGGATCTGATCACCAACACATTTCTAGGGTACTGTAGAACAGGACATGAAGCTCAGGTCAGAGATCTGAGGCCCAGTTCTTGACAGAGCTGGCTTTGTGTATGTGCAACTGTCATGCCAGGCCCCTGTTGATTCCAGCAGGGATGGCACCATGTCCAAGAGGCCAAGGAAGAGACCTGGAGCTGGCAAACGAGACATAGGGTATAAACAGTGCAGTCCAGGACCAGCAAGCTGGACAGGAAAACCGCTCCTGTTTGTAAAAAGCATGCAAGTTATATGGCATTTTCACTTAGGAACCTCCACCTGGCAACTTCTATTTAACCCCAAACAAAGGACCTCAATCCCCTGTCCAGCATGTGTTCCAAGGGATGGGCCTTAGGAGTTCAGATGGCCTTATAAATAAGGAGTGAGTTCCTGGGTCGGTCACTCCTGGATTCCTTAGCTCAGAGCTCTGAACCCACATTCTTCCAAGACCATAGGGTCATTCTCAGGGTATGCTTGAGTTATTGCTTTCAGGTGTATCTGCCATACAGTCATCCAGGCAAGTTGCACAGGGCTCCGGGCTCAGAGGATCCCCATACTTGGTTTAATACCCAATGGTTGCTATCTTATAATCTTAGTGATTTTATCTTTGAACTTATTTTTTGTTTGTTTGTTTTTGGGGGTTTTTTGTTTGTTTTTGGTTTTTTTGTTTTGTTTTGTTTTGTTTTTTGCTTTTTTTTTGAGACAGAGTTTCGCTCTTGTCACCCAGGCTGGAGCGCAATAGCACAGTGTTGGCTCACTGCAACCTCCACCTCCCGGGTTCAAGCGATTCTCCTGCCACAGGTGCCCGCCACCACACCTAGCTAATTTTTGTGTTTTTAGTTGAGATGGGGTTTCACTATGTTGGCCAGGCTGGTCTCGAACTCCTGACCTCAGGAGATCCACCCGTCTCGGCCTCCCAAAGTGCTGGGATTACAGGTGTGAGCCACCGTGCCTGGCCAGAATTTGGGTTTTATAAGTTAAGTCTGAAGAGACAGTAGAGCATGCACATGAGCCCAGGAAACACATGAAATATGCATATCTGCCTCTGTTCCTTGATAGTACATTTGCATACAGTGTTCATGGTTCCCTGTGAGCACAGAATTCCAGTGCATCCAAGGTATGTGGGACGCCAGCAAAACTCAGGTCTATGAATATGGGAGACACTGACAGCCCTGAGAAGTCATGCTTTCTGTTCAAACCACAACTTGCTTCAAGAACAGAAGGAAAGCAATAGTGTTTTATGACACCCAAACAACCAAGGAGCTTGCCATGGGTTAAATTGAGTCCCTTGCTCCCCCAGAATTCATATGTTAAAGCTCTAACCTTGAGCACCTCTGAATGAAACCTTCTTTGGAAACAGGGTTTTTGCAGATGGTAATTAGGATCAATTAAATCAGGATGAGTTCATACCAGGATAGGAGGCCCTAATGCAATATGGCTGGTGGCTTTAGGAAAAGGGGCAGTGTGGGCCCAGCACATGGACGGGGAGAATGGTGTGTGAAGATTAGAGTTATGCTGCCGCAAACCAACAAACTGCCAGGAGCTAGGAGAGAGACCTGGAAGATCCTTCCCTATCCCCTTCAGAGGGAGCAAGATCTCGTGAACACCTTGATCTCAGATTTCTAGCTTCCAGATTGTTAGACAGTAAAGTTTGGTTGTATAAGCCACCCAGCTGATACTTTGTTATGGCAGCCCCAGCAAACAGATACAGAACACACTATTTTTTCTTCCTCACATTACCTCCCTGTTAGGCAACCACAAGTGCAGAAAATGATGACACAGAAGGAAAGAGAAAGACATGCGGCCCGTAAATCCTTTTCCTTTCTGTCCTTCCGTAGGCATCAGTAAGCAAAAGGTGGAGAGTGTCGGTCGAATGTGTGCATATCAAACAGTGAAATAGCCAGGTGCGGTGGCTCACACCTGTAATCCTAGTACTATGGGAGGCCGAGGTGGGTGGATCACTGGAGCCCAGGAGTTCGAGACCAACCTGGGCAACACAGTGAGACCCCGTCTCTACAAAAAATCAAAAAACTAGACGGGCATGATGGCATGTGCCTGTGGTCACAGCTATTCAGGAGGCTGAGGCAGGAGGATCACTGGAGCCCAGAGGGTCAAGGCTGCAGTGAGCCCTGATCCCACTGCTGCTCTCCAGCCTGGGCAACCAAGCAAGACCCTATCTCAAAAAAAGTAAAAAAAAAAAAAAAAAAAAGTAAAAAGTAAAAAAATTTAAAAATTGAGTTAGTTTTGTGCAGCATTTCTACTGTACTGTTGAGAACAAAATATATATGCATTTACAAGCTATGAACGAGTTATATAATTTAAGTGATTCTACATTCAAGCTAAATGCTATTATGTTTGCATTTAAAAGTGGCATGGTACAATATAAAGATGAACAGTCAAATTCATGTGAATAATGCAACTTTTAATTTTTCTTTCCTTAGAACAACATTAAAGAGCAAATATGAAACACTGTGACAAGTTCAAAAAGAGACCAAGGAAGACAGGGAAAAGCTTTTTCTATTTCACTACTTTTAACAGCACACTTGCCCCAGCTTTTGAAAAGGGGACCTGCATTCCATTTGCACTGGGCCCTTCAAATTAGGTAGTCAAGAACTGTAGGAGGGTCGGGTGCAGTGGCTCATGCCAGTAATCCCAGCACTTTGGGAGGCCGAGGTAGGCAGATCACCTGAGGTCAGGAGTTCGAGACCAGCCTGGCCAAGATGGCAAAACCCGGTCTCTACTACTAAAAGTACAAAAGTTAGCCAGGCATACTGGCAGGCACCTGTAATCCCAGCTACTCAGGAGGCTGAGACAGGAGAATCGCTTAAATCTGGGAGGTGGAGGTTGCAGTGAGCTGAGATCACACCACTGCACTGCAGCCTGGGCAACAGAGTGAGACTCCACCTAAAAAAAAAATAAAATAAAATAACACAACTCTAGGAATTGCAGTTTCTACTCAGGTGCTGTAAACTTTACTCTTCTCCAACTCCTAAGTCTGGATCTTTCTGATTTTACCTCTTAATAACTTTACATTCGTATAGAAAACAACTGTTATATAATCCCAATGTTCAGGTGTGCAAAAATTCACATTTTTTTTTTTATTTCTCCATGACTAAGTTCTTGAGACTCCATTTACCGTTTAATGATAGAGGGGAAAAAAATTGAAAACTCAAAGAAACTCAGTGATGTGGAGATTTGAGTTCGGTCAATTCAGGATACGCTCTCTTTCGCTATTTACATGAATTTCACTGTTCATCTTCGTATTGTAAAATGCCACTTATAAATGCAAATATAAGAGCATTTACTTGGATGCAGAATTACCAAAGTTATATAAATTGTTCCCAAGGGAGAGATTAAAATCTGAGATGAAATCCCTGGCCTCCCACATTTATCCATGCTGATTTATGTTGAGATCTACAATTCCAGTTAGCCTATAGTCATCAGTCCTCCTGCCACCGCAGATGTGGTGAAATGCTCAAATCCTGGTCTGTGCTCCAGTCCGCCCAGGTCCTCTGCATCCTTTTCTCACTCACTGAGAGGCCAGGTCCAGCAGTTTGTCTCAGCTTCTTCTCGCTTCTCTTGGGTCTGTTAGAGATTCAGGGGTTTGACTTAAGTCTTCCTATCCTGGACCAGGGGTTGGCAAACGATTGCCCAGGAGCCAAATCTGGCCCACTCCCTGCATTTATAAATAAAGTTTTACTAGAACACAGTCACGCCCCTTCATTTACATTTTGTCCATGGCTGCCCACACCCTACAACTAGAGTTGCAACTGAGACTATATAGCCCACAAGCCTAAAATACATATCATTTGTCTCTATAGAATAAGTTTGCCAGCCTGTGACTTAGATACATTGACTGTTATTTTACCTACTATCATTTCAATGAAATAGCTATTTTCTTTAGGAAGCCTTCTGCTTCCTTGAGAAGCAAGAGTTAAGTTTTTTTACTTTGCAGAATCCTACAGACTTACCAGGGTTTTCCATCAACTCTAGGGACATTTGCCTATGTCCCAAGATGAAGAACCATCATTGCCTTAACCCAAGTGACATTCTCTCTGCCTGTCGTCTATCACCAACAAGTCATCAGGTCTTTCTCTACACTTTGGACAAGAAAACTGGCTTTACATCACTGTGCATGGGGCACTTGTATTAGTTATCTATCGGCATATAATACATTTACCCCAAAATGTAGCAGCTCAGAAAAACAAATGCTAATGATCTCATGGTTTCTCTGGGTGAGGAATTTTGCATGACTTGGCTGGAGGCCTCTGGGGCTCATTGTCTCTCATGAGAGTGCATCAATCTGTTTTTGGCCCTGACACCATCATCTCAAGACTCCATTGGGTGAGCATCTGCTTTCAGGACTACTAGCAAGTCTCAAAAGGTCTGCTTCCAAACTCACTCACATCTTCTCTCCACAGGGCTGCCTCGTGACACAGCAGCTGGCTTCCCCGAGACAGAGAGACAGCTCCCAAGATGAGAGCCACAGTCTTTTAATACTCTACTCTTGATGTGACGTCCTGTCACTTCTGCCATGTTCTATTTGTTAGAAGAAAGTCGAAAGTCCAGTCCATACTCAAAGGAAGGGGACTCGAGCTCCACTTCTAAAAGGAAGACGTATCAAGGAATGTGTGGATATGGTCTTAAAACCACCACATCCCAGCACTCTTAGGCTCATGACAAACTCTGGCCTCAAAACACCTTTTCCAAAAAACCCTGGACTGTCAAGACAATCGTGTCTACCACGATCTCTAAAACTCCATTCAAAAACCTGTTTGAAAACCATTTCGGGGCATCTTTTTTTTTTTTTTCTTTTTCTTTTTTTTTTTTTTTTGAGTCAAAGTCTGGCTGTATCACCCTAGCTGGAGACCTGTGGCATGATGTCGGATCGCTGCAACCTCTACCTCCCAGGCTCAAACCATCCTCTCACCTCAGCCTCCCAAGTAGCTGGGACTATAGGCAAGCACCACCATGCTGGCTAATTTGTTTTTGTTTTTGTTTTAATAGAGATGGGGCTTCACGATATTGTCCAGGTTGGTCTCGAACTCATGAGCTCAAGCAATCGGCCAGCCTCAGCCTCCCAAAATGTTGAGATTACAGGCATGAACCACTGCACACAGCCCATTTGGTGACATCTTAATGCTCCCTTCATCTTACTCTTCCCATAGAAGCAATGAATAGTTTGGGGGCCAAAAAAAAAAAAAAAAAAAAGCCAGCAAGAAGAGCCTTGGTTATTATCTTCTAATTTTATCCTATGGTATTTACTTGAAAAAGCATTTTGGATGTCTAAAATCTATCTGCTCAGACAAAGAAATCAAGCTGATAAGATGAAATAAATGAATACAGGTAGCCATAGCAATGCACCATAAATCCTCCACAGTTCTAAGCACATGACTATTTGAGTAAACATTTAGATCCACATAAAAATATTAGCAAGCCAGTCTTTCAAAATCAGATCACTGGAAAGAATTAACTGAAGAAAATCAAAGCTACTGTTCAAATAGAGTCCATTCTTTACAAATATATATATTTGCTTCTCTCTTCCAGGGAACTTGCTCAATCCCACAACAAGGACCCTGGAATTGTAAAAGTTTCATAATGTCCAATTTTAAGATCTCAGCCATGATTAAGACTAATCAAGAAGATTAAAAATACGTCTTCACTTTCCTCCTTCTAAGTTAGCATAAAAGTAATAGCTGCTAATTCCTATGTGCATGTTACCAGTTACTTTGTTAGGCGCTTTACATACATTATCTCAAGTAATTCTCATCCTCACAACACCCACGCCAGAGAAATATTGTTATCTTGTTGGGTTTTTTTTTTTTCAGATGAGAAAACAGGCTCAGATAAATTAATTTCTTTTCCCCAGGTCACATGCTATAAAATAATGAAGCCAGATTTCCAACCCACATCTATCTGAGTCCTGAGTCTATTCTCTTTACAGTATTACCACACGAGGAATAAACCTGACACATACATCTTCTTGGAACATCAGTAATATATGAAGATGAAGGGGGAAATACTGTTTCCATATTAAAATAAATATGACTATATTATGTATAGGAAAAATTAATATGCATTAAGATCAAATAAATGTCATGCTTTCAGCCTGTGGATTTGGACCACACATCAACATCTCTGAAAAGATTGGTTTCCTCTGGGTTGCAGTAGAGGTTTCCTGCCAGAAAAGAAAGATCAAGAAGTCCAGCACCCCACACCTCTCCCAAGTAAGTAAATAGCAAACTGAGAAGAATATCAAGACACTACATAAAGTTTTCTGATTTTTCATTTTAAATACTGTCTTGATTCCCCATGGGACTTTCCTAACGCGGAAACAGCGACGACTGTACAAGGGAAAACAGATGATTGTTTTGCTCACTCCTGTCCCATCCTGCCCTCCTTGCCTTTGAGTTCTCATGCAATCCTATTGGGATCTTTGCAGGTGAATGAAACATTTTGATTTGCTTGTTGATTTCAAAGGCAGCTCCCTGAGAAATACGACAGCGATTGTGTTCAAATTCACCTGAGTAAAATGTTTTTGCTTATTAGAAAACAATCTTTGCAGCAGGAGCAAGTCATACATGAGATGCAGAGATCAGAAATGAGAGTCTTTCAGAAGGTTACTAATATTTCCTGAGATGTGCTAATGTGTCATATTTGATAGGAAAGTGAAGAGAGCGAAGTGGGGCCACCTGAAGGAGCACAACTCAATCACTTAGACCCCCATTCACTGAAAATGCAGACGTGCCTGAGCTAATAGACAACTGCCTGCCATTTGGAGAATAAGGATGTGTTACAAACACTGCAGACATGGACCTCATCTGTTCCTCATGACAACCACTGTGGGGAAAGAATTGCCATCCCCATTTTGCACATGAGGAAAACCATGTGTAAAAATGATGCAAGAGATCTGGGAATTTCCATAGGTCACTGAGCTAAAAAGTAGCAAGGCTGAGCCCCTAACTGGTTCTGCAGGGCCATCAATCACAGAGGCCTGCTAGACCCCAGAAGGTCCTGTATTACAACAGTCATGGCATTCTAATTTCTGATTTAATTGGAAGTCTTTCCTACCAGAGGCTTTCACACCCCTTGGAAGGCCTGGGGAAGCAGAGGCCAGTGAAGCCACAGCTTCAGTTCCTGAACCCATGAAGTGCCAGAGCCGTGGAGAAGCAGCAGGCAGTCCCTGGTGTTGTCACCACCAGGGCGGTGTATTTTCATGGCAACATCCAATTAGGAGATAAATGCAGATTTGCTGTTCTAAACAGAATGCGCTTACACCAGCACTCAGCTCTCCTTCCCTTAGCAGCTGAACAAATTCTCAGGGAAAGCTACTGGGTACAGAGGAGCCTTTGCGATCACTTTCAGGTATTATTTGGTGAGTGATTCCTGGAGGCTCACCCAGAAGCTGCTGCAAACCCCATGCCGATCCCACACTTCTCCTGACAGTAACCCTGAAGGATGATAGCTTCACCCTTTCTTCCACTTTCCAGACCTCATTCCAGTGCCTCTGATTGGCTGAATATAACCCAAAACCATGTAGGGAAAAGAACTGGGGGGAATGTAAGTAGTCCCTGATTCTTCCTTGTAATGCAGAAGAGAGTGGACAAAGAGGCAGTAATGGTATTGAGTTGACCATAGCCAATGGTATTAATAAATAGTATATGCATCACCAATTTATTATCCCAATGGATAGGTCTGGGAGTGTTAAAGGGAATTTTTTAAATGGCTGCCACCATTGTATCGTTAATCTATGGCTGCATACGAAACCACTCAAAAATTAGTGCCTAAAGCAACAACTGTTTACTTGGCTCACAGTTCTCAGGGTCAGCAATTTGGGCTGTGCTCAGCTGGTCCCTCTTGTGTGCCTGTGATCGGCTTCCATAAGTCAGGTGGCTCCATTTCTCAGGGTGCACGTCTGTTGGCCGGGACAGTGGGGATACTGGGCCACATTTCTCTCATCTTCCAGAAGATTACCCAGGCTTGTTCCCATAGAAGCTGGCAGAGTTCCAAGGGTGTGAACAGAAGCTGCCAAATCTTTTGAGGGCCAGGCTTAGAATTGCTATCGTGTCGTTTTTGCCATATTCTGCTGCACAAAGTGAGTCACAAGGCCCACCCCACTTCAGAGGACAGAGAAACAGACTCCGCTCCCTGAAGAGAGAAGCCACAGACCCACATTCCAATGGGGTGGCATTCACCGAGTGGAATCATGGCAACTTTTGCAAACATTTTGGGAAAGACTAAGGTAAATAAAGTTCAACATGTTTTTCAAGCCCCTTGCAGGACTTTTACATATGGAAATAAATGATCAGCCTCCAAGAAGAAGGCGTAATGTGTAGAGTCCCCACAACTTAGGTAGCCACAAAGCCCTTTTGGTTTGGGGCATCTTGGGGGCCAGTTGCTCTGGGAATCATCTCTGCGAAATACCACTCAGCCGCATTGTGAGTTTCCAGTCTGAATTAAGGAAGAGATCTATTTTCATCACTGAGGGGGTGGAACGTCATCAGTGGGGTAGAGGTTGTGTGGGGAGAATGCCTTGTTTCATAGCGGGGCAGAGCGGGGAAATAAAGTGCCCTATAGGACGTTAACCTTTGGTTTCCAGCCTGGAAAGACCACAGCATGTGCTCAACAGCCTCCCCGAAGTCATTATTGCTTCCGAGCCAGCTGAATTGCTCCATAATAACAATTCTTTGCACTTATGGAACGCGTTTCCTCCGAGGAGTGCCAAGTAATTTAGAATCACTTATTAATTAATCCTCAGCCCCCACATGAGATGAGGATGGGTTATTATGCATCTTTAACAGATGTGTGAAGTGAGCAAAGGGAAACAAAATGACATTAAGCGTCTGTCCAAGGTCACTGTGTTGTCAAACTCACTGGACATCCTCCCAGCTGCGTAGATCTCACTCATCATTTGGGGCGCCTCTCTCACAGTGGCAGTGGAGCTCCTCCGAGCTGGGCTCCGGCCATTTCAGCAAAGTCTGTGTTTACTGAATCAACCATGAGGATTTTGCTGTTTCATTTCATGGCGGGGGGTGGGGGGTGCGGGGGTGGGGAGGAGTGGGGGCTTCATTTTTACCATTCCGCTTTTGGGTTTAGTGTTGATCTGAAAATCTAATGTTCGGATGTCCAAGAAGAGCTGGATCTAATTGCACGTATCTTGCATTTTGTTCACAGAGACATCACTTACTCGGGGAGAATGTGCGTTCCTCAAGCTGAAACAGGATGCCGCTGTCCACCGCGTGCGAAAGCGGGACTGAGAAAGGAGGAGGGAAGCCTGTGTTTTCTCCACCAGGGCCGTGTATTTTCACAGCACCATCCAGTTAGGAGATACACGCAGACTGGCTTTTCTCTACAGAATGCACTTACGCCAGTGCGCAGCTCTCCCGGGGTCCACTTCCTTTAGCAGCTGAACAAATTCCCAGGAAAACCCCGACCACGGAGGAGCCTTCGCCATCACTTTCAGTCACCGTTTCCAATCTGTTTCCGAAAGGAGTTCTTCCCTAAATATGTGTTTTTCCACATATACAAACCAAAACAACATTAGTGGGTTTATTTTTGTAAAGGGAAGGGAGAACCTGCCACCTCGAAATAGCTACAAAGCCCATCGAAAACTTAGACGCTGTGAGGCAAATATCCCCATAGCCAGGTAATGAGAGCCAGGGCCAGCCCTCTGAGCTGCACAAAGCTGCGGCTACCCCTGGTGAATGAGAACAGGCACCTCAGAGGACACAAAAATCTAGGAGCCTGTAAGGAGCACTTCTTGCACATGGTCACTTCCAGGGTCAACTCGAGGGAAGAAAAATCTGTAACGTTTAGTACTTGGAGAAACACTCTTTTGATTCGAGGCGGTTTGGGTTGTGCAGACTGAGGGAACTGCCTCTGTCCTTCATTCATTCCCTCTTTCATCAAATGTTTATTGAGCACAGCTCTGCTGAAGACCTGGCTCTAGGGCTCTTGGAGGATGGATCCAAAACCTGCGGCCTGGAATGAAACATTCAACGAATTCCTTTTCTCTCTCTCTTCAGGCCTGTGTGCCAGGCCCAGTGCCAGGCTCTGCCTGGGTACCTTATGAGTCCCACTCCCAGAAGCTTAGGGTGTAAATCAGAACTGTCTAGGAAGCAATCTAATTAAGGCCTCCTGGTAGATCCAAATGCCCCGGGTCTCAAAGGAAGAAGACAATGATGGTAGAGTAGGAGTTAGAAGAGTAGAGTCCCCCGTGCGTCCAGATCACGACGTGATGTAAGAGAGGATCTCAGGCAGACAGGGGCACTAGAGGGCCAGGGGACAAGTGTGTCATTGTGCCTGAGGACTGGCCTGCAACTAGCAGCTGTTGGCTCACATCGTGAGCTTCCCACGGGACTACACCAGCATCCTTTCATACTTTCTTTCACTGTGAACCACAACACTGCTTTTTTTGTTCCTGGGTCCTGAGATTAATCTTGCATGCCTGTGTGTGACAGGTGGAAGTATGTCCTTACACGTGTTTTAACTAATGGCTCATTACTGGTTGAAATTTATCATCTTCAGCCCATCCTTGTCCCTCCCATCTGCCTTCACCTGCTAAATCCTCTTGATCATATTCCAAAGCTATATTTTACTGGTTTGAATCTTGTCTCTGCCACCGCATGGCCCTGGGTAAAAGACTTAACTTCTGAGTTTCACCGCTTGCATCTGATAGCATTGTGAACAAGAAATGAAATCACCTACATAAAGCACTTGGCACAGCGTTGGTGGCCAGTAAATGCTAATTCTTTTTTATCCCCCTTCCAACTTCTTCCTCTGTGTTCCCACCACAGGTTGCTCATCCAGCTATATTTGACTTAGGTTAGAGGCTGCTTTGTATAAAAGTTAGTGACAACTGGTCCTTTACATTGACGATGAATAATTTAAAGGGAAGAAGAATCTATATTGACTATAAGGTAACAGAGATAGAAATAAAAGCACAGCCTTGGAGTGGGGGGCAGGGCGGGAATCATAGCTGATTTGCATATGTACATTCACCAGGGAGTTAGAACCAGTCATTTGTTTATAACCCAATCCTATAATTTCGAATATTTACAAAGCATTCATCAAATCATACACAACCCTATTTTAGAAGAAAATCTTCCGGACATTGGCCACATAAGAAATTTACTCAGTGTTCTAAGGGACAAAGGTAAGTGATGGATGATGGTAAAACAAATTGCTACCAAAAGGGGATATAAATGTGGAACCAAAGAACCCACGAGAGGATGAACATGTGACACTGCTGAAGGATTTGCTGGCTTTGGCTGGATCCCCAGGTGACTGCCAACATCAGTTATATGTAAGTTACTAAAATATGTACCACATAGAGTGCAAAGTGTGGCAGACACCTGAGAAACAGCAACTAGTGGATAATGAATTAACACATACACCATTTGGAGACAACTCCATTTTTTTTCTGACCCATTTGGAAATGAAACATTAAAAAGGAGATCCTGTAACAAGCAAAGAGAAATGCCAGCTCTCCACCAATGTTCTCTTTCAAGAATTCTTCCAGAATTTAGTGTGTTAATGACTTGTTAAAAATCAAGTGACCCAATATAAGACTTCACTTACCTCCTAGTCTAATTTTTCAAAGACCACCCGTTTCATGAACCAAGTTGAAAAATATCTTTCCCTTATGAGCAAATAAGACTATTTGGGGAAAACGATAAGGGAGTAAAAAATTTAACATCTTTTTTGACCCCACTTCTTTTTTTTTTTTTTTTTTTTTTTTGAGACGGAGTCTCGCTCTGTCGCCCAGGCTGGAGTGCAGTGGCCGGATCTCAGCTCACTGCAAGCTCCACCTCCCGGGTTTATGCTATTCTCCTGCCTCAGCCTCCCGAGTAGCTGGGACTACAGGCGCCCGCCACCTCGCCCAGCTAGTTTTTTGTATTTTTTTTAGTAGAGACGGGGTTTCACCGTGTTAGCCAGGATGGTCTCGATCTCCTGACCTCATGATCCGCCCGTCTCAGCCTCCCAAAGTGCTGGGATTACAGGCTTGAGCCACCGCGCCCGGCTTGACCCCACTTCTTACACCATGAAGAATGTTTTTGCATCTTCAGCAGGGGAGTTCCTGGTCTAAGTCACCAACCAGGTGCCTAAAGCCAGAAAAGTATCACAGAAGGACTAGCCAGCACCTAAATTATCCACCAGCCGCTCCCTGTAACTGGCTGGAGAAAAACCAGAAGCAAATCTTCAAATATCTTCCCACTCTGAGCCCCGCTCAGCACAACAGTATTGCTATAATTCCATGCACTTAGTTGAAGAAATGTACCTTCACTTGCATTTTATTTTGAGCCAAATACACTTGGGGCAATCAAAACAGATGATTGTTAATTGCCCCCACCCTCGCAATGTCTTAGGGCTTAATTAAGAACAGTAATGGCTCCGGGGATAGAAAACATGTTCGAACTCTTAAGTCATCCCTAGCTTAACATGTTCCCTGACCTAGCAGGAATCAGGAAAAATGGTGAGATAGCAAGACAAGCCACAAGGTCACCAGAAGGCGACCTTCCAGTTGGAGGAAGGTGACCACCTTTCAGTGGCGAGGGAGAGGTGACCACCTTCCAGTGGTGGGGTGGGGAGGTGACCACCTTCCAGTTCTAAAGAGAGCAGCAGAAAAAGCGCGAATCAGCGGCTGGTCATTCACAGAGCTGAACTTATATATAACCAGGGAGACAGAGACACACAAATTACAGATATACTCACACGTGTGATACACACGCTTAGCCGTGTGAACCACAATAAGGGTATCCCTGTTGGTAAGATGAGTGGGCCACACACACACACACAGAATTCATGCTTTCTGATACATGCACATGTGCACAGATCAGAAACATTTTCTTTAAAGAGATGTTCATAAATGAAGAAATACGCTTTGTCTCTGCAAATTTGGACCTCTCTGACCTTCCGCATTGAAGGCATGGTATGACTGATCTAAGCTAACGCAAGCCTGGTCACATTAAGGGTGTGTGCCAGCCTCAGTTCGGGGACCTCCACATTTTCCATAATAATAGGAGATCCTTACATCGTTGCAGCTGTACTTAGCATTCGGGGTGTCAAAATCCCCTAGGATCCCCAAGCCCCACTTGCTGTCACTTATCACAGTGTAGTAGGGCAAACATAATAGATTTCATCCAAACCAACTGCACAACTGGGAGATGGTTTTTAAATTTTATTCAGTAATGAGAGTGGTTTTATTGTTGTAGATACTGGAGGAATACAAATCAGCCAGATTTCTCGTCCATAAAAAAAGCCAGCATTCGAGTCGGGAGGAATGTGAAGTTGAAAAGAAGAATTCTTCTCAAGATTTATGTGTAAATAAAGTTAAAGCACAAAACAGGGAAACCGGACTCTTTAATATGGCTCTCCTTTAGAAATGTTTATACAAGCCTTTGAACCGAGCCCAGCAATTCGGAGTTGATGCCATGCGGTGTTCTCAACATCTTATCAAATATTAAAAACCCCATTCTGCAGAACAATGACACTTTACATGCCAAAAAGGCAAAATAATATTTAAGCAAACTCCCCTTTGTTTTCTACCAAGAGAAACTTGAGCACTTTTTTTTCAACTTTTACGTTTTCGGAAGAGACATGTTTTCCTGTGCTGCAGAATCTGTAAGAAGCTGGCAACCTGGAAATGTTTATTGCACTCATCCTGGTTCTCCCCACGGGACCTCAGGATCTCAGGCTCTGAGCAGTGCTTGAGCACAGACCAGGGCCTGGGCCAGATACGGAGGAGGCAACTGGTCTCCACAGCTGTGCTGTCTCCTATCCTGTCTCACGCGGTAAGAATGAGACAGGTGCACTGGGCGCGGTGGCTCAGCTTGTAATCCCAGCACTTTGAGAGGCAAGGTGAGAGGATCACTTGAGGTCAGGAGTTCAAGACCAGCCTGACCAACATGGTGAAACCTGGTCTCTACTAAAAATACAAAAGTAGCCGGCCATGGTGGTGCACATTTGTAATCCCAGCTACTTGGGAGACTGAGACAGGAGAATTGTGTGAACCTGGGAGGCAGAGGTTGCAGTGAGCCAAGATCGAGCCACTGCACTCCAGCCTGGGTGACGGAGCGCCTCTGTCTCAAAATAAAAGAACGAGACAGGTAACAACAGTGAAAGTCACTGTGACCTGAGATGATCTGGGAAAGCGCTCTGAAGAAGGCAGGAATGTAGCTGAGCCTAAAAGCAAAGGGCGTACCTAGACAGCTGTTTCAAATTCCACTTCTTATGTATAGTATTCCCTCTACTGAACGGCCTCTTTTATCTTCTCAGAAAACGCCTACGTAAGTCTAAACTCAGGACGTCTCTCCACTGACCTACTTCTCAGCCCAGTTCTTCCCTTCCTGCTCCCTCCAGCCATTCAACTTTTGCAAATTCTGCCGATTACACAGTGAGCATTTTGACAAGAGAGCTGGATTTCACAAGGGGCCTCCAGACCTGAGGTGAGAGGAGATTATCCCCAGGTGGAAATAAAGATCTGGTGCTTCCCATAATAAGTTCTCATTAGCCAAAGGCTATAATGTTGAAAATACATGCTATGTATAAAAACTGACTTGTCTTCAAATTTTTCTTGTAACTAGAAATGTCGTCAGAATTTTAAATGCTCCACCAGCCTAGCCAACATGGTGAAACCCCATCTCTACTAAAAATACAAAAATTAGCCAGGCATGGTGGCACACACCTGTAGTCCCAGCTACTCAGGAGGCTGAGGCAGGAGAATCACTTGAACCCAAGAGGCGGAGGTTGCAGTGAGCCGAGATCCCACCACTGCACTCCAGCCTGGCAACAAAGTGAGACTGTGTCTCAAAAAAAAAAAAAAAAAAAAAAAAAGAGAGAGAGAGAGAGAAGAATGTGGATATTTATTTGCTTGAATTTAGAATCCATTTACCTGGAGTTGAGGCCTATGAAAACCTGGACAAAAAGATCACCAGGCCGCATGCCTGTCGATGGAATCTTTGGAATGGTCTCTAATGGGGTGGGGCTGGGCGCTGGAGGCACTGAGCGGAAGGAGAAATTCTGTCACGGAGACAGAGGTGTGTCCGGGAAGGCTTGGTGAGAGACACACAGATTCGGCACGGGTCCTGAAGGACGCACAAGGGGGAGGGTGGCCGAGAGGAAGTGAGAAGGGCGTCTGGAAGGGCCAGGAACAATGCGGATGGGTCGGCATGATCCCTGGTCAGGGATGAGGGAGGAGCCTGTGACGAGATTGGGCTGCTTCTCCATGTTGGCAGACTGGGCTGCTGCTCTTGCTAACAGGGGACATGACCAAGAGCAAAGGTTACTTAGGACATTTTTCTAGGCATCTAATGTGAGTGTTGCCCAACCGGAACCACAGGCCAGAGTCCAAGTAGGCTGTGAGAAGAGGGGGATGGCCATAGTGGAACAATGGAGAAAACTGTCTAAGATTCGGGGCATTTAACTTACAGGTAGAGAGGAGTGTCGCCCTGAAGCCCTATTCACTCCAGTGGGGACGGTACCAGGTTCAAGAGGCTGGAGAGGAGACCCAGTGCCAGCAAACGAAACATGAGATTTGGGGGGGAGGTTTTGAGACAGAGTCTCCCTCTGTTGCCCAGGCTGGAGTGCAGTGGTGCCCTCTCGGCTCACTGCAGCCTCTGCCTCCTGGGTTCAAGCAATTCTCCTATGGCAGCCTCCCAAGTAGCTGGGATTACAAGCGTGCGCCACCATGCCCGGCTAATTTTTGTGGAGTTGGGGTTTTGCCATGTTGGCCGGGCTGGTCTCGAACTCCTGACCTCAAGTTATCTGCCTGCCTTGGCCTCCCAAAGTGTTGGGATTACAGGCATGAGCCACCGCAGGGCCCATGGGATTTTATTCGAGGCTTACATATAGGGGAGAAGGTCCAGTGGCCGCGGAGTGAACAAGAAATCTGCCTTCCCCACAGTAAAGTGATGGCGGCTGGGCAGGAAAACCACAGCTCCTTGCAAAAAGCACGCAGTTTATGTAGCATTTCCGCTTAACACCTTCCCCCCTTCCCCCGAACAACCGCCAGGACCTGGCAATCCTCATTCAACCTGAAACTCAGGGCCTGGATCCCCATGTTCCATGGGATGGGCCAGCGACTCAGATGTTCCTGATAGACATGGAACAAATCTCTGAGTTCGCCACTCCTGGATTCCCTAACTCAGAACACACATTCAGGTGCATCTGCCATACAGAGTCCTTCGCAGAGTACACTTAAATTATTGCAATCATGTGCACTTACCTACGAGGAGTCAGGGCTCAGCAGAAGTAAGGATGTCTTTCTCATAATAGAAGGGCCAAGTCATGGCAGACTTTGCACCTGGGTTAAGTCGTTTCGATGAATCCAAGAAGGCAGAGAGGTTTCCTCTCATGTACCATTTCTGAGGAAATCATAGCACCTGCCTGGAGGGCTGTGCTAAGGACATCAGCTCCTCAGACTTTCCTACAGACCTCTGCGTAAACAGCCCTGTTCCCCTGCCTGACTGCATTTCCCACCACTGAGCTCAGCTGGGCTCACCATGGGGAAAAATGGCCCAACGGTTAGCCCTACCCCTCAGTGGGGCCATCTGTATGTTGACACAATGCCAACCACAACATTCCCATCCCTGAGCAAGTTTATGCAGCAACTGTAACACTTGAGCCCTGGCTGGGAGAGGTCCTTGTGGAGTTTTTCCAACTCTAACATTTTAGGATGGAACCAAGGTGATAAAAACACAAAAGCTTAAATCCTACTTAGGTGGGTCCAAGATGAAATTGACCAGGCTTTGATAACAGAGAACTACAGCGTCCCTGTTCACACTCAGCTGTCAAGTGGATTAACCAGGACTCAAAAGGTGTTTCAAAACTCAAAGCACCACACCAAAGAATTCAACCAGTGAAATATTAACGGGTTGTGCTGGAAGATAAAATTAAATACTTAGTATTTGTCGAATACCAAAGCAAATTACACCAAATAACTCAAAGTGAAATATTTAATTAGCTGCTCTGAAACGGATTTGTTCTGAAACCATTAATCTCATTAACACACACAACTTCCCTTTCGCAGTACCTGCTTTGTTTTTGTATGAGGCTGACACGCAGCTCACATTTGTCTACTTGTGTATGTGGATATCTCTAAGAGCCTCCTCGTAATACAAACTGTGTTTCTGCTTCCTTGCTTCCCATATTTGTGGGTAACATTCATTATCCACAAAACAAAATAAAGAAATTGCTCCAAATGAGAAACAGTCGATGTTTCCAACTGCACAGAGAAGGGGCTATTTTTCCAGCGTGCACTGCAGATGTGGCAGCTGAATGCATGTGCACACGAAAACGCTAAATGAACAGCCCGCATAATCGTGACAATTATACGTTGCAATATGTTCTGTTTCTACTCATCAACTCGGGAAGTTCCAAGGAGGGGTAAAAAGTCGGTCGTTCTGTTCTCTTAAAACTGCAGTTTTGTGGACTCTACCTGCTTACTGATAAATTTGACATTATTGAAAAAATACTGTAATAAATTTAGAAACAAAGATTATTCCCACTGAAAAATTACATAATTAACATTTGGAAAGCAGCTGGAATTGGGGCGTATTGGAAAAATACCAATACAATACTGCCATCTAGAGGAAATTAGGAGAAACCACAGCCCTTTTTTATTTTTCTGATTGCCATCTTCCAGTTGTAAAATCAGCAGCGTAATGCTGGCTGGTATATGTGATAACGATGAGGAAGGGAGACTCACAGTTCCAAACAGTGCAATCTTTAAATGAGAGATTTCAAAATTTTTCTTCACGTCCCTGAACTCTGAGGCGTCGGAGAGGTTGAGGAGGGGCACGTTAACCAGAAAAAGAGGGGCAAACTCAGACCTCCACAAGGCCCGCCAAGAGCCTGCATGCATGCGCAGCCCAGTCTTAGTACTGCCCTTCCTTTATTTTTTTTTATTTATTTATTTATTTATTTATTTATTTATTTATTTATTTTTGCGTGTTTTGGGTTTTTTTGTTTAAGGAAAGCTGAAAATATGTGCATGTGTGTGAAATCTCCAGGTATTTTAATTTGGCAACTTCTAAAAAATTTAGCTGCGCTGTCTGAATAAAACATGTCTGAGGACCAGCTTTGGCTCAAAGCCAGCCAATTTGTGACAGCCAGTTTGTGACCCTTGGAATAGAAGAAAAAATATTGCCAGTGAATACTGACCAAATGAAACACGAAGAGAGAACCCAGGGGCTGTTACCAGCTTAGAAATGTGTCCAGTGCTTATGTGCCACACTGAAATGCCAGTGTAGTCAAGTGAGAAGACAAGATTCGAACACAGCATTGGCTTTAGCTGCCCTGCCCTCTGTAATTTATACACCTGTGCACAGTAAGGCTTAATGAAACCATGCACCGTCTTTTTTTTTTTTTTGGAAGGAGTTTCGCTCTTGTTGCCCAGGCTGGAGTGCAAGGGTATGATCTAGGCTCACTGCAACCTCCGCCTCCCAGGTTCAAGTGATTCTCCTGCCTCAGCCTCTCGAGTAGCTGGGATTACAGGTGCATACCATTCACGCCTGGCTAATTTTTGTATTTTTAGTAGAGACGGCGTTTCATCACATTGGCCAGGCTGGTCTCGAACTCCCGACCTCAGGTGATCCGCCCACCTCGGCCTCCCAAAGTGCTGGGATTACAGGCGGGAGCCACTGAGCCCGGCCTGTGCACCATCTATCTGCAAATGCAGTAAGCGGTTTCCCCATTCACATGCTGATTCATCAGTAGGTTAGGCCAGTCATTTCTCTAACCCTGGTTACGCCTGAGAAATCTCCCCCAAGAGTTCATCACCAGGTGATGGAAGACACAATGGGGAGAGCAACAAAGGAGAAGAAAGCACTAAAAGTCAAAGACAGAAATTGCCAAAGAAGACAGAGGCTATTGTTCTGATGTTTTCAAATAATCACATCGTTAAACAAGGAAAAAAATCATAACTAACAATGGCCACAATGTCAAATAACCAAAAGAGACTGAGAGAAAAAAATGTGTACGAAGTGATGCCAGGCTCTGTGTGTGTCTCTATTGAGTAAATAAATTTTTGCACGTAGGGAGCCCAATGCCAAACGAGTTGAGAGGTTGCCATTGATTTGCACTCTCAGCTAATTTGCACCGAGGTGCCCCAGCTTGTTTTCCCTCTTGGTTAAATAATCGAGGGGTTATAACTGTCACAGAATAAAGAAAACCATGACATGTGCATCACAGTGTTTATATCTGATTCCACATACTTCTGATAAACAGATTAAGGAAGGACATTTCAAATATGTGTATGAGAGAGCCTGGGAGGGGAAGGTTCATGGGGCATAGCAGTCAGAGAGGTGAGGGAAGGGCAGCCTCCCAACTTGCCCTTTTCCTTCTTGTTCCATTGTTTCAATGTACGAAAAAGGAGTGTTGAAATGTACTCTCGTAATTGTGGATTTGTCTGGTTCTTGCCTTAATTCCACGAGTTTTTGTTTCATGCCTTTTGAAGCTCTGTTATCATGTACTTCTTATATAAACACACGTATTTAGGATGTTTGTGCACTGTTGGTAAATTAACCCTTTCCTCCTCATGAAATGTCCCTCTTTCTATGTAGTAATAATGTTTGTCTTAAAGGCTACTTTGGGTGAAATTGATATAAGCATACCAGCTTTCTTATGCCTACTATTTTCTGATACATAATTTCCCCTCCTTTTTTACATGTCTATTTATACTTAAATTTCATCATTTATGGGCAACACACTGTGGGTCTTACATTTTTATTCAGTCAGAAGTTCTCTGCCTCTTGAATGAAGAGTGTAGTCAGTTCACTTTAAGTAATTATTAATATGACTAGGTTTAATTGTATTATCTTGCTATTTGTTTTGTGTTTTTCCAGTCTTTTTTTTTTTTTTTCTCTTTTTCTGAGACGGAGTCTTGTTCTGTCACCCAGGCTGGAGTGCAGTGGTGCAATCTTGGCTCACTGCAACCTCCGCCCCCCAGATTTAAGCAATTCTCCTGCCTTAGCCTCCAAAGTAGCTGGGATTACAGGCACGCGCCACCACGCATGGCTAGTTTTTGTATTTTTAGTAGAGGCAGGGTTTCACCATGTTGGCCAGGCTGGTATTGAACTCCTGACCTCGTGATCCGCCCAACTCGGCCTCCCAAAGTGCTGGGATTACAGACATGAGTCACCGCGCGTGGTCTTTCCATTCCATTTTGTTTGTTCTTGTTCCTCCATCTCGTCTTGCTTGCTTTCTTTTGAATTAACCACATTTTTAATATTCTGTGCCTTCCATCGAGGTTTTAGGTATGTCTCATTTTTTATAGCAGCTGCTCTAGTGAGCACATTAACCCTTACCTTACCACACACTACAGAGTAATATTCCACTTCACGTGAAATGCAAGGTGCTTTCAAGAGTACAGTTTCATTTTTCTCCCCTGAGCTATTATTGTCACATTTTATTCAACATATATTATACATTTCAAAATGCAATATTACCTTTGCTTCAAAGTGTTATATGTTTGTTAAAGAACTTGAGAAGTAAGGTCGGGCATGGTGGCTCACTCCTTTAATCCCAGAACTTTGGGAGGACAAGGCAGGAGGATCGCTTGAGGTCAGGAGTTCAAGGCCAGCGGGGCCAACATAACAAGACCCTGGATAAAATTTCTTTTCATCTTCCAATTGATCTCAACTTTTAAAAATATAAAGAAAAAAGAAATTGAGAATAAAACAGACAGTACTTTTTATATTTATCCATATATTTAAAACTTCTGGTGCTTTGCTTTACTTTCCATAGGTCTGAGTTTTCATCTAATATCATTTCTTTGGAGGCTAAAGAACTTCCGTTAGCATTTCTCTTAGTGTAGCTCTGCTGGCAACACATCTTCTCAGCTTTTTAGAAATGGATCTGAAAATCTATTTTATTCTAATTTTTGAAGGATATTCATGCCAGATAAAATTAGCATGAAAACACCTGTCTTTGCGACAGTTTTCCTTCTTTTCTCAATGAGTTTAAGAAGTTCTTTTATGTCTTCTGGCCCTCATTGCTTCCCAGGAGAAGGCATTTGTCATAGGCATTATTGTTCTCCTGCGTTGGATCTTTTTTCTTTGGCATCTTTTAAGATTTTCTAAGTGGCGTTCTCTGTGTACTTACCTTGCTTGGGATTTACTGAGCGTCTTGGATAAATATTAATTTTTTTCTACCCAATTTTGGGGATTTTCAGGTATTGTTTTCTCAAATATTTTTTCTGCCCATTCCCTCCCTTCTCCCTTTCTTGAATCCCAATTATGTGGATGTTAGACAACTTAATAATCTCACATGATCACTAAGTCTCTGTTCGTTGTTTTCATCTTTCCTATTTTTTTCTCTTTCTTCTTCAGATGGAATAATTTTTATTGACTTCAAGTTCACTCTACTTTTTCTTGTGAAGTCTCCAATCTACTGTCAAACCCATCCAGTAAAGTCTTCATTTCTAACAGCGCACCTTTCGGTTATAGAATTTTCATTTGTTTCTTTTTATAATGCTTATTGCTCTATTGAGGTTTTCCATTTGAGGTTTTCCACCTATTCACTTACTGTGTCCATTTTTTCCTTTTTACCCCTGAACACATTTGCAATGGCAATCTTAAAATTTTAGTCTTTACAACATCTGAGTCATATAAAACTCTACTCCCATTAACTGGGTTTTGTTCCCTTGATCGTCAGTAACATAATTCTAATTTCTTATATGTCTAGAAATTTTTTGTTCTATACTGGGTGTTGTGTGTGATACATTATGAAGAGTCTGGATTATGTTGTCTTCTTTAAAGAACATTAGTTTTGTTCTGCAAAGCAGTCAGTTGGTGCCAAGTTCCCCTACTCTGGCTTGGTTTATTCCTTTTCTAGGGTGGTTCTGTTTTACATTTATTCCTAGTCCAGGACATTATTGTAGGAGTTGGCAAATATTGTCTGCACAGGACCAGGTAGCAAATATTTTGATCTTTGTGAGTCAAATATGGTCTCTGTCTCATTTTCCTTCTTCCTCTCCTTTCCCCTCTCCTCCTCTTCCTTCACCTATCTTCTCCTGATGATGCTGCTTCTAAAATGCAGAATTATTGTTGGCTTGGAGGATGCACAAAAACAAGCCCATAATCCAGATTTGGCCAGTTTTCTGACCTCTGCTCTAGAACATGATCCTACTCCTAGCATGTGGCCTTTATGAGGTTTGAAGCATTCATTGAAAACATTCCATCTGGTCTGGCCAAAACTCCAATGTCTCACAGTACCATACAACCCCTAGCCAATCAAAAGCCACTCTCTGCTAAGCCTCATGAAGGCTCACTCGGTGTATGTACCACCTAGCCCTGGGCGAAGGACCCATAAGAAACCCATATCCTCCTTACCTACACTAAAGTTCAAAAAATGCACCAGACAGAAAGCTGCAGTGACTGTGTGGTTCACTTGATGTGTTTCTCTTCTCTCAAGGAATATGGTCTGGCAATACTTGTTTTTCAGTGTGTGAAACTAACTTCCTCATATTTATTGACCTGTTTTATATTTGCTTATGGCAGAACAGTTAACCCTTATCAGAGCCAGAAATGGAAGTCCCTATACATTATGCTTTGAACAGGTTGTGTTTTAGTGACTCTGAAACCCATGAGTGGAGCTGTATAGAGGGCAGATTATGAGGAATGGGCGGGATGTATAAAAATACAAATTGTTAGTATAAGACACTTGACATTACATCAAGGGGTAAAACTTCACTGGGTAAACACACAATTGATAAGAGAAAAGGGCTAAGAACTGGATCAGGGTAAACATAAAGAAGAGAGCTACCTGAGAGCTAAATGGGGAGAGTTGTCCAGTGGAAGAGAGCTCAGCTTTCTCTGGCTTAATTTTTTTCTCAGAGATTTTATATTTTAGGAATGTCCCAAAGAGTTTTGTGTGTCCTCACTTTCTGTAATATGTCCTTACCCTCAGGGGGACATAGCGATGCAAATCTTATAAAATGGTTATCCATTGCATCTTTGCAAATGATTTTGCTCTCTTCCATTCCAGTATGATCAATCACTGTAATAAAAAGAAGTCCCACCACCATTGAGTCCTATCATCAACTTCTGGCTTTTCTCTCATACTTCCCTGAAGGTTCTGCTACAAGCCACAAGCTGAAAAGTAGTCTTTGAACAGACAGACATCCTCAGAACCTCAACGAAAAGGATGAGGTACTTTTACTCATCAATACTTTTAGTTAATAGACTCATTACTTACATGAGAACAGACTTGCAAGCAGATACCACTTAAACAACTACAGATTGTAGCAAGGGAGTCAGGATTTTTAGGGCTCTGTTTTATTATGGAAGCAGCAACTTTGTAAAAGCAGAATATAGTTTCAAGAGCCAGTGCAAGTAATAATTACATGAGACTGAATGAACTGATAAAATGAATATAATTGTGGTTGTTTGTGATATTTTTAATTTACTTATTGTGTATTAGCATTATTTTTAATATTCTATTTTATTATAGGCATACAGTGAGCCCTTTTTCTTTCTTCTTGACCTATCCCTGGCCTTTAAACTAAGAGTCATTGAACTATGGTCCATGGGCTAACTCCAGCTCACTCCACGTCAAATGCAGCCCATGACACGCAAAATCCAGATATGCCCCCTTTTTACATACTGTCTATGGCTGCTTTCATGTTACAATGGCAGATTTGAGCAGAAATCTTACGTCAGACACTCATGGCCTGCAAAATGCCTGTAGTCCCAGCTACTCAGGAGGCTGAGGCAAGAGAATCGCTTGAACCCAGGAGGAGGAGGTTGCAGTGAGCTGAGATTGCACCCCTGCTCTCCAGCCTGGCGACAGAGCGAGACTCCGTCTCAAAAACAAACAAACAAACAAAAAAACGAAAACGTTTATTATCTGGTCCTTTACAATAAAAGTTTGCTGACCTCTGTTTTAGACTATGCTTTCGCATACTAAAATGAAATATTATTTAAATAGTATTATATTCTCACGGACCCCTCAAAATTCAGGGACAAATAGTTTTAAGTCTGTTTGCCTTTAAAAGCAAGGTAGTTTTGGCAAGGAGCCAATAAGAAGCTCTTGTTGTTGTTGTCGTTAATCAAGATAAAGTGAGGGAAAAAATCAATTGTACAACCAAAGCCTTAAAGTGTTATATTAGAATAAATCTTATTTAAGCAGGTATGGCAAGCCCCCATTGATAACAGGAGTTGTGTTTCATATGTGGAACCAAGGCTCACAAAACCCTCCCAGGAGATTGGTCTACTCTATGGCTTTTGGAGTTCTGGATATTTAGTTAGAGGAGAGAATCACTTCCTGGCAGACTAAGTACCTTAACAGATTGGAAGTGGGAGGAGGAAGAGGTCAAGAAAATAAATTCATCAACATTTACAGGTACTCCAAGCAACACTGGTAGAAATTAATTTCTCAGGGTTGGTTTCCTAGCTTCAGGACATGAGCACAAATAAGAGTGATACAAAGTTCTCTGGAGTAATACAGCCTGTTGAAAACACAACACTAGATGCCCTGTTAGTTCTTATGACAGAGGTTAATTTTTGGCCTTAATAGTTGACTAACACTATATGGCACTGAATGTGCTGATCATAGTTCAAGGAAATTTACATATGTTAATTAACACTTCTTGCTGCATTGTTAATTAACAGGACAAAATAAAATAACAACAGCTTTTGAGATCAAGAATAATATTTAGGGATTTTTTATGATCACAGAGGATGGCTGTTAGAAAAGTGTCCAAGAAAGAAGAAAAATGGCAGCTAGGAGGCAGGACTGTCAGCCCCCACTTGAACAGATGGAACAGTGTGTGGAGACTCACATTGTGAACCTTGACTCCAAGAACTACTGCAAGAACATACCAAGAAAACCAAAATAATTCACAGGCACTTTGGAGGAAGCAGCTTGCTGCTGCAAACTCCATAAGTAGCCAGAAAACTGTGAGCACCCAAAGTGTGAGAAGGGGAAGGCCTGCCTCCAAACACACAGCCTTACTAGAGGACCGGAAAATCCAGATCACCAGAGAAGGATTTAACCTTACCTAGAGCTGAAAAAAACTTAGAGAGCCCAGTGAAATATAAAGGTAGAAGAAGCAGTGAGAAGAGCCCTGTGGGCACTCCCAGTCCCCAGCGAAGCCATGTCTGACTTTGTCTCACAGGGGTCCTTGGGGAGGGCTGCCAGTAGAATTGAGGAAGGACCATAGGCAGAAGGAAACTTCTAGATGAATTTTGTAATAATTTCATGAGCATGAACCTTCCTGGGCAGAACCTTCCAGGGCAGCAAACAGGAAGTGCAGATATGAACACAGAAACAAGTGGGGAAGGGTGGGGCCTGAAAGCCCTGCCTGCATTCTCAGTGGGGAGGCTTGTAGCCTGGGGTGAGATCTCAGCCCTGCTCACCCACTGCCTGGATATAAATTTGCTGCTGGTGGCGAGAGTGAGACTAGCCGTATGGTTGTGTGGGAACTGGGTGAGGCCTATCACTGCTGGCTTTCCCCCACTTCCCTGGCGACCTGTATGACACAGCCAAAGGCAGCCATAATCCTCCTGGGAACATAATTCCGTTGGCCTGAGAACCATTCCCCCACCTCCCATAGTGGCCACAGCAAGCCCCACCCAAGGAAAGTTGAAGTTCAGGCATGCTTATCCCTGCCCCGACTCAATGGTTTTTCTCTACTTGCTGTGGTAGCCCAAGACAAAAGACAGAATCTCTTGTGATTTCTATGACCCTGCCCATTACCTGAGAAACCTGAATACTTATCCAGGTGACCTCAGGGCAAGCTTGTATCAGCTGATGCCCTCTTGAAAGCAAAACCACCTGGCTGGAGGCCAACCAACTGCTACCACAACCAGCCTTTGAGAAAACCAGTGCACAAAACAAAACTACAACCAAGGACCCTCACAGAGTCCACTTCACTCCCCTGCTACCTCCACCAGAGCAGGTGCAAATATCCACAGCTGAAAGACCTGAAGATGAATCACATTACCGAACTCTTAGTACCAGCCCAGAGCCCTGTAGCTCTGCTGTGTGGTAGACCCAGAAAAGCAGTAACAATAACTGTAGTCTGGTTCTCAGGAAGCCCCAACCCTAGTGGAAGGGGGAGAGTGCCACATCAAGGGACCACCCAATGGGACAAAAGAATCTAAACAGCAGCCTTTGAACACCAGATCTTTCACCTGACATAGTCTACCCAAATGAGAAGGAAGCAGAAAAACAAATCTGGTAATATGATGAAGAAAGGTTTTTTAACAATCCCAAAAGATCAGACTAGCTCACAAGCAATGAATCCAAACCAAGAAATCTCTGAGTTGCAAGAAAAAGAATTCCTAAGTTCGATTATTAAGCTATTCAAAGAGGAATCAGAGAAAGGTGAAAACCAATTTAAAGAATTTTTTTAAATAATAGAGAATATGAACCAGAAAAATCTCCAGAGAAATAAATAGCACCAATAAAAAAAAAAAATCACAACTTCTGGAAATAAAGAAACACTTAGAGAAATGCAAAATACACTGGAAAGTCTCAACAATAGAATTGAACAAGTAGAAGAAAGAACTTCAGAGCTCCAAGACAAGTCTTTCAAATTAACCATTCTGACAAAGACAAAGAGAAAAGAATCAAAAGAAATGAACAAAGCCTCCAAGAAGTTTGGGATTATGTTAAATAACCAAACCTAAGAATAATTGGTGTTCCTGACAAAGAAGAAAAATCTAAAAGTCTAGAAAACTTATTTGAGGGAATGGTTGAGGAAAACTTCCCTGGACTTACTAGAGAGTTAGGCATCCAAATAGAAGCTCAAAGAACATCTGGGTAATTCATTGCAAAAAGATCATCACCTAGACACGTAGTAATCAGATTATCTAAAGTCAAGACAAAGGAAAGAATCTTAAGAGCTGTGAGGCAAAAGCATCAGGTAATCTATAAAGGATTATCAGATTAACAGCAGATTTCTCAGCGGAAACCCTACAAGTTAGGAGGAGTAAGGTCCTATCTTTAGCATCCTTAAACAAAACAATTATCAGCGAATAATCTTGTATCCAGTGAAACTAAGTTTCATAAATGAGGGAAAGATAAAGTCTTTTTCAGACAAACAAGTGCTGGGAGAATTCACCACTACCAAGCTAGCACTAGAAGAACTGCTAAAAGGAGTTCTAAATCTTGAAACAAAGTCTCAAAATATACCAAAATAGAACCTCCATAAAGCATAAATCCCACACGGCCTATAAAACAATAACCCAATGAAACAAAACAAAACAAAAAACAAGGTATTTGGGCAACAACTAGTACAATGAACAGAATAGCACCTCACATCTCAATACTGATGTAGAATGGCAGAATGGATAAGAATTCACAGAAATTCACAAGTATCTGCTGTCTTCCAGAAACTCACCTAACACACAAGAACTCACATAAACTTAAGGTAAATATAAACTTAAAGGTAAAGGTGGAAAAAGATATTCCGTGCAAATGGACACCAAAAGCGATCAAGAGTAGTTATTCTCATATCAGACAAAAACAGACTTTAAATCAACAACAGCAAAAAAACTCAGAGAGGGACATTGTATAATGATAAAAGGACTAGTCCAACAGGAAAATATCACAACCCTAAATATATATGCACCAAATACTGGAGCTCCCAAATTCGTAAAACATTTACTACTAGACCTAAGAAATGAGACAGATTGCCACACAATAAGTGGGGAAGTTCAATACTCCACTGACAGCACTAGGGAGGTCATCAAGACAGAAAGTCAACAAAGAAACAATGTGCTTAAACTATATCCTGCAACAAATGGACTTAAGAAATTTTTACAGAACATTCCACCTAACAACTGCAGATTATACATTCTATTCACCAGCACATAGAACATCAGCATATGGTCTCCAAGATAGACCATATGATAGGCCACAAAACAAGTCTCAACAAATTTAAGAAAATCAAAATTATATCAAGTACTCTCTCAGACCACAGTGGACTAAAATTGAAAATCAACTCCAAAAGGAAGCCTCAAAACCATGCAAATATGTGGAAATTAAATAATCTGCTCCTGAATGATCATTGGGTCAATGATCTCGAAATCAAAAAGGAAATTTAAAAAACTCCTTGAAATGAATAATAATGACACAACCTATCATAACCTCTGGGATACAGCAAACACAGGGCTAAGAAGAAAGTTCATAGCATTAAATGCCTATATCACAGAGTCTGAAAGAGTGCAAAAAGACAATCTAAGGTCACACCTCAAGGAACTAGAGAAACAAGAACAAACCAAACCTAAACCCAGCAGAAAAATAGAAATAGCCAGCATCAGAGCAGAACTGAATGAAATTGAAACAAAAAAGTACAAAAGATAAATGAAATCAAAAGCTGGTTCCTTGAAAAGATAGATAATATTGATAGACCATTAGTGAGATTAACCAAGAAAAGAAAACACAAATCCAAATAAGCTCATTTAGAAATGAAACAGGAGATATTACAACTGATACCACAGAAATACAAAAGATCATTCAAGGCTACTATGAATACCTTTAAAAGCACAAACTAGAAAACCTGGATAAGATGGATACATTCCTGGAAATATACCACCCTCCTAGATTAAACCAGGAAGAAATAGAAACTCTGAACAGATCAATAACAAGCAGTTAGATTGAAATAGTAATAAAAAAAATTGCCAACACAAAAAAAGTCCAGGACCAGATGGATTCGCAGCTGAATTCTATCAGACATTCAAGGAAGAATTGTTACTAATTCCATTGAAACTATTCCAAAAGACAGAGAAAGAAGAATCCTCCCTAAATCATTCTATGAAGCCAGTGTCACACTAATACCAAAACCAGGAAAGGACATAACAAAAAAAAAGAAATCTACAGGTGCACATCGGTTTCTGTAGTGTAGTGGTTATCATGTTCGCCTTACATGCGAAAGGTCCTCGGGTCGAAACCGAGCGGAAAAAGAAATCTACAGACCAATATCTCAGATGAATATAGATGCACAAGTCCTCAACAAAATACTAGCTAACTGAGTCCAACAGCATATCAAAAAAATAATCCACCATGATCAAGTGGGTTTCATACCAAGAATGCAGGGATGGTTTAACATACGCAAGTCAATAAATGTGATACCCCACATAAACAGAATCAAAAACAAAAATCACATGATCATCTCAATGGACACAGAAAAAGCATTTGACAAAATCCAGCATCACTTTATGATTAAAACCTTCAGAAAAATCAACATAGAAAGGACAAACCTTAAGGTAATAAAACTATCTATGACAAACCCACAGCCAGTATTATACTGAATGGAGAAAAGTTGAAAGCATTCCCCTAGAGAACTGGAACAAGACAAGGATGACCACTTTCACCACTTCTATTCAACATAGCTCTGGAAGTCCTAGCCGAGCAATCAGACAAGATAAAGAAATAAAGGGCATTGAAATAGATAAAGATAAAGTCAAACTGTCGCTGTTTGCCAATGATATGATCATATATCTAGAAAATCCCAAACACGCATCCAAAAAGCTTCTAGAACTGATAAATGAGTTCAGCAAAGTTTCAGGATACAAAATCAAGGTACACAGATCAGCACTGCCATACAACAACAGCAACCAAGCTGAGAATCAAATCAATAAATCGATTCCTTTTACAATGGCTGCAAAATAAAATAAAATACTTAAAAATATACCGAACCGAGAAGGTGAAAGACCTCTACAAGGAAAACTACAAAACACTGCTGAAAGAAATAGATGATACAAACAAATGGAAACACACTCCATGCTCATGGATGGGCAGAATCAATATTGTGAAAATGACCATACTGCCAAAAGCAATCTACAAATTCAATGCAGTTCCCATCAAAACACCATTGTCATTCTTCATAGAACTAGAAAAAACAACCCTAAAATACATACGGAACTAAAAATGAAGCCACATAGCCAAAGCAAGACTAAGCAAAAAGAACAAAGCTGGAGGTATCACATTACCCAACCTCAAACTATAAGGTGAGGATCCCCCAAACAGCATGGTACTGGTATAAAAATAGGCACATATGGCTGAGCACAGTGGCTCACTCCTGTAATCCCAGCACTTTGGGAAGCTGAGGAGGGATGATCACCTGAGGATGTGAGTTCAAGACCAGCCTGGCCAACATGTTGAAACCCCATCTCTACTTAAAATACAAAAAGTAGACTGGCATGGTGGTGGGCACCTGCATTCCCAGCTACTCAGGGGGCTGAGGCATGAGACTCTCTTGAATCTGGGAGATGGAGTTCGCAGTGAGCCGAGATGGCACCACTGCACTCCAACCTGGGCAACAGAGTGAGACTTTGTCTCAAAAATAAATAAATAAATAAATAAATAAATAAATAAATAAATAAATAAAAATTTAGAAATAATAATAATAATAGGCACATAAACCAATGGAACAGAACAGAGAACCCAGAAATAAAGCCAAATACTTACGGCCAACTGATCTTCAACAAAGCAAACAAAAACATAAAATAGGGAAAACACAACCTATTCAACAAATGGTTCTGGGATAATTGGCAAGCCACATCTAGAAGAATGAAACTGGATCCTCATTTCTCACTTTATACAAAAATCAACTCAAGATGGATCAAAGACTTAAATCTAAGACCTGAAACCAAAAATAGTCTAGAAGATAACATCAGAAAAACCCTCTAGATATCGACTTAGGCAAAGACTTCATGATCAAAAACCCAAAGGCAAATGTAACATCAACAAAGATGAATAGATGGTACTTAATTAAACTAAAAGCTTCTGCATTGCAAAAGAAATAATCAGCAGAGTTAACAGGCAACCCACAGAGTGGGAGGAAATCTTTGCAAACTGTGCATCCGACAAAGGACTAATATCCAGAGTCTACAAGGAACTCAAGCAAGTCTCCAAGAAAATAATAATAATAATAATAATCCCATCAAAAAGTGGGCTAAGGACATGAATGGACAATTCTCAAAAGAAGATACACAAATGGCCAACAAACATATGAAAAATGCCCAACATCAGGGAAATGCAAATCAAAACCACAATGTGACACCACCTTACTCCTGCAAGAATGACCATGATTAAAAAACCAAAAAATAATATATGTTGGCATGATATGGTCAAAAGGGAACACTGTTACACTGCTGGCGGGAGGGTAAACTAGTACAGCCACTATAGAAAACAGTGTGGAGATTCCTTAAAGAGCTAAAAGTAGATCTACCGTTTGATCCAGCAATCCCACTACTGGGTGTCTACCCAGAGGAAAAGAAGTCATTACATGAAAAAGACACATGCACACACGTTTATAGCAGCACAATTCACAATTGCGCAAATATGGAACCAGCTCACAATGAGTGAATAAAGAAAATGTGGTATATATATACCATGGAATATACACCAGCCAGAAAAAGGAAGCAAGTAACGGCATTTGCAGCAACCTAGATTGAGTTGGAGACCATTATTCTAAGTGAAGTAATTAGGAATGGAAAACCAAACAGTATATGTTCTCACTTTTAAGTTGGAACTAAGCTATGAGGATGTAAAGGCACAAGAATGATTTAATGGGCTACGGGGACTCGGGGAAGTGTGGTGGGGGGTGGGGGATGGTGCGGATAAAAGACTGCACATTGGGTACAGTGTACACTGCTCGGAGGATGGGTGCACCAAAATTTCAGAAATCACCACTCAAGAACTTATCCATGTAACCTAACACCACCTGATCCCCAAAAACCCATTGAAATAAAAAATATATTTTAAAAAGAAATTGACATAGGAGCCTAACATCTGCCCCCTCCAAATCTGGAGTATAGGCAGACATGGATGTCAGGTGAGGAAGTGGTTTTCTCTAAATGGCTGTGTTGGTCTGAATTCAGATTTCCTTTACTGAGCAGTGAACTTTGGCCGGCTACTAGGATTCATGGAGTGGCTCCTCAACTCTACATTTCATTTATAAAAATGCTTGCAGGTTGCTTCATCTCAGAGAATTTTGAACTGGAAAGAAGCTTATGAGGTCATCCTTTTCCCTTACCCCAATGTCATCTTTTCATCTTTTGGAAGAATTTCCATTTAGTGGTCTCTGACCTAGAGTCACCTGTACTTTCTTCTAAGATCTTCCTGGAAACTGATGTGCAAAATCAGCAGCAGTGGCAGCAACTCACCTTTCTCCCGTCCACATTGGTGCACATTCGAACATTTTACCGAGTAGCTCCGTAGCTATTCTTTTATCTAGATTAAAGCAATTTTTTATTTTTCTAAAAAAAGAAACAGCATCCAAAACCTGGAATTAAGCAAAAGAGATTTTTACATGTCCTTTTAGTGCGTGTTGAACATTGCATAGCAGGCCTGCCTGGAGTTCTGATTCTCTAGGAGTGTATGCTTTATTTGACTTGCTATTTACTATTTAGGATATTTTTCAACTTTGTAAGGGTGGATGTTAATTGTAGAAAGCTGATAGAAATGTAAATTATTCTTGTTCAATAGGAAGGAAAATGAAACTCATCCCTGCAGAGATGCAAATGAAAATATTATAACCCAAAGGTTATAGTTTATTTTGTATGTAATTAAACTATCTTATTGCAATTACTTTATATGCCCAGTCCTTTATATTTTCTTTAATTCAGTTTTACCATGCTGCTGGCCCTTTCATTAATAAGTTTAATGATTCTTTGACACCACTTCCCTTAAAATAAAACTTAGATATATAATCACTGGCTATCTTCCTAGGTGCTTGGATAAGATATGAAAGCAAGAGAGTTAAGAGTTTTTTCCGGCCAGGCGCGGTGGCTCAAGCCTGTAATCCCAGCACTTTGGGAGGCCAAGATGGGTGGATCACGAGGTCAGGAGATCGAGACCATCCTGGCTAACACAGTGAAACCCTGTCTCTACTAAAAAAAAATACAAAAAACTAGCCGGGCGAGGTGGCGGGCCCCTGTAGTCCCAGCTACTCGGGAGGCTGAGGCAGGAGAATGGCGTGAACCCGGGAGGCGGAGCTTGCAGTGAGCTGAGATCCGGCCACTGCACTCCAGCCTGGGTGACAAGGGTGAGACTCCGTCTCAAAAAAAAAAAAAAAAAGAATTTTTTTCTTTTAAGATAAAGATTTGAGCTTATTTCATAATGTGAAAAAAAAGCCATGGAAAGAGAGATGTTAGAGAAACAGTAAAGATAGGACAATTAATGAGTCAAATCCTGGAAAGAGCAGGAGGGCAAAAAATTCAAAACACAAATGTCTGGATGACTCTTGGTTACAGAAATAACTTTTCTTCTGATAGTGAAGAAAGGAGGAAAGGCTGGCTGTGTGTATACACACACACACACAAATTTTGTAAGTAAAGGGCAAGAATTTGAAGATGTTCATACCAAATGAGCAGTCTTACTGAGAGTCAGGGTGGGTGGTGCAGCGGATGATGTGAAGAGATCATATGGATTTGAATAGATCACTGATGGAAACAGGAAAGAGACCTATTGGAACAACCGCGGAGTCGGGGGTAAAAAGGGAGTTGGCTGTACTCATCTGTGGCGGGAAATCAGGGATGTACAGGAAAAGCTCGGGTGCTTGCAGTGATGTGCTGTGGGATTGAGGTAGGTCAACGTAGGAAGGAAAGCCAGCGTGTGGCGAATGGACACAGAAAACATGGGTGATATCAAGCGTAGGATCCATGACAAGGCTGAAAAGGAGAAGTGGCAGCAAAGGAGTTGGCCCCTGGAAGAGTAGGCAGTTTTGGCCAAAAAGGCACAGGAAGAGGTTGGCGATAATGAGTCCACAGGTAGACAGTTCCAGAAGATGACAAGATTTCCATGTAAGCATCATTGGTGTCTGTCACTCAAGTAACACAAAAGGTCTCATCTCAACCTCTCAAAAGATTTTGGGAAGGGATGCAGGGACAGGCTAGGACACATGACTTCACCGAATAACATCAGTGTGACATGGAGCTCTCACACACTGGTAAGGAGTAAGAGGTGCTTTTTTCATAGAGTCAGCACTTGACCTACCCTCAAGACATTTCATGTGACACAGGGCTGAAGATCACAGGGAAGGGGAGAAGGGTTCAGTCGACTTACTTGCAAAGGACCCACTTGAGAGGGACCGAGCACTGCGTTAAGCCTTTCTCAGGCATCATCTCATGTAATACCCATAGCAACAGTGAAGCAGCATTATTAGCATCCCTACTTCAGCCATGAGAAAACAGGCTGAGAGGTAAGTTATTTGTTCTATTTCATAGGTAAGAAATGCCAGGGGTCTCGTGCTCAGAACTATCAGACTCCAAAGTCTATTTTCATAATGACTACAGCACGTAATCCCCACCCCCCCCCCAAAATAAGGAAACAGGATTCAGAAGAGGGAGAGAAGTGGGAAAAGGCACTTAACAATTTATCAAGATGAGCATTCAGGCACTTTGTTTTTTCCAAAGGGGGAGGAAAGCCCTAGCAAAGGGCACCCACTACAGAGGTGCCCTTCTGCACATAGTGAAACTGTACCCGTGTCCACAGGAAGAAATAGTGTTTTTAAAAATGGAGAATCCATTAAACAAACATACACCAGGAATACAAAGTAAACCCAAAGCCTTTGTACCTGTTGGTCCTGACTGTTCCATCTCTGCCTGGGATGTTCTTTTCTAGGTGTTTCCATGACTGTCCCTCACTTCCTTCATCTTATTACTCAGATCTATTTCAGACAGGTCTTCCCTGACCACCCAAGTTAAAACTTAGACCCACTATCTCCACCATCACTACTTGGACACTCCCTGTGACCTTCATCTAACATATTGCATATTTTGTTTACTGTCTGCACCACTACATGAAAGCCCCATGGGTGCCGGGCTTTTTGTCTGTTTTGTTTACTGCTATACTCCTGGCATCTAGAAAGATTTCTGGCCCATGATAGAAATGCAAATATCTTAAAATTTCTCTCAAGGTCAAGCAAGTGTCCACTGACACCCCTACATTCACGCACATGCAGTCATGCACACACACTTGTCCTGAAGAGCAGAGCTCCCAGGTAAAGCTAGACATGAGAACATGGCTTGTGCCTGTGGCATACATTTCTAACTCTACTCAAAATCCTCTCCCTCCTTCTTTCTTATCAGTAGAACCCAAATTATGTTTGAGGGCAGAAGCATACAATCAGTCAATCAATGAATCAGTGCTAACCCGCTATATTTATCAGCTTCTCTAGCTGAGAATGACTGCATGGCATCTCAGTTCTGGTCAACAAGCTGAAAAGTATGGTTTTCGGGTGAGGCTTCCCAAAATGCTCTTTACAAGGGAGTAGCATCCACTGACACGCACCATCCTGCCTTTGCCCTTCTTCTTCCTGCCATGTGAATGTGATGGCAGCGGTTACCTTGGGCCATCAGGCAATTCAGGATGGATAAGTCTGCTTAGTCGTGTTTTCTGTGACTTGCAGCTGAATGCGATCCTGTCAAAAACCCTGAGGTCAAACTTGTGCTTTCCACTCTTATCTCTTTAGCACAAATGCCACTTCCTCAGCAAAACCCATCCCTGCCTTCAAGTTAAGTTAGGCCTCCTTTAAGTAATCTCACAGCCCTGTGAACCCTTTGTTCACAGCACTAATAACAAGCATGGTAATTTAATTACTTATGGATTTAACGAAGTAGGAAAGGGCTATGCTTCTTGTATTGTTTGCCCTGCACACAGCACATTGTATTCTCTCACTATATAATTATTGAAATAAGATCGAATACTATAAGAGATCACATTAATGATCAGATATGCAGCATAGCCATTAAATGCTGAGTGCGGGAGAGGTGGCAGAGACCAAGAGTGGATAGGCTAAATCACTTTACTAAGCAAAAACCTGAAAGGAAAGAATGTGTTCCTCCTATTGAGCCTATTCAGACATCACTCACCCTTCAGAGTTCAGCTCTGAAAATATGTTTCTCCAAGAAAACATACTGGACATACTAGTCACTTTATGCCACTTTGATCTCCTCCTTTCTTGGAATCCTCCCATAAGACAATGAAAATAGAGTATATACAAGTGAAAATAACACTCACTTGTATTGGGTAATACTCTTGAACTGTTTCCTGGTCATTCCATTTGTAATGGCCTTTAGCAGCCTGGCACTGGAAGGCAGCAATAGTGTCTGTTGTTCATTTATTCACTCATCAGGCATGCAATGTATTCAGTGCCTAAAGTGCCAGTTCTTGGGAGTTCGAAGCTACACAAAGCAAAGTCTCTGCTCTTATGTAATTCAGTCTATTGGGCAAACAAGTAAACAGGTCATTGGATGTGTCAAGTGCTGCAATAAATAAATTCCACACATTTAATGGCTTCAGCACAGGAGTTCAAGACTAGCCTGGACAGCATGGAGAAACATCTCTACAAAAAAGAAATACAAAAGAAGACGGGGGGCCAGGCACGGTGGCTCATGTCTATATTCCCAGCACTTTGGGAGGCCGAGGTGGGTGGATCACCTGAGTTCAGGAGTTCGAGACCACCTTGGGCAACAGGGTGAAACCCCATCTCTACTAAAATACAAAAAAAGAAAAGAAAAGAAAATTAGCTGGGCATGGTGGTGCACGCCTGTAGTCCCAGCTATTCGGGAGGCTGAGTCAAGAGAATCGCTTGAGCCTTGGAGGCGGAGGTTGCAATGAGCCAAGATCACACCACTTGGGCGACAGAGTGAGACTCTGTCTCAAAAAAAAAAAAAGAAAGAAAAAGAAACCGGGTGTGTTGGCGCACACCTGAAGTCCCAGCTACTCGGAGGCTGAGGTGTGAGGATCACCTGAGCACCTGGGGAAGTTGAAGCTGCAGTGTGTCATGATCGCGCCATTGCACTCCAGCCTAGATAAGAATAAGACCCTGACTCAAAAAAAAAAAAAAAAAAAAAGTAAAGAAAATTTTCACATTACAGAAGTGGTATCTCACCCAAGTGGTATCTCACCCAGGGTGGGGGCATGCATGGAGGGCTTCCTAGAGATATGGGAGTTGAAGGTTTAGCATTAGTTGCCTAAGATGGAAGGGGACGTTCCAGGCAAAAGCAGCAGCTTGCTTTACTTCAGAAATTGCATGAAGTTCTGTGTGACTGATTATGTCCACAAAAGCCACGAGGCCAGAGGAGTAAGCAGGGCACAGAATATCAAGGACCGTTGCTAGTCTTGGTTAAGTTTATATTTTATCCCACAGGCAACAAAAGGCATAGAAAAATTTTATTCAGAGAAAATCCACTGTGCAACTTAGAGAGCTCACCAATGAAAGGATGAAGCGGGTGGTGAGGCTGGGTTCAGTTTGCTTTTTGAAGTGAATAATATGAGAAATGGAGAAGCAAAGCCCCAGGGCAGTAGATAAACAAGTGGGGCATTCACTGAGATATTCGGGGAACAAAATGGACAAGATTTGGTGAGTTGACAACAAATGCACCCTTTCGCTCCTCTCTCCTTCCCAAGGTCTCATGCCCAGGCCTATTTACAGGTTCATTTTCTTACCTTTAAGTCAAAGGCAGCCTCTAGCAGAGCAGTTCACGGTTGCACCCAGGCTCCGTTTTACACCCCACACTCCCAACACCCCTTTTCATTTCTTCTCATTGTACTTTTTGCTACAGATAAACATCTTAAATGATAACAGAAAGCTTTTTTGTGGAGAATAATCAAGCAACAAAGCCACATTTCTCATTCTGGAAACGTTTTCCAGTACCTTAGAGCTGGTGACTTTCAATTTCCCTAAAATCTGATGCCACCACACCCTAGAAGCCAGAGGTCTGTAGAAATATTTCAGCAGTTGACATTTTCACACATGGGAAAATTAGCCTATGTAGATATTTTAGAGCATAAAGAGGTGCTTAAGGAGTACACAGATGTTCTTAAGAATGAGAATTGCAACACTGGATGGCTGCTAGCAATAAAACCCTATCAAACTGAGTAAACCTGAAGCACGAGATGAAGTATTTTGATCCACATAAGATTTCTGAGTCCCACTTTCACAGGGAACTAGAACCTGGCAGGGCAAAACAGCACCATGTGGGAAGCGGATGCTTGGCTGTTGCTTCAGGGACTGGCGATTGAGAATGGCTGAGCCACTGTGACTTCCTGGGGCAGAGCAGCTCTCACCAGGAGGAGGTGAACTGCACTCCTTCCCTTCAGCTCACTGCTCTCCGTCACTTTTGGAGGTTAATGAAGACACTGCAACATATCCAGTAAAAACTGAATCACCTGGATGCTGGAGACTCTGGCCATCAAAATGCTGCAACTCATGAAAGACTGTGAGGCATCTGTCTCAATCCCATCATACTAACAGGAAATCAAGATGTGGACTGAGGCTTCTCCATGATCTCCTATCTAGGCCTACTGCCCTAGAGAAGACCCTTTGAGAGCCACTTCAGACTTTGCAGATACCCAGAAAAGCCCAATCACGGGACTGAGGTCAAATCCTGAAACTTGGCCCGAAGCTCACTTGACATCAGCTGAGTAAAGATAGCATCAGGGCTACCCTGACAAATCTGAAGGGCAGTGTCTTTCAACAAAGTCTACCCTGTTTGAGAGCTGGGAATGTGGGGAGGGAACTCTCTTTAATCAGTATTATCTGGGTTTACATGATTGCTCAAATGCGGTGTTTCTGGCAAACACTTTGCTCCAAAATAAGCACCCCCACAGCTAGCAGCAGGTGTTTCCCTGGAGCTCAGTAACTGCAAGCTCATTTGCCAGAACCAGACCACTAGTGAGTAGAAACCCTAAAACCAACTTGCCCTTGGTCCTGTATGTCTCTGTCACAGCCAGTCTCTCCATGTCCTCGACAAAGCAGCACCATTAAATTATCCTTGATTTAATAGATACTTTTGAACTATACAATCCCTCTCCCCACTGGGTCCCACCTTCCCAATATTCACTTTTCATTTCTATCACCCCACTCATTACAAGGAGTTCTGACTGATCTGTCTCCTCCACTAGATGCCAAGTTCCTTTAAAGAAGGCACCTGCCACCTTAGTCTTTATACCTTCAGAGTTGATCATGGTGCTTGGCATGTGGTAGGCTATTAAACATTTGTTGAATGAGTTAAGCAGATCCCATATTGTCTCTTGCCTGTAATTTTTTGGGGAAAACCCACCTTGACCATATCAACAAGGTGAAACTCTCCCATTCAAGACCCCAAATCAGGAGATCAATAAGACTAAAACTTAAATCTAGGTTTTCATTTACTTCTAAAATCGGTAAGAAAAATACATGTATCATTTTTTGAAATCACTGATTAGTTAGCAAATGAAGAATATAAGAATAGCTACATTTGAAAGACTAGCTAACTGTGCAAAAGATTTAGAAAAACAGTAGGACCCCAAGAACTTAATGGGCACAAAAACAATTCACTAAAATAAAAAATACACAAGGCTAAGAAAATATGAAAAAACTTTCCAATCTTATTGGACATTATTTGCCTATTAAATTAACAAAGTTTTAACCATAATGGTAATTGAGAAAAGGTAGTGTGAAGTCAAAGGGCACTCATACACATTCAAACATTGAATGGAGGGTGGTTATCAACATGGTTATATGAAGAAACCTTAAAACCAGCTATGTCCAAGGCATGTGAGACTACATGTGTGTGTATATATACATACCTATGTACATATATATTAAAATTTAAGCTAAAAATCTTATATTTTTCTGTAAACTTCTAAAATCATATGCCCTAGGAAACCAAAGTGTTGATTAGACTTTACGCAGTATGACTTAGAAATTAAGAACATGGCTCTATCACTAGCTATATGACCATCAGCAAGTTGACTTTTTGGGCTTAGTTTCATCAGTAAAATGGTAATAATAATAAAAGAACCTACTTGACAGAGTTGGTGTAAAGATTAAATGATAATATAAAAGTGTAGAACAGTGCCTGGCATACAGAGTGCTCAATAAATGTGAAATGCTCTTACTCCACATATCAGAAATTTAGAAACAGCCAAATGTTTAATGACAGAATACTTCAAAAGATTATGGTAAATCCATACAATAGCATATTAGTATACAGTCATTAAAATGTTGCTCATGAAGAGTTTTTTAATGATGTTGGGATAATGCTTATATTAAGTGAAAAGGCATGATATAAAATTGAATATATAGTATGATTTCAATTATGTAAAATATACATCAATATGTAGAAAAAGATCTAGCAGAAAGCATACTAAAATATTAAAAGTGATTATTTGGGGTAGCAGTATTTGACCTGCTTGCTATTTTCTTCTTTATACTTTTCTATCATCGACTTTTTTTTTTTTTTACAGTAAGGAAAATATTACTTTTAAAATCAGGAAAACACCGTAATTTTAAAATGTTAAAGTAACAAATGGATAATTTTAAAAACTTATAGAAATGCCCAACTTTTCACATATAAATGATGTAACACAGAAATTACTGTAGCTTTCCAAAACTCAATTATTTCCTGTTGAATTTACAAATGTGTATACTCCATTAATGCAAAATAATGATCACAAGCAACATAAAGCAGTAAATATCCCTTGGTTGAATTTGTTTATAAATGAATGTCTGAAATTGAGCACAAACAATGCACGCGCTCCCTGACTAAAAACGACCCACAGTCCCTTCGGCCAGCCTCCTCCACTCTAAGCAGCAGTGCCGGCCCCCAGCTGGTTCTGCTCCAGAGCTCCCTTCTAAGCCAGGAGCAGCAGTGGGCCTTGCTGGCAGCTCCTCCCATCTTCACTCCGTGCTCTGGCAACTTTTCCCTTTTCTATTCATCCAACTGCAAGGTTCTCATTCCTTTTGCAATTTTCAAAGGGAAGAACGCCTCCTGTCTGGTTATAAGAAAAAGAAGGTTAAGGTTTTCCCTTCACTCTGAGTAAACACTCCAGAACCCTTTTCTGTTCTTTATGCGCTTTCCCCCTCCTCAACAGCTTTCCACCCTGTGTTCCTCAACCCTACCTCTCAGGTTATCTTACCTTATCATTAGTGCAAAACACTATGTTCATTTCAATCCGTTTTTGCCCTTACAGAACTCAATCTATTAAGTATATAAATATCAGCCAACACAAACACCAGTCAAGTTTTTAACAATAGTAATAAAGAGAATAAACAATCACAATTTACAGGAGACATCAGGAAATTGTTCATATTCTTACTAAAGCATTTCTTTGAAGCAAATCTCAAAAGAAACCTCTTGTTTATCAATTAGGATTTTCACCTAAATAGCACTGGGTTAGACATACATTTTAGCCATAATGCTGAAAAAGTATTCTAACTAAAATGTATCAGTTGTTCATCCAAACATCCATCTGCATTGCAGTAATCAAATCATTTATGATTGCATATTTTTCAAGTGGTATAAGCGCAACTCTCTAGATGTTAACATACTTTGTTGCTATATGGAACTTAACTCTCTACTGTCTTTTTAACAATAAAAGCTACCCTTACACAACCCACCAGTTTAATGAACACCATACTTTATAAATTAATACAACACAATCTAAATGCACCATAAATTTATATTTGTTAATCTTGATATTAGAACATTTATACATTTCAAACTACATAAAAATAGGACAAACAATATAAAATAGAAATTTGTTGACAACTTACGTCCAAAACATCACTATTTCTTATATTGCAATTAAGCAACAAGACAGCTTACACAGCTCTCCAGAAAACATAGTGTTTTTTGTGGAGTGTTATCAACAAAAATCAGGACAATCCCACACAATAATGTCTCCAATTTATTATCTTTTCCACAGTACACATTTTTCACAAACCATAAATCCTTTGCGGTTATTCAAAGTGTGTAAACAATTGCCTGAATCCCCATATCCCCCCACCTCGGCTTAAGGTTATGAATGTTTTAAGTCCTTCAATCAAGTTTCAACTCTTCCACTTGCATAAGGAATCAAGAGCCTTCTCTCTTTAAATTATGTATATTTTATCATACAGCCTGCAATGCAGTAAATCACAGTGAAAGCCCTGGGGAAAACAAAACATGATCTTTACAGCGGGACTTCAAACTTCACAATAGTAAAAGCAGTTAAAGAAGCTTCCCATAGTAAAAGCGTGGGTTTTCATTTCCAGAAATCAAGTCAATTAGAAACCCTAGGTTCTACTTAAAAACCCATTTTGATCTAAAAGTGAAAACAGTCCCCTATCCATAGTCATTTTATAAACTCTACACAGTTTCACTCGCAGAGATTTTTTTTTTTTTCCAGTCTGGAAAACAGTAGTGCAATTAGTTTTACTTCTTATAAGTTATTTAGTCCAGGATGTAAATAGCTCTGTGGAAAGATAAGAAGATGCTCTGGTAAACAAGAAATTTTTGCAAGCCCATGCTGGCTTACGAGTCCATTAAAGCTTGTAAGTCCATAGTGGCTTTCAACAAAATGTTGTATATACATCACTAATAACAAAGCAGAAATAAATAGGCAGAAATGACTGTAAACTGTCTCATTTCAATGATTTTTCGGTAATAACTGGCTTGATGAATTGATTATATATAGTCACTTAAATAAGCAGACAGTAGACAGTCGCCCTCCTGGATGTTCCACTCTGGCATCTGGCCTGGAAAGCCCCGATGGAGTTACATTCCTAAAATTAAAAGAAACCCAAAAAAAAGTGGGGAGTGGAGGGCGGGGAATAATAGTTTACAGATGCCATTTGAATGGGATTCCATCAAGTCAGCCAGTTCACTTAGATTTCTTCTTAAAAAGGCTTTTGATTTTTGATGACTTTTTGCTTTTCTCTCCATTATGACAAAGGTCATGTGGGATGCTGCTTATTCTGGCAACACTTGGGGCTTCCTGAACTGGTTTACTGTCATTGCCAGCTGAGGAACACGATGTGTGGCGAGGTTTAGGCACCGGGATGCCACTGGAAAGCTGGTTCATGCTACAGGATTTCTCCAAAATTCCATTGTACACTTTGCTTGCAGGACTGAAGATCATACTCTTAGTTTCTGTCAGACCTACAGAGTCGGGAGAACCCCAAGACACATCCGCAGTTACAGGCGAATCCCCTCGGGAGGAGTCCTCTAGGGACACCTCATCTCTTGATATCTTTCGAGGAGATAATGTTTGGTATATCTCGAGGCTTAAAGGAGGAGACTGTTTCCTTCCAATGGAAGAATTTAAGGAGTCACATTCTGAAGCTGTGTCTGGCACTTCCCTGAATGAAACACAAACAAAGGTACAAATTTTAAATCAGTATGTTCTTAAGAGTACTAGCAGACATTCTAACTAAAACAACTTTCGTTGCTTATTGAAATTTAAAAGAGGGAAATGATACGATTCTATATACATTTTAGCAAAATGAGAACATTACTTCTTTAAATAATATGGCTTCTCAAAACTCAATGTTGGATTTTTAACATAAACCATAATAATGAAATCTTACAAACTACAGACAATATAAGTTATACCTTCTTTTTGTCAAATAAATTAAAATGTTAAATTTTACAGGTGATTCAGCTATCATCTCAGCTACTTTTATGTTTTATTTCAATACTATGTTTCTTTCTAAATCGGAGTTGACACTATTTTAAAAGATGAATTTTAGTCACTGCCTCTCCCTTTTCATTAACTTGATGAGCTATAGCTTTGTTAGGAAGGAAGGAATATACATGAAAGGAATTATACTAAAATATAAGTTCTACCAAATTTAAAAGGGGGCAGGGAATCGAGGTGCATCAGAGTATGGCAGTGGAGGAGGGGGCAAACATATGATGCTATTTAGAAAAAAAAAACAGACATTCACTGAATTCTCACAGCATTCTTACTCTTCAATGTTTTCCTCCTTTTCTCCACAGTGGAAATATAAATTTTGTAACCCCACAACCAACATATAGTAAATGCCATCACCCATTCCTTCAAATCTCTCTCAAATCCACCATTCCTTATTACGCCCCCTGCTCCCATTCTTCCTCTGAAACAGCCAGGAACTCACCTAAATGATTGCAACGGCTTCCTAACTGGTCTCCCTGCTTTCATTCTCGCTCTTCCCTCCCAGTTATTTCTCCACACAGCCATTGAAGTGATTATTTTTAAAACTCGAGCAAAATATATCATTCACTTACTTGAAACTTCCCAGTGTTTTCTCTCATACTCAGAGTAAGATCCAAAGCCCTAGTCAAAGCGGCCAGGCTTGTACATGTGGTCCCTGGCTATCTCCAACTGTACACTCCCTCGTGTTCCTGTAACATGCCAACCTCAAGACTCCTCAGGGCCCTGCACTTGCTGTTCCCTCTGCTTGGCGTTATCTACTCTCCATCTCCACATGGCTTACTTGTCCAGGGTATGCAGGTTACTCCTGCCTCCCCTAACCACCTTATCTGGAACAGCATTCTCTTTTGTTTTACCTGTCTTTGTTTGCAACCCCAAAACTTACCAAAACCTAAAATGATATTTTATATTAACTTGTCTATAGGCAGTATCCCCAGATAAAAGGAAATAAATAAGGACAAGGAGCCTTATTAACTTCTCTGCACTAGAAGAATGGCAAGCTCACGGTGGGTACCTCATAAATATGTGTTGGACAAATGAATGGAAGGGTGGGTGAATGAATCAATGAACAGAATGAGATATTAAAGAACAGGGATCACATCTCACTCACTTTTTTTTTTTTCTTTTTTGAGAGCTTTACTACTTAGTCTCATTCACTTTTGCATGTACGGAGCCCAGGGTGAATACTGTTCACTCCATGAAAGGAAATGATTAAGAAATGAAAGGGAGAGTCAAGGTAAAAAGTGGCAAAAGAAATACGGTGTGAGAAGGGAACAGAGCTGAAGACAGAACAGAAAGGCAAGAGAACACACGATTATAACCCAGCAGCTGGAACCAGGCTAGGGCCTTGTCTCACTTGTCTTGGCAGCTCATGCTATTGGCAAAGGCACCTCTGATAGCAAGGACTAAATTCGTATTTAGGAAATGAATAAACTGAATGATCTCTTACCTTAGATGGCCTATGAGTACTATCATTTTCATGTTATTGATGTACACATTTACTGGAGGTCTGGCACTCACTTTTGATGAATATTCTATGTTAATACCACATTTTAGATACAGACTAAGATTGCTCAGTCATTTCTATGTACTTCACTCACACATGTCTATGAAGATTGTCTTTACTACACTATAAGCTCTCAAAAGGTACAAAACCCCCTAAAGACCTAACTAATGGTTTCATATAATACACCTGCGTGTGCTGCATCATTCTCAAATGCTTTTACAATTCGATAATGGGTAGTGCTAACAGAAAGTAAGCAGCAGTTCAGGTATGAGGAAATGATCAGACTCAGAAATCAATCATTGGTAGAGGCATTTCTGCAAAGCTTTTTTTTGGAATGGCTGTCAATTAATTGAGCAGAATATATCATGTTCCCTGGAGCTGTTCAGCTTCCAAAGAGCAGAAGCTGATTTAGTTACAATTTTACGAATTTATTTTCTTTTCTGTTATGTGGCTTGGCTGCTTTGTGTGTGAAATTCTAAGCTAGGCTAAAAATATTTTAAAAACTAGCCTCTAAACTCTGAACAATGTGTGAAAAGAATACTGATTTAAGTCAGGAGACTTGGGTTCCTAAGCTGGTCCTACCATTAATCAGTTGTAAAAGCCTCAGCAAATCACTTGGTTTCTTGAGGTCTCAATTTTCCTATCTGTTAAAGTAGGAAAATTTGATTAATCACTAATGTTACCTTCTAGTTCTAACATTTGAATTCTGTAATGACAAGAATCCAAAGTGTTGCTGCTTCTGCATAACTAATCTGACTTGGATAATAAGATTTAATACAACTTCAAATTTTATTTTCTTGCAGAGTACATATTCTTTGAAATGTTGAACTTAACTATGTGTACCACTTATGCCATTTTTTCTATTTCTTTTTTCCCCAGAGTGACATGGAGTTGAATTCACACTATACTTGTATAAGAAAACTTGAAGTGAGGTTTAAATGAGCATATATGTGCATAAGGCATAGAACATTAAAAAATCAGTAAATATTTAACATTATTATTTTGTAAGAATTCTGGTGGTTCAATAGAGGAGAGACTGAAAATGAAAAGGAAGAAAAGTTTTCCAAATTCAAATTCTTCTCTTATTTATGAGAGCTAGCTATGAAATTTTGACATTGCTGTTGAAATGAGAACTGAACGCTTCATCAATGCAGAAAGTTTGATGAGACAGTGCAGCTCTCGAGTTTTCCTTCTGATTTCCAGAAACCACACAAGATCAGTTCTGTCAGTAAGTCATCTTGCTGGTGACTACGTTCATACTGCAAAGACAGATGAAAAGCTAGTCATAAAGTGTTAACCAAGTAAAGCTGCATCAGATTCTCCAACTGCAATGAGGGTACAAAACCTGCATTATCTCCTTAGGAATATGCTGCACTGATCACTTGCAAATCATAACATTTCTTTTACTACTAGATAGTTAGGAATGAAAAATTATTATTTGATGATAATGTCGCCTAGAGTCACACGATAAAGAGTGTAGACCACTCCCTTTCACTTGTCAAAGAAGAGGGTAAAGCCTTTGGGGCCACATAGCTACTAAGTGTCAATACCTGAAAATAACACTCAATACCATACTGCTTTTAAAGAGGAATGCAGTTCAAGAACAGAGATCCTCAAATTAACAGTTTCATGGAGCATTGATGTCATTAAGTTGGACTGAAATACACTGCTGCTACGCCCATTTTGTTATTAATTTACTTTTCTCCTTTAAGTTCCTGACATTTTCTTAAACCTTTGGCATATGATACTGCTTATGTGTTAGCAAGCACCAGCACATAACAGAATACATCATTAAGTGACAATAAATATTTTTAAGTCAGTCATATTTGATATTTCTTTGTGTTCAAGTATATTTAAGCTCATGCTTTTCTATTTTACACATAAAATTGTTCTCATGACAAATTTATGCTCTGAGATCTGAGTCAACTGTGTCCAGTGACCTCTAAGCAGTTACATCTCAAAATATCTACCTACATGTCTGTGGCAGGCAGAATTCTAAGGCGGCTCCCAAATTCCCAGCCTCTGGTGTACACCCACCTTCTTCAAGTTTTCCAATCAAACATAAATATAGATGCGGCTGTAAAGGGATTCTGAAGACAAAATTAAGGCTCCAAACTAGTTGATCTTAATATAGGGAGATTATTATCCAGGTGAGCCTCTGAAATTTTAGTCTAGAGATCAGAGAGACAGAAGTTGGAGACTCAAAGCAAAGGAGGAATCTACAGCAGGGAAATTCTCTGTTGCTGGCTTTGAAGATGGAGATCCTGTGGCAAGGAACAGTGGACAGCCTCCAGGAACTGAGAGCAGCCGCCATGCGGCTGACAGAAAGCACAGACACGGGGACCTCCGTCCTGGAGCCACAGGAAATGAAGTTCACCACAATCACATGAGCTTTGAGAACTGCAAGCTCCAGATGAGAATGCACCCTGGCCAACACCGTGATTTTACCCTTCTAAGGCCCTGAGCAAAACCCCCAGTCACACCAGGCTTGGAATTCTGAGGTACAGAACTAAGAGCTAAAACATGGGTGATGTCTGAGGCTGCAAAGTCTATGGTACCTTGATATGCAGCAACAGAAAACGGAAACAATGCACCACTCCTCCTGACCCCTCCTCACACCTTACCCCCAACCCAGCCCCAACATGCCCTGTAGATTATTCACTGCCAATACCATTGCTTTTCAGCAGAGAAGTAAATGGCCTCTTCCTCCTCTTCATTTCGATAAAGCGCAGGGCAACTTGACACTGAGAGGATATCTGGATCAGGGGAAGGCAGGGAGTGCGGCGTGAGCTGGGGGTGGTGAGGGTGCCGGGGCTGTGACGGGTGGGGGGCGTGTGGAGCAAGCTGAGCTCGCTGAGGCTGAGGCGAGGACGGCACGATGCTGCGGCGCGAGCGGCACAGGCTGCTGCTTCTGGCTAATGATCCTGGAGGTTTAGCCATGGTCCCTGAAAAACACCAAGAAAGAAAGATGCTCATGAAGTCCAGGGTCCCCTTTACAGTCACCACAAATACATACACACAAGAGAACTGATGTCACTAATATGTCACTATTTCATCTCCCTTTATTGAAAGTTACTGTACAGTTATTACCATTCTCTACCACCTACACTCAGAAAGTTAAGAATAGAAACAAACAAAAAAAACAGGTCTAAAAAACAAACAGAAGTGAACATAAACATGAGGCTTTAAGAGAAAATCTAAATGTACTAACCAAAAAGGCTTAAAAATTTACCTAAGACAACAAATCTTTAAATTTAAAAACCTGTATTGTATCACAAATTTTTAACACAAAGACAGGACAACAGAATAAAGTAAAGTGGACTTTTACCAATGGATATCTCTTGAAATATCACAAGTTCTTTGAACCTCAATCAGTTTTAAGTCAAGGAAATCACTTAACTACTGTATGCACAGTCTCACAGCTGGTGAGGCAGAGCTCAGACCAAAACTTGTTTCTTGAATACCCACTACTGTGGAACTAAACAGAAATCTTAGATCCAACTGTTTCCGCTACCAGTCTCAGTCGAGACTCATGCAGGTGGATAAACAAACTTCCCCTGCATCTTCAATGTCCTCACTAAATGGGCATTCCATTTCTTACTCTTAACTGAACGAACATAGTTCACCTAATAACAACCTTCTCAAGCTGAAGCTGTTCGCTCCTGCATGGTTCAGATGCTATAGCATCAGGACAAAAGGTGGGTGGCTTTGCTCCCTAGTACTGTCTGCATACCCTTACTTCTGCATCCTTTTATACAAATGCATTCGTGCTGAAGCGAACACTATTAAGGGACATGACTGCATCTTCCACCTTCATTTCACTAGTCACTTCCTGGACGGTCTCTGTCTTACCGGTCCTTACAACCCATCATCAACGCGGGCAACTTCACTTGTAAGATCTAGCCAACACCCTGACCAATCAAGGTTTCACCTCTTCTCCCCTGACCTTCACTTCTGCACCACCACACACTCTCATGCCTTGTCCCACCATCATTCAGAACTGTGCTATCTTTGAATATAAGTCAGACTGGGCATGGTGGTTCACACCTGTAATCTCAACACCTGTGAAGGCCAAGCAGGGAGAATCACTTGAAGCCAGGAGTTTGAAACCAGCCTGGGCAACATAGCGAGATCCTGTCTCTACCAAAACAAACAAACAAACAAACAAACAAACAACAACAAAAAGACATTAGACATTTAGATTCTGACCATGGTCCACCTTTCCATTTCATAGTGTGTTCCCTCCACTTATGTATCCTACTGTCAACCCATGCTCAAGGACCTTACTCTACTGGTTATTCTTTCTCTCGCCTTGTCATTGTCTGCCTTTCCCCCTCCCACAGCATTTAAAAGCAAATTCTGAAAAGACAAACGTAAAGAATGAGCAAATGACAATAACAGCAACAAAAAACCCCTCTACCCCAGACTGGTTTTCAGCTGACATATCTCTGTTCCTGTTTATGAAGAATTGTCTATGTTACTGTCTCTACTATTTCATCTTCACTCATTCACCAAAGAAACTGTACGGTGCTTACTTACACATTCACAATTTCACTGAAACCATTCTCAACCAGATCATGATCTACCTCAAGGTTGCTAAATTCAATTAGTACTTCAATCCTTCCTTGACATCTGATCAGCATCTAACAGTGATTATTACTGTGCCCTTTGCTTGTCTTCTCCGAGCATATTCTCATCTCCTCTTTCACCCATCCCTTGACTGCTGGTCTTCTTCAAAGTTCTACTCTAAGCCTTGTTCTATTCTCATTCCACTTAATCTTCTGGAGTAAGTTCATCTACTCTCGTGACTTCAATGATCATTTGTGGTCTACAAAAGCCCAAATCTGTAACTCCAGGTTTAATCTTTCTCCTGAACCCTTATATCCAACCGCCCAATGGACACATGAATGTGCCACACATGCCCAAACTGAATTCAACATTTTCCTTCCCAAACTCACTCCTCCTTCTGTGTTCCTTAGCTCAGTAAATAACATCACCACCTACTCAGTCATCAGAATTGTCAACACAGATATTCTTGACTCTTCTTCCTCCACCATAATCCACCTCTAGTTAACCACAGGGTTTTTACCTCTCTAATATCTTTCAAATCTGTCTGCTCTCCTACACCCTCACTGCTGATGGATTATATTGGACTACTGTACCCATATTGTATTATAAAATCCTGATTTCCCCCCTCCAATTTATTCTCCAAACTGCACCTGCAAGTTCACTCTAAAATGGAAAAGGAAAATGAAAGTGTATTGCTTAAAACTCTTAAAGTGAAACCCCTTACCACGGACCAGACTGCCCTCCTTACCCAGCCTCTGTTTTAGAGCTCGTGTCCCTCTGTTCTGTTACAGGAATATTAGAAGCAGTATATCTCTCCCAGCTCCTCAGAAGTATCACATTCTCTCTCACCTCCACGCCTCCTTTCCCCAACTCTCCCTTGACCTACAATTTCAGGTCTTGCTTAAGTGGCATTTCCTCCAGGAAGGTTCCCAATCCCTCCAAGTTTGAGGTCAGTGTTTTCCCTTGTGTCTGCTCAGCAATACCAAAGTATATTTCCCTATTGCATAATTTATCTCAATGCACCGCTCCACTAGACTCTAAGTTCCATAAAAGCAATCACTGTGTATCATGTTCAACTTTGCATCACAACACCAGTCTATCATAGTGCTGGGTAAAAAGTAGATGCTCAGTAAGTATCTGCTCAGTAAATCAACGAATGATACAAACAGAAAAAGCCATGGAAATAACGTGATGAATTGAAACAAAGAAAAATAAAGTAAAAGTAAAATAAAGTATAATTAAAAGGCTTTTTCCAAACACAAATAAATATAATATGGAAATATTTGTAATTTAGCTGGCAAACAGAATTTTCTCTCACTTATTTAAAGGATTCATAGATTAGAGAACTATAGGGCTCCTGTAAATCTTTAGTCGGATGTTTTCTCTCTGCCAAAGAAGAAAATACATCTTGTAAATACTAAAAAAAAAGTGTCCAATGTCACATAGATAATTAAATTCTACAATTCTCGACATATACTGCAGTCATCTGAGTAATCACTCATTACTTGGAATATACAGTAAAACCAGCAAGATTCAGTCATAACTAAGTATGGTGGGAGAGGAATCAGGTCTGCAAGGAATCAGGATTCGCTGCTTGGAAAAATGAATACTATCCACAGAGAGAGAGATATATATATACACACACACACACACACATATATACACACACACACATATATATATATTGCATAAGGAAGTTTTAAAAAGGAAATCGTTTATGTAAGAAAAATTCTAAGTAATGCAATAAAGAATATAAGAATCAGTAAATTTGTCACATCTGTAAGTTGTTTACAACTTGACAATCTTTTCCAAAAATATCTTCTTACATATTTTGCCATCTCTTTTGCCTTAAAAAATCTGTCCGTTAAGAGTTATGTACACTTAAGAGTTGAGGGTTGTCCTTCTTCCTTGTTGCTGCTTGAAGAAGTCTATGTAGGGCTGAAAACATTTGCAACATCACAAACTTTATGGAAGATTAAAAAGCAGTGCACTTTGGCCTTGTAACAAGTTATCTTTTACATAAAGCAAATATGAATCTCTTATAATACTTCCAGGCCATTAATCATTCCTAATGCAGATAAACATTCATTCATGTCTGTGATTTATCACAGTAGGTAAATGACACATTAAAGGTCACTGTATAGGAATCTATTTCTGGGATAACTTTTCATTCTAATATTGATAATTACCTATAGAAGCAGAGCAGTTTAATATGACCCTGTATTTATAAACTATATTTTGTGATGTTTCTTAGTTGAAGAGGACAAAATTTTGTTTTCAATAAGGCATTCCCCTACTAACAAGAACCAAAAATAAGCAATGTATATACTTCTGGTTCTAACAACATAGCAGTCAAAGGTAACCTGACAATTATCTCCCAATACCCAACAACACAGTTCAAATACCCTCAAACATTCTTATATAATGGATAAAATATAACAATTGCTTTAAACACATAGCTGAGTTTGTAAGGAGAACAGAAAACTCTCAGAGGCCAAAACAAAAACTAAAAGTAAATGCTAATATGATGCAACTGTTATGGGAGGTTATCAGTCTCATTAATCTATGGGTTTGGGGTTTAATTTGGGGACATAAGATTAGGCTTTGGGCCTATGTTAGGTATTGGAATAATGAGTCAGTGTTCTGGATAAAGGCCTGGACCTAGAAGGGGTACACTCCTCTGTGAAAGGGTAAAATTCTAACTAATGAGCAAGCAAATTTCTTTTATTTCAAGATCTCTAAATACAGGGATTTTAAAAGGGCTTCTGTGAAAAACTCAATACTCTGGGCCTATATCTCATATGAGATTGGAGTGCAAGTTCATACTACCAAAAGGGTCTATGAAACTGTATTCCAAAGAGTTAACATAAAAAACTGGTCCCAACTTGGTGATATCCAAGTTGAAACTACTGCAGGAGCAAAGAAAGGCATTTGAGGGGCACTTTACTACTTACACAGTTTTCTCCAGGGTGGAATAATGGCAACTCCTTAAAAATAGCTATGTAAGAAATTATAAAACAGGAGAGAGAAAGCAATCTGCTATGCAAACACAGGAAACTGCTGTAACAATTGACCAAGAATACCAAATATGAGGATGATCAAATGAAAACTAAAAACTAGGGATTCTTTTTACATCATGAAACTATATAACAATAAATAGAAAATATGAGAAAAGAAAGCATTAAAACATAGATTTGATGAAAAATCAAAGAGAACTAATAGAAATGAAAAACAATAATTAGAGTTAAACATTCAGAGGATGAGCTAAAACAAAACTAGAACTGAAGAAATAATCAGTAAGCTAGAAGGCAGATCTGAGGAGATGTCTCTAAAGGCAGTGTAGATAGATAAAAAGACTATAAAAAGAAAAGTTAAGAAATGTGGACGACAAGATGCAATATATAACTAATAAACTAATACTAGTCCTAATATTTCTACATAACTAATATTCCAGAAGGCATGAATAGAAGAAAAAATAATATTCAAAGAGATAATGGCTAATGGTTTTTTTCCCAGAACTGATAAAAGACACATCCTTCAGATTCAAGAAACACATCAAATATTAGCAAAAAAACCGGTTAAAATCCACACCCAATCATATTACAGGGAAACCACATGACAACAAAGACAATGAGAACATTTTTCAAGCAATCGGAGAAATGGCAGCTTATCTACTAAAAAGAACCTGAACCAAGCTGACTGACTACAAACTTCATAACAGCAACAATGACAACCTCAAAATAACTGAGAAATAATTATTGAAAACTAATTGTTAATCTGGAATTTTATATCCAGACACATTATTACTCTCAAGTGAGACTGAAAATAAAGATATTTTCAGGCAAAGACTAAGAGAATTTATCATTCCCAATTGCTCACTGAAGTAGCTTTTTTTTTACTGAAGAACATATTTTTAAGAAAGAAAAAAAGAAATGAATAACAAGCAAAATGCAATGATAAACAGAGAAATAAACACATAAGTATATGTAAATTATGACTGAAAGAAACAACAAAAACAGTGACTGTTTTGAGAGACTTTCAAAACAAAACAAAATACTAGACAACGTTAACACATGATTTAAGATGGGAGAGCAGTGGCTAAAATTAAAGCCTCTGAAGATGCTGAATTGTCCAAGAGAATGAGAGAAGATAAGAAGAGGTGTGTAAAACAGAAACCACAAAACAAGATTGCAGAGATAAATTCAAACAGATCAGCAAGGAGAGTAAATAATATTTGCATTAAATTTGCCTTAGCCAGCAACATATTCTCAAATAGGATACAAAATAAAACCAGTTACTGCTATTTCTTGTAGAGATATATCTAGTGTCTAATAATGGAAAAATTTAGAAGAAAGTGAAAAAGATACGTTAGGCAAATATTAATCAAAAGAAAGCTATTATAGGTATTTCAATATCAGGTAGTATAAACTTAAAGGCAAAAAGTATTAGCCATAAAGCAGTGTCCACGTAACTATAAAAGGAACAGTTAATCTGTAAAGAAGATATTATACCTGAACTTGTATTCACCAAATAACTTAGTACAAACTATATAAAACAGAAATGGGCAGAATTGTAAGGAGAAACTGACCACCATGGGAGCAACCGATAGAAGAACAGACAAAACTGTGTAAGTATACAGAAGATTTTTATCATAACACCTGATTTAACAGACTGTATAGTACCCTGTAACTAACAATTAAAGAAAACTAATTTCCCGATATAGAAAGAACCATTAAAATATATGACCAATAAATACTAAGTCACAAAGCAAGTATCAGGAAATACAAAAAAAAGTCATACTGACCTTTTCTCTAACCACACACAAGTAGAAATCAATAGGCAGAGATGTTTTTAAAAACCAACAGACAACAAAAAAACAAAACATACATGCATATCTGGAAATTAAAACATATGCTTCTAGGTAATTCATATTTCAAGGAAGTGACAAATTAGTAATTAAAAACCTTTTAATATTTGATGATCATAATCAAATTAATATGTCAAAACTTGTGGAGGTGGCTAAGGTGGTTCTTAGAGAGAAAATTCATAGCCTTAAGATAATATGAGAGAAAACAAAGACTCAAGATTCCTGTGGGAGGTGTATAAATATTAAAACAAACAAGTAAAAAAGTAAACTCCAAGAAAGTAAATAAAAGAGCAGAAATAAACAGATAATATTAACAAAACAAACAGGCTTTTGACAAAAGTGAAATAAAACAGACAACTGCCAGCCTGACAAAGGAGACGAAAGAAGATATAGATAATTATTAGGAACAAAAAAATTTTAAAATGTAACTGAGATTTTTAAAATCATATAAAATAGTATAAACAACTAAAAGCCAATAAATTTTAAAATTCAGATAAAACAAAATATTCTAGAAACATGTAACTTCACAAATCTACACTTTTAATCATTAATTAAATTAATACTACAGTTTAAAAATCTGTTCCTTGCCAAAACATATACATCAAGGTCAATTCATAGGCAATGTATTTAAAATCCTCAAAGAACAAATAATCCATACCTTATACTATTTCAAAGTATAGAATAAAAATCATACAATTTACTGACTGATTATTGTAGCCCAGGGGCTGGTTCCAAGTGTCTTACAGGTACTACTTAATTTAAATTTTAACATATCTCCACAAGGTAGGCTACATTTTACAGAAAAGGAAGCTGAAACTCAGGAAAGTGCCTCCCACTCAGTGCCCGGAGTAAAAGGTAATACAATGACTACAAGGTGAAGTAAAGAATCAAACCCAAGCAGTCTTGTTCCAGAATTCCACATCTTAACCCTACTTTATATTGCTGCCTCTCTCTAAAAGCAGAAAAGAATGGAATGAAAGAACAAGGAGTATAGTATTCCTCCTTATGCTTGGCAGATGCATTCTAAGACCACAGTGGATGCCTGAAACCATGGATAGTCCCAAACTCTCTACACACTATGCTTTTACTATGCATACATACCTATAATAGAGTTTAGTTTATAAATTAAGCACAGCAAGAGATTAACAATAACTGATAATAAAAAAGAACAATTATAATAACATACTGTAATAAAAGTTAAGTAAATGTGGTTTCCAAACACCCCCACCTCGAAATATCTTATTGTATTCTACTCACCATTTTCAAACCACAGCTGACCACAAGTAACTAGAAACCATGAAAAGCAAAACCACATATATGGGCAGAGGGGGACTACTCTTTGATTTATTTTATGATGTTAATATAATCTTGATACCAAAATCCAAGACAGTGTCAGGAAGAAAAATTACTGGCTAATCCAATGTGTGATTACAGATGCAAAAGTCCTAAATAACAAACCAAATCCAACTCATTCTAAAAATAGCACATTGTGACAAACATAGTTTCACTGACATTTAAAGGATTTACTTAAACAGATAAAAACTCAGCAGAATAAAAAATGAATGATCACCTAAAATTATGCAGAAAAATAATTTGGTAAAATTTAATATCCACTGATTAACAAAAAAAAAACATTCTTAGCAAAACAGAAATAGAAATGACTTTCCTTAACTTACAAGTAATCTACCAAAAACAAACAAAAAAAAATACTTCCTGGTGAAATTCTGGCAGCATTCCCTTCAAAGTCAGAAACGGCAATCCCTATTACCAGCAGTCACCACTTTCATTCAATGTTTTACTGGCGGTCTTAGCTTGGGCAATAAAGAGGAAAAACTTACTAGTATTAACATGAAAAAGCCAAGACTACCATAAAATACTTAAATATATGTTTCTGTATTTAGTATTCTGTATTCAGCATACTAAATCCAATGGCATTTCCTCATCAGCAACAAGCAATCTGAAGTACAGTTTTATAAGAAAGGTAATGTATATAACTACCAAAAATTTATTAAGGTACCTAGAAATTAATCTTTTTTTTAACAAAAAGCAAGACCTGCACAGAGAAAAAAAATTATCAATTTTATTTAAAGATATAAAAGATCTCGATAAATGGAATTTATTAATAATTCACTGCATACAAATTCACAAATTCAAAAAAAAATTTTTTAAACCCAATGGAGCCTTTCATGGAATTTCATAAGCTGATCTTAAAATTCAGAAGATTAGTTAAGAGTAGAAATTCTGAATTTGAATAATAAAGGAAGACTTGGTCTTATCAAATATTAATACTTTTCACAAAACCCTAGAAACTAAAGCAGAACGAGGCCAGTGAAACAAAATGGGAGAGCTGGGAGCACTTATGTATCTACGGAGGGAAGTGGTATTATAAGTCAGCAAGGATAGAACAGGAATGAAGCTGAGACAACTGTTTACCCATACCTCAAGAGATATATTTAGATTCCAACTTCACACTATGAACAAAAATAACTTCTAGGTGGATTACAGGACTAATGGATTAAAGAAAAACTTAAAAACTCTAAGGAGTGCAAACAACAATCTATCATCTTCTGAAAAAGACATAAAAAGCACAAATTAGATTCACAATTTGCCATTAAAAAAGCCAAAGTCTGGAAGATATTTGCAACCCTCAAATAACCAGGAAAAAAAAAAAAAAAAAAAAAACACTTCCACATCAGTACGGAATCTTGCAGGGACTCCACAGCAAGAACAAGCAACTCAGAGAGGAAGAAATCTGAACAACAAATGCCAATAAAGGAAATGGCACTCAACCTCAACAGTCATCAAGGAAATAAAAAGTTTAGTAATTGTGAGGTATCATTTCATACTCATTCGAGTTGCAAAACAAGAAAATCGGATTATTCCAAGCACTGATGAGGATACAGGCACACAGGCACTCTTATAAAACAGTGTAAACCATTTTGAAAGCAACTTGGCAATGACTAGTAAAAGGTGCCTTCCCAATGACCCAGGAGTCCATTTCTAGGTGTCCACACAGAGAAACTCTCAAAGTTATGCACAAGGAAATACAGGTAAAGATGCTTGTTGCACATTGTTTGCAAGGGTCAAGAAAGTAGAAAGAACCTATGTCAGTAGAAAAACGGACAAACTATGGATTTTTAAATACAAAAATTAAATATATAAGTTATGGTTAACTCATTAAGCAGTGACTTTAATTCATCTATACATAAACATGAAACATGTTTGAAATGTTAACTTTTGAGCAAAAAAAGTTGTAAAATAACACCTAGTTTGATAACATTTATATACATTTCTAAACACGCAACAATTGTATATAATGTTATGGATATATATGTATGTAATGAAAGTACAACAGGCTTTAGCATAAGTCACAACTTCAAAACAGTGGGGAAAGGGAGGCAATGTGGTATTTGTAATAGTTTATTTCAGAGAAAAAGATAAAGAAAAATGTTGAAATCTGTTTATCTTTTTGGTAGGTGGGTATATTATTTTCAGTCATTTTAAGTGTGTGTGGACGACTTTATAAGAAAGTTTAAATAAATTGTTATCACATTCTCACCAAGGAAAGCACTTAGCAGATATTTAAAAAGTAATAGGAAAAGATATTTTAAAAAGTAATAGGAAAACAACAATCACCCATTCCCCTATCTACACAGAGTTAACCATTGATATTTCCATATAATTAAACATAGACAATATTATTCTATATATATTGTTACAATCTTTTACTGTGTTCTTAACACACTACAGGCATGTTTCCTTGTCATCATTTCAAACTTGTAAAATTTACACAAATCCATGGTAAAAAAAAAAAAAAAATTAACTGCTCAGGAGGGTATAGAAATGAAGAGCCTTCGTCCTTTCCTAGACTTCCTTTGCCGAGAGTTTTCCATTTATCAGGTCCAGAAATTAGGCTTTTCTAACTTAGCAGAGTGGAGTACCTCTGTGGTGCCACTGGGTGGAGGCAGAGCTCTCAAATTGTAATCTTTGGCATGAGTTATTTTTCAGAGATAATAAATTTGATCACGCATTTCTTTTTGAGACTGGGTCTCGCTCTGTCGCACAGGATGGAGTGCAGTGGCACAATCTTGGTTCACTGCAGCCTCTGCCTCCTGGGTTCAAGCGATTCTCCTGTGTCAGCCTCCTGACTAGCTGAGATTACAGGCACACGCCACCACGCCCAGCTAATTTTTGTATTTTTAGTAGAGACAGGGTTTTACCATGCTGGCCAAGCTGGTCTTGAACTCTTGACCCAGTGATCCGCACTCCTCAGCCTCCAAAAGTGCTGGGATTACAGGCATGAGCCACTGTGCACGACCTGATCACAGCATTTCTAAAACATTAAATTTATAACCAACTCTCGTACTTTTTTCTTATTTAAAAGTTTAAATTTGCCTATATGACACAATCACTTACAACTAGAATAATTATTCACATTTAGTACAATTGTTCCTTTTAACAGACATATGGATATCCAATACCTCTGCCCCCACCCCAAAAAGTGTTTTTAAAAAGCAAAGAAAAAAACTAGTCAATCTAGAGAATGCACCTTCAGGCACAATTCAGATATTAAACATGGATTTTAAGGAGGAAATTCAACTTTTAAAAGCTACAGTTTTCAAACAAAAGCATATACTTATGAATCAGTGTTGCATCTGGCAAGCTTAAGGGCATATAATTCAAATAAACAAATACAAACTGACAATATTCAAACTGCAGAGCTGGCCCAGATCTAGACATAACTTTGCAACCATCACGACCTTGCAGTATGGAGCAAGCGAAATGAATGCAGTCACACACTTCTAGTTTTGCTGTATTTACAATCTGTCCACTCTTCTTGTCTCCTTTAAGAGTTGAGTGCCTCCTCACTCTCCTTGCATTAACTGTCTGCCATCAAACCAGAGAAGTAAAACCAGCAAAATAATACAAGTACATACCTAGAGTGAGTTAGTGGCAGAGCTAGGATTCAAATCCCTGTTTCCAAGATCTTCCCCTAATTTTTATTTCTACTATACATTAAGCGGCCATTTGAAAGGATATTTTCCCCAAAAGCTCAGCACTTCATTCCCATACTGATTTGGCATTTATCATGTGCTATCTTTACCGTCAATTATGTTTTTATGTGACTCCTCATTTCGATTTAATTACAAGCATTGTTTTAAAAAAAAAAAAGTCTTATATCCAACACTTAATATAATGTTATATGAAACAGTTGCTCAAATAAACATTTAATAATCAAATTTATAAAGCACTCAAAGTGTGTATAAATATATAATATAAATATACAAAAAGTATTTATATATGCGTTTCACATGGTTTTCTCAAATAGTAAATATTTAAATTACTAACAAAAAGAAAGAGAAAATGAAGGATAACCCAAATTTTTTCTCATAGATTTCAAAGTACGTGATTCCTAAAAGGACACAGGGGAAAATTACTATAAAACCTATATCAACACTTTTTGTTGAACTCACCACTTACCAGGAAATTGTGACACTATTGGGGGTGTGTCTTCATCTAAGTCATCAACTCCTCCAGCAATTGGATAGGGTGGAATGGAGACTCTGGGCATCACCACCCAGCTGTGATCAGAATAAAGGGAAGAGGTCAGGCTGGGGAGTCCTGAGTTATGGGCTATCTGAAAGCCACAGATCTTCTCAATTTGTTGCCAGCGAAAAAGTCGTTCTCGTAAACAAGTTGTCAACTCAGAGAGAGCTTTCCTGGAAAAGCCAATAAAGAAATTACTTACTGCATCAAAAGATCTTTTAATATGGCACTGAAAGAAGGCAATACATGAACAGACCGTGGCAATTAACTAATTTCAAGAAGAAATAACTCACTTTTAAAACTAATGTAATTTATGTAATTATATAATTAAATGATAAATGTAAATTGTTTATAAATTATTCATTTCAACACAATAACAATAAAGCAAATAAAAACTAAAATAACATTCTTACTTTGCTTCCAGAATTTTGTGGTCTACCTCATCTAGGGAGGAGCTGTGTGCAACGTGCAGAGTCCCAAAGACTGTGCTTCTCTTCTTTTTAATTTTTTCTGCCTAGAAACCGAAAAGGAATAAAATAAGGCTAGGTTTGAAAAAAATACAAACATTTATATATATATAAAATAATAAAGTTTATTTTGGTTTTTAATATATTAACAATCATAAAACCAGTAGAGAATTACTAGCCAAGATATCCCTGCATTCCAAAAAAGAAAACAGATGAGGGAGAAAATGTGCTTTCCTAAGCCAATCGATGTAATTCAAAACTTGATTCTGGAGAATTTTTCTCTGATTTCTATGGTTCAGGAAGACCCGAATCTTGTACTAAAAGTAACAGAAAAACATTAACTATATCCTACTATAATGGTGCTAGTGAGTGAACTAAGCTTTTAAATTCTTTTGCTAGAATTCAGATTAACACTTATTCTCATTCCACACAATGTAAGTGTCAAAATTAATTTCCAGTAACTACTAACCTGAATCAGATATGAAGCAGCAACCTAAAGGAAAAAAGCTCTGTATAAAATTTTTATGATAATGATAAAAAAAAAAAAAAAAAGAATGTTTAAATCACTAAGGTCACTTCGAAAAGTATCCAAATGCAGTAATTTTAATTTAAAGCTTATGATTACTAGAGTCTATTTACACAATAAGTTCCAGTTTGAAAAAGGAATCTGCAATAAAAAAACTTTTATTCAGATCTGTGTATCCCAGTTGAGTAATCCCTCTAAGAATGCAGCCTAAGAAACATATTTAGTAAACTTTGAAATACAAGAGAGTACCTCATCTTTAGCAATAGCTAGCTGCATTTCAGCGTTTTGTCTTTTAATATTGTAGTATTGCACTTCAACTTCATGTGTTAACTGAAGCCATTTCTGCAGTGCATCTGGAACAGACCAGCTGCTTCTCAGTTCAAATTCTTTTTCGGCCTTTTTCAGAGCCATGCGAACCTAGAAGAAGGAAAGGAAAGACGCAGGAAAGGAGAGAGGGAAGAAGGAAGGATTAAAATATTTTTTAGTACCCAAACTAAAAGAAAAAGCTATTTTAATTACGCTCTTTGTAAACATCGTTTTAAACTGCAAAGTCTAAATACAATAGATTTCTAGCATTAAAATTAAGGCTGAGCTTCGAGTACATCTTAAATCCACGAGGCAAAGTCGTGAAGTCAAGGAGGGTAGAGAGGTCTTATTTATATCTTAAGTTGCAATATTTAGTTTTGTATGTTATGAAAACCAGACTGAGGGGGAAATAAGGCTATATACAAACTAAAACTGATCATATTTTTCCCATAATGCATATTTCATTTATGAAGTATTATATAAAGAAGTGTCCAAAATTGGGTGGATACACGTTCTACTCCTCCTCCGAATGTTTCCAAAAGACCCTACTGTAGCTCCTTCACTATATACTGATTTTTTAAAAATTGTATTTTTCTGTAGTTTTTCATGACATCTTCTTTATGGCTAGTTATTTCTTATTGTTGCCAAGTATATCTACCTATTATTGTCTGTGTTACCACTTCTGCTACATAATTCCCTCCTTTGAATATACCAGAAAGTAGCTAAGTGAACATCTGCAGAGCATGTACAGATTGTGAGGAAACAGATTCTGAGTGAGAATCCACTTGATTTTTTCATGAGAAACTATGCATAGTCTTCAGTATAAGGATGTCATAGTATTTCTTCCACCTGCCATTTAATGGAGCCAGAAAATAAACAGAAAAAAACAAAAATGCGTGGTGGTTAGTTGATAAGCGCTAAGAAAAAGTATCATAAGGAAAGCCTCACTAAGGAAAGACACAGAAGGAATAGATGATTCATTCTTGGAACGATTTACTTAAAAACTAGCAAGAGTTTTCAAACTAAAGATGTGTAAAGATACAGGATGTAATTTATGAAATTGTGCACACTCACTCACACTCAAGACCTTGAGGCAAAGCGACGAACGACTACAGAGCATCCTGCGTGTCGAGCACCACCCCACAGATTAATTTTCCCCAAAGCTAACTAAGGACACTGAAGAGCAAAGGAATGTTTGATCTGAACAAACCCAACTTATTTGAATAAACTTTATAGTGTGCCAGAATAAACCAGCAAGAGTACTATACACAAACTTCTGATAAAGAAAAGGAACAGCTGTCAGTTAGTGTGAAAACAAAGAATTGTGTAGAAAAATATCTTTTAAGATTCCAAAATTAAAAACAAAATTCACAATGCAACACTAGGTAACAATTCAAAAACACATTAAAGTAAGGGGAAGAGCATTAACTCACTGAAAACAAATCCCAGGCAACATATCTGCCTACATAACTAACTGCAATGGCTTGGGACAATACTGTGTTTAACAAGTCAGTTGGGTAAGCTGTGTGGCGTTCCTGCTAATCTCTCAGGAAGATAAAATTTAAGCTCACGTTCATGCAGACCTGCATAACACTACAAAATGTATGTACACAAGCCCTTTTTCTCAGAAGATTTTAAAGCTAAAATTTCTATACAATTTTCACTTCCATGGAATTATACAGAGAATCTCAACAAAATTCATTCAAGTTATGCTCTTTAATCATAGATTTTTCTTAATATTTCCATAAATGTATTTCCCCTAAAAAAGCTCAAACACATTTAACATAAAAACTACTTATATATATTTTTAGCATAAATTGAAGATGAACAATGTTTAGATTGATTGCCAAATAATGACTCAAACTTGTGGAAAGTCTGACCTTCTGATAGTAGCAACTATTTAACTGTTTTCTCTGCTATTACTCATAAATGTTTCATTTAATCTAAATCCCAACCCTTAGTTTAAATCACATTGTTGTTTATAGGGGAATGAACACAGAAAAAATTGAATAATAAACAGCTTTTGCAAACAATAAATAACTGTTTAAAATGTAACAATTATTTACATAATTTTTGTATCTTAGGAATAAAACAACAGTAAGTAAAAACATGATGTCACAAAAACAGCCTAAATATCTGAAAACTTGGTTTCTAGACCGAACTGTATTATTTATCATCTGTGTAACCTTAGTAAGTTCCTAAGGCTTATTGTCTCATGGAGAATAGGGGTATTTCACTTGCCCTGATTAAAGGCTTCCTGAGACTTTTTCTAAGAAACCAATTTGTGAAAACTATTTAAATCACACAAAATATAAAGTGGTACTTAGTCACCCAAAAGTCTCTGTTCTAGGAAAAATAACACTATATAAAAAACCTACCGGATTTTCCTGACTTCTAAATTTATGTTGATTATTCTCCAGACAAAATACAGTAATTCCCTGAACTATGTGGAATTGTGGGTTACGTCATATTATACATCATTTCTCAGTTAAACTTATTTCTACAAGCAAGGCTTTTAATAGCAGTATGAGAAGACACAGACTTTGGAATATGACACGCAAAATCTTGCCTTTACCAGTTAACAGCTGTGTAACCCAAGGCAAATAAGTTATCTAGCCTCTCTACACAGCTCATTTGTAAATGAAGATAATATCTATGTGCTGTGAGGATTAAAATTTATGAGCAAACCACTGGCAATGTTTGTGGCATACACTTCTGGTATAGAGTAAGCCCTCAGAAAATTGTGTTTCTTATTAATATAATCATGCCAGACAGTGTTCTTTTTAAAATACCAATTTCCTTCCTTTAAATCACCTTTTATTGACCCAGGATCTAATGAGATTACATTCATACCAATACATCATATTTTGGTAACTTCAGGGTCTATTGAGATGTGCACGGTCTCTCTCCCAAAGCTTTAAGTTAGAATGTCCATAATTCTTGGGCCCTTTTTTTATATTGTCTCTTCTCCCTCACTGTGAGACAATCACCTGTGAAGTACTACCATCAGTTTATATCTCTGTAGAAGAATTCCAAACTACTGTTTTCTGATTCGCCCTTTCTTATGTACAAAGTTTAGAAAGACAGAAATATACCAGAACAAACTGAGAGTTGGACGTCTTGGTGGAAAAAGGCAGGAGGGTAAAGGGCATAGTACCCAATTCTCGGATACAGTATGATTTCGACTAGGTCTTTTTTGCCAACTCCCTGATTCTTTGCTACATTCTGTGCTGCTATGATTTGTTAGGTGAATGGGACATGACTGTAAAATACATCTAAGAGTTCTTAGAGGGAAGAGCTCCAAAACACAGACATCTAGGGGTGTCAGAGAAGGAGTGGTTAACAGTTATAAAAAAGATGGCTGCGTTCAGTCAGACATATTCTCATAAAATGGCGATCTTGAAGGAAACAGTAATGCACAGTGCATATTTTCTCCTGAGTTGACCTTAAGTCATTCATCACTTAATTTGCATTTCTTTCTTAGCACTCTATTAAGAAGGCAGCAACAGTGCATAAAATGAAGTGGAGGCAGAATACCTAAGTTCTTGCCCCTGCTTTATAACTGAGTCACCTCTAATTTTGAGCAAGTTTTATAATCCTCATTTTGTTCTTCAGTTTCATTATCAGTAACAAAATCATCAAAGTCAGAAGGAGGAGATGGGACCACAGAAGTAGAGGCTGGAATGACATACTTTGAAGACAGAGGAAGGGGCCATGAGCTGAGAAACGTGGGTGGGCTTTACCAGTGGAGGAGGCAAGGAAGCACATCCTCCCCTACAGTCTGCAGAGGGAAAACAGTCCTGCAGGCTCGCCTCAGCTCACTCTGACCTCCAGAACTTTACGATGATAAATTTATGTTTATTTAAACCACTAAGTTTGTGGCTTTTTTTTTTTTTTTTAAACAGCAGGAACAGGAAACTAATGCATCTGCCTATAATTAAATTCTCCCAGCACCTCACCCTCTCCAAAGGACTCTGTGCAATGCCTAAATGCTTATATTCTATCTTAAGTAACTGAACAGGAGAAGCAGGTATTGGAAAGGAGCTTCAGAATTTTTAGCAGATTATGTTCTAAAACTATTTAACAGGATTCAAATGGATGTTTAATAGAGATCCTTTACCTTTGCAGAGAAGTTCAAACCTAGATATACTTTATCTTACCACATTACAGTCAGAAACTTAAACATATTACAGATGTTAAACACCTTAAATTTACTCAAGACAATGAACATGGCAAGAGATAAGATTTCATGAATGAGTGAACATGATGGCAACTTTATCTTTCAGTTACTGTGTTATTTTGCTATATGAACTTTGATCAATGCTAACAACATAAATGATTCTTTTATCAACTGAGGAACAGTAGACAATGGAACTAAATGTAGGAAACTGAAGAAAAACAGGACCTGCCTCCTCAGAGTGGCAATGTTAACATCTTCACAAGTGACTTTTTTTTAATGTAAATACCTGTTCCAATTCCTGTTCTGCATACTGACGTCTACTCAATTCACATTCAGCTCCCTCCCTTAGCTCTCTCAGCCGACAAGCCTCCTCCTTTGCGTAATTGATTTCATCCATCATTTTGCGCTCTAAATTTTGCTTTTCTACAGCAACATTTCTGTTTTCTTCCTGTGCCTTTTCAAGCCTTATAGAACAATAAAAATAAAAATTCCTCACAAAAATTTCCAAAGTTTTATTTTTTACAAAATAATAAATACTGTGTCAAGCAATTAAATACATATTTCAATCAGAAATCATAGCATTTTTCATTAGTCCTAAGTTTGGCTAATAAAAATATCAGGCAACTTACTATACAGCTATTTTGGTTATCCTGGGCTCAAAAGACAGGGAAAACAGGGAAATACTCTTCCGCAAAAAGCTTTTTAAAAATTCATAATTATTTAAATCAAGTTAAAAATAAAACTTAGCTACACATCTAATCCCACTATATTTGACTTACCTCCACTGTTCTTCTAGTCATTTATTCTCAAGTACACACATTTATAATAAATCTGTAATTATAAAAATATACTTTTCTAAAAAAATGTGAAATCAAATATGCATATATTCCTGATGTGTATAATAACCTAAATATAAGTGTTTAAGCACATGCCCATATTACTTTATTTACAAATTGTATTTGCCTACATACATAACATGAGTTATGATTTTTCTGAACTTACCTCTCTTGTAAGTCCATTAGACTTTGCTCTGCAGTTTGTAGGCTCTCTAAATCTTTCATCATTTTTGCAACATGTTCTTTTGATGTCTTATTCTGCGTATAAGCAAACCAGCACCCTCCAACACCAATTACTATAGAAACTGTGAGGATAAAATCTTTCATCCAGTTATGAGGTGGGCCTATTAAGAGAATTACAGACGATTAAATTAATATTTGAATAGGACAGGACCTCAATACAAAAAGACATTTTTTAAGTAGTTATCTAAAATAAAACCAAAAAGTGGAGATCTCTTTCCTATGCACAAGCTCTAGCCTTTTAAAAATTCTTTCTTCAAATAATGACTGTGCTTCTTATAACTCTTTGATATACTAGACTTATAGAAGGGTAGAGGTAAACTCATAAGGACACACCATGCCCCTGCTGGTGGTAGACGGAGTGGCCAAAGTCATGGGGACCCTTGAAAAAGCAATCGCACCTCCAATCATATGCTGCCAGAATGGTCCTCTGTGGGGTGAAGGGAGCCATCAAAAGTATCACCACCATCATCCCAACTCCCTTCCTTCAGTGAAGCCAGACAGCCGTCACATTTTTGACACACTTACAAACCTGATCACTCACCAAAATGTATTTTCCCCAAGGAGGTAGCCATATAACTAATTAGGTTAGGTTAATCAGTGGTTCTCGAGGCTGGTGGTAATTCCTCACCCACCCCTAGCAGACATTGGACAATTTTGGGTTGTCTCAACTTTGAGGAGTGGTTCCTGGCATCTAGTGGGCAGATGCCAGGAGCGCTGCCGAACATCCTACAGTGCACAAGACAACCTCCTCCCTGCGTCCCCCCTGCTGATAACAAAGACTCATCCAGGAACTATCCAGCCCAAAGAGTGACTAGTGCTAAGGCTGATAAAAGCCTGGGTTAAATAGTAATAACAATTACTCAATTTTAGGTGTCTATATGCCAGAGATACAGGGGTTACTGGCATGATGCTAACCCCCAGCAGTATGTCTAAAACAACAAGGGAGGAGCCAGGGCCTACGGCCTTCGGTGATACAAAACACAGAAATCACTATTCAAATTTCCTAATTCAGCCCAGTCAGTACACACTAATTTTCACGGGGCTCTCTGGAACAGAGACACAATGATAGCTAATATATTATCGTAATGCTGCAAAGAGATACAGCTCACAGTGAAAAACTGCCTAAATGGCCAGGCCTCCAGCAGAAACATATTTTGAAGTGTGGTGACATAAAGAATTCTACAGAAATCCCAAGTTCCTAGGCTGACAAGTCTGGGGTTTGGCTATGTTTGTGTAGTATGATATGTAACATGCTCTACATCGCAGACTCAGTTCTCCATATTGCCAGAGTGCACACCCTCACCCTTCCACCTGTAGTGGAAGAAATGTACTGCTGAAAGCTACAATCTCAAAAGCATTTTTTATTTCTGCCTCACACTGAGATGTTCAACTCAGGTTCTCCTTCAACTATGAGCTCTATTCTCTGACCATAAATAACAATAAATAGATAAATAAGGTCCCACACTCAATAATAAGCACTAGACTAGAAAAGATTTAAAAAAAAAAAAAACTCCTTTAAAATGTATCTCTGTTCATTTCACAATGTTGGTTTTTAAAATAAATCTAACATAAGTGTTCTCACTATGGGGCACATTCACTCAAATAATCATTCTAAGACAAACATTTAAAATCATTAACTTTTTAAATGGTTTGCTTAAGTATTTGTTTACAATCTTTTTTGCGACTAGTTTGATTTCTTTTCAAATGACTTGGTAATATAATTTTTGGGGCTTAGAAAGGTGTTAGTTCCAAGATTAATAAAATATGAATATTCCTGATCAAGTTGTAAATAGAAACAAATTCTATACTTTAATTCCTATTTTTACCAACCACTCACATGAGAAAAATTGGACAGAATCCCACAGAAGACAATCCCCCAATGGATTCAGTCTGGAAGTGAGGACAAGGAAAAGGTTGGAAAGGGCATCATCTCTATGGAACGCTCGGCATTTCAAGTAGTGTTCTGTTTCCTAGGGTTTGTAATTTCCACCAACAGTGCATTTCCACCAACTCTCATAAGGGGAGTTCCAGCTGTTTCACCAGCTGCTCTTTTAGTCCAAGCCAAAAAAGAACCACCAGTAAAGTCATGAAATCTATTCAACCAATTCTAGTTACCCTTTTTTAGAAGGGCCATTCCCAAGATGGTATCATAGAAACCTGAAAAATCTAACTCCAAGAATTCAGGGAGAATAAACATTAGTTTCCTACTTTATAACTTGTGGAAGCCATTTTTCTTGTATTAATTTTGTTATTCTTTTTTGACTTAAAAAATAATTCCTTTAAAAGGTGTACTTTTCACACACTTTCTCCCAAAGCTTTCTGAAAAATTTGAAATTAAATAAAACAAACATATTAAACTTCTCTTCTGGGGAAAAAAATATTCCTGTCAAAGTAAATAAATACAAGGTTTATTTTCTTTACAGATATTGCATAACACTTTCTCAAATGTTTCTCTTCAAAACAATCAAATAACATTGCCTACTTCCTGCTCCTGCCAGTATAGTTCGTTAATTTATAAAGCTTCAAGTGAGTCTTTGCTTTCCATCTATATCTAAAAACCCCTTTTCTTAGTACTTAGTGAAACTGTTAAGCTCTATTGCTTCATGCCATCAAGATGGTTAGATTGTGTTATTTTTTAAGAGATTCCTCAGTGAATATCCAATTACAGTAACGGCAACATTAAAACTGCTCCAAAGATCCAAAGTTTTAAACCTAAAAATTCTAAATTAACTGCTAGTTTTTTTATATACAACTTCTTACATTAGTAACCAGCTTTGAAAATTTCACACTCATGTTTCAGTGACAGAAAATCCCATCCTATAAATCTTTTAAGAAAGTATTATACTTCTTTCACAGCTAATAGATGATTCTTCTTAGAGGCCTACTATCTTATTTTTTTCTTTCCTTAAATAACACAGAGATGATCAGGATATTATTTTACATCATCCTCTGAGTGAGAGAGAATACTAACGTGTTAGAGGTCCAAACAAAACCACATCCAATGCCTTGAGCTGAAGTTTTTGTCTGTGACTCCGGTCACTGATTTTCAACTGGGAGATCATAAATGAAGGTTCGTGCACTGCTATCCTGTTTATTTGAAAAACATATATATATATTAAATGAAAATATTTCTAGTACATAAATTTAAATATTTGAGCAACACATTTAATACTTTACATATTACTGATGATGACTGTTGGAGCTCATCCCTGTGCGATTTAATAATTTGTTACACGTTTCAAAAACCTCTTCAGAGCAAGCTTAGCTACAGAAAGACTCCTGTATGTTAATCAGTTAGTAGCTACACTGAAAAAGTTTCTATTTTCTAAGGTTACTTTCTGTTATGACCTACTATGATTTAGAAATTTATAAAGTTGAAAAAAAAATTTTTTTTTTTTGAAACAGTTTCACTCTGTCACCTAGGATGGAGTGCAGTGGTTTGATCTTGGCTCTCTGCAACCTCTGCCTCCCGGGTTCAAGCGATTCTCCTGCCTCAGCCTCCCGAGGAGTTGGGACTACAGGCACCCGCCACCACGCCTGGGTAATTTTTTGTATTTTTAGTAGAGATGGGGTTTCACCATGTTGGCCAGAATGGTCTCGATCTCCTGACCTCGTGTTCCACCCGCCTCGGCCTCCCAAAGTACTGAGATTACAGGCGTGAGCCACCGCGCCCAGCCTAAAGTTGAAAATATTTTATAATCATTAATTACGTCTGTCATTTATTATCCTTTCACAAAGGATAATAAAACCGTAAATAATTTAACATCTACAGCACACTTTAAAAAACAGTTTTCAATTTAGAGCATATTGATTCTTTTTTAAAGTATCAAAAAATCTGTATCTTTAACATTCTAATGTTTAAACTGTTTAAAAATTGAACAAAGTACATTGAAGTCACAAGTGGGAAATAAAAAGCCTTCACGGATTGAGGCAGGTGGGTAAAGGAATTTATATAATAAGAAGTACTAAACCATTTTATTAGCTATGAAGAAAGCATGTAGGGGGCACAAGTAAAATAAGGAAATAAAATCACTTTATTATGGACTGTAAATACAAGCAGCCCAGTACTCAACTAAGATTTCTTAACAACCAAGTATGATGCTAGTAAAGATTTCATTACAGAAAGTCTAATAATAATAACAATGACAATAAATACAGACATATAATATATGCTGGGTCCTGTACCAATGGCTTCATAGTCAAGAAAACCTTATAACAGTACTTCCATTTTATAGCTGAAGATACTTGTGAGAGATTAACTTGCCTAAGGTTACATAATTAGTAATAGGTAAGGCAAGGATTCAAACCCAAATACGTATGATTCCAAAGACTACTCTGAAACACTACATTTTGTAGAGAAAGGTATCAGTACTCTCTAAGTATGGAGAAATTACAGGAACTCCTATGAGGCTTCTATAAAACCTTAAAGAGCAAAGAACTCTAACATTCCCTCTCTAAAATGCCTTCCTTTATCTTCTCAGGTACTTTCCTATAATGCTTCCCTTACACCTTTAACATGACACTTATCAAACAAAGGCAAGGCCTATGTCTTATCTCTGTATCCCCAAAGCCTAATGTAGTACTTGCCAAAAGTAGAAGCTTTATAAATGTTTGTATAATAGCTGAATGAATGGATGGATGGATGGATGCATGAATTAATAGCAAACTATCAATAGGCTAAGAAAGACAACGAGATGTAGTAAAAAAGAAAATATATAACAAAATTTTATGCAAGATTCAATATGAGTCCAGAGGTAAAAATGATTCCACCTGAGTGGGTGAGGGTATCAGGGAAGGCCACATAGGCCTGAAAGAAATGAGGTGGTATGTGTCGGGTGAAGAGAGCCTTAGTATAATGTTTGGTAGTAACAATTACAGAGTAGAAAACACAGTGAAAGGTTTAAGATCACCACTACAGTCAACATAAAACATAGTTTTGGCTACCTTTAGCAGATGTAAAGGGTTTTAACGTCACAGAAAAGAAACATCATAATGGACTGTTGTAGGCCAACTATCTAGAATATGTAATACATTTTCTTATACATTCTTCTAACTAAATCTTATGTCTACAGATACCATACAAAGAGCTCTGGAACTTACATAATAATTGAAATTAATAGATATTGCTCCTTTAAGCTGACTCATCTAATTTCCATGACTACATAACGGGGGCTTAAGAAAGAGTTTATTGTTTTCCTTTCTCCTCCCCTAAAAAAGGTTCCAATGGGCTGACCTGAAAACTGAGCTTATAATGTTTTTCTATAGTAACATGTTCACTGTTTAAGGAGTTATCTTGACAAGTGTGTGATGTCACAATTTTACCAGAATTGGAAGCATCTCTGATCATCTTTACTTAACCAAAAGAAATGATGTAGCTATAACATTGATTGTCAAAACACAGATTAACCTATTTTATTTCATGTTGTTGTTATATAAAGAAGTTTCTCAAAAGGCAACAAGGAAATTCCTATTGTTCCTCATACCCAGGACAACATATATAAACTAAAAAACTCTAATTTTATTTTAATGTTTGACTCTGTTTTAAGAACTTGTTTTAATTAAAAGAACTATATTTTATTTGATTTTTGTCTTCTTTCGAACATCTAGTTGTACTATGAACATGAAAGATATTCAGGAAGTACTTATCAAATTGACTCTAATCCCCATAATTTCATCATTCTAGTCATGTATATAATAAAATCAGAAATATTCATGTTGGTGTTCAGAATACATTTAAGAGAGATTTGAAAACTTTCAACTTGATCCAAAATACAAAACTCAAAGCAACAAAGGATACTTATCTAAATAGGGCATGTAAGGAAGTTGACTAGGGACACAATGTATGTATTTCATTACATATAATGATCAGATTGCAATAAATGATTAGAGTCTTTTCTGATGTAGGAAATCATCCGGGAAAAATAAAACTTAAGAAGCAATCTTGTAAGGGTAAAAAATTCTGGTAGAATTATTGCAAATTTTGACATTTAAATCCTTCAAAATTATTAAGTTAATTAAATTAATTAGAAATTATAATTTCTAAATTATATCATTTGGTATTTGCAAATGATACAATTTAGATATAATTTAGAAAATAAAATTTAGAAAACAACTGGATTCAGACATCTAAGGGAAAAACTGGCAACCTAGACTTTGCTATCAAATCTATCTGGGTTTAAATGCTGCCTTGGGTGAAATGTTTAACTTGTCTCTGACTTGGTTTTTTTAACCTGTAAAATGGGAAGGACAATATATAGCTCATTTTAATCATGAGGGTTAAATGAGATAATATAAAGTACTTGTATGTAACATACATTTTTAAATGGCTGCTATTTTTTATTAGTTTCATTTTTAAAATTCAGGTATAACGTATAGACACCATAACTCAATGGTTATTGTCATTTAAAATGTCACAAGAAAGAGATGCACATCAATCCATTCAAGTAGGTGTGTTCACAACAATGAATCAGTATCAAATAAAAAAGTTTTTCTTAGATCGGTCAAAAGTTGACCCTTGATGTTATTTACAAATAATATAGTTGACCCACCATCTGAAACTCAAAATCATGTTCCTTGGAAATAATTTTTTTCAAGAGCCTGATTATTTAGACAAGAAAAATTGATTAAAACTTGAAAATGCATAATTTAGAAAGATTAAAGAATGGATACATTTATATTTCCTTTGTGCCCTCAGTCATGGAAGTAACTTGTAGATTCAGTATGGGAAAAGACATCTAGCATATAACTCTCCCTGAGAGGAAAATACATTTGCATAACAAAGACTCACCTGGGAAGTGTCGTTCCTTTGACATTGTTGTCTCTAAAATTCTTCTCATATTGGGGTAGTTCAACAAACTCTATCAACCACTGAAGAGTGTCTTCAAGGGTCCAATTATGAACTGCAGGAGATAAAAGGGGAATGCATATTTTAAACACACCTGCTTTCAGAAATACATATTCTATAATTTCAGAGAATATAAAGATGTTAGATTGCATTTTCAATTTAATTAACATTAAGTACTAAAATTGTATCCAGCACTCTATGAGAGAAGAAAGCCTTACAATCAAAAACAGAAGTGATAGATAAAAGCAATTAGGACAAAGATTAGCATAATTAATTCTAAAATAAACACCTATACAAAGTTTGTAAGGATGAAATAATCTATCATTTCTCTGGCTGTAGAAAAATTACCAGATACATACTTGTTCATTCTTTCATCTAGCCATCCACCCATATAGTATTGTAATACTGAAAACATTCTGAATACCAGATTCCATTCTAAGCACTGGGCATATGGCAGTGAATAAAATGGATAAAGTTCTTGTATGGAAATTAAATTCCTTTGGGTTTGGGGAGGGGCACTTTATGAAAGAAGGAAGAGGAAGGGAAATTTCAGATAGTGATTAACTTAAGAAAAGAAGGAAAGATGTCAGGGTAAGTCTCTCTAAGGAGTTGACATCTGAGACCTAAAAATTGCAAGGAGGCACATTGTGAAGATATGGGTGAAAAATATCCCAAAGAGAGGAAAAGGCTAGTAAGAAGAGCCTTCAGATGGAATGAACTAGCAGGGTTTGAGACACTAGCAGAAAGTCAGAGAGGAGCTAGGTCATGAAAGGCTTTCAAGAACTCTGGATAGTTTTCTAATTTCAATAAAAAGAAGGGGAATAATCTTTTTTTAGAATATTGTTCTTCAAAGTAGAGAATGGATTGTTCAAGGTAAGACTAAAAATGGTCCAGTCTTATGGTGAAATACAGAGAAATAAGAAGATCATTCATTACAAAATTGCCTAGGACAGGAAAGGATTATTGTCTTAGACTATGATGGTAGTAGATAAGATGACAACAAGGAGTCAGATTCAGGATATATTCTGGGGATAATGCTATTAAGATGTGCTGATTAAATGGACAGGGGCTGGTAGCTAAACAAAAGCCAGAAGTACAAAGGGTGCTACCATTAACTGAGATAGAAAAGAATGGAGAGGAAAAGATTGGGGAAACGAGCAGGGGCGGGTGATAGAGATCAAAAGTTGTTTTAAGACATGTTATATTTGAAGTATGCATCTGACATTTAAGTGTAGATAATATAGTAGCAGTCAGACCTGCAAGTCCGGAGCTTAGGAAAAAGTGAGGTTAGGAACAGAAGTATTAGTGGGAAGTCATCAGCATATAGACGATCTTTAGACTAAATGACATCAACCAGAAAGACAGCTATTAATAGATTCTAGAAGACTGGACTTAAATCAAGAATAAAATGATAACTAGCATCTCTTCTCCTGAATATTTATTTTAAATTAAGTCCTTTGTAGGCATTTTCTTATGTCTTAAAAAAAACTTACGAGGTTCTAACATATTTATCTTTATTTTAGAAGTTAAAAACTAAAAAAACTAATGGAACCAACAAAGTAAGTAGCAGGACTGGATTTGAACTCAGGGACACTGTCCATAGAACAAGACTTTATACTACTCTGAAAGTAGTAATACTAAAAAACAGTAAAGATATAAACAAGCAGTTAAGCACTGGATGCAGCTCAAAGGTTTCTGCTTATGAAGGGTAACGATGAGTTTATGCAAAGGGAAGGATGCAAGTGTGCTTAAAAATGAGAAGTTCTATACTGTCTGCATTTAATTTGAGGGTTTTGGAAAACATGATGCTTATAGACTACAGAAGAGGTCAAAGGAGAGTGAAGAAAACGTGAGCAATAAAAGCAGATCTGGGAATCTATCTGTATATAAATAAATCTGAAAAAATCTTTCTGAGAAGCTACATAAAACTATGAATTCACACTTGCAAGCAAAGCTAGGTTTCCATCAATCTGCCTTTTTTATTAAGTGTTCTTTAGAGAAAAAACTTAAATAGACCACAAACAAAAACCAAAAACATTTAAAAACTAGATGTGGTAACTGATAGTTTTATACTGAAACAAAGCTTTCACTGTTCTCCCCTTCATGTGTTCCTACCATAAAACCTGGACATGGGTCTGAGGCTGCTGTATCCATTTAACCAAATAACAGGATGTCAGCGGAAGGTTCAGGCCCTGGGTGTTTTCCACTGAAGTTAGTGCATTCAAAGTAGACTTTTTACTCTTAAGTTTCTTCCTATTCAAGATGAACTGCATTGAGAAGTGCCCTGTCCTGACTGCCAAGAAACTCATGGTGCAGCTGCACCTCAGACACCCACACAAAATCCCCAGCCAAGAAAACAAGATAAGATTCTCTCTTTCTGTGACTGTTCAACAGTGAAAATTACTGATCTAAACACTTCAGCACATCAAAGTCATCCCTCAATTTCCAGTAAGTCAGTATAGAAAGGAATAAAAATCAAATGAAAAAGAATACATTAAAACTGCCCAAATCTTAGTAATACTCTACTTAGCAAATTAAAAATTGTAGTGTTCTTGACAACGAATCTTTAAAACAAAATTCTAACAGCACAGTTTATTTTGGGGGGAGATTCACTTCTCCTTTTGCTGTGGTTTCCTTGGTGATACTTAGTAAACACCTTCACTTCTCTTCTCATGACTGGGATTTGCATTTTTTATTAGCTTTCTCTGTTCCAAATACTCTAGTTGTCTTTCAATTCTTAGGACAGATCATACTATGTCCTTCTTCAGGGCCTCTGTACGTGCTGTTTGCTGAGTATAAGCTCCTTTTCTCTATCCCTCCACCTTTTTGTTTCATTAAACCTTCATATCTCAGCTAAAACTTTAACTCTTTAAGTGAGCCTTTCTGAACATTACTATATAACCTTTTTTTCTTCCTTTTTTATAGGGACGGGGTCCTGCTGTGTTGCATAGGCTGATCTGAATTCCTCGGCCTCTCAAAGTGCTGAGATTACAGGCATGAGCCACCACACCTGGCCCCTGATTATTAATCCCTTAGTAGATTTTATGCATAGCATTTAAATAACTATAACTACTTATTTGTATGATTATTACTTCAACAACTGTTTTATTTCAATAAAGTATAAGTCCTCTGCTCATCACTTTAACCCCAGCACTTGGTATAAAGGCACTCGGCAAATGATTTGTTGGATGCTGTTGAATGAAGTAGAACATGTTTAATTAATAAGTCTTATGAAAATATATTTTTACATTTTGGTGGTGAGACAAACAGAAACAGGGATTTGTATGTATAAGGAATTGTTTTTCAACATTAAAAATTTCAACAGCTTTTGGGGTACAAGTGATTTTTGGTTACGTAAGAAATTCTTGATGGTAAAAAAGTTACTCATTTAAGAATTATCTGGTTCCTTATTACCTGCCTCTCACTGGTCCTTTACACACGCTGTTGCTAAACAGCACTTCCATCAGAGGGCATGCAGAGAGATACACCATTCCTTTTAAAGGTATCTTTCCCAATCTGCAGAGCTACAGAAATGCCAGTTTCTAAAATGTTAACTTACATTGCTTCTGCTTGAAATTGTGGCCAGTGCTATAGGTCAGTGTCTCAAAGCAATTTTTGGCAGTTATTTCTAAGACTAATGAAAAAAACTCTGGAATGGAAACAGACCCGATTTTACCCCCAGCTGTGCCACTGATTCAGGATAATATCATAGCCACATTATTTAACTACAGCTCAGATTATCTTTTTAAAATTGATATTATACTTATTTTGGGAGTACCTATGGTTATTTTGATACACGTATACAATGTGTGATGATCAAATCAGGGTAACTGAGATATCCATCACCAACTTTTCTGTGTTGGAACCATTATAATTATCTTCCAGCTATTTGGAAATACACAATAAATTATTCTTAACTTTAATTTCCCTACTTTACTATCAAATACTAGAACTTACTCCTTCTACCTAACTGTATTTTTGTACCCATTAACCAACTTCTCTTCATTCCCCTCTTCCCTTCCCAGTCTCTAGTAACCACCATTCTACTCTCTACTTCCATAAAATCCACTTTTTTAGCTCCTACATCTGAGTGATAACATGTGATATTTGTCTTTCTGTGCCTGGTTTATTTCACTTAATGATCTTCAGTTCCATGTTGCTGCAAATAACAGGATTTTGTTCTTTTTTATGGCTGAATAATATTCCATTGTTCTTTATCCATCCACCTGATGGATGGATTTTCTTTATCCATCCACCTGATGATGGACACTCAGGTTGATTCCACATCTTGCCTATTGTGAATAGTGCTGCAGTAAACATCAGAGCGTAGGTATCATTTGAAATAACGATCTCCTTCCTTTTAGACATATATTCAGCAGTGAAACTGCTGAATTATATGCTAGTTCTATTTTTAGTTTTTTTGAGAAACCTCCATACTATTTCCCATAACAGTTGTACTACTTTACATTCCCACAAACTGCATATAAGAATTTCCCTTTCTCCACTCTTTTGAAAGCATTTGTAATTTTTTGTCTTTTGGTAAAAGCCATTCAAACTGGGGTGTGATGATATCTCATTGTAGTTTGGATTTGCATTTCCCTGATGATAAGTGATGCTGAGCATTTTTTCGTATACCTGTGGGCCACTGGTATGTCTTTATGCCTACTCAGGTCTTTTGCCCATTTTTTACTCAGATTGTTTTTCTGCTATTGAGCTGTTTGAGTTCCTTATATATTCTGGTTATTAATCTCTTGTCAGAAGGATAGTTTGCAAATCTTCTCCCATCCCACAGGTTGTTTCTTCACTTCACTGTTTCCTTTACCATGCAGAAGATTTTTAGCTTGATACAATCCCATTTGTCTGTTTTTGCTTTTGTTGCCCATGCTTTTGAGGTCTTAACCCCAAAAACTTCTTGCACAGACTAATGTCCTGAAGCCTTTCCTCAATGTTTTCTAATATTTTCAGATCTTACATTTAAGTCTTTAATCCATTTTGAGTTGATTTCTGCATATGGTGGAGATTTAGATTCATTCTTCTGCACAGAGATATCCAGTTTTCCTAGCACCATTTATTAAAGAGACCATTCTTTCCTCAAGGTACATTCTGGGTGCCTTTGTTGAAAATGAGTTGGCTGAAAGTGTATGGATTTATTTCTGGGTTCTCTATTCTGTTCCATTGGTACCTGTGTCTGTTTTTATGCCAGTACCATGATGTTTTGGTTATTATAGCTTTGTAATATTATTTGAATTCAGGTAGTGTGATGCCTCCAGCTTTGTTCTTTTTGCTCAAGATTGCTATAGATGTTTGTGGTCTTTTGTGGTTCCATACAAATTTTAGGATTTTTTTTCTATTTCTGTGAAGGATATAATTAGTATTCTGATAGGGACTGTATTAAATCTGTAGATCACTTTAGGTAGTAAAGACATTTTAACAAGATGAATTCCTCCAGTCCGTAAGCATATCTTTCCTTTTTTGTGAATCCTCTTCAATTTCTTTAATCAGTGTTTTATACTTTTCTTTGTACAGATTTTTCACCTCCTTGGTTAAATTCATTTCTAGGTGTATTTTTTGGTACCTATTGTAAAGAAGATTGCTTTCTTGATTTCTTTTTCAGAGTGATCTCTGCTAATATATAGAGATGCTACTGACTTTTGTAGGTTGATTTTGTATCCTGCAACTTTACTAAATTCATTTATCAGTTCTATGAGTTTTTTGGTGAAGTCTAGGCTTTTCTAAACATAAGATCATGTCCTCTTCAACCAAAGATAATTTGACTTCTTCCTTTTCAATTTGAATGCATTTATTTCTTTTGCTTAATTATTCTGGCTAGGAGTTCTGGCATTACGCTGAATAAAAGTGGTCAAAGTGGGCATCCTTGTCTTTTCTCAGATCTTAGTGGAAAGGCTTTCCATTTTTCCCCATTTGGCATGAAACACATGGCTTTTGGGCTTGTCATATATGGCCTTTATTGTGTTGAAGTATGCTCCTTATATATCCAATTTGTTGAAGGTTTTTATCATGAAGGGATGCTGAATTTATTAAATGCTTTTTAGCATCTATTAAAAAGATCATATGGCTTTTGACCTTGATTCTACTGATGTGAGGTAGCACATTTATTGATTTGTGTGTTGAATAGTCCTTGCATCTTAACAAGCAAAACAATAAAATTGAACTAGATCACTTTTTAAATTCATTTAAACTGGGCCACATGTGGCGGCTCATGTCTGTAATCCTAGCACTTTGGGAGACTGGGGCGGGTGGATCACCGGAGGTCAGGAGTTCGAGACCAGCCTGGCCAACATGATGAAACCCTGTCTCTACAATACAAAAATTAGCCAGGCATGGTGGTACATGCCTGTAATCCCTGCTATTCGGGAGGGTGAGGCAGGAGAATCTCTTGAACCCAGGAGACAGAGGCTGCAGTGAGCCAAGACTGTGCTACTGTACTCCAGCCTGGGAGACAGAGTGAGACTCTGTCCCCCACTCCAAAGAAAAATTTCATTTAAACTGTTTCTATGATTCCATTATAATAAACAAGCATTGGTATTTATTAATAAAACATTGCTAACTAAAGTGTTAGCCTAGAACAGTAGACTACATAATACTGAGGGGAAAGAATGGCCCTAAGAACTTTCAGGATAGCCATGAAAACTGAAAACATTTATTAAGTGTTCATTAAATACCAGGAGATTTGCAAACATTATTTCAAATGATCATTGCAATAACCCTTTTAAGTAGATACTTTTATCATCATATTGAATCTAAAAGTTTATGGAAGTGGGGTTCTTAATTAGGTATAAACAATTCGTAAATAGTCAAACCAAGTTTCAGACCAAACCTGTTTCTAGAGTTGTTAAACATTGTGCAGTCACACCGCCTCTTCAAAATAAGATATGTGGTCCTAATAATCAGATTAGGTACCACAGACAGTTTATGGTCTAGTCATATTTGCAGCCATATTTGCAGCTTTCTGTACAATATTCCCCCAGGCCCCACTGCCTCTCCTTCAATGTGGAATGTCTTTCCTTTCTTCTTTCTTTGCCAGGTTTGCTCTTCTTTAAGACTCAGATAAGAAACTCCCTCCTTCATGAAGTTTTCTCTATCCACCCATTTCCAGACTAGAGCTGCTCTTCTTTGTGCTCCTTGATCACCTATACTTATATTTGTCATAGGATTTATCATATCCCATAATTGTCCATGTTCATCTTATTCTCTGGATGATGAGTTCTTAGAGGGCAGGAACTTGTTGTTTTACCTAACACAGTCATTATTAACACACACAAAAATGCCACAACCCTTTGGGACTATGGGGCTTTATATTTTACTATACATTTTTACATACTTTCTCATTTAACCCCCAACAACTATCTTTGAAAGGTACCTATTATCTCTACATTCTATACAAACAACCTAGGCCAAGAGAGGCCAAGTGATCACACACATGGTCACACATCTAATAACTGAGAGAGCTAGAACTGAACTCTAACCTTCTGACTCTAAGTCCATTACTAATATAGATGGCTGATTTAGAACAGCTCACTGTTTAAAACTTGAAACATATTTTCTCTCAGAAACAAACCTTTCAAGCATATAGTACTAACAGTAATAGTACTAACAGTAATGCCAAAGTTAAATGTTATATATGAGCAATCTGCCACAGGCAATTACATGAATGGACTCCTGATTCTCCTAAAAACATCAAGTATACATTGGGGCCTACTAAAGGCCTGGAGGGAGTAACAGAAAAGCTCAACGGAGCTATGTCAGTTCTTCATCATGGAGGTGATTCCTACAAGTTGGAAGAGGGGCTCTAACAGCCTGAAAGACAAGATTTCAAACAGCCAAGAGATTCAGAACTGCAGCTCGGCTCTGGAACAAAGGAGATGGTGGGGGATGGGAGAGTGGGGACCCGATGGTGTGTGGAACCAAAATTCCCGGAGATGAGAGGGTACGGGGAGGTAGAATATGGGGAAGGGCGGGACCATACATTTGTGGATTTCACAGGAACAGAGGGTTCTCCTTTTCATTACTCGTCACCCAATGCTGCTATCAAAAGGGCAATTTCTACAACAGAGAATAAGATTCCTGATTCTGCACCCAGTTTCCCTTTCTTCTGCCCATCTACTTGCTACTTTCAGTCCCACCACCATGTCACTATTTTGGATCAGCGCTTAAAAAGGGATGAAAACTGTGCCTAAGAGCAGAAAGCTTTTTGACAGCAGTGGGGTCCTAAACACGGGGAGAATGAAGAGATTGTAAGGGGTGAAAAGAGCCACCAATAGAGAAGAGAGGCAACTGGCTATGGCCACCCAGCTGAAGCAGCCTTCCAAAAAAGACACGAGTCATGCATAGGTACATCCCAGTTGTACAACCAGGTTACAAGTGAATGAAGTACTCTAGCTGAAAGCAATCTCTTTCTCCCCTGAATTACTATAGTGCTTAACTATTTCTACCAAATGGCACGTCATACGGGCTGCCTTACTTTGTAACTGTTTGCTTATATCTTATGTTCCTACTATATTGCAAGCTACTACAAGACAAGGACTGTAGAAAACACGTCAAGTTGCCATTTAAGTATTAGCTGAATGTACAGCTGACTTTTTGTCTTCCTTAAATAAAAGAACTTGTTTTGTTTTGTTTTTTAATTATCAATTTGCTATCCCATAGTTGTGTGAAAGATAAACAATACTGCCTGCCTGATATCTCACTTTAAAGCAGCATTGGTGAATCCTTGGCTCCAGAACAGAACCAATGAGTCTTATCACATAGTGAAGGTAGCAATTTAAAGTTGTGTGGTTGACAGCGGTATCAGAAGAGAGTTTGTGTGCCTTGCTTTAAGCAAACCTGATATAAACAAATCAGCATAAAAGATAAACTTTAAAAGATTAAAATATATGTATTTACTTGTTCCTTTCATCTGTAAAAGGCAATCTTATAAAACCAATGCACCCAAAGCACTTAGCCATATGCCTGTATTAAGTTACAAGCCTAAAAATACAAAACAGCCTAGTGAAGTACTGCCATTAACTTTTCATTTGTTATATTTAATATAAGTACATACTATCCAAAATATCTTTAAAGATGATCTGTGAAATCACCTAAATACTGTGGGGGGGGGGGACCTAATTTCTAATAATAAAGCACTTTTGTGTATGAGACATGTTAATAATAGTAGTACCAAACATTTTGTGAGCACTCGGCAATTTCCAGTAACTGTGCTACATGCTTTACACAAATCATCTCATAAAACTCAAAAACCCTATGAAGTAGGTATCAGATGTAGTATTATAATCCTTGGTTTATAGATTAGGAAGCTGAAGCTCAGAGTTTAAGCCACTTGCTCAAATTCACACACCAAGTAAGTAGTGGAAACAGGATTTAGGACTACGCCCACTGAGTTCAAAGGCCAACTCTTAACCATCTCCTGCGTTCTGAGGAAACCTCAAACCTCAAGATACAGCTGTATTCACCATCAGCTGTGGCAGACCTTGGATATAACAAACATACTCATTACATGTATTCTGCTCTTCATGTTTTAATAGCTTTCATACTACTTTTTAAAAACTGCTATGTCCTAAATTAATGATTTTTAAAACATCTGTAATGTCTTTCTTACTGTTAAGAAAGCAACTGACTTGTTAAGAATTTTTTTAATTAAAAAAAAAGCAACTGGCATAAAAGTTTCTTTGGGAAAATTAATGTATTTTAGGGAAATCGACTTCTGATATCCTGAGATAAGAGAGTAGAGTTAAAAACAGTACAGGCTGTTACAAACAGCATGTGTTACAAACATATACTGCCTTCTCTTAAAGCATGAAAACATCTGTATATGCACCAAATGGTTCGGCAAGGGGGTCAGGGAGAAGACTGACTAAACATTATGAATAAAAGTAACTATATTTAAAGTTGGCTATATGAAATGTTTATAGAAGCTAAAAACGTATTAGCAGTTTGAAAACTATTTGTGTCATTTGAATATTTACATAAAATACCATATTCTAAAACACAGGTGTACACCAGTATTCACTACTTTTAAACCCAATTTCAATTGAGTTTTACAAGCTACAAAAATCTCAGTTTCTCTTTACACTGATACACATAATTTGTCACAGGAAAACTGAATTAACCTAAGGTTCAATATTGCAGGGATTTAAAAATAAGAATTTGTAAACTAATATAAAAGAAATAAAATAATAACTTTTCAAATCTAAAAGTTGAGTAAGTTTCAGGCCTTTCACATTTCACCCTAACTCAGCTGGTTTTACAGACTTCCTGGTGTCACTTCTGAACAAGACTTTAGATGCTCAGCTGCTCAGCACAGTCAAGACAGGCTTATGTTTAGAACAGTGCCAGAATGTGAGCTCCTCATCTGCACAGTGGTCAGCAGGGCATGTCTTTGTAACACGGAATAAATTCCTGCAACATGCTATATTTGGATACCTAAAGCCACACCCTGAACTTGAGTTCAGATATTAGTAATTGCACCATAGAGAAATACACACTTTTGCTCATGAGCTCTTTTTCTTTAATTATGCAATAATTACATGTAATTTTTAGAGATGCTAGGTAGATGCTGGCAAATGTTTGAACATTCATAACTTAAAAATTACCAAGGTGTTTTGCTCCCAACAGTGGTACAGGGGACACTAAGGGAAAGCTTTACTACCTTTTCTATTATAAACTCCAATCTTATTATCAATGAAACTAAGTGTACGATCAATACCTAGTTCAATGAAGATGGTGAGAAATAACAAAGATGTATCTTAAAATTAGAAACTGAAAGCTGGGTGCGAGTGGCTCATGCCTCTAATCCCGGCACTTTGGGAGCCAGAGGCAGGCAGATCACTTGAGGCCAGGAGTTCAAGACCAGCCTGGCCAACACAGCGAAACCCCATCTCTACTAAAACTACAAACAAAATTAGCTGGGTGTGGTGGCACGCACCTGTAATCCCAGCTACTCAGGAGGCTGAAGCAGGAGAACTGCTTGAGCCTGGGATGCAGAGGTTGCAGTGAGCCGAGATTGCGCTACTGCACTCCAGCCTGGGCAACAGAGTGAATGAGACTCCATCTCCAAAAAAATTAAAAAGTTGGAGAAATAATGGGTCCCAAATTCATATGGCTGTTCCGCAGACAGTGTTTCTTATTCATTCTATAGTCCCAACATGTTATACAATGCCAAAAATACAGCGGGCACTTAACAAACATGGAATGGCAGGTATATAGTAAGAACTCAATTCGTATTTAAGGGGTGAGTAAATGGATGACAAAATGATTCTGTTAACCAAGAATGCCAAGGAAAATGTCACTTTCATTGATTCTTTTTAGAATCATTTCTAGATAAAACAAACTTTCCAAAGTGTGACTAGGCTTCATAAAATGAAGAGAGTGCTATTTTCCAAAGTATAACAATAAAGAAACATTTCAATTACAGCTTTTCAATTATAGCTTTACAACTGTTTGTTTTAATTTTCTGCTATTAACACTTTTTTCTCTTAGAATTTGAAAGTTTCTTCAAAAGATTTTCTGTAGGCAACTTGAAATTCCTTCATCCAGCAAATATTTACTGACTGCATAGTAATTACTTCGGGCACTGGATTAAATAAATAAAACATCAGAGTCAAGGAATTATTACCAAGACTACCAGAAAGCATGATGTAATAAAACGCATTAACTTTTAGAGGGAGTTCAACAAAAAATGAATACAAAAGCCTAGTTAATAAATACCTTCTTTATTATATCAAAGGCCTGCTAAAAAATTGAGCTTTCACTGCTAGTTGCCAAAAGACTTCCAGGTAAGAAGATACACTACATTCAAAACTTGTAAACCTTGGTTTCTTCAATAATAGAAAAATTCGCCATTTCCAATGGTAGAAATATTTTCAAGGCAATTTTACTCAGAAATTTGTTTGATCTTCAATTACATATGATTTTTCCTAGTGCATTTAGCATTTAAAAATCTAGTAATTCACAAATATTACTAGCTACATTTACCTAGTATATAACATTTTCTAACTTGGGCTTCAGCTGGTATACATAGTAGTGGTTTAACTAATATTATCAGTGGCAAAAATAACCTTTAGGAAAAGTTTAATTGCAGCACTGACACAACGGTTAAAGGATTAAATTACTACATAGTCTCCCCATTCATAGGGGACCTTTGTCAACAGCCAGAGAATTACATGAGAAAGGCAAAATGTGAATAATGTGCTTCAGTAATCAAGATAAACTCATAAAGACTGACTCATTTACACCAAGTTGCTGGATAGTGTACATTCAGATTTTTCTTCCAAGTTTTTTTTTCAATTTTCAAATTCATTTCAGTGTCTTTCAATTGCCCAGAAGTAATCTGGTCCCACATGGGGATGAGACAGGCTAACACTAGCCAGTGTCTCTATAATGCGGACAACACGGTGGCAGCCTTGTGAAGGCCAAGGCCGACATAAGGCAGGCTCCGGAAAGAGGTAGCAGCCCACGGGGTTGGGACCCTGGCTATGTACAGAGGGACTGAGCAACTAAGTAAACATATTAAGATAACAGACTCAAGTTTTCACTGTCAGTGAAGGGAAGTACAAATACAAAAAGGAGTTAAGCTAGAATTAACCCAAAGTATAGGACTGAAATTGGAGTTTATCAGGTATCAGAGTGAATTCATGATTTTCAGCATAAAAAAAGAAATATAAGGTGTGTGCATGTTTCTTAACTCTGTCCACTGAGGTCTGGGAACAACAATATCTCAGCAGCAACAAACATACCTAGTGCCCAAATATTAGTTTCTAAATAGCACTTCAGCTAAAAATAACCAGGGTTCCTTGGAGAAATGGCTGTTTCCAGGATTGAGGTTAAGAAGTAACACAATGAGCCTGGAATACCTTTTTGTGCCTAAAAGTAGGGAAGAGCTAAAAAAACAATGATGGATATAGAAGGATATATAAAAGAATAAAGGATATCCTTTACCTTTATAAAAGGATATAGGAGGATATAGAAGCCAGTTAAAAAATGATATTTAAAAGAGTATAGAAGCCAGTTAGAAAGGATATAAAAAGATACAGAATCCAGTTAGTAAGGCCTCCCATTAACTAAATTTCGGACAATGTGAGCATCAAAATCATAATAGTAACAAACCCAAAACTGACTGAATAAAATAGGACATAAATGAATAAATGCAGAAGATCAATCTTCAAAGCATTCATAAGTTTTTGAGAATCAGTCTTTCTCCAATTCCTAGTTTCAAAATATGTCCTTGTTATCTCCCACCATCTTCACGGACAAGATGTTGATATACACTCTGTTTAAATTTCTTCCTTATAGTAGAACGTCAACTAATAAATAGAAGGAATGATGGAATTTGAAAAGTTACCATTTAACAACCATGTGAGTAATAATTAAGTCAGGCAAAAAAATATTTACAGATGCTAGAACTAAAAAGTAAAATAAGGAATGTGATTTTAAATAGTCTTCGAGTATCTCTCCACCAAAAAAAAACAAAGTATTAATTACACATTTGTTGGGCGTGGGGGAAATACCTTTATAGTAACACAGCACACACTATCTTCATCAAATGACAAAGATAACACCATTGGTAATAAGGTAAATGATACCAAGTGGCACCCAAAATGATACAATAAAAAGAATCACTACTGTGACAGTCCAGCCCAAAATGCATAACCTGGGTCTAACAATGTAAAAATACCAAACAAACCCTAATTTAGTTATTTACTACAAAAGTGATGTTTTTGAAGATTACTGGCCAACGTCGTGACAGTCCAGGCAGTATTATGAAATTTTTCCATACTGAAGACAACTAGAGAGACAGGAAAACTGGGTACAATGCATCATCCTGCATCCTTTGGCTATAAAAGGCCATTATTACGGCAAATGGTGGCACTGGAAGGGGAGGGGAGGGTATCTAGACACAGTGTATATGGGAATTCTTTGCTCTGGTCCTGCAACTTTTCTCTAAATCTGAAATTACTTTCAATTAAGAAATTAAAATTTTAAAAAGAAATCTTTCAGTTCTTCTTCAACTATGCAGGTAGAGAATTCTACTAATTGCTAGCTTCTCCATTACTTTGTAGCTTGTGATTTTCTCCAAGAAAGTATGGTAGCCTTTTAACAACAGCAAATGTTAGGCTTTGTTAGCTATCAAATACTGTTCTAAACTCTATATACTTGTTGACTCATTTAATCCTCAACACAACCCTCTAAGGTTGGGGGTGGGGTGGGGGCGGGGTACTTATTAGCGAGATTTCACAAATAGGGAAAGTTAGGGACAGAGAGATCAAGTTATTTGTCCAATGTCACAAATCTAGTAAGTGTTATGTAGAGACTTGAATACAGGCAGTCAAGCTCTGTGTTCTTACTCAATTCTGGATTTTGTCTATCTGGGAAGGAATAGCTGTAACTTGGGGTTTCTTATTAGTATTTAAGAGGCCTCAGAATCCCTAAGTTTACTTGTTGCTGGATATTCATTTAGTTCAAACATCTTTTCGTGCCAGAAAGTAAGGAAGGGCTCCTTATCCACAATATTAGAAGTAAAGCTTCTAATCTGTAACCTCGTAAACCCACAATATTGAAAAAGCTTCTAATATGGATTTAAGATGTTTATCTAGCAAAAAAATTAATAAAGCATTATAAAAATATTTATGATACCTTTTGAAAACTAGCCTTTAAAGGAAACCTGATTTTTTTTCTTGACTCTGTTTGCATGTGGAAATAATCTGAAATTTTAGTAGTCTTTTTAGAAACACAGAGATTACATTAGTTTAAATTACTAAAACACTTAAACTTTTCCATTTCTCAAATTTTATGGGCTAGAATTTCTAACAATCTTCCCTCAACCTGTTTCAGATTATTTTTCTTTTTCTAATTGCCTATTCAATAATTCCCATTTATATTCCTTGGTAATTCTTTGTTCTATGGCAACTGATTTATTTCCCAGATCCAGAGGCACGATCTGGTTTTAACTTTTTTTTTTTTTCCCCAAGCTCCCAGCTATGCTAATGAGGAAGAAAGTATTCTACTTACTCTGGCCTAACAGTGTTGGAGACAAACCAACAAGTTATTAACAAATAATTAAATTCAGAGTCCTTTTGAAAGTATAAACTGCCCTTTCTTATATTTGATGTTATTATGCAAACAAAATCTTTATTATCTAGGAAGTAATGATTATTTGTTTTAATGGAAGTGTTGACAAACTATAAACGATCTCTAAATCCTGCCTGAACAATTTACTTGCAAAATAAGCAAAATAAGCAAATTCTTATATTCTATAAGACAAATATAAGACCTATTTGTAATTTATACATGCCTTTAGTCTACACTAAATACTGTACCCATTTGGCATTTTAGATAATTATGATCCTCGCATTCTATTAATTTAAAGAAAAGCGGGGCTGGGTCCAGTGGCTTACGCCTGTAATCCTGGAACTTTGAGAGGCTAAGATGGGAGGATTACTTGAGGCCAAGAGTTCGAGACCAGTCTGGTCAACACAGCGAGACCCCTATCTCTATAAAAAAATAAAATAAAAAAGAAAGATAGAAAATGTTCATAATAACATCAAATGAATTTTCAAAAACATACTACCCAAATCTTTCATTAACAAATACAGAAAATGAAGACAGCACAATAAACTATAAAACTACCATTTCTTACAGCAAGTGAAGTCATATAAAAGTATTGCTTTTCCCATATTTGAAAACAGCAAACTATACTTAAAATTTAACAAAACTCTTTGTAATTCCATAAAGACATGCCCTCCTAGATAATTATCTGGATGCCTTTATATGTTTTAATTATACTTGCTTTAAATGAGTATATTTAAATATACTCACTTAAATATACTCTCTAAATTTTATAGTTGTTCCTTTTCCTCTTGAAAAGGCCTCATTTGGCAAAAATTCACCAGAAACTCAAACGACAAGAGCTCTAGTACAGTATGAAGACATGGCACTGCAAAAACCTTCCACGTTCTTAAGCGTTATTGTAAAGTATAATAGTAGTTGGTATTCTTAGATATTACTAAAGTGTGACAAATACTATTTCTCTTTTGAGGGTGGTTAGGTCATGAAGAATCATCTACTCCTCAAATTTACCAGTATTCAGAAAGCATCTCTTTCTCAAGATTTCCAAACTAACTCAGCACAGACACTGCCTATTTTTTGCTGCCTCAAATTCACTTTTCTCCTCCTCCAATGGATGCTTTTAAAAATACCTATGTTTCATCTTTAACAATACAGACATGTTTGGAGATTCTAGGTAAACTCACCTAGGGTTTCAAAGTAAAAAGTACCAGGCAATAGTACAAATCTGTAATAGCCAGGAAGATTTTGGAAGTTTCCAGTGGTGAGAGTTATATTAGCTCATTTCATTAAAATACCAAAATGGGATTTAATAAAATGTCTCTATTTAGGAAATGATCCACTCAATTACCACAAAATTCAGAGTGGGATCAAAAGAGGCCTTTGAGAAAATCCATTTATAGTCCAAAAGTTTTGAACTGCAAGTTTCAGGAAGTTAGGGATGTTCTGAAAGAGTAGCTATATTTTATATCACATGACCCATGCTGCCAGATACCACCCAACCCTGCATCCTTTCAAAGTTTTCTTCTACCTGCTCTTCTCAAAGTCTAGTGATTCTTAGTCATCAACCTGTAATGGCTGGCTGGCTGCTAGGTTACTCCTTCTCTCTCTTCCTTCTTTGGAGACAAGACTCCTAATCACCTGGGGTAGGCAGATGGGGAAAGAAGTAATCACAGGATCCCATTCTGGAGGTCACAGCAACAGATCTAGATTTGGCCACATGACCTAAGCCAGTTACTTTCTGGCATTTCTCTAACTAGAACAGGCAGGGAAGACTCCTAGTTCTCTTTGGCCATGATCCTAGGAAAACATAAGCCTACAACTGCCACCGGCCACAGAACTAGCCTCTAGGAAACACAGGAGGAGAAAACAACATCAAAATCCAGAAAGAAACAGAGAAAGAGAGGACCTGGGCCAGGGTGGATTAAGCCCCTGACTATACACCAGCACTCTCCTATTAAATGAGGATAGTTTTTAAATTAAGATAGTTTGATCTTCTCCTGTATCAATTATTTCTTAATTGGGTCATTCCATATATCTATACACACACACACACATATATATGGAATGTGTATATATATATGATTTAAATATATATATATGTATATGTGTGTATATGTATTTATGATGAAAATCTCCTATCATTTAAAAAATTTTTAAAAAATCATTCCCATCATTATCTCCCTTCACGTATCAGAGTTCCATTTCTTGACTCTTCTTTTTTAAAGTCAACAATATTTACTGTCTTTACTTCCTGTTTAATCCATTCCAATTAGACTTTTACTTCTACCCCTATGGTGAAGATCAATAAACTTAACTTCGACTTTGCCAATCCAATTGTGAAGTCTCTGTTGTCACCTTATTCAGATTTCTGGAACATGTGACATTGCTTTTTCTTAAAATGCTTTCTCCACTAAGCATCTAGGTCCCCACATTCTCTTGGCTCTCCTATCTCACCGGCCATTTCTTCCCAGCCTTCTCTCCAGGGTCCTCCTCTACTTCTTGACCTCACAGCACTCGGTCCTTCACTCTTTGCATCATGATCTCAACCAGTATTTTTCAATGTTTTCCCCCATTATTAACAACCTCCCCATGAGCCTGTTCAGATTTCTGGTTTTTTTCCTAATTACTCCTATTCCCAAGAAATTTCAATACCAAACAAAACCTAGGAATCAACTTTTATTCCTGTCCCTGGCCCCCACTAGCATCCTGAGTTCAATTCCACAGCAAATCCTGCCAGCTATTTCTTCAAAATATATCACGAATCAGACTTCCCAGCCATTTCCTTCTCACCAGATTACCATCACCTCTCACCAGTTCACGTGGGGCCTCAACAGGTCTCTACTTCTACTCCTGACCCCTTCTCCTCAAGAGTCTAATATTCACACAGCAATTACAATAATATTTTGAAAAATAAATCACATCACTACTTTGCTCAAAACTCCTAAATGGAGTTATACTTGCAATATACTTACATAACCCATATAATAAATCTCATATTCCTTCTTGGCCATACCAGGTCCTATGAGATTTGGCCCTGTCTCCCTGATCAATTTAATTTGTCTCCCACCACTCTCCCCATTCCTTACTACTTTATAGCTACATGAGCCTTCCAACAGTTTCCTAAACACTTTAAGGTTGTGCCAGTCATAAGCCTTGGCCTGGCTGGTCGCTAAACCTGGAATATACTTCATCCAGATTGTCTCCTGGCTCACCCTCTAGAGCCACTCAGATCTATAACCAAAAACTTCTTCTTGGGGGACTTCTTCCTTGACCACATTCTCTAACTAGTCCTTGTTCCATCTGCTCACTAACTATACTGTTACCCTGCTTTATTTTTTCACATAAATAACCCGTTCCAGCAGTTGTGTGAGTGTATATTTAGCTACACACACACATACATGCAAACTTGTTCACTGTCTGCTAAAAGAGTATTAACTCTGTAAGGGCAGAATATCTATTTTGTTCAATGCTCTATACCCAAAGCCTAGAATAATGCCTGTCCTGTCTCACAGGAAAAATAATTTTTTTTGGGGGGCGGGGGACAGAGTCTCACTCTGTCACCCAGGCTGGAGTGCAGTATTATGATCTTGGCTCACTGCAACCTATGCAGCCCAGGTTCAAGCAATCCTCATGCCTCAGTATCCTGAGTAGCTGGAATTACAGGTACGCACCACACCCGGCTAATTTTTGTATTTTTAGTAGAGACAGGGTATCATGTTGGCCAAGTTGGTCTTAAACTCCTCACCTCAAGTGATCTGCCTGCCTAGACCTCCCAAAGTGCTGGGATTACAGTATAAATTTTTGATTACACATAAATAAAGCAGGTAAGTCTGATTTTTGTAACTTACAATCAATCAAATCATTGGTGATCAAGTATCTTTACAATGAACTTCTCATTACCTGAGGTAATTTGAGTCTCCATCTCTTGTCACTAAAAGAAAAAAAAAAGACTCCCAAGATGGCCGAATAGGAACAGCTCCGGTCTGCAGCTCCAGCGTGATCAAGGCAGAAGATGGGTGATTTCTGTATTTCCAACAGGTACCTGGTTCATCTCGTTGGGACTGTTTGGACAGTGCGTGCAGCCCACAGAGGGTGAGCTGAAGCAGGGCAGGGCATCACCTCACCCGGGAAGCACAAGGGGTCAGGGGATTTCCCTTACCTAGCCAAGGGAAGCCATAACAGATTACCTAGAAAAACGGGACACTCTGCCCAAATACTGCACTTTCCCCAAGGTCTTAGCAACCGGCAGACAAGGAGATTCTCTCCTGTGCCTGGTTCAGCAGGTCCCATGCCCATGAAGCCTTGCTCACTGCTAGTACGGCAGTCTGAGATAGAACTGCCAGGTGGCAGCCTGGCTTTGGGAGGGGCGTCTGCCATTGCTGAGGTTTGAGTAGGTAAACAAAGCAGCTGGGAAGCTGGAACTGGGTGGAGCCCACTGCAGCTCAACAAGGCCTACTGCCTCTAGACTCCACCTCTGTGGGCAGGGCATAGCTGAACAAAAGGCAGCAGTCAACTTCTGCAGACTTAAACATCATTGTCTGACAGCTCTGAAGAGAGCAGTGGTTCTCCCAGCACAGCGTCTGGGCTCTGAGAATGGATAGACTGCCTGGTCAAGTGGGTCCCTGACCCCCGTGTAGCCTAACTGGGAGACACCTCCCAGTAGGGGCCAACAGACACCTCATATAGGTGGCTGCCCCTCTGGGACGAAGCTTCCAGAGGAAGTATCATGCAGCAATATTTGCTGTTCTGCAGCCTCCGCTGGTGATGCCCAGGCAAACAGGGTCTGGAGTGGAGCTCCAGCATACTCCAACAGACCTGCAGCTGAGGGACCTGACTGTTGGAAGGAAAACTAACAAACAGAAAGGAATAGCATCAACATCAACAAAAAGGACTTCCACACCAAAACCCCATCTGTAGGTCACCAACATCAAAGACCAAGGGTAGCTAAAACCACAAAGATGGGGAGAAACCAGAGCAGAAAAGCTGAAAATTCTAAAAATCAGAGTACCTCTTTTCCTCCAAAGGATCGCAGCTCCTCGCCAGCAAGGGAACAAAGCTGGACGGAGAATGACTTTGATGAATTGACAGAAGTAGGCTTCAGAAGTTTGGTAATAACAAACTTCTCCGAGCTAACGGAGGATGTTCAAACCTATTGCAAGGAAGCTAAAAACCATGAAAAAAGATTAGATGAATGGCTAACTAGAACAAACAGTGTAGAGAAGACCTTAATTGACCTGACAGAGCTGAAAACCATGGCACAAGAACTTCATGATGCATGCACAAGCTTCAATGGCCAATTTGATCAAGTGGAAGAAAGGGTATCAGTGAATGAAGATCAAATTAATGAAATAAAGTGAGAAGACAAGGTTAGAGAAACAAGGGTAAAAATAAACGAACAAAGCCTCCAAGAAATATGGGATTGTGAAAAGACCAAAGTTTTTTCACAAAATACCTGAAAGTGATGGGGAGAATGGAACTAAGCTGGAAAACACTCTCAGGATATTATCCTGGAGAACTTCTGCAACCTAGCAAGGCAGGCCAACATTCAAATTCAGGAAACACAGAGAACACCACAAAGATACTCCTCGAAAAGAGCAACACCAAGACACATAATTGTCAGATTCACCAAGTTTGAAATGAAGGAAAAAATGTTAAGGGCAGCCAGAGAGAAAGGTGGGGTTACCCACAAAGGGAAGTCCATCAGGCTAACAGGGGATCTCTCGGCAGAAACCCTATAAGCCACAAGAGAGTGGAGGTCAATATTCAACACTCCTAAAGAATTTTGAACCCAGAATTTCATATCCAACCAAACTAAGCTTTATAAGTAAAGGAGAAATTAACTCCTTTACAGACAAGCAAATGCTGAGATTCTGTCACCACCAAGCCTGCCTTTTAAGAGCTCCTGAAGGAAGCACTAAACATGGAAAGAAATAACTGGTACCAACAACTGCAAAAACATGCCAACTTGTAAAGACCATCAATGCTAGGAAGAAACTGCGTTAATTAACAGGCAAAATAACCAGCTAACATTATAATGAAAGGACCAAATTCACACATAACAATATTAGCCTTAAATGTAAATGGGCTAAATGCCCCAATTAAAAGACACAGACTGGCAAATTGCATAAAGAGTCAAGACCCATCAGGGTGCTGTATTTAGGAGACCCACCTCACATGCAAAGACACACATAGGCTCAAAATAAAGAGATGGAGGAACATCTACCAAGCAAATGGAAAGCAAAAAAAAAGCAGGCGTTGCAATCCTAGTCTCTGATAAAACAAACTTTAAACCAAGAAATATCAAAAGAAACAAAGAAGGTCATTACATAATGGTAAAGGGATCAATTCAACAAGAAGAGCTAACTATCCTAAATATATATGCACCCAATACAGGAGCACCCAGATTCAAAAAGCAAGTTCTTAGAGACCTACAAAGAGACTTAGACTCCCACACAATAATAACGGGAGACTTTAACACCCTACTGTCAATATTAGACAGATCAACAAGACAGAAGGTTAACAAGGATATCCAGGACTTGAACTCAGCGCTGCACCAAGCAGACCTACTGACATCTACAGAACTCTCCACCCCAAATCAACAGAATATACATTCTTCTCAGTATCGCATTGCACTTATTCTAAAATTGACCACATAATTGGAAGTAAAGCACTCCTCAGCAAAAGTAAAAGAACAGAAATCACGACAAACTGTCTCTCAGACCACAGTACAATCAAATTAGAACTCAGGATTAAGAAACTCACTTAAAACCGCACAACTACATGGAAACTGAACAACTTGCTCCTACTGGGTAAATAACGAAATGAAGGCAAAAATAAAGATGTTCTTCAAAACCAATGAGAACAAAGATATAACGTAACCAGAATCTCTGGGACACATTTGAAGGAGTGTGTAGAGGGAAATTTATAGCACTAAATGCCCACAAGAGACAGCTGGAAAGATCTAAAATCGACACCCTAACATCACAATTAAAAGAACTAGAGAAGCAAAAGCAAACAAATTCAAAAGCTAGGAGAAGGCAAGAAATAACTAAGATCAGAGCAGAACCGAAAGAGATAGAGACACAAAAAAACCCTTCAAAAAAAAAATCAATGAATCCAGGAGCTGGTTTTTTGAAATGATCAACAAAATTGATAGACCTCTAGCAAGATTAATAAAGACCAAGAGAGAAGAATCAAATAGACAATAAAAAATGATAAAGAGGATATCACCACCGATCCCACAGAAATACAAACTGCCATCAGAGAATACTATAAACACCCCTACGCAAATAAACTAGAAAATCTAGAAGAAATGGATAAATTCCTGGACACATACACTCTCCCAAGACTAACCCAGGAAGAAGTTGAATCTCTGAATAGACCCATAACAGGTTCTGAAATTTAGGTAATAATTAATAGCCTGCCAACAAAAAAAAAAGTCCAGGACCAGATGGATTCACAGCCAAATTCTACCAGAGGTACAAAGAGGAGCTGGTACCATTCCTTCTGAAACTATTCCAATCAGTAGAAAAAGAGGGAATCCTCCCTAACTCATTTTATTAATGAGGCCAGCATCATCCTGATACCAAAGCCTGGCAGAGACACAACAAAAAAAGAAAAAAAATTTTTTTTTTTTTTTTGGAGACGGAGTCTTGCTCTGTTCAGGCTGGAGTGCAGTGGCCGGATCTCGGCTCACTGTAAGCTCCGCCTCCCAGGTTCACGCCATTCTCCTGCCTCAGCCTCCCGAGTAGCTGGGACTACAGGCGCCCGCCACCTCGCCCGGCTAGTTTTTTGTATTTTTTAGTAGAGACGGGGTTTCACTGTGTTAGGCAGGATGGTCTCGATCTCCTGACCTCGTGATCCACCCGTCTTGGCCTACCAAAGTGCTGGGATTACAGGCTTGAGCCACCGCGCCTGGCCAAAAGAAAAATTTAGACCAACATCCCTGATGAACTTTGAGGTGAAAATCCTCGATAAAATACTGGCAAACCGAATCCAACAGCACATCAAAAAGCTTATCCACCACAATCAAGTTGGCTTAATCCCTGGGATATAAGGCTGGTTCAACATACACAAATCAATAAACGTAATCTATCACATAAACAGAACCAAAGACAAAAACCACATGATTATCTCAATAGATGCAGAAAAGGCCTGTGACAAAATTCAACACCCTTCATGCTAAAAACTCTCAATAAATTAGGTATTGATAGAACGTATCTCAAAATAATAAGAGCTATTTATGACAAACTCACAGCCAGTATCATACTGAATGGGCAAAAACTGGAAGCATTCCCTTTGAAAACTAGTACAAGACAAGGATGCCCTCTCTCACCACTCCTATTCAACATAGCGTTGGAAGTTCTGACCAGGGCAATCAGGCAAGAGAAAGAAATAAAGGGTATTCAATTAGGAAAACAGGAAGTCAAATTGTCCCTGTTTGCAGTTGACATGATTGTATATTTAGAAAACCCCACTGTCTCAGCCCAAAATCTCCTTAAGCTGATAAGCAACTTCAGCAAAGTCTCAGGATACAAAATCAATGTGCAAAAATCACAAGCATTCTTATACACCAGTAACAGACAAACAGACAGCCAAATCATGAGTGAACTCCCATTCACAATTGCTTCAAAGAGAATAAAATACCTAGGAATCCAACTTACAAGGGATGTAAAGGACCTCTTCAAGGAGAACTACAAACCCCTGCTCAGTGAAATAAAAGAAGACACAAACAAATGGAAGAACATTCCATGCTCATGGATAGGAAGAATCAATATCATGAAAATGGCCATACTGCCCAAGGTAATTTATAGACTCAATGTTATCCACATCAAGCTACCAATGACTTTCTTCATAGAACTGGAAAAAACTACTGCTCATATGGAAACAAAAAAGAGCCCACATTGCCAAGACAATCTTAAGCAAAAAGAACAAGGCTGGAGGCATAACACTACCTGACTTCAAACTATACTATAAGGCTACAGTAGCCAAAACAGCATGGTACTGGTACCAAGGCAGATATATAGACCAATGGAACAGAACAGAGGCCTCAGAAATAACACCAGACATCTACAACCATCTGATCTTCGACAAACCTGACAAAAACAAGAAATAGGGAAAGGATTCCCTATTTAATAAATGGTGCTAGGCAAATTGGCTAGTCATATGTAGAAAGCTGAAACTGGATCCCTTCCTTACACCTTATACAAAAATTAATTCAAGAGAGATTAAAGACTTAAGTGTTAGACCTAAAACCATAAAAACCGTAGAAGAAAACCTGGACAATACCATTCAGGACATAGGCATGGGCAAGGACTTCATGATTAAAACACCAAAAGCAATGGCAACAAAAGCCAAAATTGACAAATGGGACCTAATTAAACTAAAGAGCTTCAGCACGGTAAACGAAACTATCATCAGAGTGAACAGACAACCTACAAAGTGGGAAAAAAGTTTTGCAATCTACCTATCTGACAAAGGGCTAATATCCAGAATCTACAAAGAATTTAAACAAATGTACAAGAAAAAAGCAAACAACCCCATCAAAAAGTGGGTGAATGATATGAACAGTCAATTCTCAAAAGAAGACATCTATGCAGCCAACAGACATATGAAAAAATGCTCGTCATCACTGGTCATCAGAGAAATGCAAATCGAAACCACAATGAGATACCATCTCACGCCAGTTAGAATGACAACATTAAAAAGTCAGGAAACAACAGATGCTGGAGAGGATGTGGAGAAATAGGAACGCTTTTACACTGTTGGTGGGAGTGTAAATTAGTTCAACCATTGTGGAAGACAGTGTGGCCATTCCTCAAGGATCTAGAACTAGAAATACCATTTGACCCAGCCATCCCATTACTGGGTATATACCCAAAGGATTATAAGTCATACTGCTATAAACACACATGCACACGTATGCTTACTGCAGCACTATTCACAATAGCAAAGTCTTGGAACCAACCCAAATGTCCATCAATGATAGACTGGATTAAGAAAATGTGGCACATATGCACCATGGAATACTATGCAGCCATAAAAAAGGATGAGTTAATGTCCTTTGCAGGGCCATGGATGCAGCTGGAAACCATCATTCTCAGTAAACTATCACAAGGACAGAAAACCAAACACCGCATGTTCTCACTCATAGGTGGGAATTGAACAATGAGATCACTGGGACACAGGGTAGGGAACATCACACACTGGGGCCTGTCAGGAGGTGGGGGGCTGGGGGAGGGATAGCATTAGGAGAAATACCTAATGTAAATAAGTTAATGGGTGCAGCAAACCAACATGGCACAGGTATACCTAGGTATCAAACCTGCACGTTGTGCACATGCACCCTACAACCTAAAGTATAATTTTAAAAAATAATAAAAATACATATATACACTAAAACCAAAACAACATCTTAAAACAGATTGGATACAGAAGCAGCTATGAGAATCTAACTACCCTCCAATGAGTCAAACATTGAAGAGGTCTGCAAAAATGCAAGACAAAGTTAGTCTTCTCATTATCTTTATTTTGGAAAATATAATTTATTTTAAGTAAAAAGATTACTCATATATTTTAAAAGACTTAGACAAACTGCTCAAATTTTAAAATAAAACTTTGTAGTAAAAAAGAAGATATACTCTACTGTAATTTCAAGCCACTCAACAAAGCGTGTTGAACAATCAGTTATGCACAGGAATTTATTAAGCATTTAGTTTTGTGATAAATTCAGCCTCCCGTACTTAATATACTGTAGTTCCATTAGAATCTAGAGTGATTACTCTTTTGGGCATTCTTGAAAACCACTCAAAGAATCCAGACACAGTCCTAAAGCATACATTCACTAACTTAAAACTTCACCTTCCCTCATTCAAAAGCTTCCAATTACACATCTAAAAGATAATGCAGTCTAAGGATATCAACAGATTCATGCAGTTGAGCATGCTCATTAAAAACAGATGACAGAAATTTAGATCACTAACAAAGCAGATCAATCTTCAACTATCTCACACTGCAATCTGGGATATGCTTACCTTTGCTAAGGTCACAGGCTCTGGATGAGTGGGAATGCAACTAGCACACAGAAACCTATTATTATTCATTGCAGTAGAGCTGTAGCACTATCATTAAAAGTCTCCCACAAAGTATTTGGTACTGGTCAAAACAGGGAAAATAATGATGTTAGAATTCTATATGCTTACAATATATAATTCAGAAACCAAACAAATGCATAAGCCAATTTAAAAGTGAAGGAATCTCTTGGGCCACCCTTCTCTAATTACTTGCCCCTCCACTGCAGCTCTCCACATCCTGCCTCTATCCCCTTCCACAAAGTTCAAGACATTGTTCAACAAGGATTGTCACACAAATTCATCACAGAAAATGAATTCTAAGAAGGATTTAAAAATTGTTAGTGATATGCCTGTGAGTCACTGCCATCCAGCAATGGAGAATTATTCTGTCAACAAGTTTCTTGCCTGTCTGAGTTTAAATTATTTTCTTATTAGCCTAACAAAATCTTTTCAATCCATAAACTGATACAACTATCCATGAAGAAAAAGAAAGCTGACATGAAACAAAATATGTAATAAGGCTGACATGAAACAAAATATATAATAAGACTACCTCTAATGCATACTAGGTGTTCAAAAAGTAATTGCTGAATTATTTTTTAATGTTCAAGTTTAAAAATATCAGTCCAGTGCTTCCCTTTTGTCTTTTAAGTAGCCTAGATCTACAAGTTCTTAAGAAAACTTTCTGCTTGATCAGACAACCCATTTAAAACTACCATTACATTTCCCTCCATTTTCTCGCCTATTCCTTAAATAGAGGGTCACCCACTGTTTCTACTTTGTACACACTCATTCTCTTAAATCCTTTCATTGTGGTGAAATACCCATAACATAAAATTTACCATCCTAACCGATTTTAAGTATACAATTCAGTGGTATGAAGGATATTCATATTGTTGTGCAACCATCATCACAATCCATCTCCAGAACTCTTTTCAATTTATTACACAAAACTGAAATTCTGTATCCATTCAACAACTCTCTGTTCTCTCCTCCCCACAGACCCTGGCAACCAACATTCTACTTTCTGTCTCTATGATTCTGACTACTCTAAGTACCTCGTGGAAGTGGAATCTCACAATATTTTTTACGTGACTGGCTTTCTTCACTTAGCATGATGTTCTCAAGGTTTATTCATGTTGTGCATATGTCAGAATTTTCTTACTATTCCCTTCTATGTATATTCCACATTTTGCTTATCCATTCATTCATCAATGGACACTTGGGTTGCTTCCACTTAAATCTTCCTCAGGATTTGAGTGTGGGTGTGAGTGTGCGTCTCTGTCGCTCCATTCCCCATACCAATATTTAAATTTCCTGAAGGTTACTGATTTTTTTTTTTTTTTTTTGGATACAGGGTATCAGTCTGTCATCCAGGCTGTAGTGCAGTGGCACAAACATGGCTCACTGCAGCCTTGACCTCCTGAGTGCATGTGATCCTCCTGCCTCAGCCTCCTGTGTAGCAGGGACCACAGGTGCATACTACCAAGCCTGGCTAATTTTTTTTATTTTTTGTAGAGATGGGGTCTCACTTTGTTGGCCAGGCTAGTCTCAAACTACTGATCTTCCTGCCTGTTAACAATAATTTTATTCTTCCCAAATCTAATGGGTTTTTTCACATACATAGTATTTCTCTGTGTCAAGCTACTAGCCACTCTTCATCTTTCCTCTCTCTAACCCCCACTTGTTGGAGGAGAGGGGCGGGGGAGGAGGAAAAGGGAGAAAAGAAATCACTTACGAAGATGCACACAATGCAAAGAGAATAAAAGATGAAAGATGTCACTGGACCAGAAAGATAAAGTGAAGCTCCCTTAAAGGCACTTACAAAATATATGAGATCCTTAATAACAGTTAAAAAAGGCAGACAAAGAAGGAAACAAATCAGTCACAGCATTCACAATATAAACACAAAACGTCTGCTCAGCAGTACATCTATTCTTATTACTGAGACCTAAATGAAGAATTCTTCAGGAGGACTCTTGGCAGACACTTTGCAATATGGCAAGTCTATGCGCCCTACTATATAACCGTCTGTCCCTCCCTGAAAACACTCCCCTCTCTAAATGCTGACACTGTGCCTTCCTGATTCTCCCTCCATGTCTCTGATGGCCATTACTGATTTCATTCATCAATTCTTTGCCTTTGCCTTAATGCCAGTATTCCCCAAGGCTACTCTCTCCCTTTCCTTCTTTTAGTGAACTCTCAATTTATATGACTTGAATTATTATACCTTTACGTGAGGGAATCACAAATCTCTTTGTTTGATTTTAGAACATTGCCCTTATGCAACTATAATCTCCTAGTGATAAACACCTGTTTTGCATTTTTTAAGCTGATTACTTGGTAAGAAAAGTTGATGGAAATAAAAATTACAAATTTCCTTCTATGAAAACTGCCATTCTGTTTCATTTTGTCAGACTGATCTAGATGCTTAATTTCAAACTAGTAAGTAATTATCTAATTAAAACACTGAAATCAAAAGTATCTAAATGATCTATTATTTTCAGCATCCTGAAAGAATTAATGTTGATGCAAAGAGTGGGAGAAACAGAAGATTATCCAAGGGTTGGAAGAATGCTTACTGAGGACCTTTTATTGAAGAGGTTCTTATCTTTAAAATATAAAACCAGATGAGATGAGAAAGATAGAAAGATACAAGCTTTATTAGTTCTATTCTATGCAGAGTAACCATCCAGTGAGTGAAACGGTTTTTAAGATACAAAAACATGCTAAGTGATTTATTCTATTTTTTATCATTCATTTCCCCTGAGCTATATATTTATATATGTCATATATACATAAATACACATATCAGAATCATAGAAATGTTTAGAATTTTTAGAAAGAGCAAAGGTCATATTCAAATTGAAAGGGCTGGCTAACACCTTGGAAAGTTTTAGTTTTCATTGTATTAATATTTGTAATTTACATTATTTCTATTACAGTCGCTACTAAAATGCTAAGTAACATTCAGTTAAATGGGGGGAAAAGACTCAAGTAAGCATAAGATTTGTCTGAAAAGAAAAAAAAATTTAACTGACCATCTTTGAAGACAATGTCATACTCAACAAACAAGTCCTTTATTCAAAAGCAGTGGGAATAAAATATTTGTTCCACATAAAGTAGAATTTAATATAGTGACTCTCCTGCAATAACATATATTTGAAAATCTAAAACTATTTCCTGAGTCCCTCCTTCCCACCCCTTTCCCAAAACAAAGACAGATAAAGGAAAATGTAACACATATGCATATGCAACTGTTTTCCAACTACCAGGAAAAGGGTAGAAAGGACAATATGATGTCCAAAAAAGGCTACTGTTTTCTAGATAGTCCATCACAGTGAAAAGTGGACAGCCCTCATTTTTACCTTCTGCAGAAGGTTCTGTTACTGTACTCCAACCTTGAGGTATCCCTTGAGTCTGTGAACACAGCAGAGAAGAAATGTAGAATAATTCAGGTGTATAGAAAACCATAAGGCAAACTCACCAACAATCTTAGAATAGTACCTCCTTAAATCACAAGAAAAGCTTCATATGTTGAATTATATACTGGAAAACTTGTTATGTGAGAAAAAACAAGGCTCAAAACATTTATTTCACGTGTTCCTACAGAATAGAATTCTCAAGTTTTCTACAGGACAGAGAGATGTGATAGGTAGTTGGTCTCTGCATCTTCTTCTGAGGGAGTCTCTATTTCAGAATAAAACCAAGAACAATCTATGTAAAGCAGGCAGGATTGTCTCAAAGTTAAGTATCTTCCACAAACTAAAAAGACAGAATTAATCCCAGCAAATCAGTATATGCAATGATCCAAAATCTCCAAAACTCAAGTGTACTTAAGTAAAAGAGGAAGAGCTGACAATAATAAAACAGAAAGAGAAAGAGAAAAAGAGAAAAATTAATAAAACCGAAATAGCCCTGATGGGTAGATTTGAAGTGAAGGGAATAGAAACTAAAAAGGCAACATAAGATCATGATTAAGAGCAATCAGCAACTTACTGTGAGTGCTCTGAACTCATTTGGATAATAATATGATAAAAAGAAAGCTATTTGATAATAAAGGGAAAAGGGCGCAAACTCTGTACAAAGTACAAAAATCCATTCTAACTAATGATTAATACAGAACAGTGTTCACCAAATTTGTAAATTAATCAAGAAAGACTTACACTATTTTTCTAGCAAACCCATGTTAAAATCCCTTAAATGTTGGTTGACAGAGCGAATGAGCAACATACTGGTGTCACCTATTCTCTTCACAGAAGAAACTTGGACTATTAAAGACCTTTTGTTAGTGGTAGAAATGATGACATCTGTTATTCTGAAACTACACTCTACCTCAAGAATGGGCCTTCCCTTGCATAAGCTCCTTTCTGTGAACAATTAAAACTCAATCCCTCCACTGTGGCTATAACAAGAGCTTCTCCTAAAGATAAAAGCACTGTAGGAAAGCTGAAAAGTGTTAAAACCTGATTTACTAAAATAGCACAGGTATTTGTAGCATATTAACAGCCTTGAGTTTTTTCAATGTGCTATATTAAGTACAATTATCCTCCTAGCTATTAATCTAGCACAATGTCTCTCACTGAAGGGGTGACAAGAGAGGAAAAGTAAATGTCCCTTGATGCAGCTCGTCTGGCTTTACTTCTGCAGGTGGATGGACATGTTTTCTTCTTATTATCTCACAGTGCCTTCTACATAATCTCAGTAGCACATCCCTTAATTACTTGTTAAAAGATCTTTCTCCAACGGACTGTAGACAGGTGGAGGACAGAGAACATATTCTTCATCTGTGTATCTTTTGAACCTAGGACAAGGACTTTCTCATAATAAGTATTTACTAAAAAATTTTTCCTGTGTGAATCAGTTAAATAAACTCCCCTCCAAGCCCAGTGGATCCAAAAATCACAGGGAGAAAAAAACTGGAATTCATTCTAAACACAAGGGAAAAGTTAATCAATCCAAATCTTCCTTTAAGACACTGCTCAGAATTCACGTTTCATTCTTCCCACTCAAAGCCACATTATATTCAACTCAATGCTAATGTTTCTGCCAACAGTGAATTTGTCTTTTTATAACTCTTCTACATTACCAGGCCTTCTAAAGCAAGAAGCTATAGTAGCTCTTACAATGATGATAAAACGCTAAAGTACACTACCGCCTCCCACACAGTAAAATATTGCTAATAGATAATTGCTAAAATAATATCCTTTTTTGCTATCAAGACAGATACAGACCAAGCTTCCTTAATACAGTGCTCCAGGGAATCACTATGGATTGGTAAGCACTGGAATATGAGTGGAATCATACTTGCCACTCTTGGAGCTGCTCATCAGATTTACACAGAGACTCACTATAGTCTGGTCTCTTTTTCTGACCCAATCTCCCAGTATTCTCCAACTCAGCTGCCTCTTCCAGCAATATGAGTCTGCAATATCCCATAAATGTGCCATGGTCAGATTTACCTTACAAAAACAGTAATAACAGATATCTGTTCATCACTTACTATGCGGTAGACAACTTTTACTCCCATTTAACAGATGACAGAACTAAGACACAAGATGGTTACACACTACATGTTAAGAGCAAATGACAAAATTTTAAGTGTTTATTATTATCTCACATACACTAAAAATGTATTATCTCTTGTATAAATTATGCTTATTGAATGATTTAGCATTTACATCTAGACTCATTTTAACGTGCTAACTTGTATATCCCTCTTTCTTATTTCTATGAAAATTTTATCTTTCAAAGTCCTGTTGAAGAACCATCTCCCTAATGAAGCCTTCCCTGTAATAAATCTGTCCATTCTCTTAGATTCCTACAATCATGTCATTTACATAGTATTTAATCAAACCTTCTTGAACTGCTATTTAACATTTCATCTGCATACATGCAAAACATTGTTAAGCTCCTGGAGGAGAAAGGTTGTCTCTCATACTTCCTTATTTTCTACTAATGAGTGTGATGCATGTTGTAAATATACAAATAAATATTTTGTTGATGGATGCCACAAAGGTAACACTACCTTATTATCTGCAAAGCTTATGTTTTGAGTTACTCTTCTGATAATGTTAAACAATACACACTTTTCTATTTACAGTTTTTTTTATTCCAGTCTCATTGTAACCAACATCATACACTTTAAAGAGCTGCTGGATTTTATCAACACTTAGAAATCCCTTTATACTTTCACATCCAGAAGAAAAATCTTATGGATATAACGGTTCTATATATTTTTAAAATATTTTAACTTCCCTTACTTTTAGGAATTTTATATCCATGGTCAGAATTTTTTTTCTTTATATTTTCTTTTATAAAATATTTATATTTTTGCTGTCCTAAACAAAAAGAAAATACTCTTGGTCATTTAATCTCTGGCTAGCCTTTAGGTACTCTTGAAAATAACCATTATTAAGTGCCTGTATCTTTCTTCTCTCAGACTATTTCAGTTCCTTTGAATTTTTAATCCTTAAAAATAAATAAATAAATATTCTCTTAAATTTCCAAATGTCAATTCAATTTGTAAAGCCCAAAATTAAACAGCGACCTTAGGTAGGTTAAGATTTGTGCTGAACAGGATGGAAAGATTACCTCATGCTTGTCACATGTTATAATAACTAACCCAGTGACTTTTCATTTTAAAAACAGTATATTACTTAATCAGTTTTTTATCTATTACAGTTCCTAAATCTTGTATATAACCAGTAATTTTCTATCTATATTTTCCTGCATTAGGTATCTGGCTACTATTTAAGTACATTCAGTAATTCTCACAACGTATCTAGTTTATTATCAAAATCTATCTGAAATCTAATACTAGTTTTTAAATGGCTTTCATTTGCATTAGACAGTTGCCATATGCAACTTGACCAAGCATTCTCTCTCTACACACACACACACATACACACACACACACACACACACACACAGAGCATTAAAGACACTGTTGAAATTCTATTTGAGGTCAGGATCAACTTCTGCATAAAGTAATTTTACTTTTCCGCAGTTGACAACATTCCAGAAAGATTTTGGGTACATTTCACTGTCCAGAGTTTGCACACAATGATGGTACATATATAACTTAGTCTGTTCATTTTATAAATATTGTGAGACCAAGTCAAAAACAGTATAAAACTTTGAATATGGCTGAATTTTTCAGTTTATTTCGCATTATTACTGAATGAGAGAATCAACCTTTACTAAGTGCCTAACAGGTGCTGCCAGAAATTACACCAGGTACTTTTACTACATTACTCATTTATGTCACACAAGAATTACATTTTATAAGTGAATTTTCAAAATCTGTCCAATGTCTCACTGTTCATAAATAGAAGAGCCAGAATTTAAAGCGTTACAGTTTGAAAGCCTACATACTCCCTATAGCATGCCACCTCCACTTTCACTTCTAGCAAATTTTCAGGTAACTAAAGAAGGAGGCTGGGTGTGGTGACTCCCATCTGTAATCCTAGTGCTTTAGGAGGCCAAGACAGGAGGGCTGCTTGAGACCAGGAGCTGGAAACCAGACTGGGCAACATAGTAAGATCTCATCCCAACAAAAAACAAAAAATAAGCCAGGCATGGTGGTGCACGCCAACAGTCTCAACTACTCCAGTGGTTCACTTGAGCCCAGGAATTTGAGACTGCAGTGAGGTATGATCACACCACTGCACTCTGGCCTGGGTGACAGAGCAAGACCCTGTATATTTCAAGAAAAAAAGAAAAAGATGCCATGGAGGAGCTACCATTTATGTTCTACTTCTTGTCTCCTTCTAGAACTCCTGGGTCAACCTTCAGAGCCCATCCCAAATGCTACCTTCTGTGTATAATAGTGAACTAATCACTCCCTCCGGTGAGCTACCTCCATACCCTAAATTTACTGCTATTATTGTACATATCACCTTATAGTGTAATTATTTTTTTCTTTGTCTTTCCTACTCAGCAATTTGCTCTGTATACCCCAGATCCATGTTTAACTCATCATTAATCCCCAGGATCCAATGCAATGCTCGTTTAGCACCTAATAGATACAGTCTATTTTGCTGCATGTGCTTCTGTTACATGAATTAGTTTATGTGCCACTAGTAATCAGGGGTCACGTCAATGCAAAAGTCGTATCATCTCATATGTGACTTTTCCAAACACGGTTTCATTTCACATCACCAAGTAATATCAAATGGATGCAAAGTATACTAACTGCCAATACAGCAAGCTACAAACAGGAGCTTCCACTTACCCTCCTTCTTCACCTTTGCTCAATTTGGCCAGAGCCTCTGTCTTGGAAATGCTTGTTGCTCGGTTCTCACCTTCATGCACTTCGCCCTTGTCTTCATTTTTTAGCAACCTCAACTCTACTAGAACGCCCCATCCATCTTTCTATAAAGTTATCTTCATTATTTTTAATGTAAATTCCTCCATCTACTATATAGTATGTATTGATTAGGAATTTAAAATTCTTTTTAGTGGTACTAGTATATACATATGTTTTTTGAGATGGAGTGCAGTAGCACACTCCCGGGTTCAAGTGATTCTTCTGCCTCAGCCTCCCTAGCAGCTGGGATTACAGGAGCGTGCCACCAAGTCTAGTTAATTTTTGTATTTTTAGTAGAGACAGGGTTTTGCCATGTTGGCCAGGCTGGTCTTGAACTCGTGACCTCAGGTGATCTGCTCGCCTCGGCCTCCCAAAGTGCTGGGATTACAGGCATGAGCCACCGCACCTGGCCTGTACTAGTATTTTTATTACTACTGTTAATGCTATGGCTAACAAGGTTTTGAATAGTCTCCTTCAGTCCCATTTTTCCCCTAAACTGTCATTTTTAAGTTCATAATTTTAAAAAACAAAAATTTTAAAGAAATGCACGTAATGTCTTATAACAGAAACGCCTGTACTCAAAACATTTGACCAACTGAATTACTGAGCATCCAATACTTATCAGGCATTACACTTTCATTCATTCAACAATGATTTACTGAATATCAAAGTGAATATTCACTATTGAATACTAAGTGAATGCACTGCGCTAGGCACGGGAGACACAACAATGATGAGCAAAGAATGAATGCATATATTTGCACATGTGTGTATGTGTGTGTTATATACATACACACCCATACGTTTTTGTATATATTCAAGTAAACAACGTTGAATTACCTGTTATTGTTAGGTGTACATTCTAATCTCTACTTCAGTAGTTTTCAAACTTTTTCAGAAGAACTACTTTTCGTTTCTCAAGATAAATTTTAAACAGAAACTAAATATAACAGATAAAAGCAGAGCCCTGCACACTCAACATGCCCTGTCCCTGGGACTCCTCCTGGATCCTGAGTGTTCTAAAAATCAGTGCTATAGCAACAATGCCCAACCCTTACATAACCCCTTTAATAAATAGAGTCTGATATGGGTTGAGAAAAATCAACTAGGTCATTATAAAACTTCTAGTGAAAGTTTATTATTACTTGACTCCTCTCTCATCCCATACAGCTGCATTAGTAGGAGTCCTGAGACTACTTTTCCCAGGCTCTGTAAGGTTATATAGCCAACTGGGGCTTAGAGAAAAGGAAGCAGAGAGGAGATAACTTAGGCCAACTGTTTGAACTGGGGAAATCCCTCATTATCATAATGGTCAGATCTCGGATTAAGGTGAAAACTTAGGGAAAAAGGTTTAAGAGGTCTTTCAGCTTGAAAAGGCCTTAGGTTAAAATAAAAAATGAAAAATAAAAAAAACAAGCAAACAAACATTCTCATAGATCACAAAAGATCTCACCAAAGTCACTAGGGTGGGAAAACAAAAAGGAGTTTAAGAATAGAGTCCTCTTATTAAATAGGGAATCCTTTCCCCATTTCTTGTTTCTCTCAGGTTTGTCAAAGATCAGATGGCTATAGATGTGTGGTATTATTTCTGAGGACTCTGTTCTGTTCCATTGGTCTATATCTCTGTTTTGGTACCAGTACCATGCTGTTTTGGTTACTGTAGCCTTGTAGTATAGTTTGAAGTCAGGTAGCGTGATGCCTCCAGCTTTGTTCTTTTGACTTAGGATTGTCTTGGAGATGCGGGCTCTTTTTTGGTTCCATATGAACTTTAAAGCAGTTTTTTCCAATTCTGTGAAGAAACTCATTGGTAGCTTGATGGGGATGGCATTGAATCTATAAATTACCTTGGGCAGTATGGCCATTTTCATGATATTGATTCTTCCTATCCATGAGCATGGTATGTTCTTCCATTTGTTTGTGTCCTCTTTAATTTCACTGAGCAGGGGTTTGTAGTTCTCCTTGAAGAGGTCCTTTACATCCCTTGTAAGTTGGATTCCTAGGTATTTTATTCTCTTTGAAGCAATTGTGAATGGGAGTTCATTCCTGATTTGGCTCTCTGTTTGTCTGTTACTGGTGTATAAGAATGCTTGTGATTTTTGCACATTAATTTTGTATCCTGAGACTTTGCTGAAGTTGCTTATCAGCTTAAGGAGATTTTGGGCTGAGACAATGGGGTTTTCTAAATATACAATCATGTCATCTGCAAACAGGGACAATTTGACTTCTTCTTTTCCTAACTGATAAATAAATGGTGCTGGGAAAATTGGCTAGCCATAAGTAGAAAGCTGAAACTGGATCCTTTCCTCACTCCTTACACGAAAATTAATTCAAGAGGGATTAGAGACTTAAATGTTAGACCTAATACCATAAAAATAATAGAGGAAAACCTAGGTAGTACCATTCAGGACATAGGCATGGGCAAAGACTTCATGTCTAAAACACCAAAAGCAACGGCAGCAAAAGCCAAAATAGACAAATGGGATCTAATGAAACTAAAGAGCTTCTGCACAGCAAAAGAAACTAGCATCAGAGTGAACAGGCAACCTACAGAATGGGAGAAAATTTTTGCAATCTACTCATCTGACAAAGGGCTAATATCCAGAACCTACAAAGAACTCAAACAAATTTACAAGAAAAAAACAAACAACCCCATCAAAAAGTGGGCAAAGGATATGAACAGACATTTCTCAAAAGAAGACATTCATACAGCCAACAGACACATGAAAAAATGCTCATCATCACTGGCCATCAGAGAAATGCAAATCAAAACCACAATGAGATACCATCTCACACCAGTTAGAATGGCGATCATTAAAAAGTCAGGAAACAACAGGTGCTGGAGAGGATGTGGAGAAATAGGAACACTTTTGCACTGTTGGTGGGATTGTAAACTAGTTCAACCATTATGGAAAACAGTATGGCGATTCCTCAAGGATCTAGAACTAGATGTACCATATGACCCAGCCATCCCATTACTGGGTATATACCCAAAGGATTATAAATTATGCTGCTATAAAAACACATGCACACGTATGTTTATTGCAGCACTATTCACAATAGCAAAGACTTGGAATCAACCCAAATGTCCATCAGTGACAGATTGGATTAAGAAAATGTGGCACATATACACCATGGAATACTATGCAGCCATCAAAAAGGATGAGTTTGTGTCCTTTGTAGGGACATGGATGCAGCTGGAAACCATCATTCTTAGCAAACTATCACAAGAACAGAAAACCAAACACCGCATGTTCTCACTCATAGGTGGGAACTGAACAATGAGATCACTTGGACTCAGGAAGGGGAACATCACACACCGGGGCCTATCATGGGGAGGGGGGGAGGGGGAGGGATTGCATTGGGAGTTATACCTGATGTAAATGACGAGTTGATGGGTGCAGCACACCAACATGGCACAAGTATACATATGTAACAAACCTGCACGTTATGCACATGTACCCTACAACTTAAAGTATAATAATAATAAATAAATAAATAAATAAAAAGAATAGAGTCCTCTTTATTTAGGATACATTAATAAACAAAACACACCAAGTTCCCCTGCTCTATAAAACTTACATTCTTGGGGGTGAGGCAGAGAGAGAAGGGAGATATATATATAATGAATAAGCCAATTATATAGTATCTTAGAAGGTGATACATGATAGGGGAAAAGGAAAGTGTGAAGCTGAGTAAGAAAGATCAAGAGTACCAGGAAAAAAAAAAAAAAAAGAGTAAAAGGGGAGGTTAGCAATGTTAAACAGGGTGGCCAGAGAGGTTTCACTGAGAGCATAGCCCTTGATAAAGACTTCAACAAAGGAGGTGATGGAATTAGCCACGAGGAAGTGTGCATTCCTGCATTTGTGGAATAGCAACAGGTCCAGAATGAATGGAGCACAGTGAGCAAGAGAGATGGATGGAATAGAAGAGGTAAGAGATGAGAGAGAGGTGGAAGTAGAAGGCAGAACATGTAGAGGCTTACAGGTCTTTGTAAAGATTTGGACTATTACTCTGAGCTACTACAGAGTAATGGGCAGATCTAATTTACATTTTAGAGTACTCTGGTAGGTGAACAAGAGACTACAGCAGAGCACAAATGCAGGGAGATGAATTAGGCTGCCACAATTATCCAGGCAAGAGATGATGGTGGCTGAATAAAGGTAGTACAAAGCTAAGTGGTCAAATATTTTTTTTCTTCATTCAAACATAGTCAAGTGGGTTCCAATCAATGTATTACATATTTTAATCCTTAAAAAAATACTAATAGCAATAGACTCTGTAATGGATCTCCACCTCCCTTCTTAGTATCTATGGATTGCTGAGTCATATCATGTCAATAAGGTAAGTTTGTTGCTGAGTTCCCCACCATTTTCACTTTTCTTCATGAAACTGGTTTTTGTTTATTCCTATTCCTATCCAAGCTCATGTTATTTTTAAATGGTGTAGGGAAGAGAAATGGAGAGGTTTTTTAAGTCTATATATTTTTCTTTTAAGTCCTTAATTGTTTCTTCTTTCTTCCCCTAACCCAAGTATATTTCAACAGAAAAACATGTAAGCAAGCTATCTACCATCTTTTACACTAAGAAAAACACTGAGCATTGGTGGGACAGTTTTATTTTCCCACTTTTAAATGTTACCATAATGACTCAAGTAAACTTTATTATTTCTTTACACTCTTAATTGGTAATCTGTCCCTTTAATTTTATTTAATTATTCAGAGAAAAATATATGCTTACAATATAATTGCTGACTTTCATGAAAGAACAGAAGCATTAGAAAGAAGGAATTTTATTTGAGTTACTGCAAAAAAATTTTGTAAGCTTAGTGGACTTGTAAAATTTTTTTTTTATTTTAGTAACTGCCTAGTATTAGGAACCAAGCTGAGATTTTTAGATCACAGACTTTTCTTGTACTAAACAATTACTGTCCATAATACAGCTTGAGAACTTCACAGTAGAAAAGGGAATAAAATACCAATTATCCAATTTTATCATGCAACTATTACGAGACGTCGTAAAGGATTTACTTAAGAAAAAGCTGAACGGTAATAGCCTCCTAAAAACATTAGGAACTATTCTCCACAACTAAAAAGAAAACTTTGTGTTTCCGTATATTTATTTGCTAAACCTTTTATAATAATGTCATGTAATAGCTGAAATAATGCTTTACAACTTTAGGCTCTCAGACATCCATTATCTTATTTATTCTGCCATAATTATATGAGAACAGCCTGATGCTTAGTAACTCTCAGAAAGACAAAAATCATCTTTCAAAAACAAGAAGGGAAAATTATTTACTAAAATTTAAATATCCTCACAAAAATGTTATTTTGATTTTTTTGGTAAAAACATACGCATAAGTGAGTTAACAACAACTAAGCAGGCTAGATGTGCAGAAGGGGAGGGAGCCAGATCATGAAGGCAGTCTTACCTTCTGATGTTTTCCATCGTTTCCACAAATCCTCAATTGTTATATGTTTATCTTCTCTGTGCAGATGGCTGTGTTTATTAGTAGCATCTTTATATTTCATATCTTCTCTGATGAACTATAGAAGAGAAAACACTAAGATAAATATAAATTCACTACCTTAGTCTTGATAACTGGAGAAAAAAATAAAATCTGATATCCAGTGGGTGGCTATTTTCAAACAGTAACTGGTAAATTTTTGGTATTGTAGTCATATTATTCTTACATGTTTGTAAAATGTATTTAATGAAATGTCTTTTGCTACTAATCATACCACCACCACCACCAGCAGCAGCAGTAAAAGTACTTAATTCAATGTTTATTATTTACCAGATATTATTCTAAGTTATATAACAAATAGATGTCTACAGTCACCCCCTCCATATCTGTGGGTTCAGTATTTGTGGGATTGAGAATATTAGGGGAGAAAACGGATGGCTGTGTCTGTATTGAACATGTACAGAATTTTAAAAATCATTATTCCCTAAACAATATAATACAACAACTATTTACATAGCATTTACACTGTATTAAGTACTATAAGTAATCTAGAGACAATTTAAAGTATATGGGAGGATGTCTGTAGGTTATATCCAAATACTGTAACATTTTATATAAGGGATTTAAGTATCCATGGATTTTGGTATCCACAGGTAAGAGGGAGTCCTGAAACTAATCCCCCACAGACACCAAGGGACCACTGTATATCTGTCTATACAGAGAAAGTCATTTAACTTTACAACAGTCCTATAAGGAAAGTATTATTTTTCTTCATTCTATAGATGAGAAACCAAGGCCCAAAGAGGCTAAGCAATTTGCCCAAGATTGAAAAAATAACGAATATCAGAGCTGAGAGTCCAAAGCAAGCCATTTGGTTATATTCAACAGCATAATATACTGCCTCAATATCACTGTATTCATTTTTACCAAATACTTGGTGACAGGGATGTTTGAAAACAGAACAATCTTCTCAATTACTGCATCATATTTCTATGTCTCCCACCTTTTTTAAGCTACTACTTTTAATTCAAAGACATTTGATTATGGTGTTTAGAGCTAAAGCATACTTTACAACACTGAAGTATACCTTCTGTTAGTCTTACTTTAAAATATATAGAGAGATAGGCTGAGGCAGGAGAATTGCTTGAGCCCAGGAATTTGAGGCTGCAGTGAGCTATGATTGCACCACTGCACTCCAACCTGGGCAACAAGGCAAGAACCTGTCTCTTAAAAAAAATACAGAAAGCATTAAAATTATCTTCGTTAACAACTAACCTGTTCTATATTACTTTTTAACCGTTTCCCATTGTCTAACAATAAAAAGCAAACTTCTTTTTATGATTTAACACCATTTACTAATCTTGTCTCTGAGAATCTTCTAGGCCTTATCTCTTGATACTTTCCTCATATGTACCCATTAATCTAATTATGTGAAACTAATAGTTTTTAAATTGTTTATGCTTTTCCTACCTCAATATTTCTGATTTTTCTTGTTTCATTATTTTACGTGGTATCTTTTTTGTTCTTCTATTGTTCCAAAACTGTAAGATCATGTAAAATATTTCAGGAGTCTACAATGCAGAAATTGAAAATTCCCCCACAGTTAAAAATGCCACAGGCATATTTTTCTGACTTTTACACTAGCAATGAACATCACCTTCAGACAAAAGACCAAATTCTGCCTGAGTAGAGTTGCTCTCTACTGAAACTGAAAAAGAAAATTTTAACAGCCGTATAATATTGAGCAAATCATTTAACTTTTCTGAGGCTCAGCAACCCTGGGAGCAAAATAAAGAAATAATGTTCTAGGATCAACAACACTGTTGAACATGTGGTCAGCAGAGTAGTGTCAGCATTATGGCAATCAGAAAACACTTTCACAGCATCTGGGTCAAGCATGTGATAAATATGTTCACCTTGTCCACCCTGTACATATACACTGGAAATTAAAAATCTGGTCCCTCATCATCAAAAGTTTGAAAAGTACTAATCTGAAAAATCTATGTAATCTGTTGTCTTCTTTAAATAGTGCCTTATTCCTTTATACTAAATGCTGCCTTAAGTTACATTTAAGGGGGCTGCCTGATTGCTCCAAGTCCTCCTGTCATCCAACTCTTCTTGACTGACACCTTCAAAATCCAGCAGCGACACTTGGAAAAATCACTACCAAAGAGATGCTCAGAAATTGTCTCTATCTTGGAAAAGGTCCAAGAGCTGGAAAGAAATTCTAGACTGAAAATCGTAATAATGGACTGAGCAGGGAGGAAATCTGTCTTGGAAATGGTCCAATCAGTTGTAACAAATGGCAACTGTTTCATTTATGTAATATATATTAAAGGCAATGTCCTAAAAAAGTATCCTCACTACACGAACACAAACAATCTAAATGTGGAGTTCTGTGATTTCAGGATCAATATATTTCAGAAAATAAGCAAATTTCCACATGACTAGATGTGGCATTCTAGCCACATAACTATTTTAGAAAAGCCGGAATGAGTTTATGGATATATGCCAAACTACTTAACAAAATAAAAGATTTTTTTAAAGCTTTTTATGCTTTTGAAGATACCCATAGCTCATCTGGTATAAAAGAACTATCTATTCCTAAGAAAGTTGGGTGAAAATTGAATAAACACAATGAATTGTATTTTCCCTGGAATTACCATCTAAAACTACTTCTGTTTTAAAATGAGAAGTATGACTCCAGGATATCACAATAACTCATAACAAACCACATGAAATAAAAGTATATCTGTATCTTACAGATCTTCAACATGCTGATCACAGAATGTGACTAGAAACCAGTATAATTAGAAATATTTTTGTTTGGAAAATGTTTAAATGAACCAAAAACACTAAAAATCATCAGGTTCTATGGAACCTTTTCCCAATATCCTAAAGAAGAAAAAAAATTTAATTCTGACTGCTCAGACTTTTCCAAAACTTTGTTAAAAATCCCTCCTCATTTTAGCAATGAAGTAGGGTAACTAGAGAAATTTTAAAAACAGTCACCAATAACTGAAAATGCATACACAAAAGACAAATATTCCTTCTTTGTATTCATTTGTCAAAAGGCAAATACTTCTTATTTGCAATTCATGAATTGAGAAATCTGAAAATAGGATCTGAAATTCAACGAAGTGAGTCTTCAAATAATGTATGGCAAATAATGTAGCGTTCCCTGGTAAATGCATCCAATTACATGCAAACCTACTATAGGGAATCCTAAATTGACAAGGTACATAAGGGAATGCTCAGCAAATAAATGACAAATGTTCTTTTTAAAAGATTCACTCAGACGATTCTTTTAAATAAACTCTTCTAGTACCACTGAAAGTAATGCTTTACATATCCAGTTTGGGGAAGTTAGTTTTCACATAAGAAACTGATTTCAGTTTCTCACACCTGTAACTTCAATGTTGTATTTGTGCTGTTATTTTTACGACAGCACTTTAATAAAATTTGATATATGTTATTATAGGCACATTCTGGGGCTCTATTCAGGCCATACCCTTTTCCCACACAAATACGCACCAGCATTAGTGTACATCCCTGTGTGTGTCTAGTCACCCCCTCTCAATCTACCATCCACAGCCACAGCTATCTGATCAAAGGATAGACAGACACCTCACCTAGAGGAAAACAACCCTGAGCCTATGCCAGGATGGCAGGATTCTCCTCACAGGAAATTATACTGAGATTATGAAAAACTGGACGACTTGGCCACAGCTCTGGACTTTTAGGGTGATAAACACACTGATGTTAAATGTACCATTTTATGAGTAGTCAAGATGGGCTAGGTGGTAAGGCAAACAGAGGAAGCCAATAAATATGCAGAAAGAGAAAATAATGAAAGAGAACAGAGGTGACCACAGGGAAAGACATAGCACAAAGAACTGCCTCCGTTCTTGGTGACTTTCTACTTTTAATTCCTCGGGAGGCCTGTTTTGCACAATTTTTATCCTGATTTCCATGATATAAGTCTGTTTCCCCTTCTATTTTTAAATACATAATTTTAAGACCTCAATACTCAGGAGAGGTGATTTATCATCATAGATAGGCATGCAGACTTGAGTCTGACATATACTCAAAACTTGACTCCACTACTTACTATAAAACATTTGCAAGCACTTAACTGCTCATTAGCCCCATTTTTCTCTTCTGTAGAATGAGGAAAATAAAATTGCCTACTATATAAGGTTACAAAGATTAAATTAAAATGCATACACAGTGTATGCAAGTGTTAGACAAAAATACTTTGAGTGGTTTTTATATGTTGGTGTTGAGTTACTGTCAAAGTTTAAAACATGAATAAATGAGCATCACTCTGATTATACTGGAAGGTTTAATACATGTTTTGGGGAATAACAGACATTTATGTAAGTTTGCCCAATACACCCATTTCAGATATCCTGAAACAAACTACATAACAGGGATGGAGCAGAAAACCACAGTTTCTTTACTGACAATGTAAGCAGACTTTCTCAAATGACACCTGTCATCAAAACAATACAATGTCCAAGGTCTGATATGTGAGTCAGTTAAAACAGATGGGTTCTTCATAAACAATTGCAAGGTCTTGAAAATACTACTAAACTAGCTTAGTATAATGTCTCAGCGGAAAAAATCCACAAGAAAAGTACCACTATTATTCCCCCCCCTCTCTTTTTTTTTTTTTTTTTTTTTTGAGACAGTCTCACTCTGTCGCCCAGGCTGGAGTGCAGTGGTGCAATCTTGGCTCACTGCAAGCTCCGCCTCCTGGGTTCAGGCCATTCTCTTGCCTCAGCCTCCCGAGTAGCTGGGATTACAAGTGCATGCCACCACACCCAGCTAATTTTTTGTATTTGTTTTTTTTTTAAGTAGAGACGGGATTTCACCGTGTTAGCCAGGATGGTCTCGATCTCCTGACCTTGTGATCTGCCTGCCTCAGCCTCCCAAAGTGCTGGGATTACAGGCATGAGCCACCATGCCCAGCCTATTGCCACTTTTAAAGATGAAAAAACTAAGGCTAAGAGAGAGTCAGCAATGTATTCTATTTCATAGAGCTATTCAAAAGGAGACCCAATTCTGGAAGTAATTTTAAAGAATTCTAAAGTCTAAGTTCTTCACCACCATGCTCACCTGGATGTTCTGTAAAAATGCACGGATTCCTAAACTCTTAGATGTGATAACATGTTAATAAAGCATGAACTGCCCATGTTTCTCTCTTCATCTTAAAATTGTTATATCAAACAGCACAGTGTTTGAGAGCACAGACTTGGTCTAGACTACACAGATATCCCAAATCTCCTTTTTGTTTTATGACTGTAGTAAGTTACTTGACTCTCTGTACTTCAGTATTCTCAGCTGCAAAATGGTCACCTTCAAAGGGTTATGAGGATTAAGTTCTTTATTTTACATGAAGTACAAAAAAAAAGTGTTTGGTACATTAGTCGATATTCAATGTCAACTATTTTAATTTTATTGTAAATCATTTATTTTTCAAAATAATGAGCTGAATTTTTACCTTGATTTGCATATTCTGTATGATTTCCTGGACATGAATGAAGACAGTGTGAGGTACTACAAACACCAGCTGATAATCACTGATCTAAGAATTAAATCTACAAAGAACAGCAATACCAAATCTTGATTGAGACTCACAACCCAAGACACTGTAATTTGTATACAGATAGAGGTTACTACTAAGACAGTCCTTGTTTTAATAACCTTGATCTTATCCTCTGATATGGTTTGGATGTGTCCCCACCCAAATCTCATTTTGAATTGTACTCCCGTAATTCCCACCTGTTGTGGGAGGGACCCGGTGGGAGATAATTGGAATCATGGAGCTGTTTCCCCCAAACTGTTCTCGTTGTAGTAAGTCTCACAAGATCTGATGGTCTTGGTCTTATCAGGGGTTTCTGCTTTTGCATCTTCCTCATTTTCTCTTGCCGCCGTCATGTAAGAAGTCCTTTCGCCTCCCACCATGATCCAGCCAAAATCTACCATTAGGCTTTGGCCTCTGATGCCAGAACTCTGCATACCTAAATACCCACTTGAGTGTTTCTTGCCATCCATTACTTAGACATGATCAATACTCACACAATCACGTAAGTTAACATTATATCCAATCACCATTACATCAATAATATATATAGCAAGTCATTGGAATTAATGTTAATATTCATGTTAATATTCACTTTAAGTAGGGGTAAGCATTTCAGATTTAACGAATGAAAAAAATCTCCTTCTGTGTTTTATTTGCTAAAATTTAATAAGTCAGAATGTGCATTTCCAGCAAAGATGAGGTTACAGGGACCGGATTTACCATACCCCCGGGCCCTCAAAAAACAACTAAAAAACAGACACAATATACAAATAACAGTTTTCAAGACACTGAACACAAGGCAACAAAGAACAGTGATTCCTGAGAGATCTGTGCCGTATGACTGACCTAAATGAGTTCCTGGAGAGAATTTCTAGGAAAAGGTGCAAGAAGAGGGAACCCAACAGTGCCAGGCAGTTTCCCTGAGTTGAAAAGACGGGACTTTGTGTGGGAAATGGCACATTCATACATCTGTGGGAGTACAAACCAGTGTAACCTTTGTGGGGGGCAAATTTTAGCAATATCAATTAAAATGTTAAATGCTCATTGCCTTTAACCAAGAATTTCTACTTTTCAGAATTTATTCTACAGTAATGCTCACATAACTGTATAAAAAGTTCAAGAGTTTTCATTGCAATATTATGAATAAAAATTTTATGACTATTCAAACTGCCCACCAGTAAGAAACATTTGACAAATTACGACACCATCAGGGCAAAATGTAAAAGCAGGTATATCCATAAATATACCTTAATAAAAAAGAAAAGCTTACAATATAGCTATCTGATATTTAATAAAATTACATCAGTTGAGTTTGATCACTCTGGAATTTTTTTCATGCTGATTAGAAGCTATGACAGCTGATCTGATACATTTTTTAAAAAAAGAACAACAAACCTATAAAAGCTTCTAATGTACATTTTCATACTCTCTCTTAACTTCTAGCCTAATGTTACTTGGATCCACCAAGGCACTGCTTGGTAACTCCGAAGAACACAGAATTGGATCAAGCATCCCAGAGTCATAGGGTAACACCAGAGGAGGCATTCTTTCAAAAGAACAGCTTGTCGTAGTCCATTTAGTGCTGCTATAACAGAATAACTGAGACTGGCTGATTATTTATAAAGAACATAAGTTTATTTTTCTCACAGTTCTGGAGGCTGGGAAGTCCAAATCAAGGCACCAGCATCATCTGGTGAGTGCCTTCTTACTACATCCTCATATAGCAGAAGGCTAAAGGGCATAAGAGAGCACCCACTCCCACAGGCCCTTTTTATTGCGGCACTAATCCCCCCATAGTCTAAGCACCTTTCATGAGTCCCCACCATCCAACACTGTTGCATTGTGGATTAAGCTTCCAACACATAAATTTTGGGGAACACATTCAAGCCATAATGCTTCTTCCAATCTGAATTCATGGTTTAAGAGAGAAATCAAAATTTATATCTAGAACAGGAGTGTGTAGATTGTACCATAGGTATGTAGCTTTTATAGATAAGAGAATACAGTAAGACAAAAATTATATATTTAAGAAGCTTTTAATTTCAACAGAATCAACTGAAAGCTGTTTCATGTCATAAAAACGTAAAGACTACAATTAGTCTGAATGCTTAAAACATGAAATAGCTGTCACTGGTTCTTTTTGATACTAGAGCTCTAATTAAGTTGTAAAGCACTAGCAGTGGAAATATATTGCAGATAAGATTATGTGTTATACGGAGGGTCGGGTAATTATTTCTAGTATCCATCGCTGAGAATACTGTGTGTTACGCTTACTTTCACTGTTTAGTGAGTACCTATAAGCACTTAAAAGAAAGCTATATTGTATTTATAAAATGCAATGTAGAAATATTCTTCATCAAAACATCTTAAGTATTCAATTTGATTAATATTTTTATAAAGCAAAAATTTTAAAAATCATATGTATACGTTTACATATGATTTTATGAACATAAAGAATGCTACAGGGGAAAAATCACAAGCAGTAACACCGATAATGAACAGGGGATGGGATGGGCCGTCAGGAAGATAAGAGGAGGAGCCAAGGAGGAAATACAATATTTACACATTAAACTGTGAGCACCTGCTTAAGTTAACACACACATACACAAATTCAACAATAAAGACCCTGAAGCAAGACGGAGGCATTTCAGAGTGAGACACAGGAAGCAGACCTAAAACTGTATCAGAACTGTCCTAAAGCACAGATTAGAGGTTACTACCACTTTCTTTGGAAAGAGAAGCTGGATACCAATTTCATAACCACTATAGGGCCTTTATTTCATTATACATAAATATAATAAACCACACATAGTTTTCACTGAAAAACAAACTTTATATTAGTACTTATCGTTTTAATGATGAGTTATATAGTTCATTTAGTCACCAATAAAATAATTTTACTACTTAACTATGTTAAAATACATACAGGACTGAGACAGAATAAAGGTCAATAATTTAGACCGTAAAACAGATTATGCCAAAGTAAATTCTGGAGTTGCTACTTTTAGAAATATTTTGAATGAACACAGACACCGATAATCATGAGAAAGCTTTGTGGCACTCAGCATTCAGAGAATAACTCTGACTATAAATATAGATAATATTAATAAAACTCAAAATATAATGTATGAAAATTAATTTGTCAAGACTTACTGTGTAATAGGATTGATAAGGAAAAATAAGAGACTATCTAAATAAAAAGAAAAGCAATTCTATCCTAAATCCGTAAAAAGTGAGATTGGAAGATTAAGATTGAAGAAAAAATAATCTTCTACAAAGAAACAAAATGACTACATTGTATGTACTGTGTCAGTTCACTAGGGTGTGCCTTACCTATCATCACCACTGAATATTCATTTTTCTGTAGTTCTCCTCATTTTTACTTCTCAAGGAAGCTAACAAGTATCTTCTATCAACCAAAGACTTGGTTTCTGAGAAGTCACTAGCCCTTTGTTACCCAATAATCCCAAGACTAGTAATGTTCACTGCAATATTAATTACAATTTTCTTTAAAAAAAAAAACTATAGAATTAGTAATACGTAATGTATCCCACAACGTCAGAAAATGAAGGCATTTCCAGAATACTAAAGACTGCCTCTTTTAGCACTAAAACATTCTAATTTTAAGCAATTTTAGTGGAAAACATTCTAAAATAAACTGCCTTATTAAATGAAGTTTTCGGGAGGGGTTAAAAAAAATTTTATAGAGACAACGTCTCACTATGTGCCTAGGCTGGTCTCGAACTCTTGGGTTCAAGCAATCCTCCCAACTCAGTCTCCCAAAAAATACCAGGATTTCAGGCATAAGCCACTGTGCCTGGCCAAATACAAGGCCATCATTTTGAACACTACTTCTTTTTACAATCATGTCACAGTCTCCCAGTTCCTCCCCTCTGTGGAGATGTATGTTTGAATTGAGGAAGCCTAGCCAATAAGACTATCCCTGTTCCTGTGGCCACAGGGAGGGGCTGGAGGTAGGCATGTGACCATGTCAAAACAATTAGAACCAATATGAATCCCACTTAGCACTTTCATTGGAACACCTGGAAAAAATAAGCTCTCTCTGCTGTGGCCACAGAAAACTAGCAGGATTTGACCTAGAGCTGTTGAGAGATACACAGGGAGAACGAGCCTGAGAATATGGCCAGTAAAGAAAACAAAGCTGAGAGAAAGTGGCAGAATTTTGATGACAGGTGTTCGAGCACAAGAATCCAATCATACCTGAACAATTCTAGATTGTTCAGCTATGTGACCCAACACATTTCCTTTTTGCTTTTGTAAACTAGAATGGAATTTTTTTCACCTACAACATCCCTATTATGGAATGTTTACAGCATATAAAAATTTTCCTGATTATAAAGAAAGATCCCTGTATATATATTTTTGCCAACTTCTGATTTCCTTTGGATAGGTTCTTAGAAAGAGACAGACATACAATTATAAGGCTTTTGATACACAGAGTCAAGTTGCCTTCTGGAACAACTTTTATTTATTTATTTTCATGTGTGCAAAGTATAGTTGTTATAAACAAAACAACAGAAACAGAATGAAGAGGCTGTGGCGTCTGTGGGGCAGTGCCAAAGCAGAGCCCCACATACTCAGACCTGGGGAGGAAGGGCTTTATGCTCCAACAGGTCTAGGACTGGCAAGCAGGGAGACGGGGTCTTATGTGTTGGCTCTCATAGCAAAGAATGGAGATCTGGTGAGGCTGATGGAGGGCTGGAGAAAGCCTGATCAAGATGCGGCTGTGGCCTCAGCCCCCTCCGCCAAGTCCCACACCTCTGACTGCAGATAATCAGAGAGCCCTGACCCGGCCAATTTCACCCCCTCCCCACACCGGTATTATGAGTACCTACGTCAAGACATTTTCACAAGCTTTATCATATATATATATATATATATATATATATATATATATATATATGTACCATTTGAAAAATAAAATGTAATACGTTTTGATATGAATTTATTATAATTTTAAGATTATAAATTCTCAAACTTATATTAACTATTTGTATTTCGCATGTAAACAGTTTATTCCATACTTATTTTACATATGGGAATCTGTCAGTGTCCTCTCTAATAAAACAGAGCAAGAGAGACAGAGATGAAAGAAGAACAGCATCCCTCCAATCTCCTAAGTTCTGATGTTATCATAGGAGAATACAACACTTGGAGCTACTGCAGCCATGTCCAACCATGAGTAGAAAGCCAATGAAAGAAAAGCTAACACAGAGACCTACACATCACTGAGCCTGTGTACGAACCTTAAAACCATTTAGCCCCTGACTTATGATAATGCATTTTTAAATATTAAACTCCTATTGTTCAAGCCACTTGAATTCAGGTATTCTATTACTTGCAGCCAAAATCATCCTAAAATATAATCAAATAAAACTAGCTTGCTAGTCCCCATCTCTTAGGTCTAGTATACAGGATCTGGAATCATTTAATGACCAGTAATAAGCAAAGATGGTTTTTGACACAGGGAAACAATGCAATAGACAGAGAATTATAAGAAACCACGAAACCAAACTGGTAAACTGATATGATAAACCAGATTATCCAACTGCATATTTTTAAGTCTATGCACCCTTTTTCTAAAGATGAAGGGATATAAAGTCATCCAAAATTTGTTTCAGTTTTGTAGGAAGCAAAAGGAAAGGGATATGACATCGGAAAATCAGAAAAAAAGAGTGCACAGAAGTGCAAGCACACAAGAGCATGTGCACGCACATGCGCGTACACACACACACACACACACAAACTAGTCAGGCAACTGCAGCAGCAAATAGTGAGGCCCCTCACACAGAGAAGAAAGATATGTGGAAGTAAGAGTCAAAGCTATGACTTGAGCAGTTCCTCTCATCAGATTCTTCCTCCACTACTAGTATTAAAGAATCAAGGTTTGATAAGACTACATTAAGGGAACTGACAGGTTCTTATCAGAGGTTCCAACAAGTTCTATTAAGTAATCACCTATATTTTCTTCTAATTTTGGTACAGTTTCACATTTATCAATTGTTTAATATATCTAGTTTATTTTTGATATAAGGTGAAAGGTCAGAACTGAGTTTCATTCTCTAAATCTTAACTCATTACTCAAGCATGACTTATTGAAATAACTTTAATATTGCCAACAACCTGCAATGCTATCTTTATACAACTGAAACATGGTAGAACATCAATATTTTCCCACGGTTCAAGCTAACCATAAACATAGACAGTTCTGTTTCTGGGATATTCCATTTACTTTTTTCACGTTAATACTAACAGAAGAAAAATAACGATTTTTGCATGTCCAGCTAACATAAATGACATCATATACAAATGCAACAATTTTACATATAAGGCACATAGCACAAATCCAACCGACATCACTATAATGTTGTAAACATGCCATGGATTCAGAGACTTTATTTTCTAGAGCAGTTTTAGGTTCACAGGCTTGTTAAGTTCACAGCAACATTGAGTGGAAAGTATGAAAAGTTCCCAAATACAACTTAAATTTACAAGAATAAAACAAACAACCCTATTAAAAAGTGGGCAAAGGACATGAACAGACACTTCTCAAAATAAGACATACATATGGCCAACGAGCGTATGAAAAAAGCTCAACATCATTGATCATAAGAGAAATGCAAATCAAAACCACAATGAGATACCATCTCACACCAGTCAGAATGGCTATTATTAAAAGTCAAAAAATAACAGATGCTGGAGAGGTTGTAGAGAAAAACGAATACTTTTACACTGTTGATGGGAGTGTAAATTAGTTCAACCATCGTGGAAGAGAGTGTGGCCATTCCTCAAAGACCTAGAGGCAGAAATACCATTCAAACTCGTGTATCTCATTACTGGGTATATACCCAAAGGAATATAAATCATATCTATCATTTTAAAGACACATGCCTATGTATGTTCACTGCAGTACAATTCACAATAGTAAAGACATGGAATCAACCTAAATGCCCATCAATGATAAACTGGATAAACAAAATGTGGTACATTTCACCATGGAATACTATGCAGCCATAAAAGAACAAGATCATGTCTTTTGCAGGGACATGGATGAAACTGGAGGCCACTATCCTTAGCAAACTAACACAGGAACAGAAAACCAAATACTGTATGTTCTCACTTATAAGTGGGAACTAAATGATGAGAACACATGGACACATGGAGGGGAACAAAGCACACTGGAGCCTCCCAGAGGGTAGGGGGTAAAAAGAGGGAGAAGATCAGGAAAAGTAACTAGTGGATATTAGGCTTAATACCTGGATGATGAAATAATCTGTACAACAAACCCCCATGACACACATTTAACAATGTAAAAAATCTGCACATCCTGCAATATGTACTCCTGAACTTAAAAGTTAAAAACAAAAAAGTTCCCAAATACTCTCTATTCCCACAACACATACTTCATTCATTTAAACATTCACCATGCACTATTAGATTTTAAAATCTTTATTGAATCACCTTCACAAATCCATATACATAAGAATACATACGCATAGAGTTAACAGATAGTGTTGCGGAAAATACTATTCACGTGATTGATGAGAAAAACAGACATTCAGTGGTTGTTAATTGACAAACAACATTTTCTAACTTTGTGTAAGAAACTTTTCACAAGTTACTAGAAAAGATTATTACACAATAGAAAACAAACTTTTACAATACTAGTGTGAGCTCTTTGGTATCCTGTCACTCTTAATTAGAGTACTTAGTAATGGCTTCTGTTTTAACAAATTTTAATTTGCATTGAGATAAAACACCATGAATGCACAATGCAATTATTCACGAAAATATTTCCTGACTATCTATTATGGACCAATGGTGGGAACAGAGCAAGACAAAAGAAACAAGAATCCCTACCCTCAGAGAGCATATTTCCTAGCATGTGAGACCCAGAAATTAAGAAAACAAGTCAAATCAAAAGTATATTGTTACTCGAAGCAAGTAAGGCTAACCTGCTAAGGAAATAGAGAATAAAAGTATTTTGCTTATATTTTAAAAATTGAAGAACAAGTAAACCATAAAATAAAGGGGGAAAAGGTAATCTTTAAAGGGATGGAGAAAATATGGTATATGAGACAAAGACAGAAGTGATACTTTTTGCATATACTTTGTTGCACAGACTGTGGAACCATATATATATTTGTATAAAACAATAATTATAAAAACAAAATTAATTTTAAAAGGTAATCCTTAAAAATCACAAGTAAAATAAAACAACTGAACCTAACCACATCATCTAGATAGTGGTATAACCATACAGTTAGGAACTATCCTCACTGATTTTAATCATATTTGCCTAGAGGGATATGTCCTATAAACAAACAAAAAAAAAGAACTCCAAGAGAATTAAACTGTTTTTGGTAATTATACCACTGGTTTTAACGTTAGTATTCTTATCCTTACTAGTTACGCTGGTATGGTTAAGAATCAAAATTTTCAGTGTGACTGTTGGAAAATACAGGGGTAAGACCAATCAAGTTAAATTAAAACCCTGTAGTACTAAATCTGAATCATAAATATCAGACTGAATTCATAGTGTATATTATCTTTGAAAGAAAGAAAGTAACAACAAAATATTTCTTAGCCCCATCCACTGAGAAGACATAGAAACAATGACTAATGGAGTGCTGCTAGCACTTGGATTGGGGTCTATCAGATACTGTTTCCCACTAAACAAAATTAAAGCTCCTTGAAGAAATAGCTGAAGAAAGTAGAACTCTGGGGCCAGAAATGTACAAGCTGGACATGGAACATTTTGTCACTGTGGAAAGCAAGAAACCTATCAAAGGCAAGGTTGTGCCTGAAGGATCCAGGTGCGAGCCTAAGTAAGTTTCCACTGGCCAAAACTGTGGCAATTTAAACAACAAGAAAGATAATAACATAGCCTGAAGCTCATTTAAAATCATGAGTTCATGATACTAAACATACACACAAGCATGCCTCTCATTGCCTTTAGAGGATCCTTGGAAACTACCTAATTATTTTGAATATGTATAAATACTGGGAATCAATCAATTATCTTTCTTGCCTTTCCTATACAAACAGGAAACCAAATAATTGATGTGTTAAAATGTCTCTTTAAAGGGTATTCCAATTAACGAAAAAAAAGGATAGAAGTAAAATACTGGCATTTTTCAACCATTAATAAATTAATGAATCCCAGCAACGATCAACAATGGCAGATGAGATCACAAAACATCAAGGATGATGCCAAATTTTTGGGCCCACTCAAAGATTGTTATAATGCAGCTGTTTAAACAGCAACTCCATTGTAAAAAACAAAAACAAGAGAGAAGAGATTTGAGTCAAGTAGGAAATCAGGACTCAATTTTAAACCTTAAATTTAAGATGACTACTAGATATCTAAGCGGAGATGTTGATGCAGTCGGATATATGAAGCCAGAGCTCAGGACTCAGTTATAGGGTATGTAAAAGCCTCGAAATTAGGTAAGATAATCAAGAGGGTGCGTATAAATAAGCAAAGCAGTGTACAGACTAATATTTGTAGTTCAAGGAGATAAAGGGGAAACCAGCAAAGAAACTGAAAAGCAGCAACCAATACGGTAGAAATAAAATAAGGAGGGCATGGTTTCCCAAAGATTAAGTTTTTTTAAAAAGTGCTTTAAAAAGGAAAATATATTAAACCATATCATGACACTAGTAAGTGATACGAAGACTGAGAACTGACCACTGCATAGCCACATGGACATCACTAATAAGCACAATAAGAATAATTTTGGTGGTGTAATGAAGTCAAAAGCCTAAGTGAGATCAAGAAAAAATGTGAAACGGTACACAAGTCCTTTTGAGATTTTTTGTTTTCTAATCAAAGGAGGGAAGAATGAGGCAACAACCAAAGGCAGAAGGAGAGTCAAGAAGTTCTTTTGTTGTGTGTAAAGGTAAGAAAAATAATGCCAGGTTTGAACACATGATCAAGTTACAGTAGAAAAGGAAAAATATGGTTGCTGAGGAGAGAAAAATTGCAAAAGGACTGCCCTAGAGTAGGGAAAGGGGATGAGATCAAGTACACAGGTAAAGAAATTCACTTGGCAAGAACACAGACAGTGAATCCACAGGAGTCGGAGAGAAGATAAAGCGTGTGGACACAAATGCAGACGGTGAGCCCCAGTGGTTATCTGACACAGACAGTGAGAGAAAACACTTTCCAACCCCAATCGTAACATCTACAGGTAGTTGTCAGATCCCTGGGATAAGATTTTAAACACATCACAAAGTATGGGAAATAAACTAGCAGCTGAATTTATCTTTAAATTAGTGACCAAACAATACATAACAGGTTTTATAGTAATACAAAGATTTCTCTTCATTGTCTTCTACAAAAGTTTTAAAATTTGAGAATCAAATCTCAATTGGGGTAATGGCTACATGAGTATGTAGTTTTCAAAATTCATCAAACTATACACCTAAAATCTCTACATTGAATTATACATAAAATATAACTCGAAAAACTTTAAGCCATTAAGAATTTGAAGAAATTCATCATCTTATTCAGGCACAATTTTATTCATTAAAAAGATACTTACCTTTAAAAGGTACTGCTCATCTCTTAGGATCTTTAAGAAAGCCAATAATTAGGAGAGCCCATTAATTTACTATATGGTATAATTTTTAAATATCTTTTTTTAAGGGGAGAAAATAAGAGTTTAAATCTCACTTCCATCAGTAAGATTCAGGGTAATAACTATAACCCATTTTTTGAACGTGAAAATCCTCTATCAATATTCAGGGAATACTGGCTTATCAGGCCTTCTGGTTCTAATCTACAGAAAGAATTTCATTTCCTGCATCGTAATACATATGCTCTGTAACTAAAGTGGGACAAGTAAAATACAAAGAGTGAACTGGATAAGGGATGGAAATTGGAAATATGGGTCAAGCTAAACTACAAAGCAACAAATACCATAAAGGAAGAGTGCAATGCAAGAGATTACTTTGGCTTGGAAGAAGAATGATAAAAGAAAATACAAAAAACAAGAAACAGAGAAAAGATTCCACTTGAACTAATCTTGAAATTAATCTTAAAAGATGGTTTGACAAGCAAGATGAAACAAGAGGAGACTGAGCGAAATCCTAAGGGAAATGTCTGTATACTCATGAGAATACAGGATGTGCACAAAAAGTTGTCTGTCAGTCGTTCACTTTGGCTAAAGAGCACATGAAGAAGCTGCACAATAAATGATCATGGACAGAAAGGCAGAATATGACCAGACTGTAAAAGATCATGAATGTCAAACTAAGCAGCCCAAACCGTATTTGGAAGACTATGACAGCAGTTCTCAGAGCATGGTCCCTGGACCAGCAGTATCAGCATTGCCTGGGAATCTGTTAGAAACGCAAATTCTTGGGTCTCATCCCAGACCTACGGAATCAGAAACTCTGAGGGTGGGCCCAGCCATCTGTGTTTTAACAAGTCCTCCCGGCAATTTTAATGAATACTAAAATTTGAGACCACCGGACTACGGGGCTCTGATATAAATTTCTGAGTAGGGGAGAGAATAACAAAATATTATGTCTAAAATGTTTTAACCAAGTAATAATGTCAAAACGGATTTACAAAAAGGAAAAGATAAGCAATGGCAAGACCAGTTAGAAATCAAATAATAATAATAAAACTCAACTCGGAGAGGCAGACAAAGCAGCAAACAAAGATGAAGCTGGAGCACTGAGCCTCAGTTGTAGGTAAAATAGTGATATCACTAATAAAAACACCACCGCACTTAAAGAGAAATAAGAATCAGTGTTTTTAAGGAAGGCAGTGATTGGTCTGGCATGAGACTTTCTAAAAAGAAAAGCACAGAGAGAAAGCAATGTATTTCATGGCACTTAAGACACTGAGTTGGAGATCTGCACAAGCCAAACATGAGAATGGAATTGTGGACAGAAGAAAGAACTGAATATTTACAGAAGTGATCATTAAAACCACGGGCCTGAATAAAGTGTCCTAGGAAGTGAAAGAAAGAGGCCCAAAGACAAAAATCTTACCAAATACATACACTTAGGGTGGAGGAAAAGTAAAAACAACTAAGAAATCAGAAAAGTAGGCAAGAGCAGGAAGAAAGAAAACCAAGCAGGTTCTTTTCAATCCTATCCTCAACAACATTAAGACTCCAGTCAGACCGCATGATTCGCTACTGAGTAAATTAGCACTTGAGGGGCTTTAGTACTTTTTCCCTGTCCTGCCCCTGTATCATGGCATGTGCTTCCTATCATCTAAACCCATGAAAACTATTCCCATTTCACAAAGTCCATCTTAACGACTCTAGGCAGAGCTTTGTTTGATGCTCCCCAAACAGATGTGCATCACAAGAACACGCCACGATTCATGTGTATTACTAGGATATCGTTTGCTGTGACATGCCTTGTAGTATATACATACATGACATTATATACCCTACTAGACAGTAAACTCATGGGGCCTATATTCAGTTTTTCAATCTGCCCCATATTTAGTACAGTGCTAAATATATAAACAAGAACTTCAAAACCTTACATGTGTTTTGTTTTTAACGTAGTCAACAATGCCCTTAGGCCTATTTCCCAAGTCCTTCGGGGGCCAAAGAAAAGAAAACAAAGGGAAAATGAGAACAAAACAAAAACCACACATAAAAATTTTCAAACATCCCCAATGAACACTTAAAAGAAATTTTAGGTACGGGTATGATATTAAAAAATAATAAAGGTGAGTTAGCAAGGACTGACAATTAAAGTTAAAAGGCTCTTAAATACTATCAATTGTTTCTAACATTTTTAGGATCCAGACAAAATATTCTTTAATTTTAAAATGTTATATTTATCTGATTCAGCCCTTTAGATCCAGTGGGGTGGTACAAAGCATGTCATCAATACTTGGTAGTACCAATGCTAAGTCAAGAACAGTATCAGGCCAGACCCGGAAAGGCCAAGATAGAAAATCTAATACTGATTTAATAAGCAAGGGAAAGAGGCAAGGTGAATCCTCCAGCCAAACTCAAGATGAGACTCATGATAACACTTGGTAGAGTCCTTACAACGGACCTTGTGAAATGGGAATAATTTTCACAGGGTTAGATGATAGGAAGCACATGCCAAGATGTAGCGGCAGGCCAGGGAAAAAGTAGTAAAGCAAGCCCCTAGAGTGATAATTTACTCAATATGGTAAGATTCAAATCAAAATACAGGGAACAAGCAGGGTATGAGGTCCTAGTAAATGAACTATATACCCAGAAGTTTCCAATATTAACATTAATAGACCATCCAATATTAACAGAAACCCAGTTCCAGAATGTATGCAGAGAGCCTCTTTTAGCTTCCACGGCTCAAAACTGAATACAAGTTAAAAATTAAAAACTTAAAAAAAAAACTGGAAATTATGCCTAAACATGTCATGAAGAATGAACAGTAGTTGGAACAGCTGGACTCTAATCCTAGCGCTCTTTACGTACACTATGTAACCTAAATAACTTAATCTCTCTAAGCCTCTGTCTCCTTATCTACAAGAGAGATAACACTTCTGTCCATCTCAAAAAAGTACTGCTGAAGATAACGTGAGACAGCATAAATGTGAGGTTATCTGAGGATAAGAACTATTTACCTTACACCTCCCTGATATAGCTTAGCACTTTACCTTAGGACAACCCAAACAGCTTTCTAGAGCAGAACTGTCTCCTGAGACTATGGGATCAGCGACTGCAGCAGTCTGTCCTTGGGGAACTTCCTGCAGGCTAAATGCTGGATACATAGGAAAACTCAGACTACTATATAAAATTCTTCAGATATGAAAACTTGGTTACGTTTGTTTTTGTGGCAAAAACACAAAAGATCTACTCTCCTAGCAAATTTCAAGTATATAATACAGTATTATTAACTATAGTAACTAGCTACACATTAGATCCCCAGAGTTTATCATCTTATAACTTTGTACCCTTTGACATGTGAGGTGATGAGACTGCAATAATAATCATTTCACAATGTATAAAGATATCAAATCACCACATCATACACCTTAAATATATACAATCTTTATTTGTCAAATATGCCTCAATAAAGCTGGGGACTTTTTTTTAAAAAAAAAAAAAAGAAAGAAAATTTGGGAAAACCGAGAAATATACTACTAAAAAAAAAATTCTAAAAGTCAATGAAAGAGTCAACATTATTTTAATATAAGAAAAAGTTTGGCCGGGTGCAGTGGCTCACGTCTGTAATCCCAGCACTTTGGGAGGCCGAGGCAGGCGAATCACGAGGTCAGGAGATTGAGACCATCCTGGCTAACACAGTGAAACCCCGACTCTACTAAAAATACAAAAATTTAGCCGGGCATGGTGGTGCGCGCCTGTAGTCCCAGCTACTCGGGAGGCTGAGGCAGGAGAATGGCGTGAACCTGGGAGGCAGAGCTTGCAGTGAGCCGAGATCGCGCCACTGCACTCTAGCCTGGGCGACAGAGCGAGACTCTATCTCAAAAAAAAAAAAAGTTTACAGTATTTATTTCTAGAGAATAAAAAGACCAAAAAAATCACTTACCTGCAAAAAAGAAAAAGAAATGGGAAGTTGCTGAGTGTTTCTGTCATGTTAGTAGAAAACAAGCTGTACAATACAAAAAGACTCAGGCTGATAAACCAAACTGAGGTAGAGTCAGGGTTTTTAGCAGTAGCACAAATCTTGGCACAAAACTTAGATCCATTTAATAACAACTTAGTGAGGGAGCAAGACAAAGATAAAGGTAAGTACAACTGAAGCCGGCTGATAAGCCACATGGCGAAGGTAATTATATGGCCCGTCTGCTTAGGACAGTCCTCGTTTACACCCTTTGGATGAAATTATTAATAACACTCTCTTTCACTCAGAAGAAAATGACAGTTTGGATAATAAATTATATGGCCATCCTATCTATAATAACAATAATACAAGACTAACAACGTTAATGTTACAGTAAAGGCACAATTTAATTTGTTTGTGAAATGGGAATAAATAGGTCTGTACTCATCAAACATCTTTTAAGGTGAGATACTATGTGAAGTATCCTAAACTCGCAAAAAATATATTAAATCAACGCAATGCTGTGTTGTGATGCTGAAAACGCTGAGAGAAGGAGTGGGGAGACAGCAGGACTGGCAGTACCGTCAGGCTGGAAGTGAAAAAGAGAAGTGCAGACACACTGTCCTGTCCTAATTCACACTCCTACTCCCACTGCTCTGCCCCCTTCCGGTCTGTAGCAATGTTTAATAGGAAATTCTTGTTGAGGTAAACTAAAAATTAGTGAAACAGAAATGAGAAATAATTTTTAATAAAAAATACATAATTACCATATGGTCTGACTAATGAAAGCAAAAAGAATTTGGGAAAGGGGCTAAAAGAGTCACTAGTTGAAGCAGGGGTTGTGGCAACTCCCAGTAAAAGGCAAAAGGCACCAGGCACAGTGGCTCATGCCTGTAATTCTAACACTATAAGAGGTTGAGGTGGGTGGATCGCTTGAGCCCAGAAGTTCCAGACCAGCCTGGGCAACACGCTGAAACCCCATCTCTACAAAAAATATAAAACTTAGCCAGGCATGGTGGCCCATGACTGTAGTCCCAGCTACTTGGAAGGCTGAGGTGGGAGGATGCCTGGAGCCCAGGAGGTCAAGGCTCTGATGAGTCATGTTCACACCACTGCACTCCAGCCTGGGTAACAGAGCGACACCCTGTCTCAAACAAAAAAGGCAAAAGGCACTGGGTTGAATGTTTCCATGCTCCATGATACTATAAAATGATTTCAGAAGTTTTTGGCTCTTCATACACAGATCATACACTACAGTTATTCTCAGTTTATAAGTAGGTTGCATTTAAGAGTATGCATCCACTATGTGAAGCATATCTTTCCACAGAAACTATGTTATTGTGTTTAACTTCCTAGTTCACCACAAAATCCTATTTAATCTGTACATAACTGAACTATATACAACCAACAGTGTTTCTCAAATGTCCTATGACTAAGATAGCCTCAAGAAGAGGGAACCCCCTATAATAAATCAGAACTCAAGCATAGAGATTAGATAGTCTGGATAGTAAGAAATAGTAGGATAAGAGAAAGTTCTTTGGTTTCTATTGTGGTTGCTTTGAGGGACAAGTAGATACATGACTAGAAACGCTCTGGGAGAATCAGCTCTTATCAAATGTCATAAACGAAAAGATAACTCAACAGCAGTTGGTAAATGAACTGGAAAAGCAAGAGACAGAGAAGAAACTCCAGTAAATAGGTTACTGTAATTGTCAGAACATAAGGCCATAAGTACTAAACTAAATAAATGCTGGGACCAGGTAGAAATTTCACAATTTAAGTAAGAAATATTCTAAGTATAATGTAAAATCATGAGACGTTTTCTTAAGATCTGTCTCAATAACTTGCACAGTGATTCTTAACTATCTAGGTTACAGAACCATCTTACTTTAAAAAGCAAAAGATCCTCTTCCACATAGACAAATACAACGCTGCTTGTCAATGACTTCCTGTAAAACATACAAAGAAATTTTTAAGGTGGAACTTGGCAAAAGTAAAGTCACAAAATACAGGAGCTGAAAACAAGGTATCTTGCAAGAGCATCACAGTAGTATTTATATTTATAAATACTGTGCCTGAGATTATAAAAAAAAAATAAACTGCAAAAGTATAATGCAAAACAACTATAAGATTTATCAAGGTACAAAGACTAATTCATGAACCATATTTTCAAAGACCTAATCACAAAAAAATAAGATTTGTTACTGTGTACTCATAAAAAGTCAAGATAAAGAGCTTCTGGCTACTATCAGTGTCCTGAAGGTCTAGTGGTTCTCAAACTTCATCAGAATCACCCAGAGGACTTGTTAAAACGGATTGCCAGGTCCCATCCCCAAGCTGCTGATTCAGTAGGGTTGGTGTGGGGCTCCAGAATTTGCATTTCTCACAGTTTTCATGTTAAGTTAATACCGCTTGTCAAGGGAGCACCAACTTGTTTATTCCTTAGAAAATTTCTTGGAAAGACATCAACTCCCTTTTCACCTACTTCTTTCCCTCCTTTCTCACTCTGTAAGCTAAATGAAAAGTATCAAGGTGGCCCTAACCTTTTTCTATTTAATATCTTGCTTCTAAAAGATGTATAGAGTGCCTATCTCATTTTGAATAATTTAAACTATAATTACATATAGGTAAACAAAGAAGAGGTAACCAAAATGACAAACAAGTATGTAATGCTCAGCACACTTTGGTGAGCTGCTGAATATCAAAATACCGTACACATACCCTACAAGATGACTTCCACCTACATCCAAGAATCTTTCTTCCAGAATCCTAATTAATGGTGTCCAAAATCATTACTTCCTGGATCTCTTCAGATCAACAGATATCCACACTCCAGATATAAATTAAATTTTAAAATAGAATTTGCAGCTAAAATATAAAGCCATAGTGGCAAGTTTATAAGAAAAGATGTATTTTTTTTAAAAAGTTTAATCATGTCTTCCCTTATCAAAACGATACCTACATTTTCTGCCTCACTCATTCTCTGCTTTTTTTCCCTAAACTAGTATAAATAAGTGAACTTTGTTCTTTTTTTTTTTGGAGATGGAGTTTCACTCTTGTTGCCCAGGCTGGAGTGCAATGGTGCAATCTCGGCTCACCACAACCTCCACCTCCCAGGTTCAAGTGATTCTCCTGCCTCAGCCTCCTGAACAGCTGGGATTGCAGGCACGCGCCAATATGCCCATCTAATTGCAGGCATGTGCCACCATGACTATCTAATTTTGCATTTTGTGTAGAGACGGGGTTTCTCCATGTTGGTCAGGCCGCTCTCGAACTCCCGACCTCAGGTGATCCACCCACCTGGACCTCCCAAAGTGCTGGGACTGCAGGCATGAGCAACCGCACCTGGCCTTGTTCTATTCTTATATTACCACTTCTTACAGGTATCACAAGTATCAGAGCTAATTTTAATCATAAAATGCACAGTGGACATCATTAAAAGATCAGTAACTAATGTGCTATATGATGAAGAAACCTGCAAAGAGTGACCATGAAAATTAGAGAAGAATAAATATTAACATTAGCAAGTGTCTCTAGAATTTGCTTTCTTGAGAAATTCTCACAATTGTCTGTTCTGATGAAAATGGAATGAAATCTGTGTGACTTATAACATGACACTGCTTTACAATTCATTAGTGCAACGGTCTCCAAATTTAGGTTGCCCACACCCAAAAAGGATGTATAATCTAATCCACTTGAGATTTCAAGAAAATATTAGAATTTACATTTACATTCAATTTTATCTCATTTTTTTAATTTATATTTTTGTGGGTATTTTTTTACTTTTTCTTTTTTTGAGATAGTCTCGCTCTGTTGCCCAGGCCGGAGTCCAGGTGCATGATCTCGGCTCACTGCAAACTCCGCCTCCTGAGTTCAAGCGATTCTTCTGCCTCAGCCTCCCAAGTAGCTGGGATTACAGGCGTGTGCCACCACGCCCGGCTAATTTTTGTATTTTTAGTAGAGATGGGGTTTCACCAAGTTGGCCAGGGTGGTCTCAAACGCCTGACTTCAAGTGATCCTCTCCCCTCAGCCTCCCAAAGTACTGGGATTACAGGCGTGAGTCAACGCACCCAGCCATATTTTTGTGGGTATTTTAAAAACATGTAACATTAGTACAAGAGTTTGAATGTGTTCGTATACAATATGTAATATATATGTAGCTATACACACCACTTACAAACAGCTATTTATTCTAAAACTGTATCAGGAAGCACATACTCAAAAACCTTCTTTTTTTTTTTTTTTTTTTTTTTTTGAGATGAGGTCTCGTTATACTGCCCAGGCTAGTCTCAAACTCCTTAGCTCAAGTGATCTTCCTACCTTAGCCTCCTGAGTTGGCTGAGATTGCAAGTGTGTGCTATCAACCTCTGCAAAACCTGAAGCATATAATAAAAAGAGTCTGGAAAAATATGATGATGATAATATAAAAACAGTTTGGAAAAATGTAACAGTAGAGCCACTTTTGACCTACAGAAAGTCATTTTCTTTTATGGTGCTATCAAAAATGCTAATTGATTCAACAATGCCATTTGAAGGATTGTATTTGAACCACAGGTTTCTCCACATTTGCATCAAATCTACTAGGTATCCTTCACCTTTTCCTCAACTTGTAAATCTGTTCAGCAGAAGACTCACTTCTATACCTAAAATCCATAATTTTCTTCATCATAGAATAACTTTTCTGTTAACTTTCCAACTTCCCCTTAATATTTATTTACCTTTAAAATAAGATAAAATGTTTTCATAAGAACAGATATGAAAAAATGAAGAATTCCAGACACTAACTTTTTTGTTTTTGAGCTCTCAATAGCAGATCTGCAGACTAGCAGTGCTGGCCTATGACTTGTGTGCCCTCTGCAATAAGCGCTAATACATCCGGGGGTACAAAGACCTCTTACCTCAGATTCTCTCTCCCACCAGCTCTTTTATGTTTTCCATTGTTGCCTTACTTTCTTGATACCCACAGATCATATCAGCATTAATCTGATGCTTTCTCATGTCTCTTCTCACTTCTAGTCTCTTATGTACACACTGATTCTTTATTCTTCTTAGTTCTCTCAGGACGAGTCATTATGCGTTTTCTCCATTAAATGACCAGATGCCTTTGTTTATCTTTGCAAAGCCAACATCTAGCACACTGTCCGGCAGACAACAGGTGCTCATAAAAGACTGCTGAACCGAAGTTTGTTTCTTCAGCTCTTAATTATTTTTCTGTCGTTGACAAGGACTAAGCAGTTGCTGCTGCTGCCTAGCTCCAGAGAGTGCTCCATGGTCACTTACAGGCCCAGGCCATTCCAAAAGTTTGATTTCCCAATATTCATTCATTAAACAAACATTTATTAGATGCTTATTAAGTACTCTTTAGACATTTATAGCCAAGATATACTGCCATGAAAAATTTAATAAATGCAAAGCAAAGCAACAAATTTAACAAACGATGTTCAATTTATCATTTGCTAAAATGACTTTATCTTTGATCAGATGCTAAAGTAAGTTTAGTGTCAGTACTAATGAGTTACGTTAAAGTCACTAAAAAATCTATGTGGTGTTATTTTGGTAGCACTTATCAATTTTCAGGAAAAACATTCAATTAAACAAAAACTGATTGACCACTTACATTATGCCAAACTTATGAGACAGTTTGTATTACAAAAGTTCCTTGTCAAACAGACGTAAGATTTACCATCCTTTTGAAGATTAATAATCTACATTAACACAGAGAAACAACAAACACTAGAAATCAGGAACATGGGTTCTGGAGTCTCCCTGGCTTCAAAACCCCAACTCTATTATTTACAAGCTGGTAACTATAGGCATATTGCCTAACCTACCAAACTGTTCCCTCATCTGCATATAAGATAATAAGAGTAGATTCTTAGCTAATAGGGTTATTATAAAGAGTTCATACCATTTTACATACAAAAGTGCTTATACTAATGGTACAAACAGTAAATGCTCAATAAAAGTTATTTTAGTATATAAATTTATAAATTTAAGTTTAAGAAGTCCTACAAAACTAATCCAGCATTTCCCAATTTTGACCATGTAATCCATTTTCCTACAAAACACTTATTAACATTCTCTGCTACTTTAATTGTGTGCTGATTGCCATTATTTTCCAGAAAGAAAGTCTCTATTTTTATGGTATCAAGTTATATTAACTAAACAAATCATGAAATTATGAAAATTTCAGTATAGAGGAAAGTACCTCGGTAACTGGAAGTTAACAGACAGCAAGACTTCTCTAGCACCTACCTACGCCCTTCCCTTACCTTTGCCCTGCTTGTTCTTTCAGAAGAATGTCAAGTGATCCTTCAGTGAAACAAATTACACTGGTATATTTGTGCATGTAATTAGAGTCACCATTCACTGCAAAGCTGTACTCAACAGATAACTTTTAATCAGGCTTTAAAATTCTACACATATCCTATTACAAAGATGAACACAATGGGTTTCATTGTGGGACATTTCCAAAACAAAGCCTTTTAAAGGAAGTTTTGTAACTTTACTGCTTTTACGATCTATATTTCTATGGCTTGAGAATCTCCCATCAAATATTTCTAGTTAGCAAATGATCAAAACAAACTGTGGTAAGCAGTCTCTGAAATGGCTCCCAATGATCCCCACATCCTTGTATTTGTCTCTCCACGAGGGTTGGCTGGACCTAGTAACTCACTTCCCACGAGCAGAATACAGCAAAAGTGATGGGACGTCACTTCCAGCATTAGTCACAAAAAGATTACAACTTCCACAGTACTGCCCCTTCTCTGTCTCTCAGAGCTCCGTCTCACTCTGAGCGAGTGAGACAATGGGCTGAGGGAACCCCATTGTCATGTTATAAGCTGCCTACAGAGAGACCTATATGGCAGAAAACTGGTATCTCCAACAGCCATTGAGGACCTGTGAGACTAACAGCTACATGAGTAGGTTTTTAAGTGGATCCTCTCCTAATCAGGCCTTGAGATGACACAACCCCAGCTGATATCTTAATTGCAGCCCAGTGAGAGACCCAGAGCCAGAAGACCCACCTAAGCTGCACTGAGATTTCTGACCCACAGAAACCATGAAATGAGAAATGTGTGTTGCTTTAAGCCACTAAGTTTTGGGGTCATTTGTTACACAGCAATAAACTCATACACAAGTTAAAAGTTAACCTTAGAAAACTTCAGCAAAAAATAGATGCATTTAATCTTTTGGACACAATACCCCACATAATTCAAAACATACTGTTCGATTTTAAATTGCATTGCCTTCTTTTTTGTCTAATCCTAATTTTGCCTATTTTCTTAAGTGACTCTCCACAGATACATGTGTTGTTAACTAAGCTTTCCCAGAGGTATAAAAATTACGGCAAAGGTATTGTGAAGGGAGCATACCTAACATAAGGAATACTGAGATACTAGGTACAATGGACTTTTCAGGTTAAGTGGGTCTTAAAGTTGATTTTGTTTTATATATGTATATCAAACAAAGTGATAAGAAAAAAAACCTCTAAAACTACCTATTCCAGGTGGTAAAATGAAAAAGAATAAAAAGAAAGAAAAACTAGAAAAAGGAATGAAAAAAATGTTCATTCAAAGAAAAAGAGGGAAAAGTAAGAACAGAAAACAAAAACCATACACACTAGAATCTATGATAAAACTTTTCAGTCACAAAATGAGCAATAACAATGTGAACTCCACGGCCGTGCTCAGGGCATCAAAACCATTAATTTCTCTTATTTAAATTATTTGTTGATCAAATACCTACACTTTCCAAAATTTCACTAAAATTGACAGAACGTGCAACCTTGAATGCAATCAACAGTTTAATCTTAACGGGTCACAGATTCTGCACACATTGACATCTAACCTTTTTAATGTTGGTCCAGAAGACAATGACCTAGACAGCAAAAGTTTTATATCCTATTCCTGATCTGAAACACCCCAAGTACTCCAAATTCCGTTTTAACATAGCCCTGGAAAGTCATCAGACATTTATTCTCTTACTTGTCCAAGTAGTGTACACATGATACCCTTTAAGTGTTACCCTCACTTTGCCTGCCACCCTATAGAACATTACAGCCCCCATCATCTCTAACTGATAATGATCCCCCTGCCACTGCTTATTTATTTTGCTTAGTCTCCTTCCCACAAGCGCTACCAGAATGTTTACTTAAAGGCACAGATTTTTGTCTATCTTGTTCCTGATCTATTCCAAGCAACTATTTGAGTATCTGGAATAAAATAGGCCATCAGATATTAGCTCAATATTAAATAAATTATAGAAATAAACAATCTCTCATATGACCAAAATGCAAAACAGAGGGTACTAAAGAGAAAAAAAAAATATTTTTAACCAGAATTTTCAAAAGCTAAATACTTTTCTGAATTTTTTTTTTTTTTAGAAAAGCAACATTTCAAAACAAAACAATCACAAGAAATTAAGTATTTTAAAATTTGAGCTAAAATCACAAGAAATTAAATACTTTAAAATTTGGGCTAAGGTTTCCTATTAAACTTACAAAGTTTCCTAGTGAAGGCCAGTAAAGGTCCATAAAAGAATTATTGTTTATTTCTTTCAAAAAGACACTTTAACAAGAAATACAAATCAAAATGCACCTATATTGAACTGAAGGACTATAGTCCAAGAACTGCAGAATTAATAATTTATCCTTTAAAGCATACAAACACATCACACAGAGTCTAGATCAGTGCTGTCTAATAGAAATAAAATGAGACCTACATACATAATTTTGTTTTCTAGAAGCTACACTGAGTAAAAACAAAGAAACTAAATTTTAATATCATATTTCATGTAACCCAATATGTCTCAAATATCTCCAACGGGTAATCAATATTTTCAAATTAGATATTTAATGTTATTCTTCTCATATAAGCCTTCAAAATTTCAAGTGTGTTTTATACTTTATAGCACACCTCAACTTCGAATGCTGAATAGCCAAATATGGCTAGTGGCTACCACACTGGACAGTGGATTTCAACATTCTTTTGGGTAACAGTAAAATATAAAGGCATGTTGTGTTTGCATTTAAACAGTAAGAGAAATACAGAAAGATATCTTCTCTTTTTAAATATTAAAATTCACCTCTCATATCAAAGAATTCTAAGTTCTACTTTTTAAACCTAAGTTTTACTTAGTTCTGACTTTTATTACAACATGCCAAAAACTCCGCTGAAATTTAAAAGACTCAATAAGACTTCCACTGAAATATAAATTACACAGCCATGTATGCTTAATTTGTTTTGCAGAGTGGTAATAACACTTTGCACATGTGCATTTAATATCTGACAAAGGCTGGTGCATGCCTGTAATCCAAGCACTTTGGGAGGCCAAGGCAGGAAGATTGCTTGAGACCAGGCTTTTGAAACCCACCTGAGCCACACAGCAAGACTCTCATCTCTACAAAAGTAAAAAAAAAATTAAAAATTAAAGAAGTATATCTGATGAGGTAAAAAAGATTAAAATAACTTGTAATTCTAAGAATTATAATGCAATCAATTACAAATAGGCTGTGAAATATCTGCAAAAGCTTCCTTGATACCTTCTTTGTGTATATATTATGTGCAATTTTAACTGCTCTTTCCTTTGAAGGTATTTTTAATGATTCAGGAAATGTGGATTTCTGCTATTTTTCATATTTAAATATTTTTGTAATTGTGGTGTGTTATAATTTGAATGTTTTTCCCCTCCAAAACTCATATTGAAATTTGCCATTGTGGCAGTGTTAGGAAGTAATAGGTAAACAGGGAGGTTTTGGGAGGTAATAGGGCCATAAGGGCTCAACCCTCAGGAGAGGAATTAATGCCCTTATAAAAGGGCAAGCTAGACACCTTTTGCCTCTTGGCCCTTCTGCTTCCACACCGTAAAGAGAAAACAGTCTTCCCTCCAGGGAACGCAGCATTCAAGGAGTCATCTTGAAATCAGAATCACCAAACCTGCCAGCACCTTGATGTTGGACTTCCCAACTTCCACAACTGTGAGTCAATACATCTCTGTTCACTATAAATTACCCAATCTATAGCACCCTGCTATAGCAGCACCAAACAAACATATTAATACATAATTTATTTATATATTTATCATAGATTTTATAATTACATAGTATATATTTATATAATATTTTATTATATTAATAATATGTTAATATATAATGTATATAATGAGAAACATATTTGGTCTTTGTCCTAGGTTCCAGGCACAGAGATCCTAAAACCCTGGAAATTTCCTGACAGGTGAGTCTTTTGTTATTCACTATTGCCCCATCCACCAACCTGAGTTTATGCTAACAAAAGTGATTTAGGATGGGGCCCTAAATAGCTTCAGGTTAAAGCTGGCTACTAGAAAGACCAAGTAATTAGAGGGTTGTAACTTTAAGTCCCACCCACTGACCTCCAGGAAAACTGAGCTCTACAAAAACTCTGTTACAAGATTCAGGATTCTAAGAGCTTCCAGGCTGGTGAGCATATCAAGGTGCAGGGAGGGTGGAATGAAGACATGGAAGCTCTGAGTACACAAGCCCCCATACCCTGTCCTATGCATTTCTTCTATTCGGATGTTCCTGAGTTGTATTCTGTGAGCCATTTTAGCAAGTCATTGAAACTGAAGAGGCTCAGTTTTTGGGTTAAAACCTAAAACTGAATAGAGCATTTATTTAACACTGTATACGCTCAGAGTTGGCATGGAATTTGTTTGACAAAGCTAATCCTGTCATATTGTAAATGTCTAAGAAATGAAAAAACTGCTGTAATGTTCATATGGAACCAAAAAAGAGCCCGCATCTCCAAGACAATCCTAAGTCAAAAGAACAAAGCTGGAGGCATCACGCTACCTGACTTCAAACTATACTACAAGGCTACAGTAACCAAAACAGCATGGTACTGGTACCAAAACAGAGATATAGACCAATGGAACAGAACAGAGTCCTCAGAAATAATACCACACATCTACAGCCATCTGATCTTTGATAAACCTGAGAAAAACAAGAAATGGGGAAAGGATTCCCTATTTAATAAATGGTGCTGGGATAATTGGCTAGCCAGAAGTAGAAAGCTGAAACTGGATCCTTTCCTCACTCCTTATACGAAAATTAATTCAAGAGGGATTAGAGACTTAAATGTTAGACCTAATACCATAAAAACCCTAGAAGAAAACCTAGGTAATACCATTCAGGACATAGGCAATGGGCAAGGACTTCATGTCTAAAACACCAAAAGCAAGGGCAACAAAAGCCAAAATTGACAAATGGGATCTCATTAAACTAAAGAGCTTCTGCACAGCAAAAGAAACTACCATCAGAGTGAACAGGCAACCTACAGAATGGGAGAAAATTTTTGCAATCTACTCATCAGACAAAGGGCTAATATCCAGAACCTACAAAGAGCTCAAACAAATTTACAAGAAAAAAACAACCCCATCAAAAAGTGGGCAAAGGATATGAATAGACATTTCTCAAAAGAGGACATTCATACAGCCAACAGACACATGAAAAAATGCTCATCATCAATGGCCATCAGAGAAATGCAAATCAAAACCACAATGAGATACCATCTCACACCAGTTAGAATGGCGATCATTAAAAAGTCAGGAAACAATAGGTGCTGGAGAGGATGTGGAGAAATAGGAACACTTTTACACTGTTAGTGGGATTGTAAACTAGTTCAACCATTATGGAAAACAGTATGATGATTCCTCAAGGATCTAGAACTAGAAGTACCATATGACCCAGCCATCCCATTACTGGGTATATACCCAAAGGATTATAAATCATGCTCTATAAAGACACATGCACACGTATGTTTACTGCGGCACTATTCACAATAGCAAAGACTTGGAATCAACCCAAATGTCCATCAGCGACAGACTGGATTAAGAAAATGTGGCACATACACACCAAGGAATACTATGCAGCCATAAAAAAGGATGAGTTTGTGTCCTTTGTAGGGACATGGATGCAGCTGGAAACCATCATTCTCAGCAAACTATCGCAAGAACAGAAAACCAAACACCGCATGTTCTCACTCATAGGTGGGAATTGAACAATGAGATCACTTGGACTTGGGAAGGGGAACATCACACACCAGGGCCTATCACGGGGAGGGGGGAGGGGGGAGGGATTGCATTGGGAGTTATACCTGATGTAAATGACGAGTTGATGGGTGCTGACGAGTTGATCGGTGCAGCACACCAACATGGCACAAGTATACATATGTAACAAACCTGCACGTTATGCACATGTACCCTAGAACTTAAAGTATAATTAAAAAAAATAAAGAAAGGAAGAAAAAAAGAAAAAGAAAATGTACAAAATAATTTAAGAAAATCTCTTTGGCTTAGAGAATAAATTACCTCTATAAGTAAAGGTAATTTACCTCTATAAATTACCTCTATTTTATAAAAATATAAAGAGAGAAAAGGAGTAATGATAATGATGTTGAGAGAATGAATTATCCACTCAATATAATAAAACGGCCCACAATAAATGACAACTAGTTTACGTTGTTTTCCAGTAATGGTAAAACTCTTAATAATCCATCAATTTTACCTCACTCAGTCTTCCTTATGTCCAACAGAATATATACTTCAAATACTTTTTAAGTTGGAAGCTATGTAAGATAGAATTATATAGTCTGCAGTTCTAGAAATAAATAAATTGGTCTACTTTGAACCAAAAGTAATGATTTTGGTATCACTGGTACTGACTAAGCTCTAATCAGAATGATTTTAATCACAATAAATAGCAGAAATCAACTGATGCAGAGACATTAAATATAAGACTGAAGATTTAATATCTGATCTAATAAGCAATTAGGAATCACTATGTTTCTTAGCTATCATGCTCTCAAAGTGATAATCATGACGGATTAGAAAGGAAAAACTTAGAGACAGTAATCTAGACACAAGAAAACAAACAGCTAGATTAGAACAGAACAAGCAAATAACTAGAATAGATAAGAGGTAGTGGGGAAAGGAAGAAAAAGGAACATATTTTAAGAACACAAGAGCTTAATTTACAACAGGGGTTGGCAAACTACAGCATGCAGCCAAATATGGCTGCCTGTTTTTGCAAATAAAGTTTTATTGGAAAACAGCTATGCCCATTAGTTCTTGTACTGTCTATGGCTGCTTCACACTATAGTGGCAGAGCTGAATAGTTACAACAGCAACTACATGGCCCACTAAAGCTAAATAATTTGCTAACTGGCCTATATTCGTTTCCATTCATTATAGGATTGCCATAATAAAGTACCATAAATTGGATGGCTTACAACAATAGAAATTTATTCTCTTACAGATCTGCAGGTTAGAAAGAAGTTCAAAATCAGAGTGTCCACAGAATCATGCTCTCTCAAAGGCTCTAGGGGAGAAGCTGTTCCATGCCTTTCTTTTAGCTTTGGTGTTGGCAGCAATCCTTAGCATTCCTTGATGTGCAGTTGTATAAAGCTAATCTCTGCCTCCGCTGTCACAGGGTCATTTTCTCTCCTGTTCTGTGAATCCACATGGTGTTCTCCTCTCTTAGCAGAGCACCAGTCATATCGAATTAAGGGCCCACCCAACTCCAGTATGACTTTATCTTAACTACATCTGCAATGACCCTATTTCTAAATAAGGTCACATTCTGAGGTGCTGGGGTTTAGGACTTCAACATATGTTTTTAGAGAACACATTTCAACCCATATTTTGGCCCTTTACAGAAAAAGTCTGCCAACATCTACTTCAGAAGAAGAATCGAGAAATAGGTCCAGAGGTGCAACTGAACAATGAGAGATTAAAACAGCAAAACTGGGATTTTGTTTTACACATACTAAGCTTAAAGCAACAGTAAGAGCCCTCTAAAAACAGGCAGAAAGCAAAAGGTCAGGAATCTGTACTGGCTTAGAGATAGAGGAATCGGGACAACTGAAAATGGATGGTCATTCTCAGATAAACGTTTTGTATAGCAAGCCAAGAACTGATCTTTAGAGAATGTCTCCGTTAGATAACAATGTTACTAGAGACTGTCACTGTTATATCACAAGATAATAATGTAGAAAATAATGTAATTTAGTATTATATAATCTGAAAGAGAAGCAATTCAACAGTGACAAATCCAACAAAGGGACTGAAGAGACCTGAAAAACGACCAGGGCATTTGGTTAGAATGAGACAACACTCAAAGAAGACAACTTTTAGGGAGAAACTAAGGCAGAAACCAGACCAGTAGGGGAAGTGGGAATGCTGAAAAACTAAAGACAGTAGGTACAGTAAATTACCACCTTGGTGGTCTCCAATGAATCACATTTCCTGGTTATCTACATCTTTGTAGAATCTTCTTTCACACAGACTCTGAGCTTAGCCAAATGACTTGTTTTGGCCAATATATTAGCAACAATTGGCAAGCAGAGGCATGATAAACACTTGCACATGGAAACTTGCCTTCTTAGGACACTAGCTGCATGCTGTAATAAAGTTTGGGCTAGGCTCCTGAATGATGAGAGGTAACATAGAAAGAGATCATGCAGAATAAGAGGCTGTCTTAGATACTCCAGCCCCAACAGAGCTCCCAAGAGAATGCAACTTCCATAGTGACCTCAGCCCATATCTAAGGGAACAGAAAAACTGCCCAGCTCAGCCCAGTGATCCCACAGAATCAGGAGAAATAATAAACTGTTTTCATTTTAAGCCACTACATTTGGAGTGGTTTGTAAAGCAACAATAGATAAAAATACAGTCAGAATAGGATACATATTTGAGAAATACAATAACATGAGACTGAAAATTTTTATAAAACTGGGTAGACTTATATCCAAATGGGGAGAAAAACAGAAAAATCATGTAAATGTTTATAAAGGGTAAAATTAACATGTAAAAAGAAAAACTAAAGATGTTGAAGAAAAACGCAATGAGCCACATGAGGAGAGAAAATTGAAGACTAGAAACAGAAATACAGTCATTCTGTTGTAAGACAATAGCAGGCAAAACATTTTTCCACCTACTTCATCACTTTCCTCTACTTCAATTCCACCATCTTTGTCATCATCCATTTGTTTATGTATTGTTTGAAGAGCTTCCAGACTAAATCTGTCTTCTTCTGTAAAGCATGGTGGACTCAGTGACATGCAAGGATCTGAAAGAGAACAAAGGGCAATTACTAACTTGACATGCCAAAACAAAGGCTATAGTTGAGAGTATAATTTAAAAGAAAACCAACAGAACTAAACTTCAGACTAAGTTAAACTAAGAGACTTCAAAACGTCTAGCAGAATATTCTTCACATCAAAAGTATAATATATGAACACAACTGACTAAAAATAAATAATCCAATTTAATTAACATTAGGCAACTACAACCAGGAGTTATGCCAGTACTCACTTCAGGTTATCTAAAATCTCTACATCTTTAACCATTTCTTCTTATCCAACCTGAATATTTACTAATCATGATTTACTAATCATTCCCCCCACCAAAAAAACAGATGCTCTCCCTCCATTAAAAAAACAAGAAACACTAAAAATCACAGAATACAAAGTGCTATTTTTGCACAATCCAGTTTAATCAAAATGAGTCCTAGAAAATATCACCCAAAAAAAAGGAATGGAAATGTAGAATAGTCACATGACCCTTTTGTTTTCATTTTTCTATTTAAGATAATCTAACAGTCTACCCATATAGCTTTTTTCAAAATACATACGTTCCTAGGTTCAACTACGACAACAACAAACAAAAGAAAAAGACTAACCAGATTTTTAAAACTCTTGTTCTTCATGTTATCTTTAATATACACTTACTGGTCAACCCTTTCCCTATGGAGTATATGTGAATCCTCACATTCGGGTTGTCAAAAATTAAGTTGGAAAGCATGAAACATTTTTCAATGGCTTAAAATCAGACTGCTGGAAATTACTTCCTGTGCACATAACTAGCAAACAATCTATACACCAAAATGAGAAAGTATTGCCAAAGCTTCACTTACACCCAATCTGGCTGACTGGTGGACTGACAAAATTCTAGGAACTTACTTCTCTTCTACTAAGTCACTACAATAATATTCATTTAAAATGTCATCAGAACCACATATATTTCCAGAAGTAGTACAGCCTTAAAGTTGAAAGTGGTTAGCATAAGAGAAGGGTTAGCCACAGCTTAGTTATCTCATCAATAGTTAGTCTGTCATCTGGCCCTACTATCAATTACCTGTCATCAGTTAATTGTGGACAAATCACTTGTCCTTGTGTCTTAGTTGCCTCATCCCTAAAATAAAGCAAGTAGAGATGCTTACTAAGATCTATTGCAGCTACAAGGGCCTAAGAATATCTAATTCTGTGCTTAGAGGGAAAAAAGCTGGGAGAAGAGAAGCCAATATTTGAGGCCCACAGATAATTTTATTTTCTAAGAAAAAAAATTCAAACTGACATTACCTAACATGTTCCAATTACAGCTGAAAAAAATATTTTGGTGATTTAACATTTTTAATAGTTTTAATTCAAAATCTAATTTTAATTTCTTTAGTCTTGGAAGGGAAGTAAACAGAAGAGAAAGGAAACTATAAAAGTAGGAAATGCAAGTATAAGTTCTGTGTGATATATGAATATGTGTACATACAAATATTTAAAACACCAGTTAAGATTTGCTAAAATCCAAGAACTCAGAAGCATAATGGTAAATTATGATCCCTAATTCACAAAACAATGAAGACCCTGATATGTCCATAAGTTTGAATTTATTTGCAATTATTTAAAAGATACAAAATGGAAGATAAGATCTCAGGTACCAAAACGACATATAGTGTAAAGATCTGTACACAATATGTAATTGCCTCCAGCAGACCTATTTTTTACACACAGATTTGCAAAAAAAAAAAAAAAAAAAAAGGTGAAGGTGTTCATTGCAACTGGTTTATAAGGAAAGGGCCAGCATCTCTTACTCTGATTAAATAGGTTACTGTTGTGAAAGTCTCTAACAGGAGTCAACAGTGAGGACTGTATAACCATAGGAAGCTTTAAATTAGGAGCAATATGACTTGAAAAAGTCATATGAAAATAAAATTGGTAATTATTCACTCAAATAGGCATATTTCATAAACACTAACTAATCTACTAAAATACTCTCTCAAGTCTACTTCAAGATGTTACTACTTCTCCATGAAGTCTTTCATAAACACTATTTCCTAGTGATCACTTCCTTCTCTGCACTCCATTCAATCCACTCAACAACTATCTAATGAGCACCTACCACATGTCAGGCACCAGAAATAGCACGGTGAACAAAACAGACAAAAATCTTCACAAAACGTATATTTTACTGAGGACTATGAACCTAACAAGATAAATAAGTAAAAGGTATAGGCATGTTAGTAGTGATAAACATTTAAGGAGAAAATGAAAAGCAGATATGAAATGTTAAGGGATTTGAAATTTTCCATTATATCTTCATTTTCTAATCATTCTACCTAAGTCCTCACTTAATGCTGTACTTGATTAAGCTTTAATTGCCTTATGTGTCATTTTTGTCCATACAGCTAAGATTATGAACAGGGCAGGGACCATGTTTCTCCACCTCTCATAATACCCATTTTAGCTGAACATATTTTAACCCTCTGATAAATTCTGTTACTTCATTTATTAACTAAATCACAAACTTCTAGGCTTCTATCCTGTGCAAGGCATTAGGAATTAGAGAGATAAGAGAGTATCCATATTCAAAAAAGCTCACAGTTTAGTGAGAAGGAAGACATGTAGACTCCTACAATATATTATGTTAGGTAAAAGTTTTCTAGAGGTAAACTTGAAGAATTTTAAATCATCTGTAGTTGATGACCTTGAGAAAACAGCACGCCTAGAAGCAGCATCATACGTTCAGTGACATAAAAGAGAAAAAAACATAAAACATTCAGAAAAATGTAAGTGGTTTAACATGTCTGTAGTACACAGATACCAACATACAGAAAACAGAAGATCAGGTAGAGATGCTAAAAGGCCAGATCTCCAAAATCTCTGTTTTTCATACTAGGATATTTGGATTTTTTCCCTAAAAACACTGAGAAGCTATTAATGGATTTCAAGGAGGGGAATAACACAATCAGATTCATTTAAAATCTGATAACTCTGGTGACAATAGAATGGGATGATGGCAATTCACCAGATCCCTCTGGTGACAGTGGAATAGGATGGTGGCAAGACTGAGAGACACAGCTGACAGTCAGCCTGGCAGCACTCAACAGACCATGCCTCTAAGGAACAGAAACGGTAGATGATGAGACCACTCTAGGGTTTGGTGTTTTGCCAAGTTGGAGCAGCAGAGGAAAGACAGGAGTTGAAGTTATGGCAACAGTGATCCATTTCTTCACATTAAATTTTATTTCCTTTAAAGTATGACTCAAGGCTATTACAAATCTAATTTAGAATAACTGTGAATTCTGAACTCTTATTACCTGTTCTAATGTCTCTTTTCGTTTTTAGTTGTTTACCTTCTAGGTTAATTCAGCACATGTGATCATTCTAACTCAAATTAGCTGGCCTATATTTATTTTAAAATACTCAACTTGCTAAAAAAGGTTTGTGCCTAAAATTATAATGGTTTCAAAGGCAACTGCTACTAATATTGTTCTCCTTTGCTTATATTTTAGATACTTTCTTTAGCTACCCCAAATGCCCCAGTGCACATCAGGTACTCCATACTAGTACATCTTCCTCATCTAAAGAGAATTCACTCACTAATTTAAACATGATATGGAGAGCCTATAATATGTCAGGCTCTGTGCTTGGTGCTGGGCACACAAGGCAACAACTAAGACAAATGTTCTCCCCTCAGTGCCCTCACCTTGTGTTAAATGCAACATGGTGTGATATAGCTTTTGAGTATTATATGCTAATATATTATATTGTTAACAGCAGCACTTTGCACTGAGGGAAAAGGAACCAGTTGCAACAGAATGAGACCTAACCCAAGTCAGTTATCAACACCATTATTAAATTCCACCTTGTTTTCCTGTAACTAAAGCCAAATGCTCAGTATGGTTCTACAGAAATAAAGTAAAATGAATTAAAGTTATTTCATCCATTAAGAAATATCTACTACAGGCTGGGCACAGTGGCTCAGGCCTGTAATCCCAGCACTTTGGGAAGCTGAGGCAGGCGGATCACCTGAGATCAGGAGTTCGTGACCAGCCTGGACAACATGGCGAAACTCCATCTCTATGAAAAATACAAAAATTAGCCGGGCATAGTGGCACGCTCCTGTAGTCCCAGCTACTTGGGAGGCTGAGGCAGGAGAATTGTTTGAACTTGGGAGGCAGAGGTTGCAGTCAGCCAAGATCATGCCACTGCACTCCACCCTTGGTAACAGAGTGAGACTCCGTCTCAAAAAATATATATAAATAAAAAATAAAAAAGGAAGAAAATTATCTACTACATTCTAGAAACCAATACTATTTTATCTTCATAATTTATTCCCTGCAACCCTGTATGGGGCAGATAATATCTCTATTTTCCAGATGAGGATATAAGACTCATGAGTAACTTGCTTAAGATCACACTACTAGAAATAACAACTGGGATTCTAAGTATTCACAACTCCAAATCCATGTCCAAGTGTCAGTATAACGAACATAAATGGGTCAGTGTCACCAGCATCAGAGAATTAAGTATCGCTATCATAGATATTGCCAGGACCTGGCTGAGAAGCTCACTGCACCAAGAAGCATAAATGTGCCCCGTGGAAGGAGATCATCAGACACTTGTGGAATACTACTCACAATCTAGAATACAGATCTATATGTCCTGCCTTACTTTTCCTTTAGATAATCTATCTCCAATTCACACTCCCCTTGAACAAACCATTATATTAAGTATATTATATTGTATCATAACTTTTGTATCATAACATAAACTTAACTATTGTATCATAACATAAACTTGATTGAGAACATGCATTGTATTAATTTTTTATTCTCAGTATCTACCACAGTGACATATTTGTCAAATGGTTAAGTATATGTAAATATTAGAAGCCAAATGAATTAGCTTCTAAATACAATTCATTTATGTAGCAAATATCTAAATGGCAGAGTCTAGGGTACCTTTTGTGTACCCAGGTAAAAATAAATGAAATTAAAGATGGCAGATGCAATGACAGATACACAAACACACAATGGTGGCAAAACTAAGGGAATAGTCACGTCTACTTGCACAGCAAGAAAGGCTTCAAAGAGAAAGTGACATTTACATTGATCCTTGAAAGATGAGCAAGTGTTCTCTAGGAAGACAGGTATAGGCAAGAACATAAGTTAATGATTATTATATAACAAAAGTTATAGTGATAATAACTATCAATATGGAGCATCCTTGTATTTATATTGCATAAAATATACATATATAAAAATTAAGTGTTACACATTTCACTTTGCCTACAAAGTAGGCATTATTCCCATTTAATTAGATAATTAACAGAAAAAAGTATAAGCGAAGGCCAGAATATGGAGGGATCTACAGATTATCCTAAAGGAGAAAAAAAGTTAATAAATTATTCACTAAAAGCCCTAACTTGCAGTTTCCTCCATGTGCAAAGCTCTTTCTCCCAGATATATCCATGGTTGGTTAACTCCTTTCATTCCAACTTAAATGATCCTCCTCAGAGGCCATCTTATTTCCCTATCTAAGATAGCCTTCTCCTTCACTCTACTTGTTTTTCTTAATAGTGCTTTACCACAGGACAGTATATGAGCTGATTCATTTGCTAACTAACTCTCCCACCATAATGCAACCACGAGATCACAGGCTTTGTTCTGATCATTCCTCTTTGCCCAGTGCCTACACCAGCATTGGCACACCGTAAGTGCTCAAAATACATTTGTTTACTAAATTACTTACCTAACTGGACTTTCAATATAAATATATCTGTTTACTAAATTACTTACCTAATTGGATTTCCAAAATGTTTGAAAGAAAAAAACTTTCCAAGAAATAATTTGGCTGATTAGAAAAGCAGGATGGAGAAATTAACAAAACTCACCTTTTAACACTGAATTTAAACCTAAGTAGTTAGTAGAAATCTAATAACATTACTATTCTGCTTAAAACTATTCAGAACTCCCCAGGCCTAAAGTAAATTCTATTGACTGTCAAATATCATTGTTTAAATACTTATTGAACAAAATATGCAACATACCATGCAAAAATAACCAAGGGGAAACTTTAAAATATTTAAGACAGTCAGTCCTTAAGGCTCTTATACTCTAGTAATAAAGTGAAAACTCCATGAAGTCAAAAATAAAACCTGTTTTATTGCTTACTATACAATATTACAATGTATAGTTACTATATGTAGTATACTATATTGCTATATATAATTACTACTGTTATACATCTTATATGTAAATTACTATTGTATGTTACCAAATCTAATACATAATTTGCCTTTTACATGTAAGCAATTGCATTTTCAGTGACCTTATGAAAGTGAAACTGAATTTTGGTAATTGGGAGTAGAAAAAGGGAAAACAAGAATAAACACAAACAGGAAATAAGATGAGCTCTGGAACCCACAATAATCACAGACTGGCTAGCAGGTTAGTTCTCAACTGAGAGTGGTAAGGCCTCCTCCCTGCTCACTCACCCACTCTCAGCTGCTACTGGTGGTCAATGGCGGGGGTGTTGTGGAGAGCAAGAATACTGAGTTAACTGCCATGCCCAAGCCTGACAAGTCCCACACAACAAAGAACTGTCTTCTGCTATACCAACAGTACTCCCCAGTGGAAAGAAGAAACACTGGCAAAAGACAGGTGGAGCAGCAATCAAAGGTGAATGTGTCAGTTTCATATTTAATCTACAGCATATGTTTGCTACCGAAGAATGCCTATCACAACAGTCTAGGCAGGAAGTAATAAATATAAACTACAGAAATGATAGTGGGGATAGAAGGAAAAGATCATACTGAAGTGAGAACTAAATATATTAAGAGAAAACAGACAAATATGACTGGCATTTTCAGGCCTAAAAGTCATCCTAGGTAAAACAAAGGTACATTTTCACCTATCTGGCTGAGCCACACCAAACACAGAAATACAAATTGCATCAAATGCTATTCCCTTTGCCTTCACTAGAGGAACAAATATGCCATATTCTATACTTTGTCATCCTAGTCGATATATGGGGGCAATACAGTTCAGAAACTTAAAAAAGTAAGAGCTTAAGAAAGAAATCAAGCTGAAAAAAGTGAAGTCTTCAGAGCTAGGTTCCCTCCTGAAATATTATTTAAGTCAGCAAATTTCATGCAGAAAAGAACAACTAAGAAGGGGAGCCAGGTGACTCAATCACAAACCAAGGACTGCAGCCCGCTAGCAGTGTTTAACAGCACATGCCGCCAAGAACTTGGCTTACCACGCTGGCAGCTATTTAGTGAATCTCGTGATTAGGATTTTCCTAATTACTACCACTAAGAGAACTTTTTAAATAAGTATTGTTTGTATTTAGTACTTCCACTAATCACTCATGCATTTATCAAATGAAATACTTCAGTACTTCTAATATTCAATATGAGTATTTTCAGAGTAAATTCTCTAGAAAATTTTCAGGTGTCATTTTTCAATATACCAAAGACCTGATTCAAACTCAAAAGGAGAGTGAGTAATGTCTTCCTTCTCTTCTGATACCCTCTCTAGGGCAAAGTCTATTTCATATTCCTAGTATTCCCTTATATTTCCAGTATCTAGCATACTACAAACACCTAGCACATAATAGGACTAATGGTTATTTCTCCAAAAAAAGTAATGCATAAATAATAAAAGTTGCTGCATATTTTTTAAGATAAAAATGAGTTTCAGCCTTTTATACATGTTACCTGTTACATGATGATAGGCATTCAAAAAATACTAACATTTTTTGAGAGCATATATTACATGCCAGAACAACAAATGAGAAAGGGAAAGTTGTAACTGGATTAGGTATACTAAATGCTATATCAGGAATGCTATAAAAATGCAGGCAAAGGACTCTACAGAATCTCTGATACCTACTCAAACTTTTGAAAAGTTCAACAATTAAAGGAGAAAGACCTTACCAACAGAAGGCTGAGAAACCACTGCAGATGTTCTATAATTATGGCTTAAGTACTATTCTGAACAGAAAATACAGACCTTTGGTGAAAACGCCTTCTGACTGATGGCTGCCTCTTAGAACTCTGAATCTCTGTAATCACTCACTTTTCATAAAAAGTACCTGCTAATTTACCTGGACCCTAGCAAAAACAGTTTCCCCTGATTGTTAGCTAAAAGTTCCCCTAAATAATTGCTAACTTCATCTATACCTTTCAAATGTTTTATTTCATTTATTTTATTTTATTTTTATTTATTTATTTATTTTGAAACAGTCTCACACTGTTGCCCGGGCTGGAGTGCAGTGGCGCATTCCCGGCTCATTGCAACCTCCACCTCCTGGGTTCAAGCGATTCTCCTGCCTCAGCCTCCTGAGTACCTGGGACTAGAGGCACCCACCACCACACCTGGCTCATTTTTGTATTTTTAGTGAAGACGGGGTTTCACCATGTTGGCCAGGCTGGTCTCGAACTCCTGACCTCAGGTGATCAGCCCACCTCAGCGTCTCAAAGTGCTGGGATTACAGGCGAGAGCCACTGCACCCAGCCCCAAATGTTTTAAACAGACTATCATACAAAACTTAATTCCTTAGGTCCCTTCCCACTTTCCAGAGACATTTAAAAAGTTATATTCTGATTATTTCATTTCTACATATTTCCCCATCTGTACCCCACCACGCCACCACCAAGCAACCTAAATTCCTGCTAATCTCAGAGCCTTTCTAAAGGTGGGAACCAGAAGGCAATGCCTCTGCCTCAACAGCTGTCTTATTAATATGCAATTCATTTACTAACGCACTATATCTAAATAAACAAGTAGGTGTATTCATACAGCTGTATTTATCTCTATATTCACTGACAGCTATCTAATTTTTTTATTTTAGTTTAGTTTTTTTTTTGTTTTTGGTTTTTGTTTGTTTTTTGAGACAGAGTCTCACTCCATCGCCCAGGCCAGAGTGCAGGGGCATGATCTCAGGTCACTGCAACCTCTGCCTCTGGGGTTCAGGCAATTCTCCTGCCACAGTCTCCCATGTAACTGGAATTACAGGCACTCACCAACGTGCACAGATAATTTTTGTATTTTTAATAGAGATGGGATTTCACCAAGTTTGGCTAGGCTGCTCTTGAACTCCTGACCATAAGTGATCCACCCAAAGTGCTGGAATTACAAGTGTGAGCCACCATGCCCAGCCAGCCAGTTTTCTAATTTTCTCCACTGTTTTATGCTATAAATTCCTAGAAAACAGTAATGTTTCTGTATGTAACATTGTAGTATCTGTCATATCTTAAAAACAGTTGACTAGGTACAAAAAAAGAAAGTAACCAGGTGCATGCAAATTTCTTGACTCCTGGTTTCCAGGGATGCTATTGAAAATGTAATGAAAAATATCTTAAGCAAAAGATTTGGGTGTGCACATATATAGAATCACAGAAGGAATTCCCAACTTCTCTCCAAAGATCAGAAAAATCTCATTGACTTATACAAGGGAAACCAAAGTGACCAAAATAATCAAGAACCAGGATTCCAGGCAGCACTGGCCCTTTTGAGACCATGCTACTAACATTTTCATTAACAATGTTATAAGGACAGAGAAGTGAAAGAGCTTTGCTTATTTCTATGTATTCTGTGTTGTTTTGGAGGGCAGAATATGGTAATTCCAAGCTACAACCACAACACTGTGAATGTACACGGTGCTACTGAATTGTACGCTCAAAAACGGTTAAAATGATCTATTTTATGTTATGTATATTTTACCACAATAAAAGCTACAAACACACACAAGTTACAGTGAACAAAGATGATTAATACTATCTTAACTATATCAACACTACAGAAATAAAGAGAATATTGTTGTTAGTTCCAGGCACTGATTCAAGTGCAATACACTGTTTTACTTACCTCTCAGTACAAGAACCTTTAACAACAATCATGCAAAATAAAATACGTACCACAATTTTACAGATGAGAAAGGTTGAATACTCTATAGAGAAAAAAATAACTTTCAGTTCATTCTCACCCTGCCACTTACTATATAACTTCGGGAAAGTTATAACGACTTTGCCTTAATTTCCTCACCTGTAGAATTGAAATAATAGCACCCTTGCAAGGCTATTGTTAGAATTACATGACATATCTATGTATAAAACACCTAACAGAGTATGGCATATATTTGTAACTCAAGAGATAACTAAATACTATCATGGAAAGAGAGTAGCAAGGTGCCTACAGTAATTAGTTAATAAATGACACAGTCGGAATTCAATGCTTAGTCTCCTGAAATCTAAGTCTAGCTTTTTATTATATTACTGTTACCTTAACAGTTATCAAAAATATCTTTTATTTTCCTAAGAGACAAGGTATCACTCTGTTGCCAACGCTGAAGCACAGCAGTGCAATCAAAGCTCACTGCAGCCTCAAATGCCTGGGCTCAAGTAATCCTCGTGCCTCAGTTTCCCAAAGTGCTAGGATGACAGGCATGAGCCACCATGCCTGGCCCAAAAATATCATTATTTCATTTAGAATGAAAATGAGACTTTGTTCTAAATCTTTTGACGGATTCCAAAACCAAATATAGTCTAAAATACAAAGAGAGAGGATAAAAGCAGAAATAGAGCATTTACTGTATTACATATAACAATGACTGTGGCCAGGTGCAGTGGCTCATGCCTCTAATCCCAACACGTTGGGAGGCTGAGACGGGTGGATCACTTCAGGTCAAGAGTTCGAGATCAGCCTGGTCAACGTGGTGAAACTCTGTCTCTACTAAAAAGACAAAAATGAGCTGGGCATGGTAGCATATGCCTGTAATCCTAGCTACTTGGGAGGCTGAGGCTGGAGAATCGCTTGAACCTGAGAGGTGGAGGTTGCAGTGAGCCGAGATCGCATCATTGCAATCCAGGCTGGGTGACAGCAAGACACTGTCTCAAAACAAACAAACAAACAAACAAACAAAATGACTGGGTGCTTTACTTGATTATCTAATTCAAACGCCGTGTTAGTCTCAGACTACCACTTCTCATGATGACTAAACCAAGGTTCTCATAGGAAAAGTAATTTGCCCAAGGTTAAACACCTGGTTAACTGTTTTGCTGAAATTCAGCCCAGGTCTGTCCAAATCCAAAGAACTCTATCTTTCCCTATATCTCACAACCTGTCAAGAAAAAGGTTTTCTAGTTTTAAAAATACCCAAAAAAGAATATCCTGAAAGTAAATTCCAAAACAGGAACTCTAAAAGCAGGTTCATTAAAGCTATCACTTCCTAGAAGTATAACCTCCAAAGCACTCTTTTTCAAAAAGGAAATGCTCATTTAAGACTTAAGTGTTGCTATGTGTTTATTGGATTTTTTTGAACAATTATTTTAGAAAGTTCTTAATGTTTCTAAGTGAAAACATTTCCAACTAAGAAGCAGAGTCCCACCAATTTGGTCTCAGCTACAAAAATGGGTAATTCTCCTTCCATGTACTGTTCCAAACTAACAGATTTACAAAGCTATGCTACAATCGTAAGGGAAGAGGGGAGAACCAGACATATGTGCACTGTGCCAACGGCATAGCAAGGGAAATGAGGCCAGACCAGGGACTTGATGTTCAGTGATATTTGTAAATTAAGTATTTTTAAGTTGGGACCTGCTTATACAACATGTAAAGAAACAACCAACCAATCCCTTTTCTCATGAATAAACCTCCAAAAATAGAAAGTCTCTGTTTTGTTTTTGTTTTGTTTTGTTTTGTTTTGTTTGGGTAGAGGGAAGTCTTAAAAAACCCTTCCATATTAAAGTTACGATAATTTAGCTTCCAACACACAGGGCTCTAAAGTAATGAACAGTTGCAAAGTGTACTGAAATCTTCATTGATAATTAAAACATCAAAGCAGAAAACATAATTATGTCTCTCAATGCTAAAGAAACTATCTTCCAAGTTCTTTTTTTTAATAGCCTCTTTAAGACATCCAAAAGCAAGAGAGAGAAAATGGAGACTTCAGTACTTGTTAACAGCCTGCAAAAAGCCTCACGCAAAAGCTGAATCAGGCAAAGTATCTGTTTAATAGTTTATGAGAGAAGTGACAGCTAACTCTTAAGATCACTAACTTCATTCTTCACTATGGTTCTTTCTACCTATCCTTTTTCACATGATTTTTTCACACCATATAGTTCTAACTATATGTTCTAAGCACTATATAGTTCTAAGTATTTACTTCAACTCTTCCATGATAATGATTTAGGGACTCACTCTCTCTCAACATCAAGTTTTACTGAAGATAACACTAAAAATAATGAAATAATTGAATTAATACATCAAAATATATGCATATAAGTTAATATTGCCCTTCCTATTCAAAAAATTCTCCTTAGGAAGATATCCACACTTACTCCAACAACTCAGCCACTATCCCAAATGCCTGACATTCGTTAAATACCCCAATTACACCAAAGCACTTGCAATGTTTTCTACATATTCTTTTTATTTATTTATTTATTTATTTGAGACAGAGTCTCATTCTGTCGCCCAGGCTGGAGTGCAGTGGCACAATCTCAGCTCACTGCAAGCTCCGCCTCCCAGATTCACGCCATTCTCCTGCCTCAGCCTCCTGAGGAGCTGGGACTACAGACGCCCGCCACCACGACCGGCTAATTTTTTTGTATTTTTAGTAGAGATGGGGTTTCACTGCATATTCTTAATAATAGCATAATTGCTTACACTTAGTGTGCCTTTAAGCTTTGGAAACTGCTCAGGCAATAAATCTACAGAATATCATTTCCAGTTCAAATGAGGTATCACGTGCTAGGAGAGAAAAAAAGATATTCTCATGTGTTCCATAAACTATAAAATAAATTCCAATTCATTAGCCCTCAAATTTACTTTCATTTTACATTTTTTGGAATATACTATTAATATCTTAAATTTTTTTGAGATGACACTGCATCTTCATTATGGTCACACTAGCCCAATCATTGTATCACCTATTGCTGAAACATTGCAATAGCTTTAAAAAAAAAAAAATTTATTTTGGGTTCATGGATACATCAGCAGGTTTGTTACACAGCTAAACTGTGGGTCACAGGGGTTTGGTGTACAGATTAGCAGAATACCCAGGTAATAAGCAAAGCATCCAATAGGTGGTTTTTCAATCTTCACCTTCCTCCCACCCTCCACCCTCAAGTTGACCCACTGTCTATTGTTCCCTTCTTTGTGTCCATGTGTACTCAATGTTTAGCTTCCACTTATAAGTGAGAACATACAGTATTTGGTTTCCTGTGTCTGCATTAGTTCGCTTAGGATAACAGCCTCCAGCTCTACCCATGTTGCTGCAAATGACATGATCTTGTTCTTTTTATGGCTGCACAGTATTCTATAATCTTAATTTTTAAAAAATAATGACGTAAAAATAACTTCATAAGTTTCTGGATTAAAGACATAAAACTGGCCATATATATATATTTTAATGTCTATATATTTATGTGTATATGTGTGTGTATATATACATACACATAAATCGCCAACTAAACCAGTTATTAACAGTTAAACACAAGAACAATATAACATACAGTAATCCCTTTTATCTCATACATTTTCCAAAATGCTATTTTCTCAGTGTGAACTAAAAGTAATGCAAGTTTTTGATGTATGTGTTCTGTTCAGTTCAACTACATTCCCACCTAGAATACTACCTGGCACATAGCACTCAGTAAGTATTTACTGAATAAATAAATCAGTATAGAAATGTAATACATGGCCACGGATGTAGCTGATTTATATTTTTCTGTGTTAATTATGCTACAAAATTTTCCCTTTTTATAAGGAACAATCAATAAAACATGACCAAGACTGTAAGAAAGGACTAAGCATGTTAGTTGACAGCAACTCCATTCCTAAAATTGCTCAGACCAAAAAAATCTTTCTTGATTATTCTTCTCACATACATCCATCCAACTTCAGGAAATCTGGCTCTATCTTCAAAATATTATCCAGACTCTACCCTTTTCTAAGCCACCAACATCTTTTGCATAGATTTCTGTCCCTTACCCTTTGATGTCCTCTCTTGCTTCCTTTCACAGCTTAACCCATGGCCACTCATAATTACTCCCCTACAAACACCCTCGACTTCCTTGCCCTTCTCTTATTTCATCATACTTGGTTAGCAAAGCCATAACCTGATTAAATCTAATTCTTCAACTACTCTGTATCTCAATACGGCTAATCATGATGCTTTAAATAAATAACCACAGGCCGCAACTGCACCCTTAATGCTGCCAGTCAAACATACCATAACTCCCTGGTCTATTCACTCTCCCACTCTACTTCATACCTTCTGGATCCTCAACTCCAATGCCTCCTTCCTGTCCTTATTCACAGTGAAGACTTTGCTTCCTATACTTCACTGAAAGAAAATATTTTTCATGAAGCTATTTAAAGAGAACTTCCATAAACTCCCACAACCCACTCAACCACCTTCCATTGTCTATACTTTCAAACTGTATCTCTGCCCACTGACACAGATAAATTATCCAAGTTTCTACATAATGCCAATCCCTACACTTGTAAACTAAATCTCTTAGCCCCTCAAGGGCAGCGCTCCAGGAATTAATTCATCCTTTACATTTTTCTCACAGTGAATTTTTGCCATTGGCATATCAACATGCTGGGCTTTTGCTCCTATTCTTTGAAAAAAAAAAAAAAATGCAAAACACTCTCAATCCCACTTCACTACTTCTCCATTTCTTTCTTCTCTTTGCAGAAAATCTTAAGAACATTCCCACTGACTGTCTCCAATTTTTCTCCCCCCTTTCTCTCTTAAAATCCACTCCAGTCAGGCCTCTGCTCTCACCACTCCAACAAAACTGGCCTGGTCAGGATCACCTAAAACCTCAACATTACTAAATCCAATGGACAATCTCATTTCTCATGTTATTGTGCCTATGAGTAAGTATTTGCCAGAGCTGATCATTTTCTTCCTCATTTAATTTCCAGGAGAGCACACTACCCTTGTTCTCCTCCTTACTGACTGCTCCTTCTCAGTCACTTCTAACAAAGGGCATGAGAAAACTTTTGGGAATGGTAATTATGTTCATTATACTGACTATGGTGATGGCTTTATGAGTACATACATATATTAACACTTAGCAAATTGTACACTTTAAGTATGAACCATTTATTGTATGTCAATTATACTTGAAAAAATGTTTAAAAAACGAAACAAACAAACACACAAAAAACCTGCTGGCCTGTACATGCCATTCCTAGTCTCCAAGATTGCTCAGAGATCATGAAAACAGAATTATTAAAGTTGTTTTTAGACCCTAAGATTAAAAAAATTCCAGGCACTGAGAACAGTTAGCTCCTTTCTCATCCAATTATCTCTCAATAACGTGGCTCTACCATTTTCAATTAAACAATTATTTTCCTAACAAAAGAGAGAATCAGATGGGTGGTATCGAATTTGACATTCTTTTTGTCATCTATCATCATGACAGGATCAGAAATAACCTGCTGCCTTCTTTGTTTTTTCTCCAAACCTAACATCGGAAAACGTCTTTTATTATTCTTAGTATTCTTTGCAGGCCTCAGCTGAGCTAGCCTTTAGTATTACGAAGACAGCTGTCAAGAGATTTGTGCCATTTTCTTATTTATTGTAAGTTATATATCCTCTTTTCTATCTTTTGAAAATTTTATGCTCTGTCTCAATTAACATTTACCTGTACCAGTTACTTCAATAAATGTAATTAAGAAACAAGTAAATAAGTAAAAGAGTACTTGAAGCATATAGAAATAACTAGTTCATTAAAATATTTTGCAAAAATCAAGTACATTTATGCACATGTGTATACACAAAACTGCTGAGCTAGTGAGACTTCACGGAAATCAAAATGTCCAAGGAGCCTCTCTGGTTACAACTCCAAGCACTTAACAGAACTCATTAGCAATAAGAGATGCAAGGAGACATAGGTTGGACAGTGCCAGATTTGTATTTTGTAACAAATATTCATACAGTTAAGAGTGTGGATTTAAGGACAACAGACTAGAGGTATGGGGCCAAGTTATTTTATTATCCCAAGCAATAAAAGTCTAAACTAAGGCTGTGCTAATGAGGTAAGACCAAAAAAAAATTTCTTTTACAAGGTACATTTCACGAATTCGTAGAACTCTCACTAGTTCCACTACAGTATGCAGCCTTCATAATACAGATATGTCACCAAGCAGGAAAAGATCTTATTCACTATCAAGCATAAAGACAGCTACCATTTACCATTTCCCTTTGTATTTTGTAATATTAGAGAACGACACACTTAGGTATTTAAACTACATTTCTGAATGATTAGATACTAAAAACTAAACACATAATGTCACAAACTTTTATTTTTGGCCCCATAAACAACAGGAAGTGTGTTCTTACAATCCAAGAAAACTCCACCTACCACATGGCAGACTGCAACTCTGCAATAACTCCACTCCAGCTCAGGACATGAGGAAAGGACAAGACGCAGTGTGGCATCAAATGGGTAGAAATGGCCCTTGGAGGACACACTGTCAAAAGACTGACAATTACTGCATTCTTCCTGCAGAACTCAAATCAGTAATTTCTAAGAAATGATTTTGAATGATCTAGAATGAAAGAAGTCATTCATAAAACAGTGCTAATCATCTTAAAGTAATATTAGCTTTGCTTCCTGAACTGCTGTCACTGTGTTAGGTCCTATACTGAAAAGTCTTACTCCATTATTACCATAGTCCAGGCATAAATTTAGCTTCCATCTAGAGACATGGCTTTGTCAAGAAAGATGTGATTTCTCTCCTAAATGTAGCTATACTCTTAACACTTAGGATTAAAGTTCTCTGCAGATCAGTAATTTGAAGGTAATCACAAGACTAGGACAATCTTCTAAACACAAACATTTAGCTCTTAGTATTTCTGACAGGGAGAGAAAATAAGTGAGAACAACATCTGCATATTGTCTAATTATTAAAAGCTCAAAGCCAGTTCCCTCCTCTCCATCTCTCTACCACTAAGAAACAACCTCACCCCTTCTCCCGAAGTGTTACTGTGATGGTCCCCCTATCTCTAGCACCACCACACTACAATGCCTTTTCCCTTTACAGCTATCATATCTCTTCAGAATATGAATCTGGTCACATCACCACTTCTGTTGAAACCCTTCAGTGCCTCCCATTCCCCCAAAAAGAATAAACACCAACCTCCACAGCAAGAAATACAGGCACACGGTGATCCCTGAAGAATCACTTCGCCATTGATTCACTCTATAAAGCCATCCTGACCTTCCTGTCAGATGCTTCCTACTCTGCACTCTTAATAACATTTTATGCATAACTATTACAGTTGCAAGTAACTGTTTACCTACCAACCCATATCCTCCTCCAAATAATCAGTCTCTCAAAGAGATAAGCAGAATTTCACAAAGACCACCAAGTCTGGAGCCAGACCTAAACTCAAATCTCAGTTCCACTATTTACTAAGGATGTAATCTTCGGCCAACTTCTTAACATCTTTGGATCTTAGCTTCCTCCACTGCAAAATTGGCATAAAATAGTCACCCTCATGGGTTCCTGTGAATAATTTTTAAAATAAAGAAAGAATAATAAATAGTTCTAGAAAAGCATAGACTTAATATAGCTAACAACATCTGTAAGGCCCAAAAAGGAACATTTATTTAAAGGACAAACTCTTCTCTGCGGCAGACACAAGTTATACCTTTGCAATGAGGATATATGTAATAAATGTTTTTAAAAGAAAATGTTCTGATTTTCAAAGGAAAAAAGTCACAAGCCTATTAAACAGCTAAACCAGCATTAAATCTTCCCTTCAGCTTCAAGTCAATAAAAGTATAATGAATTTAATGTTTATTGAATCCTCATAGGAATTAGTATTTAAACAGAAAGAACATAGCCTCAGTTCCTAGAAATTGTTTATCCAAAACACTTGACAAATTTAGCATTTGATGGTGTTACCTCCAAAAAAAAACTACAAGTGTGATGAAAATTACCTAAGTAAAATTTTTTGAAAACTTACTGAAAATGTGCAAAACATATTTTCTACAAAGCTACACAGACAAGCACGCTTGGGATTTTAAAACTGCTTCTGCAAACTTATGCCCTTCCTTGTAGCGTGTCCTAGGTGTATCCCCATCACTCAGGCAGCAAACATCCTGGAGAGGAAATGCAAAAAGGGAAGGAAAGAGGAAATTCTTAAATGAGATCAGACACAGACCAGAGGACAAGGATCAGCAACCGAAATATGTGCTGTGCCTTTTGAAGGGTGTGGGGAGAAAAGACAATGCTGGAGGGAAGAGGGGGCTGTAGTCTGGGATTTCCTTTTCCTGCTCTTGGCTTCAGCAAGCTACAGCAGTGACAGAGAGGAATGAAGTCCCCTTCCGGGGGATAAGACACTACAAACACTGTGCAATATATCGAGCCTTCAATGCTGAGATAATAATAAACCCTTCCATTTGTAGTATCGACTTCAGGAATTTGAAGAAAATATTAATTTTCCAGAGTACACCTGGAGAAAATAAGGAATTAAGTAGAAAAACTGGATTCCAAGAAACTATCTCTAACAACTAGTTTGAAAGTTTCATGCCAATTATAAATTAAGATTTTACTAAAATTACACTGAATCGTTTTTAAAGTAAAAGTTCAACTGAATTTCTAGTACAAAGCCATGCTGTAACCACACAGGACTTTACTTCTTACTGTATTAGATGAATTTTAATCCCTGAAAAGTATAACAAGGCTCCCTTTGTCTAGATTCTGAGCGGGAAAAAAATTCAATAATTACTTTGACAGCAGTTTTAATTACTAGTAACTTAAGAAATGAAAGTCTTAAAATTCCTCTTTCCCCCTAATGTCATGTATACTTCTCTACTACACTCTTGAGGATAATACACTCAACTATGTACCTGGAAAAGCCAAAGCTTCTCTCAATTACCTCGTATTTCATCTGAGGAAAGGCAAAACTGCAAAAGCCCACTGCTTTGGAAAGCAGGAAGCCTGGGTTGCAAGGTCAGTTCTGTACACTAGCTACTTAGAGATAACCCTGGGCGTTTCTCTAGCTTCTGTGGTTTCTATTTCCTATAAACTGGACGGACTCACACAGATTTCAAAGGCTCCTTCTACTCCCTCTCTTTGAACATTCTGCCTACATTCACTAATTTCAAAACCTTCCGTTTATGGTTAATAAAGGACTTCTCAGTTTATCCTCATGAAAACTATATGAAATACATACTTGTTTTACAAATGCAGAATGTGAGGCCTAGAAAATAAGAGACATACTCAAGACAGTAATTGGCAGAGCCAGAAGTAGAACCTAGCTCAAAAGCCCTTCAAAGGAATTCCTTAAAAATTCATTATTCAAAAATCTTAGAAATGTGAAAAGCTTAAAACACAAATCTAAACAATTGTATGAAAGTAATATATAGTACAAAGTCTATTTTTAAAATGTAATTTTATTCAATATGCTACATAGTTGCTTACAGACCAAATGTATGTACCATGTACCTCAAAAAATAGACACAAAACCGATCAATTCAAACTACTCAGGAAAAAGTGTTCATCAGTGACTGAATTTTTCACTTACAACTACCAGCTCTGTCATCAAAGAAAGATGCTTTAACCATCTAGGAATTTCTCCCACAAAGAAACTTCTAAACCTTGATTGTTTCATTAGTGAGTTCTAACAAAAATCAAGGAAAGAAGAATTCCACTCTTAGACAAACTCTTCCAGAGATTAGAAAGAAAAAACTTACTTAAAAAGGTAGTGAAACACTTATACCAAAACCAACGGAACAGTACTAGACATGAAAATTATAAAGCCAGCCTCACTCATGAACATAAATGTAAAGCTCTAAAAATAATTGTAAATTAAATGTAACCACAAAAAGGATAATAATACATCAAGACAGCTGAGCTCATTCCAGTGACGGAAGATAGGTTTAACATTAGAAAATAATTTAATATAATTCACATTAACAGGTTAAAGGTAGAAAACTCATTTATTCATGGGAATAGACGTAAAACAATAGTCCATAAAATTAAACATTAATGCTTGGTAAAATGTATAGAAATATAAGGGAATACCTTAATCTTGATAATCTATAGCAAACCACACTCATTAGTGAGGAACAAGAGAAGGGTTTTATTATCTTCATTTCTATTTCAACATTTACGAGGGTTCTCTTCTACTACAGTGAGGAAAAAAAAGAAATCCAAGCTATAAAGACTTGGGATTAAAAAAAAAAAACAACAACTGTCATTTGCAGAGGAATAATCTAGAAATAAAATTAACAAGAATTTAGAAAGATTGCTAAATTTTTTAAATGTGTAAAAATTAATTGTATTTCTAAATGCCTGCAGACAGAAAATGAATTTTAATGTCATCAAAATGCATCAAATGCCTTTCTAAAAATTCACAAATTCAAAATGATACACAAAGAAAATGAAAGGAAAAATATCCCATTGGTGTCTTCTGTAGATTGCTAGGATGTCAACTCATTACTCTGAAAATTGATACATAAGGGTGAAAAAAAATGAGCATTTCTCCTGCCTTTCTTTATCAACTGTATTTCATGAAAACCAAAATACTGATCAAAGTTCTTGACAGTCCAGCTAACAAATGCAGAATAAATCAGAAAATCACTATTTTGCAACACCAAATAAGTTGGATCTAGGCAACAATCATCAATAGTGATGATGAGATGAACGACTAATAGAAAACCACAGCCACTACATGAAGGATTAATGAAAACTTTTTAAATGGAGGAATGGAGTTGACAATACCTGAACTCACTGATCAAACTTAGTAATTCAAAAAGTGGGAAAACCAAACATTATGTGACTCCTGATGTAATATAACAGGAAGTACATAGTACTTCTATGAGGTATTCTTGTCTAAAACTTAAGCCCAAATCTAACCAAGCTGCTAAATCTTACTATCAGTTTAGAGGAAATGAGATAGAGCAACAAGTTAAATAATACAAAAGGAAGGAATCAGCCAAAGCCAAATTAGTCCAGAAGACAAATCAATTGCCTCAGGAAAAAAGAAGTGCTGTCTGAAAAGTGAACATAACTAAATGCAATCAATCTTATGTGAATTCTCATTTCCATCAATCATTTTTAAAAATACATATTTGGGACCAAGCACAGTGACTAATGTCTATAATCCCAGCACTCTGGGACGCCAAGGTGGGCAGACAGCTTTAGCCCAAGAATTCAAGACCAGCCTGGGCAACACAGAGAAGCCTCGTCTCTACAAAAATTTCTATAAAAATTAGTCAGCCATGGTGGTGCACCTATGGTCCCAGCTATTTGGGAGGCTGAAGTAGAAAGACAGCTTGACCCCAGAAGGTCAAGGCTACAGTGAGCCATATTCACACCTCTGCACTCCAGCCTAAGTGACAGAGCAAGACCCTGTCTCAAAAAATGACAAATAAAATATATATTTGAGAGAGAAAATATAAATATGGACTAAGTATTAGATGATATTAAGGAATTATTGTTAAATTAAATATGATGCTATCCTGGTGGTTACAGTTTTCAAATGTCCTAATAAAGACAGAAATGCATATTGAGGTATTTACAAGTGAAATGTCATGATATTTATGTATCTGATTTGCTTCGAAATACTCTAAAGAAACAAAAGAGCAAAAATATCAAAACGCTTGAAGCTTGATAATGGAAATTCATTATACTACTATGTCAACTTTTTTGTATTTACCTTTAACACTGCTAGCCATAAGGGAAATTCAAATTATGACCACAATGAGGTAGCACCATAGGCCTATTACAACAACTAAAATAAAACACACAGAAAGAACCAAATGTTGGTGAGGATGCAGAGAAACTATCTCTCTCATACTTTGCTGTTGGGAATGTAAAATGGTACTGCCACTCTGGAGATCAGTCTCGTAGTTTCTTAAAAAATTAAACATACACACCTAGACATGAATGTTTATAAGCATTTTATTTGTAAACAGGCCCATAGTGAAAACATCTCAAATGGCCTTCCATGGGTGAATGGTTAAACAAACTGAGGAACCTCCATACAATGCAGTATTTACTCATCAATAAAAAGGAACAAACGATTGATACTCTCAACAATTTGATCGGATCTTAAGAGTATTATGCTGAATGAAAAGGGCCAACATCAGGTTTCATAATCCAGCATTCCATTAACATAACATTCTCGATATGTCAAAGTATGAAAGTGGAAAACAGGATTTAGCAATAGGGTTTGACTATAAAGGGGAAGCATGAGGGAACCTTTGTGATGACAGAGCAGTTCTGTGTCTTGAAATGTGATGGTTATATGAATCTATACGAAGAATTATATACGAAGACATACCAAAATTTTAAAACCAATGCATGCAAACACTGGTGAAACTGAAGTCTGTAGTCTACTTAAGTGTATTATGCTACTATCAGTTTTCCCCGGTTTTGATAATGTACTATATTTCTGTAAGATGTCACATCTGGGGAAAACTTCCAATTTTAAAATTGGAAGATTCAATATTATAATGTATACATAAAATCACTTGTGAGAATACAGTTAGTTCAAAATAAAAGCGTTTGAAAAAAAAACAATTCAGACAGGAAGAGTCAAGGCATCATCTCAGATGAAGATATGAAATTTTCATGTATGGATCAGAGTGTGGAAGACAGAATTCTAAATTGTTCCCAAGATTCTTGTCCCCTGTTGATATGCTCTGTATAATTTAGGACTTGTGAATATGATGGGATTATCACTACTGTGATTATGTTACACAACACGGCAGAAAGGATTTTACAAATGTAATTCAGAGCCCTAATCAACTGACTTCACTTCAAAAGGAAATTTAACCCAGGTGGGGATGACCTTATCTAACGAGCTCTTATAAGCAGTCAAAGAGACGAAAAGTGTGGAAAAGATTCACCTGCTGGCCTGGAAGGAGCAAACTACCATGTTTTGGAGAGAGTCAGGTATCAGGCAACAACAGGCTATTCCTAAGAGCAACAAGTGGTCAAATCAAGCAATTGAAGACCTCAGTACTACAACAAGGAACTGAATTATCTCAACAATCTGAATGAGCCTGGAAGAGGACTCCATGATCTAGATGAAGACATGGCCCAACCAACACCTCGATTTCAGCCTTGTGAGAATCTGAGAATCGAGGTAAACTATGCTCAGACTCATCACCAAGAGAAACTCTTCAATAACAAGCATATGATGTTTTGAGATGCTGAGTGTATGGTAATTCATTATGCAGCAGTAGAAAACTAACACACCGAGTTTGAGTATTACTCTTCTTCAAACATCCTTATAAAGAGAATGGCTTTGAGGTAGTAGATAAGCCAAAAATAGATCCACTTACTTCTCCAAACTAATCTAAAATGTGTCTGAAACTTAAGCCCTCCTGTTTTGGCTGAACGTTTCATGAGAACAAACTACACAAAGAAGTTCCATGGTTTGGTACTACAACTCTAGTTTGCTCTCATAAATGACAGAGCAAGATGGAGACTTAAAACTGATGAAACTGGGTTATGGCCAAATTCAACAACATAAAAAAAAGTTTTTTGCATTTCTCATCCCAACTTAAGGTCAAAATCTTGCCTTTCTCTAGCCATACTAAAAAATATCAGGAAAAGGAGGAAAATATTTGCAAGTTCATGCTTCCTAATATGCAAAAAACCTCAAAACGTATGGATCCATGATAGTATTTGTTATCGTAAAGATTGGGAACTGACAAAACCATTTTGAAAACAAAAACATTTATGTTATGAATCAAAAGATAAAGTACCTAAGAATAAATACAGTACCTAGGACTAAATGCAACAATCTGCAAGTCCTCTAGGGAAAAACTATAAAATTTTATGAGAGCCATTAGAACAGACTTAAATAATTATCAAATACTTATTTATGTATTTATTAATTTATTTTGGAGACAGAGTCTCACTCTGTCGCCTAGGCTGGAGTGCAGTGGCGCAATCTCAGCTCACTGCAACCTCTGCCTCCTAGGTTCAAGCAATTCTCCTAACTCAGTGTCCTGAGTAGCTGGAATTTCAGGCGTGCGCCATCATGCCCAGCTAATTTTTGTATTTTTAGTAGAGACGGGGTTTCACCATGTTGGCCAGGCTGGTCTCGAATTTCTGGCCTCAGGTGATCCGCCCACCTTGGCCTCCCAAAGTGCTGGGATTACAGATGTGAGCTACCGCACCCGGCCAGAAATAATTACCAAATTTTTAGACTGGACAACTGAATGTCAACTGCCTCCAAATCAATTTAATAGAACCAGTGCAGTTCCAATAGGTTTTTTTCATGCAGCTTCACAAGCTAATTGCAAGGTTTATATGAATATGCAAAGAGCAAAGAATAGCCCAGTCTTGAAAAAGAACAAATAAAGCTTGCTGTACCAAATATTAAGACATTTAAGATGACAGTGACTTAAAAACACTGTGAGTATTGTCAAAGCAACAGAAAAATAGATCAGCGGAAAAAATAAAGAGCCCAGAACAGACCCACACACATACAGACACTTGCTATATGACACAACTAGCACCACAGATTGGTGGGGAAAATTCAAACTTGTTAAAAAAAAAAAAATGGTGCTGGAATTGGCTGAACATCCACATGGAAGAAAAAAAATGGAAATCAGACCTGATTCTCGAAAAACACAATTCTCAGTGAATAAAAACCTGAATCTGAAATACAAACCAAATTAAACTAAAGACAATAAAAGAAGAATAGAAAAGGATTACTTCAGTAAGACACAAAAAGCATTAACTATAAAGGGAAAATCCAGTTAATTTGTCTACTCTCATTAAGAACTTCTGTTTATTAATATACCACATATATGTATGTATATAAAAAGACAAGGCAAAAATTCATAAGAGATATTACAATTGTGATCAAATATAATCGAAATATAAAGAATTAGGCTGCGCACGGTGGCTCACGCCTGTAATCCCAGCACTTTGGGAGGCCAAGGCAGGTGGATCACAAGGTCAGGAGTTCTAGACCAGCCTGGCCAAGATGGTGAAACCCCACCTCTACTAAAAACACAAAAATTAGTCGGGCGCAGTGGTGGGCACCTGTAATCCCGGCTACTCGGGAAGCTGAGTCAGGAGAATCGCTTGAACCCGGGAGGCAGAGGTTGCAGTGAGCTGAGATCGTGCCACTGCACTCCAGCCTGGGCGACAGAACAAGACTCCATCTCAAAAAAGAATTATCTGTAAGAAAAAAACACACCGATTCAATAAAAAAAAAAAAAGGACAGATGACTTAAATAGACAATCTCCAAAAGAAGAAATCTAGATAATCAGTAATATGAAATGACGCTCAACTTCAAAAAAAAAAAAATGAATGTTTAATACCAACGTTCATGACACTGAAAAAGTAAACTGATACATCCCCTTTGGCAAATAATTTGGCATTACTAAATAAAGCTGATATCATCTAATCCAGCAACCTCTCCTTGGTTACACAACCTTGAGAAACTCACAAAAATGTGCAATAAAGAAATATTCACAGAATATTCATAAAATTTATGAACATTCACAGAATGTTTATAAAAGGTCAAAACTAGAAACAAAATCTTCATAAGTGGATAAACTACAATGTATTCAAAATTGGAATACAGCAATAAAAATGAATGAACGCAGCTACACAGAACAAAATGGACAAATATCACACTTTTTTGTGCAACAGCAAGACAGGCAAAAAGCACATACAATGATTTTATTAATATACAGTTCAAAAAAGACAAAACTAAATAATATTATCTAGGTAAATATACACAAATTTTAAAAAGTAAAAAGAAAGTATTATGACAGAAATAATGACAACTCTGGCAGTAGGAGAGGTTGTGATTAAGAAGAGAAATTATGGGGAGGAGGAGCTTCTAGGGGTGTTGATGAAGTTCTATTTCGTGACCTGAAGGTGGTTTAATGGTTCCCTTTATTTTTCATTAGACTACATAAACATTTAATGTTCTTCTCTGTATTTTATGTCACTCCAAATATGTTTCACTCTAAAACTGCATACATTAGTGCCACTATCAAGGGCCTGAAGGATGCAGGGGTAGTGATTTTAACACATTCCCATTCAACTCACCTATTTACCTCATGCAGAAAACAGATGAATTTTGGAGAATGACAGTGATTATAAACTTAACTAGGTAACTCCAATTCTAATTGCTGTACCAGATGTGGTTTCACTGCTTGAGCAAACTAACACATACTCTGGTAACTGGTTTGCAAATATGGATCTGAAAAATGCTTTTTTCCCTCAATGTGTGTTAATAAAAACTGCCAGAAGTAGTTTGTTTTTAGCTAGCAAGATTGAAAGGCAATACACTTTCAGTCTTACCTCAGGGTTATATCAACTCTCCAGCCCTATGTCATAATTTAATCCAGAGACCTTGATCAACTTTCCCTTCCACAAGACACCACACCAACCCATTACATTCATGACCTTATGCTAATTGGACCTAGAAAGCAAGAAACTGCAATTACTCTAGGCTTATTGGTGAAACATCTGCATGTCAGAAGGTAAGAAATGAGTAAGACAAAAACCAGGGGTGTCATGGACTGAATATATGTGTCCCCACCCCAAAATTCATGTTAAGATCCTAATTCCCAATGTAATAATAATAGGAAGTGAGACCTTTGGGGGGTCTGTCAGTCACGAGGGTGGCACCATCTTGAATAGGATTAGTGCTCTTATGAAACAGGAGCTCACTCACTCTCTCTGCTCTCCATCACATGAAGATACAAAAAGACGGCTGCAAAACAGAAGAGTGCCCTCACTAGACACTGGATCTGCCAGCACCTCGATCTTGGATTTCTCAGCCTCCAGAGCTGTGAGAAATAAATGTTTGTTGTTTAGGCCACCCAGTCTTTGGTAATTTCTTATAGCCTGATGTATTAATTCATTTTCACACTGCTGATAAAGATATACCCAAGACTGGGCAATTCACAAAAGAAAGAGGTTTATTGGACTTACAGTTCTGCACGGCTGGGGAGGCCTCACAATCATGGCAGAAGGTAAGGAGGAGCAAGTCACATCTTACACAGATAAAAGCAGGCAAAGAGAGCTTGGGCAGAGAAACTCCCATTTTAAAACCATCAGATCTCACAAGACCCATTCACTATCATGAGAACAGCATGGGAAAGACCCACCCCCAAGATTCAATCATCTCCCACTGTGTCCCTCCCACAACACATGAGAATTATGGGAGCTACAGGATGAGATTTGGGTGGGGACACAGAGCCAACCCGTATCACCCGAACAGACAAGGAGCCTTCCACCTTGGTGAAATTTCTAAGGGTCTGGTGGTGTGGTACATGTTGACATATCCCTTCTAATGTGAAGGAAAAGTTGTTTTCATCTAGTCCCTCCTAAAATCAAGACAGACAGAATGCCTAGTAGGCCTCTTTGTATTTGGAAGGCAACATATTTCCCATTTGGATGTGCTACTCTAACCCATTTACTGAGTGTATCATTCAGGGTTTTCTAGAAAAACAGAACCAACAACCAATGGGGGGTGTGTGTGTATGTATATACAAATGTTTATATGTATATATACATGTGCAAACACATATATATGTGTATAAATATAGAGATTTATTTTAAGGAACTAGTTCACAAGATTATACAGGCTGACAAGTCTGAAATCTGCAGTGCGGGCAAGAGTTGATGTTTTACTGAGTCCAAATTCTGTCACAGGAGCAAGCTAGCAAGCTGGAAACTCAGGCAAAATGTCTAGGTTACAGTCTTGAGGCAGAAATACTTGTTTTTCAGGAAACCTCAGTTTCTGCTCTTAAGGCCTTCAACTGATTGGATAAGGCCCACTCACATCATCTAGGGCAATCTCTCAGCATCAACTAATTACAGACACTAATCATATCTACAAATTACTTTCATGGCAACATCTAGACTAGTGTTTGACCAAACAACTGGGCACCACAGACCAGCCAAGTTGACACACACAAAAAATTATCCATCACACAAACTGAACTAAAAAGCTATTAGTTCTGAATGTGGCCCAGAACAAGAAAAGGCTCCGCAACAGACTAGGCTGCCATTGTAAGCTGCTGTGCCACATGGGACATATGATCCAGTAGATCCAATAGTGCTTCAAGTTTCAGAGGCAGATAGAGCTTCTGTGTGAAGCCTCTGCTGACATGCTCACATAGGTTAATCAGAGTGCAGACCCTTAGGATCTTGGAGCAAAGCTCTGCTATCCTCTCTGGAAAAGTAGTCTCCTTTTGAGAAAGAGATTTTGGCTTGCTACGAGGCCTTATTAGAGACCAAAGGCTGAACAATGTGCCAAGGAGTTGCCATGAGACCTGAGCTGCCCATTATGAACTGGGAGATACCTGGCCCCACAATTCATAAAGTGGGGCATGCTTGGCAGTACTCCCTCACTGAATGAAAATAGAATATGAAAGATCAATATCAAACAGGTCCTGAAGGTTCAAGTAAGTTATATGAAGAAGTTGTACAAATGCCCATGGTCCCATTCCTGCCACATTCCCTTCTCTCTCCCAGCCCACACCTGTGACCTCAGGGGAAGTTTCCTACTATCAGTTGACGGAAGGGAAAAAACATGGGTCTAGTTTACAGATGACTGTGCACGATATGCACACACCATCACAAAGCGGATGGCTGTAGCACTAACTGCCTTTCTGGAACAGTCCTTAAGGATCGTAATGAAGGAAAAGTCTCCTGCGGACAGAACTTGGGGTGGCACACTTGGCTCTCATTTTGCATGGAAGAAGAAACGGCTAGAGGTGCCACCGTGTATACCAATTCACAGGATGTGGCCTACTGTTTAGCTGGATGGCCAGAGAATTGGAAGGACATAATTGGGAAAATAGTAACAAAGGGATCTGGAGAAATAATGTAGATAGACCTCTTTGAATGGGCAAAAAATGTGAAGGTATCTGTGTCCCATGTGAATGCTGACCAAAGGGTGACCTCAGCAGAGCAGGATTTTAATAATCAAGTCGACAAGAGTAACTCATTCTGCAGATACCAGCCAACTTCTTTCCCTAGCCACTTCCGTCATGAACAGAGAGGCCACAGAGGAAGGTGGCTCAGCAAAATGAACTTCTATGTACCAAGGCAGATCTGGCTACAGCTGCTAATGAGTGCCCAAACTGCCTGTTATAGAAATCAATAGTAAGTCCCTGATATGCCACCATTCCCCAGAGTGATCAGCCAACTGTTTCATGAAAGGCTGATTATATTGGACCACTGCCACCATGAATGGGGCAGTGTTTTGTTCTTATTACAACGGATACTCTGGATATGGATTTCCCTTCCCTGCATGCAATCATTCTGCCAAACCCACAGAATGCCTTATGCACCATCTAGGTGTTTCACACAGCATTGCTTCTGATCAAGAAACACACATTACAGCACACGAAGTGTAGCAATGGACCCATACTCATGAAATTCACTGGTCTTACTTACCATGTTCCTCATCATCCTGAAGCAGCTGGCTTAACAGAATGGTAGAATGGATTTTTGAAGACTCAGTTATGTTGTCAGCAAGGTGACAAAAACGTGTGCAATATTTTCCATGAGGCTGCGTATGCTCTAAATCAGCATCCAGTATATGGTACTATTTCTCCCATGGCCAGGATTCATGGATCCCAGAATCAAGAGAGAGAAATAAGAGTGGTGCCACTCACTATTATCCCTATTGTTTCACTAGCAAAATTTTTGTTGCCTATTCCTTAACCTTATCCTCTGCTGGTCTAGAGGTCTTAGTTCCAAAAAGAGGACTGTTTCCACTGGGAGATGGAATGATTCCACTGAACTGACATTAAGACTGCCACCTGGCCACTTTGAACTCCTCATGCCTCAGAATGAACAGGCAAAGAAGACCCAGGGTTACTATACTGACCAGGGTTGCTAGTTCCTAAGAAGAAAGTCAACTGCTACCATACAATGGAGGTATGAAAGACTAAGTCCGCAAAACGAGAGATCTTGTAATTACTACCATGCTCTGTGGTTAAAGTCAGTGGAAAACTACAATAACCCAATTTAAGGACCACTTAAATTGGGTATGCCCAGACCCTGCAGGAATGAAGTTTTGGATCACCCCAACAGGCAAAGAACCACAAAGAGCCAAGGTGCTTGCTTAGGGAAAAGGAAAAATGGAATGGATAGTGGAAGAAGGTAATCATAAATAAAAACCAGCTACAACCATGTGACCAGCCACAGAAAACTGTAATTGTTAGGTCTTCCTTATTTTGTAATGAATGTATTTAGATATTAAGCAAGTATCTTTGTTTTCTTGCTCTTTAATCCCCTTATCATCTGACATAAGATATATTAATAATAGCGAACTTTACATCATGATATTTAAGTTACAGCTTATTAGGGAGAATGAACATTACCCAGGGACTCTGCATCCTCTTCTGGAGAAAGGGTTGGCATGTTTTCAGTTGTCTGAAGGATATTCATATTATGTTAGGCAGAAGTATGAGTTTCTTATTGCGTTCATTTGGAGATGAAGTGTCATTTAAGACGATGTGTATGGGCGCCAAGTTGACAAAGATGGACTATGACAGTTTTTATGTGTCAACGTGTATACACTATAGTATCCAGTTATTCAGTCAAACACTAACCTGGGTGCTACTGTGATGGTATTTTGTAAACACAGTTAACATCTACGATCAGTTAACTTTAAGCAAAGGAAATTATTCTTGGAAATGTGGGTGGGCCTGATCCAATCAGTAGGAAAGCCTTTTCTGAGAAAGAAATTCTGCCCCAAGACGGCAGCATCATCACCTGCCCAAGAGTTTCCAATCTGCCAGCCTATCCTACGTATTTTGGATTTGGATTTGGATCTCTTCAATCACCTCAGCCAATTCCTTGAAATAAATCTCTATGTTTTATCTATCTCTACCTATGTAGATATGTAGACATACATATAAAACAATTATTTTAAGTTACATCTTTGAGTATTTTAAGTGCAATTAAATAATTAGTAATATAATTACAGATATGCACTATATAAAATTATATTAATTTTTAATAATGAACATACACATTCATTCTTCTGGTTCTATTTCTGTATAGAACCCTGACTAATATGGGGTCTTTCAAACATTAAGAGAAAAAATAGCCACTCTTTGCTTAAATGGATATATCTAGAACCCAAAGAAAGTACTGAAAGATTTTAGTTTAATAGAACAAAGAACTTTTCACAAACCAGAACTGTCTACTAATGGAAAAGTCATTCAGGAGCAATAAGTTCCCAGTCACCCTAAGTATTTGAGGAGCTAATGAATGACAATCTATAAGGGATCCACCAGAGAAGTTCCTGTAATTAGCAGACAGTTTGAGCATTAGGCTTTGTCCACTTCTTTGAGTTCAAAGTCTGTAATTCTGTAACAGAATGGCGTGATCTTAGATTATTAGCAAGATACATCTTAACCCAAGTAGAAAATGAAAGCAATATCAACCAAAACAGTAAAGAAAAAAGGCTCAAATAAATCCTAAGTTTTAAAGGGATCAGGGACAAGGCAAGAAGCAAAAAAAAAAAAAAAAGTTTAACTATTTGGTTTGGTGTTTATTGTATCTTATAACATTCAACATTTGAACACAAGTTGTTCCAATTTCTTAGCTTTTTAAATTATATCACATAAAGGTATAAGCTTTTATGCCTTTACTTCACAATAAAGTTCATATGACAACGAACTTGACTTTCAGGACAACAGAATAGAAAGGCTCTCACTGTATTTAATATCCACATGTAGCTCCACCTATACCACCTATTACCACCTCCACTGCTAACAAGGGAGCTCTAGCACTTTCTCTCCCCGGACAAAAGCCTACTAATTGGTCTCCCTGCTCTAAGACTAGACCTTCTAGAGTGTCATTTCAGTGAAATAGCTGAAGTGATCATTTCCAAACATAAATCAAATCATGTCACACCTCTTCTCAAAAACCCTACAGTAGCTCCCCATCTCAGAGTAAATGACATACAATGACAATGTCCTTACATCTTGTAGATGATGTCTACAAGACTCTGTACATTCTAGCCTAGACTACCTCTCTGATCTATTCTATTACTCTCTCCATTGCTTACTCCACACCAGCCCTGTGGTCTCCTGGAAGTTTCTCCAAAAATCCAACAATGCTATCCAACAGGGCCCATGCACATGCCATTCTCTCCACCTGAAGGGTATCTTATCACTCTGTCCCTTTCTTCCCTCTTCTCAAATGTCAACTATGAAGATTTTCCTGACCACCTTAAATAACAGCAAACACACATACACCTTCCCTACCATTCTCTTCCTTCTCACCCTAGTTTTATTTCCTTCATTGCATTTATCATCTCCTGATAAATATTTGTCGACTCATTAACTGTCTTATCTTCACTGAAATTAAGCTCATTGTTTTCTTCATTGCTCCAATACCTACAATACCTGTAAGTGTCCAATGAGTATATACTGAAGTAATATATTAGCCTTAAGCTAAAATTTCAAACAATCTTCTCAGTTATTATATAAATATGCTCCTAAACAGAAAAAGCTTTAAGAAGGAAAAACTTCATATACTGTCCTAGTTCTCCTTACATCCTTCTCACTGATTTGGTTTTACAGAGAATATGAAAGGAAAGTAAATGTTCTGCCTGTCACAGTTCTCCTCTGTTCCACTTAACCTCAAATTACGAGCTCACATAGCCACAACTTCCTTGTTTGTCAAATAAGAGGAACTGGCCTATGGTGATAAGCTTCTCAAAAATCAAGTATCTAAAAATCATTTTTGAAATAAGGTTTATATGTAATTTTCAATAAGCCATAATGGAATGTCTCAGTAATCAGGATAAATCAACACTGTATATTTACATGAATAGACATATATGTATACCCTATATATATATATAACCTGAGGTGCTACATTTGACTTCATTCTCATAATGCAACTAGCACTGAATGCTGTATTTTAAGTTTTACTGCTCTTATAAACTACATAGCCTGATAACCAAGGTAAACAATTTGTATATCTGAAAGTTACATTCTGACTTCACCCAGGCAAAACACAAACCTGAAAAAATACTCAGAAATGAAAACTATGTTACAAATATCATACATTAAAATCCTACATGCTTTATTCAAAAGAGGATCCTTCATACCATCCATATTTACAACTCAAGCCTTGATACCCCTATTTTCCAGTCTTAGCAGATACCAAAAAATAAAGATACCTATTCAGTAAATAAGCTGATATAATCATATGCTGATGACTCCATTTATTCACATTCAAAAACAGGGAAGCAAATCTATGGCATTAAAGTAAGGACAGTGGTCACTTGGGCAAAGGCACATAGCGATTTCAAGAAGGCATGAAGGACTTCTGGGTAAAGGCAACGTTACGTTTCTTGATCTGGGTGCTAATAACATGTGCGTATTCACTTTGTTAAAAATGGTTGAAATGAGCTGTATACTGATGATTTGAGCCCTTTTCTGTACTGTTATACTGTATTTAAGTAAAAAGCTTTTGAAAAACTAGATATTAGAGCTATTCAAAACCATGAAAAATAACGTTGAACATGGAACAGCGGAACACAAATCAACAATCCTTAAGAATATATGTGTTTTTCATGTGCACCAACACTAAAATATTGTGCCTATTAACTGCACCCACTACATTCTAATTAAGAAAGTAGGGAAATAAGTAACACATTTTAGAAATAATTTGCCTCCAAAATGTTTGAAATAAAGTAAGTTTTATAACTCAAAGGAGTCAAGGTTCAATTACTCAAGAGGCAAGAGTACTGGTTAACGATATGAATCTTGTTGTGAGAATTCTGTCTCACCCACTTGCCAGTTCCGTGAACTCGTGTTTAACCTCTCTGGGTCTGTGTTATATCACCTATAAAATAGGGATCTACCCCATAAGCTTGTGAGGACTAAATGAGTTATTTCATGTAAAGCATTCAGAGCAGGTGCCTGATACTGTAAGTACTCAATAAATGGTTGTTCACTCATGTGGGATACTTAATCCCCCAATGGTGCTAAATAGGGTGTTTCTACTACGGCCAACTGACAGATGAACACTGAAATGCAAAGAGCCTCTTCTTAAAATAGCTTGTACATTACCCTGCCTATACAACGAGACAACTTCCTGTTAGTTTACTTTATATTTAAATGTCCTAAAGTAGTTGCAGTAGAAGCAATAAGTTATTCTGGTTCTTTTCTAAACCTTTATAACAAACAGGCTTAAGAATTAAATAACCATTTTAAGTAGAGCATCATCATAGAAGGAAACTGTAGGATTTTAAAATACAGTAACAGCTAATGCTTTCTAAGAGTTACTATGTAGAAAACACTGTACTAAACATTTTCCTATACTGATCTTTATTGCTCACAACAACCCTATTAAGTAGGTATGTTGTTCACCCTCACTAAAATGGCCTAAGTCTCTTTTACTGGAGAACACATTTTATTTCATCTTTTTCACCTTCCTAACCAGGCACACACAGTCTCCCACATCGAAGGGGCTCAGGGCTATTTGCAGGAACTGGTTCGTTATAAAGATGATTGGCTGTAACTCTCAAGCCCAACTTGCATTTGGGTGAATTCTAGAGTTAGCATAAGGAACTCAGGTATCTAATCCCATTATTTCAGTCCCATTTGAGATAACTTCCCTGGTTTGCTGAGAGGCTCATCCATTTGTGACATATTAATCCAGGTAACAACCTGATAATACTATTACTCAGAGTAACTTTTCAAAGAGGAAGATAAATGCCAAGGATCAATTTCATGGCTATATAATATGAAAATAAGCTATTACCATCATACCAAAACACGTAACCTTACAGATTTACATGGCTCACTCAGCACAGCCATGTACATAGTGCTTTGTTTCTGTCAATTAAAAAAGGAACATTTGATACAGCATTAAGTCTCCTTCAAAGAGATTAACAAACATAGCAGTAAATTTTCATTTGTAAATTAACCTTCAAAGAGTCTTTTCATACTGTAGTTTAATTATACAATTCTATTTTTACTGCAGCTGTGTTACAAAGAATGGATCTGTTAAACTGCTTTACCCACCATAATGTAACTTATTATACACTTTCAGCACCTCAGGCAATGTCCTAGCATATACTAGTATATCTCATTCCTGTGTTTCTGTAATACAGTAATTCCAAGACATTGTGCCAATCCCTCTATTTCCCAAGGGAAAAAAATACCTAATTCACTGAACACCAAATTATATACAATGTAAGACAGGTATGTACGTACATGTTTTCAATTTAATCCTTACCATGACCTTTAAAGACAGTGACTATCTCTTTATTTTTAACCCAAGGAGAAATTGAAGCAAAGGATTCTGAGTTGGCAAATAATATACAATTTATATGCAAGTTTATTTATAAAGCCTAGTTCATTCCTTTATTTCACACAGTTTTCCTCCCAACCCTCCCTCTTTCTCATGCTTCAGGGCAGGTTTCTTTGATCATCAGTCCCCATGGTAGAAAAGACACACAAGGCCGGGTGCGGTGGCTCACACCTGTAATCCCAGCACTTTGGGAGGCCAAAGTGGGTGGATCACCTGAGGTCAGGAGTTTGAGACCAGCCTGACCAACATGGTGAAACCCCGTCTCTAATAAAAATACAAAAAAAATTAGCCAGATGTGGTGGTGCGTGCCTGTAGTCCCAGCTACGTGGGAGGCTGAGGCATAAGAATCACTTGAACCCAGGCAGTGGAGGTTGCAGTGAGCCAAAATGGCGCCACTGTACTCCAGCCTGGGCAACAGAGTGAGACTCCATCTTAATTTAAAAAAAGACACACAGACAACACCTGGATTTACATATAATAGTTCAAGCCATAACAAGAGACTAATGGGCCAGGCATAGTGGCTCATGTAATACCAGCACTTTGGAAGGCCGAGGCAGAGGACTGCTTGAGCCTGGGAGTTCAAGACCAACCAGGGCAATATAGGGGGATCCCATTCCTACAAAAAAAACACAAAAATTAGCTGGGGATGGTGGCACATGCCTGAATTCACCCCCAGCTACTAAGGAGATTGAGGCAGGAGGATCACTTGAGCCTGGAAGGCAGAGGTTGCAGTGAGCTACAATGGCACCACTGCACTCCAGCCTGGGTGACAGAGCCGGACCCTGTCTCCAAAAAAAAAAAAAAAAAAAAAAACAGAAAGAAAAACAAAAAGAAAGAAATTTTAAAAACTAGGTTTCTAGATAAAACCAGAATTACAAGGGGGCACTGCTTCTTGGCCTTTTGGCTAAGATCAAAAGTAGAATTACAATTGGGGGAAAAAAATTAGCAACAACTGAAACTTTACAAAACTGGAAAAAATGAAACCGCAATTAACTTATTATTAGTAGAAAGCTCAACCCTTTACATGATATCACATTTTTACAAGAATCACCATAAGAGAATGTCAGAAAAGAATCAGTCTTCATCTTCTCATTAGTTTTACACATCTTTTACCAGAGCAATCTCAACCCCCAATTACAAGGGACAGTGTATTTAACAACACAGAAAAGGGAAATCAATCATACTCTAAATAATCAAAGAAATAAAAACATGACATTTCACTGAAAACACCAAAGATTATTTTTCAATAAAAACGCTATTGGGCACTCAAAAACACAATCCTTCCAGAAAGCAATCTGTCAGTAAATATACACAAATATGTATTTTTTAAACCTTAAAATATTTGTATCTTTTAATTTAATAGTATGCTTCTAGGAAGGTGCCCTTAAAATCCAAAGTGCAGAAAAGATTTACGCAAATAAATCTTTATAACAATTTTTTTTGTTTGTTTTTTGAGACAGAGTCTCGCTCTGTCACCCAGGCTGGAGTACAGTGGCCGGATCTCAGCTCACTGCAAGCTCCACCTACCAGGTTTACGCCATTCTCCTGCCTCAGCCTCCCGAGTAGCTGGGACTACAGGTGCCCGCCACCTGGCCTAGCTAGTTTTTTTTTTTTTGTATTTTTTTTTTAGTAGAGACGAGGTTTCACCATGTTAGCCAGGATGGTCTTGATCTCCTGACCTCAGGATCCGCCCGTCTCGGCCTCCCAAAGTGCTGAGATTACAGGCTTGAGCCACCGTGCCCGGCCTATAACAATATTTTTTAAAGAAAACTCAAAACAATCTATCCAACAATGGGAATCTATCCAACAATGAGTAAGCAATTTATATCTTCCATTCCATTTAATAGTTAAGAAAAAGCTCAGGATACGCTGGATTTTTAAAAGATGCAAAATTCTATCTAAAAGGATTGCAACTTGTCTTAGTCCATTCAGGTTGCTATAACAAAATACCTTATACTGGGTAATTTAGAAAGAACAGCAATTTTTTTGCTTATAGTTCTAAAGGCTGGGAAGTCCAAGATAAAGGCACCAGCAGATTCAGTGTCTGGTGAGGGCTCTCCTGCTTTACAGGTGGCACCTTGTTGCTATATCCTTACATGGCAGAAGGGAAGGGCAAAAGTGGCTTTTTTTTTTTTTTTTTTTCTGAGATGGAGTCTCGCTCTGTCGCCCGGGCTTGAGTGCAGCAGTGCAATCTCGGCTCACTGCAACCTCTGCCTCCAGAGTTCAAGCCATTCTTCTGCCTCAGCCTCCCAAGTAGCTGGGACTACAGGCACGCACCACCACACCTGGCTAATTTTTGTATTTTTTGTAAAGACAGGGTGTCACCATATTGGCCAGGCTGGTCTCAAACTCCTGACCTCAGGTGATCTGCATGCCTCGGCCTCCCAAAGAGCTGGGATTACAGGCATGAGCCACCACGCCCAGCCCCCTCTGGCCTCTTTTAGAAGGGCACTAATCCCATTCATAAGGGTTTTGTCTTTATGACCTAATCACTTCCCAAACGCTCGGCCTCTTAGTACTACCATCACCTTGAGGGTTAGGTTTCAACATATAAATGGTGGGGAAATACACATATTCAGAACATAGCACAACCACTTAAAATAATACCACATATACATATAAAATAGAACAATACCAAAATGGTTCTTTCTGAAGAGTACAATTTGTTTTATTCTTGTCTACACTTCTATTTTCCAAGTTCAAAATAAGAAAACCTACGTATGTAAGAATGAAATATGAGATAACATAGTACCCATTTCAAGAATCCTAAGGTCTTCGAAAAAAATCATTTCTAAAACATTTAAGTTACCGTATCTGGTTTAAAATGCATTAAATATTTCCTCTAGCTTAATTCTAATTTGGCTGTCTATTCTTAGGGGAAAAAAATTTATACATATATATATATGAAGATTTATGCACAAAAGGTATGAACCAAGGCATTCATCCAAAAAGTTTTATGGAGTACCTACGAGACACTGTGTACTATCTAGATACTACATGTAGTAGTATACTACAAGGGCCCAATCCTTTTGCAGCTTATATTTCTGTGGATAAGTACAGGTAACAAGTTAATAAGCATATTAAAATGTAATTTCTGGTTATAAGTATTATAAAGGAAATTAACAAAATACTGTTTATGTTTATCGAGACAGTACAGACTGAGCCTGCTCCTATAGGAAGTCACCAAAAAAAGTCCTGAGAAAAATACAAAACCGAAAATATACTACATCCAAACATGCAAAAAGCTGAGAAAGAACAATCAAGACATGGGAAACCTCAAGTGCCAGGGCCCAGAAACAAAGAAAGAGTTTCACATACTCCAGCAGCAGAAAGGAAGCTGGGTAGATGGAAACGGTAAAAACAGATGAAGCTACAAAGGTAGACAGGGGCCAGATCATGCAGTGATTTGCAGGTCAGTGTGAAAGGTTTCTATTCTATCATAATTACGTGAGAAGTCATTAAAGAGGGGGAGAAAATTACCTTATGTGTACAGTCTTCTGAGATTAGGATGCAGAAGGTAAAGAACGATAACAAGAAGTTAGGAAGGTACTGCAGGAATCCCAGTAAGAGGGAACGGTAGCCTAGACCAGAGTGATGGCAATGAAAATAGAAAAAAGCAGAGAAACTCAAGACATAATGTAGTGCCTAGAACCCATAGTATTTGCTGGCAGGAGGTCAGAATGTAGGCAATGAGGGCCCAGAACAATCAAGTATACCTCTTAGGACTCTGGCTGAATCATTACTTACAAAGCTAAAACTTACAGTGTGTTTCTAATAATAAGGAATAGTTATGTATACTATGAAGCATCTGTGAGATGAAACATTACTAATGTTTGTGGAAGGCTTGCTTCTCTTTACTATCTATGAGGTAATGACATGATACTTATATAGTCCTTCAGTTTCCTCAAATAATTACTACAAATAATACCTATTGCTCTCATAGAGTTGTTGGGAGAATTAAATGTGAACCTATGAAAAACACTTAACACAGTGACTGTACTCGATAAATTAAAGTTATCAGAAGTCATAGTCATAACATCTCACCACCTAGAATAAAAAAAAAAAGGGTATTCAATAAATGTTTTGTAGATGAATAGAAAAGCAGATAAAAGAAATGGTATAATATCCCAGGTCATCTGACTCAATCCCATAATCCTTCTACAAAACTATGCACTCTTCACCACAGGCAGGTAAAAAAAGATTAACAGTTTCACAACCGTTAGACTGTGAAATCAACTAAGTGAAACCATGAAATCCTCATTAGAGATTTTTGGTACAAATTATACAAAAATGCAAGATCTACACTGTCATGTAGATTACACAGTTAAGTAAATACACAGTCAAGTAGATTAACTAGAATAATAGGTAAGTTTCTGAGTCACAAAAGTAATTGAAAAGTTTACTGGCCTACTTACAGGCTGATGAGTCAAGCTGAATGCAATACAAAAAGAGCACATGACGGGAGACAAAGCGACAAGAAAACACTAAAACACAGTCAAAAGTCAGATGGTGATATGGTTTGGCTCTGTGTCCCCACCCAAATCTGATCTCCAATTGCAATCTCCATGTGTGGAGTGAGATCCTGATGGGAGGTGACTGGCCCACAGGGGCAGTTTCTCCCATGCTGTTCTCATGATAGTGAGGGAGTTCTCATGCGAGCCGATGGTTTTAAGTGTGGCACTTCCTTGCTCTCTCTCTCTCTCTCCTGCCGCCATGTAAGATGTGCCTTGCTTCCCCTTCACCTTCTGCCATGATTGTAAGTTTCCTGAGGCCTCCCAAGCCAGGTGGAAGTGCAAGTCAATTAAACCCCTTTTGTTTATAAATTACCCAGTCTCAGGGACTATCTTTATAGCAGTGTGAAAATGAACTAATACAGATGGGGAATACAAGTGAGGGACTAAATAAGAGAACAGAACCCGAAACCTGGAAGGAAAGGAAAAAGAGATACACCAAAAATCAGGATTAGTCAGAGTCTGAGAGACAATTACAGACTAGGAGAAGCAGGTAATTACCTCTCCCACCCACAACGCCCAGGCAAAGATCCACTGTTCCTAGGGGAGAGACAGAAGTAAAAGACTACTACACTTCAAGGACACAGAGACCCTCCTGACCCATGGTCCCATACCAAAACTAAGCAGGAGTACACTACTGCTAGAGGAAGGACAGAAAACTCTCCGTCCCAAGTACTACCTCAGTCATAAGACACAATTTGGCTGCCATGGGAGGGGAAAGATTAGGGGGAGAGGAGAAGACCGAAAAGGTTCTACTCTCAAGACTCAGGCTCACAAGCCCTACCTAAGACTGAAAGTAGACCAGGAAAACCAAGAACTTCTCCACCCCCATTACAAACCTACCCCATATAAAAAAGAATCTACTATAGAACAGGATGTTGCTGACAGCTGCCAACAGAGCAGTGTCTTAGTCCCTTTGTGCAGCCATAACAGAATATCTGAGACAGTGTAATTTATAAAGAACAGCAATCCATTTATATTTCCTCACTGTTCTGGAGGCTGGGAAGTCCAAGATGAAGACACCAGCATCTAGCTACAGCCTTCTTGCTGAGTCACTACATGGCAGAAGGGCAAAGAGAGAGAGACAAAAGGGAGCCACACTTGCCCTATATAACATTAATCCCATCTATGAGGGCAGAGTTCTCATGGTCAAAGCACCGCTTAAAGGTCCCATTTCTCAGTACTGTTACAAGGGCAATTAAATTTCAACAGGAGTTTTGGAGAGGACAAATGTTCAAACCACAGCAAGCAGGAACACCACTCAGTCCATCCAAATCACAAAATAACAGCAACCCGCCGCCAGAGAAATTCAGGTCTGTGGTGCACTAAAGGTGATGATAGTAACAACAGAGCTATATCCAGCCCAAGTAATGACAAAACTAACTCAACCTACCATACTAACAGTGTGACAGAGGAGGTATACCCATTTCTAGACACAGGTTCTTCTATCATTCAAAAATTATGAGACACATTTAAAAGGAAAAAAAAAAAAAAACCCATCGTTAAGAGATAAAGCAAACAACAGAACCAAACAGAGATTACCTAGATGTTGGAACTAATCAGAGATGCTAAAATAACTATGATTCAAAAATATGTTAAAAGAGGTAAAAGAAAAGATCTGGACAACATAAGAACAGATACGAAATTTTAGTAGGGATAGGGAAACTATAAGAGAGTCAAATAGGAATGCTAAAAATAGGAATTTATCAAAGATAGAGAATCCCTTTGACAGGATTATTCATGAACTTAGGTCAACAGGAGTCATCCAAACTGAAACAGAAAAAAAAGGCGAGAGGTGTTTTTTTAAATAAAGAAACTGTAAGGAAACACCATTAACAAATAGTCTAACATATACTTAATTGTTGTCCCAAGGGAAACTAGAGAAAGCAAAGGAAAAAAGAATTATCTGAAAAGATAATGGCCAAGATTTTCCAAAATTAACAAAAGACAACCAAGATCCAAAGAGGTCAGAAAGCCCTCTTAAAATTGGTTAAGTTATAGTTACCTTAAATCAGGCAAGTCAAAGCAAAAGGTTAATACAAAACAATATAGCTTGAAATAACTAACTATTGGAAAGTACATATGTAACAGATATTGTAAAAATATTTCTATCACCGATAAAAAGATGACATTCTATTTACCATCTCCACGTGAAAAAAAAAAACTCAAATGGTCTAAAACAGAAAAAAAAGACAGTAAGAGACAGAAAAAACCTGAGCTGTAAAGTATAATCCAATAATTAAACACATACTATAGTTTTCTGCCAAAAGCCACTAAACCAATGAAGACACTGACTAGTACTTTGGCCAAAAAACTGTCAATTTTCAGCAAGTACATTAAATAAAAGAATTTGGTTATGAGTTACAAAAATGATTATTATATATAAATTTAGTAAGTCCTCTAGATGATAATTCCAATTTATGAAAATTCTAATGACCCACAAATTTATCTATGGTTTCTCATTTCCACTATTGTGAGAATTTTTACATTAGAGTAACTGGAAAAGAAGGGATCTAGAGATTGATAAGAGTAACGCACGGCAGAGCCAGTGTTAATACTTTTTAAAATGCAACCCTGAGTTAAAGGAAACCTATGTAAAGTTCACTTGGCCTTAAAAGTGTATCCCTGTGACTCAAAAGTGGGAAAGTGCTACAATCCAAAGACCTACCTAAGTGGTGGGAACAGAGCCAGGAGAGACTGTCCAACATCCTCACGTCTTAACATAAAGCCTCTAGAGGAAGAATTCTAATTTTACCAATACTCTGTTACTGAAGTGGTTTCATCCATAGTAGCGGAGAAATTAAAAGACTTCTTAAATAAGGTTACCCCAAACCTTTTCCATTTGATTCATCCAAATCAATCAACATGTCTGAGACCGTGTGGACTCCTAAGACATGTGAATCAACAATTCCAAGTAACAAAAACAAGACATCTAGCTTTTCAATGGATTGGACACTGAGCCGCTAATATGCTCCTTTGTGTACATACTATCTACTACAAGCGAACATGGGTTTTCAAACATCTCATAAGCTACAGAAGGAAATACTGAACTCTTCCTAATAATAAAAGGATGATAAATGGAAACTAACTTTTCTGAATTACTAATTCAGAACATGCAAATGATTACCATGGTACTTTCTTTTAGCAAATATAAATATTAATAAGGGCTTTTGTGGGGCTCCAGACTGTCTGAAGCCTATTTTTCCCAAAGGTCTGTTTTTCAATTTGAAATTTTCCTAGTATAAGATTTTTCAAGAACATCCCCATAATAATTAGAAAGGAATTGTCTATAAACATATCATGTCTTGCTTGGGAATTTGTATTTAAAAACAGCTCCCATTTATCTAGAAATCTTAAAGACTGACTAAATACAAAGACTTACTATCTTTTCATTCCTACAGAGTCTGTTCTCATGTTGTTACATTATAAATTAGAGGCCTGAGACTCATACCAGCCTCTTACTCCTTTACTAATCTAGAACACGAAGAAAGAAATAATCCTAATTATTAAATTAGAGGCCTGAGACTCATACCAGCCTCTTACTCCTTTACTAATCTAGAACACGAAGAAAGAAATAATCCTAATTATTAACGTATTTAGGGCTTACGATGACTCTATCATGACTACCAGCCACCTGCCTGAAAACAAACTTAAAGACTTCAAAATGTAAAACTAAATTTTTAGTATACTATAAAAGTTACCAGATAATGTTATAAACACGTTTAAACAACTCATCATAGATTATTCATATATAAGTTTAGTTACATTCAGAGGACCAGCATATGTGCATATTTCTATAAGATTTTTAAACAAATCTCATAAAAAATACTATACAGCATATGGCAAAAATAACACAAAACTAGGAGTTAATAGATCTGACTTCTAATTCTAGGTCTATTACACTAAGTTAAACTTGATTGTAAGTTAAGAATATGGATATGCTTTGTATAAAACTCAAAGAGATTTATCATTGTGATTTGTATAACTGATATTATGAGTTAAAAGATTAATAAATAAAACCAATGTGCCATTCAGTTTCAATTAGAGGAATCTGCAAACTAGTGAGTACTGGAATGCGTAGCAATCATAATGTGAAGAAGCTGCCAATTTTATTCTAAGACCACATACTGCACATAGCAAAACTACAATTGCCCAACAAACGACCACAGCATTAAAAGTAAAATTATGACAGCAGCAACTTCATTAGTTTAGTTTTCTCCTACTTCTCCGGCATCTAAAAAGTGTCTCCTGTCTAGCACATAGTAGACATTCAAACATTTATTGAATAAATATCCTCCACAACTAAGTGGCACAATATAACCTCACAGTCTATGCCTAATACTTATCAATTTTACTACTTCCAATTTCATATTAACCAGCACTTTTTAATGTTCTTAAAATCTGTGAGACTATAAATAAAATTGTAACATTTTAAATAATCCATTCTTTTATTTCCCTAAACTCGAAAAGATATGAAATTATCCGTTAAAAGAGGAGAGTTCATAACTTAGGCCAAATGAGTAATATATTAATAACTGCTCAGTTTATGTAAATGAAGAACTGAAAGCTGATCCTATAACATGTGTCCACTAGAAGTTACTAGTCACCAATAAAGATGCGCCACAGTTCTTCCTAAAAGTACTTAACAGTACTCAGTGTCAGGTGGACGCTGGGGGTGCTGGGGCCTAATGGTTAGACAAGACTCTTGGGCAGGCAGATGGCTTCTCGGTGGCAGGCTGTAGGGGCCTCTGTGCGCTGGAGATCTCTCCAGCACCAGGAGCAGCTTGAGGACAGCAAGGAGCTGCAGCCTGTGGCCAGCCATCCAGGAGACCTCTGCCACAGCCCTGGGTTCCCTGTGCAGACAGTTCCAAAGGAGGCTGCCCCTGACAGCCGTCAACCTCAACCTCTGGGGAGACCCCTCCTGGAAACACCTGGAAACCCCAGAGCCAGGGCAGCAGAGCCTCCAGGCTGCAGCTCGCTCAGCTAAGAGTGCCTTGGATGCCAAGTACCAGAGAATCCAAGAGTCCTGACACCAAGTGGCTAGTGGAGACTCAGGTGAAGGCCAGGAGGAGGAAGAGAGGGGCACAGAAGAGCAGTGGATCCCCGACTCACAGCCTGAGCCAGAAGAGCACCCAGCTGTCTGGAGGCGCCCCTGCCCACTCAGCCGCAGACCTCTGGGAGAAGGAGCATCACTGCCTCTCTGCCCGGATGGGTTCACGTACCCACCCACTACGGCAGTTGAGGCAGGAGTCTGCCTTCCAGAGCCCTTACTCCTTGACAGAGCCCCTCTGCTCTCCCAGCGAGTCTGACAGTGACCTAAAGCCTGTGGAGGCAGAACAGCATCTCCAGAAGCTGTCCCAAGAGCTGGACGAAGCCATTATGGCAGAAGAGAGTGGTGACATGAGCGTCTCTCTCACTGATGACAGAGGAAGTGCCCTGCAGGAAACAAGCCCTGTCTGATCACCAAAACTTCATACCCAAGGATGTCTGTGCTTCCCCATGAGCTTCCTGGACAAAGGAGTCATTAGTAACCCTGGGCCACTGCTAACAAGAACCTAACAAGGGGCCTAGAGTCCCCCTGCTCTGGCCACATCTAGCCAAAATGATTTAGTTCAGAACTAACATGGTAGCAACGAGAATGGAAAAAACATTTTTTTTTTTTCCAGATGGAGTCTGACTCTGTCACCCAGGCTGAAGTGGAGTGCAATGGCATGATCTCAGCTCACTGTAACCTCCACCTCCAGGGTTCAAGCAAGTTTCCTGCCTCAGCCTCCTGAGTAGGTGGGATTACAGGCACCCAGCATCATGCCTGGCTAATTGCTGTATTTTTGTAGAAATGGGGTTTCACCATGTTGGCCAGGCTGGGCTGAACTCCTGACTTCAGGTGATCTGCCTGCCTCGGCCTACCAAAGTGTTGGGATTACAGGTGTGAACCACCACACCCAGCCTGTTACCCTCTGAATTAAACCCAAACATAAGGTAATAAGGTCTATGCGGCTCTGTACCATCCAGTCCTTCCCTTTTCTATAGCCAGATCTCATCCGACATTCCCCCTCCCTCAAGATGCTGGGTCAAAACGATACTCTTTCACTTCTTCAAATAATTCCAATTCTGTCTTGCCTCAAAGTCTCTGTCCGTGTGGAATGCTATTCCCCAGTTCTTCAGACTTGGCTCTTTATTGTCCTTCAAGATGCCACCTTAAATGTGACCTTCTTAGAAGCCTTCTCTAGCCTACCTAAATTAAAAACTGCCCCCACATTATTTTCTATTTTATGTCTCTTTTGTTCCTTAATAGCATTTCTCACAACTCAAAATAGCATTTGTATTTTCTATCTTCCCAACTGAAATGCAAGCTCCATGGGAACAAAAACCTCAATCTCATTCATCTTTGTATCCCCAATACTTAACTTATCACATGCCTGTAATATACTTGGCATTCAAATATTTACTAAGTAATTTCACATTTTTAAAAAATCACTCTATGAGCCTATTATTAAATATATCAATATGCATACATATCTATAAGATTGCAAAAAACAAAATTTTGATGTTATCTTTGTTTTTTGTTTTTGATTTCTGAGACGGAGTCTCACTCTGTCACCCAGGCTGGAGTGCAGTGGCGTGATCTCGGCTCACTGCAAACTCCACCTTCTGGGTTCACAACATTCTCTTGCCTCAGCCTCCCAAGTAGCTGGGACTACAGGCACCCACCACCATGCCTGGCTAATTTTTTGTATTTTTAGTAGAGATGGGGTTTCACCGTGTTAGCCAGGATGGTCTCGATCTCCTCATCTCGTGATCCACTCGACTCGGCCTCCCAAAGTGCTGGGATTACAGGCGTGAGCCACCGCGCCCGGCCCATCTTTGTTATTTTTAGCTGTTGAAGTAGATGTATTTTCTATATTTACTTTTCAGTATGTTCTAAATTTTTTATAATAAACCTTTAAACTCATACATTAAAGATTTTAAAGTCTAGCATTTCAACTGCAAAATGCTTTAAATCTTTAAATGATATAAATAAAGGTACAAAATGACTCAGGCTTATGATACAATTAATTTTTTTTAATATCATGGTGCTTCTCAATGTCACCGTCTATACTTAGCTTCATATTTCTAGAGAGTTTTAACTAATCTCAGATCATTTGTGGTCCAGTTATTTAGATCAACTAACTGCTTCAAACTATGTCTTCGTACTTTTTAAAATGCAACATAAAATATCTTAATGACACTCAATAAATCAAAGCATATTTCTACAACTATCTTACCTCTGTATCTACAGATAAAAAGAATAATGTAAGTCAATAATACCTGAATACTTACCCTTGCCAGGCTCTATTCTAAGCATACATAGAGTTATTCATTTATTCTTTGCAGCCCATTTTAGAGATAAGGAAATTTAGGCACTAACAGACTAAATCATCTACCCAAAATTACAAAACCACTGTCAGACTGGGATTCAAACTAAGAAAATCCTGCTCTAGTCTAGAGGCTATGCCCTTCATCACACTATACAAAAGTGGAAACAGGCCAGGCATGGTGGCTCATACTCATAATCTAAGCACTTTGCAGGGCGAGGTGGGAGGATTGCCTACGCCCAGGAATTTGAGATCAGCCCTGGGCAACATACCCAGACTCTGTCTCTACCAAAAAAAAAAAAAAAAAAAAAAAAGGTGAAAACAAACTTATGGGCCAGATAAAAGTTCAAGATATAAGATGCTATGCTTCTTAAAAATTACATTCCATCATCCTTGTATTTATGAAAACAAAGCACAAACAGCAATTACGCATTTATCGAAAAGCCGAGTCAAACTGAACAAACCGAGTCAAAGTTTAATTTTAAAAAGGACAAATTACTGGGCCTCAGATATATTCTATAGGAGTCGTATTCCAAGATTTTGGAATATTTAATAGCAAAATTTTGTTATTTACCAAAAATAAAGGAAGGAGGAACTCCTAAGGCCATTGGACAATAAAGATCTAGAATGTAAATTAATCACAACGTTTGTATCTGCTCCTTCTCCAGCCTCATTTCCTGATTCAACTCCATATATACCTTATGCTTAACATGAAGATCCTTGGCACTGGGGGATTTTTAAAGTACAAACTATTTGAGAGCAATCCTAAATTTCTGTTAGATGTACTAACTCATGGAGATAACCTCACAGGGATTCTCTAAGGATTAAATTGGATAAAACACACAAAATGCCTGGCAAAAATTTAAATCCCACATGCAAATATGGATGATGCTGCACTGCAAAAGGGCCCAGCATTGACTCTGTCATCCTGGGTATTTGGTAATTCACAATCATATTTAGCATTCTCAAATGTCAATGCCTATAATAATCGTCACTCCCCACCCAGCTTCCTCGCTTCACACCTCTGGTTTTCCACCATGCCTTTCTCCATCTGACAAACTCATACATTCTCGGCAGACACTTCTACTCTGGATATTTAAGAAAAAAAAAAAAAAAAGGATTCACTAACAACCTGCATCTCCACATCAAAATTAGTAACTCCATCTTTGTAATTCAGTAAAATACAGCACATAGCCTTAGGCCCTTTTACCCTTATCACAACTATCATCACCCTTTAAGTGGATATGCCTTCTAGCAGACTACAAGGTAGGGTGAATATCTTACTGATCTTGAAATTCCAAACACCCACTGGTATCTGGCACATAGGACTCACTGAAATTTTGTTTGCTTGCTTGTTTTTTAATAAAGTATACTAAAGAGTGAAAAAGGAATGATACCTGAAAACATGTACATCTATTATATACCAGTTACAATTTTTTAAACTATATTTATAATTATACTTTGTTCCAAAGAAGGGGGAAGGGGGACTTATTTTTTAATACTTCCAATAAATATTCTTATATTTGTTTATAACTTCAGTGAGGCATAATGACAAAAAGTAGATATATTTAAGACATACAATTTGATCTGATATATGCATACAGTATGAAATATTCACCACAATGAAGCAAATTCACATAATCCATCACATCACATTCTTACCTTTTTTTTTTTTTTTTGGTATGTTAAGAACTCTTAAGGTCTACCCTCTTCACAAATTTCAAGTACAGTATACGACACTATTAACTACAGTCATATTGTTGTACATTAGATCTCCAAACTTATTTATGTTGCATAACTGAATCTTTGTACTTGAAGTTTCAACATCTCTCCATTTACTCCTTTCCCTAGCCCCTGGTAACCACCATTCTACTCTGTTTCTGTAAGTTTGGTATTTTCAGATTCCATGCAGTATTTGTCTTTCTATGGTCTGCATTATTTCACTAAGCATAATGTCCTCCACATTCATCCATGTTGCCACAAATGGCAGGATTTTCTTCTTTTTTAATGCTGAATAATATTTCATGGTGCATGTGCATATGTATCACATTTTCTTTATGCATTCACTGATGAACGCTTAGGTTGTTTCATATCTTGGCTGTTGTGAAAAATGCTGAAAAGAACATAGCAGTGCAGATATCTCTAACAGGTATTTTCAGTAAATGTAGCAAGGATACTAGATAAGCTACCACAGTAGTGGTCTTTTAAGAACCAAAATATTTATATACATTTTCCTATTTTTAGATTATGCAATCCAATCTCAGGCAATTTTCAGGTTTACATTTTAAAAAAAAATTTTTTAATTAGCCATCTGTGGTGCCTCACAGCCTGGGAGGCTGAGGCGGGGAGACTGATTGAGTCTAGGAGTTTGAGGCTGCAGTGAGCTATGATCCTGTCACTGCACTCCAGCCTGGGCAACAGAGTGAGACTACATCTCTAAAAATAAATAAATAATAAATGTTTTTAAATGGTCAATTTCAGCATCTTTATATTTCCAGTTACTCATACCATAGCTGGCACAAAACAATCACTAAATATTGTTTAAAACTCTATGCACACACAGACATATTCACCAATGACTGACTTTCTCACTTTAACCTTCTATAGTTCTGTTTAGGACCCATATAACAGACCTAGAACCAAACAAACTTTTTTTTTCCTTTTTTTTTTTTTTTGAGAGAGGGTCTCACTCCGCTGCCCAGGCCAGAGTACAGTGGCCTGATCAAGGCTTATTGCAGACTCAACTTCCCCCAGGCTCAGGTACCTGATTCTCCCATTTCAGCCTCCTGAGTAGCCAGGAATACAGGGGCACATCACCACGCCCAGCTAATTTTTTTGTATTTTTTGAGGAGATGGGGTTTCATCATGTTGCCCAGACTGGTCTCGAACTCCTGGGCTCAAGTGATCTGCCCACCTTGGCCTCGAAAAGTGCTGGGATTACAGGCATGAGCTACAGCGTACGACCCCAAACAAACACGGAATAAACATCAGAGGGTATGCAAATTCAATTCAAAAACATCCAGGGGTACCTACAATTGCAGTTTAGCTTTTCTTTCTTAATGTGGTACCCAGAAGAAAGAAACGGCGAGGATTAACAGAGTCTGAATATGTGTGGCAAAGCAGAAATAAGAGCTAAACATAACAATGGTTCAAGGCATTGGGGAAACAGAGCAAAAATTACATATACGTCATTAATGAAAAGGTTAGAGATTTATTGCTGGACAATAGGAATAAAGAAGGGGGATTAAGATTATCTAGTTATCCAACATCAGATTTTTTTAAAAAGAATAAAAAAGACAGTAATAGAAAACACGGGCCTGTGCAACTTGCAGTGTGCTGAGTAGGAGACAAAAACTTCAAACAAGGGTTTAAAAAGACTTTTTACTTATTGAGAATATTTTAAGAAACTACAAATCACTTTGACTACCCTAGGGGGTTTTGATGAGGCTGTTTATGATAAGTCTGTTTAGTATTCTGTAATCACATAAATGAGATACTCACTTCAAGCATTTTTTTTAATTAAAATCCCAGCACTTCATTCAATAAAAGTTTTTGAGGTGTTTCAGTTCCATATAATGTCAAGTTTAGGAAGATCAAAGAGAGGCAGAGAAAGTGAAAATGACTAGAGGAAAAAAAGTTACACAGTGGCCAAGATCCATAAGCACACATAAAAACATTCATACACAAAAAGAAACATGCGGACAGATACAGGTACTTGGGCTCTGAGATGAATGTTAGTCCAAGTAAACTGCGCCTGCCAGGCTCTGTGGCTCCAATCAGCCTGTGTGTACTGGAGGGGAGTTACCACTATCTTATGAAAACACTGAATAGACATTATTAAACATTCTGCAAATGCTCCTAGCCTTAATCCTGAAATTGTTTCACTTTAAAGGATATGGCTGACAAGGCCCAGAAGAAAGGAAATTAGTCTCGGGACTGCAGCCATGATGCTTGTGCTGTATCACACCAAGGGCCAAAGGAAATAAAGCCAAAAATCAAATCAGTCACTGGCTTGGGGTTCCCTACCCCCAATTTTGACCTTTCCTAGTAATGAAGTTCTCCGAGGAGGAAATGTTCAGCTAGACTAGGGGAACAGGAGGTTGAGAACAGCGACTTAAGAGGGAACCACCCTTAAAATCAGCAACAATGAAACTAGTCAAGGAAAACAGTTACAGAAGGTAGAATTAGAAAGCGTCAAGAAAGACTGAATATCCAACATATACTAATATAGAGATCTAGATGGATAAAGAAAATAACAAACCATTTAGATTTGGCAATAGAAATCATCATCTGTAGATTAAGCTTGAAATTCACACAGGAATGAAATTTAGAAGTTAATATTGAAATAAGTAATATGCCACTAGTCTGAAATATTGTTATTCACAGCTGAGGGGTCTGGGGAGCCTTCGACTCTTGACTTCTAACATTAGTTCAATCTGGAAACACTTATCCTTTTTACACATGGAATTCTAAAAGCTTTATATAAGCATTTTATGGCAAATATATTATCTTCAGATATCAAAAGTTTTTTGGTTTTACTTATCAAACAACTGGCAAAGACATCTGCAACTGTTTTTCTGTAAACGACTTTGTAAATCATCACATACACCCAATTACATTTTTTAAAAAAACTAATCTTTATATTAAGAAATGGGCACATTTGAAATAAGATTCTCTATCACAAACAGTGTGTTTCTTCTTGGATTTATCAAGGGCTTATACTGATTGAAATCATTCTATAAACTCTGTATGTTTAATGCTAAAGATAATTTTTATTTCTTACACTTCATATAAATAGCCAGATTCCTTTCTAAGCTAAGAATATAGTCGATTTTACAAAATTTCATCTAAACATTTTCATAGCCACTACATAATTAGAATTCTCAAGCCCTCTTCTTCTAAATAGTTTCCTAACTGGCATCCTTATCTCTGTTATCTCCTCATTGCCATCCACCCAGAATTGGCTGTCTCAAACACAAAGGACATGTCACCCCCTCATCTTCAAAAACCACAATGCCTCTCACCTCCTAATGACAGGATATAGATTTGTAACTTCAAGAGTTTATTAACAAAACACTCTGAAAGTTCAAAATGCCTTTACCTCAAAAATTAAAATATATGTACATTTTCCCTAACGTGCATATTTAGAAACCTTTAGTTGTATAGCTCTCAAATAATCTAATAAAATGCATATGCCAAGAAAATGTGTATTTGTCCTGGGTGTCCCATTCTTCCCAGTATACACATGAGTACCCCAGTTTTAGATGTGCTGACATTTTGATACATGCTGAATACACTAGGGAATTGTAAAGCTCTTGATAATTTGGCCCCAACCTTCTTTCTTCTTGCATTCCCCACTACTCTACATATACCTTATACTTAACTATAAAGAAAAGTATTTACCCCCTATTCTTGGATATGTCTCCTCCCAGAAAGCCTTTTCACTCATCTCCGTAAGAAGTCCTATCTATACATCAAGGTCCAGCTCAAATCCTGCCCTCCTCCAGGTCCTCTAACAGCCTCTTCCTTTCTCCTACACTTTGCAGCCCATTGTGGTCTAATCACAATCCATCGCATATTGTTTGTATAAGGACGCATACAACATACCTGCTAAGAATCCAAGCGCTGGAATCAGAGAAACCCTAGACAACTTCTAACTCTGCTACCTACTAGATGTGAGCTTGGGCAAGTTACTTAAGATCATCCAGTATGCTTCCTAATCTACTATATGAAGATGAAGATAGCAACAATAGAAACTGAGGACTACTTGTAGGGGAGGTAAGGAGGAGGGCTTAATGGTTGAAAAACTATTAAGTACCATGCTCAGTACCTGGCTGACAGGATCACTGGTAACTAAAATCTCAATATCATTCAAAAAACCCAGGCAATGAACCTGCCACATGAATCTAAAATAAAAGTTGGAATCAAAAATGAATCCAAAAGAAAAGTTGGAAGGAAAAAAAACAGTAGCTATCTAACAGAATTAGTCTCAGAATCAAAAACAGTGATGTATAATATAAAACGCACTTAGCACAATACTAACACATAGGAATAGTTTAATCAATGTGCCTATTATTACCTAGTCTGAGTCCAAAACAGTCAGACCTACATCTTCCTCTTTTGTTTAATTCTTTCCCACTTCTCTTTCGTGTTATTCTGCTTGTGCTTAATAATTATTTAGTTAATAAAACCTCATCAATTCAGAAGTAAATTCCTACGTAGATCTTAACAAGGTAAGGTCCAAATTCCAGTAAATGTCAAAAAATGGCTTACTATCCATACTATTAGCAGTTAGTCTTACTATTAGCTTAGCCAATATATACATTAACTATCATATTACATAAATGCAGATCTCCGACAATCATTGCGAAAGTGTTCACACCGCAATTATCATCAATGATTAGGCCACTATCAAAAATCCTTGATATCATTACGCAAAAAGAGTCTAAATTAATCTGAAAATACTAGCATGTATCCAGCCACAAAGCAAGCCTTTGGCAAGCTAAATCATCCTGTGTCCTCCTTTAGAATAAAAGGAAGCTAAATCTTGGATCCACTTTTCCAACTGGCCCTCTGAATTCTTCCTGTGCTATGAGATTCCCAACAGAGGCCAGTTCTGCCATGGTATTCTTAAGAGTACCAAGGGATGCAATGTTTCCAGACCAATTAGATTACTACCAATTCTTAAATGTTCAGAATTGACTAGATCAAATGGATATGAACAGATTCTTTAATCCTGTAGTTAGCAACAATAATACAACTACAGCAATGACTAAAGACTGGTGAAGAAAAGCACTGGTAATGATACTAAAGGGAAAGAGAAAGAGGATACAGCAAACGATGGCTTTAGAAGTTCAGGAAGAGCAACATCACAAGAGGAACAAAGGTTTCTCACGCCATCTGAATCTACTTTGAGTCTATGGTCACAATGGAAACACTAACATGTGTAAGTTATTCATAAAATATTACTGAAAGCAACACATATATCCCACAGGCAAACCAACTACTAATTTAAAAAAATAAGGAATACAACTGATGTCATTAAAAGTTCCGTTTAACATTTTCCCAAAGACAATCATGCTAATTTGAGATATTTCCATCTAAATTAATGAAAGCTCCACAATGCAGAGGTGTTTAACAGCACTGGGTAAAGTGGCCATTCTAAATGGTATTATATGTTGAACTAAGAATGTATTAAACTTTAATTGAGATTTTAATACTTCTAAGAGACATGTTTTTATATATGTATATTTCTAATAACATGCCAAATCAGTGAAATGGTACTACAGTTAAGATAAAACCTTCATATAGGCACTAAAGAATGTTACTTTAATTCCTTCTTTAAAAGGATAGAGGCAAATATGTTCAGTTAAAATTTGTTTTTAAAAATTCTGAAACAATTAATTCCATAAGAAATAATGTAATATTTCAATTATTCGGCATTTTGTTGTTGCTGTTTCGCTTTCATAAGCTATTTCTCAGGGACCCTATCTGGATGAGATCGGTCACTCCCCATCGGGATCAATTCATCAACTCTAAATCTGGTAGGCAAAGAATTAAAAAAAAAAAAAAAAAGGTATTGTTTTAAGTTATTAAAGTACTGCTTTAGAACACAATCACCAAGCTCTCAGTCACCTATCCCTAATTTGCTTTAAATTTCAATCACTTTCAAAGTAAGTGCTCTAAATACATAAGTGCTGTATATGTCATTTAAAACCCTTACCATACAATGTTATGAATATTGGTTCCGTCTCATCAAAAACATTTGTACAATGAATTCTGAAAAGGTAATATCTAAAAAGGAAAAGAAAATATAAACCTGTATTCATTATGACAACGTGTCTGTTTATTTGGATGATTTGTATAGTTTTGAGCAATAATAGTTTATTTGAGCAAATAAACACAAGATAATTTAAAGGCAATTTATTCTTAGAGTACACTAAATCCCTAAAATAAAACACTTGAGAGGCAAACTGCAGTGAAAAAGAAAGTTTCATAGATTTTATTAGTAAAAGGCAAATTCTTATGGAGCCTCTAAAGGTAAGTATTAAAAATGCCAGTCTCGAGAGGAAAACAGAAAAGTGATTTTGGTTGTCATTTTGCAGAGCTATTAAGAATACTCACTGCTAAATCACAACTTTAATCAGAAGCCAAAGACACCAATTCTTCTCTCAGAAGGCTTTCAAAAATTTTCAATTTTCCAAATTCACGTGAGGTTTAGTTCTCTTATTACTGATGCTCTACTCCATCTCTATCCATTAACGCTGCCTGGAATATGACACCACACCACAGTATTTTGTAAATTCAGTCTATGGTTTTACTTCCTGAAGTGTACACTAATGCTAATAAATTAGGTTCTAGGCTTTGCATAACATTTACAAATAGAACCATAAAAGAAAGCACTATTCATACAATCTTAAGAATGGGAAACAACCCTATAGAGGCCATATAGTTCAAACAAATTTTCAATATTCTCTAACTTCATCACAGATTTTCAATTTACCTTTACCAAGATATGAGTGCTATTGACTGTATTTACTAAACTTATTAAAATAACAATTTAATTTGTATATTGTGTAGTTTTATGATTTAAACTTTAAGTGGAAATGTTTAACTTGTTAAAAATCAATATTCTGATGAAAGGAAAGTAAAAGAACATTAGAAATAATTCCAGGGTATTCTTCTAGCAAACTTATTTTAAAGCCCTATGGCACAACTCTTTTGTGTGATACACTGGATTTTTTTTGCAGTAAGAATCACCTTTTTCCCCCAATGCCTTAAATAAGTACAGACAAATTTAAGTCTTAAAAAGGATTGTAAATAGCTTATTAAAATAAAATTTCATCTGAGCAATTTTCTTAATGTGATCTACACAGTATAAAATATTAGCAGTCAGTAAATACTAAATTTTCTGAATTGCTTGCCTTTTTACCAATTACTTTTTGACGGAGCATTAGCCAATTACGTATTAACCAAATTTTTCTACTAGAGAAACCCAGAACCACTCTTACATCTTCTACAAACCTAAATATTTCTGCTCCTTCCCTTCCTGCATGAGGCATTAAATCTCCAAATTACAGTCTTATCAACTTTCTTAATAATCACTATTCTTCACTATTATGTTACTTGCCACATTTTTATTTGGAGAATAAATACTATTCAAGCATAAAGTTGTCTGGCCTATCTTCTCACTCAAACTATATTATGCTCCTAATGCTGATTATTTTATAATCACTTTATCCCAGTTACCCAATTGGTAGGTTTGATGTATCAAGTTCCATTTAATAGGGCTTGATATGCTTCAGGGTAAAGTTAAACATGCTGATCATTATGTTCTATACTCTACATCCTCTAAAGCCTTTAAAGTTTACCAACATCCTTCTTCTCTCTAGAATAGTAAATATCCTATCATAGAACCCAGAGAAACTGCTTGGCTTTAAAGAATACAGTTTCTGAGCACTTGTCAGAGAAGCTGTTCGTAACTTCCAGACGCCCGCTGGACTATCACTTTGGTTAAATTAATCATGGGTCATCTTGTGCCTCTTTAAACTTTTTAGTCTTACAATTATTGTAGGAAACCTACAGATCTACTTTAAAACTAAGTGAAATACAAAAAAAAAAAAAAATCATTATTTTAGCTCCATTACTTTTCCCAAAGAAATCATTTCAGGGTCCTTATATCATAACTTTTACTTAAACCACAACCCATGAGTTGTACATAACACCGGAAGGCTTTAAAAATGATACAATTCTGCACTTAACCTTACAAAGCACGTTTCCAAGTTCTCAATTACGAGAACGTTCTACAAAAAAGAAAAAAAAAAAAAAAGGTGCTGGTGCAGTCTATCAGAACTGTGTTGCCAGCTGCAAGCCCCGAGTATGCTGCACTTTGCAAATTTTAGGTATAATTTCTGGTTACCTGCTGCGGTTTCTGCACCCTTTGTCACCCAGTGATGCTCCCACCAGCAAACACTTTCCATCACTTAAAACGGCCTCCTTCCACCCCGCAAAAAAATGCACAGTAAACTGAGGCATTTCTGCATACAAACACGGAACTACTAATATCACTAGGTATTATGGCTCTCAAAGAATCGTCTTTAGCAGCCTCCCCTGGGACGTTGTGCTCAGCGGGGCTTTGAACCGGTGAGACTCGCTGCCAGCTGCCTTTGCAAAGGCAGCACCAGAGGTAGACTCAATACCGCAATGCTGCTGCTGACTTTTTTCCAGCAGCTTCAAAAAAAAAAAAATCAGCCCAGTCCCCTGCAGACCCTGCTGGCTCTTCTGCAGCACGAAAGAGAAACCACCGCATTGCTCAGCTTGGAATATCTGAGAGCCCGACTGAAGGGAGGGGAACCAGTGCCGTCGAGAGGCTCGGCGAGGGTGGGGTGTTGGGGTGAAAAGGGAAGATGTCCGGAGTGCAGGGAACCGCGACGGAACAGCAGCCAGGGCTCCGCATCACGCCCGGCCGAGGTCGTGGAATAGCGGACGTCCGGCGGAGATGCTGGCCTCTGCACGGGATGGGGGGGTCTCACCGCGGCCGGCTGAGCCCCGCCCGCCGCCCCCCGGCCCCTCACCTGTCGTGAGCGCTGGGCTATCGCCTGCCGCCGCGGCGGGAGAAGAGGCGGCAGTTGTGGAAGAGCCTGTCGCCCGCCGCCCGCGGAGGTGCCGGGGTACAAGCTCGCATCCGTCTGCCGCTCCGGCTACCAGCAGCCCGAGCACCAGCAACGCAGCCCAGCGCCGCCGCCGCAGCCAGCCCCAGGCTGGGCCGGGAGTCGAGGCGGGATGAGGGCGCCGAGGAGGAGCCGGGTGAAAGCGCAGCTGCGCCCCGGCTGCACGCCTCTCGCCCGCTCCGCGAAGCGCCGCCACCGCCGCCGGCGACTCCTCCGGCCGCCCCCGCCGCCTCAGTCGCGGAATCCCGCCGGGCACCAGCCTGGTCCCGTCGGCACCGGCGGCCTCCGGAGCTCTGATCCCGGCTGCGTTCATTGGTTCCGGTTATTTAAAAAAAAAAAAAAAAAAAGTGGGGGGTAGAAAGGTACGGCGTCTTCAGGCGGTGCACGACACCCGCGCTGCTGCTGCGGCGAGACCGGGATCCGCTGCTCTGGCGCCGCCAAACACCAGCCCCAGCGCCCGCGCCGCCGCCGCCGCCACCGCCGCCGCCGCCGCGGCGCATCCCCCCGCCCCCTCCGGCCGGCGCTGGTCGTAGTACCACGCTCCGCCGGGACGCCTCCCTCCCCTCGCACATTCGCTCGCATACCAATCCCCCGCCTCCCTCAGGCCCTCCACGGCGCAGGCGCTGCGCGGCTGTACAGCGCGTGCGCGGCACCCCAGCCCCGCCCCGGAGGCGTTCCCGGACCAACGGTAGTACGGCGGGGCGGTTACTAACGCTTTAGCGAGCCGCGAAGATAGGGGGCGGGGAAGAAGGAGGACGTGTACCCCTCCCTCATTCACTGCACCACCGCGAGGGAGAGTGGGGGGCTACAAGGGGGCGGAGAGAAGAGTCCAGACGTCCCACATCCTGAGGGCGAGTTACAGCCTCGTGGAGGGCAGCAAAAGTAATTGCATGGGTCAGGAAAATCTCGAAGTCGGAAAACGGTAGCGTCCCCGTAATTTCAGTATAGGTGGGGCTTACAAGTGGCTGGCTATTTAGACGCGGTTAGCAAATAGGTTAGCGCTTTATTTACTTGCCAAACATTTCACAAAGCGCGTGCTATGTGTGAGTGTACCAGGCATTGTTCTAACTGCTTTGCACATTTACATGCTATAACTCCAAAATTATCGTTATCTCCATTTTACGAATGAGGAGACGAAGGCCCAGAAATTTGAACTAAGTTGTCCCCAGTGTCCCACAGCTAATTCATGGGAAATGAGCCAGATTTAGCAGCCACTGAAAGGGCCTATTTAAGAGAATTTACTCTAGCTTCTGACTCTCCTAGGTACAGATATTTACGTGAACTCATTACCTTCCCACCCCCATCCCATCCCATCGACTCTGTGCCGTATCCTGAACCGGCTGACAGAACAATGGTGCAGACTTGACTTGTGTTCGCCAACCTGGAATGAAGCAAAGTTCTTGGGCACCCAAGGTCTGCTCTCTGTTGTAAATCCTGTTCAGACCTGGTCTAATTGGTTTGGATAAAGAAAGAACCGGAATCTTTCTCATCCAAACCAGTTGCCAGCATATTTTTAAGGCCACCTCCCTTCAAATTTAAAAGGAAGTGTTGAATGTAATGTCACTATAAATTAAAAGCTCTGGAAATTCACACACAAGGAGGCATTCTCTCTCCCGGAGCACAAAATTGTTTAAAATTTGCAGATAGGGTTATTAAACACGAAGATCCTTTTGCTATTGGGTTCTGTTGGTTTGATTCTGTTTATTGGTTTGTTTGTTTGCTTTCTCAAGCCAAGAAGATACTCAAATTACATTCTCCTAAAGTATTTCTTAGGCAGCCTGGCCAAGATAACCACAAATACCGTTTATTGTAGAGGGGCAGATGCACGCTTTAGAAAAGAATCCAGGATGTCTTTGAGGCTAAGTCAATCTATCAACAATTATTTCTCAGCAGACTTCTTGTGGGCATAGTGTTCAGGTGGCAATTCTTTTTTTTTTTTTTTTTTTTTTTTTTTTTTTTTTTTTGAGACGGAGTCATGCTCTGTCGCCCAGGCTGGAGTGCAGTGGCCGGATCTCAGCTCACTGCAAGCTCCGCCTCCCGGGTTCACGCCATTCTCCTGCCTCAGCCTCCCAAGTAGCTGGGACTACAGGCGCCCGCCACTTCGCCCAGCTAGTTTTTTGTAGTTTTTTTTAGTAGAGACGGGGTTTCACCGTGTTAGCCAGGATGGTCTCGATCTCCTGACCTCGTGATCCGCCCGTCTCGGCCTCCCAAAGTGCTGGGATTACAGGCTTGAGCCACCGCGCCCGGCCGGTGGCAATTCTTTATAGGGCAAAACAAGGAGATTATCTTTCCCCTGATGAAAGGCACAGCGATGAAGTCACACCGGAGTGCTGAGTGCCCACCAGAGAAGATAAGTCTGCTAGGGGACCAGAACAATATAAATAACAAGCTTGTTCCTGCTCTCCAGGAGGACTCATTTCATTTATTAAATGTTTACTGAGTACCTAGTATGCCAGGCAGGGTACTCAGTGGTGAGGGTTCAGCAAGAGAAACACTTGAAAAAGGCAATTAAGTCAGCAGTCAGGGCTATGAGATAAACAGCACAGTCCCATGACTAAGGCATCTTACAATCTTTTTAAGGAGATAAAATTTACACCCATTCAACAATTAGAGGCTAATACAAGGTAGTAATCAGTTGCTAAATGGTGTAGTGCAAACTGTGTTATAGCAATAACAGTATAAAAACACAACAAATTAACAAATCACAGGGGCCAGGCTTCTTTAAACAAAGATGATTTCGTATTTTTTTTCTTCTTTTAAAGATAGTGAGGGTGTTGACATTGAGAGTGTGTTGGATTGGAGTTAGAAGTGTTTATTCCTCTCACTACTGGAACCAGAAAGGAACTAAGGATCCGGCAAGCACTAAAAAGACCAAGGTCAGGCAGGCCAGGGGCCAGGAATAAACCCTCCACCGCAGATCATCTTTGCCACAGGTATATAAGTTTCCAGCTGTTAAATGACTAGCCGGAATGCACCTTGCTAAACAGAGGTACGTGTCACTGTGCATCATAGCATAAACCCTAAGAACAGAAAGGAGAAAATTCATTTCTTTGAAAGAAAACCCCAACCCTAGAATTATAGATGCTTCTATTTGCAAGCCAAACACAAACACAAGACTCCAAATGAGGCAATCGCTTTCTCCCCATGTTTCCTTTCCCACCTCCACGCTTTTGTTTTCCCTTTCCTTCCCCTTGTTCTCACCACCGGAAAGCTTTCTCTCCTTCCCTGTCGCCAAATCCCATTCAAAATCTACCCTAAGTTCCTTTTCCTTGGCACCTACCCGACTCCTACAGCCAGCCTATACCTCTCAATGTCCAAACCTCATGATATGCTTTTTTTTTTTTTTAACAGAGCGTCTTCACTGTCCCATTTTCCCCAAATCATGACTTCAAACACCTGATGGGCAGCACTGAGCTCTGGAATCAGGCAAACCTGAAAAAAAAAGCAATTCCACCACTTTTCAGCTTTGTTACGTGCAGACCGGTTAATCTGTCCTCAGTTTCCCCACTTTTAAATTGGGGATCCAACCATGCCCGCCCCACAAGGTTGTTAGCGGCGGCGGGAGAATAAAAGAACAAGGAAAGCCCTTGCGCGGAGCCCGACACACAGGTGCGTTGCCATCCCTCGGGGAGAACTGGTTCTGGGCGTGCATTCTAAGCGTGTTCTTGGCTTAGGACAAACGCATCGCACTTTCTATGCCAATGTTGTTTGATTGCATCTTCTTGCAAATCCCAAACTACTGGGACGCGCCCTGCACAGACGCACAGCAGGATCCCTGCACTGCCTCCTCCCCATCCCAGAGGCAAGCCTGCCCTTCCCAAGAGTCGGACTCCCTAGCTCCCTCTTCTTCCCTCGCTCCCTCACAGCCCACAGCACGCCGCCAGCTCCGACTAGGAGAACCGGTTCCCGACCGGCGAGCGCGGCAGGGCGCCTGCGCCACCGCAGCCCTGCGCATGCCCGCTGCCTCCCGCCGGCTTCCCCCAGGTGCGCGAGTTCTCAGGCTCGTGGGTTCCGGGACGCCGCGCGCCGCTGCATGCCCGGCTTCCGGCTCCCACTATCTGGGCGGGGCGGCCGGCTGCCGCGAGATGACGTCACCGCGTGGGCGGGCGCGGCGGACTGTGAGTGGAGAGGGCGGTGGGCGTGGGGCGGGAGTAGGGGTGGAGGCGCAGAAGTGGGGAATTCCGGTGCCTGGCCCTCCCACTGATCGTCTCTTTCCCGCCTTAGACTTCCTCGCGTGGCCCTGGAATGTTGGGACTGACCCAGCAGGGTGGTCCAGTCTGTTTCGATTGCTCTTGATGGTGAAGCCCCTCGGAGAGCTGCCTTTGGTGGAAACCCTGTTAGGTACCAAGTTTTCCCACTGACCGTCCACGGACGCTAACAAGAGACTCGAGGTGCTGAGAACTTTGGAAACACCTCTCAAGTGATATAGACAATGTGATGGCTCCATTCCATCAATGAAGCCCTAGCATAAAAATGGGGTCCTCACATTGTTTGATAAAGCGCTAGGAATAGAAGTGACACTGTGAAAGTAACTTATTAGCAAGACCCTTGCTCCCTAAACCCAATAAAGCATGAGGTAGTCCTCAAGTGGTGTAGTGATGGTGGAAAAATTTATTGCTGCTTTCTCTGGGAGCAGAAGAAGGAAGTCTTTGTAAATGTCTTGCATCCAGGGTAGGAATTCAAAAACTGTAGATTTAACTTAGCTAACATAGTTTTTTAAAAGTCACTCAACAGAAGCAAGTCAACTTTGCCCGCTAAAGCCCAGTGCAGTCAGAGGGCATGTGGGGTGAGTCGTTTATATTATTAAATAGGGTATGTTTGCTCTATACTGCTTAATTTGAGGTGTTACATGAATATTATTGATCACATGATAACTGACAGGTGCTAAAGCAGTAGGAATGTTGACATTTTCCATAAAAAGAGGACTAGAATTGTGATGGAGCTAAAGTAAAGATCATCACAATTGAAAATGGTGAGAAAATGATGGTTATCAAAAAGATGAATAAGTGTTGATGAGGATGTGGAGAAAAGGAAACCCTGGTATACTGTTAGTGGAAATGTAAATTAGGATACCCATTTTGGAAAGTGGTATGGAGGTTTCTAAAAAACTAGGAATAGAATTATCGTATGATCCAGCAACCCCACTTCTGAGTATATATCCAAAGGAATTGAAATCAATATGTCAATGAGATATCTGCACTACCATGTTCATTTCAGCATTATTTACAATAGCCAAGATATGGAAGCAACCCAAATGTCCATCAACAGATGAATGGATAAGGAAAATAGGGTATATACACACAGTGGAATAGTATAGAGCCTTAAAAAAGAAGGAAATTCTTCATTCACTGCAACATAGATGGAACTGGAGGACATTGTGCTAAGTGAAATAAGCCAGGCACAGAACGACAAATACTGTATGACCCCACATGTGTGGAATCTAAAAACAAAGTTCATCTCATAGAAACAGTATAAAGATGATTACCAGAGGCTGGTAAATGGGAATCGGGGGAGGGACTGGGGAAAGGGAAGATGCTGACCAAAAGGTACAAGGTTACTGTTGGACTGGAGGACTATGTTTTAGTGACCTATTGCACTTCACAGTAACCACAGTTAACAATATCTATTTCAAAATTGCTAAAAAGATAGATTTTTAACATTCTCACTACAAAAAAGGTTAAGTCGGTGAGATAATAGATATGTTAGCTCAGTTGAATTGTTCTACAGTGTACATACAGCTCAAAACATTGTACCCCATAAATATACACGATTAATATTTGTCAATTAAAAATTCATTTAAAAAATACAGTGTCTGTGAGTTGTGAGGCAGGAAGCTGCCAGTGGGTTCCCTACAGCACTTTAAGAGATTATCTAAAAAAGAATTACCTACTTTCAATCTTAAAGTATACAAAACACCTACTTTAGAAAAAGATGCAACGCAACAAATATCAGCAAGGAGAAGAAAAGTGGGCCTGTTTAAAAGCTTCAAAGGGCTGCCTACCTCCCTCTGCTTTTGTGGAAAATCCATCCAGGGACTGGAAATTTAAACTCCTTAAGTTTGAATGTATTAAAAAAAAATGGCCATAAGTACAGCCATCTGAAGCCTAAACCCTTCATAAGGTGAAGAACTCCTGTATTTTTGTTCCAGTAAAACCAGGTCCTTATGCTAATACCTAGATAGAGGGTTGTTGTAAAGTAAAAATGATTGTAAAGGTGCCTGGTGCATAGTTAGCTATTATTATTTAAACCCTTAAGGGTATGAAAAACGAGAGTTCATTTTGAGTTGAATTTTGCAAAAAAGGAAAGTAGAAAAAAAGGACACTTGAACAATCTACAAGAGCACATACAACAAAGGTACACACACAGATATCTTTACAGGGCCAATCTTTAGGCACTTTACATGCCTAAAGTGACATTCGAAGGTTCTCCAGAAAACAGACCTGATGCAAAGGCTCATATAACAATTCCTTAGGGAGTAGGATTTCCTTCAACAATTCCTTCAACCCCGGGGAAGCAAAAGTGAGGAGAAGACATGAGCCACGCACAGAAGGAGGCAGAAAAATATCAAGGCGATACACCACTGAGCTGGCTGCTCAGTCTCTCATGATGTCTCCATAGTGGAGACCACTCTGTTTTGGAACAGTGTGAGAAGAAGGGAGAAAAATGGAACTTTTGGCTCCCATCAGTCAAAGGTTTCTGCAGGAGGTGCAAACTCCCCCGCACTTTTCAGTCATGCCACCTGCCGCTCCAGGCAGCTGCCAGAGAAGCCAGATCCCTGAACAGCAGTGGCATTATACATGCATGAGCTGAGCCAGCAAGTGAATGGGTGCCAGGAGCACTCCCCACTGTCCACCTGCAGCCTGCAGTTTCCCAGGAGCGTCTACCACCTCTGTAACAAAAGGGAAGCCCCAGGGGGGAAAAAAAAAAAGGCTGGAGATTCAAGGCATTAACCAGGCATTATTAAAGTTGTGCCCAAAGGCAGCATGAGAGACCTGGAGCAAGGGGACCATCACATCTTGGCCCCTACCACCGAGGCAGCCACAGAGCTCAACAAGCCACACTCCAAGAAAGATTGAAACATCCCTTCTGCAACCTGTAAGGATGCTGTTACGGTGTAAAGTTCCTGGATAGTAATAGTAGCATTCAACATCAAACTATTACCAGGTAAATCCAGGGAGGCACGTAAGCTGGGTTCAACTTTATGATAATGGCAAAGACATAGGAGAACCAAGGCATTGTGAACTAAGAAAAGCCCTTTGTGTTTATACATCAAATATTGAATGCATTTTAGGGTCAGGTGCTATATTAGGTGCTAAGATCAAAAATGAGTAAGATAATTTCTAGTCCAGAATCCAAGGACCTCACAGGCATATAATAGCACCAAAAAGATAGATATTTCTTTTATTTATTTATGCTTTGTTAATTGTTTAAAAGTATCTGTCACCATGAAATGCTGGTTCCACAGTGTCTGGTATATAGTTAAATCATTTTAAGAAAATAGTTTATTTCAAGATATTCTACCTCAAAATTTAATGTCAAGTAAGTTTGTAAATGATCCCATATTTCACATAATATAGTTGCCAGGAACTGGTAAAATCAGGCATTTGTCTTGATGTGTTTACATTTACACAAAGGTGTTTCAGAATGTGTTTTCAATGAGGAAGAATAATAATTAAAAGAGAGTTTGAGGACAAGACTTCTGACATGGAAACGAAGGAAAACAGGAAGTCTGGAAATGTGGAGGTTTCAATTACAGAGGAGCACATTCCCAGAGCGTTATTGTAAATACGAAAGAAGATCAGATTTTAAAAGTTGTTTCTTGGCCAGGCGTGCTGGCGCACGCCTGTAATCCCAGCACTTTGGGAGGCTGAGACAGGTGGATCATGAGGTCAGGAGGTCAAGACTATCCCGGCTAATACAGTGAAACCCCGTCTCTACTAAAAATACAAAAAATTAGCTGGGCGTGGTGGTGGGCACCTGTTGTCCCAGCTACTCGGGAGACTGAGGCAAGAGAATGGTGTGAACCTGGGAGGCAGAGGTTGCAGTGAGCTGAGATCCCGCCACTGCACTCCAGCCTAGGTGATAGAGCGAGACTCCATCTCAAAAAAAAAAAAAAAAAAAAAAAAACCAGTGCGGGGAGTGGAATTCTTGGTAAATTCTGAAGGTAGAATCAACAGGATTGATATTTATTTATTTATTTATTTATTTATTTACTTAAGACAGGGTCTCGCCCCGTCACCGAGGCTGGAGTACAGTGGCACAATCATGGCTCACTGCAGCCTTGACTTCTCGGGCTCAATCGATCCTTCCCATGTTAGCCTCCTGAGTAGCTGAGACCACAGGCTTGTGCCACCACAACCAGCTAATTTTCACATTTTTTTTGTAGAGATAGGAGTCTCGTCATGTTGCCTAGGCTGGTATCCAACTCCTGGGATCAAGTAATCCTCCCGCCTCCATCTCCCAAAGTGCTGGAATTATAGGTGTGAGCCACTGCACCCAGCCTCAGTGGGATTTATAGACCAACTGAATACATTGTGTGAGAGGAGAAAGTCAAGGATAACACTGAAATGTTTACTTTAAGCAACTGGAAGAATGGAGTTGCCATCAACCAAAATGTGGAAGACTGAGAAGAGCAAGTGATGGCAGAAGGACAGCAGAAACTCAGTTTTGCATATGTTCACTTTGAGATACCTAATAGGCATCCAGGTGGAAATGTCAGTGAGTACTTGGACATAGAGGCCAGGAATTCAGAGGAAAAGCCCAAGCTGGAGATTTAGATTTAGGAGTCACCAGCACATAGACAACATTGAAAGCAATTAGATTGTTTACAGTTTCCCCAGACATACCCTTTCTGTCTCATCCTCCATGCACTAATAAAAGAACTTGATAGCTGAGCATGGTGGTGCGCGCCTGTAGTCCCAGCTATCAGGAGGCTGAGGCAGGAGAATCATTTGAACTTGGGAGATGGAGGTTGTGGCAAGCCAAGATCATACCATTGCACTCCAGCCTGGGCAACAGAGTGATACTCTGTCTCAGAAAAAAAAAACAAAAACTTATACTTCTCACAGCAAGGTACACATTTATAGACATCACTACTCATAGAAATACTGTAGTACAAAATAAGCATTTAAATAGCAAATACGGTTTAGTTTAATAGCCGAAAAGTAAGTTTATGAAAGGGAATTCAGTAGCTTGAGTTTACATCTTTTGCACCTGAAGTTTGAGTGTTAAGGAGATCATTTCTTAGTAAAAGAAAACGTATTTGGAACCATTCAACCCTGGGATCAGTCCACTCTCTTTGCTATTAAGAAAGCAATTACATGTCTGCATTAGTTTGCTAGGCTTGTGTATTAGAATTCTCCAGAGACAGAACCAATGGGATGGATGGATAGATGGATGTATAAGAGGGTATTTATTAGGGGAATTGGCTCATGCCATTATGGAGGCTGAGAAATCCCATGACAGGCCCTCCACAATCTGAAGACCCAGGAAAGCTGGTAGCATGGCTCAGTCCACATCTGAAAGCCTCAGAACCAGAGAAGTCAATGGTGTAACTCAATCTGAGGCTGAAGGCCTGTGAACCTGAGGGATTGGGGGGTGCTAGTGCCAGTCCCAGAGTCTAAAGGCTGGGAAACCTGAAGTTGTGGTGTCCAAGGGCAGCAGAAGAAGGGTGTCCCAGCTCTAGAAAAGAAAGAAAGAGAATTTGCCCTTTCCTTCCCTTTTTGTTTCATCCAGGCCCCTAAGTGATTGGATGGTGCCTGCTCACATTGAGGGTGGATCTTTTCCACACAATCCACCAACTCACATACCAGTCTCCTCCGGAACCACCCTCACAGACAAGCCCAGAAATAATTAATGCCTTACCAGCTATCTAGGTGTCCCTTAGTTCAGTCAAGTCAACACCTAAAATTAACCATCACAGGCTGCCATAAAAGTTCCACAGACTGGGCGGCTTAACCAGCAGAAATTTATTGTCTCACAGCTCTGCAGCTACAACTCCAAATCCAGGTGTCAGCAGAATTGGTTCCTTCTGAGGACTGTATGCAAGGGATCTGTACAGGCCTCTCTTCTGGGTTTGTAGATGAACATCTACTCCCTACCTCTCCTCTCATCATCTTCCTGCATGTCTGTCTCTAAATTTCTCCCTTTTCTTTTTCTTTCTTTCTTTCTTTTCTTTTCTTTTTTTTTTTTTTTTTTTTTTTTTTTTTTTTGAGATGGTCTCACTCAAGCTGGAGTGCAGTGGCACAGTCACGGCTCACTGCAGCCTCAACCCCTCTTGGTTCAGGCAATCCTCCCATCTCAGCCTCCAAAGTAATTGGGACTACAGGCATGTGCCATCATGCCTGGCTAATTTTTCTATTTTTTGTGGAGATGAGGTTTCACCATGTTGCCCAGGTTCTTTGGAGCTCCTGAGCTCAAGCGATCCACCTGCCTCAGCCTCCCAAAGTGCTGGGATTACAGGTGTGAGCCACTGCACCGGGCCCCAATTTCCCCATTTTATTAATATAAGGACACCAGCTATACTGAATTAGGACCCACCCTAATGACCTCATTTTAACTTGATTACCTCTGTAAATAAACTATCTCCAAATACAGTCACACTCTGAGGTACAGGGAATTAGGACTTCAACATATGAATTTGGGAGAGGGCATGATACGACCCACAAAATGCCTAAGTAAAGCAATAAACCTAAATCTCAAGACTGCCTTGAGGCTTCAATGAGATACTTACAGTATCTGATCCTGTACCTGGCATATAGCAGCCAATCAAATTGTAGAGTGCCAGAGAATACGGTTTAACCACCAATGGTAATCTACGTACAATCCCCCAAAAAAACTTTCTACTAACGTAAGCTGGCTATAAAAATAATGAAAAGGTTACTTCCTCTTAGAGCCAACCAAATGTTGCAGATGTAAGTATGTCTGGGTGACCCTAAAACTTGAGAAATGGATTTAGGATTTAAAGTTGGCATGATATGGATTTAGTGGTTCACCCAACAGCAAGAGGATCTTCATTTATCTGTGTGGTAATTTGAAATGAAAGCTCTTTCATTTGCAAAGGGCATTAATCTTTCATCATATATGTATCAAGTTACTACTAATGCCAGTCACTTGCTGGGCATCTGAGGTTAAAGAGACAGATCGCCTGCTCACAAGAAATGTTCCATCTAATGATGGAGACAAATTAACAAGTATTTACAGTAAAAACGTGATAATCAGGGTAAAAATAGAATGCTACATAACCACAGTCCAACTGGGGCACTAGGGAAGATTTCTTAGAGGAAAGAGCAGTTGAGATGACTTTGAAGGTCAGGAAGGTATTACCAAATTAAAGGTTAACCAGAGAAAGAGGAAGGAAAGACATCCTAATCAGAAGTAGTATCTGAACCTTTTTAAATATATAAAGTGAAAACTTTCTTACAGAAGAGTAAATATGCAGTCTTTGAAGAACAGCCATATTGTGTTCAACATTTTCATGTAAATAATTGGATAATAGATCTTTCTTGGCATCATGAGGCCCGTGTGTCTGTATGCGTGTGTGTGTGCATGAGGCACGTGTGTCTGTGTGTGTGTGTGTTATTTATTTTGACACGAAGGCTTGCTCTGTCATCCAGACTGGAGTGCAATGGCACAGTCTCAGCTCACTGCAGCCTCAACCTCTTGGGCTCAAGCAATCCTCCCACCTCCTCAGCCTCCCAAGTAGCCAGGACTACAGGCACGCACCATGACAGCCCAGCTAATTTTTGTTTATTTTTTGTAGAGACAGGGTCTCAAACTCCAGGACTCAAGCAATCTACCTACCTCTGCCTCCCAAAGTGCTGGTATTACACGTGTGAGACACCACACCCAGCCACTGTTTGTGTATTTTAATATTGAACCACTTGGAAAGCACCTAGTACACCATATTATCCGAAAGATATAAACCTAAAAGCCTATTTCTATATAATAAGCAATGTGGTTAGACAGATGAAAGAAACCTACATTAATGTGTACCAACAGGAGAAGCAATGGGTGGGACAGGATCTTTGGAAAAGCTAGCTGCTTACTGTTATAAAGTAGAAGAAAGAAATTACATACAGCAAAAGAGCTTCTGAGAATTTGATAAATGGCATTTATTTTTTGGCTGCCAGGGAGCTCAAAGCTAACTTTGCTGTAAAATTTTAATAACCATGTAGAAACTTAAACCTATGTAACAGTTTACTCTTTCCTCTCAGTGTTCATTCCTGTTCTATGAAAATGGTGGTTCTACACATACAAGTGAAGAATAACACAGAAGAGTCTATTGAATTTGGGTTATGTTTAGTTGCACATGTCCTTAGTACATGTGCAGGAGCAAAAGTGCAGTAAGCATTTTAATGTAATACAGAGAGACAGAGATTCGGTGTAAGAAATTGGCCACATGATTTTGGAAGCTAAAAAGTCCCATAATCTGTAGTTGACAAGCCAGAGACCCAGGAGAGCCAGTGGTGTGGCTTAGTCTGAGGGCAGGAGAAAACTGATGTCTCTGCTCAAGCAGTCGTCCAGAGAGGGAGTGAATCTCCTTTTCCTCACCTTTTCATTCTATTCAGGACCCGGACAGATTGGGTGAAGCCCAGCCATATTTGGGAGAGCAGCCTGCTTTACTCAGTCTACCAATTCCAATGCTAATGTTTAACCAAATATCTGGGCACCTTGTGGCCCAGTCATATTAAAATTAACCACCATATCACTCTATCTTAATGACTACCAAACCCATTACTCCAGCTTAGAGCTATCTTGTGAACTCCAGACTCATACTGATAGTTCTACTTGGATAGATAATAAACATCTCAAATTCACATACTCAAAAACCATGCTCCTGATATTTTCCCCAAAACCTACTTCTCCTGATAGTCCCCATCTTAGTCAATGACTGCTCTATCCTTCTTCACATTCACCAAATCCTGTTGATTCTATCAATGAAATAGAAAAATCATCTGATCTTTTCTTACCACCTTACAGCTACCACTCTGGTACAAGAAAACATCAATTCTTCCCTGGGTTGTTGCGATTTTCTCTTAAATGCTTTCCCTGTTTTGTCTGTGCCCTCCAGTGTCTGTTTCTGATGCATCTGAAAAAGGTCATGTTAGTTCTCTCTTTAAAACCTTTAAACAAGTTGGAGTAAAAGCAATAATGATCAACAGGCCCCTGCATGATCTGGCCCCAGTTACCTTTCTGACCTCATTTCCTATTGTTCTCCTTCTCATTCAGTCTGCTGGAGCCATTCAGTCTCATCACCCGTCCTAGAATAAACTAGGCACAACCTTTCCTCAGGGATTTTGCATTTGCTTTTCCTTCTGTCTAGAATGTTCTTTGAACAAATATTCACAACAGTTACTTTCTCATCTTTCTCCTTCAGCTCTTTGCAGAGATGTCCCTTCTCAGTGGCGTCTTGTCTGACAACTCACTTTAAAATTGTAACCCTCACATCCACGCACAGTTGCTTCTTAACTTCCATGCCTGCATTGGCCTCCTCCATAACCCTTATCGCTACCTAAAATATTATAGATTGCTTGTGTTTATAATATTGTCAGTCTCTCCCAGGAGAGTGTGAGTTCCACGAGGTTAGCCATTTTATCCCCTGAGCCTAGAAGAGTGCCTGGTAGCACAGGCATTCGATTACTATTTGGTGGATATTGAACAAATCAATGACTGAACACATAGATTCAAAACCCAAGTAGGAGTTTCTGCCAAAAAAAAAAGGGGGGGGTGTCATTCACATATGGGTGTATGGGTGGAAGCTGGAATTGTGATCAAGTGGCAGGTTACTGAGTGAGAGAGAATGTACAAAGAGAAGATTAGAGGGTTGAAATCCATCTTAGGAGCAGGCAGAGAAAGTTAGAATGAAGGAGCCTGAAAATCAGTAACAAGAGTGTAGAAGGAGAACCAGGAGAGAGTGAGCAACAAGAAGATAGACATACTCTCAATGGGAGTGGTTGGCAGTGTACAGTGTAGCAGAAAGGTTAAGACTAGCACTAAAAAGTATCCATAGATATTGCTTAGTTTTTAAGAAAATAAATAAATGGAGATCATCTTACACCATATATCGAACTCCAGATGGGTAAAATGTTGAATGCAAAAATTTGATAAAGAAATATAATCTTGATGAGAAAGAATTTTCTAAGCTTAAAATAAATTATATAATTTACAAACTGATAAATTTGACTCCATTAAAATGAAAAACATTCTCCATATTGAAAAGAAGCTCAAAATGAAAATGCTAAAATCAAGTGGAAAAATATGTGCAATCCGTTTGACAATGGAAGAATTTTTTATATTTAAAAAAGCTCTTACAATAAGAAAAACCTTAAGATTCTGATGCCTAAAAAGGTAAAAATATAAACAAACATTCCACCAAAGTATAAATATAAGCAGTTGAAAAATGATCTACTTGACTAATTAATGAAGTGCCAATTAAGACAATAAGATTTTTTTCTCCTATTAACAAGGTTAAAAAATATAATTATGGCATATGAACTGAAACAGAAATACCCATATACTATCAGTAAACCTAAATGTGTACAATCCATTTTACACAGTCATTAAAAAATATAAGATATTCGGAATAGCCAAAAGGTAGAAACCACTCAAATGACCATCAACAGTTGAATTGATAAATGAAATGTATAGATTTAGATATATACACGATGGCATATTATTCAGTCTTAAAAAGGAATAAAATTCGGATACATGCTACAACATGTATGAGCCTTGAGAAACATTATGGTAAGTGAAAAAAGCCAAACACAAAAGGATAAATATTATATGATTCCACTTATAGGAGTGATATTGTTTGGCTGTGTCCCCACCCAAATCTCATCTTAAATTGTAGCTCCCATAATTCCCATGTGTTGTGGGAGAGACTTGGTGGGAGATAATTGAATCATGGGGGCAGTTTCCCCCATACTGTTCTCATGGTAGTGAGTAAGTCTCATGAGAGCTGATGGTTTTATAAGGAGAAATCCTTTTCACTTGGTCCTCATTCTTCTCTTGCCTGCCACCATATAAGATGTGCCTTTGCTGCTCCTTCACCTTCTGCCATGATTGTGAGGCTTCCCCAGCCATGTGAGACTGTGAGTCCATTAAACCTCTTTCTCTTTATAAATTACCCAGTCTCAGGTATGTCTTTATTAGCAGCATGAGAAAAGACTAATACAATGAGGTGCCTAGAATAGTCAAATTTCTAGAGAAAGAAAGTAGAATAGTGGTCGCCAAGGTTGGGGGAGGAGGGAATGGAAGTTACTGTTAACAGTTAGAAGTTCGGTTTGGGATGATGAAAAAGTTCTGGAGATGGATAATAGTGATAGTTGCCCAACATTGCAAATGTATCTAAGGCCACTAAATTGTACACTTAAAAATAGTTTAAATTGTCAATATTATATTATTTATTTTATATTTTACCACAATAAGGAAAGTCTTGAAAAAATATAGAAATTTACAATAACCCAGTACTTACACTTTTAGAAATGGCTCTTGTGGAAATAGACCAAAATTTAAGTAAAGATGTTTATCAGAAAGTTATTTATCATTGCAAAACAACTCCCAGAAACAATATAATGGTGAAATAAATGATGGCACATTCCCACTAACCTGGCAGCCCCAGGACACCAGGGACTTGGGCTGTTCTTGCTCTCCATCTCATCTCCACCACCTTCCTGTACTTGACACGTAGAAGATGCTCAGCAAATACTTGTTGATTTCATTAATATGGTGAAATGCTATGTAGGAGAATATTTATACAGGATTTTAATGATAGGAAAATAGTCTGTTATAATAAGTGGAAAAAACAGGATAAGACTTGTATATATAATTTGATTTCAACTATACAAAGCAGAGGTTCTTCGCATGTGAAATAATGAATTCCCTCATTGTTTCAGCCAATCTGAACTGCAGTTTATAACACCTGAAAACATCCCAAGGGATCCTTCCACCCACACAAGAACTTTACTCATAAAGAGTGCTTATGCTTTCTCGTACGTTATTAAAGAGAAAAGCGGAAAATAGAAAAAAATAGTGGTACCATTAATAAAAGTGACTTGACAGCAAAGGAAAAAACAGGAAAATTATTTAAACAAAACACAAAAAAGCAACTGTCTCACCATAAAACACAGCTGGCTGCAGCCATTTAGCATAGGATTGCAGTTTTACAGACTTGAACAACTTCTTCAGCTATTCTTACAGTAATGGATATTTGTAATAATGATCCTGAGTCACTAATAAAAATATCCAGTTTGTACAATATATTTTGTTTGAGAAGATGGAGCATTATATAATACAGTTTAGAAGGATTTTCATTACAATGCTTTAAATATTTCAAAGTTTTGGGACTTATGAAATTAAATTCTTCTGGAAAATTCACTTAGCTAGAACTTCTCATTTTCCCGATAATATTCAAGAGAAATGAAAAGCTATTTTATTTGAGGATCTAAAATTCTTGTATTTATGTTGGAATTTGGGTTTTCCTAAGACCTGGAGTACATAACAGGTCACCTAGGATGGGGCAGAGGGCTGATTTAAAATGCAGTTTTCTCAGCTCGTCCCCTAAAGATTCTAGTTTAGTGGGTCTGGGATGACGTTTAAGTACTAGCACTTCTAACAGACAGTTCAGATGTTTTGGCCTAGACCAGAAATAGTGGAATCAAGATATGAAGACTTGAGGAATTACTAGAGAGTTACCTGCTTTATTTTAAGGTTATACAGTTTGGATGTCCCCTCCAAATCCCACATTGAAATATTTTCTCCAGTGTTGGAGGTGGATGTGGTAGGAGGTGTTTGGATTGCGGGGCTGGGTTCCTCATGAAAGGCTTGGTGCCATCCCCTTGGTGATGTGTGAGTTCACACGAGTTCTGGTTGTTTGAGAGTGTGTAGCCCTTCCACACTCTCTCTTGCTCCCTCTCTTGCCATGTGACAGGCCTGTTCCTGCTTCACCTTGTATCATAAGTAAAAGCTCCCTGAGGCCTCCCCAGAACCTGAGCAGGTGCTGGTGCCATGCTTGTACAACCTGCAGAATCATGATTCAGTGAAACCTCTTTTCTTTGTAAATTACCTGGTCTCAGGTACTCCTTTATAGCAATGCAAATAACTGCTTGACACAAAGGTAATTGAGGATCATATCTGTCTTGACTTTACCAAGATTATATGTTTCTGTTTTTAACAGGAAAGAACTCTTGCTCTGCTGTTAATAAAGTTTAAAATTTAGTTTGGGCTAACAACTTTATCTCAGATTTCATATTTACTGTTGATAAAATTGTGATATAGTATATGCCATTAATGGTCTCCGATGTTAATGCTACATTTTACCAGATGGCTTCACATGGTGCTTCCACACCATCTCTTCTTTCTCTGTTTGAGATGTTGAATCCCAACCTCTGATACCTAGATGAAGGATGGGTTATCTATAAGACACTGGGAAAAGCATTATGTGAATATGGAAGAGTCTTAATCAAATGTGTTACATGACTGAAAACTTTGGGGAGACATGGATTTACTTGGATATGACTTTTATATGTAGGGATCTTAACCAAACAAGCATGAAGCTTTAAAAAGTGTCATGTGACCACTTTGCAAAAAATTTTTCATACAGGAATTATTTTACAACTCATTAATTTCCATTATGTTTTATGTTTCTGGCAGTGGAAGAATTTTTGTTCCTGCTTCTTCTCCTTCCCCTTTTCTTCTCCATGACAAGCCTGTGCTCAGAAATAACCTCTAGTCCCCCAGATATCGCTAGAAACGTATCATGCATGCTGCCTGAAAGACCTGTTCATTCTTAAAACCACCGATCATATATTACCTCCTCCAATAGCCTTTTCCTAATTGCCCAGGAAGACTTAGTTCTTCCTTTTACTGTGAAAGAACAGAGAAAAATGAAAATGTTTCTACAATGTCATTCATTCATTCAACAATTTAGCAACTACTCTGTTACAAAAGAGTGTCTAGATGACATTTCATTAAGAAAACATGGAACTAGGCCAAGCACAGTGGCTTACGTCTATAATCCCAGCATTTGGGGAGGCTGAGGCAGGCAAATCGCTTGAGCCCAGGAGTTCAAGACCAGCCTGGGCAACATGGTGAAACCCTGTCTCCACAAAAACAATAAGAAAGAAGGAGAGAAAGAGAGAAAGAGAGAAAGAGAGAAAGAGAGAAAGAAAGAAAGAAAGAAAGAAAGAAAGAAAGAAAGAAAGAAAGAAAGAAAGAAAGAAAGAGAAAGAGAGAGAGAAAGAAAGAGAGGGAGGTAGGGAGGTAAAGGAAGGAAAGCCAGGTGTGGTGATGCATGCCTATAGTCCCAGCTACCCAGTAGGCAGAGGGAGGGGGCTCACCTGTCCCTGGGAGTTGGAGGCTGCAGTGAGCCATGATCGCACTACTGCACTCCAGCCTGGGTGACAGAGTAAGACCCTGAAAAAAAAATAAAAAGAAAGAAAGGAAAGAAAGGAAGGAAAGAGGAAGGAAGGAAGGAAGAAAAGAAGGAAGGAAGGAAGGAAGGAAGGAAGGAAGGAAGGAAGGAAGGAAAGAAAAGAAAGAAAGAAAGAGAAAGAAAGAGAGAAAGAAAGAAAGAAAGAAAGAGAAAGAAAGAAAGAAAGAAAGAAAGAAAGAAAGAAAGAAAGAAAGAAAGAAAGAAAGAAAGAAAGAAAGAAAGAGAAGGAAGGAAGAAAGGAAGGAAGGAAGGAAGGAAGGAAGGAAGGAAGGAAGGAAGGAAGGAAGGAAGGAAGGAAGGAAGGGAAGGAAGGAAAGAGAGAGAAAGGAAAGAAAGAAAGGAAGAAAGAAAAAGGAAGGAAGGAAGGAAGAAAGAAAGAAAGAAAGAAAGAAAGAAAGAAAGAAAGAAAGAAAGAAAGAAAGAAAGAAAGAAAGAAAACAAAACAAGGAAATGTAAAGGGAGAAGCACACTTGAGGGATGACGTCAGGTGAGAACATGTTGAGCTTGAGTTGCCTGCAAACCCCCCAGATGCAGCAGGTCTGTCGAGAAGATGCAGAATCCAGACTGAGGATGTAGTGGGGAGCCATCAGCAAAAGCAGTCCTGGGCAGAACCACATATACAATTTGTGCGGCCTGATAAAAAATAAAAATGTGGGGGCCCTTGTTCAAAGAGCAGGAAAAAAGTGCCATTAAAATGATTGAAGGTACTAAGGTCCTAAAATATAAAATATTCTCTTTCTTCCAAGATCTCTCTTTCTCTCTCAACATGTCATGGTGGTTTTTTAATTCACTATTTAATATTGATCTAAATGAAGATTTTAAATTACTGGCATGAATTTTACTGTTCATCTTTATCTTGTTCAATGCCAGTTCTAGATGTAAATATTAGAACATTGAGCTCCTGTCAGAATCCCTGACATCACACCATTCGTACTTTATGGCTTGACCCCAGATGGTGCCTCAAGCTGGTCAGAAGAAATGAACACAAGCCAGACTCAGAGAAGCTAAAAGGAGAAAGAAAGGGTTCTCCCAGGCACAGAGTGGCCCAAAGGGTCCAAAAATACATTTAGGATAAGTTCAGACTCTCCCAGATGCTCTGGGTCCTGCCGTGGCACTTGGAAGGTCCATATGCACTTGAGCCTGACAGCTGCCATGTTCCCCCTCTCACCAGCCCGCATGCACCACACCTTAGTGAGGGGCTGGAAAGTCAAGTCAGGCATCTCCACTTTCCATGAGTCAGTTGTCCCAGCCCATAGCAGATGGGCAACCCCAAGGATATTGCAACCTCTGCATGAAGATGTGCTAGGTACTTGGATCACAGGTGGTAAGAGGCTGGCCCCCGCCAAGTCAATTTTTTTTTTTTTTTTTTTTTTTTGAGACAGAGTCTCACTCTTTCACCCAGCCTGGAGTGCAGTGGCACAATCTCAGCTCACTGCAACCTCTACCTCCCAGGTTCAAGCAGTTCTCCTGCTCAGCCTCCCAAGTAGCTGGGACTACAGGCACATGCCACCATGCCTGGCTAATTTTTGTATTTTTAGTAGAGAATTTTGTATTTTTGGTTTCGCCATGTTGGCCAGGGTGGTCTCGAACTCCTGACCTCAGGTGTTCCGCCCACCTCGGCCTCCCAAAGTGCTGGGATTACAGGCGTGAGCCACTGAGCCCGGCCTCATGCACTCAGCTTAGGGTGAGGACAGCCGCTGTTGCCAGGCCTCGACCAGAGATGCAGGTGCAAGGACCCCAACCCTTCTTACACCTGCACTCAGCTTCCTGCCAGGGTGGAGGGTAGCAGTAGTCTTGCGGGGAAGGGTTAGAAGAGGAGGGCGGCAGGACCTGGGTGGGAAGGGTGAAGGAACAAGTGGCCAAGAACTCTTCTCAGGTTGAGAAGTGAGAAGAGGGGGAATGAGAAGGACAGCAATTGAGCTGAAATGCTAAGTCCGTGGCACATGCTTGCTATCCCATCATACTTCACTCACAAAACACAAATTCAGAGATAACGTTGTAAGAATTTCAAGACAGCAGCTGCAGAGCGCTAACCCATGAGCTCTCCACTAACCCATGGAGCTCTTCTGAATGCGCGGCCCAGGACAACTGCACTGACTGCAAGCCCGGGAAGCTAACCCTGGGTCTATGACATTACCCACGAGGAGGAGAAAATAGAAGAGGACTAAGAAGAAACACAGGGAGCCTCAATATGATTGAGGTAGGTGTGGGGGCCAGGTGAACAGCAGAAAAATGAGCAGAAACAAATAGATAGAACCTATAAAGAACCAGGCCCAGAGGCCAAGAGAACCATAGACTCATCTATAGTATAGGCTTCTCCTTGGAGGTCTACGGTGATGTCTACTTTCCCTATAAGCATTAAAAAAAAAAAAAAAAAAAAATGAGCCAATAGTTAGAAATTAGAGGCTGGGCACTGTGGCTCACACCTGTAATCCCAGCACTTTGGGAGGCCAAGGCAGGCAGATTGCCTGAGGTCAGGAGTTTGAGACCACCCTGGCCAACATGGTGAAACCCCGTCTCTACTGAAAATACAAAAATTGGCTGGGCATGATGGTGAGCGCCTGTAATCCTAGCTACTCAGGAGTTTGAGGCAGGAGAACTGGTTGAACCCGGGAGGCGGAGGTTGCAGTGAGCTGAGATGGCAGCACTGCACTCCAGCCTGGGCAACAGAGAAGAGAGAGAGAGAGAGAGAGAGAGAAAGGAGGGAGGGAGGGAGGGAAGGAAGGAAGGAAGAAAGGAAAGAAAGGAAGGAAGGAAGAGAGAGAGAGAGAAAGAAAAAGAAAGAAAGAAAGAAAGAAAGAAAAAGAAAGAAAGAAAGAAAGAAAGAAAGAAAGAAAGAAAGAAAGAAAGAAAGAAAAAGAAAGAAAGGAAGAAAGAAAGAAAGAAAAAGAAAAAGAAAGAAAGAGAAAGAAAGAAAGAAAGAAAGAAAGAAAGAAAGAAAGAAAGAAAGAAAGAAAGAAAGAGAAAGAAAGAGAAACGAGGGAGGGAGGGAGGGAAGGAGAGAGAGAGAGAGAAAGAGAGGAAGAAAGAAAGAGGGGTGGAGAGAGGGAGGGAGGAATTAGAAACATTCTCATAAAAAGCAAGCTTTTCTTTAAAAAATAAAAATCAAAAGATTTATCAATGTGGTGTCCACATTCCTCCATGGCCAAAATCAACCAGAGACAGCAGCACCCGTCTTAGAAGGGACACATGCCCACAGTTTGACAGGCTTCCTGTGACTCACCCTGTGTCTGCATGTGCAGCTATACCGAACCCAGCTTCACCTGTGTAGACTGCAGCCAGCCTGTGGGCATGTGAGTTTGGAGCCTCGGGTCTGCATTGCGTGTGCAATGCCGCAGAAAGTCAACCAGAAGGAGACCTAAAAATAGGTCATTGGATCTGGCAAGGAGGAAAGCATTGGTGATCTTAATGAGAACAATCTGAATGGAGTTTTGGGATGGAAGCCAGATGGCAGTGGGTGGAGAAGTGAATGGGAGGTGACGAAGTTGAGCCAGCAAGGATAGAGACTAATTTTTTCAGCATTTTTTTGACATAAAGGGGGGGTGATGGAAAAGGAGATTGAACCCACCCAGCTATCCCTAAGCCTCCCTCATGCTCCTTCCCACACATCTTCTTTAACTAAATAAAGAAGGAAAGCAACATGAAATGAAGCAACAGCTCTGTTTGAAATTTTACACGTTAGAAATTGATTCAAGACCAGAAGTGGAAATTAACTGGGCTTTTACTGTGCCCTATTATAAGTGTCATACTCAGAGATATCAATCATAAGTATTTCTTACTGCTGGAATTGGTGGTTAGAAAAATAAAGTTAGGCTGCTTGAGACTGATTCATAGGTTTTAATTTTTAAAGCCACTTTAAAATTTTTATCCTATGATGACATCGTTTTTATGGCAAGTTTTAGAAAAAAACCCTTTTTGTTTATATCGTGGAAAGACAGCAGAGTTGCACAGCTTAGGAGCTACTCTGAAAACCCAGGAAACTATTTGACAGCCCTATGCATGTTTCAAAATAGCAGGTAAATTACTTAAATCCTAAGATGTTGTATAGAAATAAGCAACATTCCTCCATTCAATTGTTGAATAAACAAATCTTAAAATAAATGATGACATCTGTTTCCACCTACTGCACCGTTGTCTGGATGTTTCATGGGCTTGTTTGTTCATATAGAATGTAACTCGGAAGGCTGATATTTTATTATGAACATATTTAGGTTGGGATTTAGCAGGCTCTACATTTTATGAAAGGTCTAACTTGGTCAAATATTCTCTATCCCAGAAGTGGAACTTACCAGAATTATCAGTGCATAAGACCTCTTGCTTGGTGCTACTGGAAATGCTCTTTGATTTGTTAAAACAGATTCTGAAAAGTGATTTAGGTCAGGTTTTGGAATCCTTACGAAGTAATCAGATTTTAACTTTGACTTCCACTAGTGTGACAAAGTACAGGAAGGCTGCTCCCTCCCACTGTGGCCTACTGTCACCAACTGTTTAGAATGTGTTCTGCAGACTTCACCGGGGGCTCAGGAGATATGCAGCTTTCAACATATATAGTGTGTTGGTGTGATTTTATGACTTCTAGTGTATGTCAAGTACATAAGACAAGCAATGCTTTTTTTAAAAAAGGGAGAAAATTGTATAATTCTTTTATTCCTGTTTTTCATGAAGTCATATATGTCAGCCAGCCTTTGCTTAATAAACTGCTAGATGTCTTTAAGAAAAAACCTTGAGCTAGTGTTTACAACTTTAAGTACCAACCTTTGACACTAATAAATACTTTCAGCCTCTACAATAAGCTGATATTGGTCACACAGACTGTATCTCTCTGAAGTCCAAACTCGCAAGTCAGTGAGCCAGCTTCATATACATACGTCCAACAACTGGCCCATTCGACACTCAGATGTAGGTAGTGTCGGAAGCTGCGTGGGTGAGTAGGCTGAGGGTATGAGGAGGGAAGGACTTGGTGGCAGACAGAGGAAATAGATGGGAAAGGGGCCAAGAGAATGGGAAAATGAGCCATTCTCATTGCCTTGTTTCTTGTAATTCAACCACTCTCTAACCACAAGAAATATAGATTCTGTCCCCACTTAATCATTGAAACTGATATCTGCAAACCCAGTGGATTTTTATTCAACCTTTATTCTCCTTAACACCTTACAGCACGTGACAGTCATTTTTTAGGGGAAAAAATGTCCAATTTTTTATAAAATCTCCTTCTCTCTGGGTTATGTAGTACCAACTGTCTTGGTCCTCCTGCTATGAATACTTACTGTCCTCCTTCCTAAGCAGCCTTTCTCTTACCTCCAACATGTCATCCTTCCCAGCCTCACCCCCACCCCACATGCAATCTCGTAGGTCTGGCTTCTCTACTCTTGCCCTAGTGATCTCATCTGGTGTCCTGTTTTTGCTTGTCTCCTCCATACAGATGATTACTAAATCATGTTATGTAGCCTCAGCTTCTTTGCCAAGTTATAGATCAATATCAATGAGTAGTGGAAAGAGCTAAGAGATTGGAATTTAAATCAAATGACATCACATATATGAAAACTCCAAGTTCTATACAGATGCCAAATATTATTCTCTGCCTTCCATAGCTTTCAAGCCACTTTCGTTCTTCCTGATACCTTCCTGACATCTCTAGTGGCCTTACCTTCCAGTTAAACGGGGAAAATTGAGGTTCCATCTTTGATTTTCCTCTCTCATTCATCTCATCCAACCAGTGCCTCTAAATACTACATTTTTGCCAGTCTATTGCATCTTTCTTTGTTTTTCCAACTCATCACACTCACCACTAAGCAAAATGGTCTTCTCCATGCCCATCTCCCATTATAGCACTTGACTCAGGCCTCAGTGAATCTCCATTTCTTACCAAAACCGGTACAAACTTTCCCACCCAGTATTGGAACTTCTCCATAATATAGACCTTTTATGCCTCTGTGGCTTATTTACTTGCCACTCTTCTATTCAATCACTATGCCCCAGCCAAATAGGTTGATTTTTACTCTCCACAACCCCTCCAAACATTCCCACTTATAGATAGTTGTTCAGGGCAGTCTCTCCAATGGAATGCTTTTCTGTCTTCTCCCCCTATCCTGTCTTCAAGGCAATATGGGTCTGGGTCCAGGCTAGAAAATAGATCCCCCTCTAGATGTTTCAAAAACAGGGAATTTGATACAGGGAATTGGTTTCCAAGGTGCTGGGAGGTTTGGAAGAGTAAATGGGAGAAACAGAGGGGTTAAAGGAGCAAGAAAAGAAGCCATAGCTAAACTCCCTTGGGCTGAAGTCCCCACATTCACACCTGCTGCTGTGGAGCTTGCCAGTTCTAGATAGACAAAGGGAAATATGGCTGGAACTGCTGAAAAGGCACTGTCTCTGCCTAGGCTGCTGCAATGTGGAATTCTCCTCCTCCCTGCAACCCCTGCTTCTGCTCCAGCAACCTCCAGCAGTCTTCACTCTCAAAACTAGAGCAGGACTCTTCTCTCTGCTGCTGCCTTTGGATTTTCTGCTGGTCCCAGTTGGCAAGGGAGCCTACGAAATGTAGTTTTCAGACACTTGTTCGTACCTCTACAGAGCAGAATATAGAACGGCAGCTGGGGGTGGAGGACAACAGGTGAAAAGCTGGATAAGGGCCCAATACAAACACTACATATTCCCTGAAGTGTTTCTTTATTCCCACCTCCCTCTGCCCCTCCAACACCATCAGCTTCGAAAGACTTCTCTCTCTTCTGAATTTTGTCCATGGGTCTCTTTGAATTCATTTAAAATACATTTGTTGAGGAACCCCTCTGTGCCAGGCACTGTGCTAGAAGCTGAAAATACAACTATGAGTAAGACAGACTTGGCTGCCATTCTTCTAGAACTTCATGGAGTTTAAAGTCTAGCTGAGGAGACATACTGTTAAATAAGCAATTACAGTGTAGCTTGACGAGCATTAAGACAGGGGAAGTCGAAGTGTGAGGACACATAAGAATGAAGGGTCAGGAAGTGCTTCCAGAGGAAGTCAAAGTCTGATACCAAAGAGGCAAGGGCCAGGGAGAAATTCTCTTGATAGAAACAAAATAATGTCCAAAGGCCCAGAAGTGATAGAGAGAGAGAGAGAGAGAGAGAGAGAGAGAGAAAGAGATTGAGAACTTCTCATGCAAGATCCAGAATGCATGTGGTATAGGCAGCATGGGCATTTTGAAGAGGAGAATGGGAAAGAAGAGAATGGGGGGAGATAATGGCTAGGGAAGACAACAGGCATCATAGAACACAAGCCTGGTGAGTCACATTAAAGTTTGAACTTTACCCTAAGGACAATGGGAAGCCATTGAAGGTTTACAGTAGAAATGTGGCACGATCAGATATTCATTTTAGGAAGTTCATGTTGACTTCAGGGCAGAGAATAGGGTGAAGGGAGGCAGGGCAACTATTTAGGAAGCTGTTAGAGAAATCAAGAATAGTGACTGAGAGTAGGTTATGGCATTAGAAAGAGATGGTGGATTCAAGAGGTGTTTAGAAAGGAGACTTGATGTGTGTACCTGGGAAACGGGGAGTCAAGGATGGCTCTCACACTTCTACTTTGCCTTTACTAACTGCATGAACAGAAGTGACACTGCTGAGATGGAGAATGTAGAAGGGTGATGTTTTGGGAGTGTACTCATTTCTTACTGCTGCTGTAACAAATTGTCACAAACTTAGTGACTTAATACAGATTTATTATCTTATAGGTCTGGATGTCAGCTGTCCATGTGGGTCTCCCTGGGCTAAAATCAAGGTGTCGGAATGGCTGCTTCCTTCTGCAGGCTCTAGGGGAGAATCCATTTCCTTGCATTCTCCAGCTTCTACAGGCCACCTGCATTCCTTGGCTCATGTCCCCTTCTTCCATCTTCAAAGCCAGTAGAGTTGCATCTTTTAATCTCTATGACTCTGACACTCCTGCCTCCCTCTTATAAGGACACATGCGATTACATTGGATTCACCCACATAATCCAGGATTATCTTCCCATCAAGATCCTTAACTTATTCACATCTGCCAAGTAAGTCCCTTTTGCCACATAAGACAACATGTTTACAAAATTTCAGGGATTAAGATGTGGACATCTTTGAAGACCATTATTCTGCCTACCACAGGGAGTAAGGGCTCAAATATGAGTTCAGTTCTACACTCATGGTGCTTGGTGAATATGGCACATCCAGGTGGTGATGCTGGGTAGAAAGCATGATAGCTGGGTCTGAACCTTGAGAGTGGGATTTGCTTGACCATCTAAATGTGAGCATCATCAAAGTATAGATGGAATTGAAAACATGGACGTAGATGGGTCTCCCTGGCAAAATATTTAGAGTGAAAAGAAAAGAGGAAAAACCTTGAGAAACATCATCCTTCAATGGATGAGTAGAGAATTCTATGAAGAAGAATGAAAATGAGTAGAAAGGCAGGAAGGACTGGGGGTGAGGAACAGTTTTGGTTTCTCTTCAGGACCCCAGAGTTTCCCATCTCCACTTCTTTGCACATCTTTCCTCAAACCAGACCTTCACTATACTGGTGTGTGCACCACCCCCCATAGCCACCAGCCCAGATTCACGATTGTCTTTTATTCCTAATTTAAAATTCCAGGAGAGAAAAATCTGATGCCCCCAGCTTGAGTGCAGGCATTGATCCAACCCCCAACACTGTCCATGATACATCATGGGCACTCAATATTTGTTAAATGAATGAATATTTGTTGAATTAGTGAAGTCAGAGATTCACCTGTGGTCTAACCAGCTATGACCACAAGGCATCATCATAGAGCACACACATGGCTCTGAGAGACCAACCTGTATTAGTCCATTCTCACATTGCTATAAAGAACTACTGGGTAATTTATAAAGAAAAGAGGTGTAAATGGGTCATGGTTCCACAGGCTGTACAGGAAACATGGCTTGGGAGGCCTCAGGAAACTTACAATCATGGCAGAAGGCAAAGGGGAAGCAGGCATATCCTACACGGCTGGAGCAGGAGGAAGAGAAGGAAGGGGGAGGTCCCACACACTTATAAACAACCAGGTCTCATAAGAACTCACTAACTATCATGAGAACAACAGGGGTAACTCTGCCCCCATGAGCCAATCACTTCCGACCAGGCCTCTCCTGCAACACTGGGGATTACCATTTGACATGAGATTTGGGCAGGGACACAGATCCAAACCATATCACCACCTCTGAGTGGGGAAGATTTCTACATAAAAGTATAGGCTGAGCAGACAGCCCAAAATATAGCCAGAGCTCTAAAGCCTACTTAGTATAATTCCTAGCACAAGGCAGTCATCAGTAAATCTCTGTGAACCCACCTGCTGGCTGGGGCTTTGGTGACTCCCTGGCTGGCCATTAAGAGGCAACGGAATGTTTAGCAACACATTGTGTGGAAGTAACAAACCTGCACAAGTTCCATTATCCATGGCAGTTTCTGTAGCACAAGCTTCCTTTACCAACAGCTCCATCTGCTTTAAGATGCTTTAGAAACATTTCAGCTCTAAGAAGCTCCTCTTTGCTTGAGATTTAAATCTCACCTTTACTGCTACTGACTGAATGATTCCATTTATTTGACATTCTGGAAAAGATAAAACTACAGGGACAGTGGTTGCCAAGGGCTGGGGAGTGGCCAGAGGAGTTGACTACCAAAGACGGCAAGGGAATTTTTTGTGTTGGTAGAAATATGATTTCATGACTCTATGTATTTGTCAAAAGTCATAGAAATGTACACTAAAAAGGGTGATTTTACTGCTCCTGAATTATACCTCAATAAACCTGACCCAGACTCCCAAAAAAGAACCCCTTTCTTCCTGCTGACTTTTGTGTATGCATTGCATCCCTGATTTTTCTTTTGTGCCACCTTCTAACTTGGCACTTGTGAAGTCTGATTCCTCATGTCAATCTAAATGTATCTGTTACCTGGCAATGTAAATTCTTCCTTCGCTTGTCTCTGTGTGTCTGCAACTGCAATTTAACCTCCTTGATGGCAGCCGGCAGAGCTTACTTACATTTTGACTGTTTTCCTTTTGTGGACTTAGCACTCACTAAGTTTGACGTGTTATATTTGTTTTTTGTTTTTTGTTTTATTTTTTATTTTTTTATTTTTTTATTTTTTTGAGACAGGGTCTTGCTCTCTCATCCAGGCTGGAGTGCAGTGGCCCAATCTCGGCTCACTGCAACCTCCACCTCCTGGGCTCAAGCGATTCTCTTGTCTCAGCCTCCCTAGTAGCTGGGATTACAGGCACATGCCACCAAGCCCGGCTAATATTTGTGTTGTTAGTAGAGGTGAGGTTTTGCCATGTTTGCCAGGCTGGTCTCCGGTCACCTGACCTCAAGTGATCTGCCTGCCTTGGCCTCCCAAAGTGATGGGATTATAGGCGAGAGGCTATGTTTTCACCCAGAAGAGTGGTTTTGGTTTTGATGAACTTTTTGGTAGTCTTTCATTCATTTGGTGTCCAGTCCAGCTCCTTCCCCTTTTCCTCTGAAGTCACTTGATGACCTCACTAGATGTTATTGTACACATATGAAATGTTCGAACCGGACAGCATGTAAAACTAAACATTAAAAAGAGGACTGGTGTTTCTCCTCTTTTTTCTTGAAAAGGAAAGGAGCTGTAGACTTCTGGAGCGTTATAATTTCATTTCTCCAGAGTTGGACAAGCCACAGCCTGAAGCCTGGCAGGCCCAACATGCTTGTGTTTGCCATGCCAGAGTCTATGATTCTAAAAGGTATCAGGTTTTCAGAAAAAACAGAATTCTACCTGTGGCGGGTCAGGGAGGGATTTCCCACCCAGAGTGAGGCCTTAGGGCAAAAGGATTGTTTTACCGCAGTCATTTGCCAAAAAATCTGATTTCCTTGAGTTGCATGAAAAGACAAATCATGGTTTAAAGAATACAGTTTTATTTTTGTCTTATCCTCTGGGAAAATTTGGCATGTGGAGTTCTTGATTTTAACTGTTAGGTGTTAAACACACCCACAGCTTGCCCAGCATGTAGAAATATTTGTTGAAATGACTTTCATTTTAACACAACAACCAACAGGGCAACACGATCAGGTATTTTGCTTTTGCAAAGCAGCTTGAATTTGGTACACATCATGAACCTGGCAGATATGGGAGCCTTACTAATTTCAATCAATAGCATCTTTAAACCTTTAAGGAAGGGACTAGCTGCCGGGTGTGGTGGCTCACGCCTGTAATCTCAGCACTTTGGGAGGCCGAGGCAGGCGGATCACGAGGTCAGGAGATCGAGACCATTCTGGCTAACACGGTAAAACCCTGTCTCTACTAAAAACACAAAAAATTAGCTGGGCGTGGTGGCATGCACCTATGCACCTGTAGTCTCAGCTACTTGAGAGGCTGAGGCAGGAGAATCGCTTGAACTCGGGAGGCTGAGGCAGGAGAATCGCTTGAACTCGGGAGGCCGATCTTGCAGTGAGCAGATATCACGCCATGGCACTCCAGCCTGGGTGACAGAGAGAGACTCTGTCAAAAACGAAGAGAAGAGAAGAGAAGACAAGAGAAGAGAAGAGGAAAAAGAAAGAGAAAAAGAAAGAGATTAGCAAACTGCTGCCATAGGTCACATCTGGCCTTCCACCTGTTTTTGAAAATGAGGTTTTACTGAAAGCCCATCACGCTCATCTGTTTCCATGTTGTCTACAGCTGCCATTTTTTTTTTTTTTTACTATAACAGCAGAGTTGTGTAGTTGCCACAGAGATCACCTGTCCTGCAAAGCTTAAAATATTCACTATCTAACTCTTCTGAGAGAATTTCGATGACCCCTGCTCTAAGAGATGGCATTTCCCAGAGTCAGTTTCAGAATCCTGCACCAGGATTCTGCACCAGGCCTCCTTATTTTTGAAGATGAAAATGGAGAGATAGCATCTGCAGTGTGATCATCTTCCTCATAAGTATACAGATTTTATTTTCAATTAAAATACAAAAAAATAAGATTATGGAGGTTTTATTCCCTGGAGAAAACCTTAGGCAAAGTTTCCCGTTGGCCCTCTTTGTGATATATGAAACTTGTGTCTGTGTGTGTGTCCACATGCAACCTAAATAATGAATCGTGTAAAACAATTTATTGGAAAAAGCAATTACTCTTAAGCTTTTGGTGAGTTATAGACCCTTTTGGGTACCTGCAAAGATAGAAATATCCTCTCCTCGGGGCTAAAAATGGGCATATACACTTCACTCAAACTGTGTGTATAGTTTTAAGAGCTCGCAGAGGTCTGAGGCTAGCGTGCTCAGTCCAGGCAAATTACTACTTTACTGAAGGATGAGTCTCTACAGGCAGAACTCCAGGCACTAAGCAGTTTGACAGGAGGTGTTAGGCACTAAGCAGTTTAACAGGAGGTGTTAGGACAGTTCCAGCATTCATACAATCACATCTCAATCACTTTATTTTATAAAACCGGAAGCCTTAAAGAGTTTTCAGACCGAAGATGCCAGTTTGGGCCCTGGTTCTTTGTAATCTTAGGCACAAACCAAAGCTTTGAGAGCCTCTGAATTGTAGAAGCTTCAATCTGGTGGTTAGGAGATACCCAGTAACGGAAGATAAGTGCAGAGGTCAGAAGAAAAAAAATCCCAGAAATATGCAAACACTGTATAACTCTGAGAGTTCTGTGAGCACCCCCACAGGTGCTCCTAAAACCTGTTGCTATGTTGAGTCCTGGCAGCTTGTTGTGATACATGTGGACAAACAGCATGGCTCACCCGCTAGCAGTGGGGGTTTGTATTCCCGGAATGACTTTAGTAAGCAACGTAAACTGATATAGGTGACCCCCCACATCTAATTACAAGGACTTGATTCCTTTCAGTTCTGTCTCCCCACTAGTAGTGTGCAATGACAGTGGTTTTGCAGGAATATCTAGTCTGCAGAGGTGGGATGTCACCTACACTTAAAGGAACTAAAGCAATATAATGATTAACCAGCTGAGTTAAAGGAGCTGGGAACCGTCCAGTGGAGTCCCCCACAGTGCCCAAGAGTCCTGGTCATTCAAGGGTGTTTGTTATTTGCATAGATGCATTACTTATTCAAAGGCAAAAAGGGGGGAATTTGCAAGTGCCAGTCAAGTTGAGTAAACAGTTAGGTAATCTTCCTCCAAATTCAAATATGAGGTTGAGTACGGCTCTGGTAGGCTCAACTTCTTTCACTTTTATGGGACATGGTCACTGTGGGTCAGCAAACCATAACCCTACAGGAATGGCCAAATCACTAAGGTCCTAATCCCTCAAATCCAGCTCCTGATGGCTCCTGTACTCTTTTATAGGCGTGAAAGGGGTGCGGAAGCCATTGCCATTGCTTGAAGATAAGATGCCACCCATCCGGAGAGCCCTGTCATACCAGAGCATACTGGGCTGTCACCTGTATCAGTTTACGTTGCTTACTAAAGTCATTCCGGGAATGCAAACCCCACTGCTAGACGGTCAGCCATGCTCTCTGTCCACGTGTATCACAAAAAGCTGCCAGGACTCAACATAGCAACAGGTTTTAGTCCTGATGAGGTGAAAAACGAACAAACAGACAAATCTTACCTGCCTCTAATAAACTTTTACTTTGAAGACGCGGTGATTCAGATTCATTGCTTAGCCTAGATGCTTTCTCAGCTCAGTTACAATAGTTTCTGTAGGTATGTGATCAGTTTATCCCTTTTTCTGTGTGAGAGAGGGGAAAAATGGGAAAATTCCACATCTTCATGCAGCAGCTTCCTTTCCTCCCTAACACTGACCCAAGACTGAAGATGAGTTAGAGGAAAAGGTCCTGAACTAGGAGTTAAAGAAATGGGTGTTGATTTGAGCTTAGCCAGTTGCTAAGTGGCCTTGGGCAAATCATTCTAGCCCTTTGGGGATATTTCTTCAGCTATAGAGGGCTTACGATGAGATGATTTTTAAATTCCCTTCTAAATCTGAAATGTGTTTTTGTGATTGCTTTGGAATACCTTGGGACATTCAAAGAAACTTTGACTCCCACAGCAAGGACAGAGACTCAGGAGGGACATGGTCTGTGTACTATTTAAACAACTGAACGGCGATAAGGTTTTTCCCATTAAGGCATTTGGTGGAGGCAAGCAGTTTATAATAAACTTCCCATGAGCTCATTTAAAGCTCCATTTGAAAGCAAACATATTTTTCAAAGTGAGCTCCTTCTAATTACTTGTTATTTGAGCTTCATGTTTCCTTCCAATCTTGAGTTCTGGGCATCTGTGGATGCCCAAGGAAAGTCCATAGCTCTTAAGAAAGATAATTGGTTTGATAAAAGCTGTAAATACAGTGACTAAGGGGTATAAACTAAATGGATTTGTCCTAATCTCCCTTCCTGAATTCTTTCCATTCTCCTGCATCACAGCCTCCACCATATAAAACAGTCCAGTAAAAACTAACGTGTACTCAGTGCCTACCAATGACCAGGCTCTAGCGTAAGGGCTAACATTAAATACAGTACTTACAATATTTCAGGCACTGTGCCAAGTCCTTCATATTTTTTAATTTATCAGTGTTTCCTTACAGTCTTAGAAGGTAGGTACTTTTATTAGCCCTATTTACCAATGAAGAAACTGAAGCACAGAGTGGTCAAGTAATTTGTTCAAGGTCACACAGCTAATAAGTGGCAAAAGCAGGATTTGAAGATGGGTGTGCTCCCGAGTCCACACTCTCAACCACTTTACTGTACTGCACTACAGTTGGACGTGCATAGATTTGGGGAGGAGTGTCTTATAACAGAAGTTTTTAAAATGTCATTTCATCAAGTATTTTACCATTCAAGCACAAGCTAGTCCAAAGATGATTTGGAAATGACAAAATGGTCTCCTTTTGACAACCTTTCAACACGAAACTACCAGCTCCAAGATTCTATGAAACAGCCAAAGTCGTCTCAGTACTTTCTTTTCGTCTCTGCTCTAGTAACGGAGTTCTTGCAAAGCTACCAGAAGAGCCTCCTTTAGGCCAAGCTAGAGTTCACAGGTCATGTTGCCTCCTTCCAAGGCAGTTGGAGCTGGAGCCTAAGAAGGTGAAATTCATGTTCTTCATTGACATACTTTAAGTCTACCTAAGGGTGGTGATCAGAATGGGCATCCTTTGTGTTCAAACACACAGCCCGTTGGTCCTCTGCCAAGCCCATTTAATAGAAGGGGAAATCAAGGCTTAGAGCACTTCATAAGCCTCCTGAGGACTACATGCCTAAGGAAAGCCAGAGCCAGGGCCAGAGCTGGGGAGTTCTGACTAGCAGTTCTGTCTACTGCTAGACAGTTTCCTTCCACCCTTTAACCCCATAGCTGTTAAAGCATCTGCCAAACGAGATCTTAGAGGAACCATTTCAAAGCTATTTTAAGTATCTGCAGGTACGGATTTTTCAGGTGGCCTTCATTAATCTCAAAGCCTAATGAAATAGCTGGGCACAGTGGCACACATGCCTGTAGTCACACCTACCCAGGAAGCTGAGGCAGGAGGATCGCTTGAGCCCAGGAGTTCAAGGCTGCAGTGTGCATTATTGCACCTTTAAATAACCACTGCATTCCAGACTGGGCGTCATCGCGAGACCCCATCATGAAAAAAAAAAAAAAAAAAAGCTCTAATAACTTGGTTCCATCCTCAAAAACATTTGCTTGAAGTTAGGGCTGAGTAGGTGAGTGCCAGCCTGATTTTGTTTTGTTTTATTTTGAGACAGTCTTGCTCTCTCACCCAGGCTGGAGTGCAGTAGCGCAATCTTGGCTCACTGCAACCTCTGCCTCCGGGATTCAAGCAATTCTCGTGCCTCAGCCTCCTGTGTAGTTGGAACTACAGGCGTCTGCCACCATGCCTGACTAATTTTTGTATTTTAGTAGAGACGAGGTTTCACCATGTTGACCAGGCTGGTCTTGAACTCCTGGCCTCAAGTGATCCGCCTCCCTCAGCCTCCCAAAATGCTTGGATTGCACGCGTGAGTCACTGTGCCTGTCCATGCCTGATGATTTTGACCTAAAGGATAGATTTGGTGATGAAAAAGAGAGATTCCTGAAATACTAATACCGTTAAAGATGGCTGTTGTAGTTAAGTGAAGATGAAAATAAAGTGTTTCCCATCTTTATAAGCATTTGCCGCTTACTGTGATTGAATTTGTGTTAAGGAGCCAGGACAGGCTATGGAAGGTCAGCCTACATCAGTTCACCAGAAGTATCATGGGAAGGCCAAGCTATCATGGTTAAAAGTTAATCATTAGTTTCCTTTCTCCATGATACGATTCAATAAGCACATTAACAGTTTATAAAAGAGGTAGTGAAACCTCCTGAGGAAAAAAAAATTATGTAATCAGTTTAGGAGCGAGACTTGCCTCGCCTCCCATCTCAGTGGGGGGTTGAACTGCACAGTGGGGAGGTTCTTTCCGGTTTCATAACAGTTATTATTTCTGGAAGGGTTTATCTTTTATTGCTAATAGCACTTCACTTTCCTCCATGCTCTGAATGTACGTCATCACCCACACCCGGAACCATTATAAACATCCACCCGCCGCCGGAGCACTAACCCTCATGAAGTTAAAACAGTAGTCTTTCCTGCTCGCCAACAGCTATAGACCTTGAAATGCCATTAGGCCAAACTTTATTGGACTCTATTTATTGTTAGAATTGTGGATTATTGATCTAAACTCAAACTAAGTAAATGCATGCGGACATCAACTATAACAATGATTTTCAAAGAGAGAATTTTGAAAGGTATATTGGAGAGAGATGAGAAGCATTTTATGTTTGTAACAGCTCTAATATCTTAATAAGAATGATACCATTTTTTAGAGTTTAAAACATAGTAATAATGCCACTTATTTTTCCCCCATCTAAATAATGTTCACCTACTATGAGCAGACAGTAAGGGCACGAATATAAATCAACTTTAAAGTGTTTGAAATATCCTCCCATTCGTGATTATTGCTATCACTGAATATGTATCCAGCAGCTGGGCAGGAATTCCCTGATACTAGAGTTAAATGATGGGCAGGCAGAATGTGAAGTCCTCTGTGCAGTGGGAATTAAATTGTTCTTTTATTACAGAAATATGATCTTCAAATTTTTTTTTGCCACTTTTTATTTTTTGAGACAAGGTCTCTTTCCGTCACCCAGGCTGGAGTGCAATGGCAGGATCTCAGCTCACTGCAACCTCTGCCTCTTGGGTTCAAGCAATTCTCCTGTCTCAGCCTCCCATGTAGCTGGCATTACAGGTGTGTGCCACCACGCCTGGCTAATTTTTGTATTTTTAGTAGAGATGGGGTTTCGCCATGTTGCCCAAGCTGGTCTCAAACTCCTGACCTCAAATGATTCACCCGCCTCAGCTTCCCAAAGTGCTGAGATTATAGGCGGGAGCCACTGTGCTTGGCTTGATTTTTTTAAAATGTGAATATTCTGTCTTCTACATCCTCCCAGAGGTAATGTAAATGGGCTTGAGTCTCATTTCCACACATTGACAAGGAGACTTTAACTAACTTGTTTAACCCTTCTGAGGCTTCATTTGAATAGTTTCTTCATTAATAAAATGGACATAATGCTTAGCTTTTTTTCTTTTTTTTTTTTTTTTTTTTGTTGTTGTTGTTTTTTGGATGGAGTCTCACTCTGTCGCCCAGGCTGGAGTGCAGTGGTGAGATCTTGGCTCACTGCAACCTCCTCCTCCCGGGTTCAAGCAATTCTCTGCCTCAGCCTCTCTAGTAGCTGGGATTGCAGGCACCCACCACCACACCTGGCTAATTTTTTGTATTTTTAGTAGAGATGGAGTTTCACCATCTTGGCCAGGCTGGTCTTGAACTCCTGACCTCGTGATCCATCTGCCTCAGTCTCCCAAAGTGCTGGGATTACAGGCCACTGTGCCCAGCCGGCTTTAGCTATTTTTATATGCCATTACTAATAGTTAATGTTTATTGGAGGCTTAACTTGGACCAGGCCCTGTTTCAATGGCCTTACTCATCCTACTGATATTATAACAATGCTATAAAGGAGGTACTATTAACCCCGTTTTACAGTTGAGAAAAATGAGGCACTGAGATTTTTAAGTAATTTTTCTGATGTCACACAACTAAGTGGTAGGGCTAGGAGCTAAACCCAAAAGTCTGGCTCCAAACCCCTTTTACTTAACTAGTATAACCACACAATAGCGCCTCTTAGGTCATGCTACTTAACTAACTTGTGGCAGGTCACTGATAAAGAAAATTGGCAGCAAATCTTCAAAACAGTGAACAATGAGTGTTTCCAACCAAAATGCATTCACCGTGGCCTGGATTTTTTTTCTTAATGTCAAAAAGTTAAAGAAAATGTCATTGAAAAAATAAAAATTACTGACTAATGAGGCATGCCCTTATATACCTAGTTACTCCTGAAAGCAGAGTTTAAAAATCCTGAATCAGCCAGGCGCAGTGGCTCATGCCTGCAATCCCAGCACTTTGGGAGGCCGAGGCGGGCGGATCATGAGGTCAAGAGATCGAGACCAGCCTGGCCAACATGGTGAAACCCCGTCTCTACTAAAAATACAAAAATTAGCCGGGCGTGGTGGTGTGCATCTGTGGTCCCAGCTACTTGGGAGACTGAGGCAGGAGAATTGCTTGAACCAGGGAGGCGGAGGTTGCAGTGAGCTGAGATCGTGCCACTGTACTCTAGCCTGGTGACAGAGTGAGATTCTGTCTAAAAAAAAAAAAATCCTAAATCATTGCATATGAAGAGGCAAATCAAGAAAATATCAATACAGGTAGCCAACAAACATAAAAATAAAACATTCCTCTCATAATTGAGGTGACAGGAATATCCAGTGTGTGTGGAAGAGCTGCCTTGGTATAAATTTAAATAACCTTCTGCAGAGCAGTTTGGCAATGTATATCCTTAAACAGGCATGCCCTATACCCAGCAATTCTACTTCTAGAAGTTTATTCTATACAAAGGAATGCATAAACATGTTTACTTAAATGTTATATGTAATAAAAAATTGGAAAAAGTTTAATGAAGAACTTACTATGCATATGGCCATGTGAATTTATTCTAAGGAATGTCCAGAAATACATGCAAAGATTTCTCGACACAGATGTTCATAATATTAAGAAGTAAATAATAGCAAAAAAAAAAAAAAGAAAGAAAGAAAAGAAAATGAATCCACTGTTAAAAAGAAGGAATTAATTAACTAAATTGTAGTGCACTAATAAAATGTGGAAACTATGTTGTAGAAGTTCATAAATATGTATAAGAAAAAGACCCAGAGGACATACGCTCAGAAGTTGGTGGTCATAATTTCAGAGTTGTAGGACTAAAAGTGACTTTTGCTTTTTTGTTTTGTTTTGTTTTCTGGATTTTCTGCATTGAGCGTTCATTAGTTTTATACTAGTGGAAAATAAGAATATTATGGTAGAAAGAAATACTTATATTACTGTGAAAAGATACTTCATATCTGCGTTAATCAACATTTGAAACTGCAAATGACAGAAAATCCAGCTGCAGTTGTCTTTATAGGAAAGAAGTTACTGCTTCACGTGATTCAGGCACGGCTGGATCCAGGCCTCATGCACTGTTGCTAGAACTTGGTCCTTCTCTTATCATCTGTTTGTCTTCTCTATTGCTGCATGTTCAGGAATGCTCTCCCCATGTGGTGGCAAACATGTCCACGAAGATGTTTAAATCCTCCCTCAGCAAATCCAGACAATTGCCTTTTCAGTAAGAGTTAAAATAAATTCCTGGATCTTATTTATACTGGCCATCTTGGGATCATGCACCCATCCCTGATCCAATCAAATAGCCCTGTGAATGGAATGCCCTATTGGTTATGCCTGGGCCACGTGGCCACTACTGGAGCCAGCGGTCAGGTGGTCAGCCTGTGTGGCTCGCTAAGAGTCAGTGGGGTGCTGTATAAAGAAGGAAGAGGGGAGGAATCCTGCGGAGGTAAAAACCATAACAAATAAACAAAAATACACTGACCACAAGTTTTCAGTTTCTTTAGATGCTGCCTAAGGTCTGGCTAGAAAGAGTGTTAGCAACCTTGAATCACTTAGGACTCTTGTGGTTGCAAGTGACAGAAAACCTGGAACAAGCTTAAGCAGCAAAGATAATTTATTGGCTCACACAGCTGAGAAGTCCAGAGATAAGGCTGGCTTCTAGTGGGTCAAAGCCATCCAGGATATGGCTCTTATCATCTCTCCAGTGGTGACAGACCCATCTCCAGATTCCGCACAAAGGCCCCTGCAACTCTGGCTCTCTCCCCACGGTAGCAAATTGCTCTAGCAATTCTATATCCCGCATCTTCACACCACTCTAGGTGTGGTCAGGGGACAGAGAATCTCTTCTGTGTATCTTCCACACAAGCCCTGTTATTGTCACCTCTCTCGTTAACCCAAATTATATCACAAACCCATCCCTGGCCAATCAATGTGGCCTGAGGAATAGGTGCATTGATGGGCTTGAGATATATTTTGGCTACATCCCCACCCAAATCTCATCTTGAATGCCCACGTGTTGTGGGAGGTAATTGAATCATGGGGGCAGGTCTTTCCCGCTGTTCTTGCAATAATGAATAAGTTTCACGAGATCTGATGATTTTAAAAATAGGAGTTTCCCTGCACAAGCTCTCTCTGTTTGCCTGCCACCATCCATGTAAGATACGACTTGCTCCTCCTTGCCTTCTGCCGTGATTGTGAGGCCTCCCCAGCCATGTGGAACTGTAAGTCCATTAAACCTCTTTCTTTTGTAAATTGCCCAGTCTCGGGTATGTCTTTATTAGCAGTGTGAAAACAGACTAATACAGCTTGAGTCAATTATAGTCTATTCCTGGGCATCGTCAGTCTGGTCTGGACCACTGTTGAGAGTGGAAGGGTAGAGTTATCCCAAGGAAAATCAAGGTGGGGGAAGGGTGGGACCGGACCCCTGCTGGAGAGGTAACCAGCAAATGTCTATCGTGTTTCTACAAGAGTCTGACATGTTTTAAACTCTGTCTAGTCATTCATTTTAGAATGGGAAACATTTATTCAAACTATTTCCTGCTTGTGGCTTAGTGCATCCCTGCTGTTGCAGATTGACTATAGCTAATGTACTTGCCTAAATGAAGAAGTATACATTTATTACAGGTCTTCAACCATATCTCAATGTCAACCATTTAAACGAGCCTGCTGTTATCAAGATGGGTCGAACCAATCATAGCATTACGTAAAGGGCCCTACACAGCCCACCAGCAGCCTTCTTTTCTCTTGCGCTGTAATAACCCAAAAACAGGACTTTTCAAAAATATATATATTTCCATGGAACCTTATTTAGGGAAACATATGGGGCTTGGAAATGTCAGCACACTGGGAAGAAAGCAGGAAGTAAAAAGAGTTTTGTGCTCCTGTCTCTGTTATTAATGAAGTGGGTTCAAAGTCGTGTTGGGTTAGCAAGAAAAACAAACAAAATGATTCAGGCCTGCTCTGGGTGACATCTGTCCACTAGGACAGTCACTCGCATTTGGCTTGGAAAACTTTTCAGTAGATGGCACAGGCCAGGAAGCAGATATTTTCTTTTCATCTCCAGAAGGAAGTTTGCACGAATCCCTTCAGAGCCGGGCTCTTGTGTGATAAATACATGTGTCTCTGCCAGAGAGAGTAACAAGAAAAACCCCGCGACTGACAACTTAAGACAGGGGTAAAAAATCACGATGGCTAATGCCATCACAAATGAGGGGCAGCTTTCAAGCTCGCGTGATTAGAAACGCTGTGCACAGGCAACAGCAGGGCTTGGCAGACGATGTGACTAAGTGGTCTGTTTGCCCATGTGGGGACTGCTGCAGAACAATTCCCCATCTTGTCTTAGATGAGTCAATGGAATTCTGCTAAAGTGTCATAAAATGTCAAGGAAAACATCTCTGCCACCAGGGCTCAGGAGGGCACGCAGGCGGAAGTAGGAGGGCACACAGGCGGAAGTAGGAGGGCACGCAGGCGGAAGTAGGAGGGCACGCAGGCGGAAGTAGGAGGGCACGCAGGCGGAAGTAGAGAGACAAGGGCCGTGGAGAAAAGTGGTCCGCCTGGCCACCAGAGGTCTGCCACACATAAAGAACAGGCACCTGCCGGCCTATGTGTGATGAGCAGACGGGGACAGGGACTTCAGCATGACCACGGTGAGCCCCACCATGGCTTCTGACTCCCTGGCGCAGTTACAGGACAGCCCCGCCATTGAACCACTGGGCAAGGACCTGCATTCGCAGGCAAATGCAGGGAGACTTTCTCTCTCCAGTCTCTCGTTCCTGCAGGACTACTTTATCTGCCGAATTTTCCAGGTCCAAGATCTAGGTCCTGTGAGATTTCAAGAGCCCAGAAACGTGGCTAAATCCCAAAGGAAAATAATTACTGCCTGTAAAACACACAAGGAGTATTACAAAACCAGTGAAAATAAATACCTGTTTAAATGAATGCCCACAAAGCACAGAATTACCCCCATGTCATCAACTGTTGAATTGATTATTTAGAAAAATTTCATTACATTTGAAAACAATATTAAGGGTAGATTTTGTTTTACTTCAAGTGTGCATGATGACTGCAGAGAATCAGAGCCAATTGAACATTCCATGAGTTGTTCCTTGCCAAACGATTTCAAAAACAAAACGATGATACTCCTTTGAAAAAATCTCAGCCAAAATTCTGTTTCATGGGGAAGGTAGGAGCATTTAAATATCTTTGCTAAGATGTGGGGTGAGATCTTCAAAAGAAAGTGTGGCAAGGACACAAGAAGCTTTCATACAGTCTGGAACTGCTAATTGCTCTTCACGTCCATGCTTGATTGCAAAAGTCCTTTCTTCCAGGCACCATATTGGGACCCAAGCATCCTTACACTAAATGCAGTGCAGGGGCCAGAGGGACATAGAAAGCTGAGTCGAGTGAATACCATTCATTTGGTAGCCAGTCAACAGATATTTATGCGCCCACTGTGTTCCAGGTGATGTTCTGGGCACTGAGAAGATGGCTGTGAAAACAAATCCCTGTACTGATGGAGCTTACAGTTTAATGGGGGTAACGATGATTACCAAATGAGTTAAACATTTAACATATTTTATGGAGCAGGTGCTATGGTGAGAAGTAAACAGAGAGAGGGAAATTAGTACCACCATTTTGGAAAGCAGTATGGAGGTTCCTCAAAAAACTACATATAGAATTACCATATAATTCAGCAATCCGACTTCTATGTGTATGTCCAATAGAATTGAAATTGGTATGTCAAAGAGATATCTGCACTACCACATTCATTTCATCATGATTCACAACAGCCTAACTGCCCATCGATGGATAAATAGATTTTTAAAATGTGGTATTTATGTAGAATGGAATACTATACAGCCTTTAAAAAGAAGGAAACTCTGCCATTCACAACGACATGATGGAACTGGAGGACGTTATGCTAGGTGAAATAAGTCAGGCACAGAAAGACAAATACTGTGTGACCTCAACTTACATGTGGACTCTAAAAAAGTCAATCTCATAAAAATGGAGTAGAAAGATGGTGACCAAAAGCTAGGGCCCAGGTTGGAGGATAGGGCTGGGCAGGTGGAGAAGGGAAGAGATGGGGAAGAGAAGATGTTGATCAAAGAGCTCAAAGTTTCAATTAGATGGGAAGAATAAGTTTTAGTGATCTGTTGCTCTGCATGGTAACCATAGTGAATAACAATGTATTACATATTTCATAATTGCTAAAAGCATAGATTTTTAATGTTCTCATCCTCCATAAAGTAAGTTACTAAGATAATGGATATGTCAATTAGCTTGAATGAATCTTTCTACAATGTACACATAGATCAAAACATCGCATTGTACCCCACAATTATGTGTAATTATTGTCCATTAACAAGCAAAGCAGAGAGAAAAATGTTGAAGTTTGCAATTTTAGAGTAGGAACGGGAAGGCCTCACTGAGAAGGGGTTATTTAAGAAAAGGACTGAAATTGGTGAGTAAGAAAGTCATGCTGATATCTGAGGGATGAGCATTTCAGGTCAAGGAAAGGGAAAGCACAGTGGCTCTGAGTCATGAGATATTTGAGTAGTTTGAGGTATCGCAAGAGGCTAGGGCAGTTGTAGAGGGGTGACTGGGGCTGAGACTAGTATTTGATAAAGTCAGAAAGGTGTCTGAGAGCCAGACTGGGTAGGGCCTCATGAGCCACAGTAAGGAGTCTGGAATTTACTCTGAGTGAGGTGGGAAGCCCTTGGAGGCAGAAGTGTGACATGATCTGATTTCAAGGTTAACAAGATTACTATAGTCACAATGTTGAGCACAGACTGAAGGTGACAAGAGCAGAGGCAGGGAAGCCATAGCTTTTGCCATGATGATGACTGTGGCTATTGCCATCATCTGGGAGAGAGTCAGTGGCAGCTTGGACCAGGGTATATGTGGTGGAGATGATGAGAAATGACAAGATGCTGGATCCGTTTAGACCATCAATTCTTACTTGTGCCCATGTGGATGCGTCCCTCCTCTCTCCACCATTCCCCTCTCTGTTGAGGGGAAACAGGCACAAAACAACCCCAGAGCTGGAGCAGGACTCCAGGAGCCCAGGAGCACTGGCAGATGCCTCGCAGTCATTCCCACCAGGGGACGTCCTACCTTCACCACCTTGATAGCTCACACCCCACTGGTGCCCAAACTTCAGGGGCCACGGCCCTGAGAGAGGAAACAGACACCCCAGGTGAAAGCAAGCTACTCACAAACACAAAAGGGAAAAAGAAAAGGTCAGCTACTCTTTTGTCTTAGGAACCAGTTAGTTGCTGGGGATTTCTTTCTTCTTTGCTTCCAACAGCTGCCCCAGGAAGTCACTACCTGCCTTGGCCTGTTGAGAGTCAGTCTCCCTGGCATCCACTTCTTCGCAGATACCACAACCATTGTTTCCAGAAGCATAGACAGTGTTTGCACAAATAAGCTAAGCCCTGGGCTTTACCTTGCACCTGACATCAGGAAGGATGCACTTTTCCAGAACAGCCTTAGCACCGCTCAGGCTGCCGGGAACACTCCAGGGCAGCGGCAGGCCTGTGCTAACAGGATTGGGATGGGGCAGGTGTTAAAAAGACATTTTAGGGCTAGGAGTGGTGGCTCACGTGTGTAATCCCAGCACTTTGGGAGGTTGAGGTGGGGGGATCACGAGGTCAGGAGATCGATACCATCCTGGCTAACATGGTGAAACCCCGTCTCTACTAAAAATATAAAAAATTAGTCAGGCGTGGTGATGGGCACCTGTAGTCCCAGCTACTCGGGAGGCTGAGGCAGGAGAATGGCGTGAACCCGGGAGGCGGAGCTTGCAGTGAGCAGAGATCATGCCACTGCACTCCAGCCTGGGAGACAGAGCAAGACTCAGTCTCCAAAAAAACAAAAACAAAAACAAAAACAAAAAAAACAAAAAACGACATTTCAGTAGTATAAAAGTGATGCATGCCTGTTCAAAAATATTCCAATTAGATGAATTTTTTTTAAAGTTCAAAATAAAAATCCCCACTCTCTAAGACAAAACCACTGAAAATAACTTGAATTTTGGGCTTCCAGATTCTAGGTGCTTCTGGGTCCCTCCCTATGCTACCTACTTTAGTAGGAGCAGAGCGATGTACTATTAGGCATTTTAACAAGTTCACCAGGTGATTCTTATACACTCTAAAGTTTGAGAGACCTGTCATCTTTGACCTTTCTGTTAACACAAATTGTGTGTGTATGCATATAGTTTCACACGTACACTCTTGTAGAACTTAAACCCATACCCACATGCCTAAAGGGATTCCTACAACACAAACTGAACGCTGCCTGGCTATTGACTCAATGATCTGTCATCGATACCCCCCCCCCGTCAGCTTAGGCAGCAACATCTCATGCTTTTACACAGCTATTTAATATTCCCTGGAAGGGATCAACAAATGTCCTTTAACCCCCACTGATAGGCATTAGCGTTGTTTTCAGTTATTTAGAGCTGGTTTTGGATCCCACCTTTGCCCACTTGGTAACTGCATGCCCTTGGAGGAGCTGTTTAACTTTTTTTATCACTCACTTTTTTCCTGCATCTGTGAAGCGAGGCAGTCTCCCCCAGGTTGTTGTGGGGTTTGAAAGTGTTTAGCTTCAACGCTAGGGAAAGTGGACAACATGGTGCCCGACACAGAATCAATCAGGGATTCAATAACAGTTGAATTTCACTCATTTTCTGACTGGTTTCATACTTTGTTTAGGGTCTAAAATATGGTATTCTAGGCTGGGCACAGTGGCACATGCCTGTAATCCCAGCACTTTGGGAAGCCAAGGTGTTTGGATCCCCTGAGGTCAGGAGTTCGAGACCAGCCTGGCCAACATGGTGAAACCCCGTCTCAACTAAAAATACAAAAATTAGCTGGGCGCAGTGGTGCGTGCCTGTAATCCCAGCCACCTGAAAGACTGAGGCAAGAGAATCACTTGAACCAGGGAGGCAGAGGTTGCAGTGAGCCGAGATCATGCCACTGCACTCCAGCCTGGGCAACAAGAGCAAAAACTCCATTTCAAATATATATACACACACATATATATGTATATATACACACATATATATGTATATATATATGTGTGTATATGTGTGTATATGTGTATATATGTGTGTGTATATATGTGTGTGTGTATACATATGTGTGTGTGTGTGTGTGTATATATATATAGAGAGAGAGAGTATTCTAACACAAGGTCCCAGTTCTCCAGCTGGAATACTGTGGGGGTGTGGTTTGAAGCCCAGGCAGCTGCCATGTGAATAACAGTCCACAACCTAGGGGCTTCGCCTGTTGTAGGGCCGACTCTGGACCACCATGTGTACTGCCACGACGCAAAAAACAAGTTCAAAGCTGCTTTGGAGAACACATCTTCAAACGGTGTTGGAATTTTTTCTTTCAATTTTTATTTTTATTTACTTATTTATGTATTTTGAGACAGGGTCTTGCTCTGTTGTCCAGGCTGGAGTGCAGTGGCACAATCAGTGCTCACCGTAGCCTTGTCCTCCTGGGTTCAAATGATCCTCCGTCCTCAGCCTCCTGAATAGCTGGAACTACAGGCATGAACCACCTTGCCTGGCTAACTTTTTGTATTTTTTGTAGAGATTGGGGTGGGGGTTGCTGGGGAGAAGGGAAGGCCTCACCATGTTGCCCAAGCTGGTCTCGAACTCCTGGGCTCAAGCAATCCGCCTGCCTTGGCCTCCCAAAGTGCTGGGATTATAGACATGAGCCACCACGCGTGGCCTCAATTTATAATTTTGACATAATTTCGGACATATAAAAGATGCAAGAATAGTACAGACTCTTTACTCATATCCCCCAAATGTTAACATTTACCACATTTATTTTGTATCTACACACACAAACGCACATTTTTGTCCTGAACCTTTTCAGTTGTGGCTACAATGAGCAATTCTTCTCAGTTTGTCTGGGACTTTCCTGATTTTAACATTGAAAGTACAGAATCTAGGACCCCAAGACGTTTTGGGCAAACCAAGTCAATTGATCACCGTAGTTGCAGTTATGATGCCCAGGTACCCATAAGTACTTCAGTGTGTGTGTCCTAAAATCAAGGACATAACCACTGTGCAATTATCAAAACCTGGAAATTAACTTTGATACAAAATTATATTCAATCTACAAACCTGCGTTGGTTTGTTTCTACACTGCTGATCAAGACATCCCTGAGACTGGGTAATTTTGAAAGAAAAAGGTTTAATGGACTCACAGTTCCACGTGGCTGGGGAGGCCTCACAATCATGGCAGAAGGCGAAAGGCACGTCTTACGTGGCAGGAGACAAAAGAAGAGAATGAATACTAATCAAAAGGGGTTTCCCCTTATAAAACCATCAGATCTCATGAGACTTATGTATTCAAGACCGTTTTTAAATTTTGCCAATCTTCCCAATCATGTTCTTTACAAAAGCAAAATCCAAGATTACACTTTGTATTTACTTGTCATGTTTCTTTTCCTTTTTTTTTTTTTTTTTTTTTTTTTTTTTTTTGAGACAGTGTCTTGTCTCACTCTGTCCCCCAGGCTGGAGTGCAGTGGCACAATCACGGTTCACTGCAGTCTTGAACTCCTGGGCTCAAGAGATCTTCCCACATCAGCCTCTCTAGTAGCTGAAACTACAGGTGTGTGCCACCATGCCTGGTCTCACTATGTTGCCCAGGCTGGTCTCAAACTCCTGGCCTCAAATGATCCTCAAACCTCAGCCTCTCAAAGTACTGGGATTATAGGCATGAGCCACCACACTCAGCTTTTTTTCCATTCTTTAATCTGGAACAGTTCCTCATTCTTTGTCTTTCATGACATTGACATTTATTAGGTTGGTGCAAAAGTAACTGCGGTTTTTGCCATGAAAATGCCCCTCAACCTGGGTTTGTTTGATGTTTTTTCACGATTGAATCCAGGTTATTTATTTTTGACGGGAATCCCACAGAGGTACCTGGTGTTGGTTTATCACATTATCAGGTATATTAACTTTGATCATTTGATGGAGGGGATTTCTGCCAGGTTTTTCCACTGTTAATTTACTGTTTTCCCCCTTTGGAATTTATATGCATGTTGTGGGGTGATAGTTGGGGATTATGCAAATATCCTGTTTTCCATTAACCTCTCCCACTTGTTTTCTTATCCACTGAAAATGTCTGCCAGAATCAGTTATTTTTACAATGGGTTACCCAATGATTGGACTTCTTTTTTGAAAATATTTCATAGTGGAGAATCTTCGTGGGTTTGTGGAGGAGACAGGCAAATCACAGATAATTGTAGTGTAATGTACCAATTGCTCTATAAAAAAAAAAAACACAGTAAAGCGAGGGATGGCAAGCTACAAGCCCCTCGGTAAAATCTAGCCCAACGTCTGTTTTTATACGTAAAGTTTTGTGGGAACACAGCCATGCCCATCTTCTACTTACCTAGTGTCTGTGACTGCCTTTGCACTACAATGGCAGCTGAGAGGTATAACCAAAGGCACGTGATTCACAAAGCCTTACAGAGCTGCTCCCTGGCCTTAGAAAAAGTTTCCTGACCCTTGATACAAGGCCTGTGGAGAGAACTCGTCTGAATGGAGCTTCAGTTCTGTGGAACTCACACACAGGGAGCATTCATTTGCTCTGTAGGCTCTCGGGGGTATTCCAAGGCAGGAGTGTTCCTGAATTAGAACCTAGTCCTATGTAGGCTTTCGCTTTTAGGTTAATACACACACTACAAAGGTGCCATGCCATCTCCTACTTACAAGAGATTAACTCTGTTTTGTTTAGGTGTAACTATACATTACCAACAGGAAAGGAAATTATACCAAGTCAGAGCGATTAAATACAATTACTACAATTAGCCTAACCAAAATCTTTTCATGTCAAGGCACTGACAAGTCCTGTCAGAATGGCCTCTTTATTTCTAGTGCATATTTTGTACAACAAAATCCTGGAGAGGAAGAGCAATTTGAAACATTCTCAGAGTGTGTAACATGAGCACAGAACCTGTTTTGGCACCAGGTCCGGTAAGGGTTATTGGGGAGGTTAAGAGTATCAGTTATTTACATGTGAAATCATGTTTATTTCCAGAATGTGTCTTGTTCACTAAAGTTCCCAACAGGATTAGGCTCAACTGAATGTGTTGCTCAGAAAGCCGTGTTTTGTGATAGGAAGAGGAAGTTCTGGAAAATCAATTAAGAACTCAGAGTAACTTAATCTTGTTGATTGTTCTCTTCTATGGGGAACACCCATGTAATGCTAGAATGACCAGCTCCAGGAAAGCTCAGCGTTTTGGGCCAAGCTTCTGTGATTAAAGGAAAGGAGAGAGTTAAATATATTTCTAGTGAATTTTGGACACAAAAAGTTGATCTGGATTTTTCTAAAGCCAACGCCACAATTTCTTATTGGCAAATACCATCCACAGAAGATTCCTGTTTGACACAGCGTTGGGACGAGAAGGGGAAGATAATTTTAATGAGTGATATAGTTGGTATTAAAAATTATTGTTTTATGCTCTAGGGAAGAATGTGACTTTATTTACTTGTTTATTTTTGAGACAGGGTCTCACGCTGTCACCCAGGCTGGAGTGCAGTGGTGCAATCATAGCTTACTGCAGCCTCAGCTTCCTGGGTTCAGGTGATCCTCCCACCTCAGCCTCCCACATAGCTGGGACAGCAGGCGCGCACTACCACATCCAAATAACTTTCTGAATTTTTTTGTAGAGACGAGGCTCTTGCCATGTTGCTCAGGCTGGTCTTGAACTCCTGGCCTCAAGTGATCTGCCCACCTCAGGTTCCCAAAGCATTGGGATAATAGACGTGTGCCACCATGCCTGGCTGCATGAAATTCTAAAGCAGATAAAGCTAGGAAAACACTGGACAAAATGCTAAAGATTTGGAAGGACATAAAGATGAAGCCCCAGACGATTCCAGAATGGGCAGAGGATGGAAAAGGAAAAGGAGATTGGTCAGTGTAAGACTAAAGCACTGTGCTTCTGCCCGAGGCACTCACAGAAGGCACATGGAAATTAAGCACAGGCAGCAAATGACAGCTGGAAAGAAGAGAGGACCTTCCTTTTCTAGTCATCTACAGCCACGTCTGGTCTCAGAGCAGGGCACTGGTATACTTACCTTTAAACAAGCAAACACCCTTTTACCCAGAAGAGCTGGGGGACAATCAAAATAACAAATATTCTACTTTCTCAAGAGCTCTCGCATTCCTTGCATTTCTTAAGAGTTCCCGAGACATTTTCACGCTTATCAATTTATTATCCCCGCACACTCTGAAATAGGTATTATTAGCCCCTTTTTACAGATAGGAAAGCAGAAAAGTAAGGTGACTCGCCCAAAGTTAGGCAACCCTCAATTCAAGCCTCTTGATTTAAAATCAGTGCGTTTTACAGGGCACTACAGGGACGGTGGTCTACCAATGTATCTGTTGTTGGACGTGTCGCTGGTTCAAATGGAGAGACTCAAATGGAAGGGCTGCCCACTAGGTGTGGGCTGGGTACAGAGAACAAAGATCAAGCTGCCCAGAGGCCTGTAAGAGTGGGGAGCAGTTACTACCCCTAAGAGCTGATGGTGCTCCCCACTCGCTAAGTGTTGTAGTGTGAAGTCGGGCTGCTTGGCAGGAGCTGGCATGAGGAGGGAGACAGGCAGTGCCAGTGACGGGCACTGAAGTGGGGAGGAAACACCCCAACTTACCGCTCTCCAGCCCTCAGGTCTTCAGCCAGAGCCTCCCACTGGCCATCAGGAAGCCTGCCGGCATGAGGCCATCCGCATGGGCTGCCTCCCTGGGCAATGGAGTAGAATCCAGGAGAGGCGCGGTGAAGGAGCGGGGCTGTAAAAATCCAGGAGAGGCGCGGGGAAGGAGCGGGGCTGTAAAAATCCAGGAGAGGCGCGGGGAAGGAGCGGGGCTGTAAAAATCCAGGAGAGGCGCGGGGAAGGAGATTTGGGCTTTCACAAAACTGGAAAACCCTAAAAAATGCCTAACACAAAAATTCAGTTAAACCTAATGCGTACAGGTTCAGCCCATAGTACCTTAACTGAAGCTCTGTGGGCCAGATGTGTTCTAAGATTCGTAATATTTTGTATTCCAAGAAGAAAACCGTGGATATAAACTATATATTATGTGGCACACCCCAGCGGGGTCTAAGACAGCACTTTATAAAAAACGCAGTCACATTTATTTACTGTGAGATAAATAATAATTATAAATAACTTCTCATTAATTTAGGTCACTGATTGCTATTATGAATTTTGGTGCTAAACTTGCCCCTAAAAATTGGGTATCAGAATTTTTAGGATTTTGGAAGTGTGGAGGACGGATAAGAGATTATTGACTAGTCTTCTATTTTTCAAAAGACATTCAAGGATTTCTTTTTTTTTTTTTTTTTTTAAGACAAGGTCTTTCTCTGTTACCCAGGCTGGAGTGCAGTTTGCCATCTCAGGCCTCTGCAGCGAGTCTCTGCAGTGAGGCTGTTCACTGCAGCCTCTAACTCCCGGACTCAAATGATCCTCCCACCTCAGCCTCCCAAGAAGCTTGAACTACAGACATGAGCCATCACACCTGGCTAACTTTTACAAAGTTTTTCTAGAGATGAGGCCTCAGCATGTTGCCGAGGCTGGTCTCAAACTCCTGCATTCAAGGGATCCTCCCACCTTGGCCTCCCAAAGTGCTGAGACTACAGATGTGAGCCAACACACCTGGCCTGCTATTCTAGGATTTTGTGGCATTTTATTGTCATTATTATGAACGCTGGTTGTCCCTGTATAGTCTTTCTTTTACTATCAAATTTTATATATATATACACACACACACACTCATATATGTATATTTATATATGTATATATGTATTTATATATATATATCCTTTTCTGAATTCCAGAAACATGGGAATTTAACTTAAATAGCTTTAAATATTATTAATTAAAAGAGGACAGCAATTTACTTTGCAAAAGGAGGATTTGTCCTGGAAGTGATTCATAGCAGCATTCCTCTAAATAATAAGCACTCTGGTAGTTACAATGTGGCTTTGTTGACTAAAAGCAGAGTTGCACACTCCTTTTCCTGTGTGGCATTGACTGCTGTGTTAATAAAGGGTGGGTCCCTGAAAGTGAAGAGAACATCTCTGGGGCTCCATCCTTCTGAAGGGTTGGCGCTCTCCGGAATGCCCAGGTGAGCAGCGTGAGGAATCGTTTCTTGGAATTCTGTGGGGACCATTCATGGTAATGGTGTTGGCAGGCATTCCTGGTCTCCAAAGCTCTGAAAACTGCAGTTCTCAGAACGACTTAACAGGAAGCCTCACCCACTAACAGAGGAAGCTGAGGAAGGAAGGAAAGATGGCAGGGCTGGGGGAGGGTCCGCCTATTGAACAATGAGCAAAGTAATGTGCCTTGGGACCAAGTCTAGGTGGCCAGAGGAAGCACCCCCAGTCACATCTTCCTCACTGCCTTCTAAGGCTCTGCGAGGTCCCTGTGTTCCTGCTGGCCCAGATCATTCCTCATTTCCCAGGTTGACTCAGAAATGTCCTTCCTCGGGACATTTATGCTCAGGGCTCTGAAACGTTCGAAGCATTTGAACCAGAGCAACTCCATCTTGAATAGGAGCTGGGTAAAATAAGGCTGAGACCTACTGGGCTGCATTCCCAGATGGTTAAGGCATTCTCAGACACAGGATGAGTTAGGAGGTTGGCACAAGATACAGGTGAAAAAGACCTTGCTAATAACACAGGTTATGGTAAAGAAGCCGGCCAAAACCCACCAAAACCAAGATGGCGACGAGAGTGACCTCTGGTCATGCTCACTGCTACACTCCCACCAGCGCATGGCAGTTTACAAATGCCATGGCCACATCAGGGAGTTACCTCATGTGGTCTAAAAATGGGAGACATGAATAATCCACTCCTTGTTTAGCATATCATCAAGAAATAACCACAAACATGGGCAACCAACAGCCCTCGGGGCTGCTCTGCCTATGGAGTAGCCATTCTTTATTCCTTCACTTTCTTACTAAACTTCCTTTCACTTTAAGAATTCATCTTGAATGCTTTCTTGCACGAGATCCAAGAACCCTCTGTAGGGGTCTGGATCGGGACCCATTTCTGGTAACACTGTCTCTAGACTACTCTTCTCCCTGCTCCCCATCACCTCCAATTCCACTGCTCACTTATATCGTCCTTAATGACCTTCAAAGTCAATGCTCACTTCTTTCATGAGGGAGTAATTGCTGCCTTCTCTCCACTCTGACACCCACAAAGGTGGATTAGACTTTCCTCTTGATATTCATCATATCCCACCTTGTATTAGGAGAGTTGTCCTATTCCTGTCCAAAATTAAATTAAAAGTTTTGTTCATTTACTTTTTAAAAAGTTTTATAATAAATAGATTTTTTTTCACTTTAAGTTCTGGGATACACGTGCAGAATGTGCAGGTTTGTTACATAGGTATATACATGTTCCACGGTGGTTTGCTGCATCTATCAACCCATCATCTAGGTTTTAAGCCCCACATGCATTAGGTATTTCTCCTAATGCTATCCCTCCCCTAGCCCCCCATCCCCAAACAGGCCCCCGTGTGTGATGTCCCCATCTCTGTGTCCCAGTGTTCTCATTGTTCAGCTCCTACTTATAAGTGAGAACATGCAGTGTTTGGTTTTCTGTCCCTGTGTTAGTTTGTAGAGAATGATGACTTCCAGCTTCATCCATGTCCCTGCAAAGACATGAACTCATTCTTTTTTATGGCTGCCTAGTATTCCATGGTGTATATGTGCCACCTTTTCTTTATCCAGTCTATTGTTGATGGTCATTTGGATTGGTTCCAAGTCGTTGCTATTGTAAATAGTGCTGCAATAGACATACATGTGCATGTATCTTTATAGTAGAATGATTTATAATCCTTTGGGTATATACCTAGTAACGGGATTGCTGGGTCAAATGGTATTTCTTGGTCTAGATCTTTGAGGGATCGCCACACTGTCTTCCACAGTGGTGGAACTAATTTATACTACTCACTTCCTTAAAAATAATTAATTCATCAAGAATTTAGCTAAAAACCTACCCCGTGTATTATGGTGCTAGGCTTGGGATTTGAAGATAGAGTTCCTGCATTCTGGAACTTACTGTCTAATGGGAGAAAATAGACAGCATCAGAACAGAATGGCTTGATAGCACAGAAGAGGGACATGCGACCCAGCCTTGGTGTGTGCTCATAGAGGGTGGTCAGGGAAGTCTGAATCTTCAAGGACAGGGGGGGAGGTGGGCTAATGAATGGTGGGAAAAGGATGCTCCTGGCATGGAGAACAGCATGGCATGGGGCAAGCAGCTGGAGGATTGGAATGTGTCCTAAGAACTGCAGTGAACTGAGTGTGGCTGCTATATGAAGGTCAAGCAAGAGTGTGGCGAAGATAGGACCAGAGTAGGGTCAAGCTGGACGGGGAGCAGAGGCCTGATCATAAAGGATCTTGCAAACCTTGCTAAAGAATGAGACAGTTTAGTCCATGGTGCCTTGAACATGACCTGGATAGATGAGGCACTCAGTTACATCACAGGTCAAGATACAATTACCTGGTATCTGAGGTTGAGTTCCCCCAGAAGCAGATTCTGAGACAAAGATTCAAGTGCAAGTAGGTTCATTGGGAGATGATCCTAAGAGCTATTGGGGGAGTGAGGGGAAACGGGTCAGGGAAAGGAAGGCAGCTGAAACAGTGTGCATTGATCAGTAGGTTGCTGCTGTGAGCACCTCGGCTCAGATTGCTGGAAAACTGTGAGACATGCTTCAGAGACATCCCGCTCAAGAGTGGAGGAGCCATTGTTTGGGGGCTGCTCTCAGGGGCATTTATTCCCCATCACTGTGGCTTGCCCTGTGTGAGGGCAAGAAGGAGCCGCCAGCTGGAGAAAACCCACAGGCAGAGAGCCCTGGGTGTCTGAAGAAGCCCAGGCCCCTGGCCATGTACAAGAACAGTGAGTGATAGGGTGCGGTGGGGCTCAGCGTCTGCCCCATCAGGTTATTCAGATGGAATAATGTGGAAAAACAAGGAGGGTTTGCTCCTTGGCTCTTGCTGTGAGAGTCAGGGCTGGAAAGAGGTGGCATGCTCAAGGGGGGAACGGAAGAGAGTTTGATGAAGGGACAATTCACAGAGGTGTGGGCGGGGGAAGTACCAGAAGCTAGTTCTTCTAGGCCCCAAGAGGAGGGAACCCGGCCTTCTCATCGCTCAGGTGGGATAACTCTGAGGCTGGCTCCCCACCGTTGCCCAGCAGTCTCAGCTGAGCTGCTCAGCCATACACCTGCTCATCAGCGCACCCTGTATTGGCCACATTTGCTCCTTCCTTTTCCTGATCCACTTCCCTACTACCCTAAGTAGTCCTTCTTGGCATCCCCTCGCAATGAACCTATTTGGTGGAATAGGGTGAGAGCCGGAGTTGAGGGAAAGAGGTTGCCCGACAGGAGTGTGGTCTTAGGTAGAAAACTGCAGCCCTGCCACATTACAGCTTGTTGGCAGGAACCGAAGGCAGAAACAGTGTCCGCTCTCTTGTCCAGTCCCTCAGCCAGAGGAACTGAAAAACAGAGGCCAAGGAAGCCTAGCAACAGGGTCTGTCCCGAGAGAAGCGTCTGTCCTGAGAGAGCTCAGCTGGAGGAGAAGACACAGCACGCCCTTCTCACAGCAGTGTAGCTTTTCACCTACCCTCTTCAGACCGGCTTCTACACCGCCAGGAAACTCACCACTTCATGGCAAAGCACAACTTTACCCAACAATGCCTTTTATTTGTGAGCACCTTACCGTTTACAATCACTTTTCACTGACCCTGTACTCCTTTTGCCACAAAATAACTGATCCGCTGGGCAGAGCAGGTGCTAATATCCATCCTCTGTTGAGCCAAGAGTTCAAATCTTATCTTTGGATTCAGAGTCCAGCGTTCTCTTTGTTATATCATGTCTTCCCAAGAAACAGGAAGTCAATGCTGCTCGGCAATGACCACATTATTCATCTTTACTATGACATCTTTGAAATAGCTTAGTTGATACTTGGAGTCAGTTACCAAAGCCATAATTTCTAGAGGTCCCTCTTAGATACAAATTTCTTTTTATTTCTTTTTCTTTTCTTTGAGATGGAGTCTTGCTCTGTTGCCAGGCTGGAGTGCAGTGGCACAATCTTGGCTCACTGCAACCTCTGCCTCCCCGGTTCAAGCTATTCCCCTGCCTCAGCCTCCCGAGTAGCTGGGACTACAGGCGCCCACCACCATGCCCAGCTAATTTTTTTTTGTATTTTAGTAGAGACGGGGTTTCACCATGTTAGCCAGGATGGTCTCAATCTCCTGACCTTGTGATCCACCCACCTTGGCCTCCCAAAGTGCTGGGATTATAGGCATGAGCCACTGCGCCCGGCCAGCTTCAAATTTCTTAATATAATCATGATCTGATTTAATGTGTTCATCTTAGAGGTGACCTAAAGTGGGAATATCTTAGCTCCATAACTGTGCAGTTCCATGTAAAATCTACTTACGCAGAGGGAGACTCACAGAACTAAAATCATTAGATGCCTACTATGTGCCAGGGAACTTGTGTACGTCATCACTTTGCAGATGGATAGTATCATCTGACTCCACATTCCATATTCCTCTGCTTCAATAAAGGTTGCTAATGGATTATGGCTAAGAAAATCCATGCTTGTTATTTTTAGAAACACAACAAACAAGCATAATGCACTCAGAGGAATCATTTTTTGGGTCATCAATGACGGCATGATGATGTCTCTTGCAAAAATGTGCCCTTCAGTTTTGCAGTCAGCAGTGGCTGGGAGCCGGGGCTCTGGAGCCAGACTGCCTGGCATCAGCCTCTGGTTTGTGACTTATCACTTTTTCACTGAGTAACCTCGCTTCATTCAATCTCCCGTGCCTCAGTTTCCCTGCCACCAAATTAGAGCTAATAATACTCCTTACTCGTAATAGTCATTACCCTTGTAATAAACATTGAATGAAGTTAATGGTGCCTCACATAGCATAGGCACCTCAGTAAGATCAATGGTAATGATGTTTATGTCGGCATTGTCCTATCAACCTGATACGTTCTGTAAATAAGTATGTTTTCAACCCCTGGCCTGGCCTAGAGAGTGTAGGGGGTGACCTTAAAAGGCCAAGAATCCAGGGCCTAGAGAGAGATTGACAGGGGCTGGGGGCTTTCGTGCCTGGGCGAACTGATAATGCCACATGCGGATGGGAGAGATGAACTCACCAAGCAAGCGGCACGCTGAGGGGTGGGCGGTTCTTGTCGGAAACATATTTTGGTCTGTGGTTTCTCTGAGCCATTTTTGTCTTTGCCAAATGAGCCCCTTGGGAAAACGAAGCAGCTCCATCTATATAAATAGCCACCATTTGGGAGAGGAAGTGAGAGGTTTCCCTAGAGAGGGCGGGAAAGGGTTGTGGGGCTCAGTGTCAGGCCCAGCACCTGGCCCATGGGAGACACTCAGAACTATCCAACCAGTGGATGGGTTTCAACGGCTTTGTTGTAAAAGGCCTTCTTCCCTCCTTGGACAGAGGACATTGTCTTGTTGCGGGTGGTGGCGATGGAAGCTCAGGTTCTGTTGGGCTTCACCTTGGCTGAATCAGGGCAGATACTGGTCTCCTCACCTCTAAGTTGAGGATGGGAGACTCTGGATCCCCGCTGCATCGCCTGAGAGAATGCAGGTTGCCAACACCCCTAACACACTCCGTAGTGATGCTACAGGGGAAAGCACAGGGAGAGCTCTTGCCTTTTCATGGGAGTCAGAGAGTGCGGTCGGAAGGGGGGTCTTTGATATATTCACTCACTCACTCACTCTCTCACCAGTAATTGAGTGTTATACTAGTTTCCCACGACTACGGTAACAACTGGGTGGCTTAAACCTTCAGACATTTATTCCCTCACGGTTTTGCATTGGCAGGACCAGCCTCCCTCTGAGGCTCTGGAGAACGGCCCTTCCTTGCCTCTTTCTAGCTTCTGGCATTTACCAGCCATCTTTGGCATTCCTCAGCTTGCAGCTACTCACTTCGTTCTTGCCTCTGCCGTCACGAGTTTCTTCCCTCTGCGTCTCAGTCTCTGCATCTCCACATGACTTCCTGCAAGGACACCAGTCATTGGTTCTAAGGCCTGCTCTAATGGAGTATTACCTCTCTTCAATTGCTTCTGCAAAGAGTCTATTTCCAAATAAGGTCACATTCTACGGTTCTGTGCGGACATGAATTTGTCAGGGGGCTGGTGGGAGCACACTGTTCAACCCAGTACAGGTGACTGCTTCACGCCGGGCACCCTGCTAGCTGGCCTGGATATGAAGATGAGTAAGACCCCACAATCTGACAGTCTACCGAGGAGACGGACACATAGTGAGTCACTTTAATTCCGTGAGATTAGCATGAGCTAATATCTTGCATTTGTTGAGCTTTTACGAAGTGCCTGGCACTATTCAGTGTACATTTAAACTCACAATCCTCATAGCAACCCTAGAGGTATGTACTACCATGATCCCCATTTTACAGATGAGGAGGCTGAGTTCCAGGGAGGATAAGTACCTGCCACACGTCACAGGCTTGGTCTCCCTTCCTGTGGAAGTCAGGGCAAGCTCTTCTGAGGAAGTGGCATTGGAGTAGAGACTTGGATCAGGAGAAAGCAGCAACTATAGGAATGCTGGAGGACGGATAGGGTAGGCAAGTGTTGCAGACAGCGGCAAAAGCCATGACAAACTTGGCAGGCTTGAGTCAGGCTCAAGCTTAGCAGTCATAGGGAGGTGAAGGAGGCATCTGTGGCTGGAGCCAGTGCCAGGCAGCGGAGTGGGGTGACGTTGGAGAAGCAGAGCCTCTGAGGCCATGGTGAGGAATCTGGGTCTGATACTTTTTCTTTCCTTTTTTTTTTTTAGACCAAGTCTCACTTTGTCATCCAGGCTGGAGGGCAGTGGTGCAATCTTGGCTCACTGCAACCTCCACCTCCCGGGTTCAACCGATTTTCCTGCACGCCACTACTCCTGGCTAATTTAATTTTTGTATTTTTAGTAGAGAAAGGGTTTCACCATGTTAGCCAGGCTGGTCTTGAACTCCTGGCTTCAAGTGATCCACCCACCTCAGCCTCCCAAAGTGCTTGGATTACAGGTGTGAGCCACTGTGCCCGGCCTGATTTGTTCTGGCTGGGAATGGAGAATGGACAACCGTGGGTAAGGGTGGAGGTGGGGAGGCCAGATGGGGTCTGGGTCATCCCTAGCAGGACTTGCTGATGGATGTGAAGGGTGAAAGGGAACGAGAAAGCACTCACCTTAGGCCTGAGTGACTGGGGGATGAGGATAACCGGAGGAAGATGGGAACGATGGAGTGGGGCAGGAGGCGTGGCCTGAGGAAGGACTAAGTCAAGGACTAACTCTGTTAGGCACCCAGTCAGTGGTCCTTGAAGCCTCGGGACTGAATCTGTATGAGGATGCTCCGGCTGAGAATCCTGCTGGTACCCACGGCAGGGGCTGGGGTTCCCAAAACTGGCTGCCCAGTAGAAACCCCTGAAGAGGACATTCAAAATACAGATTCCGGGGCCTCATCCCAGACGGAAACTTAATATAGGAGAGTCCAGGAATCCGTAGTTTCAACAGGCCGAGAATGATGTAGTAATAGCTTACTTTTACTAAGCACTTCCCTTTTGGATTTTTTAAGCTCATAAGAATTCTGCGAGCTAGATCCATGTCTCCACCCATGTTACAGCTGAACACACGAAGGCTCAGGGCAGCTGGGTAATTTGCTCAAACTCGCATAGCAAGTTCCAGCATCTGTGGGAAGAGGAGCTGGGCCACGTGATCTCAAACCCTAAGCGGATTCCAGGCATCTCCTGAATCTTCAGGCTGCTTCATTTCCACCCGGAGATTTCTTTATTGCCCGGGGCTGACTTCAGAAAAGCCATGCTCCGCTTGCTCTTCAGTCTGGGCTCCAGTATCTCAGCTGTCTGCCGATCTCCTCTTTGAGTAAATATTTAAATAGAATTTAAATTTTCCCTCTTCAACCTTTTTAAATAAAAATAAATCTTGCCTTCTGGACTGTGTCTGCCGCTTCCCGTTTATTGGAGAGCTCCATTCATCGCACACAGCGCTCAAATCACTGACACCTGCGGCCTACAGCAAGCAGATCGAGCGAGTCCTGGCAAACCCGGGCCGCCGACTCCGCAGCTACTCCCGCCCGCCGGGTCTGCGCTGTGCAGTCCTGGGCTGCGCCGGGTGGGGTCTGGGCCTGCGGCGTGAGGGCCCCTTTCGCTTCCTGGCTCTTTGACCCTTTCATTTAGCCGAGGTCCTACTGGCTCCTTCCAGGTGAAAGGCTAGCGAGGGGCCACGGTCACCATCAGCTGGAAGCTTTTAAATAACACAGTCAGGGCCAGGCACGTGTGGCTCACGCCTGTAATCCCACCACTTTGGGAGGCCGAAGCGGGGTGGATCACCTGAGGTCAGGAGTTCAAGACCAACCTGGCCAACATGGTGGAACCCCGTCTCTACTAAAAACACAAAAATTAGCCGGATGTGGTGGTGGGAGCCTGTAATCCCAGCTACTCGGGAGGCTGAGGCAGGAAAATCACTAGAACCTGGGAGGCAGAGGTTGCGGTGAGCCAAGATCACAGCATTGCATTCCAGCCTGGGGGACACAGCGAGACTCCGTCTCAAATAAATAAATAAATAAATAAAAATTTAAAAAACAGACTCAGCTGCTTGTTTTTTGTTTTGGCTTTGGTTTTTTTCTTTATTTTTAAGGAGTTAGGTCCCTGGATCCTTGAGAGACAAATTCTCTGAGTGAGGAGGGGAGACTGCTGAGTTTACCTGCCTATTGAATCCCATTTCGTTTCCAGAAAATTCCACGTTTCCTACCTCCATGCCCCCTCCCCCGTCCCCTTCCCTTTGCTTATAATTTAGCTGCAGTTTACCAAGACATACCAGTAGTAAAGATTCTTGTTCAGAACACCCTGCAAAATCAAAAATGTAAAAGAGACATTTCCCTCTCCTTTCCCCAGTCGTCCTCTCCCCTCCTTGTTCTGCCAGAAACCCCACCAGCTTGCCAGGAGCCACCCAGGAACAGATTTCCTCTCTAATCTGTTGCATCTGTTCACCCACTCCTACTCCCTGTTAATCCCTCCAAATGCACCGTTTGCCACAAATGGGCATGAGACAACTGGCAGCGCGACCTCGGGGCTGATTCCTGTGGCTCCAGCCACTCTCATTTGTTCTGTTTCTCTCTGAAATGCAGGGAGGCAGCCACCTCCGTTCTGCTCAGAGAAGGGACACTTGAGAACTCTAATCACAGGCCCAGTTCCAGTCTGTGAAGCCAAGCGTTTGTCATTTATATGTTTGTGCTCATTGATTTTACGCTGATGATTTAGTTATATTTATCTGGGAATGGTTCCGATTCAAGCCATGGGAAAGTCAGGAGACTTGGGTGGTATTTATGGTTCAGTAATTGCCTTGTTGTGGGGCTCTGGCTCGGGAAATAATCCTCTCGGAGCCTGCATTTCTCTATTTTGAAAACAGGGAGAAATCTTCCATGCAACAGCTATTTGTCAGGTGCACTGAAATCTCTTCATAAAAGTATTAGTTTATTTTGTTTTCTTCCTTTTCCCTTTCAGTTATTCTGTAGTACCCCCAGTGCATCCTTGGCACCTAGGAAATCTGTATAGAGAAGTGAGTTCTACACCGTTAGGGATGGCATGCGTTCCCCTCAAATTCATATGTTGAAGCCCTAACCTCCAATGTGATGGTATGAAGAGGTGGGGCCTTTAGGAGAAAGTGAAATCATGAGGCTAGAGCCTTCATAAATGGGATTAGTGTCCTTATCAGAGGAACTGACACTAGAGCTTCCTGCCTCCACCGTGTGAGGATACAGTGATCTGGTAGCTACATGCAAGCCAGGAAGAGAGGCCTCACCAGAAACAAATCTGCTGGCACCTTGATCTTGGACTTGCAGCCTTTAGAACTGTGGGAAATAAGTATCTGTTATCTAAGCCACCCAGTCTATGGTATTTTGTTATAGCGGTTTGAGCTAATACATTATCATTCTAATATTTTTTCTCCATGTTAATATATAAAGTGTATGCCATTATTTTATATTTTCTTTTTCTGTATCTTGTTTTATTCCTCTAGCACCTAATGGAATCACTTTTGTTTTTGTTTGTTTGTTTGTTTTTGACACAGGGTCTTGCTCTGTTGCCCAGGCTGGAGTGCAGTGGTGCGATCTTGGCTCACTGCCACCTCTGCCTCCCAGGTTCAAGCGACTCTTGTACCTCAGCCTCCCAAGAAGCTAGGATTACAGGCACCTGCCACCACGACCAGCTAATTTTTTTTTTTTTTTTTTGTATTTTTAGTAGAGATGGGTTTCACCATGTTGCCCAGGCTGGTCTCAAACTCCTGACCTCAAGTTATCTGCCCACCTCAGCCTCCCAAAGTGCTGGGATTACAAGTGTCGGTCACCGTGCTGGGTCATGGAAACCACTCTTAATTCACCTGCTTCGGGTTCAATTTATACTTTTAAATGGCCACATATAACTCTGGTGCAGTTCTATTATAATTTCTTCAGCTATTCCCATGTAGACGATACTCACTCTGTTTCCTGGTTTTTTGTTTTTGTTTTTGTTTTGCCTCTGTTTACAAGGTAGTATACTTCTAAGTTTTTTGGTTTTGAAGCTTTTATTCCTATGGGATGGATTTTTAGGAGTGTGACTTAAGATGTATGTATTTTAATCATAACAAATGTGGCCAGATTTCTTTCCAAAAAGACTGCATTAATACAGTCTTTCCAATACAGTATAATAATACTGTATTTTCAATCACAAATGTACTAAAGTCCCCACATTCTCTTTAGCAGTAAAGATTATCAGTCCCTCTCATTTTTTCACCTGATCAGAGTAAATTCTTGTCTCGTTGTAACTTTACTTGGTAGCTCCCTGATTGCACATGAATTTGAACCTCTTTTCACATATGCATTGGTCACATGGATTTTTTGGTGAATTGCGATTCATATCCTTGATTCAGTTTTCTGTCGTGGTATTTATCCCTGTCTTGTTTGTTTTGTAAGAGTTCTCTGCATATTATAGCTATTCACCCTCTGTCTGATCTCTGAGTTGACAGTCTTCCCCTGCTCCCCAAGCTAGTGTTTACCTATTGACTTAGCGTCTTAGTCCGGTTCCTATAACAAAAGATTTTAGAGCCAGTAATTTATAAACAACAGGAATTTATCGCTCACTATTCTGGAAGTGCAAAACTAAGATGCCAGCAGTTTTGGTGTTTGGTGAGGGCCTATTCCTCACAGATGACACCTTCTGTGTCCTCACATGGCAGAAGTGATGAACACGCTCCCTCAAGCCTCTTTGATAAAGGCACTAATCCTATTCATGAGGGCAGAGCTCTCATCACCTGATCACCTCCCAAAGCCCTCACCTCTTAATACTATCACCTTGAGGATTAGGTTTCGACATATGAATTTTGGGGGGGACACTTACATTCAGATCATAGGACTTAGCCTCTGGTATCTTTTCCAAACAAAAGTTTTTCATATTTATCTGGTCAAATATGTGTATCTGTCCTTTTATAGCTTCTGAGTTTCCAATCTTAATTAAAAAGCTCTCACCCACCTTAGTTTTTTGTTTGTTTGTTTTTTCCTCTTTGAGACAGGGTCTTGCTTCATCACCCAGGCTGGAGTACAGTGGCTTGATCACTGCAACCCCAACCTCCCAGGCTCAAATGATCCTCCCACCTCAGCCTCTTCAGTAGCTGGGACTATAGGCACCCACTACCACACCCAGGTAATTTTATTTTTTTGTAGAGATGGGGTATCTCTTTATGTTCTCCAGGCTGGAAAGGTCCATTTTAACTTTCTTCTGACTGGATAATCATTCTAGCATCTTTACTTAATACCTAATTCCTCCTCGTGGGATTAACAATATCATTTTTCCTCTTTATTTTTATTTCATTTTAGATTCAGGGGTTACATGTGCATGTCTGTTAGCTGGCATATTGCATACTAGTGGGAATTGGGCTTCTAGTGTATCCCTTACCTAAATAGCGAACATTTTACCAGATAAGTTTTATTTCAACCCTCATCCCCCCTTCTACCCTCCCCCATTTTTGAACCCCAGTGTCTATTATTTCCATCTTTGTGTTTATGTGAATCCATTGTTTAGCTCCTACTTACAAGTGAAAATGTGCAGTATTTGGTTTTCTTTTTCTGAGTTAGTTCACTTAGGATAATGGCCGTTAGCTCCATCCATGTTGCTGCAAAAGACATGATTTCATTTTTTATGGCTATCTAGTATTCCATGGTATATATTTCTTTATCCAGTCAACTGTTGATGAACACTTAGGTTGGTTCCATGACTTTGCTACTGTGAATAGTGCTGCAATGAACATATGAATGCAGGTGACTTTTTTATAATGTGGTTTCCTTTCCTTAGTCTCACTACTAGTGAGACGGCTGGGTCGAACCGCTAGTTCTGTTTTTAGTTCTTTGAGAAATCTCCATACCATTTTTCATAGGGATCGAACTAATTTACATTCCCATCATCAGTGTATAAGCATTCCCTTGTCTTCACATCCATACCAACATCTATTGCTTTTGACTTTTTAGTAATAGCCATTCTGACTGGTGTAAGATGATATCTTATTGTGGTCTTAATTTGCATTTCTCTGATAATTAGTGATGAGCATTTTTTCATGTGTTTGTTGACTGCTTGTATTTCTTCTTTTGAGAAATGTCTGCTCCTGTAGACATGGCTAGGATTGCCATTTTTAATGGGGTTGTTTGTTTTTCTCTTGTTGAGTTGTTTGAGTTCCTTGTAGATTCTGGATATTAGTCCTTTGTCAGAGGCATAATTTGCAATTACTTTTCCCAGTCTGTAGGTTGTCTATTTATCTGTTGATTATTTATTTTGTTATGCAAGAGCATTTTAGTTCAATTAAGTCCCATTCGACTATTTTTATTTTTGTCGCATTTGCTTTTAAGGTCTTCAGCATAAATTCTTTGCCTAGGCCAATGTCCAGAAGAGTTTTCCCTAAGTTTTCTTCTAGGATTTTTATAGTTTCAGGTCTTATGCTTAAGTCTTTAATATACCTTGAGTTAATTTTTATATATGGTGAGAGATAGGGATCCAGGTTCATTCTTCTGCATATGGCTAGCTAGTTTTCCCAGCACCACTCATTGACTAAGGTGTCCTTTCTCTGTTGTTTATTTTTGTTGACTTTGTTAGGGGTCAGTTACATGTAGATATGTGGCTTTATTTCTGGGTTCTGTATTCTATTTCAGTAACCTATGTGTCTAATTTTGTAGCAGCACCATGCTGTTTTAGTTACTATAGTTTGGTAGCATAATTTGAAGTCAGGCAATGTGATGCCTCCAAATTTGTTCTTTTTGCTTAGGATTACTTTGGCTATTTGGGCTCTTTTTTGGTTCCCTATGAACTTTAGGATTGCTTTCTTCTAATTCTGTCAAAAATGATGTTGGTAATTTAATAGGGATTGCACTGAATCTGTAGATTGCCTTGGCAGTATAGTCATTTTAATGATATAAATTCTTCCAATCCATGAGCATGGGATGTTTTTCCACTTGTTTATATCATCAACAATTTTTTTCATCAGTGTTTTGTAGTTGTCCTTGTAGAGATCTTTCACTTCTTTAGTTAAATGTATTCCTATTTTATTCTTTTGTGGCCATTGTGGGGATTGAGTTCTTGATTTGGTTCTCAACTTGGATATTATTGATATATAGAAATGCTACTGATTTCCATATGTTGATTTTTTAACCTGAAACATTACTGAAGTTGTTTATCAAGTCTAGGAGTCTTTCGAAGGAGCCTTTAGGGTTTTCTAGGTATAGAATCATGTCATCAGTGAACACAGATAATTTCACTTGCTCTTTTCCAATTTGGATGCCCTTTATTTCTTTCTCTTGCCTGATTGCTCTATGACTTCCAAAAATAATTTTTAAGAAATAACTTTTTTGAGGTATAATTTATATACCATAAAATTTAACTTTTGTTAAGTGATTTTAGTTAGAAGTTGATAGTTTCACAACCATCATTGCAATTCAATTTTAGAACATTTCTATCACTCCTAAAAGTTTACCTATTTACCTTCCAGTCTAGGTAATCTCAGATATGCTTTCTGTGTCTGTAAATTTGCCTTTTTCAGACATGAAAAATCATTTTTGTCCTATTTGAAACATAAATATGTCATTAGATCTGTTCAGGATTCTCTATTTTCTTTTTAAATGTTTACTTTTATTTTCATTATATTTGAGGCAGTCTTGCTCTGTTGCCCAGGCTGGAGTACAGTGGTGTAGTCATCATTCACTGCAGCCTTGGTCTCCTAAGGCTCAGGCGATTCTCCTGCCTCAGCCTCCCAAAGTGCTGAGATTACAGGCATGATTTTTTCCCATTGAGTCTTTTGTCTGTCCTTCAACTTAATAGAAATATGAGCAAAGAACATGAAGAGTTTTGGGGAAAAAAATACATTATTCTTAAAAGATACCCTCACTCCTGAGAAGTACAGATGAAAACTATGCTAAGATATAATTTTTCACCTCTTACATCAGCAGTAATCCAAAAGTTTAGTGACGCACTGTGTTGATGAGTTTTGGGTGAACACATTCTTCCTCATTGCTGGTAAGAGCATAAGCCCTGGGCAATTTGGCCAAATTTCAAATGCATATTCCCAGCAGTTCTACTTTTGGAAGCTTATTCTACAGATATATTTTCATTAAGAAAAAAAAGTACATAGTTTGGAACATTGCTTTTTGCAACAAAATATTAGAAACCATGTCCTAGGGGACTAGTCAAATTATGGTATATTCATGTGATGGAGACATGAGGCTGCTATATAATAAAGGACAAGAAAGCTTTTTTTGTACTACAAATACCTTAGAGACATATTAAGCAGAAGCAAGATTCAATGTGTACAGTGTTACCCTTTGTGTAAAAAACAATGGAAAAAAAGATTTTTGTACTCATCTGCTTGTTTAGCAAAGAAATTCTGGAGGGATACATATGGTGGTGGGTAAGATGGAACTGGGCAGATGTGGGACAAAGACAGAAGAAAAATGTTCACTGTATGTTTCTGTAACTTAACTTTAATTTTATATTAAAAATTTACCTATTCTCTCTTAGCTATCCTAGACATTTACTTTTCCACATAACTTTCAAGACAATTTTATTCAGTTCTCACCTTCCCAACACTATTGGCATTCCAATAGTAATCACATTAAACTTATATCTGAATTTTGAGAGGATCAAGTTTTAAATGACAGTCATCCCTCATACCCAGGACTTCCTTAGGTATTCAGACTTTTCTAGAGAAGAGCCATCATGGTGGAGGAGAATAAACAGCACCAATCATCCTGTAATCATTGATTCCATTCATTCAAACATTTTTCGAGCACTTGCTATGAGCCAGGGGATACAATGGTGAACAAAACAGGCAAAAAGGTCTCTCACAGAGCTTACGTTAGAGTGAAGGCAGACAGACAGTAAGTGAATAAATAAGGTAAATCATGGTGCATTAAATGGTGATCAATATAAGGAAAAAATGAATCAGGGAATTGTAAAAGTAGCTGCCACAAGTTGGGGCAGGGGGTTTCCATTTTAAATAAGGTGATCAGGAAAGAGTTCCCTGGAAAGTGATATTTAAGCCAAGAGAAGGTGAGGGAGCAGGGCCTGTGTAGAGCCGGGAGGAACATTCCAGGAAGAGGAAAACTGGGCAAGGGCAAGCCTGCATGTGTGAGGGCAGCAGGAAGTCCAGTGTGGCTGAGCTGGAACGAGCCAGGAGAGTCCAGGTTAAGTGAGGCCTTGAGGACCAGCATATGGAGTTTGGCTTTTTCCTGAGGTGGAAGCTGCTGGAAGTTTCCGAACAGAGGCATGGCATGATCTGACTTACGGACTGAAAGGATCACTCTAGCTGGTAGCTGGAGAACAGCTGAAAGTGGCAAAGGCAGAAGCCAGGAGACGGGTTGGGAGCCAAACACAGTAATCTTGACAAGAGATGGTGGATGATGGCAACTTGGGCCAGGGATGCACCAGGGAAAATGCTGGATATATTTGGAATGTAAAGCCAAGACAATTTTCTGACTGATCGGCTGATTTTTCATTTTTGCAGCTATATTTAATTAATTTAGTTGGTTTTTTTCTTTTACTACTGAATTACAGAACTTCAAAACAATTTTCTATGGCCTAGAATTATTTAAGTAGCATTTTAACTATCTGTTTGTAAAAGTTAAAACTCAACTATGACACCATCTGTTACTACTGTCTGTTTCAATGTTAGTTTTAAAGTCACCTTTTCCATATTCTCTATGGTAATTAATTTTTTTTAAAAAAAATTCCCAGTTCTTTTCTGATTAATTTTGATATTTGGTATATTGTTTAAAAGATCATACTTTTTTGTTTTCACTTTGTATCAATTTATGACTTTTAATTTCTTCTGTAACATGGTTGTACCTCCTTTTTTATTTTTAAACTTACATGTTTTTACCCTCTTTTACCCTTGATGAAGTTCATTTAATCTATTTATCTTTTGGAATAGTTTATTTTCATTTATTCTTTCATTATTTTTATTGGTTTATATTTCAGTAATGTTAGATTTTGTCTTATTAATTTCACCTTCTAATTTCTCCTGGCTTATTTTCTTACTTTTAAAAAATTTAATTTCAAGTTTGAAAGAATTAACGAAATAAACCTGAAAATATAAATAACAGCAATTCTTGGCTAAAATAAGAATTTTTTTCCTTAAAAGTAAATTGGGATTAGTAGGAGAGAACAGACATCAATATTTCTTTTTGCTCCTATAATATGCATCTTCCTTGTTTTTGGCAACCAAACATCAGTTTCCCTTTGAGAACATGTTCTCCTTCATCCTCAGTCTATGTGATCCCACCTCCAAGCTCAAAGTACAGGCCTGTGACTCAGTACTAGCTAATCAGGGTTCTATATCTGTCTGGGTTCAGCCAATGGACACATGACCCAAGACGGACCAATCAAATCTCTTCCCAGTGTTTGCTAGAACTATTGGAAAGATGGTGCCTCTGTTCTTCTGAGGTTTCAAGTACTAAGAAGTAAGTTGGTCCGGAACAGTCAGAGGCTGTCTTTGTTGCCATTAGAACCAGTCTGAGAATGAAGTCTGAGAATAAAGTCAACATAGAACAGGGAGAGAAAGAGAAAGAGATGGATTCTTTCTTTTTTTTTCTTTTTTGAGACGAAGTCTCACTCTGTCTCCCAGGCTGGAGTGCCGTGGTGCGATCTCTGTTCACTGCAACCTCCGCCTCCCGGTTTCGAGCGATTCTCCTGCCTCAGCCTCCTGAGTAGCTGGGATTATGGGCACTCATCACCATGCCCGGCTAATTTTTGTACTTTTAGTAGAGACGGAGTTTCCATGTTGGCCAGGCTGGTCTCGAACTCCTGACATTGAGTGGTCTGCCCACCTTAGCCTCCCAAAGTGCTGGGATTACAGGCGTGAGCCACCACACCTGGCCAGAGATGGATTCTTAACGACATCAATTGTACCATTGGTTGTCATGTCTGGAGCTGATTTGATCCCTTTGAACTTTCTAGTTATGTGGGCAAATAAACTCCCATTTTTGTTTAGTGAGTTTGAATTTGGCTTCTGTCACACACCATAGGATGAATTTTGACTGACACAGTCCACCTGGTTCCACTTTCCATGAGAAGCGGGTCTCCTGTCAGAGACGGACTAGTCACCCCAGACATTTCAGGTTGCACCTCTCTGGCTTTCCCAGCTGCATCCCTCACTGTTCCTGACTTCCTCCTTCTTGGAAGTGCCCATCCCTTGGTCTGTTCAGCACTGCAACTTCCATATTACTTGCTTCTCCAAGTCTTCTGTCTTTTAGATGTTGGTATTTCTTTAAGAATATCGGGGGTTGGGGGGGTGTGGGGGGAAGTAACTTTTAATTAAAAGCTGGATGCAGTTTGAACTTTTGACTTGGGAGAAAGGCAGAATTGCTTAATTTTTTGGTTACAGAACCACCTCCTTAATAGGCCATTTTCCTGGAAGAACAGGAAGGCTGCAAAGAGCCCAGCCTGGCCAGGGTAGAGGAAGGAGGACAGGAAGGAGCTGTGTTTAGCAGCAGAGGCCTGGAAGGCCTGGTTGGAACCCAGCTTCTCAGATTACTGTATGCATAGCCTTTGCAGTATTGCGGGGAAATAGGACAAATAGAATATGTTTCTTCTGGGGGATCCATTTTACTCAAGGACTTGGAGAGAATAGAGTACTTATAAATTAAAACACATATTCTTCAGAATAAAAGGAAAAATTCACGTGAATCTTTAAGACTTCGAAGAACTTGTATGCGTATGCAGGTTGCTTCAGCCAATGCATCCTAGATGTTCTGGTGATATACAATTAAGATATAATTTTCCCACCTTAAGGAAGGCCTTTTCCTGACCCCGTATTTGCCTCCAGCTGGGCCTGTTTCATCAGATTCCTTTACAGCAAAACTCACTCAAAAAGTGGTGTCTAAATTTGCCATCGTCATTTCTTCTCATCCTATTCTTTCTGGAACGCACCTGATCAGTCTTTTGCTCTGATTTCACTCCTGTTAAGTCCCTAGTAGTTTCCACGTTGCCAAATCCAGGGCTCAGTTATGTGCCCTCAGCCCACTGGACAGCAGCAGAAACTGACAGAATGTATAAATCTCTTCTGGAATACTCTCTTCATTGGCTTCCAGGACCCTACATTCCGCTAGGTCTTGTCTCACAGTGGTCACCCCTTTTCAGCCTCCTTTGCTGGTTCTTCTGAATTCCCAGATCACTTAGCATGAGGGTCCTCTTTGATGGCTGCTCTGTCCACACCCACATGCTCTGATCTGTGATCTCAGCCAGTCTCGCAGCTTTAAATATCATCTATATGCTGACAACTTCCAAATTGATAGCCCCAGCCTGGACCTTTCCCCTGATCCAACTACATACCTGACATCCTCACTTGGATGCCTAATATGCATCTCAGACTTAATACACTCAGAAAGGAAACTCATCTTCCCTCAGTAAAACTGCTCCTGTCCCAGTTCATTAAATGGCAGCTCTATCTTATCTACTGTTAGACTTCAAGCCATGAGTCATTATTGATTCTTCTTTTACTCTTATACCCTACAATCAGTCAGCAAATTGTCTTGGCTTTATGTTCCAAATATATCCAGAATTTTCCCCGGTGCCACCCTGGCCCAAGTTGCCGTCATCCATCATCTCTTGCCAAGATTACTGTGTTGGGCTCCCAACTGGTCTCCTGGCTTCTGCCTTTGCCACTTCAGGCTGTTGCCCAGCTACCAGGCAGAGTGATCCTTTCAATCCATAAATCAGATCATGCCATGCCTCTGCTCGGAACCCTGTAGTGGCTTCTACCGCGGGGAAAAGCCAGCTGGTCCTCAAGGCCTCACTGACCTGGACTCTCCTTGCTCGTTCACAGGTCAGCTCTGCGAGGGGCCTTTTTGCCTGTTTTGTTCACCATTGTATCCCCTGGCTCCTAGCAGGTGCCCGAAAAATGTTTGAATGAATGGAATCAATGATTACAGGATGAATGGTGCCGTTTATTCTCCTCCACCATGGTGGCTCCTCTCTAGAAAAGTCTGAGATTCTCTGTGGGAGGCAGCCAAGGGCCATGCAGGGTTTGAAGCAGGGAAGAGATTGGTGACAAACAGTTTTAGAGCAGTTGTTCTGGGGAGAGTGTGGAGAATGGATTTGGGAGTGCACAGAGAGGATGGAGAGAAAACTAGGGGCAGGTTGTCCAGTAGGAGGAGGTCACTGTAGTTGTCAAGAAAAGAGCTAAAGATGACCTTGGAGTTTAAGGGACAGAAAGCACTGCCAGAGAGGTACTGACATCTGGAACAGGCTCTACCCCACAGGCAGACTCAGTTATCATAAATAAATGTCAGTTTCACCTTATCATTTCCCATATAAGCAAATGATTTTAATAATTATTTGAATAGAAAAGTAAAAATATTTTTGCATAAAACCCCATTTGGCTGAAAAAAAAGGTTTAAATTGTCTGTCTCATTCAGACTGTATCTCTTCGAGGAAACTGAGAGTTTTTTGCTTTTCTTCAAGAAACATAGGAAAGTACTAATAAATGGCTCAACATATTTTTCTGTAATGCCATCTCTTGCCTCCAAAATGCCAACTTTACAGCTGTACAGTAAAATTTAATATTATCTTGGTGATAATCTAAGAAACAAAACTCTGTGGCCAACTGCCTTTGCAACCCTGAAACAAAATTCTGTCTCTCTTTCTGTCTCTCAATATCTATCTATTTATGCATCCATCCATCCATCATGGTAATATCAATCACTGTTATAGCTCATCAGGTATGTTCCAGACACTGTTCTAGTTCCAGTCACATATGTGACTTCATTTAATTCTTATAACAACCTATGAGGCAGGTTAACTGCTGTAAAAAACTCACCCTAACTTCTCAGTATCTGAACACAATAAAATTTATTTTTACTCAAGTGACTGTTCAGTGGAGATGTTTGGATGGCAGCCTTTCACATGGTGATTGAGAGGCCAAGGCTCCTCTTATCTGATGGCAGCATCATCCCCCAGGGCCTCAGAGTCCTCTGAAGTAACCTCAGCCAGCAGATGGGATAAGAGAGAGTATGGAGGATCGCCCAGAACGTTTTGTTTATTATAAATTTAGAAGGTACAGGTGCAGTTTTGTTACATGGATATACTGCCTAGTGGAGCCATCACCTGAGTAGTTTACATTGTACTCATTAAGTCATTTCTCATCCCTCACCCTCCTTCCACCCTCTCACCCTTCCAAGTCTCCAATGTCTACTATTTCACGCTGTATGTCTGTGTGTACACATTATTTAGCTCCCTCTTATACCTGAGACCATGTAACATTTGAATTTTTGATTCTGGGTTATTTCACTTAAGATAATGGCCTCTAATTCCACCCATGTTTCTGCAAAAGACATGGTTTCATTATTTTTTATGGCTGCATAGTATTCCATTGTATGTATACTCCACGTTTTCTTTGTCCAATCATCCATTGACGATGAACACTTTGATTCATGACTTTGCTATGGTGCATAGTTCCGTGATAAACAAATCTTTTTGGTATAATGATTTATTTTGCCTTGGGTAGACACCCAGTAGTGAGATTACCGGATCAAATGGTAGATCTATTTTTCATTCCTTGAGACGTCCCCATACTGTTTTTCATAGAGGTTATATTAATTTACATTCTCATTAATAGTGTTTAAGCATTTCCATTTCTCTGCATCCTCACCAACATTTGTTCTATTTGACTTTTTAATAATAGCCATTCTGACTGGTGTAAGATGATATCTCACTGTAATTTTCATTTGCATTTCTCTGATGATTAGTGATGTTGAACATTTTCAAATGGTTCTTGGCTATTTGTTTGTTTTCTTTTGAAAAGTGTCTGTTCATGTCCTTTGCCTGACCCAGAAAATTTTTATGGGCCAGGTCTGGAAGTGACACATCATCCCCTCCCTACATTCTATTGGTTAGAGAATTTAATCGCACAGCAAGTCTAACTGCAAGGGAGGCTGGGCTAGAAAGAGCAGTCTGGCTGCGTGGCCAGGAATTGGTTTTAATTGGCGCTTATCAATCTCTGCCAAAGGCCAAGTACTCAATTCTACTTTACACATGGGAACACCAAGGTATAGCAGTTTAAGAAACTTGCTCAAAGTTAAATTAGCAATAAACGATGGAGCCAAGATTCAAACCCAAGCTATTAGTCTTCAAACTACAGGTTCCTTACATTACAACTACGTTGAAGATACACCAAGGTCAATTTGAGGTGACAACTACTCATCCACATAAATGAAAAAAGGAAAAAAAAGGCAACAATGACTTCCAGCCCCCTCAGGGTGCTCCCGTTTACTTGCTTACTCTCAATCTGCTGTTTCCCCTGAAATGTGCAGCCAAGAAGGCCAGTAGCTCAGCGACTCCCACCCTAAGTGCTTGAGAATTTGAGAGGCAGCTTCAGGGATCCTCCAACTGCAAATACTTGTCTCTAGAGCATGTTGTCCTCTTAACAGGAAGCCAACTTGATAGGTAGGTAGAGTCATGGGGTGGGGGTAGGCTAATTGGAAGGAGGGAAGGGGCTGGTGGCACAAAGGTTTTCAAAGTGGTCCTTCTTGACACATTTAATTTCTGTCTCGGGGGCTATGTTCAGAATGTCACAGCAGATCGCTTATTGTAGGTTCTCTCATGGGGCCAGGGCAGCTGAAAGGGCCCTGATGACTTTGCTTCCTCTCTCTTCTCTCTTACCCACTGGTGGTATGGCTTTGAACAAATCACTGAATCATGCTCTTTGGGCAAAATGAGGAGTTTAGATGTCAAAACATAGAGAGGATCTTAGAACCAAGAGTATCTGATTAAAACTATAGGTCCTCTTTGCACAAAATGCACATACCCACCTAATTTTACAGTTTACAAACCTCCTGATGGGTATCCAGGAAGCTCCCATTAAGAAGAGGTGGATTCTAGGCACTTTTCAGCTCTAATGCTCTTGCTTTCCAAAAGCAATACAGAATCGCTCCCCTTGACTCTGCTGCCTCCTATGGAAGGAAACCTTCCAGGCACCCTCTTGGTTCCTGTGTCAGCCTCCCTCTGTGGTTTGCTTGGCGATAAAGCACAGCCCCTCCCCGGAACCCAGGGCACTTGGGATCCCATAGTCACCTGGAACCGTGCCCTAAAAATCAGCTGGCAGCTGGCCTTCTGTGCAGAGGCTTGTGAAAGGGTGAGTCACAGCAGATCGCTCTTCTGATTCACAGGTAGCATTTATTTGACAAAGGAGGTTTAAGGGGCCTTGCTTTCCTTTGTACCATCTAATCTTTAAAAATCACTTGCTCCTTAACTGTCAGCCGAGAGTTTCTGTAGGCAGCAGTCTTTCAGCTGCTCCCTGGGGAGGGAGAAGAGCGCTGGCTGCCAGAGTCCTGCAGCTGTCCTGGGCACAGGAAGGCCACAGCTACTTGTAAAAGGTAAGGGGAACTATAAATACTGTAAGAAACCAGGAGCTTCCAAGTTCAAAGGAAGTCCGGATGTTGTCAAGGTCAGGCTCAGAGGAAAGGGGGTCCAGAGGGAACTTTCCTACTTCCTTCTGAACCTTCAGTAACCTCCACGAATCTCCAGGGAAAAGCCAAATCTCATGACTTGACATGAAAAGCATGTCAAGTCCTCTAAACTCAGGCTTCAATCTGCCTTTCCAGCCCCAAAAACTTGTTAGCTCTGGGAGCCCCCTCAGTGACACCAGATGCAACTCTAGCTTTTCCAGGCACACTCTCTCACAGTGCTGCCCTTTCGTCAGAGACTGCCCTTTTCCTCTTTTCCATCCGTCTCAATCCAGTCCTTCCTTCAGGCCTGGCTCTAATCCCATGTCCACCTGGAAACTTTTCTAGACCATTACTCATATTAATAAACCTAGTTTCGGACAGGCGCCGTGGCTCACGCCTGTAATCCCAGCATTTTGGGAGGCTGAGGTAGGTGGATTGCCTGAGCTCAGGAGTTTGAGAACACCCTGGGCAACATGGTGAAACTCCATCTCTATTAAAATACAAAAAATTAGCCATGTGTGGAGGCAAGTGCCTGTAATCCCAGCAACTCGGGAGGCTGAGGCATGAGAATCGCTTGAGCCCGGTATGTGGGGGTTGCAGTAAGCCAAGATTGTACCAGTGCACACCAGCTTGGCTTACAGAGTGAGATTCCATCTCAATAACAACAAAACAAAAAACAAAACCAAACAAAAACAAACTACTTCCTCTTTATTGTGTGTCTGCCATATACCAGGTGCTTCACAAGCCTTATCACATTCAATTTTCTCAACAAGCTTGCAAGGCAAGTATTATCATTCCTATTTTATAAGTGAGGCGATTGTGTTTGAAAGGGTTAATTAAATCTCCTGAGGTCATGTAGTTAGTAAATGGCAGAACAGCAACTCTTATCTAATTGACTTCAAAGATACTGTGTAATGCTGCTGCACTCATGCACCCACCCACCCATTCATCATCCGGCCATTCAGCCCCATCTGCCTGCCATCCTTCCATCCATCCATCCATCCATCCATCCATCCATCCATCCATCCATCCATCCATTCACCCACCCACTCACCCACCCACCTATCCATCCACCTGTTCACCCTACCATCCTTTCAACTGGCCATCTACCCATTTACTTGCCCGTCCCCAGAAGTCTACATGCAGCAAGACAGCCCTCTCCCTCCTTCAAAATCCTGTGGCACTCAGTGTTTGCAGCACCACCCCCCAATGTTGGCCCAGTGAAATACCTCTCCTTTTCTAGTTTAGGCACTTTTTTTTTTTTTTTTGAGATGGAGTCTTGCTCTGTCACCCAGGCTGGAGTGCAATGGCGTGATCTTGGCTCACTGCAACCTCCACCTCCTGGGTTTATGCCATTCTCCTGCCTCAAGCTCCCAAGTAGCTGGGACTATAGGTGCCCATCACCACGCCCAGCTAATTTTTTTGTATTTTTAGTAGAGACGGGATTTCACCGTGTTGGCCAGGACGGTCTTGATCTGACCTGGCGATCGGCCCGCCTCAGCCTTCCAAAGTGCTAGGATTACAGGCGTGAGCCATCGCGCCCGGCTAACAGACTGGAAGCTCTAAGAACTGGGATCTGGTGTCCCTCACAAAGCCTAGCCCAGCCCTTTGGCGACATTGACTGCTCAGTGACAACTGGCTAATGACTGAGCACTCACCCTGCTTTCATTTGCAGCCACCTCCCAGGAGCAAGAGGCAAGGTGGCTGGGCTTAAACGAGGCCATTCAAGAAATGTCAGCAGATGAAGGGTCTTTTGCCAAGGTCCTGAGCCAGTGTCTCCTGGAACCCAAAGAAACCCTAATTTCAAACTCTTTCAAAATCTTTTGACAGGGACATACTGCTGTCAAGAAAATCCTGTAATGAGCGTGGAGCTTTAGCCTTGAGATTGTAATCACAGGAAATGTAGTGTTCAGTGTCCTAAGAAACCATTATTCTTTTTCTTTCCATTCTGCCTGCCTACCCCTGTGTATTACAATGGAAACCTCTGGTGGGTGGAATACAAATCCAAAATACTCTTCAATAGCAGCCAAGGTGGTATTTGTAAAAAGTTCCTAAAGACCCCTGTGCTATGTGGCACAAAGAAGAGGAATGATAAAAGCAGCAGTTGTCTGAAACCGAATCTGTTCCTATTCACACATATGAACAGACAAGCCGTTGTATTTACAGGCATCTCTACAAACACACACACACACACACAGTGTACATCTGTGTGTGCATGCATTGCTGTGGTCCCCACCCACACACTTGCCCGTCCAGATTGAGTTCTCCTTTTTCTAGTCCTGCTCACACTTTGTGCATTATTTTTGCCACACTGTACGATCTTTTGTTTACCTGAATACTTCCTCCACTAGACCAAGAACTTCTTGAGAGGAATAACTATGTCATCATCGTCATCATTGTCATTGTAGTAACAGTTAACATGTGTCACAGCTAACTATCGACATGGTTATCTTTTCTTTGTACATTGTTAGACTTCATCCTGCCAAAACAATGCTATACTCTTACAGTTTTTGGGTGCCATTTTGTTCTTTGAAGTCCTTTGCATATTTCAGCAAGGTCTATCTTAGTTTTATTTAATTTTCTTAAAGTTTTATTTAAAAAAGAAAAGCAACTATTTGGGAGGAATGTTAGGCTCTCCCTATTTTTTCCTTTTATTGAATTTGTCATCCTAGAGACACTTTTGAATTGGATTGTAAAAACTACCAATGCCATGTCAAAATAATAGCTAGAGTGGGTAGGGAGATAAAAAGACCTAGATTTGAAATGGCTTCTAACATTTCAAAAGGCTATGTGATTTTGGGCCAGTCCCCGCACCACTCCAAGCCTCAGTTTTAACACATGTGAAGTGGTTTCTTTTGGTGGGTGGTGGGAGAACTAGGGAGGACCTAGGCCCAATGTCTAGCATGGTATGTGGCACCAAGTGGGTGTTTAATAAATTGTGGTTATTGTTACTATTATTTTCATGGTCAACACTCACCCTTTGATACTGGAGAGTAATATAAGCTAGGATTTAGTATGAATGTACGTCATGGCAGTTTTTGATTATCTGAAAATTATTAGCCAGTGCTCCCTATGGCAGAGAACTACTTCTCTTCTCATAAATTCAGAAAGTGCTTAGTATTAGAACATGAACCTGCTCTCCAAGAGATATAAGGATACTCAAACATGTTGTCACTGGAGGCCTGAGGAGCTTTGTAGGCGGAGGAAAGCAGTAGACAGTCTTGGAAATGTCTCTTTGGTATGTCAACAGTGAGAAGAAACTGTGAGAAGATTTGGGAATGTTCATAACAAAGGTTTCTGATGGGCAGTTGGGTGGATTGCCCAGTGTTTCACCAGCCCAGCATACACTGGTAGCCTGAAGAAGCAAGGTGATGATGAGGCTAGCCATAGCCTAAGATCTGAGGCTGGGCTCCAGGGCTCCTGCCAAGTGCCTTGGGCAGTCACAAGATGGCTATGGGCCTGAGAGATAAGAGGCTGACACAATAATTTTTAATCTCTTACTGCCTTCTCAATACTGGACTTATGGAACAAAGAGATGGTAGTAAAGACCCAGTCTCCAAGATTCTTTACTAGGAGACCCACTTGGAAGAAGCCCAGGGGAATCTCCTGGGATTCTAGGTAACCCTTGCTCCAATGCTGTCAGTCACCATAGCCTTTGTCTCAGCCTGCACAGTTTCTCTACCCCTACCTTAGTGTGAACAAGTTCATTCAGGTGGTTTTGTATGCCTGGGAAGGATGAAGAAGTTTTTATTGAGGGTGAAAAACTGGAGAGGCAATTTGAAGCCAAAGGCATTGCGTGGCCAAAAATCTCAACAAGATTAGCACACAGGCTCCCAGGAGGATGGAGGATAAATTCAACTCTGACCTGGTTCCCTGGTGACCAAGAAAGAAACTTGAAGGGAGAGTTCTGGAGATGGCAACCACCAGAGGCACCTCTGGTCCATTCCCAATGTTTTGAATTTAGAGAACATACTTGGGTGCTGCTCATACTTTCCCTAAGATGCATGGTGGCCTAAGATGCATGGTTGCCAGGCATTGTAGGGGAAGTATGAGCAGCACATGTTTCTCCAAATTCAAAACCATGAAGAGTATTTCTTCTCAGTTGATTAATCCCCACCCCCATCTTCCTGTCTTATATCTCCCCCATCTAGCTATTATTTTGATACTGTATTGCCAATCTTTACACTTCAGTTCAAAAAGTATGCCCCTTTTATTTCTCAGAGATGACAAGTTCTTTTGCATAATAGTGGAAAAATAGGATTGGCTAATATTTCTACCAAATAGCTTTTTTTTTTTTTTTTTAATAAATGTGCTTTTTATCTTGGAATAAGACATTCCAAATTGTTCTGATTATTCTGTTCAAAATGTTTGAATGTTCGAAACGTTTTTCAGGAGACCTTCAATCTGAAACCAAACATTTTCCCTCATTCGTTTCAATAGGTGTTTCTCTAACATATGGCAAGCCATTGTCACTGATGAGCGTTTAGAATTAATCCCTCCTCATGCCTTTAATTAAATCTTCAAGTTGGAAACTATGAGATACTTTATTCAAAATACCCAAAGAAAAAATGAGCAGGCTTCATTTCTTGTTGTAACAATGCCAGTTTTCCATAATCTGACCTTCACGTGACACCAGTGGACCAGAACCTTTCTTCAAAGCAGTGTATGTATTTTTATAGCCTAGATGCTCAAGATGACGACAGAGGATTATCTTCGGTCATTAAAGATGTTGGAACATTCTTTATTACAGATGGAAAAAATAGCCCCGCGGTTAGTTATGATCTATGCTTGAAGCTGATTTGAGTTGTCTTTTGTTGTCACAAGGTGTGGACTCCAGCTGTGGATTGTACAGGATTAGTACCTACGTTCTTCAGGAACAATATTTAAAAGCAGATTAGATACGTGACTCACACATTCGGCAGTCGTATTTTGCAGTAAATTGAGAGTCATGTTTGATCATAAAAAATTCAAATACACTTACAAAGAGAAAACGATCTGTATTCTCTTTCATGAGCAAGCTGTTTTTTTTTTGTTGTTGTTTTTCCAAGGGAAATTTTTGGATACATTGCTTTTGGGATATATAGTATGCTATATTTTCTTATTCCACACTCTTTTGTCTGTTTTATTAAAAAAAAGTCAATGTAGTTTTTAATCCATACATCCTTTTCTTCTAGAATATGAATAAATAAATGGTTACAAGAAACACTGGCATAGCCACAAGATGCCAATGTCAAAAGCAATCTAGTTTGACAGTAAAGCTTTTGGTTTAAGCTTTGTCTCTTAAGCACAGAATGTACAATGCTAAATTTAAGACAAAGATGCAAAACTACATGTAATTAAGAGTCTAATTCCAGCTTTGACGTGACGTTTGGCTGCTGACAACTTTCAAGCCCTGCGACTGTCCTTTCCTTTTGTTTCCACATCTGGACAAGCTGATAAGAAAACCCCAGTGCACCAGTGAGAAGTTCAAACCATGCAATGTCCAGTCTGTGTGCAGGAGCCCTCCACTCAGTCCCACACTTTAACTGCAATAAAAACCCCAAGCTAGGCCGGGCACGGTGGCTCACGCCTGTAATCCCAGCACTTTGGGAGGCCAAGGCAGAAGGATCACGAGGTCAGGAGATCGAGACCTTCCTGGCTAACACAGTGAAACCCCGTCTCTACTAAAAATACAAAAAAAAAAAATTAGCCAGGTGTGGTGGCGGGCACCTGTAGTCCCAGCTACTTGGGAGGCTGAGGCAGGAGAATGGCGTGAACCTGGGAGGTGGAGCTTGCAGTGAGCCAAGATGGTGCCACCGCACTCCAGCCTGGGAGACAGAGCGAGACTCCGTCTCAAAAACAAAACAAAACAAAACAAAACACCAAGCTAGTCTCCTTTCCCTGCTTTCTTAAGCCATTTATGGACTTCCTTAGGATCCTACTCTGCTCTTTCTAGAAAGCCTCATTATGTAAGAAACCTTTCCATACCCTCTTGTTATGTATGTGTGGCATCATCAGTTTTGACATCTGAACCAAATTTTGGGTTGAGGGGAGTCCATCCTGCCTCTGCAGGGTGATAAAACAGTAGAGTGTGATTTCATTAAAACATCTTAAATATATATACATATCAATCATTACACATGTGAGCAGGAAAAACAGCCACAAAGAAATACACTAAAATATTCAGTGATTATCTGGGCAGTAGGATATGGGTGCTTGCTTTCCTCTTCATGTTTCTCTGTATTTTCTAAAATTTCTGCTATAGAGGTACATTTTTTTATAAGCAGAAAGCCATGTAACATGGAAGTGACTAAAAAATGTTCTGCCTTAAGAAAAAAGAATTAAAATGCTCAACTCATTTTTATTAGTTTTTAAACACTTGCGTAATCCTGAATTACAAATACAAAAAAAAAGTCAACCTTACATGATCTATTCTTCCTCTCTCTTATAAAGAAAATGAAGGAAACCTAAGGAGAAGCTAAGTTTCACTTTTTAGTAAAGTTGTAATCTAATCTTTGAAACTATTTGGATGTAAGTCAGCATGGGAAAACATACTTCTGCTAAAAATACCATTATCCTCAGGACTTAAAGGCTGAACCAAACTCATTTAAACCTAGAACCACTTAAAATGTTAATTAAAAAGGTATTAACGTCAGCATCCTGCATGTGGCCATTCCCTGTCTTGCAGATTTTTACCCTAGGAACACTAGGTCCTATTCTGTAAATTTCCTTTTAGATAGATCAGGGTGGCGAAAAGACAGAAACTATGTGGGCCAGACACACATGACCTCCCAGTAGAAGAGGTTTTATTTCCCCCATCTTAGAGGTGAGAGAACTGACATCCAAGGTGACATCACTAGGAAGCTGCAGAGAACCAGGCAAGCTGACTTGAAAGCCTCACTTTGTTACCCAGCCCCGCTTACCTCTAGAGAACCCCAATTCAACCTGATTTAAAGGGGCTCCACAAATAATGATTGGATAAGAGCAATGGTCCTCAAACTTGGACTTGCACCAGAATCACCTAGACAGCTGGTGAAACACAGAATTCTGTATTCCAGAATTCTGTAATCTCTGTAATGAACCAGAGATTCTGATTCATTAGGTCTGGGATGGTGTCTGACAATTATCTCTAACATTTCCCAGGTGATGCTGATGCTGCTTCCCAGGGACCACACTGAAAACCAGTGAGTGACAGCAAGAACCTCTGGGCTTTCCAAGGCAGGCAGTTCAAGACCCGGATCCTAGAGGCCCGAAGTATTTATCTAATTTATTTGATGCTTAAGGCTGCCGGACGGCCTGTGTAGTCGCTGAGCCTTCCCGTCTCAGACAGCACATCTTCACACATCAGAACTTCCCTCCAAAGGTGCTAGGCTTACTCCATTGTCCTCTATTGGCTAGTTAGCTACCCCTTTGGTGAAGTTCTACCAGGTCAATGACTCACTTGAGGGCCAGGAAATATCTTCTCTCGTTTCAGCCCTCAAAAGCCTACATAGAAATAGTACTCTCAAGGGAGGTGTTATAAGGCTGGGGAAAGTGAAGAGAGGAACTTAAGTCTACTCAGACCAGTCGCAGGAGACCAGAGGCCTGTCCCAAGGGGTACTGCAGTGTGGGTACTTGGCTACTTGCTAGCTGGGACACTGGTCTTGGGCAGTTTGTTGAGCCACCTTATCTGGGAAATGAAGCTTTTCCTTGGCTGTCCTTTGGGAAACAATGAGGATTAATTATCGTCTGATGCTGTTAGTATGGAGGAGAAACCTGCTCAGTCTCTGAGCCACATTGCCTCTTTCAGTTCCCAGAGTAGCTTTCCCTAAATGGTTGGAAACTGTAAGGAAATTAAAGAGAGTTTCAAGAAACTGGGTGAAAAATGTTATTCCAGAGGGTAAAAAGGTTATGTTCTGACGACCAGTTTTAGTTGGCATGTGGTAAGATGCCTTCTTAAGTAGTGCTTAGGAAAATGTCATTGAATAAGCCCCAAATAAATGTGGGATGATCCCAATTTAGAAACTGAGAATTTAAGAATCTTCTACTTGGCTGCGTTCGTGTTGAATATCTTAAGGTCTCAGTTTTTCCCTTCCCTTTCTGTTCTTTCCTGTCAAACCTAGAGAAAGTGAGTAAGTTTGCTCTTCTGCAGAGCTTAACTTTTGGCCCAGTGGAATTCTGGGTAAGTGTTCCGCCATCTCAGAAATGGCCAGCTAAGGCTGCTGGGGATTCCTTAGCCCTGGCACGTCCAGAGGGAAGCCCTTACCTAGCTACACCAGCAAGATTTCCCACTCGGCCACAGGCCAGGGGATGAGTCAAAACTCTGGGCTGCAGCCAAACCCAGCGTGGACCTGCCACCACACTCAGCAAGTCCCACACAACCTGCTGACGACAGTTGCTTAGGTCTTGCCAAGGGAACAATATGTAAATTCTAAGCTGGAGTGAGAGTAGTGCATGTCTGCATGTTCAGTCCTGCCAAGCTATCAGACCACATCTTGCATGTCATGAATGGATCTGTGACGAAAAACAAATCAAGTTCCATCATGCCATATCTCTTAGGGACCCATCCCCAGGGCCCTTCTTATTCCACTGGATCTTAAGATCCTCTGTATTATGGCCTGAGATTTTGCAGTTTTGACTTAGTCCAAAACCCAAGTAAGCACCTAGCAGACCAAGCAAGTGCCCCAGGTGGTGCTGGGAAGCCTGGAAACAGGAACCCGGGGAAAAGAAAGTGAAGGACTCGGGGAAAGAAAGGTAGACAGATGGTGAAGGCACAGGCAATGAGAAAAAAGTGTGTGTTTGCAAGAAGTCTTGCCTTGGGGCTGCAAGCAGCAACCTGATCCCAACTGTCTGGCACGCCTAGGTGGGTATGCCCAGCACCAGGTGTGAAGTAACCTGGAGAGCCTTGTAAGAGCCTGCAGCATCTCCACCCCTTCTCCCAGAGTTCCTTTTTTGCTCTCAGGTGCAGTTAGAAGGCCAGGACTGTGCCTTAGAGCTTTCCTTGATTAGATGCTATTTGTATTTATTGATATTGTTGAAGGAGGCTCCTGGTAGTTTCATTTTACTCCAGAAACTCTTAGGAGCAGCAGAAACTACCATTTGAGAACGTGTTAGAAATGCCGAATCTCAGGTCCCACACTAGATCTACTGAATCAGCATGTGAAGATGAGAAGCTCCCAGTATTCTTGGGAACATGAAGGACTAACCGTACTGTTTTAAGACCTAGCTCCCAAACATGGCTATACTTTGGATCACTTGGGGAGTTTTAACATATGCTAGGCTCCACCCCCAGACATTCTGATTTGATTTAATTGATAGGGGTTGTGGCTTGGGTATCAGGACTTAAAAATGATTCCAAGGGATATCAGTATGCCATAAAGTTTGAGAATTATAGCCTAAAATACCTTTAGATTTTTCTTGAGACCAGTGTTTCTTAAATGGTGATGGGGATTGAAATAACCTGGAGATCTTATAAAAATTCACAATCTCATTCAGTAGGACTGGAGCAACTGAGATTCTTCAGTTCTAATGGGGTTTCTGATAATGCCAATGATGCTGGTCCAAGGGCTAGATTTTGAGAAGCAAGACTGTAAGGCATATGAGAGTGACCATCTGAAGGAAAGGCAGTGAAATAAACTCAGGAAAAAAGGAGCCAGGCGGCAGGGTAATATGGAAAAAAGACCTCAAGATTCATGGTTGAGTAGACCTCGGTTCTGGTTCTTCCCCTACCACCTGTGGAATCTTGAACAAATTACATAATCTTTCCTTTCCTTTTTCCTTCCTTCTTCCCTTCCCCCTCCCCTCCCCGTCTCTTTCCTTTCCTTCCTCTCTCTCCCTCCACACCCCCCATCTCTCCCTCCGCTCCCCTTCCCTTCTTTTTCTCTTACAGGGCCCTGCTCTGTTGCCCAGGTTGAGGCGCAACTGCCTCTTCAGCCTCATGGGTTCAAGCAATCCCCCAACCTCAGCCTCTTCAGTAGCTTGGACCACAGGCACGTACGACCATGACCTGTTAATTTCTTGTAGAGACAGAGTCTCATTGTTTCCAAGGCTAGTCTTGAACTCCTGGGCTCCAGCGATCCTCACACCCCGGCCTTTCAAAGTGCTGAGATTACAGGCATGAGCTATCATGTCCAGACAAAAAAAAAATCTATCTGATTATCAGTGTCCTCAATTTAAAAATGGGGGTAAGAGGCCAAGAGCAGTGGTTCAGACCCGTAATCCCAGCACTTTGGCAGGCCGAGGCTGGTGGATCACTTGAGGCCAGGAGTTAGAGACCAGCCTGGCTAACATTGCAAAACCCTGTCTCTATTAAAAAGTACAAAAATTAGCCAGTTGTGGTGGTACACGCCTGTAATCCCAGCAATCCCAGCTACTTCAGAGGCTGAGGCACAAGAATCACCTGAACCCAGGAGGCAGAGGTTACAGTGAGCCAAGATCGTGCCACTGCACTCCAGCCTGAGAGGCAGAGAGAGGCTCTGTCTAAACAAACAAACAAAACCAAAACCAACCAACCAACCTAACAAACAAACAGGCCCAGTGCGGTGGCTCACGCCTGTAATCCCAGCACTTTGGAAGGCCAAGATGGCCAGATCACCTCAGGTCAGGAGTTCGAGACCAGCTTGACCAATATGACCAGCTAGACCAGCCTCTACTAAAAATACAAAAATTAGTTGGGCATGGTGGTGGGCGCCTGTAATCCCAGCTACTCAGGAAGCTGAGACAGGAAAATCGCCTGAACCCAGGAGGCAGAGGTTGCAGTGAACCAAAATTTCACCATTGCACTCCAGCCTGGACAACAAGAGCAAAACTCCGTCCAAAAAAAAAAAAAGAGAGAGAGAGAGAGATGCCTAATAGAACTATGTAAAGATATAAAGTGGCCTTTCCCAGCATTTCCTGTAGAATAACACCAAAACAAGTAAATAAAATAAATTCTACAACTATAGTTCTACAAACTATAATTCAATAAAACGTTCTTGAAATAAACAAATTTGAAATTACATGTTGAAAGTGTACACAATGAACCTCAAAATATGAACACAAAACAACAAACAGAAAGATACATTTTAGTTATTACTTGGCTTGAAGGAAAGGAAAAAAAATCCTTAGAAAATCTAGGCAAAAACACCAAGTGATTTATACGGGAAAGAAAATTAGATGACCATCTAATCTTAAGCCAGAGAAAAACAGAATAACATATTTAAGATACACAAAGAAAGAAAATGTGAGCCAAGGATTTTACATGTAACTAAACTTACTTTCAAGAAAGAGTACATGCAAGCTGTTATCGACATATAAACTTAAGAGATTATTTTCTCCCTTAAGCCCTTCTTGAGGTATCTAAATAGAAAACAAGCTTCAGACAACCAAAATGACTGGGATGACATTGATGTAAGTAATGATGGTGGGTATTCAATATAATTACTTGTAGAAGTAAGACTAAGGGGTTAAACGGACTAGGATACAGTCTGCTCTGGCTATATGCTCTGACAATGTAGACATAGTGCAAAACTGGGAAGAACATATGATAGAGACATTTACAAACTCTTCTGTTGGGGTGAGTTTTGTTATCTTAAGACTATTATATGTGAATTGTTGGGTAAAGCAAATGAATGATTATAGATATTTTACCCCATCACCTCTTGTATTCTTGAAAACTATGATTATCAGTATGCAGAAAAAATTATATATATATATATGAAAGCTTAAGTAAAAATATAAAGTCTGTATTTGAATTTGAAATTGCCTCTGAGCACCTGAAAAGGCCTAATAACAATGACCAACCTACTAGCAATGATTAGCCCTAAGAATCAGATTGTGGCCTTAAAATATTGTTTACTACTAAAAGATACCATGACTTATTCGAGAATTGACTAATTTCAGGTTTTGGGTAGAAAGCGTAAAAGATAATCTTGGAACATCTTGTTATACCAGATGGCAAGTAAGCTTTCAATGACGACTAGAGTCATGACAAAAAAAACTTTACTCCTTGAAGTGGCTGTCACTGACTAAAGATGGGGAAGCTTGAACCTCAATAAGGATAAAAACTGCACTGGAATGAAACCCATAACATATCATGTTTAACTGCATAAGTTCACAATGATATTTAAAAAAAAAAAACTGACCACTTTTGAAGAAGAATAAGAAACCAACTCATTGTCTTGAAAACTGACAATAAAGGGAAAGCCCTTTATTTGTCAGGATTAAGCAAATCCTGGCTTTCCTGTATGTACTCGTCTTAGTCCATGTTGTTCTGCTATAACAGGATACCTGAGACTGGGTAATTTATAAAGAACAGAAATGTATAGTTCTGGAGGCTGGGAAATTCAATATCAAGGTGCTGGCATTTGGAGAGGACCTTTTTGCTATGTCATCTGATGGTGGAAGGGCAAAGAGTACTCACCCCAAAAGCCCTTTTAGTAAGGCAATAAACCCATACATGAAGCTGGAGCCCTCATAGCGTAATCATCTCTTAAAGTCCCCACCTCTCATACCATTATATTGACAATTATATTTCTTTCTTTTGAGACAGAGTCTTGCTCTGTTGCCCAGGCTGCAGTGTGGTAACACAATCACAGCCCACTGCAGTCTCCACTTCCTGCACTCAAGTGATCTTCCCACCTTAGCCTCCTGAGTAGCAAGGACCATAGGCGTGTGACACTATGTCTAGTTAATTTTTAAAAGTGTTTTGTAGAGACAGGGTCTCACTATGTTGCCCAGGGTGGTCTCAAACTCCTGGGCTCAAGTGTATCTCCTGCCTTAGCCTCCCAAAGTGCTGGGATTACAGGTGTAAGCCACTGCACCTGGCCTGGCAATTAAATTTCAACATGAGTTTTGGAGGGTACAAGCATTCAAATCATAGCAGTACTGTCCTAAATTATTAAAATGCAATTGACCAGTTCACAATACTAACATACTAAAAGAGAAAACTTATATGGTTATCTCAATGGATACAGAAAAGTCATTTTTACAAAATTCAACCTTAGTTCCTAAAAAACAAAAAACAAAAAACAAACAAAAAAAACTCTCAGCAAACTTGGAATAGAAAGGAAATTCCTTAACCTTACAAAAGATTGAAGCCTGCTGCTCATATGTAACGGAGAAAGAATAAGTGCTTTCCTTCTTAGATTAAGAACTTGTGAGGGATGTCACTCTTACAGTGCCTACTCAATGTTTTCTTGGAACTTTTAGCAATGCAAAAAGATAAGAACAAAACAAAAGGCATTGATATTGGAAAGGAAGCAGTAAAATTGCCTTTATCGACAGACAATATTACCGTTTATGTAGAAAATGTTAGATAATCTACAAAAAAAAAACTACTAGAACTAATAAGTAAGTTTATCAAGGTTTCTGGTTATAAGATCAATATACTAAAATCAATTGTATTTCTATAGAACAATCCAAAATTGAAATTAAACAACAGCACTTATAATAGCATCAAAAATATGAAACCCAGGGAAAATTCTGACAAGGGATGTTCAAGACCAGTACATTGACAACAAATGCAGAGATATACCATGACAACATTGCTAAGTGAAATGGAAAAAGACCTAAATAGAGAGACATACCATGTTCATGGATTGGAAGAGTCAGTATTGTTAAACTGTTTAGACTTTCTTGTGGAGATTGACAAACTGCTTCTATAATCACATGTCAAAAGCTGAGCTAAGAGAGTGCTGATCAGCCAGGAATCAGAATGGCTGATTAAGGCAAAAAAACTAAAATGAAAGTAAGAGTCAAGCCTTTAGTCACTTGCTGTACTATGATAGTATAAGCAGTATGCCACCTCCCTTTCATTTATTTTCCCTGAAAAACAGCTCTGGTTGAGGATCAGGTGGATCAGTGCAGTTGTGGGGAATGGTCTCAATGCCAAAGGAGCCCTGCCCTACAAAAGGCTCCTGATGTATTATGGACCTGGGGACCAGGAGGTGAGAGAAGGGAAGGGGTAGGAGAAAAAAAATACCAAGTATTGGGTTAGTGTGGAGAAAAGCATCAAGTGTCCCCTCCTCTTCCTACCTAGATAAGGAGATCTTAGCAGAGGCACCTGAGGAAGGCCTCTGCAGAAAACCTCTGCAGAAGGCTTCTAATAAAGAAGCCTCCAGGCAACATGCTACCCAACTTCAAACTATACTACAAGACTACAGTAACCAAAACTGCATAGTACTGGTACAAGAACAGACACATAGAACAATGGAACAGAATAGAGAACTCAGAAATAAGGCCACACACCTACAAACCATCTTATGTTTGACAAACCTGACAAAAACGAGGAATGGGGAAAAGATTCCCTATTTAATAAATGGTGCTGGGAAAACTGGCTAGCCATATGCAGAAAACTGAAACTGGACTCCTTCCTTACACCTTATATAAAAATTAACTCAAGATGGATTAAAGACCTAAATGTAAAACCCAAAACTATAAAAACCCTAGAAGAAAATCTAGGCAATACCATTCAGGAAATAGGTATGGGCAAAGATTTCATGACAAAAATGTCAAAAGCAATTACAACAAAAGCAAAAATTGACAAATAGGATCTAATTAAACAAAGACCTTCTGCACAGCAAAATAAACTATTATTAGAGTGAACAGACATCCTACAGATTGGGAGAAAATTTTTGCAATCTATCCATCTGACAAAGGTCTAATATCCAGAATCTATAAGAAACACAAACAAATTTACAAGAAAACAAACAAACACACCCATTTAAAAAGTGGGCAAAGGACATAAACAGATACTCCTCAGAAGAAGACATACATGTGGCAAACAAACATCAAATAAAGCTCAACATCACTGATCATTAGAGAAATGCTAATCAAAACCACAATGAGATACCATCTCATGCTAGTCAGAATGGTGACTATTAAAACATCAAAAGTAACTGATGCTGGTGAGGTTGTGGAGAAATAGGAATGCTTTTACACTGTTGATGGCAGTGTAAATTAGCTCATCCATTGTAGAAGACAGTGTGGTGATTCCTCAAAGACCCAGAGACAGAGATACCATTTGACCTAGCAATACCATTACTGGGTATATACACAAAGGATATTATCTTTCTATAATAAAGATACATTCATGCATATGTTCATTGCAGCACTATTTACAATAGCAAAGACGTGGAATGAAACTAAATGTCCATTAATGATAGACTGGATAAAGAAAGAGTGGCACATATATGCCATGGAATACTATGCAGCCATAAAAAGGAATGAGATCATGTCCTTTGAAGGGACATGAATGGAGTTGGAAGCCATTATTCTTAGCAAACTAATGAAGGAAAAAAAAAACCAAACACCGCAGGTTCTAATAAGTGGGAACTGAACAGTGAAAACACATGGACACATAGCAGGGAGCAACACACACTGGGGTCTGTCGCGGGTCGGGGAGGAGGGAGGGAGAGCATCAGGAAGAACAGCTAATGAACGCTGGGCTTAAAACCTAGGTGATGGGATGATCTGTGCAACAAACCACCATGGCAGACACTTAACTATGTAACAAACATCACATCCTGCACATGTATCCCTGAACTTAAAATAAAAGTTGAAGGAAAAAAAAAGATGACTCCCCTGTAAGAAAAAATAAAGAGGACTCCAAATGGAGGTACTTAGGTGAGGAATGCAGACATGTGTAAGAGCATGGTCAGCCAGATGGGCCTGAGTCTGTGACTGCAAGTCCCTTCAGGGACTGCAATGCTCTGGCTGTGCACCAAGTCTGATGTGGGGGTAGTCAGCTTCCTCCTTTGAGACCTACAAGGTAAAGCCTTTGTAATTGCCTATAGTAGGACCTGAAAAATCACATGTAGACTTTGGCCAGGAGCCAGACTCCTTAATAAAGGGATGCAGAGAATCCACAATAGCCAAAACTACTCAAAAAAAAAAAAAAAAAAAAAAAAAGAAAGTTGGAGGGCTAAAACTACCTTATGTCAAATTCACAGGCATGAAGTTGTCCATAGTATTTCCTGCAGTTTATTATCTCTCTCATTTCTGATATTGGTAATATTTCTCTTTTCTCTTTTTTCCCCTGATCAGTCTGGATAGAGGTTTACTAATTATACTGACTGCATTGAAGAACCGAATTTTTGTTTTAATGACAAAAATTTTGTTTTTGTTTCTATTTCATTGACTTCTGCTCTGATCTTTATTATTTCCTTTATTCTACTTACTTTTGGGTTTAATTTTCTCACTTTTTTCTAGTTTGAAAAATGTGATAAGAACACTTAACATGAGACATACCCTTTGAACAAAATTTTAAGTGTATGATACAGTATTTTTGACTATAGCACAATGTTGCGCAGCAGATCTCTTGAACTTATTTATCTTGCATAACTGAAACTTTATACTATTGAAAAACAACTCTTCATTTCACCCTCCCCCATCCCTGGCAACCACCACTCTGCTTCTGAATTTGACTATTTTAGATACCTTATATAAGTGGAATCATGCAGTATTTGTCTTTCTGTGACTGGCTTATTTCACATAGTGTAATGTCATCAAGGTTTACTCATGTCACAGATGGCAGGATTTTCTTCCTTTTTAAGGCTGAATAATATTCCACTGTATGTATATACTACCTTTCTTTATCTATTCATCCATTTAAGTTGTTTCCATATCTTGGCTATTAGGAATCATGTTTCAGTGAATATGAATGTTCCAATCTCCTTGAGATCCTGATTTCAGTTCTTTTGGATAAATATCCGTAAGTGAGATTGCTGGATCATATGATAGTTCTATTTTAACTTTTTGAGGAACCTCCATACTGTTTTCCAAACAGCTGCACCATTTTACATTCCTACGAACAGTGTACAAGGGTTCCGGTTTCTCCACATCATTGCCAACACTAATCTTTTTTTTTTTTTGATAATAGACACCTTGACAAGTAGAAGGAGACATCTCATTGTGGTTTTAATTTGCATTTCCCTGATGATTAGTGATGCTGAGTGTCTTTTCATATGTCTGTTGACCATTTATATGTCTTCTAGTTTTTAATAGAAACCAAGATCATTGATGTGAGATCTTTCCCCTTTTCTCTAATAATATAGGTATTTATAGTAGAAATTTCCTAGTAAATACTGCTTTGACCGAATTTCAAAAATTTTGATGTTTTATTTCCATTTTCATTCAGTTCAAAATACTTTCGAGCTTCTCTTTTGATTTATTCCTTGACCTATGGGTTATTTAGCAATCTGTTAGTATTCTCAATAGTTCAAAATTTTTCCAGATATCTTTGTTATCAATTTCTAATATTACTCATTGTAATCAGAGCACACAGTTTATATGGCTTGAATCATTGTAAAATTGTTGAGACCTGTTGTGTGGCCCCAAATATGTTCTATACTCATAGAAGTTCTGTCTGCGCTTGAGATTAATGTATATTTTGCTGTTGTTGGGTGGGGTGTTCTATAAATGTAGTTAGATTTAGTTGGTTAATAATGTTGTTCTTCTGTATCTAAGATTAGTCAGATTTTAACACCCCTTTATCAATTATTGGTGGAATAGGTAGAACAATCTAGAAGAAATAAGAACTACAGATTTTTCTATTTACTCATTCCACCAATAATTGATAAAGGGTTGTTGAAATCTGACTAATTGTAGATGTGTCTCTTTTTCCTTGCACTTCTATCAGTTTTGCTCCATATATTTAGAAACTCTTATGTGCATAAATGTTTAGGACTATGCCTTCTTGATGAATTCACCTTTAACATGATAATGCTTGCTGCTTTGAAATCTCTCTGGCTTACTTTTGCTTAGTGGTAGCATGATCTTCTCTCACCCTTTTACTTTTAACCTCATTGTGCCTTTATATTAAAATGGGTTTCTTGAAGGGAGATTATAGTTAGGTCTCATCTTTTTTAATCCAATCTGACAATCTCTGCCTTTTAATTGAAATTTTTGTATTTAGGTTTTTTATTTAATGTGATTATTGATATGGTTGAGTTTCAATCTACCATGGTGGTTTTTTTTCTATTTTCTCCGTCTATTTTTTGTTTCCTTTTTATTCTTTTTACACCATCTTTTGAAAACATGTTTTTGATTCCATTTTATCTCCTTTAGTAGTTGTAACTCTTTGTTGTTTTATTTTAGTGGTTATTTGAAGATTTAAAAAATATACATCTTTAACTTATCACAGTCTACCTTCAAGTGGTATACCATGCATATATAGAATAAGAACCTTATGTCCAGACTTGGTGTCCCATGCCTGTAATCCCAGCACTTCTGGAGGCTGAGGAGGCTGGATTGCTTGAGCTCAGAAGTTCAAGACCAGCCTGGGCAACATGGTGAAACACTGTCTCTACAAAAAATTACAAAAATTAGCCAGGTGTGGTGGCGGGCACCTGTAGTCCCAGCTACTCCTTGGGAGGCTCAGGTGGGAGGATTGCTTGAGTTCAGGAGGTTGAAGCTGCAGTGAGCTGAGATCACACCACTGCACTCCAGGCTGGGTGCAAGAGAAAGACCCTGTCTCAAAAAAAAAAAAGAACCTTAAACTATATATTTACATTTGTAATCCTACTTGCTGTTGTGCTATTGTCATACATTTTACTTGTACTTCTACATAAATCTCATGATTTATTATTCTTGCTTTACAATGTTTATTTTTTAAATAGATTTAAATAATAAGAAAAAAGCCTTTCTATTTACCCGCATGGTTATTATTTCTAGTGCTCTTCATTCTTTTATGTAAATACAAATTTCCTTTTAGAGCTATTTTTCTTTTGCTTGAAGGGCCTTGTTTACCATTTCTTTTGAGGCATGTCTGCTGGCAAAGATTTCTTTCAGCTGTTGTAGGTGTGAAAATCTTTATTTCATATTCATTTTTGAAAGATGTTTTCACTGGATAAAGAATTCTAGATTGACAACATTTTTCTTCCAGTGCTTTAAAGACACTGGTCTACTATCTTCTAGCTTGTAATATGTTGTCATCCTTAACCTTGTTCCTCTCTACGGGACAGGACTTCTTGGGCTGCTTTTAAGATTTTCTCTTCATAACTAGTTTTAGCCAAATTTATTATCATGTATCTTCTTGTAACTTTCTTCATGTTTCTTCTGCTTGGGGCTTGTTGATCTTCTTGGACATGAGGGTTTTAATTTTCATCAAATTTAGAACATTTTTGCCATTACTTTTTGAGATCTCCTCCTCTGTTTTCTTTGGAGATTTCAATTACAAGTATATTATGGTTGCTTGAAGGCAACATACAGCTAATTGACTATCTTTTTATTATTTTATTTTTAGTTTTTAACTCTCTGTGTTTCATTTTGGATAGTTTATATTGCAGTATTTCACGATTCACTAATCTTTTCTTCCAAAATGTCTAATTGGCTGTTAAAATAAGCAGTTCCTTTTCATCTTGGACACTATTTTTTAAATCTAGAAGCTTTTTAATATCTTCCATGTCTCTACTTAACAAGGCCAATTTTTCCTCTGTCTTTAACAAATAGGACAATGTTATAAAAAGTAATGTTCTTGTTTATACATTTTATCATCTGTGTCATTTACAGTCCCTTTTGATTTATTAATTTTGTTCCCATCATGAGTCTAATTTTCCTACTTCTTTGCATGTCTGGTAATTTTTTATCAAACGCCAAGTATTATACATTTTACTTTGTTTGAGTGCTGGATATATTTGTATTCTTATAGCCTTGAGCTGTGCTGGGATGGGGTTAAGTTACTTGGCAGTCATTTAATCCTCCTGAGCCTTGCTTTTAAGCTTTGCTAGGTAGGAACAGAAGAGCATCTAGTTTAGAATTAATATTCCTTCCTGAGGCAAAACCTTTTTGAGTATTCTACCCATGAATGCTGGTAGGAACAGCCACTCTTCCTGGCCTGTGTGAGCTCAAGAGATTACTCCCCCTAATCCTTCTGAGTAATTCTCTTTCAGCCTTGGATAGGTTCCTCATGTGCATGTTCTGAGGAAAGCTCCCAGTGAAAAGTTGAGGGGATCTTTTGCAGATGCTTAGAGTTCCCTCTCTGTGCATCTCTCTCCTCTCTGGCACTCTGTCTTGTGAACTCTTGTCTTGGCCTCCTGGAACTCCCAATCCCATTTCTTCAACTCAGCAAGAAAACCAGGTTCCTCCTGGGTTCCTCCTTTTTATGTTGCATCATGGAAACTTTCCACAGGCAGCAAGTAGGGAAACTGTAAGGGTCACTGTCCTTAGTGCTTGATGTCCCATATCTTGAGAACTATTATTTTGTATAGTCTATATTTTGAGTTGTTTCAGATGAAGGGTAAATGGGTAAATTTGATTCTGGTTACTCCATTGTTTTAATCGGTGCAGGCTGCTATAGCAAAATTTAGCAGCAGGGTGGCTTAAACTACAGAAATTTATTTTTCATAGTCTGGAGGCTGGGAAGTCCAAGATAAATGTGCCAGCGAGGAAAACTTTATTCTGAGATCTCTAGTCTTGCCTTATAGTGTTGCCATCTTGTTGTGTGCTCACATGACTTCTTTGTGTGTGAGAAGAGTGAGAGGGGAGACAGCTATGTTCCATCATGGTGGCTCTAACTTGATGACTTGATTACCTCTCAAAGGCCCTGTTTTCTATACCATCACACTGGAGGTTAGGGCTTCAACATATGACTTTTGGGAGTGGGGCACAAACACTCAGTCCATCTCGGACAGAAATCTATTCAAATGGTGTTTTGAGGAAGAAGACTATCTCTGTAAGATATTAATAGTTTGTGTATATGCAGTGTTGAGAAACTGTGGGATAAATAGAGTTATTCAGGTTGTTTATTGCAGGAATTCTCAGAGTCTATAATGGACTAATATGCAGTATAAATCTCCATGAGGAAAATACAGCATAAGACATTTCATTTATTTATTTTTTATTAATCAGTTGACTGAGATAGAGTCTCACTCTGTCACCCAGGCTGCAGTGCAGTGGCATGACCATGGCTCATTACAGCCTTGTACTCCTGGGCTCAAGCAACCCCCCTGCCTCAACCTCTCAAAGTGTTAGGATTACAGACATGAGCCCCCATGCCTGGCCTCCCAGATTTATTGTTCATGAAACCCTAAAAATGGCAGAGCACTTTTGATGGGTCTTATTGTTCTGAGCTTGCTATTTTATGCATTACTACATACCTATTAATTGTATGTCCCTTGATGATAACAATGGATTCCTTCTTCTTAGTAAAGTGCTTAGATTAAGTATTCTACATGCATTATCTCATTTAATCTTTAGAGTAACCAGCCCTATTGGTACTGATTTACATTTTATAGATGAAGAGATCAAGGCTTAAAGGTTAAGTAATATTACCAAGGTCACACAGCTAGTAAATAGTGGAGCTGGGATTCAAGTCCATGCCTGGTAGAATCTAAACAAAAAATATGGGTATATTGTGAAAATATTAGTTTGCAACAGTAGTGACTATTCCTTCTGTCTCCAGGCCAGGTGTTACTAATATGCATAGTTCTCTACAAAGCATGGGTGTAGAAACTCTCCCCTTCCCTTTCAACTACCTCCCTCACATGGCGTAGGTGTCTGGTGGTTGCCTAGGAGTGGAGAAAGACCTGAGAATCTGGGAGGTGTTCTCACACAGTGGTTGCATATTTACATTGGTAAGAGAAGTCTGGAAGGTCAAGCAAGGTGTTGTTCCTATTCTCTGGCTGAGGCCACTGACCTTGTCTTAGGGCTGAAACACTGCGTTGGCCTTCTGTTGAGGAGAGTGTAGGTCCTGTTCCTCATACAGTGCTCCATTACAACATTTCTGTATTTGGCCACCAGCCTGGCATTATTCAGACCTCTGACAGAGTTGGGAAGCACTCTCAGGGTGAAGTTCTATTTGTCATCCTCAGACTCAAATCTTTCTTTCCAGACATGTATTCAGTTCTTCTCATTTTCTTTAGGCTCTCATGCATGAAATACTCATTCATCTACTTTTCTCCTACACTAGGGGAGGAGGTCCATCAACATAAAAAATAATATGCCTCTCTCTCTGTATCTGTGTCTTTCACATACACTCTTCCCACCTCCCCCCCATGGGTCAGTCCATCACCCAAGTCTTGGCAGAGTATCATGCGTGTGTTATGGGTGCAAATTAAGTTGTATATAGAAAATAATTTGTTGCTTTATATTTCAAGAAAACTTTGGAGTGATTCCACTTACAAAGGAGGAATTATTTTGTCTGAAGATAATCCCTCCCCATGCCAGGAGTAAGTAGAAACAACAAACAGGCAGAAGTCAGAAGGGAAGAGAGGAGAACCAAATTCACAAGATGAGAAAAAATAGGTGAGTCACCAAACTAGTGTAGTGATAGAGCAGAGACTACCACACTCCTGCTGTCTAAGAAGCAACTGACTTTGATTAGACCATGTCAGGCTTCCTGAGGCAGTAGGTGCCCCTCCCCAGAGACAAATGATCTAGACCACAGCAGTAGAGTTTATTGCTCAGTCACCCCTGAGGAGATGGTTCATCTACACATCCCCGTTTATTCCACTCCTTATCAGAACTTACTCTCCAGGCATCAGTTACCTAAAAATTTTCTTCCCTTAATCTGACCTAATTTGCTCCCCACCTCCCTCATCCCCAAATTCCCCTTCTTAATAAACCATTCCCCCCTACCTCTTTGGAATTCCTAACCCCCAATATGAGTTCAATAAAATCCTGGGGTTTTCCGTATCTTTTCTGGAGATCTATTCCCAGTCTCAACTAAAAGCAGGCTATATCTTGGGGACGTGGTTTCTCTGAAGCCCTTTCAAACTTTTTTTCTCTCCTCCCCCAAAGTGCTTCAGCACCAACCTTACTCCTCAATGCTAATTTTAGAGTGTTATTCCTCCTTCCTTCTTGCAAACCCCTTCTGCTCCTTTGAGGCTCACGCCATCTGGTTCTACTACTCTTCCCCCTCCATGCTGCTGTCACCTACTAGTAGTCTCTGGGTCTTTCCTCCTCATTCTCAGGGAAGTGAGCTCGCAACTCAGTTTTCTTCTTTATCCCTACCCTACTCCTGTTGTCCTCTGTGGCTTCAGCATGTATGCTAATGATTCATCTAACACCATTTTTTACTACCTCATATTGTCAATGATATTTTCTTCTGCCCTATTTCAGCTATCCATATGCCTTACATTTTTGCATCAATAAAAATGGCACCATCTCCAACATTTCAAATGCAAATATCACATTCTGACTACCCATATGAACCTTCCAGGTTATGTGCCTTCAAAATTACCCTTCTCTCAGAAGTGCTTTTATTTTTTTTGTTGTAACCTTTAATCCATCCACCCCTCTTTATCCATACCTATCACCAACCCCTCCTTACCTTTTATTTCTCTTCTTTTCTAGTTTATATTCCATGACCCATCATTATAGGTTCTTCCTTGCAAACCTCAACTTCTTTGTTCTGTTGAATGAGATTTGGAGTCCAATAAACAGCACTCTTCTTCTTGCCTGAGTTCAGCAGTACTTGAGAGAGAAAATTAAAATCTAGGCTGGTGAAAGCAGATGAAGGTGATATATCATCTTTCTTACTGCTAAAGTTAATCCCAAGGAATGTGACTTAGTTTTACAGCAAGGACTTTTAAAAACTGAGTTAGTCACGGGCTCCTTGGCTTTTAAAAACTGAGTTAGACACAGACTCCTGAACGCTACAGCCATCTTCTCCCCCACCCCCAATTCCGTACCATGGGATCTAGACTCTGTAAAGCTCAGGGAATACAGGAGCAGTGCAGAACAGTTCACTGTGGGCAGCTGGATTCCGTGAAAAAGATAAGAGAAGGAGGTTGGCTTTAAATGCCCACTGTCATATCCCAACCTCATCAATAATATAATTCATCCTTCTCCAGGGGAGGAGGGAGTGAGGGCCAGCTATCAGCCAAAATATTACATTGATAAATATCTTAAAATACTTCTTAAACTTATTCAAAAAATAAATACATTTCATTTAAAATTAGGTGAGCTGTAACACTTTTATATTTGATTGCAAGTTCTAGTCAGCAAATAAGAAATGACAGACAACAGGCATACATATTTGAAAGAAGCAAAATTGCCTATTTATAGATAACATACTGTACATCACCTAGGGACGCTGCAACAAAGGATAGTAGGAGTAGTAAGTTCAGCAAAGTCTTAGGACACAAGGTCAATTACACCAGCGAGCTCCTTCCACACAGAAGAAAACATTAGGACTTGGTGATATACTTCCCCGAACACCCCTCTTCCTCCATCACACTTGCCCAACTTTCTGTGGTCTTTTCCCTGCAGCACCAGAGCAGTAGAAGTTAGTATTCAAGATACTTTTATGTATTTTATCTTACTTGTGTAGACCCAGAAAATCTGAGACAGATCTCAGTTAATTTAGAAAGTTTATTTTGTCAAGGTTGAGGATGCGTGCCCTTGACACAGCCTCAGGAAGTCCTGAGGACATGTGCCCAAGGTTGTTGGGATGCAGCTTGGTTTTATACATTTTAGGGAGGCATGCTTCATCAATCAAGTACATTTAAGAAAGACATTGGGCCGGGCGTGGTGGCTCACACCTGTAATCCCAGCACTTTGGGAGGCCCAGGCAGGCAGATCACGAGGTCAGGAGATCGAGAACATCCTGGCTAACATGGTGAAACCCTGTCTCTATTAAAAATACAAAAAATGGCCGAGACGGGCGGATCACAAGGTCAGGAGATCGAGACCATCCTGGCTAACACGGTGAAACCCCGTCTCTACTAAAAAATACAAAAACCTAGCCGGGCGAGGTGGCGGGCGTCTGTAGTCCCAGCTACTCGGGAGGCTGAGGCAGGAGAATGGCGTGAACCCGGGAGGCGGAGCTTGCAGTGAGCTGAGATCCGGTCACTGCACTCCAGCCTGGGCGACAGAGCGAGACTCTGTCTCAACAACAACAACAAAAACATACAAAAAATGTAGCCGGGTGTGGTGGCGGGGGCGCACCGGTTGTCCCAGCTACTTGGGAGGCCGAGGCATGAGAATGGTGGGAACCCTGGAGGCAGAGCTTGCAGTGAGCCGAGATTGCACCACTGCACTCCAGCCTAGGTGGCAGAGCGAGACTCTGTCTCAAAATAAAAAAAAGAAAGAAAGACAATTGTTTGGTCCAGAAAGGCAGGACAACTCAGGCGGGAAGGTTTCAAGGCTATAGGTAAATTTAAACATTTCCTGGTTGACAATTGGTTGAGTTTGTCTAAAAACCTGGGATCAATAGAAAGGAATGTTTGGAGACCAAAGTTTTGTCATGCAGATAAAGCTTTTAGCTAGTGGGCTTCAGGGAGAACAGGCTGTAAAATGTTTCTCATCAAAAGTCTGTGTTGATTTTAATGCTGGAGAGGTATAGTGAGGCATGTCTGACCCCCACTTCCCTTTATGGCCTGAACCAGTCTTTCATGTTAAATTTTAAGAGCCCTGGCTGAAGAGGAAGTCCATTTAGATGGTTGGGAGGTCTTAGAATTTTATTTTTTGCTTACATTCGAAATTACCACACAAGAGAAATTAGACAGGTAGAATCACCTATTTTATAAAAAGGGTTATTAAAACAATGTGAACTTATTATTTTCATATGTTACGGTTAATACAGTAAACTTCATTTAGCTGAGAGGAGATGGATTGTCTCTTATTGCTGTCACAAACTATGACCCACATAGGAGCTTAAAACAATACAACATTATTATCTTACAGTTCTGGAGGTCAAAAGTCCTACAATCAAGGTGTCAGTAGGGATACATTCCTTCTGGAGGGTCACATGGAGACTCCATTTCCTTCCAGCTTCTAGAGGCTGCCTGTATTTCTTGGCTCATGGACTCTCCCTCCATTTTTAAAGCCAGCTGTGTGACACCTTCAAATCCCTCCGTGACTCATACCCTTCTGTTTCTCTGTTTCACTTTCAATTGTAAGAACACTTGTCATTACATTGGGCCCGCCTGATAATCCAGGATAATCTCCCCATCTCAAAATTGTTAATAACATCAACAAGTCCCTTTTGCTGGTAAGGAAACATATACAGCGTTTTCAGGAATTAGAACTGAATATCTTTGAGGAATCATTATTTTTCCTATCACAGGAAGGATGGCACCATTACTTTAAGAAAGAAGTGCTAAGATTCTATTGTCATAGGGGGTACTGTCTCTTACCACATTTGATACTGAAAAAGCAATCACATGAATACCTGTATACATTGAAGGCCCAGCACAGTACCTTGCTCTGAGTAAGTATTCAATGTTTGTTGACTAAGTATATGTACACCATATATCTAAGAAAAAAAGTTTTAAGGATAAAGAATAGTTGAATAAGTAATTAAAAACCATTTTCTAATTAATATGACAAAGGCATTGATAATACCTGAAGCCAACTGTTTAAGTTAAAAGGATAATTTTAAGAAGCCATGTGAATGATCAGCAACATAAAACTTAACCTATCTTCTCTGTATTTCAATATTGCTCCCCACTTCCTTCTGAATCCGTCTCACTTTCCCCTACTGTTTTATTTATTTATTTATTTATTTTGAGACAGAGTTTCACTCTGTCCCTCAGGTCGAAGTGTGGTGGCACAACCTCAGCTCACTGTAACCTTCATCTCCCAGGTTCAAGTGATTCTCCTGCCTCAGCCTCCCGAGTAGCTGGGATTACAGGCATGTGCCACCATACCCAGCTAATTTTTTTTTTTTTTTTTTTTTTGTATTTTTAGTAGAGACGGGGTTTCACCATGTTGGCCAGACTGGTCTCGAGCTCCTGATCTCAAGTGATCTGCCCACCTTGGCCTCCCAAAGTGCTGAGATTACAGGCGTGAGCCACCGTGCCCATCCTCCCCCATTGTTTTATACCTAAATTGGCCAAACTATTGTTTATAAATATTGAAAAATATTTGTTACACTTATTCAAGAAATAAGTACATTTCCTTTAAAATTAGGTGAGCTGCAACACTTCTGTATTCAATTGCAAGTTCTAGTCAGTGAATAAGGAAAGAAAAAGAGTATACGTATTTGAAAGAAACAAACCAAATTTTATTTATTTATGGATGACATACTGTATATATGGAAAATTCCAGGGAGGCTACAAAAAAGGATAGTAGAAGTAGTAAGCTTAGCAAGGTCTCAGGATGCAAGGTCAATATAAAATATCAATTGCATTTACATCTTAATAACAAAAGATTGGAAATTAAAATAAAAATACCATTATTTAAATACAATAGCATCAAAAATGTGAAAGAAGTAGGGATAATTTTAACAAAATATGTGAAAGAATTGTACACTGAAAACTACAAAAGATTACTTTTGTAGTAAAAAAAAGATTACTACTTTTGTAGTAATCTTTTGTAAAATTAAAGCAGATCTAAATAAATAGAGAGATACACCATGTTTATGGATTGGAGGACTCAGCATTGTTAAAGATATCAATTATTTCCAGACTGATCTATTAAGCCAATGCTATCTGAATAAAAATCAAAGCAGACTTTTTACTTCTTTTGGTGCAGATTAAAAAGTTCTTTAGAAATACGAAGAAGCTAGAATGGCCAAATAATTTTAACATACGTGAATAAAGTTAGAAGACTTACACTACCTGATTTCAAGATTTACTATAAAACTACAAAAATCAAGAGAGTGCAATATTGAAATTAAGTTAGACAAAAATTCATGAACAGAATAGAGGGTCCAGAAACCAGCCCATATACATAATCAGTTAATTTTATACAAAGGTAGTGATGTAAAAGGGAAAAGACAGTCTCTTCACAAATGGCTTATATTCATGTGCAAAAGCAAAACCTCAACCCTTAACTTGCACCATAGACAAAAATTAACTTGGAAAAAAAGGGATCATAAACCTAAATGTATGAGTTAATCTTTAAAGTTTCTAGAAAAAAACATAGGGAAAACAAATCTTTGTGACTTTGACTTAAGCAAAGATTTCTTGGAGAGAAAGCAAAAAATATAAACCATAAAAGAAAAAAACAGATAAATTGAACCTCAACAAAATTAAAACTTTTTCTCTTTAAAAGACAGTTAAGAATATTAACTATCTCATAGTTAAGAAAATTAACTCTCCTATAGGCTGGGAGAAAATTTTGCAAATCATATGCTGCATCCAGAATAAGGACTCCTTACAACTTTGTTTTGAGACAAGGTCTCACTCTGACATCCAGGCTGGAATGCAGTGGCAGGATCACAGCTCACTGCAGCCTTAACTTCTAGCCTCAAACTATCCTTCCACTTCAGCATCCCACCCCCACCCCCAGTAGCTGAAATTACAGGTGTGCGCCACCATGACTGGTTAATTTTTTTGTATTTTTTTTGTAGGGACGTGGTTTTATCATGTTGCCCAAGCTGGTCTTGAACTCCTGGGCTCAAGCCATCTGCCTGCCTTGGCCTTCCAAAGTGCTGGGATTATAGGTGTAAGCCACCACACCCAGCCTATAACTTAATAAGATCATTGATTTAAAATGGATAAAAGATTTGAACAGATACTTTACAAAAGAATATGTATAAATGGCAAATAAGTATGAAAATATGCTCAATATCATTAGGAAAATACAAATTAAAACCACTTATTAGAATGACTAATATGACAACACCAAGTGTTGGTAGTAAGGATTGGGAAATACGAACTCATATACTGTTGGTGGCAATGTAAAACAGTAGAACCACTTCAGAAGAGTGTGGAGGCCTCCTTCTAAGTTAAACACGTGCTTACACATAACCCAGAAATCCTACTCCTAAGGTATTTACCCCAGAAATATTAAGATATATGTCCACACGAAGGCTTGTGCACAAATGTTTATAGTAGCTGTATCCATAATACACCCAAACTGAAAACACCATGAATGTACATTAACAATGGTAAATAAACAAATTGTGAAATACTCATACAATGAAATCCTAGGCAGTAATAAAAAGGAATGAACTACTGATCACATAATATGGATGAATCTCAAAACATGCTGAGCAAAAGAAGCCAGACACAAAAAAGTACATATGGATGATTCCATTTACATGAAACTCTCGAAAAGATGAATCTAATCTTTACGGACAGAAGCAGATGAGTGGTTGGAGTGTGTATGGGGTGTGTACTCATCCACTCCAAGTGGATGAGTGTGTATGGGGGATTGGATGGGGAGGGGCACAAAAGGAACTATTTTGGGTGATGGAAATGTTCTATACCTTGATGTGGTGGTGGTGACATGGGTATATACATTTGTTAAGCCTTATAGAACTGTACACTTAGAATGCATTTTATTTTACATAAAATATACATATAATTTTATTGTACATTAAATTATACCTTAATAAAGTTAACTTAAATGAAAAAAAAAGAGTGACAGAACCATTTCATTTTTCCCTCTGAAAATATTCTTTCCTTTTGGACTTCCAAAGGCAACTCCACAAGTCAACTTGGTGGGTAAAATAGCTGTGTGACACTGGATAGGCAAATTCCTTTATCAGTAAAATTAGTGAATTAGAATAGATGACTTCATTTGTTCATTCAATAAACATTTACTAAAGCCTATTATGGGGCAAACACAATGCTAGATTCTAGAGATATATGGCTGAAAAAGAATCCAATTTTGTCCTCAAGGAGTCACAGTACAGTGGGAGTGAGGACAAGCTAACTTGATTATAATACATCTCATGTATATGTAGGGGTTGAGGATTCATAAGAGAAGCAGTCTTCCCTGATGATGTAACACCTGAGATGCGTTTTGATGTACAAGTAAGAGTTAGGTAAAGAGGGAAGAGAAGGCATTCTAAGCAGAGGAAGCCATAAGGGCAAAGGGCCAAAGGCAAAATATGTACCTTGTATTAGGTACTTCGAGTAGTTCAGTAGGTCTGAAATATACAATTTATCCTTGTAAGGTCATGGTTGTGTCTTGATTAGAGGAAGTTAAAATATATACTACTCTAGTTTGAGCAGTGTGTAGACAGGAGTTCTATACCAAATAATGATACCCCTATTATTGTGCATCACCTAAAAGGAAAATAACTGCCATCAATTACGATCCTTTTTGTTGCAAAGAAAATCCTTTGGGTCTTGTAAAAAAAACAGTTCAGAGGTAGACTGGTGCAGCACGATCTGGGGATCAACAAGGCCAAATGTGCAGCTTTTCCTTCTCTCCATTCCTAGACTGCAGCAGCTACACACCCTACATTCTTTCTTTTTCATATCTAGCTTCCCTGAAAGATTAAACCAAAGCTTCCTAATTAAGTTTCACTAACTCCCATTGGTCTCAGATTTTGCATTGGTCCTGAAGCAATCCCCTTGGCCAGAGGAACAATACATGGTGACTACTTGGCTAGGACCCAGAGGTCCTGGGGATGCAAGTCAGCCTCACCTGATGCACATGGGGAAGGGGTAGATCGCTAAAGAAAAATCAGAGCATTTGTGGAAGAAGGAAGACTAGATACAAAGGAGAAATTATGTTTTATAGAAAACAGATCCCAACAATTTCTGAGTAGGTCAAGGGATACAGACATATATGGACAAATTTCTGCTTGCATCTTCCACATTTAGGACAGACAAGTCAATGAAAACTGCCTTCAGAATAAAGTAACAAAATCAGAACAAATATCCAAAAAGCTATCAGTTAATGCTATAAGCATCACATGAGTGGATGAACAGTTTTATGAGAACAAGGAGAAGGGCATAATTAATTTAATTTACAGGTTCCATGGTATCTTCACAACAGAGAAAAATTTTTGAGGGAGGCCTTGAGAAATGGAGAAGATTTTGGCAGAAACAAAATGAAGAGCCATATCTGGTTGAGAATCAGCATGGAACCCAGTGAGGCTGAAGTACAGGATAATGGGTCACTGTGGGAACATAAGAATGAAAAGGCCAAGCGATGAAAACTTTTTCCTATTATGCTACAGAGCCTAGCCTTTATCCTTTAGGCAATGAGAAGTTGTTGAGTTTTTGAAGCATAGAAGTGGCACAATCAAATCTGCATTCAGAGAACTATAGGACTAGACTAGACTAGACACTTCTTAATGCAAGAAGGAAGGAGATAAATCTGCGGGGAGAGATAAAGCTAAATTCTGAAATAGAAGGCTGAGACAACTCAAGCTTAATGGTCTGTATTTTCCCTGCAAAATAGGAGGAGAGAGCACATACTGAGTGTGGGGTGTTGCGAAGTTAAGACAAGCTGGAAATTTCAATTAGCCAGAACACTGCATTACCAAAGCATTCTCAACAAAACCATTATTCAATAAACTCTTCCATACTATAAAGTCATAACGTATCACATTAGCGGGTGAACTGACATCCTGAAGAACCGCCTATTAGGCTACACCAATGCCAGTGTATCACTATTCACTCCAATCTTTGTAATCACTGGCAGAAGAGTTGTGAAGGGGGTGTCAGGGGTTGGGAGGAGATGGCACAGGAGGATGCAAGAGAAAGGAAGTCAAATGAGGGAGCCTAAGGAGGCGTGGTTAAAGATGGAGTGGACAGGTCTGGCGTGGTCACTCACACCTGTAATCCCAGCACTTTGGGAGGCTGAGGCGGGTGGATCACTTGAGGTCAGGAGTTCGAGACCTGGCTGGCTGACATGGTGAAAACCCGTCTCTACTAAAAATACAAAAAATTAGCCAGGTGTTATGGCGCATGCCTGTAGTCCCAGCTACTTGTGAGGCTGAGGCAGGAGAGTCACTTGAACCCAGGAGGTGGAGGTTTCAGTGAGCCGAGATCATATCACTGCACTCCAGCCTGGGTGACAGAGCCAGACTGCGTCAAAAAAAAAAAAAAAAAAAAAAAGTGTGGGTAAGGCAGCCCGATGACCCTCAGTGCAGTGTTTTAACAAGCAGCCAAGAGCAGTGCTTGGCAGAGAGGGGTCTGGGGAAGCAGCAAAGTGGGTGGTTGTCAACCAAGTCTGGCTTTGGGATTCAGATTTAGAGCTACTGCCTAGAGCCACCTGTTTCAAATGAAAGGATCTGCTATGGCATGGTCCATTCATTTTTACAGACAGAGTCTTAAATTATCAGGTTAAATGATAGAAATGCTAATGAAATTGTGCAGTCTTCATCTATCATCTTCTACTACTTGTCCTTAAAACGTCATATACAAACTAAGTACCAACAATATCCTTCATTTGCTTGGTGCTTTGCAGTTTTAAAAATTACTTTCAAATATAGTATTTTCTTATTTGGTCCTACAGGTCCTTACCTAACTGTAAGGTAAATGGAGCAGATACAATAATTTCCTACCATTTGTTACCAGTCCCTCAACCCCAATTACAGGTAAGAGAGCTTAAATTATCTAGGAATTTACAGGAGGACCAAAATTCCCCCATCTGAGGACCAGAATTCTCCAGTCTAGTGTACTAGACTATTACATTGCCTCTTTTAAAAAAGCTAATGCATATTCTCCTAAAGAAAAAAGTCAAAGATGGGCATATCTGTATGCACGTGAACCAGATCATTTAAAACTCACTCTCTTCCTAATATTTAGCCATTTTCTGAGTAGATAATAGTCATGGGTGTGTGCTTTTCCTGTCAATTAATGTACATTCAGAAACAAAGAATGGCAAAGCATAGGATTATAACTGCATCACCTTCAAAAGCAATAAAATGGGGTTTATTAAGAATCAATCATGGAATAAATTGTTATTCAGCTCTTAGGAAATCAACAAGCATTTTTCCTAATATATACTGCCAAAAGAAAAGATTCATAAAATACATTTGGGTAAAAATAAAATTCTAGGCAATCAATAAGAGTATCAATCTACTGATTTAGTTTTAGTGAAGTGATCAGCATCTTAAATTTGACACTAAAATCAAAGGACAATAGCTTTCGGACTTTTTCGCCCACATACTTTTTCCTCCATATTACAGAAATGGTAGGTCTTTAGGAAGTAATACAAAATAAGACCCTTCACGTATAATAAAGCCCAAAATAAGGCTGATGCCTTGCATAATGTCTGCAGTTTAGAATGAATGCCTGCTACCTACTTTTAATCTCTCTCAGGGGCTCTGCCCCAGAAGTATACCTTGTGAAACCAAGCTTCAGCAAAAGTGAATGTGGTTTTGACTCCTCATTCTCTTGGGTGTCTTCCTTGCATAGTTACAAAGTAACAGAAGCTGGCAACAGGCCTTGGCAATGTCAAGTCTTCTAAGCAAGAGAAGGAAGGTTGAGAAGTGAAAAGGGATCAACTATAATTTTCTGACTTTCAGAGAGTCAAGCATAAAATATTGCTAGACGGAGACAACTGTATTCGACCTTCCCCAGTAGAGATGTTTAAAGAGAGAAATAAAATGGAGAGAAATGTAGAAAATCCCTGGGGTGTAAAAAGTTGCTTAAAACATCATTTAAGCAACTTTTGAATTCCTATTTAAAAACATTATCTTTTTCAAGTGTTCTCACACCCTACTCCACCCCTGGCTCTGAGTGAAGAGCAATTTATGAGACAAAACAATACATTATCTAGAGATAAATTTATAAACTGACATAAAAGAATTATCCAAGAAGCTACATTACCTCTTGAAGTTTATTACAGTATCTTTAGTTCTTATTGCATATATTATTACATGCCATTTACAAGTCAGGATTATATATATATTATAATATTATATATATAATGCTCAATTTAGCAGAAGTTGTGTTTATTGCTTCTCTCTTGAAAATCAGCAGCATGCGATGCAATATTTGGTGCAGAGTTATTGTTTCAAAAAGTGAGAAACTACTTAGGTTTAACTGAAGAGGGAACATGATCTTTATTGGCTTATATGCAAAGTTTCATTTTGGTTTTATGCAGAGTTTGCATAGTTCATGATTTGTTTCTAATGAAAAACTAGATGTGTTGTCAGTGACTGTGAAGAAGATCAGGTGACAGTAGCAAACAGAAAAATTTGAAGAAGAGGCATTACTTTTAAAGTAGAAAGGTCAGCAAGAACTGCCTGAAACAAAAAATAAAAAGAATTATTAATAGCAAAGCGAAGTCTATGAGATAAGGTAAACATAATTACTATGTAATTTTGACACTAAGCTCTTCTTTGGATTTGTCCTAAATCTTAGTACTAAAGCTACAACTTTCCTTCTCTTTTCAGAATATCTTAATGGTAGTACATGTGCAAAATGCTGAAACGTGCCGCAGAAAATAACCTGGATGTTAGCCTCAGTCTTCTTCAAATATACAAGGTAGCAAGAGTTTATAACAGGTTTAACATTTCAACTTGCTTCTATAAATAAGCGCACATTATGATTCCTAGTCCTGTTATTCTAGTGTAAGGACTGACTGACTGCAGGAAGTCATTTTGAGATGGAACTAATGTTTATTCAGTTGCAAGATGCATAAACATCCTCTTCCCTTTAAACAAAAATGCAGGCAGCTATTTTAAGGGAAAATTTATATTTCTGTGAAAGATAACAAATAGAATAATACAGTAAGCACTATTTAATTGAACCATGTTTCAGGTATAAATTATATCACTGAAAAGAAATCAGCTTTAAATAATTAACTCACAATTTTAAATAACCAAAAAAGCCCATGTATCTTCACTATATCACCCAAATACATGCTCTTTAACTCTCTCAAGTAGTTTTCCTTCTGTGAAAATAATGCATCGACATGAACAATAAAAAAATGCAAGATAAACCCCAATTGTTTCTACTAAAATTACCAGGTATCTGGTTTCCCATATGGTTATAATGGTTTCCTATAATAATCTTGTTTATTACTCCTTCATAAGAAGATTTTTCTCAAGTAATTAAAGAAATTTGAATCCTTAAGTATTATTAGCTCATAACTTAACAGGTTTTACCCGAGTTAAAAAATCTGGCTGCAAGTAATGCGTGTCCTATGCATCAGACACTAAAATGACAGCCTGGCAATCCCTCAGAAACTATTTCCATCCCATCTGAGTGAAACTTATCCTTACTTCAGCTGCAGCCAGTGATGTCACCTCCATCAGGTTCACTGCTCGGAAAGCAAACACGGCAGCTGCCAGCACTGGAAAAGAATGCACACTATTTCAACTGTTCGCCTACTCATCAGCCCGGCACGGTTACTGCTATGCTATGCCCAAAACCCACTGCATGGAAATTCAGAACTAGTGCTTTACACAACCGACCACATCCCCGCATTCTGAGTTAAGGTCTTATGATGAACAGAAATTGTCTGCTCTAGAGAACAGTGACTGATGGCCAGACAAACTGAACACCACAGTTTTGAGAAAAAGAAAAATTCAGTGTTCTTTAAAAAGGCCATTTTAAAAGTTATTTCCTTCAAATCTACAACTTAAACCGTTTTAAAATGGCATGAAGATCTAATGAGTTTTTTTTTTTTTTTTTTTTTTTAATAGAGATAAGGTCTTACTATGTTGCCTAGGCTGGTCTTGAATTCCTGGGCTCAAGTGATCATCCTGCCTCACCCTCCCAAAGTGCTGGGATTACAGGGGTGAGCCACTATGCCTGGCCTAATGACTGTCTTATGGATTAAGGTTTATTTTGGTGCAGGTATTTCTTCCTAATGTAGTAGAGAGGCTTCTGAAACGCTATATGGAGGCTGAATTTTTAAATAGATTATGTTTCATATGTACCAAGGAGGTGTCCTGATAGAAATGTGGCTTTAAAGCCTTTTCTTAAAAAATATTTTTATAATTTTTCGTTAAATTTTTATACACAACACTGAATTTCTTAAGAGTTTCACAAATGGATATATCTGTATGGAGGGCTGCTATGGGATTGATACTGACATTTAATTTAATGTTGGCTACAGGAAAAAAGAAGTGAAACTTCAAAAAAATCCAAACATTACAAGACAACTTAAAGATCAATAATATACATTAAGTAGAAAACAACACTGGAGGCCAGGCATGGTGGTGCACACCTGTAGTACCAGCTAACTGGGAAGCTGAGGCAGGAGAAGTGTCTTGAGCTCAGGAGTTTGACGGCCTGGGCAACATGGCAAAAACCTGTCTCTTAAAAAAAAATTAAAAATAACATTTGGATTATTGTTTCCATTAAACATATGCACATGGAAAAAGAGCAACGCTAACATGCAAAACTTATATAACCTACCATAAAACTCCATGTGAGGGAGTGAGTCATAAACAATAGAAGGACCCATTTAAAAGGCAAGTGACCCTGACAAGGAGATGGTACTGCTTGGAGTTAACTCTTGACTTACCTCCTTTTCTCTCCATCACCAGTAATGGTAGTGGATTCTCTACCCAACAAGTCATTGAAGTTTAGGAAATTAATGGTAAGAAATATTCAAAATACTGGGCACAGTGACTCATGCCTGCAATCCCAGTGCTTTGGGAGGCTGAGACAGGAGGATTGTGTGAGCCTAGGAGTTGAAGACCAGACTGGAAAACAAAGCAAGACCCTGGTCTCTACAAAAAATTTAAAAAATAAGCCAGGCATGGTGGTGCATGCCTGTAGTCCCAGCTACTTGGGAGACTGAGGCAGAGGAATGCTTGACCCAGGAGTTCTAGGCTGTAGTGAGCTATGCTTGTGCCACTGCGCTCTAGCCTGGGTAACAGAGTGAGACCTTGTCTCGAAAAAACAAAAAACAGAAAACAAAAAAAATGAAAAAGAAATATTCAAAATTATTTGGAAGACTGGTTCCTAGGTATAGCGCATACCTAATGCAAACACATATATTTTTTAAAATACATTTTTACAAAGAGAATAAGTAATTCTCATACCAATTCTGTGAGTTAAATACTATTAATAGCCCATTTTACTAATATAGAGAGTGAGGCATAGTGAGTGCGGTGACACATAGAAAATAGTAAAGCCAATACTCAACCTTGGCTCTGGAGTTGTGCATCTAACCACTATGTGAAGACACTATTGAGGCTGAAAGTAAGCAGCAACCACTCATCTCTGACATGATAATCTGTGTGCTTTCCTAAGAATCATTGGCTCTGCTGTCTATCAGAATGACTTTCCAGAGATGGCATGAAGGATGCTGCTACAGTGGTCGTGGTCATTGTGCCTGAGGAACAGAAGTCAGCAGCAAGGCCTCTTAATTTCCCCAGATAAAGGCCAAGTGCAACCAGTGACTGGGAAGCACAGGCACTTTTCTAAGGGACAAGAGATTTTGGACAGTCGGGCAAAAAAGCATTAGAACTCCTCAGAGAGAAAAATTCTGGAGAAAAAGATGGGAATGGTAAAATTTTAAAAAGTCAAGTCAGCTGCAGTTAGTGAATATGTAACAGGAGATACAAGAGATCTGCAACAAAGGATTTACTCCTTAACTGAAATGGAGAAAACATGAATACTTTAAAGTCACTGAGTTTCATGTTTACAAGAATATCAAAGAAAACTATTTCTGTAGACCAGCAATTTTTTTACAGCTTCCTAATATCTGGAATAATATTTTGTATAGTGCAGGCATTTTAGCCGTTAAAGAATATGATTACTACTTCCTTTTTTGTATATAATTGAACATAGTTGCTGAAAGCTTGACAGGCTGGCCAAATTTTCTGCTCCAGCAGGAAAGAGTTTTACATAGTGGAAAACTGTTTCTCCAAAAGTAGATAAGAAGGGGAAAAAGAGCAGTTCACTAATTGACCTCAGCATCCAAAATGCTTATGTGCTCATAACCTTTATTTATCTTGGTGTCACATCACAGAAGTTCCTTTCCATCTGCTTCATGTTTGGTTTGCCCAGCCCTTCCACAGGACAGGCTTGTTTGCCAAGGGAGGAAAGGTCTACACTTTGGGATATTTTCAACTGAAATTATGCTTCATATGAAATATAGAGGCTCTAGTATTTTCTTTTGGTCTTATTACTTTAATTCTAAGCAATTCTATCAAGAACATTAAGATAACTTTGCTTTAAACTGTTCTTCAAAAGGCTCTAATTAATTCACAATTAAAGCCAGTGACATTTATGAAGACATTTCTCAAGACTGCATAGTAACCCACTTGATCAGAAAAACGTGGTTCCAAAATACTCATACCAAAGGTATATGAAATAATCAAAACTAATTTGTATACATTTACATGAAATTATTTACCCTGTGGTTCTTTATCTGAATTCCATGGTAGGGGAGCTTCCTTCAGCCTAGTTCCATTTCTAGATGTTCCAGAATTCTTCCCTGTAGATTTTTTTAAAGCACTCAGGGAAAATGGGTGGAAGCAATAATGCAGACTACATTTCTACCTATTCTTCAGTAACCTTTTCATTAATTGTTGAGCTCACAGAAGAGTACCTGGCTTAGAGCAAATACAGTATTCAACATACATTTATTTCTCCGTTCCTTCAGTTTGCTAAGGGGTGATAAGGCACAGAATGAGAGAATTTAAATAGAAAGAGGGCTTGAAGGTTTTCTAATTCAACGTTTCTTTCAAGGTATGAAACCTCTTGACCCTTCACATCACAGTTAAAGAACCCATTCTACTTTTTGAAAGTCCTAATTATTAAAAAGTATTTTCTTATACTGAGCCCTCCTTTTAAACATGCTTTAATGTCTCTTTAAAATGATACTGAGTGCTATACACAGTACTCTTCAAATTTTCTGGTACGCTCAGAGGACAGACATTTGGTTAAAAGTCTACAATTCTCTCACTTGAGAAATGACAGGAGAAAACAAGGCTACTTAGCTTGGAAAATAGAAGACTTTGGGGACAGGCAAAAATGTGAGAGTGGAGAGAACGTGATAATTACCTTGGTATAACAGGAGTACATTTTAACGAGCCATATTATCCAGAAATGAAATGGGCCACCAGGTAAGGCAGGGATTGCCCAATACTGAAGTGTCCCAACAGAGGATAAGAACAGCTTGTAAACAATGTTTAGAAAAAGTTATACTCAACAATCTTGAGGATTCCTTCTCTTGCTAGATTATATATGCTACTGCCATTCAGCCAAAAGAAATGAGGGCAGACCATTATTTCCTAACTCATATTTGTATAGGTTTTTTTAAAAATTGAGAGAGAAGAAAACTAGAAGTTGCTAAAAATATTAATCAGTGATATCTCTCATTATACCAGGGTAACTATCACCCAGGGACATATGCTACCCAGTATCTGTAACTATAGACTTCTCAGCATTCAAGAATATGTGAAGGCTGGGCGTGGAGGCTCACACCTGTAATCCCAGGACTCTGGGAGGCCAAGGCGGGTGGATCACTTGAGGTCAGGAGTTTCAGACCAACCTGGTCAACATGGTAAAACCCCATCTCTACTAAAAATACAAAAATTACCTGAGTGTGGTGGCAGGCACCTGTAATCTCAGCTATTCAGGAGGTTGAGGAGGGAGACTCACTTTAACCCAGAAATAGAGGTTGCAGTGAGCCAACATTATGCCACTGTACCCCAGCTTGGGCGACAGAGTGAGAGTGTCTCAAAAAAAACCAACCAAACAAACAAAAAAAACCCGAATATGTTAATATGGTACCTAGAGAATCTTCCTATCATATTCTTCTTCAACTAAGCTTTATTTCCACAGCAGCCCAGAGAGGTGATTTTATAATGCTATCAATTTAAGGTATGGAAACATTCTGCCAACTTTTCTGATTCCTATCTATTGTGAAAACATTGTAATTATTATTTGAATATTCTGATAATCTCAATAATAAAATAATTGAGTCTATTGTGTACAAGGGAAGCAAAATAATAGAATTAATTAGAAATATATGCCCTCTTTGTAATCATATAATTGCCTTGGGCATACATCTGTTGTAAGAACTGCTTAATTATTAAATAAAAGATAAATTTGTGACTTCCTGAAAAAAAGATGAAATAGTTTTTGGCCTGAGAGAATAAAAGGGGAAACTCAGCCACCAGGGAGGAAGTCAGAGACTGTTAGCAAAAAGGAAAAGGTTTTAACTTCTTTTATAAACAGACACAGAAGAGCTGAGGTTTCAGCCATGCAGGGAGGCTTAGCCTCAGTTTGGATCTTAGGTGTTGAGATGGGGCAAAGAACAGACTACTAAGGTAGCAGGGGAGTCCAGAGGAGAAGGGAAGTATATATACACTCTGCTGCACAGGCCTCATAGGTGCTGGGCGATAGTGAGACCTAGCTGGACTAAAAGGGGAGACAGAAAGGGAAGGGAAAATGAACTTTCCTGGGAGCTAGGAAGAAAGACTAGAAGTAGGCTGGTATTGTGCAGTTACATAAAAATATCAAGACTGCAGTTTTTGTTGGTACTTATCTTCAAAGCCAGATATATCTATTAATTGTTCATGCATTAGAAATGACAAATAAATTCCAGTTACAGGTGGTGAATGTTAGGAAGAAAAGGGACCTTATTATAGAAACAGCACGTGTTTTACAAACAAGCATTTACTCTTACCAGCAAGAATTTCCAGAGAGTTGTATCCTAGGATTCTATCCCATAAAAGCAAGAGCTGATCTGTAGCTAAGTATCCAGAGAAAGCTCGAACCATCCACTTAAATGATATACGAAGTCTATAAGCAAGGAAAAATAAAAATTAATTTACCACTGAAATTTTCTTATGAAAATGCAATATCAGAAGAACCCAACCAATTCTATTGTTAAGGTAACTCTTTCAAGAGTCTTAGAAATAACCTGGGCATTTAAAACTTAAGTACTTTCTTGAAAGCTGCAAAAGTGCAGTGATGAGAAACCATAAATCCTCAAATTAGTGGTCTCAAAGTATTAAGAGGAAGAATTACACATGCTGGGTCCTCCTTTATTCTAGAGGTCAGCCTTTATAAAACCCACTTCTACATTCTGTTTTTTAGAGTGTATACTACTTAGCTATCAATGAGCTGACCTTCTGATAGTCTTAATTCCAGGCAATCCAAAATAATTTGAATTTTTATTCAAAATACTTGAAAGATTGTTCAATGCCTTCATATTTTCTCAATTTAATAAATTATTTTCTACATTTCAGTCAAATGGCTATATAGGATGAATAAAATAAAATAACAAGTATAAGGACAAAAATAGTTTTAAAGCTATGAGACATTAGAAACAGATTTCTGATTTCAAACTCTTCATTTTAGTTAGGAGGTTATAGAACTCTGAAAGATCAGCCAGAAAATTCAATTAAATTCTATTTCACTAAAAAAATTCAAGATGTATGAGATCTCACTACTTACAAGTAGGTCATGTTACAATAACAATTTATCTCTGAAATCAGGAAATGAACTCTTTGGCCCTGGTGCCTTAAGAGATCAACTAGTTCCTCACATTTCTGTATTATCTATTAGCATCTAATATCATTTGACTGTCCCTGACAGGTGCTAGCCAAACTGCTTGCTGGAATTATCATATTATGTCAATAAACATCTGTGCTATTCTCTTAAAAGACAGAAAAGGACCCAGAGGTTGCCTTGGTTGGTGTCACTGTATTAATTATCTTAAGACTGAAAAAGATCCTCAAGTTTCAGAAATTCCTCAATACTGTCTAACTATTGTTCTAATATAACAAAGTGCATGTAGGCACTAGTATTGACTAATTAAGCTTTTTGGGTGGTCTTAGAATATCTCTTTATATATACAAAAGAAACTTTGGGCCACTGGAATTTTAATAACTTACAAAATACATTTGAATTTAAAGTCAAAATTATTAACTTCAGCTAGCTTCATTTTACTCAAATTCTCATAGTGTCATATTTGAGGAATAGTGCCACGCATCCCCACCCACCAATATAGAAATAACATAGCATAGCTTTTTAGAAATAAAGTTTATTGTGCTATAATTTATGTATAGTCGTCCCCCCATGGTTTCACTTTCTGTGGTTTCAGTTATCCATAGCCAACTGTGGTCACCAACAGTCCAAAAATATTAAATGAAAAATTCCAAAGATAATCCATAAATTTTAAATTGTGTGCTGTTCTGAGTAGCCTGGTGAAAGCTCACACAGTCCCACTCCAGACATGAATCATCACTTTGTCCAGTGTATCCATGCTGCACATGCTACCCACACGTTAGTCACTTAGAAGCTGCATTGGTTATCAGGTTGACTGTCGTGGTATCACAGCACCTGTGTTCAAGTAACCCTTATTATTATTTTTTTTTACTTAATAATGGCCCCAAAGAGTAAGAGTAGTGATGCTTGCATATTGTTATAATTGTTCTATTTTATTATTAGTTATTGTAAATCTCTTGCTGTGCCTAATTATAAACTGAACTTTATCATAGTTATGTATATATAGGGAAAAACATCATGGTGTATATATAGGGCTCAGTACTATCCACAGTTTCAGGCATCCACTGGGGGTCTTGAAATGTATCTCCCACAGATAAGGGGAAACTACAGTATAGTAGAAATTACCCTTATTAGTGTACAGTTCAATATGTTTTGTATGAAGAAGAACCAGATGAAAATTGTAGAACTGAAAAACCACACAAAAACATCTCACTAGATGGGATCTAATAGTAAAACGAAAATGATGGAGGAAAGAGACAGAGAATTTGACTATAGATCAGTAGAAAATGTTCAATCTACACCATACAGAAAAAGAATTAAGAAAAAGTGAAGTGCTGTGTGTGGTGATGGCTGTAATCCCAGTGCTTTGGGAGACTGAGGCAGGAGGAATACTTAAAGCCAGGAGTTTGAGACCAGCCTGAGCAACAAAGCAAGAACCTGTCTCTATGGAAAAAAAAAAAAATAGACCTGCAAGGACTTGTGAGAAAATAATAAACTTAATTTTTCTTCATCTTCTTTTTTTCTTTTATATCAAAAGTTTCAACATTTGTGTCACTGGAATCCCAGAAGAAAAGAAGAATGAGTATGGTGCACAAAAAAATATTTAAAGGAATAATGGGTCAAAACTTCCAAATTTGTCAAAAGACATAAACTTATAAATTCAAGCTTAGCAAACTCCCAAAAGGATAAATCCAAAGAAATCTATGCCTAGATATAGAATAATCAAAGTGGTGACAACTGAAAACAAAAATCTTGATAGTAGCCAGAGAAAAATAAGGATTGATATCATTTCTTCCTGAAGTGCTTGGTAGATTTTGCCAGTGAAGCCATCTAGGCCTGAAATTTATTTGAAGGTAGAATGTGATTAATTAAAGAAGTATATTGGCTAGGTGCAGTGGCTCACACCTATAATCCCAGCACTTTGGGAGGCCAAGGCAGGCAGATTGCCTGAGGTCAGGAGTCCAAGACCAGTCTGGCCAACATGGTGAAACCCCATCTCTACTAGAAATACAAAAAAGAAATTAGCCACGCATGGTGGCATGCACCTATAATCCCAGCTACTTGGGAGGCTGAGGCAGGGGAATTGCTTGAACCAGGGAGGTGAGATTGCAGTGAGCCGAGATCGCGTCACTGCACTCCAGCCTGGGCGACAGAGCAAGACTCCATCTCAAGAAGAAAAAAAAAAAAAAAAGAAGAAGTATATTGTAAACCTCATGGCATCCATCAAAAACATACTTTAAAAAGTATAAAAATCTAATAGTGGAGATAAAATGGAATAAAAAAATGTTCAATTCAAAAGTAGGTAGAGAATGAGAAAAAAGGAATAAAGAGAACATGGAACAACTAAAAAAATTTAGAAAGATAGTTGATTTCAATTCAATAATATCAATTATATTAAATATAAATGGTATAAACATACCAATTAAGAAACAGACTGCCACATAGGAAGACCCAACTATACTTTCAACAAGAAACCCACTTAAAAAAAGATATTGATAATATGTTAAGTAAAAGAACAGAAAAGAATGTATCATGCAATTATAATTTTAAAAAAGCTGGAATGGTTATATTAATATCAGACATAGTAGATTTATTACTAGGAATAAAACAGGACATTATATAAAAATAAAGTGATCAATTCTCCTAAAAACAAAGCATCAAAATACATGAAGAAAAAAACAAATACAGCACTAAAGGAAGACAGAGACAAAATCCACAATTATAATTAGAGCCTTTCACATTCCTCTTTCAATAATCAATAGAAAAAGTAGACAGAAAATTAGTAAGTTTATACAAGGTTTGAACATCATTATTAACAAACTTGATTTCCTTGACATTTATATGACATTCTGCCCAATACTTGCAGAATACAAAGTTTTTTCAGGTGCACATGGACCAAGACAGATCATGTTCTGGATCCAAAAACAAACTTCAACACATTTAAAACAACTGAAATCATATGAAGCATGTTGTCTAACTGCAACAGAATTAAAACAGAAATAAACGAAGAAAGATATCTTTCCAAATATTTAGAAATTAAACAACATACTTTTACATAACCCATATTCAAAGAGGAAACCACAGGAGAAATTATAAAACATTTCTAATTATATAAAAATGAAAATATAACATATCAAAATTTGTTGGGTGGAGTTAAAGAGGTAATTTGAGGGAAATCTGTAACATTAATGCTTATATTAGAAAAAAAAGAAAGGTCCCCAAATCAATGATCTAACTTCCACCTTAAACAAGCAGAAAGACAAGAGCAAAATAAATCTAATGCAAGCAAAAAGAAGAAAATAATAAATATGAGTAGAAATAAATCGAAGCAGAAAAACAACAGAGAAAAAGAATCAATGGAACAAAAAACTGATTCTTTCAAAGACGAATAAAATTGATAAACCTGTAGCCAGAATAATCAAGAAAAAATGGGAGATTACAATTACTAATATCAGGAATGACAAAAATGATGTCACTACTAACCCTAGAAATATTAAAAAGGCTAAGCATAGAGAATAGTATGAATAACTTTGTTTATAAATATGATAACCTAGTAAAAGACATAAACTACTGAAGCTTATTCAAAAAGAAATAGATAACCCAAGTAGTCCTGTATCTATTAAAGAAATCAAATTCAAAGTTAAAAAGCTTCCAAAAGCTTCAGTTTTTAAAAAAATGATTTCTACCTTGACAATTAGAATTTTTACAATTTTCCTACATAGGAATTTTAATGTTTATCATGTCATTGAAATAAATTTATTTCTTTTAATATGTAAAGTATATAAATAGGCTAGAAAAAATATCATTTTAGTTTCTAGTAATGAACTAAATGTCTTCATCCTAGTAAAGAAAACCCTACTTATACTCCAATGTTCATTTCACAATAGCATAAAGAAGTCAATTTACTACAAGTTTAAGAATGAAAGTCTTATGCTCATATAAAATGCTTCTGAATCATGAATAGAATTTTATTTTTTAATGGCTACAAAGGAAAGGGTATCCGCTCAGTATTATCAATGGATGATATGAGGTATTATTTTATAAAGGCCATCTCTAAGATGGCTGAAATTCAATGGTACTTTATAAAAACGAGATTATATACCTATCTATCTCTATCTCCATCTTGATTGCTATCTCCATCTTTATAATCATTCAATCTTTAAACAACTCTGCAAGGTACTAATTCTCTTGATTTTTAAGATAAATAAACTGAATTATCTTAACATAAAGAAATTGAGGCTTTGATAAATTAAAAAACTTCACCAGGATTACAAAGCTTAACAGAAATGGAATTTGAATCTGGATTAAATTTCCACCCACTCAGCTATCTATTTGCTATGGATTCAAGAGTGGAGAAGACAAATACTATACTATTCTATTTCCCACTAACTTCTTTTGTGGCCTCAAGGAGTTAATACTTTTTTCAAATATACCCTCTTTAATAGGAGAAAATAGCTGCACAGATAAGACAGGAAGAAAACATTGATAAATCATTTGGAAATTTCTCTTGCTTTAGACACTGTTATTTTAAAAGAGAGAGAGAGAAAACCAATAATCTTGAAGTCCAGAGATACTATACATATTCACTTATAACTCATACTGTGACCAATGAACAAAATTCAAATTTTAGGAAGGAGAAATCACAGTGTACAACCATTAATAGGTACCTGATTTGCTTTCCTTTAACAAAAGACAGCCAACTTGAACTTCTATAGTTTTCTTAGGTAATTCTCTGATAACTGTGGCCTATACTGACTTAAGTTTGGTATGATCACATTTTTCAGGTATTATTTGTTTCCACAAATGTTTGCTTCAGTTTTGGCTGACACCTTTCATTACGAATAGAAATTGGTTTATTTTGGTGACTCTTGTACCAGACACAAAAATCCTAGTAAAGAAGACTTTGTTAGGATTTTGGTAATTCTTTCAAGAATTTTTGGCACAATGTCATTACAATTTACTACTTGATAATTATAGTTTTATTAGGAAAATTGTTAGCTTAATTTCTCTGAAAAATTACATCTTTGCAAGTGCTCTACAATGAAGAAAAAAGAGCTTTCTGTGAAACTATCTATTCTTCAATTAGGAGAGAAAAGTACTCACGGTTGAGCCCCAATTTCTCGTAGATGATAAAAGAGTTGGGGAAGGTAAGTTTGAAGAAGAGTTTCAAACAGCAGACAGAGTGACACAATACCCTGGATATAATAATGAATCATAAGAGAAATAGATATTTTAATATTTAAAAATTAACTATGCCAACAAATTATTCAAATGGAAAATGAGAAAGGCTATGAACATAAATATTCTTTATACTGTTTAAGAGTCAAAAACAGGAAATGTATTAATGGCTCTCTAACATTGTGTTTAAACATAAACTTTATTTCTCTTTATTTATACTCACACATACAGATATGCTAAGGAGCCTCCCTTTTCACACAATATGCTCCCCACATAAACCAGTATGTAATATGTGGAGAGTCCAAGGAAAACATCACCTTACAGAAAACTTGCCACTTTGCAAGCCACGTATTATTACTTAACCTCAGCAAAATTAGTTTTTATCTGAATGCATTCCAGTTTCCAGTTATTTCCCTAGTGCTATATAGCCACCTTCATTCTCCCTCCATATGTCCCTTCCCCTCCAGCCTCACTCACTAGGGAAAACATCGCCTGCTTTTCTCACTCTTTCTTTGAAATCTACCCCCAGGAAAAGACTAGCAGCTAGCTGCTTGAAATTTGCATCAGGAAATTATTGAACAAGAATGTTTGATTACTTAGTATACACATATTTTTTTAAAACTAAAATCTATTGTTTTTAAAAGGGCATTTTTTGTGAAGTACAAAACTTAATCAATTTAAGCAGATGGTTTTTCAAGTACATTTATTATTTGACAACTCTGAATAAAGTCTTTCTTGCAGCTTAGCATTCCTCAGAGTTGATCTTTGTAAGGAATTTTTAATCCTCTTTTTGCATTTCTAAAGAAAAAAAGACTGTCATGGTTCCAAATAATTCAGTCTGGCTGCAAGCCAAAAAAGGAGGTGACTGCCTGTAAGTTTTCACTCCACTGAATCACAAAAAAAAAGGACAGGGGCAGGACTGACTCAATCAATTCACTGAAAAAGGATACCCAGGGCCACCAGCACAGAGATAAAGAAGAAATACCCAGAGTTGCCCAGTGCCAGGCTTCAGTGCTCTGCACAGGGAGAACACCATGGGTATGTACTATGCAGCCAGTTTTTTTAAACTCTGAAGCATAAAATGGCATAGAATATGAGAGTAAAAATACGATACTTAGAATGAGTATTAGAAAAGAATTACTGATCTTAATTATTGGTCATATTTCTAATTATTCCAGATTAAATATTAAGGTAAGATAAGAACAAAATCAAGTTCTCTTAGAGATAAGAAACCCAAGATAACTGGTGTTGCTTCATTTGTTTATCTGTGACATCCTGGAATTCTGTGATTTGCCAACTTTCACTAGCAATGTATGAGAGCAAAACTGGAGATGGAGGAAGGTGAAATAGGAATACATAACCTTACAATGGGAGGATAAAGAACAGCTATTTAATTTAATAGCAATAATACAGTTGCCTCTTTGGGGAAATTTAGTAGCCCTGACATATATTCCAATTGAATGTTTCACCTGGAGTAGCAGTCATGTTACCCACAGCAGGTCCAAAGGGGGAAAAAAAGCATAACTGAAATAAAATAAATACTGCTCTTAGTCAGGTTTATGGGAAAGGAAAAAAAAAGATATGATAAAGGAACAGCCAAAATAAAACAGATTAAAATGTTCAACTCCTATATATATGCTTTTCCTTGATTCTTATGGTTGTAGGCCAAAGGATTATTTTATTGAATACAAAGAAAATATGTACTTTTATAACTGATAATTAGCCAAATATGAAATTGGCAAACAAGTGACAATTCAACGTTTGATTTTCATTAACAAAGAAGAATGATGATAATAATTATAACAACAACAGCCATTTATTTACAGAACACCTGCTGGGAGCCAAGCACTAACTACACTGAGTGCTTTGTAGACTTTTCTACAGCACTAGAGATAATATATTATTTATTTCATCTCGTAGATAAGAGATCAGAAAAGAAGGTAGGCATCTTTGTTAAGAATAATAATACAGACATTCTAATTCTTGTAATATGTAAAAAAAAAATCATTTAAATGTAGTTGACAAGAGACTTTTTCCATTTAAATTATTACCAAAATAGTTAAATATCAATTTCATCTTGTCATTTTTGCAATAAAAACACATTGGTTGACATCACAAATTAAAATGTGTTGCATTAGAATCTGAGTAGAAGACTTTTTCTTAACAGAAAGAAAGAACAGATTACAGTCCAACCTAACTTGATCCAGTTTTTCTTATGAACTTACAGAAGGATGAGAAGAGATGGAATGAAGTCTGAAGAAAAAACGCACATACATCTCACGGAATATCTGATACAATTTGGAAGGTTCATGGTATAGAAAACAAAGTGGTGCAACTGAAAGAAAAAAATAATTTATAATACTGCAGAACTACTAAAATTTTAAGATAAATTTATAAAATATGACATTATAAATCACTATTTTATAGTAATCATATACACTCATAGACAAGTTTAAAATCATACTACTTTTTTTCATTTTGAGAGGGAAATATATGCACATGTAAAGTTCAAACAGCCATTAAATATTATAAAGAAAGGAGTATATTACAAACTATTATAATCCCAATTTAACAGATGGCTAAGAATGACATTATGGAATTATACAGAAATATGAAAAATTCCACATAACTTATAAAAACTACATAAATCAAATCTCTCCTTTTTTAAATTGAAGTAATAAGAAAGTAACAACCAGGCAGCTTATGTTCACTTTCTCTCACAAAGGATTCAGGCCACATTTCAAAATTTTTAATTTTGGAAGTCAGGTAAGTAAAATAGATGATTTATGACTTTTAGAATCATGGTCTTCAATTAATTCAATTTGAAAATAAAGATTTTTGAGTAATAGCTGTACACTACTGGTCTTTATCGCTACATCCCCATATATATTCATCAACTGAAAACAATCTGTAGGCAGAAAGGATTTATTTCTCTAATGAATGTTGAATTGATTGCCCCCAGTCTGTAGCAATTAAGCACAGCTGGGTCAACACAACCAGACATCCCACAGCTGAATGTCAGAAAGTCCTAATCTTCGACTGGAGACCTACCTGAGCATGTGATTATTCTACACTGACAAAGGTGGTCATGCTTTCCATCTTTTCAAGCCTCAAGTATTTTAGGCAGCATAGAAACAAATTTATAATGCGGATAGGTACAACTGCATTACTTAAATATTAATTTTAATAAAAAATGCCTTACAGGGTAATTTCAAACAATATGTATTGGACAAGTAAGAATTTCTGGGGCTCTGTAACCTGTTGGTAATGCTCTGAGGGCAGTAAGCACTAAGTAAGCAAGGAAATCAGTGGGCCAGTTGAGCTCTCTTCTTTTTGACAAAGTAAAAGGAAAAATAGTAAAATATTTTAAATTCTTTCAAACACAAAAGTTCAATTTTCTGGGATAAAGGGCAATGCACAGTATTACTGATAAATAAGTCATTAAAAATTAGCATTGCAAGTGAGAATTTTTATTTTTTCTGAAGGCAAATGAGAAATCACTTTTGGTGGTAAATATCTAAATTCATATAAAAATAAATACTTGTATATATATAGAAAAATGTATATACAATATATATTATATATAAAAATTTTAAAAAGACAGGTATGTCTATTTCAAGACAAATTTTAAAACTTATTTTATTATTAAATAAATTGCTACTTATAAAAATAGCCCAAATTAGGATATTTCATGTATTTACAAATAGTAACTCATGCTCTCATTGCAATAACAACCTAAGAAACAACAGTGTGGTACAAATATATATGCTATTATTATAAATCTAAGATGAAGGTTTGGAACTTCTTTATTTTAAAAAAATGATGCAAATTTTTTCCTCCAATTTTTAAATATTGATATGTGAAAACCTATAACCTGAATCTGAAGATGTTATGGATTCAGTAATTATTAATAAAAATTTCCAGTGAAGAAATGAAAAGAGAATCTTAAAATAAGCACTTTTATATGAATATACACAATATAAAAGAAATTTACAATTAGTTTTTATTCAAGATGCCACAGTTGTTTATGTTGAATTCCTTTATATAGCTATGAAATGGAAAAGCTTTAGTCCATTATAGATTATATGTAAAAAAGATTCTACATGACTTAATTTTTAATTTTAAACATCCTTCCCTATTTGGTTCTTCCATAAAAATAAATTTAGCTAATTATCTTTTAAACCAATTAAAGACTATACTGTAGGAATTTATGACACCATAATATACTATACACCTACAATAAAACTTCATTAATCTGCATAAATAGAAGAGCAGAAGGTATTTAAAATTACAGAAGAATTCTGAGTAAATTTTTAAATAAATTACTATCTTTTTGGTTTCCTTTTTAATGACAGCCTATCACTAAAGATCTGTATCAATGTTTAAAAGAGGTAAGTATTATAATTTTAAAGAAATATAGTAACTAAAACTGAAATGGCAAAGTACTAACTAGAGTTCCTTAGGGATGATTTGTGATTATTTTTGTATACTGGTTCTAAATAAGTGGTTGCTGGTAAAGTTTTTGTGGATGCTGAAAATAGTTTTCTAAAATAGTATAAATAAATTCTATATCAAACATTTTGCATCATTGTCAGCAAATGCTTTCCCCTTGGGTGTATAAACTGTAGCCTATTTAAATGATCATAAATGTGAATAGGCAGAGGCTGAGTCAATGATATATTTTAAACACCAGAAGATCTTTCTAAAAGATTTAAACTTTCATGACATCAAGTATCCTCCAAATCATTCAAGTACAACTTCCAAAAATGATTTACTTGAAAAATTTTTGTAGTTGGAACTACTAAAGTAGAAAGATAAAAAGGTGAACATTTTTATTATTAGATGTAAAAGTTTATATTATTAATCTTTTTTGGTTTTCTATTTTAAATTCCTCACATTTATAAGAGAAATATGCTGTGAGGTCACTATAACATTACGTATTATGTTATGAAATTGTGGTTGCCCAAGAGAATAAAGCTGAGTACCCTATAATTCAAGCCTGTCACTAACACCAAGTACAGCATAAAGTCCCTAGGTACTTTGACTCTTTTTCATTGAATGATAGTGTTATGTCATTCACCATGACCATCTGATGTTGAACACTGATGTTTACAAAGAAAAATGTTTACTGAAGATTCTTGGTACAAAGGCGAAACATTAATGTATTTCTGTTCATTCTAAAGGTAGGGGTAGAAATAAAGGGGACAACAATCTTTAATAAGTTTATATGTAACACTTAAAAACTTAAAAATTAAGTGGCATTAAGGTGTAGAGAGTTCTTGCTTTTGCTAATCTTCATAAGCTTCTTGCATTCCTCATTTAATGACACATGAGGCCTTGGAGGCACTCAGAGCTCTCAAGCCTGAACATGCATCTCCCACATGCACCTCAGGTAACTGAATGCTCTGATGTAATTGTTGCTGTGCATATCAGTAGCCTGGAGAAATCATGAGCTCAAACTCAGTGTTGTCCCTTCCTTAGCATTCTTTCTGACCTATTATTTTTAAAAAACTCTTAAGAGAATTACTTTAGGAATTTAAGCAATCTGATTTTACACCTACTAGAGCTAAATTTTTTTTTTTTTTTTTTTTTGAGACGGAGTCTCACGCTGTTGCCCAGGCTGGAGTGCAGTGGCGCGATCTCGGCTCACTGCAAACTAGAGCTAAATATTAATGTGTATCTCTAGTTTCCATTGGACTAAAAAATGGTAAACCACAGGACCATTTTCACAGTATACTCTAATTCTAATCTGTCAAGCAATCACCACCTAACCAATTACGGTGACCTCTTATTTTTAACATTTTTAAATTGGACATATAAAAATACTAAACTCAACATTTTATTTTATTTTTTAGATAGGGTCTCGCTATGTTGACCAGGCTGGTCTTGAACTCCTGGCCTCAAGTGATCCTCTCATCTAGGCCTCCCAAAATGCTGGGATTACAAGCATGAGCCAACACACCTGGCCTACTAAACTCAACATTTTAAAATGTTCATAATAACTTGTGGGTGATTTCCTTAACGTGTAATAAAAACAGTAATTTTTAAAAATTAAGCCCCTATGGGAAACCAGCATGTATTTCACTTTATTCTTTCCTTTATAGTCTTATTATAGTAAAATAATTATATCTGTCAGTCATTATTTTTTAAATTGACAGATAACACTGTATGTTTTTATGGTGTACATTATGATGTTTTTAAAGCCCAACTTACCATACATTGAAAATCCATGAAAAGGGATAACACCTAAAAAAAAAAAAAGGATTTCTTTTTCAATAAGTAGTAGGCCTACTGATTATTAGGTAAGCTTTAAAGGATTAAAACTGAAACTATAAAGGTTTTCTATTTTTTGCTTCAACTTTGTCCATAAATGTCAGAAAGACTTAGTGATAGTAAACAATAAAAAAAATTTTTGATACCTTCGGAAAAGTAAACTAGAGGCTTTAAAACATATATCCAGTTAATATTCTATTGATAATATTGAGAAATCAAAACTGAATATATATGTGTATATATATGTGTATATGTATGTGTGTATATATACACATACGCATACGTACACATACATATACATACACAGACATATACATATACACACACACAAAACAACAGGGCAAAAACATAACAAGACAGATCACAGAATTAAGTTTAAGAACTAATTATAATGGTCTCAGAAAGTCAATAGATTATGTCCCTCCTGAAACAACTTCACTGTGTATATTAGAATCAAATATGCTAAAAGATAAGTGAGCTTTTCAAGGCACTTCTTGAAAACATTTGCTTTACAGAAAACACTATGGGTGTTAAGTAAACTAACTGAAAATTAATCATGGGATATGGCTTTAGAAGAAATATTGGCAGAAATATGATACAAATTCAGTATAATCTTTGGCAATAATTATACAGAAGTAAAGTACACATCCTTTTCAAAAAATACTCGAAGCCTAACTTGGTGTGCTAAACATCTTCTCACATTCCAAGTAAAAAATTTGAATTTGTACAGCTTAGTTCAAAACAGAAGTTTTGTAATATATACCACCATATAGCTAACACTACTAAATCAGGTTGCAAACACAGCACAGAAGAAAGCTGCTAAGTTACATTTTTGAAAAATAATATAGAAATGCTTTATTCATCTGACATGTTCATAGGCAAAAATTTTGTGCTGGCAGGGGCTTTAGAGGTCATACAGAGTGAGTTATAATAAATGATAGTTCAGTCGCAGTTTAAAACATGTCCAGCAATAGCCGAAGCATTAATTACCAATGCAACTCATTACAATTTTGAATGGGTTTAATTTGGAAGGAGCTATTTTCTCAGAGTGAGCCAAAATCTGGCTCCCTGAAATTTCTACTTATTATTCTTAGTTCTGACCACAAAGGTCACACGGAAGAAATCTAATTTATCTTCTATGTGAAAACGTTCAGAAATATTTGAAGACACTACTCTGTCTCCTGCCCCATCACCATCACAATTTCTTGCTCCAAGACTTTATGAGTTTCTTTAATTTTTCCTTAGATAAGGTGGTCTTGAACAGCTTCCCTATTTTATTTTCTTCTGAACAAGTTACAGTTCAGTGCAATCCTTAAAATGAGGTGACTAAAATCTCTAATCATTTTTCCTCCCTATACACCCAACAGCTAAGACAGTGTACTTGGACAGTTGTTCCTGGACCTCAGTAAAGGGTTATAATTTTATCTCTATTACATTTCTTCTTTGGTGAACCACTCCAGTTAGAGATAATAATCCTGAATTCTTATTCGGTTATCTAATGCATTCTCTAGTTTTCTTGATTCTACAAAACTGAAAAATTTGATAAGTATACATGTCCTCATCAAAAGCAATATAAAAATGCTGAACATGACAGTGTGAAGACTAGAACTATCAGTAGAAACTCCTTTCATATTGGTATCAATGCATTATCAGCACCCTATTGCGATAAGGGCATGGACTGGATGTCAGACAGACTCAGTTGTGTTCATCTGGTTCTGTCACTTAAGAGTGTTTGTGTGTGTGTGTATGTGTGTGTGTGTATGTGTGTGTGTGTCTTTGCGTAAGTCTCTTAACTTCTCTAAGCTTTAGTTTCCTCATCTGTAAATCAGAGATAACACTAGAACTCACGTAATATGATTAAATGAGATAACAGTTGTAGCTTAGCCATTAATAAATAGCTTAGGGCCTACACTATTTATTTAAATCGCTTAGGCTATTATTTATTAATAAACAAATGTTAATTGTTGATGTTATCATTTACAAGTTAGTTCATACTTCTTTGTTGTTTCTAGAAGCAATTTTATCAAAAATAGTATGAGAAGCACCAAATTATTCTGAACTGGTACGCCAGGCCAACCATGTGCAGAATTTTGTGCAGCACTGCTTTAAGCTCACAAGTTAAAATTCTCAGGATCGACATTTTCTCTAGTCTTCTAGCACACAGATTCATGTTCTCCAACTTCTGCTGAATCTTATGTTGTGTATCAGTTTTCTTATTCCTCTCTATATGATTAGCCATCCCATTCTTTCAAAATTTCCTCCCTTTTCAAGTGTTTAACACTTAATTGTAGACTTCACTTTCTCCTCACTAGGAGGCTGACGCCACTGACATGGACTCCTTCCCTTGTCTATTCTTCATATTTCATCTGTTTTCTCACAGTCCAGAGGAGGATGTATACATTTTCTTTTTCACCCAACATCTTCATCTGTGCTCTAAATCTTGTTTCCTTGACTTTCACAGTGACTGGCAAGCAGCGGTCAGGTTTGCAGCTTGTTTATGTGTGGCCTGTCAGCTAAGAATGGCTTTTACATATTTTAAAGGATTATTTCAAAAACAACAAAGAATAATATGGGATACGGACTGCTTGTGGCCAGCAAAACGTGACATATTTACCATCTGAGTGGTTAAAGGAAAAGTCTGCCAAACCCTGCTTTGGACTCCTGCCCCATCAACCGTCCCTTCCTCCTTGCTGCACGTGCATCATTCCACACGCATGTGCTGTGTCCCTGCGATGTGCCAGACACTGTTCTAAGAACTGTAGCTGCCATTTTATCAGGGTCAAAACAACCATAATAAAAATAAGTGAATATATGTCAGATAGTAATAAGTGCTATGAAGAAAAATAATGGAGAGAAGGAGGACAAGGCCAGGCTAGGGTGGAGGAGGACTTACTGATAAAAGAGGCCTGAAGCTGTGGAGGTGAGAATCACCTGATAAGGGTGACCTGGAAGCCGTAGCTTCATGTGATGATTGTCATAAACAGGGTTACCTTTACTGAGGACAGCTGGTCTTCAGCTGGATAGTGGTGGGATCTGCTCTTTACTCCTCTAACGAAGCAGAGTAGAGGCAAGGGGTGGGTGTATCTTATCAAAGTAATCATATCCTTAGTCTTTCCTATTTCACTGCATCCTTTCAGCCAGGGATGTTACAAATATTCTTATACATAATAATAAGAAGAAATAAGAAAGAAGAAGAAAAAATAGGAAGGAAGGAAGAAGGAAGAAGTAGTAGTCAATTTTTTTCCCAGATCCTACTTTCCCATCAAACAAATCTCTAATCTCATTTTCTTGAAGCCAGGCTTAATTTTTTTTAAAACTATCTATATTCACCTCCTCTACTTCCTTATTATGTATCTTCAAATGCTTGCGAATGGTTTCCCATCCCTACGGATGTAACTTCTGATTGCTAAATCCAGGGGTTTCCCTTCTTTGTATGTTGTACTTAATGGCCTCACACTCAAACTTGGGTCTACCATCGCATTGATGACACTAAGCAGATCAGGCTTCTTGTTCCACAGAAACTTTTGCTGCTCAGTTTTTTGTGTTTGTTTTGTTTCTGGCAGTCCTCTCTTCTGTGCACTCCTTCGATATAGCTCCAAGACTCTGTATACTTGTTTTCTCTCTCGCTTTACCAGTATTCTCATTATCAACCCATAATACTGACTTTAAAAGCCCAGTATCCTCAGGCTCCTTCTGGTCTCTATTTTTGTAAATGACTCACCAACTCCCTAGTCATTCAGGGAAGAAACTTTTGAGTCATTTTTGCTCTCTTGTTCTCCCTTAGCCCTTATACCTACATGTGATTATGTATCTCTCCTGTCCCTTTTGGATAACCACCACGTAACTCTTCAGTCTTCATTCCTCCTCTGTACCCCACAAGCACTGCTCTAATCCCTCCAAATTGATCGCCACCCCTTCAGCCTCTGGGTGCAGGACAAGGGCTACAGGCAATGTTCTCCTCTACCTCTGGCCCTGTCCCTGCCCTGCTCCTTCACAACTTTAAACAACAATCTTCCTAGAAAGATCTCCCTGATAGCCTTGATCCCTCCCTCCCAAGCAATTCATTAATCAATCCTCATGTTTCAGTTGGTTTGCCCTCATTGATTGAGGTACTACTCCGTCTCACTGTGCAATTCTGACTCCAGCACTTTCTACCTGTGTACGCTTAGGTATGTTACTTAACCTGCTTCCTCATCCATAACTGCTTTTAGACTAAGGCACAGTAGCTTGAGCTGAAGGCTCTGTGACCCCCCTCCGGCTGTACCCCTTACCCAGAGCCCATGTTTCTTCCAGACTACATCCCAGGTACCCAAGACTCTGAAATTCTGAGCCCAAAGGCTCCTAAGACAACTTCCAGGGCCTGCATGTTCTCTTTGGTGGGGTAGAGAAGAGAAGAGAAGGTATACACCTCCTGATAAATGTGTATACCTCGGGACAGAGAGGTGGCCAAAGGCTGGCTATTTGTGGAAGCTGTGAACAGAGGTTGGACCTACAGGCTTCTGTCCATGAAGCCTGTCCAAGGTATGAAGTGGAGCCACAGATGAGAAGTGGGTGGGGATACCACAGGCTAGGGATGGATGAAGAGTCAGAAAATTCTGAATTCAAACCTCGCCTTCCAGATTGTTATCAAAGTATATGTATCAAGGAAAGAAAATAGAGTAGTCTTTATCAGTTTATGAGTCTAATTTATAACTTTTAAATATTTTGACTTATGGTAGGTGGTCCTCTATTTGTACTCCTGCTCTCGGCCCAGCAAAGGTTGGAGAGAAACTTGCCTTCATTAATCAAGTGGGAACAATACCAATGAGGTGGTGAGGATTAAATATTATTATATATGCAATATGATTAGCACAATGTTTGATACAAAATCAGTACTTAACTGTATTCCTTCCCCTATCTTACTGTCATTTAATCATTTTTTATTTTTTCTCTCCCAGTAGAATAAATCCTTTGAGCATAGGAACTGTTTTTTATTCATGTATCTCTGTATCCAGAGACCAAGCACAGTGCCCAGAATATAACAGGTACTCAATAAAGGCTTGCAGAATGAATATATGCATCTGTAGGGAGTCTACCACTATTATTTTCTAACCTTTTATTTCCTTCCCTACTGCCATGATCAGAATTCTGTCCCTAATAAGCTCTTACCTATGGTTCTGTAAGAGCCTCCTAATTGGTATCCTTTCCTCCAAACTCTCAGGTCTCTAACCAATTTTTGAAATTAGAGAGCTCAACTTATCTTTCAAAAATATTAATAAGACCATGAAAAAGATCTTTACATCCATTGAGGATTTACCACTATTTATCCATCTACCGAATATTTGCTGAGCTCCTACTCACCTAATTAACAAATACTTAAAAACCTACTCTGAAGCCTCTGGAGATATTAAAATAAATATGACATTGTCCCTGTATTTATAGAGCTCACACTCTAGCCTTGTAATATAGGCTAAGTGTATACACAGTAAAATTCAAGACCTTTGATCTGGCCTTAAACATTCATGATTATGTCCTGCAACCTGAGCTACATCTGCCTCCCCTTGGCATACTCTCCTAACTCCATACACTCTGTGGTACAGGCACACCAGATTATTTATCATCACCAGTATCATCACAGTTTGATAGCTCTGAACTTGATAATTCTTTATCCTAATTCTTTATCCTACTTAGCCATCAAAACCTTATTAAGGTCAGCTATAACCTCAGACAAACATTTCCTGATCTCTTAATCATAATTAAATGCTCATTCTTCTGCATTCTCATGGCACTTTGTTCATATTTCCAACACTATGATTTCACTGTGTTTTGTGTTATAATTAGCTGTTTAACAGATTGTTCCTGAGGATAGGAAATACATTTTATTCATCTGTGTATACAACTCATGGTGCCACATACATAGTTGATGATATACATCTTTGCAGAATGAAGAGATGAGTAAATCATAGATACAGAAGCAGCAAGAGAAGTATTGGTCTCTAGTTAGGAGATCAAAGTTCAATTGTGGGCTTAACACAATTCCTAAGGGTAATGTGAGGAACGTCATCAAACCTCCTGAGCTTCAGTAACCTGCCTGACACACAAAGGGACTATGATTGCCTCTGATGTATCATCTAACTCTAAAATTAGATGTTAACAATTAAGTCTAGAGGAAATGCGGAAAAATTTGTGAGACTTGAAGAAACAGTACCTATCAAGATTTTCTAATAGTAAGACTCTTTAACAACCTAAAGGCCCTTTGCATTCTAGCAACTAAAACAATTAAAAACCAGATTAGAAGGTCAATATTCCCAATGACACTATAGCCACCAGCTTCAGTTTCAGGGAACATCTAGAAGGAGAGCTCAAAAAACATCTCTTCTTCAAGTCTTTCTCTATATTCTTTGGTTGAGTCTCTTTTTCTTCCACCAATCTTTTTTTACCTTCCTTCTGCCTCTGCTGTTTCATGTTATTTCCTTTACTAATTATAAACTTTTAACAAATAATTACAAAGTTTATCTGTCTTTTCTAACTTTTCTACAATAAACATGTTGACACGTGAAAGAAAAACTCAGAGAGAAAAATAAGTTAATAAATAGAACGCATATTTTGATGCCTTATAAAAGTGTAAGTACATATTATATCTTTCTAAATACTAAATCTCAAAGCAGATTGCTATTATATAAAAACCTGACAGTCTTACTTAAAAAACACTTTTGCCTTCCTCTTCTAAGCCACTGCACTGCAGAAACATTTCAACAAGTGGCTAAGGTAGTCAGAAATGAAGACATTATTATTATCATTATTTTCGTCTTATAAAAATATTTGTTAAGGATCTGCTAAGTGTAAGAATACCCTAGTTAGGACGAGGCACTTTTAATAAGGAAGCTTACAATAAATTAATTAGTGAACTACGAAGCAGCAAAAAGGGATGCAAGTATTAAGATGAGTCATGTTTAACCACTTTTACTACATTTCCCCCAGGTTCTGAAATCTATAGCTTCTCTTTAAGTAGCTAGGCTACAAGCTATTTGAAGAAATAACTATATTTCATATTGTGTATTATCTTCAGCATCCAGCACAGTGTGTTCCGCAGATGAGATGCTCAGTAAATGTTGTTAATCATGGAAATTTGAGCATTTATAAATATAATCAAGTTTTACAAATAAAATACTAAAATATAAAATTTATAAATAAGTAATTAAGATATAGGATAGAGGGCTCTTGATAACTCAATGTTGAAAGAATAAACGACCAATGAAGTTATACAGACATGAATTTGAATCCTGTGTGACTCTGGACAAGTTACAAACCCTTGCTGAAACCATATTTTCATTTCTGAAAATGGAGATAAACAAGATCAACTTCATTGGGTTGCACTACAAAGCACAACAGAGTTAATTTATTTAAAGTGTGCCAGTGTTTAGTCCACAGCAGATGCTCAATAACCCATAGCTATTTTATGTTCCCAGAAGGGAAAGTTCCACATTTACATATCAGCTTAAACCTAAGAAAATCTTTTTTTTGCCAGTATCAGATAAAGGTACACTTCAGCTAATCCAAGATTAGCCTGGGCTTAAGGCTCCAAAAAAAGGCTACACATTCTGCTTTGTTGAAGGACGAGTCAGATTCTGACAAACAAAATCCGGAGGCATAAGAGGCAGTGAAGAATCCATTAACACTGTAGGGTGCATACCACCTAGAACATTTCTTTGATCTTAGGGGTTGTCATGTTCTTGGCTAGTTTTTCAAAATCCTTCCCTTTGCCTCTCATCACTTCAGCCTTTCAAGGGTCAAGTTTCATTCACCTGGCTACCACCCAAGAGCATGTTTCCAACAGGCGTCAGGATGCTTGGGGCACATCTCATATTTGGCCTCAGAGTTCTACAAGTCTGCTATGAGTAATTATTTTCAGATTCTAGCCTTTCCTTATGCATCTGAAGAAAGTCTAAAATATTAACTGCCTATTCCATTCAATGTGAATAACTTTATAAAGTGATGATTTATGGGCCTTTGACAAAGTTCAGAATGGCAAACATTGTCAACTAAAATAAATCTTGAACTAGATGAGATATAAATAGTAAATATGACTCAGAAAATACCCCCCAAATATTAACATGCTTTGCACTTACTAAATATTTTCTCTTCATTTCCTCATTGTCTCTATTAATACTTAGCATTTATTGTTGTATCATAACTTGCCCATCTGATTCACTTCAACTTCACCCCAGTTGAAAGCATATTATTACTTAGTACAGTTTATTTAATTCATTTGTTGAAGTAACCGTTTCCTCTGTTTATTCTCATTCCACATGTAGCCTACAGGTCAGTAAGAATAGAGATTGGGACAATAATTAAATTGTTTTCTAGTTATTTCCATTATCTTTCTGAATTAGAATGTCACATTATGGTTTTGTTACTTTATTTCAGTAGTTAAAATTTCACAAAACATCAGAACATAACCGTATTTAAATATCAATCTGAAAATCTTATTTTAAAATTTTAATGAGGTTTTCATTGAAGTCTAAAGTTATACCTCAAATGAATTTTAGAGTATGAGATATTTTAAATTTATTTAATTAATATGGTTGACAAACTACACTATTAATCTGACACTTGCAAGAAGATTTAAAATGATGTACTTTGATTATTTTTCTTCTAAGAGCCTTATCTAATCTTTGTTGTAAGGGGCTGTCCAGTGTACCATAGGATATTTATCAGCATCCCTCTCCCCTGGCTGACAACCAAAAATGTCTTCAGACATTGCCAAATGTTTCCTGGTGTGTGTGTGTGTGTGTGTGTGTGTGTGTGTGTGTGTGTGTGTGTTGGAAGAATTGCCCCTGGTTGAGAATTACTGCTCTAGAGTCCTGAAACTCCCCTACCCAATATTCACTGACAACTGTTTTCTTCTGTCATGTGGGAAACAAATGGTATTAACAAATTTATGATGGTTGTTTATCATTTGTAACTAAGTCAGTCAGATATATGTGTATTTTTCCTACAAGTCTGGTTTCCTTGCTTCTATTCTTATTCCTCTGTATTCTGTGTTCATTCTCTTATTCATTCCCTCACTTAATCAATAGTGTTTCCTGAGCACAGACTTTATGCCATGCATGATTCTAGGTGCTAGATATGTTGGTCACCAAAACTATTAAGGTCCTTTTTCTCTTGGAGCTTACATTCTAGTGACACTTTTATCCTACACAGTAGACAGGATGATCATTTAGAAGTATTAATCAGGGTTGGGCATGGTGGTTCGCACTTATAATCCCAGAAATTTAGGAGGCTGAGGTGGGCAGGTTGTTTGAGCCCAGGTGTTCAAGACCAGCCCGGCAACATGGTAAAATCCTGTCTATACGAAAAATACAAAAAAAATCAGTCAAGCATGGTGGTGTGTGCCTGAAGTTCCAGCTACTTGGGAGGCTGCGGTGGGAGGATCACTTAAGCCCAGGAGGTCGAGGCTGCAATAGTTCATGATCGGGCCACTGCATTCCAGCCTGGGCGACAGAGCAAGACTTTGTCTTGGGGGGAGAAAAAAAAAAAAAAGGAAAAAGAAAAAGCATTAATCAGGAATTGGAGGAGAGATGTCACTGAGAAGAGTGGAGTAGGGAACTCCCAATCTCCCCATTCCTCCATTAAAGCAATGGTTAAGCTGGCAGGAACTGTTAGAATCAAACTCTGGAATTTAATAAAAACTTACAACAACCAGGGGAATGTTTAGTGAAGAAAGAATTTTAGTAAGAGAGCATATGGCATTTTAATTTGCCCACCTATCATACCCTACTCCCCAACTTGGTAGCAGCCATGAAGACCATGGCTCACATTCCTGATGCAGCTTGCTGGTACCAGGGGGATCCTGTAACAAAAAATTGTGGTTGTGTATTTTGACCTATATAGTAGCTACCTGAGGGACTGGCTCAGGAGATTGCCTTCATTTTATTTGCCTCATCCTTGAGCTTTTTCAGGACTGACATGGCCTGCCAAGAGGCATTTGTCAAAAGCATTTAAAGGAAAATATATACTAGCTGCAGCCACCTATGGGAAGGAATAAAAGATGGGAGTGGTGGTATACATATTGAAAAGCCTGGGAAGAAAGAGGCTGGGGAAGGAGCTACTTGGGGCATGCAGGCTTTGAAAAGCATCTGTGTATACAGGGGAATCTAAAAAATACCCGAGAAGATCTTAGGCTCCATCTCTGACTACCTTTTAGGCTCTGTGCAAGCAGGAAGTGAAGGCTAAGGTAGAGTTGTAAATGGCCTGGCTAAGCCTTGAAGGAGAGCCCCAATACCCAGCCAATCTGCAAAGACTGAGAGAGTGTTTTTTATTTTTGGTTCTAGATATTTAAGAAAATATCTGTGAAATCACTGGCTGACTGTTACTCTAGTAAAATAAAGACTTCAGTGAGCATACAAGATGAAAAATACCTTTATAAAAATATCTGTATAAAATATATTTATAAAAATCTTTATAAAAATAACTTAGAAAAGTCACTAAACAAACACCTAGAACCCACAACAAGCAACAACAATGAATTCTTGGGGAGGGGGACAGAGAGACTCCCATTTCTAGTGATACCACAGCATTATATTCAAAATATTCCATTTTCAACAATAAAAAAAATTACTAGGCATGTGAAAAATAAAAAAGTATAACCCATTCATAGGAAAAAATTAATTAAAAACTCCCTGAGGAAGCCCAGACATTGGACTTACCAGACAAGACTTCAAATCAACTATCTCGCTAACTGACCTAGCTCCATCTACCTCTTCTACCTCACCTTGTATCAGTCAATGCTTTGCTCACTATTGCCAGTCACACTGGCCATCTTGGTGAGCTTCAGACCATCAAGCTTATTCCTGCCTTCAGATATGCTGTGTACTCTCTTCTGGAACATTCTCCCATTTTGTTGCATAGTTCACTCCATACAGTCTGTCTCTGTTCATATTCCACCTCCTCAGAGGCACCTTTCCTGACTACTTAATCTAAAATGGCTATGCTCATCCCAACTTCCTACAATTTTTGCTCCCTTTCATTGTTAAGTTCATCACTCTTTGAAATTACTTTCATTCATTCATCCTTTGTTGACTGATTTATGACGGATTGATTTTATTTTCCCCTTACTAGAAGGTAAGCTCCTTGGCAGCACGTGCTTTATTTGTATCATTTACTGTGGATCACCCTCCTATAACAGTGAGCTAGGCTAAATAAATGCTTATCAAATGAACAAAGATGATTTATATGTGTTGAATAATAATAAAAAATATAAAAAGCTTATAAAATTCTTCTGAGAAGTCTCCCTCAGTTCAGAAATTTTGCTCACTAGCTGTTCGGTGAATCTACTAGAGGAAATCTGTCCATTGGTGATGCTTCAAATGAAGTGAGAGAACAAAATGTCTGATGCCACCATGGCCTGTCATTTCCTTCAGGGAAGGTAATCATAGGCATGTTGGGGGTAGTGGTGAGAAAACCTCTGCCTCCCTGTAAGCACTGGCTTGGTCAGGGAATGAGTGTGTGTCAGTTAGCTGCAGGCTAACCTCTATGTGTGGTCCCCTGAGACCAAGAAAGCCAGAATAGTTTTGGTGGTAGCAGTGACAGAGGTGTCAAGATTTCGAAGTAGTACTATCTTTGGCAGAGGTTCAAAACAGGGTGGGTAATATAAAAATGCTGCTACATATTGCCTTGAGCTTAAAATAAAAGCGGGGACAGTAGATTGACTGGTCTTTGTCTCTTCTTGTTCTGTAACTTCAGAATCATTGCCCAGAGAAAAGAGTTCTGCTTGATTCTGGCAAGTTCTAAAACAACCTGAGAGGAGAAATTATTCTGTAGAACTAAATTTATGAACAGCTGTGGGCTTATCTCATTAAGGATTAAACAGTTTTCATTTTGGATGAAAATCTTTCTAGAACCTATTATATACATCCTCTACCTTTTCATTACATTAACTACTTTCCTTTCTTCCCAAATTCACTATAATGAGCTCAGCAACATCTTCCCAGGCAGTAGGGCATCCTGATAAGCATGTTGCTTCTGAAGCCAGACAGCTTGGATTCAAAGCTTGGCTTTGTCACTCACCTGTTGGGCAGGTTAACACTCTATGCCTCAGTTTCTTTATCTGTAAATAGGGATAATATTAGTACCTTCCTCATAGGTTCTTGTAAGGACTAAATGAATTAATACATGTCATATACTTAACACATTGCCTGGGATATCGTACTGCTTGGAAAATGTTTGCTGCTGCTGCTGCTATAACTATACTGTTACAATTATTACTACAGCAAGTTTTCTTTTGGTGTCTTGAGCTCGTTATAAAGATGATAAATTATAATATGCTGCAACCTAGTGATAACTTCTTAAAGGGCACAGCATTATTGGCTTTTACATAAAATGGCCCCAGACTGATTTGCTAGAGTGGTCTAATACGCTGTTTTACAGCTCTTGTATTTTCCTTTGTGAAGTCCCCTTTTCACTTCTCACTGTTGTTGCTAATTTTTCATATCTATATCAGCCTTTTCCATGCTTCCATTTTTGCAGGAGGCATAAAAAAGAGTTAACCAATTTGTTAGACATGTGTGTTAAGTAAAAGCTAATATATTCTAAACTAAGTTGAAAAAATTCTTCTATGGATGGAGAGAAGAACTTGAGTCCATGGACAACTCTTTTGACTATTCAGAGGTATTTTATTTGTTATTGTTTCTTGCTTCTTAGATAAATATAAAAAGTTACTATAAAAGTAAGTTTCTGGGATAATAGATGTAACAATGGTAATACATAAAGTTAAAATTAACAAACCTCTAATTGAGTTCAAATAAATACTCATTACAGTCCTATTACATGCTAAATACAACAAAAATGAATGATATGGTTCTGAACTATAAGAAGCTTGCAATTAAGAAGAGGAGATAAAGTATAAACAAACAATATCAAGATAACATAGCTAGAGATACTAAAGATTTTAGACTAGGTATTACAGGAGTCTAGAGGAAGGGCCCTTAGCCTAACCTGGGGATTTTAGGGAAAGCTTCCTGAAAGAGGATCATGCCTAAACTGAGCTTGATGACAGCCAGGTGAAGAAAGGTTAGATGGGCTATTCTAAGCATGGAAACATGAGAAGTGATGAGACAGGAAGCAGCATAGTGCTTTCGTGAGAGTATGTAGCTGTGGGTATAAATAATAGAGTTTGATATTGCTGTGATTAAAAAATGAGATGGGAAATGGTGGGAAATGAAGCTAGGAGGTAGATTATAGGGAACAGATTCAAGAGGTCCTCATATGCCATGCTGAGAAGCTTGAATATTACTTGTTAAGAGATGAGAAGCCATTAAGAACACTTGGAAAAAAATGGCAGTTTGCAGATTTTCACTTTAGATGTATAACTCAGTGAGCAGTGTAAAAGACAGCAAAACTAGAAAAGACTGTGGGAAGAGGGACCAGTTACGTGGTTGTTGCAATTAACAAGCTAGAGATAGTAAGAACTGAAAGGAGACAAGGCAGCAAGGATGCTGTGGAAGAGAGGGTCCCAGATGTATTTGGAAGATAAAATTGGAAGGTCCTGGCGACTTATTAGATGAGTTGGGGACAAGGCAGAGAGAAATCTAGGATGGCCTCGAGTTACTAGGAAGATGATAATTTAACTGAGGGAGAAATAGGTGGGTTTTTGTTTTTTGTTTTTTAATTTAGTTTCTTTTTTTTCTTTTGGGGGGTGGGCATAGGAGGATAAAATAGTGAGTTCAGGCTGGGACATATTAAGCCTGAGGTAATTATGGGAGAAGTACGAACTGGAGATATTTTAGAGTAATTAACAATAGATAGAATCATGAAAGCAAATGGCAGCCCCTAGATAAAAGTAAGAAAAGAGAAGAGCAGCAGAACAACAGTGAGATATCAAAAGAGGGACAGAGGTAGATGGCCCATGAAAGAAACTGAGACTCCATATTGAGAGACACAGGGAGAGAACAGCGCCATGAAAGCTAAAGCCACATATGAGTTTTAGATATAGTGGTCAGTAAAGTTAAACACACTCATAACAGCTACATTTTCTGAGCACTCACTACATGTCAGGCACTTTGTGGTTTTATATACCATATCTCATTTAATGTATTATCCACATGGTACAGATGATGAACCTGAAGTTCAGAGAAGTCATGTAACTTACCTGAGGTCATAGGGTAAACTGGCAGAACTGGGATCTGAAACCAGGTCTGCTGGATTACAAAACCCATGTTCTTAACTCTGCTGGAGTAAAATAACTTCTTGAAGATGCAACTTAGTATTATCATAAGGACTGCTATATATTGCTTTTCCAAGAAGCATATCTTAAAACCTGTCTAGTAATCTCAAAATAACATTTAATGTCTAATGAGGTCATTATGTATCTGATCACTTTATAACATCAAAATAGGTGATTTCAGTGATACCTTTTAATAATCTTTTTATTTCATAAATACTACACTGGTCAAATTATGAGAACAATAAGGTGCAATACAAGACAATCCACTCAATTGAGTAAAGCCCAGCTCCAATAAACCCAAAAGGAAGGTCCTCATTGGACTAGCTAGTGTTCTTCACAGGAAAACGAAGTGCCTTGGACTTAGATCTAAGCATCCTCAGCTCTCTCACAGGTTTACTGTTAGTCCCAGGGAGAGTCAGAGAGAGTATGCATAATTTAGCACAAACCTACCATAAATGTGGACGATTTCATTAAATTATACATTCTACGGAAGGTTTATTTTAGATAATAAATGATTATCCATTAAAGAGAGAATAAGAAAGTCACATTTCGATTATAAAAGTTGTAATTTTTTCACTTCCCACTAGAGGAAGCAATAGCATTACTCTTACCATTTGGTGGGTAAAAGACAGCATATTCTTCCAGTCCTAGTTTTCCTATAAGAGAAAACCATAGAGGATTTCAATATGATTAAGTAAATAAATCTTTAAAAATCAACTTATTTTGTGAATGTACTAACAATGGAATTTTAAAAACTACTATAAACTGATATGTCATTTCATGATATGGAATTTAGTTAAAAATTTACCAGCCAATCTTTTGGTATTAGCAAACTTTTTCATAAATTAAAGTAATACGAACCTAAGTGCAACAGAAGCGACACAAAACAACCATAAGAACAAACACTTTCAAGTTCCTTAGGCACTTAAGAAGAGAAATATCTATTTATTATGCATAAAATTTTTTGCTAATTATAAATAAGTCTAATCTATTCATTAAAGCAAGTCTTAAGCTTTGCAATACTGTGTTTACATCTTTATGGAATGTGCTGAAAGTTAAAAATTAAATGACCAGCTGTATGGTGGTCATATTTTCTGAATACCAGAACAGTTAACATGATTTCAGAATGGGGCTGAATATTTGAAATCAGAATTGTCCCAGAAAAGTAAAGTATATTCACAATAATCAAATATTTAACAGAGTTTTAAAAAGTATCTTTCCTTCAAAACTCTGAAAAGTTCTCAGTTTTTTCCATCTTCCACTGAATATCTTTAAATAGCTTTTACCTTGACAGTTTTTCTAACACTTTTGAGTTTATTGAAAAGTTACTTGTATTTTTGTACTGGGCTAAGAGTAATATTTTTAGTGAAAAAAAAAGTTCTTTTTATTTTTGTTAGGGGTGGTGACAGAGATGAAATGAAGAATAAGAAATGTAAGCAGTTCAGGTTAGGGTGGAGACAAAAAGGACTGATCTTGTGAGCAAGAAGAGAACGGAATAATGAATAGGTAGGTAGGTAGGTAGGTAGGTAGGTAGGTAGGTAGGTAGGTAGATAAAACTGATTACTGGACTAGGTGCTGAGAGGCAAACCCTCAACCATGTGGTTTGTAGTCCAGACTAAACCATGAAACATTAGGGTATATTTGCTAACTTTTCTAGCATAGACTTTAAGTGTTTAGAAGTTCAAAGGATGATGGGTTGGTGGACATGGTGAGGTACAGGCTAGTTCTTCAAGGAAATATGATTTTTAAGATTGGAGAGTGGGAAGCCTTCCATATGCAGGAACTATAGGGAGGCTAGAATGAATATGGGGTATTGTGGAATAATCAGGGAAGCAAAGTTAGTTAGGTTAAGACAGTATCAAGTGGTAAAAGGCCTTAAAATCCTGGCTGAGTTTAGAGGTGAGCTCAGTAGATAATTAAGTTTACAATCGGTTTTTCAGCAGATGACTTAAAGAAACAAATAAAAGGTTTCCATAAATTGAATTTAGAAGCAATGGACCTCAGAAAACCTTAAGTTAGGGGTAGCCCAAATCCAGCACAAGGTTATGTGGCCTCTCCTAGGGTAGGAGGTGGAACAATCAGGCAGATAGTTCAGACATAAGAGATACAGGAGAAACAGTTTCTTTTTTCGTGGAAATGGCAGAATGACCATATACAATGAAGTCTGAGCTTTCAGCGTTAGGTGTTCACTATTTAATAAAAAGGAAAAGTTGGGAAGGGCATTCAGCTGAAGTTATTTATATCTTCAGATGACGGCAGGATATTGATATTTTATAAGCAGCTGGTGATAAAGAGGAGAAAAATAACTAAACTAGAAATTGGAGAGCTAAAAGCATATAAATTATATCAAAGTTTTAAGTGTGGTGGAGCATTTTGAGAGAAAAAATACAGATTTTTTAAAAAGTAGAAAAAGCAAATCTGTGTTATAAACTCATAGAAAGAAAAAGAAAAGTCAACAGATAAGACATAAAAACAACAATAAATGGTAGAGTACACAGGGAAGACAGAGAAAGTAAGTTGAAATGCTGCTTCTGGGAACCACTTTCCCATGATTTGTGATAAATTACTTGGGCACTGATTTGAGGTATGAAAGGATGATTACGGTCATCTGAGAGAAATCTTAAGTAACTTATAGTAAAATAATTTGGCAACACCACTATCTCCAAACAAAAATATTCTTGGCATGATTATGTAAGTCTCAATACTTCCTTAAAATTATTAAAAATTTACCTCTTATGTATGATTTTGGTGGCGAGGCACTGTTGTATGCAAAGTGACTCAACACAGATGTATCCCGGGAAAAACAAAGTAATACCTGAATATAACATTGGAAAAAAAAAAAGCAATTAAGCACTATTATAAAACTAGGTAATTCATTATTTCCTATTCAGGAGGCATCCTTCAAGTTCAAGTACCATGCCTTGCAGTGGGAAGAATGCCCTTTATCGGTATACCTTTGGTAAGCATTACAGTGGGATGCCAAGTTCTTCCAAAGAGTTCTCACCATTTGCTACCTCAACTTTGAAGAACAGAAAATGCAAACTGCTAACTAACAGTTGATTATTCTCTTGTGTTTTCTATCTGGACAAGAGAAACACCTGGGAGAAATTTAACAGATGAAAAATGTATGGAGAAGACCCTGAATAACTATTGTGACATAGAGCAATTTGGGAAGTGCAGGAAATGAACTTGACTCTTGCTGGGATGCATCAGGCAGTTAGGCATGTCAGGGTGGGAGGGAAGCCAACTCGTGGTACTTAGAAAGGATAGCAGCAGCAGTAGAACAAGTGGTTGCCTAATAAAGGGTAGAAGCTAAATAGGGTAGAGTATGTCAACCCTACGTGGAGATGAAAATAGGCACAGTAGAAAGTCAGGAACCAGGATGTCCATTAGGAGGTACTAGATTGAGGACACCAGCCTGGAATTTGGGAGCAGGGGTCTAAGACCCAGTAAGGCCATTAGTGACAGGAAATCTGAGTCCTGGTATTAGAATATCTGGGATTCTAAAAATATTACCAAGATAAGAATTCAAGATGACTGAAAAGGCAGAACAGGGGCACAGAGTCAGGGCTGAACTAGCAGCAAGAGTGAAGGCAGAGGAAAAATCCTTGTGTCCAAGACACAAGAAAGGGGATACAGCTTTGGAAAAAAGGATAGGTAATGGAGATTGGGCATCAGTCAGGTTTAATGGTGGAATGCATATCAACCACTGCCACTGCATTGTTTTCATTATATTTTAAATGACTACATAAGTGATACATATTAATGATAAATTTAGAAATATAGAGTATTGGCTGGGCGCGGTAGCTCACGCCTATGACCCCAGCACTTCGGGAGGCCAAGGCAGGAGGATCACTTGAGCCCAGGAATTCAAGACCAGCCTGATCAACATGGTGAAACCTCATCTCTATTTAAAAAAAAAAATTAAATTAATTTTAAAAATAAAGAAATATAGATGATCAACAAAAGGGGAAACAGCCATAATCCCATCAGTCTTAATAATTTGAGGTATATCCTTTCAGACTGTTTTTTAACATACTCATACATATAATTTTTTCAAACCAAACAGGATTATACATAGTTTCCTTTCACTATTGTAAGATAAATATTTCCTACACATTTTTATGTTGTAGAATATTCCACTGTATGAAAGAACAATAATTTATTTAACCTGTATTGTTGTTGAACATTTAATTATTTCCACTTTTCCCCAACGACAAACAACACTAGAGTGAATTTACTTATGGCTAAATATGTACACCTTTAGTTATTTTAATTCCAAAAACTGGACCACCTTTCTGGTCAATTGCTTTGGGCATTTTTAATTGAACCATGCCTCTCCCACATTTTCTTTATCTACTTCTGCCTGACTCCTGGGGGCTGTAAGATTTACCTACACATATGCAACCTGCCATGACTTTTACTTACTTTTATCCCCCCTGTTCCATTCTGGATGACTTCCTCAGATTATTTTTTAGTCAGTTCACTAATTCTCTTCTTCTGCCCCTATTATGCACCAGGTACTGTTCCTTGTGTTTGGAATATATAAAAGGAAACAAACAAAACACCTCTTTTATGGAGTTTAATTATGATGGAGCAAAATGTGTGTGATAAATAGCAAATATGATAGATAATTATATTATATAGTATATTAGGTAGCAAGTGCTATGGAAACAAGATAAAGGGGAACACAGAAAGAGTGGCTGACACTTTAAAGAGGCTGTTCAGGGGAGGTTTCCTTGAGAAGGTGATACCTAATCAAATATTGAAAGGAGTTGAGAAACTTAGCATGTGGATATATGTGCAAGAGCATTCCAGGAGACTTGTTAGGAGACTATTGACAGTAGCTTTCACTAAGATGGCAGCAGTGTGTGGCAGATGTATGACACACCACCCAGAGAGCCTCCTCTAGGAATGAAGGACTGACTTATAGCAGCTGGTAGTGCTGTAGCAAATAACCCTCAGCAGCCAGCTCTTTTCATGGACTACCTCTGCTGAAGAGAGCTATTTTGCTCAAATATCAAGGTCACGCCCGTTTCCTGAAATGGCCTACATCTGATGAAGAGGATGCAAGGGAAAAAAGTCTGAAATTCTTGTCCCCAGCTCAGGATGGGTCTGACAGTTTATCCCATCTTTAGAACTCTCTGCAGCATTGGCTGAGGGTTTCATTTAAACTGTATTGCAGCTAGACTTGTCCTTATGCTCAATCTTGCTTCATTCACTGGACTTTTACATGTGTTGATTCCAAGAGCACTCCCTAATAAACCTTCGGCCTGCTGGTCTCCATCTAAATTGGCTTCCCTGGGAACCCATCTTACAACACAGTGAAAGTGGGAAAAAGTGGTCAGATTCTAAATACATTGTGAAGGCAGGGCTAACAGGAGTTACTGATAGATTGAGATGATATTTTGCAGAAAGACAGGAGTCAAGGAGAGTAACATGTGGAAGTTGAAAGTAGAAGGATGTTTGATCTCAGCAAGTGGAATGCCTTTAACAGGGAAAGTGGCAGGCAGAACAGTTTGGGGAGCGAGATCATGGGTTCATTTTTCAACACGCTAAGTTTGAGATGTCTGCAAGACACCTAAATGGAAAAATTGAAGAGGTAACTGGAGATATTTGTATGGAGTATAGAAGAAAAGTTTAAACTGAAGATACAAATTTGAGAGTTATCAACATATAGATGGTACTGAAAGCCACAAAATAGGTGAGCTTGGTGAAATCATCAAGTAAGTGAGTGTAACTAGAGAAAAGGAGACCAAGAACTGAGACCTGAGGCATTCTAGGATATTGGAGAAAAGAGAAGGAACCAGCCTAGACAACGGAGTAGTGAGTAACCATCAAAAGTGGATTTACCATGATGCTCTGTGAGTGCTGCAAGTTGCTGGGAGACACAGAGTGTCCTAGGCAAGGAAAGTAAGTCAGTGTGTAATCAGAAAGCATTTCTATGTATGTGTCTAGTAAACTGCTTAATAAGATCTCAGAAGAAAAAGACCTGAATCTCTATAGTTCTAATAATTTGTTACAAATTTTTCCTCATTCAAAACAAAAATACATGTTCTTATCTGGTTTTGTATTTATAATATGATACTCTCTGTCTTAAAGAAGGCCCTCCAAATTGTATAAGCTTTAGGTCTGCAAAATGCTGAATTTGCCACTGGTGACTAGAAAAATAAGAGGAAAACTAAAAAGAATGTGGTGTCTTGAAACCCAAGTGAAGAAACAGCACAAATGAATCATATGCTGTTGAGAGATTAGTTAAAAGGAGGGTGGATAATTGGTCATTGGATTTAGTTCTTGATGACCTTGACAAGAGTAGTTTCAGCTCAAGTGGTAGGAGCACCATACACAATGTTTGGTACCTGCTTTTTTAAACAAACTTAATGCATTAAAGAGATCTTTTCGTATCAGTATATACAGAGCTGCCTCATTTTTTTTTCTTTTTTTGTTTTTTTGGTAGAGACAGGGTCTATTTATGTTGCCCAGGCTGGTCTTGAACTCTTGGGCTCAAGTAATCCTCCTGCCTCAGTCTTCCAAAGTGCTGGGATTACAGGCGTGAGCCACTGAGTTTGACCCACTGCATTCATTTTTAAGGGCTGTATCATGTTTCACTGAATATGTATTCCATGATTTATTTAATGGGTTACTCCCCAATATATGAACATTCATTTTCAACTTTATGCTGTTTCTGACAATACCAAAACAATTAGCCTTTTACTGCATCATTTTACACATATGAGTGTCTCTGTAGAACAAATACACAGGAATAGAATTGCCCAGTCACAGAGTATACGCATTGAAAAATGTGATGGCTATTTGGCTGTATATTTATATCCCTTGTTTTCTTTTTCCAGCATTTCCATATGTTTACAGTCTAAAAGGGGGCTGTGTAAGTTCAATCCCTTATGTTGCCTAACTCTATTTTCTATTACATAGTCTAAATGATTATTACTCATATTTAAAAGAATAAGGGATTTTAATATTTTATTTGGTAAAGAGGCAGTTAACTGAATCATCTTATTAGTTCTACTGGCTTTCAGTCCAATCCCTTGAATTTTTAAATATCTATAGTTAACAATAATGTTGTGTTCTTTCTGTTATTTATTACTTTATTTTTCTTATTCTATTGTTGAGAAATTCCAAAACGATATGTTCTTTCCTTCCTTTAGTGGGAACATCTCTAGTATTTCACTAATGAGTAACATTAACTTACATTAATATCACCAATGTTGGTTTCAGATAAACACTATTATGTCAAGAAAACATATTAATACTTGATTTCTAGTGTATAAAAAGTTAGTATAAAAATGAATATTAAGTTGCAGAACAAATAGTGCTAAACTGTACCCTTAGAAATGGTTAAGTCATCAATTTTATGTTGTGATTTGTTTTACTACAATTAAATTTTTTTTAATTGATATTATCAAATACGGTCACATAAATTTTTGGCATCTATTAAGATAAACATGAATTTTATTTTTTGACCTATTAATATAATAAATATTTTCCAATCATTAAGAAAAACCATTGGGCTCTAAAAATTCTAAATTTATAAATATTAATCTCTTCTCCTGCCAAACTTTCACATACCACTGTGGTAGGTAGCATAATGGCCCCCAAAGATGTACGCATCCTAATCCCTGAAATTTGTGTGCTACCAGTTTGGATATGGTTTGTCCCTGTGAAAACTCCTGTTAAAATTTGATTTCCAATGTGGTAGTGCTGGGAGATGGGCCTAGTGGGAGGTGTCTGGGTCATGTGGGCAGATCCTTTATGAATAGCTTCAAGTATCTCTGTGGGACAGGACTAGTTGCCGTGAAAGCAGGTTGCTCCTTCTCATGTTTGCTCTCTTTGTATATACCTGCTTACCCTTCCATTTTGTGCCATGAGTACAAGCAGCATAAGACTTTCACTAGATAGGCTGTCCAATCTTAGACTTTCCAGCCACCAGAATCATGAGCCAAATAAGCCTCTTTTCTTTGTAAATTACCTAGTCTCAGGTATTCTGGTACAGTCACACAAAATGTGACTTATGTGACAAATGGGATTATGCAGATGTGATTAAATAGAAGATCTTTAAATGGGGAGATTATTTAGGATTGTCTGGTTGGGCCCAATGTAACCAAGGATTCTCATACATGAAAGAGAGAAGCAGCAAGGTCAAAGTCAGAAAGAGATGTGATGATGCTCTCTGCTGGCCTTGAAGACAGAGGAAGGGGCCACAAGTCAAGGAATACAGGTGCACTCTAGGTTCTAGAAAGGGCACGAAAAACCCAGATTCTCCTCTGGAGCATCCACAAGCAACAGAGCCCTGCCAATGCCTTGATTCAAGCCCAGTGAAACCCATTTCTAATTCAACTAAATTTATGGCAGCAATAATAAACTAATAGAACCAATCAACAAATACTACAATAAACATATATAATTAGGGTAAAATAATACAACAAGAAAATATACTTACAAACAACTTTCTACTATTGCCTAGAGGAAAAACAATTCCTAAGGAAACATTTGTATTAACTTTCCCTTAGTTTAGCAGACTCGTAGAAGCACAGTAATTTTAGAAGAAGCTCTATGATTAAATATATCTCCCTAGAGTCCCTGCTGCCCTAGAGAAGACAAGATATCTGAGACTGTTCTAAAGAAAATATTGGCAACTGTAAGGTGATAATGCCAGAAGTGGTATGTTAGACAGTACGTACTGGTGTGCAACCCTGGGATACAAGCAAAGAGCTGTCAACTCTTATTCTAATCTGAGTTGCTTTAACTTCTGAGATTCTAATTTTTGTATCTGTATGGAAATGACCGTTCAGTTATAAATCTGCTAGAAAATGGTATGATTATATGAAGATGACAATTTCAATCAAATTAACTACAAAATCTAACCTGGATTAATTACTAATTAAGTAAAAATTAAAACTTTATGAGGATGAAGCTACACGATAGTAATTTACTTCATTTAGAAGAGTTATAAGAAACTGAATGTGTAAGTCTGAACTATGCTAATATGGCAAAGTTATACCTAAAATGTCTACAGATAGCCACAAAAGATTTACTTTGTCCTAAAGCTTTGTTTTATTTCTGGAAAATGTATTTATGGTAAATGTTTCTGAGAAATAAATTATTTTTATAATAAAAAGCACATAAGAAATGACATATGAATTGGACAATCACTTTAATGTAAAACTATTATACAACTTTTTCATTTGTGATGCTCTTACATTTTTATCCAATCAAATTTAGAAATTTTCAAATGATAGATTTTCAAGAATCACTTTTTAAAACACTGCCCTGATACAAATTTTCAAAAAATAAAGGGCAATGTGGCTTACTAGCTTTGAAAATGGACACCCCTGGCTTGGAGTCCTGATAGCTGGATGGGCTTGGGATCTAAGCCTCTGCTTCTTCATCTGTAAAAGGGGAATAAAACTACCTCCCAGGGTTGTTGTAAGAATCATCTATAAAGTGGATTCCGGGAAGATGGTGCAGTAGGAAGCACCAAGAATCTGTCTCCCCACCTAGACAAAAATTGCACTGGCAGCAACTGTCTGATGTAATTATTTTAGAACTCTGGAGTCTACTGAAGTCTTGCAACTTTTAGGATAAAGCTTGGATGGTAAATTGCAGTTAATTTTGATCAATGTCAGCTTCTAGCATAGCCACATATATGCATCCCCCACCCCAATCCCCTTGACAGGCAGGAATGCATGAGTCCCAGGAGCAGCTTACAAGCAGCTTGAAGGACCCAGAAAGGGAGAAAAGCACGCCATCCTCCAAATATTTGGTATCTGTACTCTGATTGCTTCTTCTGAACAGAGAGGTGTAAACAAAGAAGTGAGGGTGAAGACCAAAAGAAGGAAACACTGTTTTTGAACCTCCCTTGATTGTTGCAAGCCCCTTCCCCTCTGGTTGAAGTAATTTTCAGAAGATTTAAAGGAACAATGCTCTCCCTCCTCTTTATTTTCTCTTTTATTCCCTTTGGGAGCCAGATGTTAAAGACTAGGTTATTCAAAAACAACTGTGTATATGGGGGAAATCAGAAAGTGACCACATATGCTCAAGGAAAAGTGAAGGCTAAGGAAAGACCCAAGATGATGTTAGATTTATACCTCAGGCTGATCCTGGGCAGAAGGAAAACAAACAATATTCAAAAAAACTAAAACTAAAACAATAAAAACAACAACAAAAACCCAGGGAAGAAAAAGAATCTGATTTCCAGATATTCCACATTATTAGATTTATATGTCCCATTTTTAACAACAACAACAAAATCACAAATAATACAAAGAACTTGAAACGTACGGCCCATTTAAAGGGCCAAAAAAAAAAAAAAAATTGACAACTGTCCTTGAAAAAGACCTGATAGCAGATCTACTATAGAAAGACTTTAAAACAACTGTCCATAGATTCTCAAAAAACTAAATAAATGTGGAGAAAATAAAGAAAAAATATATCAGCAAAATGGAAACATCAATAAAGAAATAGCAAATCAAAAAAGAAACCAAAAGGACATTATGGAGCTGGAAGGTATAATAGTAAAATAAAAACTCAGTAGAGGGATTCAAAGACAGATTTGAGCAGGTAGAAGAAAGAATCAGCAAACTTGAAGACAGGGAAATGAAAATAATTGAGTCTGTGAAATAGAAAGAAAAAAAAATTTGAAGTTAACAGAGCCATAGGAACTTATGGGACACCACCAAGCCAACCGATATGCATGGTAGGAGTCTCAGAAAGATAAGAGAAATTGAGGAAGGGGTAGAGAGAATATTTGAACAAATAATGGCTGAAAATTTCCCAAATTTGATGAAAGACATGAATATAAACATCCAAGAAGCGACACATTATAATCAAACTGTTGAAAGTCAAAGGCAAAGAGAGAACTTTGAAAGCTGCAAGAGAGTAGTAACTCATTAAATATAAGGGATCCTCTATACAATTATTAAAAGATTTCTCATCAGAAACTTAAGGACCACACACAATGGGCTGACATATTCAGTGTGGTAAAAGAAAAACGCCATTAATCAAGAATCCCATATCCAGCAAACTGTCCTTCAAAAGTGAGAGAGATATTCAGACTCTCTCACATAAATGAAAGCTAAGACCTGACCTTCAAGAAATGTTCACAGGAGTCCTGCAGAGTAAAATGAAAGGATACAAGAAGTAACTAGAATCTGAGTGAATAAATAAAGATCTTTAAAAAAAAAAACACATGGGCAATTATAAAGATAATACTATTGTAACAAAAGTTTTTAACTCCACTTTTTGTTTTCTGTATGATTTAAGAAACTCATACATTTGAAAAGTCACTGTTTAAAAATCAGTATTATTGTAACTTTGGATTGCAACTCCACATTTTGTTTTCTACATAATTTAATAAATCAGTGCATTTAAAAGAATTGCTGATTTCAGGGTTTGTGTATGCACTGTACACAGATGTAACATTGTGATGTCATCAACCGAAAGGTGCGAGGATAGAGCTGTAAATTAATACAAAATTTGTATGTTATTGAATTTAAATTGGTACTAATTTAAACTAGAGTGTTATAATTTTAGGTTGTTAAATATAATCTCCATGGGAACCACAAAGAAAATAGCTATGGAGTATACACAAAACAGAAGAGAAAATGAGAAAGAAATGTAAACATTTCACTACACACACACACACACACACACACCCCCAACTAAACCCAAAAGAAGACAGTAATACAGAAAATGAGAGGCATAAAAGCTATAAGACATATAGAAAACAAATAGAAAAATGAGAGAAATATCTCATCAGTAATTACTTTAAATGTAAATGTATTAAATTCTCCAATCAAAAGACAGGTTGGCAGAATAAATTAAAAATATAAAAACTACACGTGATCTGTAAGAGATTCATTTTAGATCTAAAGACATAAATATATTAAAAATTAAAGGATGGAAAAAGATACTCCATGCAAATAGTAACCAAAAGAGAGCAAGGTGACTATACTTATACCACACAAAATAGACTTTAAATAAAAAAGGTTATTGGGAGACAAAAAGTCATTATATATTAATAAAAGTTTCAATACAGCAAGAAGATATAACAGCTATAAATATTTATGTACCTATAACAGACTTGAAAACGTATGAAGCAAAAACTGACAAAAAATGAAGGGAGATATAGACAATTCTAGAATAACAGTGGACTTCAATACCCTATTCTCAATGATGGATAGAACCACTAGACAGGAAATAAGGAAACAAAGGATTTACATGATAAAGCAACTAGATCTAACAATATACTAAACACTTTACCCAAGAACTACGGCATACACATTCTACGTAAATGCACATGGGACATTTTCCAGATAGATAGATCATATATTAGGTCACAAATTAAGTTTGAATAGATTTTTTTAAAATAGAGATGATGCAAAGTAGCTTCTCTGACCACAGAGATAGAGGTAGAAATCAGTAACAGAAGGAAAACTGGAAAATTCACAAATTTACGGAAACTAAACAACACAGTCTTAAACAGCCAATGGATTAAAGAAGAAATTATAAGAGAAATTAGAAATACTTAGAGACAAATGACAAAACCATGACATATCAAAACTTACGGGACTCAGTGAGAGTGATGTTAAGTGGAAAATTTATAGCTACAGAGGCTTAGATTAAAAAACAAGAAAGGTTTCAAATCAACAGCTAACTTTGCAACTTCAGGAACAGGAAAAGTGGGCAAACTAGGCTGCAAGCTACCAGAAGAAAGAAAATAAATAATAAAAAGTAGAGCAGAGATAAATGAAATTAGAGAATAGGAAAACAATAGAGATAATAACTGAAACCAAAAGTTGGCTTTTCAAAAAGATCAACAAAATTAAAAAACCTTGAGCTAGATGGACTAAGAAAAGAGAATACTCAAATTATTACAATAAGAAATGAAACTGCGAACATTACTACTGACTCTACAGAAATAAAAAGGATTATAAGAGTACAATGACCAATTGTACACCAACAAATTGTATAACCTAGATAAAATGAACATATTTCTAGAAACACAAAATCAGCCAAGACAAAATCACAAAAAAAAAAATAGAAAATCTGAACAGACCTGTAAGTAGTAAAAATATTAATCAATAATCAAAACTCTGACAAAGAAAAGCCTTGGTCCTGATGGCTTCACTCGTGAATGCTACCAAACATTTAAAGAAGAACTAACACCAGTGTTTCTCAAACTTTTCAAAAAATTGAGCTGGGCATGGTGATGTACAACTATAGTCCCAGCTACTCAGAGAGTTGAGGCAGGAGAATTGCTTGAGGCCAGGAGTCCAAGGGTACAGTGCACACACTACAATCAAGCCTGTGAATAGTCACTGCACTCCAGCCTGGGCAACATAGGGAGATCCTGTCTTTCAAACAAACAAAACAAAACAAAACAAAACAAAAACTCTCCCACACAATTAAAAAGTAGAAAACACTTATTGATTCATTCTATGAGGCCAGCATTACCTTGATACCAAAACCAAAGACACTACAAGAAAATAAAACCACAGACCAATATCCCTTAGAAAAGTCAATGGGAAAATAATTGACAAAATACTAGCAAACCAAATTCAGCAGAGTATTAAGAGAATTATACACAATGACTTAGTGTGATTTATTCTTGGAATGGTTCAACATATAACAATGGATCACTGTAATACACTATACTAACAGAATGAAGTGAAAAAAGTCACATGATCATCTCAATTGATGTAAAAAAAAAAAGCATTTGACAAAATTCTAAACCCCTTCATGATAAAAATATTCAACATACCTCAATATAATAAAAGCTGTATATGAAAATGCTACAGTGAACATCATACTCCATGGTGGATGACTGAAAGCTTTTCATCTAAAATCAGAAACAAGGTAAGGATGCCTGCTTTTGCTACTTTTATCCAACATACCGGAAATTCTAGCCAAAGTAATTAGGCAAGAAAAAAATAAAAGAAATCCAAGTTATAAAGGAAGAAGTACAATTATCTTTGTTCACAGGTGATATGATCCTATATGTAGAAAATCCTAAAACTCCCACAAAAGACTGCTGGAACTAATAAATAAATTCCATAAAGTAGCAAGGTACAAAGTTAACACAAAAAAATCAGTTGCATTTCTATACACTAACAATGAACAATCTAAAAATTTCACATACAATAACATTAAAAAGAATAAACTACTAGGCCGGGCACAGTGGCTTACACCTGTAATCCTAGCACTTTGGGAGGCTGAGGTGGGCGGATCACGAGGTCAGGAGATCAAGACCATCCTGGCTAACACAGCAAAACCCCATCTCTACTAAAAGTACAAAAAATTAGCTGGGCATGGTGGCAGGTGCCTGTAGTTCCAGCTACTCGGAAGGCTGAGGCAGGAGAATGGCATGAACCCTGGAGACAGAGCATGCACTGAGCTGAGATCGTGCCACTGCACTCCAGCCTGGGCAACAGAGCAAGACTCCATCTCAAAAAAAAAAAAAAAGAATAAACTACTTAGGAATTAAATTCACCATGGAGGACTTGTATAATAAAAACTATAAAACAATGCTGAAAGAAACTAAGAAAGACATAAATGAAAAGGTATTTCATCTTCATGAATTGGAAGACTTAATACTGTTAAGGCAATACTACCTAAAGTGATCTACAAGCTCAATGCAATCCCTATCAAAATCCCAGTGATATATTTTGCAAAAATAGAAAAACCCATCCTGAAATGTAGATGAAATCTCAAGAAACCCCAAATAGCCAAAACAATCTTGAAAAAAGAAGAACATATCTGAAAGATTCCTACTTCTTCCAGATTTAAAAACTTACTAGAAAGTTTTAATAATCAAAACAGTGTGCTACTGGCATAAAGACAGATGTACAGACAAACAAAATAGAACAGAACTAGAAATAAAACCTTGAATATATGGTCAAATGATTTACAACAAGGGTTTGTGCTAGTCCTTTCTCCCACTACCATTGAATGGGAGAAAGTGCAGTCTTCCAACAAATGCTAGGAAAACTGGATATCTATATGCAAAAGAATGAAGTTGGACCTTTATCTAACACCATATCCAAAAATTAAGTCAAAATGGATTAAAGACCTAAATGCAAGTTCTAAAACTATAAAACTCATAGAAGAAAACATAGTGCAAAATCTTCACAACATTGGATTTGGTGATCTCTTGGATATGATACCAAAGGCACAGGTGATAACAACAAAAATAGGCAAACTAGACTTCATGAAAATTTTAAAATTTTGTGCATCAAAAGACACTATCAATAGAGTAAAAAGTCAACTCACAAATGGGAGAAAATATTTACAAATCAAATTTTCAATAAGAAATTAATAACCAGAATATTTACAGATCTCTTAAGACTCAACAATAACAACAACAAAAAACAAGTTGATCCAAAAATGGGCAAAGGACTTGAATAGACATTTTTTTCCTGAGTAGACATAAAATGGCTAATGAGCACAAGAAAAGATGCTCAATATCATTAATCATTAGGGAAATGCAAATGAAAACTATAATAAGATAACATAATTTCATACCCATCAGGATGGCTACTATCAAAAAAAGAGAAAGTAACATGTTGGCGATGATGTGGAGTAACTAGAACCTTTGTACACTATTGCTGGAATATAAAATGGTATAGTCACTATGGAAAACAGTATGGTAGTTCCTCAAAAAGTTGAAATAAAATTCATTTCTTATAATATTTCTATTCTGAAGCCATCACTGAGTTCTGTACCACTCCCAGAATTTATTTTCCCTTTATCTATATTTGCATAGAATTTATATATATTTCTATTGGTGGATTTATCAAATTATAACTATGAATTTGTCTTTCTCTTCATTTTTCACTAAGTTGTGAGCTTAATAAATATCTTCTTTTGCTAGCACTTAACACAGTGCCTATATCAGAACATACACTAAATAATCTAACTAGATACATGAACAAAGAATATCTGATGCATCTGGACCTTTTAAATTCCATTCAATAGCGTTAAAATATCTATAACTATGTCACACTTCAGTATCTCAGGACTACTACTCAGTATATGCCAGATAAACCAAGCACATGATGGAAGATTTGTCATATAACAGAAAGAGTAAATCTTCATGTCTTCCCTTTTACTACATATGAATTCCTTCCTATGAATATTTTATATACTTTGGACAATATGTTAACTCACGTAGTTGGTGAAAATTCCATTCAGTATTGGAGTCTGAAAATGGTATTGTCAAACTACTCACTTTACTTCCATTACATAAGAATTGTCTTCTGTTTGAATACATTTTGAAACTCTGACATAATTTAAAACTTACAACACTTAAAAGTGGGTACTTTAAGAATTTCATGCAAAATAAAAACTAACTTAACACTGGAATACTAAAGGCTTATTACTAAAAACATTATTTCTATAATATTCAGCATTGTTGCCAATAAAATTTAGGTAACAGGCCGGGTGCAGTGGCTCATGCCTGTAATCCCAGCACTTTGAGAAGCCGAGACGGGCAGATTACGAGGTCAGGAGATCGAGACCATCCTGGCTAACACTGTGAAACACTGTCTCTACTAAAAATACAAAAAATTAGCTGGGCGCAGTGGTGGGCGCCTGTAGTCCCAGCTACACTGGAGGCTGAGGCAGGAGAATGGCGTGAACTTGGGGGGCAGAGCTTGCAGTGAGTGGAGATCGCGCCACTGCACTCCAGCCTGGGCACAGAGCGAGACTCCGTCTCAAAAAAAAAAAAAAAAATTTTAGGTAACATTAACATGAGGTACTTGGGAACAAGTGCCTGCATATTCTTGTAACATAGGCCCAGATTTTCTTTAAAGAAGGATTATTGGATATTTTCTCATCTGTATGTAAACACAGCAACGCCACATGACATCTAATTTTGCAGTGTAGTCACAAAATCCAATAAATGGGCTATGACCAAGAACATGGCCAGGAACACTAAATTTGCTATACACTGGCGATTTTCCTATACAGCAAGAGTTGCTAGGCAGCTTTGCTAAAGGAATGCCTGTAATTAATGATAAGAACAGGCTTTCTTCTGTCTTATTACACACATACACATACACACACACATAATTTTTTTCTGAGAGGAAAAAACAGAACTCAATTTCTGAAAACAGAATATTTACAATGCATAAAATTACATACGTTTTTAGGAGTTAAAATATATTTCTAATAATTCAAACTAATTGTAAAATGAAAAACTAAAAAGCATCACCATGAAAGTGTTTTCTTAGTAATTATCCATATAAGGAAAATTTATTTTTACATAATTCCCAAAGAGAGATGCTTAGATGTTGTAATCATCCATCTATTTATGTCATGGGGATAGAGATCCATATTAAAGCTTATTTAGACAGAAGAATGGATAAAGAAAATGTAGTACATACAATACAATGGAATATTATTCAGTCAATATAAAGAAGAAAATGAGTTACATGAGGCAACGTGATCCTGGAGAACATTATATTAAATGAAATAAGGCAGTCACAGAAGAACAAATACTACATGATTCTACTATATGAGGTATCTAAAACAGTCAAACATATAGCAGCAATTAAATGGTGACTGCTGGGCCTAGGGGGCAGGGGGAATATGGAGCTGCTATTCAATCAGTATAATGTTTCTGCCATGGGAGATGACTGAATTCTAAAGATCTGCTGTACAGCACTGTGCCTATAGTTAATAATACTATACTGTACACTTAAAAAGGTATTAAGAGGATAGACCTTGTGATAAGTGTTCTTACTACAGCATTTAACAGAGGCTTATTTAATGATTTCCAAAGTACTAAAAGCAGGAGAAGTCATGAGACCTATGACTGAAAAAAATTATGTAAAATCTAAAAAAATACAATTTGGACTAAAATATTAATAGAAATGGAAAATAAAGGTTAAAGCATACTCTTATAGCACTTACTGTTTGTGATACTGATTTAGCACCTAATGCTTTACATAAACACTTTAAAACAATTTCAGAATATTTTGTATGTTCATGTCCCGCCCCCTTAACTAGAATGTAAGCCCATCAAAGGTGATATCATCTATACATAGTATAAGGATCAATATTTTTTTTCTATCAGAGTCACTGGCATTCATCAACACTCTCAGATGTCCCCACCAACACAGGTTTCATCAGAGGTGGATCAATAAATATTTACTGATGCTCATTCTGCTTTTTCTCAAAATATGCATCCACTTATTAGTTCAGTTACTTACAAGTTTTCTTAGAAGTTTTCTCACATATAAGTCACTTACATGTGGAAAAGATAAAAATGAATGCTCCCTTAAGGGTTAGTTCTGGCATTATTTGGAGAACTTGTTACTGCTCTCATTGAAAACAGATACCCTCACTGATTCTGTTTACCAAATGAGGCAGATTTGTTACCTGTCAAGCCCCTTTTTACCACCACCAAAGAGGCTTTGTAGTTGTAACTTAAAAATGGCAATCCTCTTATCTCTGGTGACCAAATGGTACAAACTTGTCAAATGTACACTCTCTCTACCCACACACTGAAGTAGAATAGTCACAGATTACTATGAGTCATGCCATTATTGGTCTTTGGCTGATGTTATAATTTATGTGTTCATATGTTTGGTGTCACAACAGTTTCATGTTCTGGATCAAAATGGCATAAGAAGGACCAAAAGCTTTTAGCGAGTTGGTCAACTTTTTGTCAAGTGGTAGATATTTAGTTTATGTGGTTTTGTTTGTTTTATATCTTTGTGTGACATTAACTAATCTGTTTATGAGTCAGTTCATAAAAAAGGATTCATTACAACTATACTAAAATCTAAGGAAATCTAGAGCCCCATAAAATGACAGTAAAATATCCATTATCCTATAAATTACTAATATTAAGCTTTTAGATAAAAGAAGAAAGCTTCCTTCTCAATAATGAAAAAGATAACCCCATCAATGAAAACAAGTACATGAGGTTAAGGAATATTTTTACTCAGTATCTGTAGTACACTAGGCATTGGAATTAACAATAAGGACCAAAACAATTAAGAATTTACCTGGGAGAGACAATTATAAAATAATCAAATAAACTATGATAAGTACTATAAACAAAAAGTATGGAAAGTACTACATGGCACTTTAAAAGCACATATTAGATAGCCATGGCTTTGTGTGTGTTTGTGCAGGTGAGTGAGGGGTTAGTCAGGGAAGGTGTATCTGAGTAAATGATTATTTCTTTAAGCATGGTTTCCTTTGGGTCTCTGAATATATTTATAATGACTGCTTTGAAGTTTTTGTCTGTTAAGTCCAAAATTGAGAAATGAAGTAAAAATAGGAGTTTACTAGATGAAGACGGGAGGATAACAGTCTTGCTTATAAAAGGAACTGCAGGTCTCATGGCCCTGAGGCAGAAAGGAGTATAGTGAACTTAAGAAGTTAAAGATCAGGATGGTTGGAATACAGAATGCCAGAGTGTCAGGCAGAGAAGTGAACAATTCATCTGGAGAAATGGGCCAGGTAATGCAGGGTCATGTAGACTCTTGTGAAAAATTTGGGTCTTTTGGTTTTAATCAAACAAGTGACATGAATTGATTGGTGTTTTTAAAAGACCACTCTGACTTTACTGTAGAACATGGATTAAAGGTGGGGTGGCCAGCATTCAGCAAGAGAGATAAATACGAAGGTCAATTTAGTTTTTAGTAATAGTAAAGAAATGTAATAAAACACCCACAGATTAAAGACAATAAAGCTATTCTTTCTTTAGGACAAAACCAATAGAATTTTCCTGCATAACAAATTATAAAACTTTTGACAGATAACATTCCAGTAACTAATAACTCTTGAGATAAAAGAATTTTAAAATCCACATTTAAAAAGAATAAACAATCTGTAATCAATACTTTTGTGGAAAAATTTAATCATTTCTTTTATGGCAAATCACATAAACTTTTTTTGTACCTCTGAGATCTGCATAAAGACAGTTTAGTCTAAACTCTCAGCTGAATGATAAGAATATGAAGGCCCATGGAGGTCTGGTGAACTGCCTAAGGCCGCAAACATATTTGAGGACAGAACTACTGAAACATGAGCTAAATAAAAGAAAAAAATATTTATTTCAGCACTTTTGAGATTCTTTCATCACCTTTGGCTTTTGACAGTTTGACTATGATATGTCTGGGTATGGATATCTGTGGTTATCCTACTTTGAGTTTGTTGAGTTTCTTAGATGTGTAGATTAATGTTTTTCATCAAATTTGAGACATTTTCAGCCATTCTTTCTTCAAATACATCTGCTCCTTTCTCTCTCTCCTCTCCTTCTGATACTCCTGTTATAAATTTGTTCGTGAGCATGTTGTCCTAAACTTCTCTGAGGCTCTGTTTGTTATTTTCTTTGTTCTTTGAATGACATAATTTCTCTTGATGTCTTCCAAGTTCACTGATTCTTCCCTGCTTTTTCAAATATACTTTTGAGTCCTTCCAATAAAATTTTCATTTCAATTATTGTACTTTTCAACTCCAGAATTTCGGTTTGGTACTTTAAAAATGTAATTTCTATCTCTTTAAAACCTTCTGTATTAGAGGAGACATTGTCATCACACCTTACTTTACCTTTTCTTTTTTTTTTTTCTTTTTTTAGACCGGGTCTCACCTGTCATCTAGGCTGGAGTGTAGTGGCATAATCACAGCTCACTGCAGCCTTGACCTCCTGGGCAAAAGTGATCCTCGCATCTCAGCCTCCTGAGTAGCAGGGACAACAGGCACATGCCACTACACCCAGCTAACTTTTTTCTATTTTATAGAGACAAGGTTTTGCCATGTTGCCTAGGCTGGTCCCAAACTCCTGGGCTCAAGCGACTGTCCTGCCTCAGCTTCCCAAAATGCTATGATTACAGGTGTGAGCCACTGCATCTGGCCTTACTTTACTTCTTTAAGCATAGCTTCCTTTAGTTCTTTGAATATATTTATAATGGCTGCTTTGAAGTTTTGGTTGGTTAAGTACAACATCTAGGCCATCTTACCACCAGCTGGAGCTCATGATTGCTATTTGCTTATTTGTTTAGTGACTTGGTCGAAATATTTCATTTAAGTCTGTTTCTCCCAAAGTATGAAGCTTCTGATGTACCTCAGAGTATGCAGCCTTGAGCATACATACAATCATCCTTCAGTGACACTGGCTTTAGCAGCGTTCTTCTCTTTTTTTTTTTTGAGACAGTCTTGCTCTGTCACCCCGGCTAAAGTGCAGTGGTGCAATCTTGGCTCACCGCAACCTCTACCTCCTGGGTTCAAGCGATTCTCCTGCCTCAGCCTCCTGAATATCTGGGACTACAGGCACGCACCACCAAGCCCAGCCAACTTAGCAGGGCTCTTGGTCTCTTCCCCTGATCTCTGTGTTAAGCTTTCTGTCTTTCTCGATATCATAGCCAGATATTAGTTTCCTCTAATTGCCAGCTGATTATTCTACTGTTTTCAACAATGTCCTCATGCATAAATTGTACCACAGTCTGATTCAATTAAACGTAGGGTCCTTCATGAGGTCATTTTTGAGGCCAGTCTTTGAGGTTTGTCCTATCCCATCAGGACTCCTCCTAGCTATCTCTGTCTCTGGCTTTCTCTGGTAAACCAGCTGCTACGCTTTTAGCTTGTTACTCTTAATTCTTAAGTGTTTACCATTAAAATCTTAATTGTTCAGAGCCCCACTACGTTGGAACTTTCCCGTACTCCATATAAAGTTAGTTCTTTGAGGAGAGCTTCAGAGTTACTGTTGCTAAGGCTGTCTCCCATTCTGGCCAAAATCTCTGAGTCATTGCCCTGGAGCCAGGTTGGGGATAGTGGCCTACTTCTCTTGGAGTGACACTTCTGCTTTGTGAGAAAACACTGGTGAGGGTGGTAGCCTCTGGTCTTCCCAGCTTGTCTTTCTGATGTGGAACCTCTCTCCCCTCTATAAACAAAATGAGGTGAAAGCAGTTGAGGCCGTAGTATTTTTGGCCTGCTGAGTGGAGTCAGAGCTTTTGGACCAGATCTCTGCCCTATGGGAAGGAATCTGACAACTTCTTGATGGTACTCTCTAGAATTTAGCATCTGCAACATGGAGCTGAGGGAGATAAGAAATACTGGCCATCTGCCCCTCCTATGGAGATACTTAGCCCTTGACTAGAAGCTGGAGGGAAACGGAGCCCCATCTTCCTGGCCACACATGACTGAACTGAAGCTTCTGTTACGCTAATCTGGGGGTGAGGGGAGGCAAAAAGCAGCTCATGACTCAAGGGCCACAAATTATTTTTACCGAGATTTAGTAGCTTTTCTCAAATAAATGTTTTCTTGTTTGCTGACTTTTCATGTAACCTTAGGATAATTACCAGAGACTTTAAATACTTTAAAAAAAATAGTTTTCACTAGTTACGGTTTCCTGCTGAGGATGGTTCTGTGGAGTTTCTCTCAGACCACCATTTAGGAACTGATAATTCCCACTCTGTATTTCTGAAGTACAGAGGTTACTGGCAAACTAGTATTATTGTATAAGTGAATAATTAATTTTATTTATATAGGCATACCTTGGAGATATTGCAGGTTCAGTTCCAGACCACCACAATAAAGTGAGTATCGTAATAAAGCAAATCACGCAAATGTTCTGGTTTCTCAGCATGTATAAAAGCTATGTTTACACTACACTATAGTCTACTAAGTACAACAGCATATGCCCAAAAATATACATGCCATAATTTAAAAATAATGTATTGCTGAAAAAAGTGCTAATGACCATCTGAATCTTCAGCAGGCTGTAACCTTGCTGTTGGTAGAGGGTCTTGCCTCAATGTGTATGGCTGCTGACTGATCCAGGGTGGTGGCTGCTGAACATTGGGGCAGCTGTGGCAGTTTCTTAAAATAAGACAACAATAAAGTTTGTTGAATTGATAGGCTCTTCCTTTCGCAAAATATTTCTCTGTTTGTTGGCACTTTACCCACAGTAGAACTTTCACAATTGGAGTCAATTCTCTTGAACCCTGCTGTTGTTTTACTAAGTAATAATGTAAACACTTTGTTGTCATTTCAACAATGTGTCCAGTAGCTTCACCAAGAGTAGAGTCTATCTCAAGAAATTACTTTATTTGTTTATCCTCAAGAGGCAACTCTTCATTCATTTAAGTTTTATGATGAGATTGAAGCAAATTCAGTCACATATTGAGGCTCTACTTCTAATTCCAAATATCTTGCTTTTTCCACCACAGTGACCATTACTTCCTCCACTGAAGTCTTGAACCCCTCAAGGTTATCCATTAAGGTTACAACCAACTTCTTCCAAACTCCTTTTCATGTTGATATTTTGACCTCCTCTCATGAATCCCAAATGTTCTTAATGGCATTTAGATTGGTGAATCCTTTCCAGAAGCTTTCAATTTACTTTTTCCAGATCCATCAGAGGAATCACTATCTATGACACTATATAGCCTCACAAAATGTATTTCTTAAATAAGACTTGAAAGTCAAAATGACTCCCTTACCCATGGGCTGCAGAATGGATGTCGTGTTAGCAGGCGTGAAACCAACATTTATCTCCTTGTACATCTGGATCGGAGCTTTTGGGTGACTATGTGCATTGTCAATGGGCAGTCATATTTTGAAAGGAATTTTTTTTTCTGAATAGTAGGCTTCAACAATATGTTTACAATATTAGGTAGACCATGCTGTTAACAGATGTGCTGTCATCTAGGCTTTCTTGTTCCATTTATAGAGCACAGGCAGAGTAGATTAAGCATATTTCTTAAGGGCCCAAGGATTTTTGAAATGGTAAACAAGCACTGGCTTCAACCTAAAGGTACCAGCTGCATTAGCCCCTAACAACTTAGTCAGCATATCCTTTGAAGCTTTGAAGTCAAACACCGACTTCTCCTCTCTAGCTATGAAAGTTCTAGACGGCATTTTCTTCCAATGGAAAGCTGTTTCACCTACACTGAAAAATCTGTTGTTTAGTGCAGCCACCTTTATCAATGATCTTTGCTAGACAGGGATAATTTGCTGTAGCTGCTACATCAATACTTGCTGCTTCACCTTGCACTTTTTAAATTATGGAGATGGCATTTTTCCTTAAATCACATAAACCAACCTTTGCTAGCTTTCAATTATTCTTCTCCAGCTTCCTCTCCTCTCTCAGCCTTGATAAAGTTGAAGAGAGTTAGGGCCTTGCTCTGGATTTGGCTTTGGTTTAGGGGGATGTCATGACTAGTTTGATCTTCTATTCAGACTACTAAAATTTTCTCCATATCAGCAACAAGGCTGTTTTCCTTTCTTACCACTCACGTGTTCACGAGAGTAACACTTTTAATTTCCTTCAAAAACTTTTCCTTTGCATTTACAACTTGGCTGTTCGGTGCAAGAGGCCTAGCTTTTGGCTTATCTTGGCTTTGGGCATGCCGTCCTCACTAAGCATAATCATCTCTCACTTTTGATTTAAAGTCAGAGACATGTAACTTCCTTTTACTTCAACATTTCAAGGCCACCGTAGGGTTATTCTTGGCCTAATTTCAATATTGTTGTGTCTCAGGGTCTAGAAAGGCTTGAGGAAAGGGAGATAAATGGGTAATGGCCAGTTGGTAGAACAATCAGAACACATACATTTATCAATTAAGTTTGCCATCTTAAGTGTAGTTTGTGGCATTCCAAAACAATTACAGTAGTAACATCAAAGATCACTAATCACAGATTACTAAATCAGATATAATAATAAAGTTTGAAATATTGTAAAGAATTACCAAAATGTGACACAGAAATATGAAAAAAGCTCATGCTGTTGAAAAAAATGGTGCTGATAGACTTGCTCAATACAGGGCTGCCACAAACCTTCAATTTGTAAAAATAATAATATCTGTGAAACACAATAAAGCACAATAAAGTGAGATATACCTGTATATTCAAAAATTTACTGAGTACTAAGAATTAGATACAGGGCTACATATTAGCTACCCAAACAAACTTTTAGAAGAAGATTTTTGTATTCTCTAACTTTTAATTAATAACTAACTTTATATTAAAATGGAATTGTAAGTCTACTATTTAAAAAAAAATTTTAATTATGCATTTGAAATCACAGGAATCTCTTAAAATTGTTTCTGGGGTTATTTAAAATTTTAAGTTTATAAATAAATCTTATAAAGTCTTTATACTTTAGCTCTTGGAACATATGATAAATCTTCTTGACAGATGCTTATTTAACTTTATCTTCTCTCTTAAACATATATACACCACAACACCATTATCAAACGAAAACCTGCTCATACAAACAGCGGTGACCAACTTACATTTAATCGAGCAGAAATTGCTGTGTAGAATATATGTATTTCCTCTATGACATTTGTATTGACATTCATTCAAAATCAAATTATTAATATGTATGTATAATCTTTTAAAAAAGAACATCATATAGGCAATTCTATATAAATTACATTTCTATTTATGATAAATGATTTTATCCTAGTAGATGTGAAAAAGTAAGAATCCAAGCATCCACAATATTAGCAAATGAAATGATCAAAGGATAATCATGACACTCTAAATTTATTTTGAAACATTATTTATTCAATATCTTTAATTTTAAAAATATAATGCAAAATGCTTTCTCCAAACATCTTGGAATGGCTTAAATATGAATTTGACATCTGATTTAAGCATCTGTGCCAATAACAAAAATAGAAAACTTACCTGCCAATACCTCCTTGTTGTACCACATATGACAAAAAGAAACAATTGGGAACTGTTATTCTCCTATCTAATTTCACAGTAAAAACAAAAGGTAATCTTATCCCAAACTTAGAACATTTCATCTGACAAGCATGCCATGGATTACAAAAGGATTTAGTCAACAACAGAGATATCTCCTAAAGTATCATGATTTAGAGAAACTAAAACAAGAACACTATATATTTTAATTTTTAAACTTACCTGATATAAATAATCTTCAAATACAAAATAATAATCATCATTGCTTGCTGTCAACTTCACATCCTATAATTAAAAGTAGACAGTACTGAAAAGAACCCAAATGGATCTGTCTGTAGTAGTAAGGCATACAATCAGTATTTAGAAGCATTACCACAATAAATTTATTATTTTATTGTGATTAGATTAGATTTTACCATTGCTATATTTACTGAACTAATATATGTGACACATTATTTCACCTCGAATTCCTCATTTAAGGTCCCATTAGTAATTCTTTAATATTTATTTCAATTTTATCTCCTTTTAATCTAATATTTAGATGGCTTAAAGCTAGAAAAGAAAAGTGGATGCAAGCATAACATCCAGAAGCAATCATAACAATCTGGCCCCAAATTACTGTTCCAATATCACTGTTGAAGTCCACATTCTTGCCATTCCCACAAAAGACCAAATATCTTCCATGCCTTTGTGATTATTCACTTGCAAGTCACCACTTGTTAGTGAGAGAGCAGGAACATTGATTTTCTGCATTATGAGTTTAAGGGCCAGTTCATTGACTTCCCCTGGATAGCATATTAGTTTCCTTCTTTAAATATATTCCTATTCTCACTTTCTGATTTGAGTCTACCTTAATGATTTCTATGAGTCTCCCTATGAGACTTTAGTCACTTTGAGCTCAAATGTCTTAAATGTTTTTTGTATATGTAGTACCACCACAGTGCTTAGCACCTAAATACCCAATACATGTTTGATGAGTAAAAATAAAAATGATAAAATTATTAATAGAAATTAATTATATTTTCCTGTAATATAATTCATCAGTATATAGGTACCCCTCTCCAATAACAAGCAAACAAATGAACAAAAGTCTAGAAAAACAAACTAAAACATTCCCCCAGGATTGTTTCTGAGTATTATGTCCAGAGTTGGAACTTGCTGCTTGTGTGCTTTGGTGTAAAGAACATGAAATTCCAACAGATTTAACCAAGATTTGAAATCAGTTCCACTACTTTTAGCTGTATAACTTTGGTCAGTAACTCTGAGCCTAATCTCCATATATGTAAATAAGGACACCACTGCCTACTTCAGAAAGGATAGGTGAATGCCTAGCACAGTATCAGATAAAGAGTAGATATCCAGAAAGCTTTTTTAAAAAAATTCACCAAAAGTCCTTTTACTTATAATAGTGTTCATCTATTTATAAGTAAATATACATCTCAAACCTTACATGTATCCAAAAACTCCAGTTGTAAACTACACCATGCTTTTAGACCCAATATATAATCAATTCAACAAGTACTGATTGGCTGGGATGAAGGATACGAAAATCAAAACTTCAACAAACAAACAAAAAAGAAGACAAACAAAAAAATGTTTATCATCAAGAAGCCTACAATCTCACTGGCGAGATAGTAAAAACATGGGAAAATCACAAAGAAATGTTACAAAAATCCATGGTCAAATAGTTCAAACGGTCTACAAAATTCAACTAGGCTGTTGAGCCAAGTAGTAATCAGGGGAGGATGGAGTCATAGATGACTCTGGGGGTAGCGAATGTGTGCTAAGTCTGAAAAAACCATAATTACACAGATTAAGGAGAAAGAAATGGTCCAGCTTTCTGTGTCAGAAGACAACCTAGACAAAAGTAGAGATCATGCATTCTCAGCAGGGGGATACTATTGCCTTTGGGGGCATGAAAACTGGTTCTTGGAGGTCAACAAATTTTACATATTACAATGATACGTGGCAGACCAGAGCTCACCCCTACCCACCCAAATCTTATTTTTTGTTATTTACTTTTTCTTATTAGAGATAAGTTAATTAATCTTTCTCTCCAGGAGCGTGATAATGAAGAAAGGTTGAAAAACACTAGTATAAATTATCAGATTATAGTAAATGGTTGAAAACTATAGAATACATGGATATAAGGCAAGTTTGTTAAAAAAAAAAAAAAAAAAAAAAAGAACCATTTAATAAATTAGCCTAGGGAGGGTTCGATGATGTTCCATACTCACAACATCATTGGCTCAGAACATCTATGACTTTCTATCCTCCCCTGATTGCTACTTTGCTCAACAGCCTGGTTGAATTTTGTAGACCGTTTGAGCTATTTGATCACGGATTTTGTAACATTGCCTTGTTCCATTCATTCCTTTAACCTTTAAAAGAATTCCATCTTGTTTTCAGTTAAATTTAAAATGGCTCAAGCCTGTAATCCCAGCACTTTGGGGGGCCGAGACGGGTGGATCACGAGGTCAGGAGATCGAGACCATCCTGGCTAACACGGTGAAACCCCCTCCCTACTAAAAAATACAAAAAACTAGCCGGGCGAGGTGGTGGGCGCCTGTAGTCCCAGCTACTTGGGAGGCTGAGGCAGGAGAACGGCGTGAACCCGGGAGGCGGAGCTTGCAGTGAGCTGAGATCCGGCCACTGCACTCCAGCCTGGGCGACAGAGCGAGACTCTGTCTCAAAAAAATAAAATTAAATAAAATTAATTAAATAAATAAATAAATAAATAAATAAAATAAGTCTTTGCTATAGGGAACTGTAATGAAACAGAATTTTTTTTTTAAGTGATCATTCCCTCAACGGCTGACTTTAATAATGTTTGGAGTGATCGGCAGAGCCCAACTAAGTCAAAAAGAACCAGAGACAGATATCTTCCTAGAAACATTCATGATGTGCAAAGGACAGACGCCATCAACAGTTTTATTCAATTCCTCAGGCACAAATTACTTCCTTCTTGGAACAGATTTTCCTTACTGACTCAAACTGAAATTCATTTTGGAGACAAAGAGAACTCTCATCCTAGCACTCTTACTTTTTTGAACTTTTTCACATGTGAGTTTCCTTTCATTTGACTAGAAAAGAGGCTAATGGTCTTACAGCCCAAAAGATCTCTTACATTTTTGATAAAATAATCCACTGAGCATAATAATTTGACCTCAAAGTTAATAATAGTACCTGTGATCCAAATCTAGTGAAAAACCTCTGTGAGATTCAAGACTTTCCGTCAAAGGACTGTATTCTCTAAACTCTCATTTCCACTTACTGTAGAGCTCAGTGGTTAAGAATACAGATCTGAAGTCAGACTGGCTAGGTCTAAATCTTGGCTTCACTACTTCATATGTTAATTTAAACAAATTTCTTTCTTTATCTCAATTTCCTCATTTGTAAAATAACAAAATAACTACTTTCTACTTTGTTACAACACACGTGTCACTATTTTGCTGGCTGCTGGTAAGGAAATGATGTTAGTATAACATGGAAATTGTATTGGTTCAGATGCAATTTTTATTAAGCAAGAGGAGTTGGAGCAGAGGGAGGAGAATTATAACCATCAGCAGGAAAAAAAATGTCTTTAGCTCAGCTGCTGCTGCACAGGCATGAGACTTTACAGTTGCATTTTAAGAACATTAAAAAACGGACATTGGCACTGGGGCTCCCTCTCCAGAGAGGCACACTCCCAGCCCACAACATTTCTCCCCTGCTATTCTCTTGTGCTCACCTTAACAGTAGCTCCAGTGGCCCAGAGCACCACTTGCATTTGCATTATTTTAGCACTTCTGTATTATTATTTTTACACATTTTTAATAGCTCCTACCAGACGAGCCTGCCTGAGCTGTCTGATTCTTCTCCCAGGCTACCAATGATTGCTTTTGTTAGTACTATGATTACAAAGTTGCAAAAATTGTGAGTGGATCTACCCCAACCCTGTTTTGCCCATAAGCTCTGTTATTTTTATTATTTATTTATTTTTTTTTTGAGACGGAGTCTCACTCTGTCGCCCAGGCTGGAGTGCAGTGGCCGGATCTCAGCTCACTGCAAGCTCCGCCTCCCGGGTTCACGCCATTCTCCTGCCTCAGCCTCCCGAGTAGCTGGGACTACAGGCGCCCACCACCTCGCCCGGCTAGTTTTTTGTATTTTTTAGTAGAGACGGGGTTTCACCGTGTTAGCCAGGATGGTCTCGATCTCCTGACCTCGTGATCCGCCCGTCTCGGCCTCCCAAAGTGCTGGGATTACAGGCTTGAGCCACCGCGCCCGGCCTAGCTCTGTTATTTTTAATGCGTAGTTTTACAGAATGCAAGTTTTTTTCCCTAGAAAAACAACGCATTTATAATTCACAGCCTAAATGTTGGTATCTGCTACTCTTAGGTATTTGTAGGCATTAAATAGTAATCTATGTAAAGGGTTTGGAATACTATATGGCACAATAAGCAGTCATTTGTTAGTAATAGTTATTATTACCCCTGGCCATGTTCTACTCAGACAAATTTTCAGGTCCTCAATATGTAATCTTCTTTTCCCCATTTCCGAGACCTGTAATTACATGCCTTTCTCCCTTATATTTCAAATCTAAATTTAAAATCTAAGACTTTTAAGTTGCCTAATATTAATTCAAAATTATTCATATCCTATATTACACATAAAGTATTAGCTACACCAGACCAATCTGGTTCAACTTTTATGTAACACAGTTATGAGCTGTTTTTTAGTTGCCATGGACCCCCAGGTTGAAGGTCATGTAACCTGAGCATGCCCAGATTAACCAAGCATGCAACCACAGGTGGAACCTATGTGATAGGACTAAGGAGTGGGGTCTGAATTAAGAAGTGGACACCACACGGCAGTATCCAGGATTCAATCAGATCAAGCCCTGGCATCACCCCATGGCAGGATCCAATCTGATCAAACCTTTCTAGCTACAAAAACCCAGTGATTTGGTGCTTGGCTTTCTATTGTGTACTGGAAAACGGACCCTGTTTGGCTCAGTGATGAAAGCATTAACTCAGCTTTCAACTTGATTATCAGATGCTTGGAGGCAAAATCTCAATGTATCTCTACCTTAAAACTTGAGATATACTTAGCCATATGTCTAGAAACTAAAAGAAATTAAAAATTAAAAAGGACTTCAATATAAAGAGAATACACAAGTAGGCCCTAAAGAATCATAAGATAAAAATATTATAATCCGGTTTTGCTTTTCAGTTGCCTTTTTACTTGGTTTGTGTAGAAAGCCTGAATTTAGAGATATAAGAAATGCTTATTATCTTCATCAAAAAGTAGGACTAAAAAAGAATCATGAAGACAGCTTCAAAGGGAAAGAAGATAACATAAAATGGAAACTGCAAATTTTGAACACCAACTTTATATGTATACATGTAATCACTTAAAATTATTTTTCAAGGTTAATATATATCATTATACATAGTACAGACTCTGCATACTGAAGAATCTCAATTTTTAATGATATTAATGAAAAGGAAAAAACTAAGTTGACTTTTACTTACTTTATAGATTAGACTGTCCACCAAAAGGTCATGTTGTATCACATTGGTCTTAAGCTGCTCATAATACAAGACATCCTAAATTTAAAAGTAAAACAAAAAAATTAAAGGTCAATCACATTTATAAAGTCAGCCTCAAATTCAAATAATAATCAATAGCATTCCAAACACTAAGAAGGGCAGGAACTCAGTTTTATTCACTATTATAACCCTCATGCCTAACAGTAGATGTTCAATGAATATACTTACTCCTATCACTTAGGATGACGTCTGGCACCTAGTGAGCATTCAGTCAATATTTGCTAAGTTAACTATAAATTAGCTTTAATAGCAAATACAGCATTTATTGAGTATTTATAGGCACCAGGCACTATTTTACCCACTTTACAAGAGTTAACTCATTTAATCCCAAACCAACAAAATGAATTAGGTCAGTGATTATTATTCCCATTTATGCTTGAGAAACTGAAGCCAAGAGAGAAAAGTAACTTGCTATCCAAGACCATAAAGCTAGTAAGATTTAACCTCAGGAAACCTGGCCCCACAACCTATACAAAAAACTCAGAAGGATTACTTTATACTGCCTTTCTAATACCTAAATTATTACAAAATAAAAAGTTTAAGCATAACAAAGCACTCCTGGTAGTAAAAGCAATCATATAGCATATAAAGTAAGTCAGCTTTTAATAGTAGAATATGGTCCCATATGCTTGAGCTCAGGAGTTTGAAGTTACAGTGAGTTATGATTGAGCCACTGCTCTCCAGCCTGGGAGACAGAATGAGCCCCAATCTCTTAAATAAATAAATAAATACAAAAATATGGCCCCATAATATTATAAAATCTTATTAACTGCACAATTATGAGATTAGGCTAATGTTTAATGTAATAGAGAATAAGAAGTGGAAGAGAGGGAAAATGGAAAGTGGAGAGAATAAGGGAGGAAAGAAAGTGGGAGGAGGGACTAGAGACAGTAATCAAGTTAAGCATCAGGTTCATAGTTGGTCGGGGCATTAAGGATGAAGGTAGGGATCAACTGGGTAACAGTTATGCTAACGAGAGATGGAAGTATTATCTCGTTGCTTTAGCTGACCCACATATTCCTCCAAATCCCTCCTTTCACCTCTCAGGCACGTTAGCCCTAGCCTCCTCTCAAACCCAAAAGCAAAATTTAGCACACGCGGATCTGTATGACTCCTGACCTCACAGAAGGGTTGTGGGATAGGGTCGTCTGGGATAAGGAGGAATATTTACTGCATGTAGCTGCCTTGCCAGGATAAAATCTTGACTTTATGTTTCCTGAAATATGATTTCTACATCGCAAAAGATGTTTAATACATAGTTCTTTGGCTTGAGTCAAAGTGCTCTTTGCCTAACGATGATCTGGGCCTTTACTGGCTATTTTTAGTCATTTAAATTTTAATTAAAAAGCCTTAATTGGTTATCATTGATGTTTTCATTTTTTAACTAAAGCAAAATTATTTTACTATTTTATTTATCTTCCATTGTATCTACTGAATCCATCTCTCTGGCTAGAATGCAGGCTCCTTAATGGTGGAAACAGCACCTAATTCAAATATCAATTCCTGCCAGTTGGCATAAGTAAAGTAATGCAAAAGCTACGTTTAGGGGTTTGCTCCTTTTTAAAAATAAGTTTAAAATTACAAACTAATATATGACCATTAAAATAAGTGAAACAATCTAAAGTAAAACAAAGAAAAAGTTAAGCATCTTTTTTCCTTCCATTCAACTGTCCCCAAATAACTAATATTATTTGTATTTGGTATTGTATTTGTGGTGTTATTTGTAATTTGTATTCTTCCATGCTTATACCTATCTCCATGCTTATATGACTATGTAATCATAGTTGGGCCTTTGTGTTGTCGTTTTTCAATATGAAATGGAATCATACCATACTCATTATTCAGCTTCCCTAACCTAATGCTATATCATGGTTTTCCTTCTTGTTAAACAATACACATTTAACTCATTCTTTTTAATAGTTACATATATTTTAATATTTTTAAAGCTATGGTATAGATTTGACACAATTTGTTTAATCATATCCCTGAATAGATTTGACACAATTTGTTTAATCATACAACCTGAACAGATGGATACTCAGGTTGTTTGTCCCTACAAATAATGTAATAAATATCCTTAGGCACTATGCTTTTATATCTACAGAATAAATTGGCAAAGGCAGGATTATAGGCTGAAGGCTATATGTATCTTTCTTTCTTTTTTTTTTTTTTTTTTTTTTGAGACGGAGTCTCGCTCTGTCGCCCAGGCTGGAGTGCAGTGGCACGATCTCAGCTCACTGCAAGCTCCGCCTCCCAGGTTCACGCCATTCTCCTGCCTCAGGAGCAGCTGGGACTACAGGCGCCTGACACCACGTCTGGCTAATTTTTTGTATTTTTAGTAGAGACGGGGTTTCACCGTGTTAGCCAGGATGGTCTCCATCTCCTGACCTCGTGATCTGCCCGCCTCGGCCTCCCAAAGTGCTGGGATTACAGGCATGAGCCAACGTGCCTGGCCAAGGCTGTTATGTATCTTAAACTGGGCTACAAATTGCCTGACTAATCGCAGAAAAAAAAATCAATTCGAATTCCCACCAGCAACATGAGAGCACATTTTATCTATGTACTCACCTCTTTTAAACATTTTCATGCTTGAGAAACATTTCGATGTATTTATTTGCACTTTCCTAACTCATAATACAGTTGAAGAACCTTTCATATATTTATTGGCCATTTGAATTTCCATTTCAATGATTTGTCATTCATAACATATACCTATTTTTCTATTAGATTATCTTTCTCTTAATAATTTGTTAGATTTGTTGTTTATAAGGAAGATTAACTGTCATTTGTAATGCAAAAATGTGTTACTTGATTTTGGTTTATGGTATAGATTGACAATTTATTTTTCTGTTTAATTTTTGTGGGTATATAGTAGATATATATACTTATGAGTTACATGAGATATTTTGATATAGGAATGCAGTGTGTAATCATCACATCAGGGTAAATGCCTCAAGCATTTATCTTTTGTGTTACAAACAATCCAATTATAGTATTTTAGTTATTTTTAAAAGTATAATTATTTTTATTATAGTCACTCTGTTGTGCTAGCAATTACTAGGTCTTATTCACTTGTTCTATTTTTTGTAACCATTAACCTTCCCCACTTCCCCTGCACCTGCACTACCCTTACCAGCCTCTGGTAACCACCCTTTTATCCTCTATCTCCATGAGTTCAATTGTTTTACTTTTTAGCTCCCATGAGTAAGTGAGATCCTGCAAAGTTTGTCTTTCTATGACTGGCTTATTTTACTTAACATAATGACCTCCAGTTCCATCCATGTTGCAAGTGACAGGATCTCACTATTTTTCATGGCTGAAGAGTATTCTGTTGTATATTTGTACTACATTTTCTTTATGCATTCCTCTAATGATAAAAATCTGGGTTACTTCCAAATATTGGCTATTGTGAATAGTGCTGCAATAAACATGAGAGTGCAGATATCGCTTCGATATACTTATTTCCTTTCTTTTGGGGATATATGTAGGAGTGCGATTGCTGGATAATATGGTAGCTCTATTTTTAGTATTTTGAAGAACCTCCAAATTTTTCTCCACAGTGGTTCTGCTAACTTACATTCCCACCAACAGTGAAGGAGGGTTCCCGTTTCTCCACTTCCTTGCCAACATACATTGACCATTTTTAAAAAGTACTCTAGGGCTTTGGGTTTTCCTACTAGATTTGGGCAAGGCTGCCCCACCACATGTTTATACAAATATTTTCCTAATTTTATTTCTAAAATTGTCAATTAAATTTTTTTTATTATTTATAATCCACCTGGAATTTATTCTTGTACCTAGTTATCAAAAGGTCTGTTTTCTTTCAGAAGGATGGTCAATTATCAGCATCATTTATTAAATAAACCATGCATTTGCAATTGAAATAAAATGCTAGACCTGGATCTATCTATGGACTCACCATTCATTATTTTTCATAATTTATCGGACTATTCTTAAACATTTAATCTCCATGAGAACTTTATGATAATTTCATCCAGTTAAAAATAAAATTAATACTCTAATAAATTTGTTTTGGAAAAACTGACAAATTTTATAATATTAAGACTTTCCTGTTTTTATGAATGACATTAAGGCTCTCCACCCAAGAATGATGCAGAGCTCAGCTGTGTGACCCTAGGTAAATTAACAAGCTTTTCTGAGCCTCAGTAAAATGATGAAAATAACAGCAACTTTTCTGTAGGTTGATGTGAAAAATAAATGAATTAATACATGTAATATGCTCTGAATAGTATCTGGCACAGGGTAAGTGCTATGTAAGAGTTAAATATTATTGCTCTTTATAGAGTATTATAATTTTCCTCCTATGGATCCTGTCCTGCTAAATTTATCTTACAGATATTTTAATGTTTCTACTATTGAAAATGAGGTATTTTTCCACTATTATATTTCTAATTCATTATTGATAATAGAGAAAAGGCTTGATTTTGTATATCTATTTCATATCCCTCTGTTTGTAATTTTTAAAAAATCTGTTGGTATACAGTCATGATCATCTGCAAAGAAGATGGCTGTATCTCTACTTTCCCCAAACATAAACCAACTCATTTCCACATCTTCAGCTAGGACCTCAAAATCTATGACAAATAATACTGGTGAATAATCACTGCCTTACTCCCAATTCTAATGAAAAGAGCTTTGACGTTTCTGTTTAAATTTATTATTGGTTTGGGGAAATAGTTGTATTATTTTTCAGTAATTCATTTAAAGATTTGATTACAAATGGCTGCTAAGTTTTATTAATGTCATTTGACAACTATGACATAATTATAACTACTTAAAATATATTGGCTTTCCCCAATATAACCCTTTTAATGTCTATTAAAATATAAAGTAAAATTTAAAAACTTATTGATATTTGCATCTAACAAAGATACTATATACATAAGAAATAATTATGTTTTATACTTTTCCTTGTTCTCTTGAATAACATATCATATAGCTTAGCAATATTAAACCTTTAGTGTGTGTGTATATATATATATTTTTATTATTATAGTTTAAGTTCTGGAGTACATATGCAAAACATGCAGTATTGTTACATAGGTATACACGTGCCATGGTGTTTGCTGCACCCATCAACCCATCACCTACATTAGGTATTTCTCCTAACGTTATCCCTCCTCTAATCCCCTACCCTCTGACAGGCCCCGGTGTGTGATGTTCCCCTCCCTGTGTCCATGTGTCTTCATTGTTCGACTCCCACTTATAAGTGAGAACATGCAGTGTTTGCTTTCCTGTTCTTGTGATAGTTTACTAAGAAGGATGGTTTCCAGCTTCATCCACATCCCTGTACAGGACATTAACTCAACTTTTAGTATATTTTATTGAAAATTTTATTGGATGTTTAATATTTCCGGCTAGAAGATAGATGTATAGCAGTAATCCAGATAGACAAGTAACCTAACCTCAGAGATCTTTAGACTAAATCAAGACCTTTGTTATCTAGTGACTTAGGCATAAGCTTGGACAGAGTTCTTAAGAGTTCAGCTGTTCTTTATCAACCACTGAGCAGTATATTTTATTGACACATGGACAAAATCATATACCTCATGATCCCTTTATTTTTTCAAAACAAAATTTTTATGTGGATTTCAAATTGTGAGTTTTCTCCCAAATGGATGCAAATAGTAAACTGAATTAAGTAAAACACATTATTTTCCCACCCAATTAATTATAGTGCTTAAAGATCTAAAAGCATCTAAACTAGTTATAGGGCTGGTTGCTGCCTGAATAGCAGGAGAGTATGCAGTTAATAATTTGTACTCATACAAGGATCCCCAGTCACCAATTTGAATAACTAAAGATGGTTTCCTAAAAGATTAGACACAATCTAAATGCTATGAATAAATTCATAACTATGACTTTAAACAGATAACAGTGCTTAGACAAAAATCTATTCTAAATTCTAGAGGTAAAAAAACATACCGGAGAATCTGTGACCTAAAAGAGACTTTGGAAATATCTAGTTTCTTTTCTGAATTTTCACATTTAAAAAATGAGATCTGGCCAAGTTAACTGTCATAGCTGGTGACTGAAATAGTTTCCATAATCCTCAGTCTATGCTATTGGTTTCAATAGTTTTTAGTATAATTTATCCATGTAACATGAGAGAAAAACATTGGTAGGAAAGTCAGAATTACACCATATGCTTACAATCAATGAGACAAATTTTTATGTTAATATTTTAATTTATCTGATAAAATATATAAGGATCTATAAAATTTAATGATTACCAATATAAACAGAATATTTTAAAAGACTATTTAGTATAAGCTCTGGTAATGTATATATATGTAAGAGTAATACAACATCATTATAAAAAGCAATCTTTGAAAAACAAAGTAGCCCAATTTTTAGCATCAGAGAATATTTTAATTTCAGTTACTTTTTTGGTATTTTACACAGATTTACACCGTCTTAACTTAAGAAAAACAAATAAACTCTTGGGAAATGAAAAAACCCAAAGAATTCCTAACAGTTTATAGCTAATTTTAAGATGAGTAGACAAAAGGCAGAGAAGGCATTTCAGGGAGAGAACAACACGGTGCAAAGACAATTCAACGTGTCTTGTAGAAAATATTGAGGTATAGATTATGCCTTTTCTTTTAGACATATGATATATTTTTCTTTTAGACATATGATATATTTTTGAATCTGAAATATATGAAACATATAATGGAGTTCTCTAGCCAGGGTTCCCAATCCCCAGCATGGTACCAGTCTAGTCCGTGGCCTTATAGGAACTGGGCCAGATGGTGAGCGGTGGGCCAGGAAGCATTGCTGCCTGTCAGATCAGCAGTAGCATTAGATTCTCATAGGAGTGTAAACCCTATTGTGAACTGCACATGAGAGGGATGTAGGTTGTGTGGTCTTTATAAGAATCTAACTAATGCCTGATTTGAGGTGGAACAGTTTCATTACGAAACCATTCCCACCCACACCCCCATCCATGGAAAAAAATGTCTTTCGTGAAACTGGTCCCTGGTCCCAAAAAGGCTGAAGACTGCTACTCTAGGCAACTAGAAATGAAAAATTTTAGGCTTAAACAAAAGCTTGGATTGAAAAGAGAGTTGAAGCCATTAGGGAATAGGTGATTTGTGATGAGGCAGTTCAGGGAAAATGTATAGAATAAGATCAAAATGGAATTCTGAGAAATACATGCACTTAAAGTCCAGCAGAGAAATCCAAATGGAGACTAAACAAAGAAAAGAGAACGAAGAGCTAAGAAAACAGGGTGAACTAAAGTAAAGACCAAGAATATTTCAAGGATCAAGTAGGCACTGATATCAATACTGTAGGTATAAGAACTAAAATATGTCCACTATTCCTTGGTGACTTTAATTAGGGTAGTTGTAGTCATATAGTGGGGGTGGGTGTATGTCAGACTACAATTGACTGAGTAATTAATGAGATCAAGTGATTAACTCAGCATTACTTAACTCATATTAATACAATCAAGTAATTAATGAAATTAAGTCTAGCACAGAATTTTGTTTCACAGGTGTAGCTGTGAAAGGAAGGAAAGGGAGAGGGAGATGGCTAGGAAAGGCATGAGGTTTAAGATTTACTTTTATTCCTAAGATAGAAAAGACTTGAGAATGTATAATGCTATGGGAAGGAGTGAGTAGAAAGGAAGGAAAAGGCAGAACAAAAGATTTGTTTTAAAGTAGATGGAACATGTACAAACATAGGGAAAAGAGGAAGTATGTTAAGGTGTTTCAAATACAGGATTTTAAAAAGTCTTTAACCAGAAGAGCTGTGATATCAGATGTATTAGTCCATTATTACGCTGCTATGAAGAAATACCTGAGACTGGGTAATTTATAAAGGAAAGAGGTTTAATTGATTCACAGTTCCACATGGCTGTGGAAGCCTCAGAAAACTTACAATGATGGTAGAAGGCACCTCTTCACAGGGAAACAGGGGAGAGAATGAGTGCCCAGCAAAGGGGGAAGCCCCTTATAAAACCATCAGATCTCATGAGAACTAACTCACTATCATAAGAACAAAATGGAGGAAACCACACCCATGATTCAATTATGTCCACCTGGTCCCATCCATGACATGTAGGGATTATGGGAACCATAATTCAAGATGAGATTTGGATGGGGACATGGCCAACCGATATCATTCTACCCTGGCCCCTCCCAAATCTCATGTCCTCACAATTCAAAACACAGTCACGCCCTTCCAACAGTCCTCCAAAGTCTCAACTCATTCTGGCATTAACTATGCCAATGCAAGAGGTAGGCTCCCATGGCCTTGGCCAGCTCTGCCCCTGTAGCTTTACAGAGTACAGCCCTGCTCAGGGCTGTTTTCACAGGCTGGCATTGAGTGTCTGCAGCTTTTTCAGGCACACAGTGCAAGCTTCTGGGGTTTGGAGGATGGTGACTCTCTTCTCACAGCTCCAGTGGGGACTCTGTATGGGGGCTCCAATCAACATTTCCCTTCTGTACTGCCCTAGCAGAGGTTCTCCATGAGGGCTCTACCCCTGCAGCAGACTTTTGCCTGGATATCCATCACATATTCTTTGAAATCTAGGTGGAGGTTCCCAAACCTCAATTCTTGACTTCTGTGTACATGGAAGCTGCCAAGTCTTGGAGCTTGCACCCTCTGAAGCAATGGCCTGACCTGTACCATGGTCCCTTTTAGTCACGGCTGAAGCTGAAGCATGGGACACAGGGTACCATGTCCTGAGGCTGCACAGAGCAGGGGGACCCTGGGCCTGGCTCAGGAAACCATTTTTCCCTCCTAAGCCTCCAAGCCTGTGATGGGAGGGGCTGTTGTGAAGGTCTCTGACATGCTCTGGAGGCATTTTCCCCATTGTCTTGGCAATTAGCATTTGGCTCCTCATTACATATGCAAATTTCTGCAGCCAGCTTGAATTTCTACCCAGAAAATGGGTTTTTCTTTTCTACCACATTGTCAGGCTACAAATTTTCCAAACTTTCATGCTCTGTCACCTCTTCAATGCTTTGCTGCTTAGAAATTTCTTCCACCAGATACTTACCCTAAATCATCTCTCTCAAGTGCAAAGTGTGAAAGGAAAATAAATCTTGGGGTCCCCAAATCACTAAGCTAAAGGGCAAAGTCAAGGTGGGAATTGGGTCATGCAAAACTGCCTCCCCTTTTGTTTCTTTAAAAAGATGATTATAAGATGAAAAGCTACACACCTCCCCCATATTTTACTCACAAGGAAATTCCTAGTGAGCTCGAAGATCTTTACCTTAAGGTGTTTCTGTTAAAATTTCACTATGGCAATGTAAATTGATAGCTTATTTTCACAGGTGCAGTCACCTCCCTGCCCACCAGACAAATGCATATCTGATTGCTTCCCTGCCCCATTTTTTTCTAGGTTACCTTATGGAAAAATGCAGATTCCCCACATTTTTCCTCGCTGCATTTGTCTGTGTCATCTTAGGTTAAAAAAAAAATGCAGATTCACTGAGCCAGGCAAAGGCATGAATAACTATTTTTCCCGCCCACCTCTTACATGAAAATTGTGTACTTCTCAATATCTCACTCTTTCCCCTTTAAATTTGGAGCCCTCAAAATCATCTTTGGAGAAGGCATAGACCTGTTTCCAGGATGCACATCCTTAACTTTGGCAAACAAACCTCCTAATTGTGACTTGTCATTTTTCTCAATTGACAAAAGTTACACAGATCTCTAGGGCAGAGACAAAATGCTGCCAGTCTCTTTGCTAAAGCATAACAAGAGTCCCCTTTATTCCAGTTCCCAAAAAGTTTCTCATCTCCATCTGAGGCCATCTCAGCCTGGACTTCATTGTCCATATCACTATCAACATTTTGGTCAATGCCATTCAACAAGTCTCTAGGAAGTTCCAAACTTTCCCACATTTTCCTGTCTTCTTCTGAGCCCTCCAAACTATTCCCACTTCTGCCTATTAACCAGATCCAAAGTCACTTCCACATTTTCAGATATCTATAGCAGCACCCTACTCTCTGCAGTACCAATTTACTATATGAGTCCATTCTCATGCTGTTATGAAGAAATACCCAAGACTGGATAATTTATAAAGGAAAGAGGTTTAATTGACTCACAGTTCCACATGGCTGAGGAGGCCTCAGGAAATTTACAATCATGGCAGAAAGTACCTCTTTACAGGGCAGCAGGGGAGAGAACGAGTACCCAGTGAAGGGGGAAACACCTTACAAAACCAAACCATCAGATCTCATGAGAACTCACTCACTATCATGAGAACAGGATGGGAGAAATTGCTCCCATGACTTAATTATCTCCACCTAGTCCCTCCCATGACATGTGGGAATTATGAGAAGTACAATTCAAGGTAAGATTTGGGTGGGGACACAGCCAAACCATATCACTAGATTTCAGTTTTTAAAAGAGTAGGGTATTGGGGGGCTGAGGCAGGTGGATCACGAGGTCAGGAGATCGAGACCATCCTGGCTAACACAGTGAAACCCCGTCTCTCCTGAAAAATACAAAAAAAATTAGCTGGGCATGGTGGTGGGCGCCTGTAGTCCCAGCTACTGGGGAGGCTAAGGCAGGAGAATGGCGTGAACCCAGGAGGCGGAGGTTTCAGTGAGCCGAGATCACGCCATTGCACTCCAGCCTGGATGACAGAGTGAGACTCCATCTCAAAATAAATAAATTAATTAATAATAATAATAATAATAATAATAAGGATTTCATAGGGAACAAGGCTGAAGTCAGAAAGATAAGGTAGAAAGTTTTTTTTTTTTTAATTCAGGCAAGAAATGATGGTATTTTGAAATGAGAGTGGTAGTGAAACATGTTTAGGAGTTAAATCAAGAAGGAATTATTGAGTAATATAATTGAGTAATATGATATTCAGGAGTTAGGGATGACACCAGGTTTCTGGCTATGGTTCCTTGACGGACAATGGTACTGAAAAAGGAATTTAGGAAGAGTGTTGACATCTTGAATTGGAGGTGCTTGTGAGATACACAAGTGCTTAGGTGCACTAAGCAGCTGCATTTGAGGTTTAGAAAAGAGAAATCTGAGAAGAAAGTATATAGATTTGAGGTAATTGGTAACTGAGGTTTTGGGAGTTTGTAGTATTTGCTAAGGAATGTATGAAGAAGAGAATGACCCTCAAGAATCCTAACTGATAAGACAAAGAAGACCCTCCACCAATGAAGAATGCCAGAAAGAGCACTGTGTCACAAAAGCAAAGGAATATTTCAATAAAGGAGTAGTCAATGAGGTTAAATACTGACAACAGGTATAAGAGGTGGACATTTCTTTTCTTTTCTTTTGTTTTTTTGGAGACAGAGTCTTGCTCTGTTGCCCAGGCTGGAGTGCAGTGGCATGATCTCACTGCAACCTCCACCTCCTGGGTTCATGTGATTCTCGTGCCTCAGCCTCCCAAGTAGTTGGGATTACAGGCATGCACTACCATGCCTGGCTAATTTTTTGTATTTTTAGTAGAGTCAGGGTTTCTCCACGTTGGCCAGGCTGGTCTCGAACTCACAAAATCACGTGATCCACCTGCCTCGGCCTTCCAAAATGCTGGGATTACAGGCCTGAGTCACTGTGCCCAGTTTGACATTTCTTCCATTTAAATAAAAGTAGATGAGGAAAGGACCAGGTGCTGATGCAATTAAGTTTACAAGTTTGGCAGGAAGAATTTGAACGAATTTCTAACGATGACTTCTGTTTTCTCTAAGTATCAGGAGGTGACGTATTTTGCTAAGACTGAAGAGAAGGGATTGAAGAGAGTAGAGGTCAGAAACAGGCACTGTGAAGACTAAGTGAGTTGACCACAAAAATCCAGGCAGGTCAGGCATCATTATGGGCCAAGGCAAGGTTGTAAGAATCTTCCTAAGAAATCACTAAAGAAAATCTTATTTGTTAATATTAGTCTTGGCTATTTTATCAGTAAGCAAGTACCTAGAGCAAAAGTAGAGGAACATTTTCTGTCTTTAATTAGCAAACTGAAATTTAAAAATTTTTAAAATATGAACAATGTTTATTAAATATGGATATTTTGACACATACCTAGAAATGTGTAGAAAAGGAAATATACGAAAGAAATCTTTTTAAACCTAACACAGATTTTCTTAAAAAAATGAAAGTTAATATTCTATTCAAACTATGAAAAGAATTTACTAGGAACCACAAGTATTATATTCAAAGTCTTTGTATTGAAATAGATTTTAAAGAATAGCTTTATGTTTGTGAAATGTAAAATCTTCCACTTATGTCTAACTCCTCAACTATGACTACAATTATATGTGCAGCTTATTTTATGTGACTGAAAAGCGATTCAACAAAAAATTTCAATAAGGTATTCTTAATAAGAAGTAGTATTCTTTTTCCTTCTCTCTTTCTGTCTCTCTAATGCACCACCTACAACAATTATTTTGGAACTACTATAGTTCACTGGGGTCACACTTTTATAGCTGAAATTAACTGTAAGTGATAAAAGATGCTTTAATCAAAACCTCAGGGTTGCTTTTCTGAAAATATTAATTTCTATTTACAGATATTGAATAGACTTGTCACTTTGCAATTAGAAAATTCAGATGGCTATTAGCTCCAAAATTCAAGGGTAAAAATTTTTTTTTCTTTTTACAAGAAAACATCTATAAGTAGTAAAAACGACCTTTGAACACTGTAAAAAATAATGATTACCGGGGATTATTATTTTATTATTATGTGGGGTTATTAGGATGATACTTCTGGAAATATTCTAAATTTGTTTTAGAAATGGCAGTGATTCCTCTGCAAAGAGACAGAATTTGTTAATCCAATTTCTATACAGTTAAGTTGGCAGCGCATCTACAAAGTTAGATCAGGACAAGAGTTGTATCTTCTACAAGAATTGATACACTCAAAAAAATGCCCAATATATACTCAAATCTATTTTATACCCTATTTTCTCTAAAGTGTCACTATAAAAGGCTAGCAATATTATTTATCTAAAACTGCTCTGAAATAAATTACAAGCTTTATTGTTACAAAAAGGAGGCAAGTGATTTTTGACAGAGCTGTTCAGAAGGAGATTTAAAACACAGTATACACACATGCACGTATACATAGTTTGCAAGGGTTAGAGGTGTAGTTTTTATAATAGTATTAATAACATTTGATTTTCTTTAAAAACATCATTATTAATTATAATTAACTTATAACATAATTATATGTAATATGTAACTCTTATGATTACTTTTATTAATAGTGACCATTTATGTTCCAGGCACTATGTTAAAAGTACAGGTATATTATTTCATTTAATTCTGACAATAATTATGTGATATAAATATTATTACCTATATTTAAGTGTGGGCTAACTGAGATTTGAAGAAATATAAGAACTTGCTCAATGATATATTTCTAGTAAGCTGGGGGAGCTAGAAGTTGAAACCAGGTCTGTATGATTCCAAGACCCATGTTTTTAAACACCAGGCTAGAAAACTATTAGTGTGCTATTCATTAAAATCTTTTAAATGGATAACTTCTATGATTAATAGGCTTAAGCAAAAAATAAACAAAAAGTCCCCACTAAGAATATTTCAAGAATCAATGTCTTATATAATTTTGTTTTATTTAATCTATTACCCATCTATTGGTGATCTCTTTTCATATTCATATTTCCTAAAATAAAATGTTCTTACATATAAAAAAAAACATTCCCACTTAATCTGTCAATTTCTAGAACCATAAAAATAGTGCATATTTCAAAGGTAACTATAGGGACAAAGAATTCATTTACTTAACCTGAGTTGCCTTTCTTTATTTCTCTGTAGTCTAACATCCTTATTCTACCACACATCTTCACGGATCTAAATTGTCAGCCTCCACTTCTCAAAATTTTACTTACTGTTTTGTTGTATATGTAAGATCACACCATTTCATTAATTATTAATAACAAAAACGTGTATATTAAGCAGACAATGATTAAATTATATGTTAAATCTTATTTTAGAACCTAAAACTATAGTGATTTTGAAAATTTCAAAAGGGGGTTAATAATAGATTAAGAAACAAAAGTTTTTTCCTATTTTGAATAACTGGTCTTTGAAAAATAAATACCCCAAAGCTAAAATCTGACCCACCCTTTTTTTCTTCTTACCTCAGGTTGGCTGGAAATATTCAAAATGAGAGCCCACAATTCAGCTCTCAGTGCCGTGGGACTTCCTTGTCTGATGTACTGTTGAGCAGCAGCACTATCTTGTTCTGCTAGAACTATCAAAAGTATATGAAAATCTCCTTAGAAAACTCAGAATGTAAGAAATATCACTGAAATCTTCAATTATAAATCTTTTGGGAAGCTGACATTCAGTCTTTCTATCTAACATAATTACACCATATCTTTACCTTTTAAAACTTATTCTCTGGATTTCAATACAGCCCTATTTGCAGCCCCCATCCCCCCACCTTTGCCCCAGTTGCAAGCTTTAAGCTCTTTCATCTCCTACCCAGTCTGGATAAGGAGGGACTTAATAAGGACTTTGAGATCACTTTGATTTAACTATAGCTCCATGGATCTGAAACTTGTGTGTGTGTGTGTGTGTGTGTCTGTCTGTCTGTCTGTCTGCATGTATATACATATAGGAAATAATTTTTAGATTCCATTATCAGGTACATTCATAGCTACAGAAACCCCAAATTTCTTATGTATATTCTACTACCTCATGAATGTTCTAATATTTGGAAATAGTATGGTACATGAAGTTTCAGGCTAAGAATTACAGTATATAAGAATGTTAGCTATCTATTCTATTAAATGACTTCTTAGTTATTTGCGAAAATCAACAGAAAACAGTAATTTTAAAAGATGTAGAAACAAAGATCTCATAACCATGTAAGAAGGATCAAATTACTCTTAAGCAGCCAAGTTCACACAATCAATACGTTATTTTTTGCTTTCATTTTAATTTTTATTTTCTTTAATAAAAATGTCAGCTATTCAGTCTGGAAATAAAGGTCCAAAAAAACAAAATGAAGCAAAACCAAAAAAAGACATACCAAAGCAACTGCTAATGTTTAACCAGTATTGTTTCCTTATATTTTCTTCTTAAAAGGATATGGAAAAAATAATCTTATATTAAATGAAAATGACATGACATGAGCAGAAGAAACAAAGGAATCATGAAATAAAAAAGAGATGAAACATATTCTTTAATTTGCAATTGCTCTTAATAAAAGTGTCAAATCATACAAATAAATTCTAAATAAATACGATTTTTAAAAATTGAACTAGGGATTTGGTACATGACAATATAGTTGCCATAGAAGGTTCATTCTGACACAAAGACCAATCTGTACTTCATATTTCAAAGACAAAAAAGGATTTATAAAAACAAGGAAAAGAATCTTCTAAAGACAGGGAAAAATTATTCCCCAGAATACTAACAGCCACTTTGGTTATTAAGCCACACCACTGTGAATGGTCACTGGGAACCATTACAGTTATATTTTCTCCTAATGCGGGAGCATATTCCCATTAACTCTAATGAGAGGTGTGTGGGTGCATCAAAGACAGAACCTGCCTCTTTGATTTTAAAATGAAATTCTACTGCCGAATGGATTAAGCTAACATCCCTGAGGAATATGTGTCTGCATTTCCTTTTTAGTGAACCAGCTGTGTACTTCTTTCTCTGATATTTATTGATAAAGCCAAAATGATGCATTTTCCCTACTTACAAAGATTTTCATTATATAGTCTACATGGTTAACTATTACCCCCTTTAGGTTTTTTGCTTTTCAGAGATTAAATTTCCTTGGAGGTTATTTGAGGCAGACATTTACCTGGGACTGTCTCACTTTTCATAAATAATAACTTTTATAATTAAAAGCTTACCTTTTTGCCCAATACGTACATGCTCATTTTCAAAAAGTTCTAAAAATGTTAAAAGAAAATAAAATTATTAGACACGAGTATGATCAACCACATTTGGAACAACATTAGATATATTTTTCTGGTATTGATACGTTTCATGATTTTTAAAGCCAGATGGCTATATAGAAAACTACAAGAATATCTTATATGTAAAAATGTTTTTTCTAAATTGTTTAAAGCGAAAGAATTTTTTGTTTAAAATTAAAACAGACTTATGAGCATTTAATCAAACAAAAAACTGATGAATGAATTTTCCCTTCGTTAAAACATCTCCTCATAATACAAAAATGTTCCTAATCATTCATCTTTTAGTTTTTTCTAAAAGAAAAACAAAACTTATTGACAGCTTCATTTACAAAATCCTACTTCCACTCCAATCTACCATTGGCTATCTAATAAAAGTATATCTAATAAAAGCCTTACTACTATATAGCAAAAATCTCACTCTACAAATATCATTTCAAAAGATTCTATGATGAGATTTTTTTAAGTACCAATCATAATGGAAAAAGATTCATGAACTGACTATATTACATTAAAAAAAAAAAAAAACTTCTGTTCATCAAAAAACACTGTTAAGAGAGAGAAAAATGTAAGTAACAAAGTGGAAGAATATATTTGCTGTACATATATCTGGCAAAAGACTCCTATTCAGAATATATAAAGAACTCCTGGTAGACAAAGACAGATGACTCTCAGACACAAACAGACAAAAGACTTAAATAGAGGCTCTTCACAAAAGAAGTGACCTGAAGGACCAATAAACACATGAAAAGTTGCTCAACCACATTGGTCTTCAGGGAAATGCAATTAAAACCACTATGAAACACACAACCGCAACAATAGCTAAAATGAAAAACACTGACAATTCTAAATGTAAAAGATGTGGAGCAAATGAATTTCTCATACAAAGCTAGTAGGAGTAGAACTTGGCACAAACACTGTGGAAAACTGTCCAGCAATATCTACTAACACTAAACAGATGTGCATATCCCACGATAATTAGCAATCCACTCTCAGTTATAAACCCAAATGCATACATATGTGCACCAAGAGATGTGTATAAGAATATTCACAGCACCACCATTGATAATAACTGAAAATGTAAACAACTCAAATTACCATCAGCAGTATACTAGACAGTGGCATATTCATACAATAGGTTATAATACAGCAATGAGAATGAATGATTTATAATTCTCTACAACACCTTGAATATTATAAGGAAAAGCAAAAGAAGCCAAACATACAAGAGTATATGTGATTTCATTTCTATAAAGTACAAAAATAAGCAAAACTAATCTGTGATGCCAGAAGGCAGAATAGTTTTTACCCATGAGCGTGACAGAATCTGGACATGTGCCTAAGGGGGCTTCTGAGGTGCCGGTAATATTCTGTTTCTTGGTCTAGCTGGAGGTTACGCAAGTGTAACCTCCTTTTTACTTTGTAAAAATTCACTGATCTGTATAGATGTGATTTGTGTGCTATCCAGTATGTATGTTGTACTTCTATAGAAGTTATTTAAAAATTAGCAGTCATTTTTCTATTACCTGCAGTACTTGAAAACTCTAGTTTTGAAATATAAAATTGCAACACTAAGGAAAAATCAGAAGAATTCTCTTAATCAAAGAAAGATTAATGTAAGTAATCTTTTACATTTTCAGTATTACATAATTTTTTAGTTTTAAAAAATAATGCATTAAGCTGTTTTTTCACTAGAGTATTTGAGCCAGAATGCCTTATTCTTTTAGTTTATTGTAGTCCTAGTACTTCTGAAGTAATTAGGAAGTAATTAGTTGAACAGATTATACAATGACTAAGGAAAGTGTCTGGGATCCCTAACATAATCATATATATATGTATATAGTAACATATGTATATATGTATATAGTAACAATACAGTTTCATTTTAATCAGCTATGATTTCTGAGACTTAGTGGCCAAAGAAGACAATGCTTCAGTGAACACTGTAATAGCATGAAACGGCAGATGTAATACTGCAGCATACTATAGTGGGGCTTAGCTCAGTAAACTTTCAGAAAATAACAAACAGTGTATTACAGGCACTGGAGATAGTTTTCACAGAGAACCCCATAACTGGTTCTTCTCAGTTATCTTGATAAGCACATCACAAAACTGGCCCATAACAGCTCGATTTTTTTCATCCTCCTTGACTAAGGATTAAGTTAAATTTTCTCTTAAGATTCAAATTATAATCCTTTATGTTCATTTCAATCAATGTAGTTTATACAGTTCAAGATTTTCTTCTCATAATGTGCCAAGAAATGTTTTATATTCGTAATTTTCACTGAATGAATAAAGAACAGTTGAATAATCAAGTAAAAATAAGTTGCCAGCCAATTCTCATTTTCTAACAAAAGCAGATGATATTACTAGATGGTAACAGCGCTTTATTACCCAAAGTAGTATGAAATAACAATAATCAGACTTCTTAAAAAATTTAACTATTCAATTATGTGAAATACAATAATTCTGTTTTTTAAATGCTATTTTCTGTCCTAAGAATAAGAAGCCTAAAAAATCAGAACCAGAATCTCCAACTTATACTCTAATTCTGTGTTTTTCAGAGTGCCCTGAGGACCATTATGTTAACAGATGCATCTATATTAATAGATCTTGCTCAGGAAAAATACTTCTGTTAAAATGATCTTGGAAGATGCTAACCTAAAATAGTTAAGACTTCTCATAGTCTTTAAGATAGTAACATACACTGTACATCTTAAGAAGGTATACTATTCAGCCCTTCTCAAACCTTATTTGACAACAAGATTCTCTTTTTCACAGGGCATCTTATGAGTGCTCCTTAGTATAACGCTTCAGGAAATACTGCACTGAGTATGGTTTTTTCTTTTAGAAAGAAAATGTCTATTTAGTAGAACCCTCGTCTAATTAAGATTCATTATTACATACACTCAGACAATAATATCAGACATAGGACCTCCTTTATCATAAAGGCTTATGAAAGAATGCTGATCTTGCTCACTCTGTTAATATCAGTCTTACAAATGGTTTCCATAGTAAATGTGTGTGTGTATTTACAATAAATGCAAAGCGTGTTCATGAGTTTATAGAAATGATGGCTATGACTGTTTTTTTTTATTATTGTTAAATAAGGATTCTATAGTATAATTGTAAGGATTTTTTCTCCTGACTTATATATAAAAGCTCGTAAGTAAGAAATGCATTTCAAAGATAATAATTGAATAACAGTAATGATAAAACAGAGGTAACAGAGGTTTTAAAGATGTGTAAGAACACAATTCCCTTAAGCCACACTTAAACTTAATTCTGAATATAAAAAACTTGCCTCTAGCCAAACACAAGTATAGCAACATTTTCCAACATTAGCATTACATTTCCAACTTAAAGCGAAAGACACAGACTAAAATATGAAATAAGAGGTCGTCAGCCTCCTTCAAGCAGGCTTAGATGTTCTATGCTCCAGTCGCCCTTTAAAGGTAATAACAGCAAATACCACACTGTATCTTATCTGTCACTTACCACTATTTTTTCCCCTAAAAGCAGAGATTATGTCTTATGTCTATGTATTCTACATAAAACTCTGTATTTACCAACCCCTGGCCCTCAGCAGGGTCTCAAACACAATTGTTATATTATGAATGAATCAAAGAAGGAAAATCTGCACTGTAAGTTTAAAAATACAGTATGTTAAGTCTTCTAAAGCATAGATACTATGAGATTTAGAATAATTTTAAATACCTCTTAAAGATATTTCAAAAGTAAAAAATAAAAATATAATTCAAGGCTGTGTTACTACTTCCTTTCCTTTTCTTATATGACTATCATTTGCCATGAATAAAAGTATAAGGTATTTTATTTTATAAGATATTTTACATCTTCTTATAAAATAAGAAAAGGCTGTCAAAGGTGGCAGGAGGGAGGCAGTACAGTGTAGCAGACTTTGGAGACAGACTACTTAGTTTTGAATCCTGGCTCTACTACTTACTAGTTTTGTGACCTGGAGCAAGTTACTTAACATCTCCACATCTTCAACTTTAAAATGAAGATAATAATCCTACATCACATTATATAAGAAAATTAAAACCATATTGCAATACCACTATACACTGCCAGACTAACTAAGACAAAGATGAAATACACCAAGCATCAGTGAGGACATACAGCAAAACTACGACTCTCATACATTGTTGGTGGAAGTGTAAACTGGTACTAACACTTTTGAAAACTCATTGGCAGTTATTTACTAAAAATGAACATATACAAATATGAATATGCATGAATGAATGAATGAATATTTCTAGGACCAAATACACTCCCAGGTATATACTCCAGAGCAGAATATAGATACATTCACCAAAAAACACATACTAGAATGATAATAGTAGCCTTATTTGTACTATCCCCAACTTGAAACTTCCCAAATATTTACCAACCGTAGAATAGATAAATAAATGTGTGGTATATGCATCCAGTGGAACACTGGGAAGCAAATGATCTATAAACACATGTAACAATATGGCCAAATGTCACAAATATAATTTGAACAAAAGAAGTCAAACATCACAGAGACACACTGTATGCTTTTATTCATATGAAGTTCAAGAATTTGAAAAACTAATCTGTGCTGCCAGAAATCAGAATAGTAGTTATCTTTGTAATGGGGATTAAAGATTGAAAGAGGGTAGAGGAGGGCTTCTGTTTAGTGTTCTGGGTATTTTAATAGGTGTATTCAATTTGTAAAAATTCATTAAGCTGTCCTCTTATTATATATGTATTCCTCTATGTGCATTATACATTAATAAAGTATCTAAAATGAAAATAGATACCTTATAGAGTTGCTGAGAGGTTAAAATGAGACAATATAGATGCAACATATAGTATGCACTCAATGGTTATTTCTGATTATATAGAATAATAATAGTAATAATTATGTAATATTGCTAGTATAATAGTAGCAAGAGCCAACTTATTTTATAGAGGAAGAAACAAGTCCAAAGATGTATAGTGACTTGTGCATGTTATACAGTTAGCCAGTGGCAGAGGAAAGACCAGAATAGTCTCCTAATCCCTATCTAGTATTATTTCCACTACAATACAGGGCTCCCATACTTTAAGTAAATTTTTACTTCGTTTTTATTATAGCTAAATACCAATGTAGTATTTAGTAAAACGTACACTGAATTTATGCACAAAAAGGGAAAAGTTAGGAAAACTGCTTGGATTATTAAGGTTTAAAAGACACTATTTTTAAAGCCTATGTTGACTCAAGGTAGACGTCAGTGTTCACTTAACTTGGTGATACAAAAGTAAAAACAGATACTGTTGGCCAGGAAAGGATGTTGCCAGTAAAGATTCTGACAACAAAAATAACTTATATATGTCTAATGACTTTTCAAAATCATTTTAAAGATCAAATAAAAAGACAAAATCTGGTTGAACTCTAATACTTACAACATACCGGATTCTATTCAATATATAACAGTAGCCAAGGAGAGGCAAAAGCACGCTTAGTTTTCAGATATAAAAATAAAAACTGCTAAATTAACTTGGAAATCGCAATATAAACCTTAGGCTCACTCTCATTTATCATTAATTGAATTAATTGGAAAAATACCAACCAGGAGGCACTTGTGTAGAATCATCTATACCCAGTTGTCCTATATTTAAGCCAAGTTCCACAAAGCATTCTTTCTGAAAAATAACATATGTAGAATTGACATAGATCTCAGACTTTACTGCACATTGTTAAAAGATCACCTTTGCCTAAACATTAGCTTAAATAAAAATCACAATGTGAAATGAGGCTTTGCTTTATTCAAATACCTAAAAAAGAAAAGGACATATTAAACATCTAAATAATAATGCATTAGTCCAAAATTAAGGAACAGAATAACCAGTGATTACTACATAATGTTTATTATTTTCATATGAAATAATGAATAGAAAAGAATAGAAAAGATATAAGCATTTAGGAATTATAAATATACAATGGGAAAGACACAAACATGTAATATTTATCCAAATGAAGAGCCATTAGCAACATTTTTCTTTCTCCTAATTTTTCCTACCTAATAAAAGTTTTACTTCTTGCCTTTTGACCAACGAGTGCTGCCATTGTTTAAAATAACTGTTTTTCAAAAATAGTTCTTGATTTTGCCTTTTTAGGTAACAGACTACTCAGTAAGATAAGGAATGATAATTATCCTTTCAGTAAAAAACTAACTTTAAACCTTTCCTGAAACACACACACACATATACAAACACTCGATATGCGTATCACTTACCAATTTTATCTTCTAAAATCATTGTCTAAAATTACCACTATGATCCTGTATTTGTGCTTTCTGTGGTACTGTACCTCACTCAGATCTTAATCAACTAAACACTGCAAATATCCAAAACAACTTAAATTAATTTTTAAGTACAATTGGACCATCAAGTGCTCTGCTAAAATAAGGATAAATCAGATTTATTCTCCAGACTTCCTCTACTTATCTAGTAATGTCTAGGGAAAATAATAATGTTTGTCTGGTAGTTTTTAAATATATAAAAACCTCACATTATTCACATTTTTATGCTCTAAGTAATTAAATATTTCTATTAATATTTGCCTCAGTATTTTGTTACTATTCTAATTGCTAAACCCATACTTCCTTGCCCTTTAAAAAATGGAATTAGTTTTAATCCTTACTAATTATCTATTATTACTTAAGTTAGTGATTTATTAATGTCCTTTACAAGATAGTTATTCAGCCTAACATATACATATACACATTTCATTTTTGTATAGATTTTAAATAACTACTACTATATTTCAATTTTTAAACTATCTACACTTTAAAAAGTACTGCATCTTGTCCATGACTAAGATCTACCATGGACCCCAGGACCGGCCTGCTAGCCCATGCTCTGATGTTAATGACATCGAAGGCACCCCTCCCGAGGAAATCTCAACTGCATGACCCCACTATGCCCCAATTCAGCAGGAAGCAGTTAGAGCAATCATCGGCCAACCTCCCCAGTAGCACTCGGGTTTTCCTGTTGAGAGGCGGGACTGAGAGACAAGACTAGCTGGATTTCCTAGGCCAACTAAGAATTCCTAAGCCCCGCTGAGAAGGTGACCTCACCCACCTTTAAACACGGGGCTTGTAACTCAGCTCACACCCGACCAATCAGGTAGTAAAGAGGGCTCACTAAAATACAACTTAGGCTAAAAGCAGGAGGTAAAGTATTGTCAAGTCATATATCGCATGAGAGCACAGGGGGAGGAGGGAAAATGATCGGGATATAAACCCAGGCATTCGAGCTGGGAGTGGGCAACCCCTTTTGGGTCCCCTCCCATTGTATGAGAGCTCTGTTTTCACTCTATTAAATCTTGCAACTGCAAAAAAAAAAAAAAAAAAGGACTGCATCTTATGTTACCAATTTTTAATGACTGAAGAGGTAAATTTGTTATTCTTCCATTTTCAACCATTGTTTTCTATTTATTTTAAGGTACTCTTCTGTAATTGAAATCCTTTGTATTTCTTTTTTTCAATAACCTTAATCTTCATACTACAAAAGGGACTTATACCCAATAAATGCTTTAATATTAGGTTCTGTAATTAAAATGGAGAGTTTTACTTAGGCTAGGACATGTTAAAAAGCATAAATAGAACTCTGAACATCCATTTCCTACTTCATTGCCCTGGACTATTTTTAACTCAGTGTCAACAGACATGGACCCTAATCTCAGATTTCCTTCAAAACTCACCCCAGGTATCTCATCTTCAGAGAAGCCTCCCTTGATATTCCAGGCTGATATAAGCAACTTTCTATGCATATATATTAACCTTTATCAACCAAGCACATAACCACATTATATTAAAATTGTATTTTTACTGCCCACCTCTCCACTAGCCTGCAGCTCTTGGAAGACAAGCACTGTCTCTTACACACATTTGCACTCTGCTTCACTACCTGGCACAGGGCCTGACATAGCGAAGGGGTTCGATAAATACTGAACCACACTACTTAGCTTTAGTCCTAACCAGCTGCCTCCACATAACCAAATTAGTAAATAGGAATTTGTCACAACTACACTTTAGAGGTAATAAATCTCAGTTATAAGGAATTTCTGTTTAATATGTATGTGTCTACATAACATTGTAATTAGGTTTAAGGGCTGTCCATTATAGGATCACAGGACTCACTGAGCCTCACCAAGTTCAATACTTGTACAGGCAGACTAGGGTCACAGATAAACCATGCATCCTGGAGTCAGAATCATTATATTGCCAGGTTACATGATATAGGCAAGGCAGGGACAACTATCCATAATGACTGAGGAATAAAAGGACTAACTACACTCTTAATCATATAGCCACAATTTCTTGAAAATTAGCCACAAGCTTTTGGTTCTCCAATAGCTAAGAATGCATTCGCATCAGTTTAGGGTCTCTTCAGACAGACAGAATACATAGTAGTCTCATTCACACATAAGCTGAAACTTTGTCTAAATTATCCTTTCCCTGCTTTTTTACCTAGCAAACTCCTTCAAGTTGGCTGGCTTCAGAGGGTCATCACCTAATCTTCATGTGAAACTGCCTCTACATGTGGCAGTTTCAGATATCATCTATTGATTTTATATGGAAAATGAGGATTTTAGCTCATGCACATTCTATTTCCACCCTTCAGTCATCATTAATTCTTAATTAAATCCATATTGAGAGTTTTGCATTATTGTGACTATGTAAATATTTCACTGGTGAGGCATGTTGTACTTATCAATGTTTTCATTCTTATACTTTTTTCCACACTGTTCATAATTAAACTGATTTTTCACTTATACAATTTTCTCTAATCATTTACCTCTTTTTCCTAAACCCATAACAACTCTGAAAAGACCCTCCTTGATATAATTTCGCATGTAGTCAAGCCTGTGAGATCATCTGCACTTTTGGTGTTTTTCTTGCAAGCATCCCTCCTGGAACCTTCCAACCTCCTGCTCCAATCTAGGGTTGTTGTGTTTCAGTCCAGTTGTACAGCCTTTGTCCTGGAACTTCTCTTCACTATCATTTCTGGAAATTCTCCTTCTCTTTGGTTGGGATCCTGTTTTCTGGGTCCCATATTTTGCTTCTTGTTTATGACCTTGTTTGAAGTACTTCTACCAAGAGCTCCCTAAATAAGAGTAAATATTTTAGATCAGTACATCAGAAAATGTTTACTCCATCTTAACATTTGATTGACTGTTGGTTACATATGGAATTCCAGGCTTGAAATCACTCAGGTTTTTAAAGACATTACTTCAAAGTCTTCTGGCTTCCAGTGTTGTTGCTGAGAGTAAGATGCCACTCTGATTCCTGACACTGTATATACTCTGCTTTTCTTTTATAAAAAATTTTCAGTTTTCTCGTTTTCAAGTGCCTTGGTGTGGATCTTCTTTCATTCATGCCATTGGGTACTTGGTAAGCCTTTTCAGTGGAGATCCACATCTTTCTTAAATTCTTATAAACTTAATTATGTTCCCTCCGTTTCCCTTTTCTGGAACTCCTTTTGGTCAGATGTTAATCTTTGTAGATTGAACTTGTAATTTAAGAAATCTTTTCACTCCTATTTTTCATTTCTTTGGTTTTTTGCTTCATCTTCTGACAAAGATTTCCTCAGCTTTGTTTTCAACTCATCTATCGATATGTATTTTTTGGCATACTATATTCTTAAGCCAAAAACCTCCTTTTCATTCTCAAGTGTTTTCTTGCATTAATGAAATTCTGTTCTTGTTTCAAGTAATATTTTATCTTACTGAGAACATTAATGGTTTCATTAAAGTCTCCTTTTGGGAATAAATGGTTAACATGTCCATTTGAAGATGACATTGTGTTTACCTTCTCCCATCACTGTTGCCCTGAAAATGTACTGAATCACACACACACAAAAAAATTCTAAGAGAAACGCCCCCACTATGTTGCTAAGCAATGTTATTTACTGAAAACATATGATCCTTGACTGGTAAACGACATCTGAAACGGAAAACTGTGAGTAGAGTACAAAAACTGACTGGAAAACACAGGCCTTAGCCACCTGTGTGGTGTCTCTTGGGAGGACTTAGAAGCTATGCTTATGTGCATTACAAGAAATGATTCCTATGGTGTATGAGACTTCCCTATGTTGTGCCTATGTGACTTGTCATTTCCAGTTGCATACCTTCCTTGTGAGGGTTGGGAAGTAGCATTTGGATGGCTGTAAGGACTCTCCGTGATGATGAACCTGCTAATGGCATGCTAGTATACTGTCATGCTGTTTTCTGTCCTGTTTCACTCACAAATTTAAGTGAACCTGGTACCAGGTTATCATCTATTGTATCCTGTGAGTATGAATGTAAATCAGAACCTGAAATGCCTACTAGTAGTCATTCCCTAATTTGGCTATTTGGGTTTTGTTATTGTTGTTGCTGTTTGGTTTTGCTTTAGTTTGGTCCTGTCTTTCATACTGGAAGAATTCAAAAGTCTGGGGTTTCTAGGTTGGTCATTCCTATTTAGAAACGAGGTAATAAAAAACTGATTGGAAGCTCTGTCGGCAAGGGTCAGGCACAGAATGCAGTAGGCTTCATTGTGAGGCAATTTAATATCTAGCCAACCTCTTTTTTGTAAGGGTTCTCTGAATCCCTGTTAGTCTTTTCTCTGGCATTCTAGAGTTGGTTGAGGGTAAGGAAAAAGAAGGTGGAGGGTGAGGAAGGTAGGGTAGTGGTGGTAAGAATGAGAGTATTAGTCTCACCATTCAGCAGACTTGCACTTAATCGCTGTTTTCAATAGCTCATTCCTGTCCTGCTCTATGTCTGAGGTCTCCGAGTGCACAGTCTTTCTGCATCTGGATCTCTAGTGAATACACCTCTGGTCTTCTGTGGGGGAGGAGGAGTTATCTGAGTATGCATGGTGATGGAAATCTGGGGGACTAACTTCTCCTGATCCAGACTTTCACACAATCTCCATTTTCAGCCCTATGGCTCACCATGGTTTTCTGTGACATGTGGTACCTCCAATTCTCGAACATTTCTAAGGTTCTATGGAGAAAATCATCTTGCTTCTTGCATCAGTCAGTGTCTAGTCAGGAAATAGGTCATACCAGAAATGTGAACAGGGAAAAACAGAAGCAGCAAATGCAGAAAGCAACTATGACTTCTAGGTTAAAGGAAAGTAAACAAAAAAGAAACTAAGAACTTAGAAAAGGGTCTCCTGGTGCTGAAGGCTGAGATTCATACCTCTGTAGAGAGGCAGTGGAGCTGCCACACAAAGGGAGACGAGGGGTGGTGGAAAAACTTGTCAAGGGGCAGGTTAGAGCTGGACTATTGAGGACTACTGAGGTGAGTGTTATTGAGCCTCCTGCATCCCAATCTGCTGACTCCTACACACAGGAGCTAGAAATGGAAGCCCCTTCCTCCTTCTATGGCCTTGCAGTGTCCCTCTAGAACCTTCTATTGACAAAGCCTAACATCAGGCCTGCTGGTAAAGGGGAAATGTTTATAGGGTCCAGCTCCAGCATGATAAAGCAGAGCAAAAAGGAGAATTTAGAGCTGAAAGATAATAAACTGATGATTGGCAAAAAATATAATGCCATAAATATACTTTAATCTCATTCATACTTTCTATCTTCTAGGGATATTTAGGTTTGATATTCTTCTCCCCTGTTTAAGTCATTTATCATCAGCGCTCTATCTTAATACATTAATGCCCAGAGTTATAAGTGGCTTCCTAGTTTCACCAAAGACAGTATTTATATTTCTATGCTCCTTATTGTTTTAGGGTGACTTTGAAAGAAGAAGTGATAATTTCTTAATTCCACCATCAGGAAATCTCCCTACTTTTCATTTTAAAATGAGCTTCCTCACAAGAATATTATGGTCTCCAGAGCAAAGCCACTCTCTAATTAATTCTTATGTTCTCCATCTCCCTAAGTGCCTCATCTTGTTACAAGCTCCACAAAAGTTTGTGAAATTAAATAAAGTGTACTTTCTTAAAAATAATTTTATAAAACTCACAATTTATCTCAATTAGTTTTATAACCATCCACCAGGCAACTGAATCCCAACAAGCTGTCTCATAAATCTATGCTGCTTATTAAAATACAAAATAAGCAAAAGCATTTATAGGTCAATGCAAACTCATTTTTAGTCCTATTAGCAAAGCAGCTTGCTCTCTCTATATACATATTTGTAATAAAAGAATAAATGTCACTTTATTAATTTGTTTAATGAGTAGATTACCCTATTGCTTTACATACATGCTGTATAAAAACATTTTTCTAATTATCTTCTAAATGATGTTAATTTATTTTTAAGTTTCTATACTTACCAATTCAGGGATGTCTTTTACTTTCAGAGGAACTTGAATTAAACCCAAATGAGTCCTGAAACTATGAGAATCACCGTTTTCATAATTTGGGTTGCGAAGATTAATTAATACCTTTAAAAACAAATCCAACAAAATTGGTTAGTTTCTTTACAGGATGTTTACACTTATAAAATTAGCAGGGATATTCTTTGTGCATCACCACAAAATTAATTACTATTTGGGTGATACACATACTTTAATTACATTCCAAAATAGTATAAAAGTATATTGAAATGTTAAAATATAATGCCATAAATATACTTTAATTAGGATAGTTTTAATATTCCAATAAATGATCTACAATACAAAAATCTACGAAGTTAAGAATTTAGTTAAAAATAAAAACTTTTTGGTGGTTAGAAAAAATAAAAATTGGTTGATTATAACACTTTACCAGAGAAGGTGATAAGAAAGAAATCTTGCTTGATTGTAATATTTATCAGGAAAAATTTTAGAACCAATTCTAACACATTTAAAAAAAGATATTGACAATATTTGTAGAAAGATGATGAAGTAAGATTGCAGGGCATCTCTCTCACCACTCCTATTCAACATAATATTGGAAGTTCTGGCTAGGGCAATCAGGCAAGAGAAAGAAATGAAGGGTATTCAAATAGGAAGAGTGGAAGTCAAATTGTCTGTTTGCAGATGACATGATTGTATATTTAGAAAACCCCACTGTCTCAGCCCAAAATCTCCTTAAGCTGATAAGCAACTTCAGCAAAGTCTCAGGATACAAAATCAATGTGCAAAAATCACAAGCATTCCTTACACCAGTAACAGACAGAGAGCCAAATCATTGAACTCCCATTCACAATTGCTACTAAGAGAATAAAATACCTAAGAATCCAACTTACTAGGGATGTGCAGGACCTCTTTAAGGAGAACTACAAACCACTGCTCAAGGAAATAAGAGAGGACACAACAAATGGAAAAACATTCATGCTCATGGATAGAAAGAATCAATATCATGAAAACGGCCATACTGCCCAAAGTAATTTATAGATTCAATGCTATCCCCAAAGCTACCACTGACTTTCTTCATGGAATCGGAAAAAAACTACTTTAAACTTCATATGGAACCAAAAAAGAGCCCGCATACTCAAGACAATTCTAAGGAAAAAGAACAAAGCTGGAGGCATCATGCTTCCTAACTTCAAACTATACTACAAGGCTACAGTAACCAAAACAGCATGGTACTGGTACCAAAACAGATATACAGACCAATGGAAAAGAACAGAGGCCACAGAAAAAACACCACATATCTACAACCATCTGATCTTTGACAAACTTGATACAAACAAGCAATGGGGAAAAGATTCCCTATTTAATAAATGGTGCTGGGAAAACTGGCTAGCCATATGCACAAAACTTAAACCGGACCTCTTCCTTACACCTTATACAAAAATAAACTCAAGATGGATTAAAGACTTAAATGTTAGACCTAAAACTGTAAGAATCCTAGAAGAAAACCTGGGCAATACCATTCAGGACATAGGCATGGGCAAAGACTTCATGCCTAAAACACCAAAAGCAAAAAACACAATGGCAAAAAAAGCCAAAATTGACACATGGGACCTAATTAAACTAAAGAGCTTTTGTAAGCAAAAGAAACTATCGTCAGAGTGAACAGACAACCTACAGAATGGGAGAAAAATTTTGCAATCTATGCATCTGACAACGGGCTAATATCCAGAATCTACAAAGAACTTAAACATGTTTACAAGAAAAAAACAAATAACCCCATCAAAAAGTGGGCAAAGGATATGAACAGACACTTCTCAAAAGAAGACATTTACGCAGCCAACAAACATATGAAAAAATGCTCATGATCACTGGTCATTAGAGAAATACAAATCAAAACCACAATGAGATACCATCTCATAGCAGTTAGAATGGTGATCATTAAAAAGTCAGGAAACAACAGACGCTGGAGAGGATGTGGAGAAACAGAACACTTTTACACTGTTGGTGGGAGTGTAAACTAGTTCAACCACTGTGGAAGACATTGTGGTGATTCCTCAAGGATCTAGAACTAGAAATACCCTTTGACCCACCCATTCCATTACTGGGTATATATCCAAAGCATTATAAATCATTCTACTATAAAGACACATGCACATGTATGTTTACTGAGGCACTATTCACAATAGCAAAGACTTGGAACCAACCCAAATGTTCATCAATGATAGACTGGATGAAGAAAACGTGGCACACATACGCCATGGAATACTACATAGCCACAAAAAAGGATGAGTTCACATCCTTTGCAGGGACATGGATGAAGCTGGAAACTGTTATTCTCAGCAAACTATCACAAGAACAGAAAACCAAATACTGCACGTTCTCACTCATAAGTGAGAGTTGAACAATGAGAACACATGGACACAGGGAGGAAAACATCACACACCAGGGCCTGTCAGGGGGTCAGAGGCAAGGGGAGGGAGAGCATTACGACAAATACCTAATGCAGGTGACGGGTTGATGAGTGCAGCAAACCACCATGGCACATGTATACCTATGTAACAAAACTGCACATTCTACACATGTACTCCAGAACTTAAAGTAAAATAAAAATAAATAAATAATAATAGTAACAAAGATTGCAGGGCATCTCCTCTAAACCAAACTCACAAGGAAAAAAAATTGAAAAGCAGAGCTTAAAAAAAGGTCATTTATAGAATTTCCCAAAATAAGTGGCCGGGCGCAGTGGCTCATGCCTGTAATCCCAGCACTGTGGGAGGCCAAGGCAGGCAGATTGCCTGAGCTCAAGAGTTCGCAACCAGCCTGGGCAACAATGGTGAGACCCCATCTCTACTAAAATACAAAAAATTAGCTGGGCGTGGCAGTGTGCACCTGTAGTCCCAGCTACTCGGGAGGCTGAGGCAGCAGAATTGCTTGAACCCGGGAGGGGAAGGTTGCAGTAAGCCAAGATAGTGCCACTGCACTCCAGCCTGGATGACAGAGCAAGACTCCATCTCAAAAAAAAAAAAAAAAAAGCAGATAAAAGCCAACTTAGATACTGGCATACCATTTAAAGTAGGAATCTTACTTCTATAAGTATAAATATAGAATATGATTCTAAGGAAAATAAATATGTTTGCTAGGATCGTACAGAAATAATGTTAGTGAAGTACTGCTTACATTGGAAAAATATGAAACAAACAACCTATCAGAAGGAATTATTTAAATAAAGTATATTTAATTCATACAATAAAATACAGTATAATATGCCTCAATTAATATGGGTAATGACATGAAAAATGTTCACAATATTATTTTAAAAGTATAGTAGTTATTGTTATGCAATAACATTGTATGTTATTTTATTTCAAATTTTATTCTTATGTATAGTTACATATGCTTTCTTATTTTTCTAACAACATGCATTTTTCAAGAAACAATCATAATAATTTTAAAAAATGTTTTTAAGTAAAACTCTTGAGAGAGAAAAAAACCATTAAGAATCTAGTGGAGGAGATTATGATGACAGAAACGTTATCATCTTTGAGGAAGACATTAATGAACTGACAGCTAACAGCTGATAAAATATATGCTATAATACCAAAAAAGTTTCCTAAAATTGCAAACACTGTATTGAAACTAAAAATATCAGTAGTATTTGTTTTAAAAAATAAAAAAAGTAACAAAGAATCTACAATTTTAGCCTAATTACCTAACAGCACAATTTTAGCCTAATTACATAAATAAGGAATCATACTACAAGGGAAACTGACAAACATAAAAGACAGAAAAAGGAGAAGATACTGTAAATACATGAATAACAGAAAAATAAAAATATTAGACATGTAGAAACTGTAATTAAGGAAATAATTACTTAAAATATTTGTGAATTTCAAAAAGATCTCAGCATGAGTAATAAAAGGATCAATTAAGGAACTGTCCTCAAAGAAACAGAATGTTATGAGCTATTAAGGAGAAAATATAGTTAAGAATAACCATATAAAAATTACATAAAGTTTCAGCTTTTAAGTGCTAGAAAAGGGAAGAGTTTGGGAGAAACTTTTAGTAGGCTAAGAGAAATACAGCCATCATCATAAAGGCAATTTTTTACTAAACTGTCTAACATTAAAAGTAAACTGTTTACAATTCCAAAAGTTCTAAAATAATTTCTAACCAAGTTTTACTTTAGCAGATGTAAACAGATAAAAATAAATAGCAAACATAAAGAGATAAAATGCGAAACATTCATTCATTGATTCATTTATTCATTCATTCAGTAAATATTTATTGAACAGATTGTGTTAAGCACTGTTCTACTTGGGGACAGTGCAGTCAAGGACAGGATTAACTTACAGCTGACTTGTGGTAGTGTTAATGCTACTCTCCAGGAATACCTGGAAGTCTGGTAGTGACCCTTGGCCAAGATGCAGTGACATGTACTAACTAGTCAGTTGTAATATGCTATTTAATGACCAAAACTAACCTAGAGGCATTCCACATGTGTTTATTTACATGGTTTACTGAAAATGTAGATTGGCAAATTGCATCTGATATAACCAGTTGCAACAACCCCTCAAGAAAATTCCGTCTTGGCTCTCTAGACCAAGGTATCTCACATGTATCCTGATGGTTTATAAATGAAAATCTAAACACATCCTGTGTAACTGAGAAAGGGCCCTGAGAGCTCAGTTGGAAGTGTGGATCTCTTTGTGTTTGCAGGTTCATTTTTTCTCTTGCTGAAAGAAAGCCACATGTGGGTGTACCCTGAGAAGCCTTGTGAGTGTTGTCAATTATTTGACCCTGTGTGACTGTTGAAGCAGGGAACAAAGCAGAATGAAAAGATCTTGCCCCTGTGGAGCTTCCTTTGTAATCGAAAAAGGCAAGCAATAAGCAAAATAAATCAATAGTATGTTATACACATCATGATAGATGCTGTGGAGAAAAAGCTGGAAAGGGTATCAGGAGTTCAAGCAGAAGAGCTAGTGAAACCTCTAATGAGAAGGTGATATTTAAGCAAAGACATGAGTAGTAAGGGAGCATGCAGGTAGACATTTAGGGAAAAATCTTTGCCAGCAGATAAAACAAAGAGCAAAGACACTCAGCTGGGAGGAAGCCAGGGGTAAGCAAGGAGGCTAAAGTAGCTGGAGTAAGACCAATCGGGACAGTAACTGGAGATGAACTCAGACAGGTAATGGGATATCAAATCAAAAGGGGTATCTTAGGTCACTGTCATGACTTTGGCTTTTATTTAATAAGCAGAATGAGATGGGAAGCCACTGGATAGCAGAAGAGTGGCTTATTCTGAATTGCATTTAAAGGCCTTCCTCCAGAAGCTGTGCTAAGAAAAGATTGTAGGTGGGCAAAGGTAGAAGTAGGAAGACCAGTTGGGAAGCTTGGATGTAGCAGTGGTGGTGACAAAAACTGGATGTATTCTACATATATTTCAACAGTAAACCTAATAGGATTACGTGTAAAGTCCAAGAGAAAGAGTGAAATCAAACATGTGTGAATTAAAATAATGAGTTCCAAGCATCTACTGAAGGGTTCCACTTGAATATTTGATATGCCTCTGAAACTTAACTAAGCTTATCACGTTCACTAACAGCCCTGTTCCACCTCCTGTATCCTCTATCTCACCTCAAGTAACTTCTAGCCAATTACACAACCTAGATACTTGAAGGTGATCATTATCTTTTCTTTTTCTCATAGACCCCATATCTGATCAGCTCCCAAATCATCCTTAAAATTTCCCTCAAATCTGTCAAATTCTTTCCATTTCCAGTGTTGTTCTCTTAATTCAGACACTCATGATATCTTCTGGACTACTAGAACAGGGAAGGGAATAAAAAAGAAAAAGATTTCCTGAGTATGTATATGTGCCAGGCAGCAGGCTATGTGATGTACAGTCACTACTTTTTTTTTCATTATTTTACTTTTATTGTTTTTTTTTTTTAATTATACTTTAAGTTCTAGGGTACATGTGCACAACGTGCAGGTTTGTTACATATGTATACATGTGCTGTGTTGGTTTGCTGCACCCATTAACGTGTCATTTACATTAGGTATTTTCCCTAATGCTATGCCTCCCCTGTCCCCCCACCCCATGACAGGCCCCAGTGTGTGATGATCCACACCCTGTGTCCAAGTGTTCTCATTGTTCAGTTCCCACCTATGAGTGAGAACATGGCAGTGTTTGGTTTTCTGTTCTTGTGATAGTTTGCTCAGAATGATGGTTTCCAGCTTCATCCACGTCCCTGCAAAGGACAAGATCTCATCCTTTTCTATGGCTGCATAGTATTCCATGGTGTATATGTGCCACATTTTCTTAATCCAGTCTATCATTGATGGACATTTGGGTTGGTTCCAAGTCTTTGCTATTGTGAATAGTGCCACAATAAACATATGTGTGCATGTGTCTTTATAGTGGCATGATTTACAATCCTTTGGGTATATACCCAGTAATGGGATCACTGGGGCAAACTGTATTTCTAGTTCTAGATCCTTGAGGAATCGCCACACTGTCTTCCACAATGGTTTAGTTTATACTCCCACCAACAGTGTAAAAGTGTTCCTATTTCTCCACATCCTCTCCAGCACCTGTTGTTTCCTGACTTTTTAATGATAGCCACTCTAACTCGTGTGAGATGGTATCTCATTGTGGTTTTGATCTGCATTTCTCTGATGGCGAGTGACAATGAGCATTTTTTCATGTGTCTGTTGGCTGTATAAATGTTTTCTTTTGAGAAGTGTCTGTTCATATCCTTTGCCTACTTTTTGATGGGGTTGTTTTTTTCTTGTAAATGTCTTTAAGTTCTTTGTAGATTCTGGATATTAGCCCTTTGTCACATGGGTAGATTGCAAAAATTTTCTCCCATTCTGTAGGTTGCCTGTTCACTCTGATGGTAGTTTCTTTTGCTGTGCAGAAGCTCTTTAGTTTAATTAGATCCCATTTGTCTATTTTGGCTTTTTTTTGCCATTGCTTTTGGTGTTTTAGACATGAAGTCCTTGCCCATACCTATGTCCTGAATGGTATTACCCAGGTTTTCTTCTACGGTTTTTATGGTTTTAGGTCTAACATTTAGATCTAATCCATCTTGAATTAATTTTTGTAGAAGATGTAAGGAAGGGATCCAGTTTCAGCTCTCTACATATGGCCTTTCTACATATGGCCAGTTTTCCCAGCACCATTTATTAAATAGGGAATCCTTTCCCCATTTCTTGTTTTTGTCAGGCTTGTCAAAGATCAGATGATTGTAGATGTGTGGTGTTATTTCTGAGGCCTCTGTTCTGTTCCATTGGTCTATATCTCTGTTTTGGTACCAATACCATGCTGTTTTGGTTACTGCAGTCTTGTAGTATAGTTTGAAGTTAGGAAGCGTGACGCCTCCAGCTTTGTTCTTTTCCTTAGGATTGTCTTGGCAATGTGGGCTTTTTTAGTTCCATATGAACTTTAAAGTCGTTTTTTCCAATTCTGTGAAGAAAGTCATTAGTAGCTTGATGGGGATGGCACTGAATCTATAAATTATCTTGGAGAGTATGGCGATTTTCACGATATTGATTCTTCCTATCCATGAGTATGGAATGTTCTTCCATTTGTTTGTGTCCTCTTTTATTTCATTGAGCAGTGGTTTGTAGTTCTCCTTGAAGAGGTCCTTCACATCCCTAGTAAGTTGGATTCCTAGGTATTTTTTTCTCTTTGTAGTAATTGTAAATGGGAGTTCACTCACAATTTCGCTGTCTGTCTGTTATTGGTGTATAGGAATGCTTGTGATTTTTGCACATTGATTTTGTATCCTGAGATTTTGCTGAAGTTGCTTATCAGCTTAAGGAGATTTTGGGCTGAGACAATGGGGTTTTCTAAATATACAATCAGGTCATCTGCAAACAGGGACAGTTTGACTTCCTCTTTTCCTACTTGAATATCCTTTATTTCTTTCTCTTGCCCGATTGCCCAGGCCAGAACTTCCAACACTATGTTGAATAGGAGCGATAAGAGAGGGCACCCCTCTCTTGTGCCAGTTTTCAAATGGAGTGTTTCCAGTTTTTGCCCATTCAGTATGATACTGACTGTGGGTTTGTCATAAATAGCTCTTATTATTTTGAGATATCTTCCATCAATACCTAGTTTACTGAGAGTTTTTAGCATGAAGGGCTGTTGAATTTTGTTGAAGGCCTTTTCTGCATCTATTGAGATAATCATGTGGTTTTTGTCTTTGGTTCTGTTTATGCGATGGATTACGTGTATTGATTTGCATATGTTGAACCAGTCTTGCATCCCAGGGATGAAACCAACTTGATCTTGGTGGATAAACTTTTTGATGTGCTGCTGGATTTGCTTTGCCAGTATTATTGAGGATTTTCACAACAATGTTCATCAGGGATATTGGTCTAAAATTATCTTTTTTTTGTTGTGTCTCTGCCAGGTTTTGGTATCAGGATGATGCTGGCCTCATATAATGCGTTAGGGAGGATTCCTTCTTTTTCTATTGACTGGAATAGTTTCAGAAGGAATGGTACCAGCTCCTCTTTGTACCTCTGGTAGAATTTCCTGTGAATCCATCTGGTCCTGGACTTTTTATTGGTTGGTAGGCTATTAATTATTGCCTCAATTTCAAAGCCTCTTATTGGTCTATTCAGCGATTCAACTTCTTCCTAGTTTAGTCTTGAGAGGGTGTATGTGTCCAGGAATTAATCCATTTCTTCTAGATTTTCTAGTTTGTGTAGAGGTGTTTACAGTATTCTCTGATGGTAGTTTGTATTTCTGTGGGAACGGTGGTGATATCCCCTTTATCTTTTTTTATTGCGTCTATTTGATTCTTCTCTCTTTTCTTCTTTATTAGTCTTGCTAGTGGTCTATCAATTTTGTTGATCTTTTCGAAAAATCAGCTCCTAGATTCACTGATTTTTGAAGTGGTTTTGTGTCTCTATCTCCTTCAGTTCTGCTCTGATCTTAGTTATTTCTTGCCTTCTGCTAGCTTTTGAATTTGTTTGCTCTTGCTTCTGTAGTTCTTTTAATTGTGATGTTAGGATGTCGATTTTAGATCTTTCCTGCTTTCTCTTGTGGGCATTTAGTGCTATAAATTTCCCTCTACACACTGCTTCAAATGTGTCCCAGAGATTCTGGTAAATTGTGTCTTTGTTCTTATTGGTTTCAAAGAACATCTTTATTTCTGCCTTCATGTTGTTATTTACCCAGTAGTCATTCAGAAGCAAGTTGTTCAGTTTCCATGTAGTTGTGTGGTTTTGAGTGAGTTTCTTTTTTTTTTTTTTAATTTATTTTTTTATTATTATTATACTTTAAGTTCTAGGGTACATGTGCATAACGTGCAGGTTTGTTACATATGTATACTTGTGCCATGGTGCTGTGCTGCACCCATCAACTCATCAGCACCCATCAACTCGTCATTTACATCACGTATAACTCCCAATGCAATCCCTCCCCTCTACCCCCTCCCCATGATAGGCCCCGGTGTGTGATGTTCCCCTTCCCGAGTCCAAGTGATCTCATTGTTCAGTTCCCACCTATGAGTGAGAACATGCGGTGTTTGGTTTTCTGTTCTTGTGATAGTTTGCTAAGAATGATGGTTTCCAGCTGCATCCATGTCCCTACAAAGGACACAAACTCATCCTTTTTTATGGCTGCATAGTATTCCATGGTGTATATGTGCCACATTTTCTTAATCCAGTCTGTCACTGATGGACATTTGGGCTGATTCCAAGTCTTTGCTATTGTGAATAGTGCCGCAATAAACATACGTGTGCATGTGTCTTTATAGCAGCATGACTTATAATCCTTTGGGTATATACCCAGTAATGGGATGGCTCGGTCATATGGTACATCTAGTTCTAGATCCTTGAGGAATCACCATACTGTTTTCCATAATGGTTGAACTAGTTTACAATCCCACCAACAGTGTAAAAGTGTTCCTATTTCTCCACATCCTCTCCAGCACCTGTTGTTTCCTGACTTTTTAATGATTGCCATTCTAACTGGTGTGAGATGGTATCTCAGTGTGGTTTTGATTTGCATTTCTCTGATGGCCAGTGATGATGAGCATTTTTTCATGTGTCTGTTGGCTGTATGAATGTCTTCTTTTGAGAAATGTCTGTTCATATCCTTTGCCCACTTTTTGATGGGGTTGTTTGTTTTTTTCTTGTAAATTTGTTTGAGTTCTTTGTACGTTCTGGATATTAGCCCTTTGTCGGATGAGTAGATAGCAAAAATTTTCTCCCATTCTGTAGGTTGCCTGTTCACTCTGATGGTAGTTTCTTTTGCTGTGCAGAAGCTCTTTAGTTTAATGAGATCCCATTTGTCAATTTTGACTTTTGCTGCCGTTGCTTTTGGTGTTTTAGACATGAAGTCTTTGCCCATGCCTATGTCCTGAATGGTACTACCTAGGTTTTCCTCTAGAGTTTTTATGGTATTAGGTCTAACATTTAAGTCTCTAATCCATCTTGAATTAATTTTCGTATAAGGAGTAAGGAAAGGATCCAGTTTCAGCTTTCTACTTATGGCTAGCCAATTTTCCCAGCACCATTTATTAAATAGGGAATCCTTTCCCCATTTCTTGTTTTTGTCAGGTTTGTCAAAGATCAGATGGCTGTAAATGTGTGGTATTATTTCTGAGGGCTCTGTTCTGTTCCACTGGTCTATATCTCTGTTTTGGTACCAATACCATGCTGTTTTGGTTACTGTAGCCTTGTAGTATAGTTTGAAGTCAGGTAGCGTGATGCCTCCAGCTTTGTTCTTTTGACTTAGGATTGTCTTGGAGATGCGGGCTCTTTTTTGGTTCCATATGAACTTTAAAGCAGTTTTTTCCAATTCTGTGAAGAAACTCGTTGGTAGCTTGATGGGGATGGCATTGAATCTATAAATTACCTTGGGCAGTATGGCCATTTTCACGATATTGATTCTTCCTATCCATGAGCATGGTATGTTCTTCCATTTGTTTGTGTCCTCTTTTATTTCACTGAGCAGTGGTTTGTAGTTCTCCTTGAAGAGGTCCTTTACATTCCTTGTAAGTTGGATTCCTAGGTATTTTATTCTCTTTGAAGCAATTGTGAATGGAAGATGGAAGTTCATTCATGATTTGGCTCTCTGTTTGTCTGTTACTGGTGTATAAGAATGCTTGTGATTTTTGCACATTAATTTTGTATCCTGAGACTTTGCTGAAGTTGCTTATCAGCTTAAGGAGATTTTGGGCTGAGACAATGGGATTTTCTAAATATATAATCATGTCATCTGCAAAGAGGGACAATTTGACTTCTTCTTTTCCTAACTGAATACCCTTGATTTCTTTATCTTGCCTGATTGCCCTAGCCAGAACTTCCAACACTATGTTGAATAGGAGTGGTGAGAGAGGGCATCCCTGTCTTGTGCCAGTTTTCAAAGGGAATTTTTCCAGTTTTTGCCCATTCAGTATGATATTGGCTGTGGGTTTGTCATAAATAGCTCTTATTATTTTGAGGTACGTTCCATCAATACCGAATTTATTGAGCAGGCTCTGAAATTGAGGCAATAATTAATAGCCTATCAACCAAAAAAAGTCCAGGACCAGATGGATTCACAGCTGAATTCTACCAGAGGTACAACGAGGAGCTGGTACCATTCCTTCTGAAACTATTCCAATCAATAGAAAAAGAGGGAATCCTCCCTAACTCATTTTATGAGGCCAACATCATCCTGATACCAAAGCCTGGCAGAGACACAACAAAAAAAGAGAATTTTAGTCCAATATCCCTGATGAACATTGATGCAAAAATCCTCAATAAAATACTGGCAAACTGGATTCAGCAGCACATCAAAAAGCTTATCCACCATGATCAAGTGGGCTTCATCCCTGGGATGCAAGGCTGGTTCAACATTCGCAAATCAATAAACATAATCCAGCATATAAACAGAACCAAAGACAAGAATCACATGATTATCTCAATAGATGCAGAAAAGGCTTTTGACAAAATTCAACAGCCCTTCATGTTGAGTGAGTTTCTTAATCCTGAGTTCTAATTTAATTGCACTGTGGTCTAAGAGACAGTTTGTTGTGATTCCTGTTCTTTTACATTTGCTGAGGAGTGCTTTACTCCAACTATGTGGTCAATTTTGAAATAAGTGCCATGTGGTGCTGAGAAGAACGTATTCTGTTGATTTGGGGTGGAGGGTTCTGTAGATGTCTATTAGGTCTGCTTGGTGCAGAGCTGAGTTCAAGTCCTGGATATCCTTGTTAACCTTCTGTCTCGTTGATCTGTCTAATATTGACAGTGGGGTGGTAAAGTCTCCCATTATTATTGTGTGGGAGTCTAAGTCTCTTTTTAGGTCTCTCAGGACTTGCTTTTTGAATCTGGGTGCTCCTTTATTGGGTGCATATATATTTAGGATACTTAGCTCTTCTTGTTGAATTAAACCCTTTACCATTATGTAATAGCATTGTCTCATTTGATCTTTGTTTGTTTAAAGTCTGTTTTATCAGAGACTAGGATTGCAACCCCTGCTTTTTTTTTTTTTTTTTTTTTTTTTTTTTTTTTTTTTTTTTTTTTGCTTTTCATTTGCTTGGTAGATCTTCCTCCATTCCTTTATTTTGAGCCTATGTGCATCTCTGCACATGAGATGGGTCTCCTGAATTACAACACATTGATGGGTCTTGACTCTTTATCTAATTTGCCAGTCCGTGTCTTTTAATTGGTGCATTTAGCCCATTTACATTTAAAGTTAATATTGTTATGTGTGAATTTGATCCTGTCATTATGATGTTAGCTGGTTATTTTGCCTGTTGATGCAGTCTCTTCCTAGCATCAATGGTCTTTACAATTTGGCATGTTTTTGCAGTGGCTGGTACCGGTTGTTCCTTTCCATATTTAGTGCTTCCTTCAGGAGCTCTTATAAGGCAGGCCTGGTGGTGACAAAATCTCTCAGCATTTGCTTTTCTGTAAAGGATTTTATTTCTCCTTCACTTATGAAGCTTAGTTTGGCTGGACATGAAATTCTGGGTGAAAATTCTTTTCATTAAGAATGTTGAATATTGGTCCCCACTCTCTTCTGGCTTGTAGGGTTTCTGCTGAGAGATCCACTGTTAGTCTAATGGGTTTCCCTTTGTGGGTAACCTGACCTTTCTCTCTGGCTGCCTTTAGCAATTTTTCTTTCATTTCAACCTTTGTTAATCGACAATTACATGTCTTGGGGTTGCTCCTCTCGAGGAGTATCTTTGTCGTGTTCTCTGTATTTCCTGAATTTGAATGTTGGCCTGCCTTGCTAGTGTGGTAAGTTCTCCTGGATAATGTCCTGAAGAGTATTTTCCAGCTTGGTTCCATTCTCCCTGTCACTTTCAGGTACACCAATCAAATGTAGATTTGGTCTTTTCACGTAGTCCCATATTACTTGGAGGCTTTGCTCATTTCTTTTTACTCTTTTTTCTCTAAACTTCTCGCTTCATTTCATTCATTTGATCTTCAATCACTGATACCCTTTCTTCCACTTGACCAGATAGGCTACTGAAGCTTGTGCATGCATCACGTAGTTCTCATGCCATGGTTTTCAGCTCCATCAGGTCATTTAAGGTCTTCTCTACACTGTTCATTCTAGTTAGCCATTTGTCTAATCTTTTTTCAAGGTTTTAAGCTTGCTTGTGATGGGTTCGGACATCCTCCTTTAGCTCAGAGAAGTTTGTTATTATCGACTTTCTGAAGCCTACTTCTGTCAACTTGTCAAAGTCATTCTCCATCCTGCTTTGTTCCATTGCTGGCAAGGAGCTGTGATCCTTTGGAGGAGAAGGGGCACTCTGGTTTTTAGAATTTTCAGCTTTTCTGCTCTGGTTTCTCCCCATGTTTGTGGTTTTATCTACCTTTGGTCTCTGATGATGGTGACCTACAGATGGGGTTTTGGTGTGGATGTCCTTTTTGTTGATGTTGATGCTATTCTTTTCTGTTTGTTCATTTTCCTTCTAATAGTCAGGTCCCTCAGCTGCAGGTTTGTTGGAGTTTGCTGGAGGTCCACTCCAGACCCTGTTTGCCTGGGTTTCACCAGCAGAGGCTGTAGAACAGCAAATATTGCAGAACAGCAAATATTGCTGCCTGATCCTTCCCCTGGAAGCTTTGTCCCAGAGGGGTACCAGGCTGTATGAGGTGTCAGTCAGCCCCTACTGGGAGGTGTCTTCAAGTTAGGCTACACAGGGGTCAGGGACCCACTTGAGGAGGCAGTCTGTCTGTTCTCAGAGCTCAAACACTGTGCTGGGAGAATCACTGCTCTCTTCAGAGCTGTCACACAGGGACGTTTAAGTCTGCAGAAGTTTCTGCTGCCTTTCATTCAGCTATGTCCTGCCCCGACAGGTGGAGTCTACAGAGGCAGGCAGTCCTCATTGAGCTGTGGTGGGCTCCACCCCATTCACGCCACCTGCCACTTTGTTTACCTACTCAAGCCTCAGCAATGGCAGATGCCCCTCCCCTAGCCAGGCTTGCCACTTCATAGTTCGATCTCAGACTAGTAGTGAGCAAGGGTCCATGGGCGTGGGACCTGCTGAGCCAAGCACAGGATATGATCTCCTGGTGTGCCGTTTGCTAAGACTGTTGGAAAAGCACAGTGTTTAGTTGGCAGTATCCCAATTTTCCCGGTACAGTCTGTCATGGCTCAGAAAAGGAAATCCTTTTTTCCCTTGGCTCAGAAAAGGAAATCCCCAAACTCCTTGTGCTTCCCAGGTGAGGCGATGCCCCCCCAGCTTTGGCTCACCCTCCATGGGCTGCACCCACTTGCCAACCAGTCCCAGTGAGATGAACCAGGTACCTCAGTTGGAAATGCAGAAATCACCCATCTTCTGTGTTGATCACGCTGGGAGCTGCAGACTGGAGCTGTTCATATTCAGTCATCTTGGAACCCACTTCCTATAGTCACTATTTTTTAATCAAAATTATCCTAACTGATTTACCCCATGCTAATCTTTCCATATTCCAATATATTTTCTAACAGTAATTTTCAAACACAGATCTGATCATGTCATTTCACTGTTTCAATGACTCTGGGGCTTTTTACATCCTAATCCCTCTGCCTTGATATATTTTTACATCATTATTTATTCACATTATTCGTTCATTAATATATGTGTATTTATCCAATAGAACCTACCTCAAGAAAATCCTTAGGTGCATAAACAGGTCTGAAAAGGCTTAAATCTAGAATAAGATAGATTATAAATAAAATTTCAGCTAATAATATATGAAGTCTTATTAAATAAATGTAATCATTCTTTCATATGTTATCATACAGATAGATTAATTCAAACATTTCTTGAGAATCAATTATTTGTCATACATGCATTAAGTACAGAGAACACTAAAATGAAAAGACAATTTCTGCCCTTCCCATCCTAGATGACATATTCTGGAACAAATTAAGAGCATCCTATTCACAGATCGTAATTATTTATAACTGAATTGGCCAAACAAGGTCAATGTAACATAAAGGTTCTATATGAGAATTTTCAATGTACTTAAAATACAAACAATGCATTCTTAGTGAATTCCTCTAGTTGTATTAAACTATTCCCCCTTTTGAACTCAAATAACTATACATAATAACTCTATTATGGTATTTATCTCTTACCTAGTCCCCTACATGTATTTTAGCAGTGGTAAAGGAGGGGGAGGAGGGGTTATGTACATGTCTGTCTATACAATTACAGGCATCTATCATAGTAAATGAAGTATAGTTGTTATTCATTTTACATTTACAAAATTGACTACATTTTAAATATTAAAATGAACAAAAATAAATTCTTTAAAACATTTTAAAGTCTTCAAATGTATTTTTCACTATCCTATTTTTAACAACCCAATATAATTAAGCTTGCACAATATTTACTTTAATTAAAAGACAAGAATCTCAAAAATCCACTGGATAATTTATTATTTTATAAAAATGTTTTTAAATGCTGCTTTAAAAAAGGATAAATAAATAAGGCCAGGCACAGTAGCTCACACCTGTAATCCCAGCACTTTGGGAGGCTCTGGTGGGAGGATCGGAGGATTACTTGAAGCCAGGAGTTCAACAGAGAGAGCCAGGGCAACATAGCAAAACCCCATCTCTACAAAAAAATAAAAAAATTAGCCAGGCATGGTGGTGCGTGCCTGTCGTCTTTGCTACTCAGGAGGCTGAGATGAAAGGACCCTCTGAGCCCAGGAGTTTCAGGTTAAAGGGAGCTGTGATCAGGCTACTGCACTCCAGCACAGGTAACAGAGCAAGACCCTGTCTCTAAAAACACAAACAAACAAGCAAAAAGCTGCTCCTGATGTCTGTATTTATTAGCTGCATGTGGTGTCTGGGAGTTTAAGTAGGCCAGTCTAACTCTGGTTTTCCAGAAGACAGAAAATTAATGAGAAGGAAAATTAACATCTTCACAAAAGAATCGTTAATTATGTTATTTTGCATCCACGGTTAAGAAGGCAATCTTTTTCCACTACTACATTCAGAAAAAATTGTTCACATACCTGGTTCATCAGTTCCCATTTCATTCCATTTATTAAGAAGTTCTTTCTGTTCTCCAACTGGCCTCTGGAAAAGGTAATTTAAAACTGGTTTCATTTCATTTTTTGAAGTCTAGCAATACAACTAAAAATAAGAATCAATAACTTATTTAAAAGCTTACATAAACTACAATAACAGGATAAATAATTTCATTTAAACATGTTGAATTTGGGGTGTAACTGCATTTAAATTATTATTTAACTATTGTGTTATATCTAGTCTCAATGGCCTAGTTAGAACATGGTGCTAATGAGTCCAATAAAAGAAGGTAAGTGATCTGTACTGGCCAGTACATTTCACAAAGAAAAACTGCTCCTCAGCCACATACTACATCTCTTACCCCCATCCAGCAGACTCAGAAAAGCATCGTAAGGGGGACTGGCCAAGAGAGTGTGACTAAGAGTTAGTAGCATCATCTTCCTATATGAAAGGCAGTATATTATACAATACTACATATTTAGACAGTTTTTAATATAAATGTATCCTTTTTAAATACCATCCTTCTGGTGCCTTCAGCAATTTTTCCTTGGATATTATTCAAAGTATACCCACTACATCCTGTCCAACAACAGGGAATAAATAGCAGGTAGGGAGAATGAAGTAAAGGGAAACTGACTCTCTCCTACTTGTGAGCAGCTACAAAGAATACAAAACATCCCTCAAGTGTTTTTTCTTTTCTTTCTCATCTTTTCTCCTCATTGCTCAGAGTAACGTAAGTGTTGAATATTAGATCTAAATAGAATTCCAGTTCTACAGAGAGAAGACCAATTATCCTTTTTGTTTCCTATGTTAATACCGAAAGATGGTACCGTATTGCCTGTTACAAGATCACAGTATGCCTGAACTCTATCTATGATTCAAGAAATATGGCTATTGTGCTAATTAGCCAAAAAGTAAGGAGACTAAAGGTAATTAAAATATTTAAAGCATATTGCTAATCTTTACAGCCAAATCCTAACTCATCTATACTACAGATTCATATTTCTATTTATTTGCAAAGACACAGGTTTGTTACAATAATTATTATAGCACACGAAATAGAAATCTATATAGAATGTACCCACATAATTGGCCTTTTACAGATTTTTGTTTCAAACCAAGTTGATATACTAGTAAAAATAAATAAATAGGCCAGGCGCAGTGGCTCACATTTGTAATCCCAGCACTTTGGGAGGCCAAGGTGGGCAGATCATGAGGTCAGGAGATCGAGACCCTCCTGACTAACATGGTGAAACCCCGTCTCTACCAAAAATACAAAAAAATTAGCCAGGTGTGGTGGCACGTGCCTGTAGTCCTAGTTACTTGGGAGGCTGAGGCAGGAGAATTGCTTGAACCCAGGAGGCAGAGGTTGCAGTGAGCCGAGATCGCGCCACTGCACTCCAGCCTGGGTGATAGAGTAAGACTCTGTCTCTAAATAAATAAATAAATAAATGTGCCTAACAGTTATATAACTTCATGATACTTTCTAGTATTTGATTCACAATGAAATACTTAAACAGAAAAATGTTTAAAAGTACCTTTCGTGCCAGTGGGATACTCAGTTCAGTGCACATACTATTTAAACTCTTCAAAATTCTTTTTTCCCAACTTCCCTGAAATACAAAAAACAATCAATTATCTTTTCCAGTAACAATACTAAAACTAATAAAAAATATTAAAGATATTATGAATTACATAGAAATGGTAAGGTTGGTTGAGATTGGTTATCCCTATTTATTAGTTCACTCAACAAATACTAACTATTGCCTACTATATTCCAGATGCTATCCTTTGTGCTATGAACTAAGCAGTGAATAACAGAAAGCCTCAGTCCTCAAATAACTGACATTTTAGTTGAGGATGGGAATAAGCATAGATTTTTTTAAAATGTCAACAAGTCATATGGTAATAAACGTTATATAGAAAACATTTATGAAATGCTTAAATTTAACTTATCTTTTTATCTGATATTTTCTATCTAACATTTTTCTATCAGATAAAAAGATAAGTTAAATTTAAGCATCTCATAAATGTTTAATACTTAGGAATCCCATTAATGACCTAGTAAAAGGTAAAAATGTACAGAATTTTTTTTATTACATTGTAATTTTCCCCAAAATGAAATTTCACCCCTAAATACTTCAGCATGCACATTCTTAGAATAAGGACCTTTTCCAACATATCTATTTCCAACATACCTTTTAGGTATCAGCTTAAATATCCCTTCTTCCATTAAGACTTCTCACCTGGTACCCAACCAAGATAGCATTAGGTGACTTTGCTTATGGGCTCTCATAGCACCCTGTCCTTCACCTATCATAGTACAAATCACACTGTGTCTAGCACATAACAGATGCTCAATAATTAAACAGATTTCTACTCTAAGTAATGTTGTAAGTATTTAAAAAAATTTTAATGTAATGGCCCAAGCAGTGAATGAACAGAAAAAAATCATCTGAAGGATAAATATCGAGCTTTGTGAAATGTATAAAGTTCAGTTTACTATATTTATAGAAACAGATTTTCAAGAATAAGAGCATACTCAATACATTACATGAAATAGCCCCCCAATTAACTCTATTTATTGGCCTATTTTAATTCTCTCCTTAACTATAAATAATTCTCTTAGATCCAAAACTTATTTGGTACCTCTTATTTGGGTACATTGTTAATGAGTAAACATTTGTTATAATGATACAACCTACCTTCCACATTCAATATCTTTACACCCACCTTATTCAGATAAATCTCATTCACCTTTCTGATGTCAGATTAAGTATCATTTCCTCTAACGAGCCTTCTGTTACCTGCTGCCTCCCACCCCCAATGGTGGAGGAAACAGGTAAGAAAAAGCTTATTAAAAAATACTTCTAATTAAATGATCGCAATAAAATAAAATTTGTATACATATTAAAAATCCAATTCCTGGATTTTTATTTATCCTATCATAAAGAACCAAACTGCTAGCTATTAAATTATCGCTACAAATGTTCTCATTTTCAATCACTCATGCAAACAGCTCTAGAATTGATAAAAAGGCATTAACTCTCAGACATAAAAACAAAACTAAAGATATTAAATACAATAGAAATCGATGTGTAGCTCATAATATACAGAGTTGACCCTTGAACAACACAGGCTTGAACTGTGTGGGTTTACTTATATTTACATTTTTTCCAATATGAGCAACAATTTCAAAAAACCTCACAGACAAACCACATAGCCTAGACATACTGAAAATTTTAAGAAAAAGTTGAGTTTGTTCTGAATGCATAAAATATATGTAGATACTACTAGTCTATTTTATCATTACCTACCATAAAGTATACACAAAACTATTATAAAAAATTAAGATTTATTAAAAACATATATATACTTTCAGATTATACATGGTACCATTTGAAGTTGAGAGAAATATAAACAAACATAAAGATGCAGTATTAAATCACAACTGCATAAAATTAACTGTAGGACATACTATATTACTGTAACAATTTTGTAGCTACCTCCTCTTGCTATTGCAGTGAATTCAAGTGCTGTGAGTATCTGCTTGAAACCCTGGGTGATGCTAATCATCTCCATGTGAGCAGTTCCACAGGCCTGTAAATTGTGTACTGCAGTAAAAAGTGATCTCTCGCTGTCTCACTTTATATTGTCCCTGAATAATAGCATGGGACCCATACAAAAAGCCACTAGTGATGCTAGAAATGCTCCCAAGAAGAAAAGTCATGGCATTGCAAGAAAATGTTGAATTGCTTGATATGTATGGAAGATTGAAGTCTGCAGCTGCAGTTGCCCATCACTTCAAGAGAAATGAATCCAGCATAAGGACCATTGTAAAAAAAGAAAAGGAAACTCATGAAGTCATTGCTGTAGCTACACCACCAGTGGTGAAAACTTCGCTTTTTTTTTTTGCAAAATACTCTTTCATCTACTATTGAAAATACAACTTTTATGTGGGTGCAGGGTTACTAAAAGGCATACCTATAGACTCCAAATATGATTTGAGAAAAAGTGAAGTCATTATATGACAATATAAAGCAAAGAAAGGTAAAGGATCTAAAGCCGGAGTATTTAATCCCAACCAAGGATGGTTTGATAATTTTCAAAATCAGTTTGGCTTAAAATTATCAAGATAACAAGAGAAGCAGCTTCTGCTGACCAAGAGGCAGAAGATGAGTTCCCAGATGCCATTAAAATCATTGAGGAAAAAGAATATCTGGCTGAACAGGTTTTTAATGCAGAAGAGAGTGCCTTATTCTGGGGGGGGGGGGAAATGCCACATAGGACTTTTATTAGTAAGTAAGAGAAGCAAGTACCAGGATTTAAGGCAAGAAGAAATAGGCTAATTCTACCATTTTGTGTAAATGCAATTAAGTTTAGGACCAGGACTGCCCTTATCTGTAAAGCTGCTAACCCCTGAGCCTTAAAGGGAAAAGATAAACACCAATTGCCAGGCTTTTGGTTTTACAACAAGAAAGCCTGGACAACAAGAACACTTTTTTTGGATTGGTTCAATTTATGCTTTGTCCCTGATGTCAGGAAGTACCTTATCAGTAAAGGACTGTTTTTAAAGCTCTTTTGATATTGGACAATGCCCTCCACCTCACAGAACACCATGAGTTCAACACAGAAGATATCAAATTGGTCTACTTACCCTCAAACACAATGTCTCTAATTCAGCCTCTAGGCCTGAGTCATAGGGACCTTTAAGGCTCATTATATACAGCACCCTATGGAAAAGATTTGCCAATGCTATGGAAGAAAAACCCAATACAGAGATCATCATGACAGTCTGGAAGACACATACCATTGAAGACGCCATTGTTGTTATGGAAAAAGCTGTGAAAGCCATCAACCCCAAAGCAGTAAATTCCTGCTGGAGAAAACTGTTTCCAGATGTTGTAAAGACTTCACAGGATTTACAAGAGAGTCAATCAAGGAAATAAGAGATTGTAGATATGACCAAAAAAGGTTAGGAGTGAAGGGTTGCAAGATACGGATTTTAGAGAAATTCAACAGCTAATAGACACCACACTAGAGGAATTAATTAAAAACAACTTGATGGAGATGAGTGCTTCCAGACCACTGTCAGAAAATGAGGAAGAACACATAGAAGCAGTGCCAAAAAGCAAATTGACATCAGATAATCTGGCAGAAGAGTTCTGATTATTCAAGACTGCTTTTGACTTCAGTGTCCATATCATAGAAAGGTCCATTTTGCAACACGGACCCTTAAAACTAAAGCAAACCAGTGAAAGAGGACTGGAACCATATAGAAATATTTTTAGAAAAATGAAAAAGTAAAAATGTCAAATGGGAGTTCCAATGTATTTCTGTAACATTACACCACGTGTGCCTGCCCCTCCTGTATCCCTTCCACCTCCTCTACCTCTTTTGCCTCTGCCAGGCAAGACAGCAAGACCAGCCCTTCCTCTTCCTCCTCCTCCTCAGCCTACTCAGCATGAAGATGATTTATGATAATTTATGATGAAGATATTTATGATGATCCACTCCCACTTAATAAATAATTTTTCTTACTTATGATTTTCTTCATAACATTTTCCTTTCTCTGGCATTCTTTATTGTAAGAATATAATATATAATATATATAACATATAAAATATGTGTTAATCCACTTAATATTATCAGTGAGGTTTCTGGTCAACAGTAGGCTATTAGTAATTAAGTTTTGGGGGAGTCAAAACTTATATGTGAATTTTTGACTGCATGAAGGGTCAGCACCCCTAAACGCCACATTGTTTAAGGGTCAGCTATTCTATACAAATTTTCAAGACTGCAATACACAATTTTAAAACAGCATAAAACTCACTAAAAATTCAAACATGAAGACCATTCAAAACAGAAAGATAACTTTTGGAATGACACCTAGACAAGATGTTGAATATTTGTTAACTTATCCTTTAAATAATTATTTTGGCAAAAACAGCTCATTCAGGTATTTTCTGTAAAGCGATGAATCAGTTGTCCAAATAGATATCCCTTTGTGCCAAGAATTTCAATTTACCAACTCTAAATTTAACATTAGATGTAACATATAGAGAAAGAAGTCAAGAGAAACAGTTACACAGAAAACAAATTAGACATTATAAGAAAGTATTCTGAATGGAAAGAATTGATGAAACACAACTATGTGATTTACATGTGTTTACATATGTTATTTTACTTGATGAAACACAACTATGTGATTTACATGTGTCTACACGTTATTTTACTAACCTATAAGATGTGTATCATTACTATCATTTTACAAATGAGGAAACTTAAAAAATAACACATAAAAGCATAATGAGAAAGACTATTAAGAATGTAAGAAGTGCTGATTAAAACTTATTTGATTACCATTTTTTTCTGAGCTATACAATTAAAGCAGAAACCTAGAGATGACCCGGAACAGAGAAATACTACGACTAAGCATTGAGGAAAGAAAAAAAACAGTATATCCAATTCAGAAAAGTGGGGATTTTTTATAACTAGAACAGGGGGAAATGGGGTATATTATCTGAGTTTTTAAATGACGAAAATACATTGATTTAGCAAATATTTATTAGCCACCTATTAAATACATGCCACTAAAAAGGAATAAAACAGCATTCCTGTCACTAAGAAACACATCACTTTTGTAGTGGAAGTCAGGAGGATAAGAGAGATATACAAATAATATGGGACAGAGATAGTTTGTAAAAAGTTCATACAATCTCTATCAGTCAATATGTCATAAACTACAGAAAAAACATGAAAGAATGAACAAAGAAACAGGAAAGCTAGATATGGCTAAACTTGAACATTGTCAATTGAACATATACTACTTCCTTGAAAATCCTACAAATAATGAAAGAAAAGTGACCCCAGTTGTTGGCCACGTCTATCCTCTGTCCCATATCTGTAACACTATGTCAAGGTGGAGAGGTCTTTTCCAAGGTATATCTTGCAAGAACTTCAGTCAGATGGTCAGTGAAGTCATTTCCATTGAAATCTTGGATGGTCAAAGCAATCAGTTCCATAGTTATCAGAAACAGAAACAGAATTTCCTGACAATGAGGGGAAATCCAAGATGAAGAAGCAAGCGGCTGCTTTCAAGCTTGGCCATCCTTTAGGTTCCCTCAAGAACTCTAATCTTAATTAAGTGGTATCCATTCATTCCCTTGTTCACTCGCTGACTCACTGACTAATATATTAATATACTGAATGCTGTCTATGTGCCAAGCACAAAATGAGGACCAGTGAGTAAATGTAGTAAGGAGCAGACGACTATGTAATATGAAAAAGATACTTTGCAACAATTAGAAATATTGACCTCAAATATAACTTAACTCAGTGAAATTATGAGCTCCTTTTTTCCAGAAGTCCTGGAGCAAAAGGAAGTGAGAAGTGAACATTTGCCAGAGTTTGGACTGGATAAACTTGAGGTCCACTCTAGCTCCAGTTTTATAGACAACAATTTTTCTCAGGTCCTATTCGTGGAGGTGGATAATTAGTCCCTAAGTCTTAGAAGAAATGCCAAAAAAAAAAAAAAATCATGATTATGCCTGTGCTATTATTTAAATAATTTCAATGTACATTTAGCACCCCAAAATAAATAAATAGATGGTTTCCACCCAAAAGACTTACAAAATAAATTCAAAGCGTTCATGTTATCCAAAAGGAAAGTGAATGGTTTTTTACATTTAAAATGTTCAGAGAGGAAGATATTTACCTTTTATACAAACCTGTATCCTCTCTAAATGAAATTATTGTTGCCTTCAAGTAAATTTCCCTAATAACTGGAATCTATGGTATTGACTCAAAGGATTTCAAGAATTTCATAAATAAAGCAATTTCTAAGTATGAGAAGCAAAAAATTTATAAAAGACTCACAATTATACTATTTTTTAAAATTAGTATAGCATTACTACTTTTTAATAACAATAAAGGTAAATAAAATGTCTTTTAAACCATATATTAAACAAATAGCATGTAAAAAAACTTATGAAATTATAAAATCAGAAAACTATTTTCTTCACCCTGACAAAAAATAAAACTAAAATAACTATAACCCAGATATCTAATAGAAAAACATTTTAGTAATTCTTCTCTGATTATAAAAATAATATATCAAACAAAACAACCAATATTAATATTTTGTCTTTCATTTTTCTATGCATATATATGTGTGTAATTGAGACATATAAACACATACATTTTGGATTAAAGTGAAATTATATTGTTTTATATTTTGCATTCTCCATATAAGATTATAATGTATGCCTTTTTGTATTCATTACAATTCTTCAAAAATGACATTTTTGATGCCTATATAGCATTGTTTCTTTTGGAAACAGCATGTCATATTTAAGCAAGCACTATTGTTATCCATTTTGATTCTTTTAAATTTTTTACTATTATTATGAACATAAGTTTCTGTGTTTCTGATTCTTTCCTTTATACAAGGTTCTAGAAGTGGAATTACTAGGTCAAAGGGTCTGAATATTTTCTAGGAATATTCTCTATTTTTTCTTTATGCTATTCATTCATAATTTTTAAAAAATATCTATTATCTACCATGGACTGGGGACTGTGCCAGATGTTAGAGATACAGTGGTGAAAAGAGAGACTCAGGTCCTACTTCACAGAGACTAAAGAATATAAGTGATGATACAAACAACCCAAGTGTTATAGTAGAGAAGTATAGGGGGCCTGCCGTGTGGAGGATGGACAAGACAGGAAAAGTACCTGAGTATCTGAGATCTGGGAGTCAGAGAGCCTTCCTAAACAATCTATCATCTCACTTGATAACATAAGTGATGTGCAGAAGCTAGCAAGAAATATATGGGATGAGAGGAGGCAGTTTCAAGTATACCCAGAAACATATGGGATGAGAGGAGACAGTTTCAACTATAGCCAGAAATACATGGGATGAGAGGAGGCAGTTTCAAGTAGACACAGTGGCATAAGCAAAAGTTCTCCTATTGCAACAAGTGGAGGAGGTCAAGTATGATTAGAGAAAGAGAAAGTATGTGCATGGCAGGCTGGGGAAGAACGGTACGAGAAGGCAAGAGATGAGACTGGAACTAAAGAAGTCAAGATCATTTCTACCTTTGTTAAGCCATAATAAAGAATTTGAGCTCTATCCTCAAGGTATTGGAAATTTTAGGAAATGGAGTGACAGTATAGAAGGCAAAAAGACCATTAGAAAGGGGATGAGAACTGAAGTAATGCAAAATTAACAAAATTATCATATTTGCCAAGGTTACTGGATTGACAGAGAACAGAATAAATTCAACCACATAGCACATCTTGAGTTTGCCTAAGCATTTCTGAACTAGATAGACTGAATATCAGGTAATGTGAATTCTGGAGCCAGGGTGTCCAGTTTCAAATCTCAGCTCTACCACTTTCTCATTTTGTAAAGTGAGACCTAAGAACACATTAGTAACTCACCTCATAGGGTTATCGTGAATATTATTAAAAGAGTGAGTACATGTACAGCACTAGAATGGTACCTAGGATATAATTAGAGATCTATATGCTTATTAGTATTGTTTCACAAGAAAACTCATGCACTTATATTTATCACACTGTATATCTTCAAATACGGCTTTCACTGAAGGGTGTAGCAAAGTAGTTCCCAAGGTATTTTACATGGAAATAGGGTTTCATGATCACGTAAGCTTGAACAACACTGGATTAAATAAAATTAAACAGGTTTCTTTCCTGCAGAACTTCTCCAAACCTTTAACATGCCAAAATAAATTGTGAGAAACAAAATTAGAAAATATTAAAACTCAAAGTAGAAAATGAATATCCATGAGTCCATACTGATATAAATAAATAACTGAATACATAAATAAATGGGGAAGAAGAGAAAACTCTTTCATGCAGAAGAATTCCAAATAATTTAGGTAGATACCCCTCCTTAAGGAAATGGAACATAATTCTCCACTCCTTAAGTATGGGCGATATGTAGCGACTTACTTCCAAAGAGTACAGTACAGAAAGAGGGAAAAAGAGTAACATTACAGTGAAGAAGGCTCACAAATACTACCTCAGTCAACATCAACAGCGATAAATCATGCTAATAGTATGTACCCTGATATGATGTGATAAATGTAAATGGCATTTTACATCTGTGATCTTCCTCCAAAAAACCCACAATCCCAGTCTAATTATGAGACAACATCAGATAAATTCCAAGAGAGGGATATTCTACAAAATACCTGAACAGTACTTCTCAAAACTGCCAAAGTCATCAAAAACAAGGAAAGTCTGAGAAACTGTCATAGCCAAGAAGAGCCTAAGGAGACATGACAACCAAATGTAATGTGGTGTCCTGGATGGGATCCTGAGTCAGAACAAGGACATTAGGTTGCAACTAAGGAAGTCTAAATAAAATACGGACTTTAGTTCATAATAATGTATCGACCAATATGGCTCATTAATTATAACAAATGTACCATACTAATGTTAAGATGTTAACAATAAGGGAAACTGGGTATGAGATCTATGAGAACTCTCTGTGCTAACTTCTCAAAACTCTTCTAAAACATAAAGTCTAGTAAAAATAGTAAAACAAATTGTGATTCATCAAGAGGAAAGCAGTGTTCCTCAATTTGCAGACTTACTTGCCCAAGGAACCCTTTTTTGTGGAGCATATCTCAAGGTTAGTATTTAGCAGAAAACATTCTTGGAAATGCTGATGCAGAATAAGAAGCTTCATAACCTCATGAGCCCAGAAAATTAAGTACTAGAGTAGCTTGCCAGAAACTGCAGGAAGCTGATTTATAACCCAACTCTGAAGACACGATCAAGAGCTAAGTGAAGTTAAAGTAATTCATAAAACTTTAATCGAAAAAAAAATGAACTGAATTTTTCCAGGGTACAATTCAAAATATTTTCTGCCCATGTTTTACTGAATACAAAGTGAAAAGAAACACTAACTGGATTTTTAAAGCTTCATTTTTGTTAAAAGGGGCAAAGAAGAACCTGGTAAGAAACCACTTGTATATTACTCCTTCCCAGAGCGCGGACGAAACTTCCTAGTTACTTTCCGCTAGTCACACAGCACTTTTTACTTTGTATTACATCTAGTGTCCAAGTCTTATTTCAATTACTAAACCTTGCAATTACCTGAAGGCAGAATCTGTATCTAACTTATTTCTGAATTTCTGCAGCACAGAATCTTCTACTGAGTAGGTATTCAGTAAATATCCTTAAACTATTGTAATAACTGGGAAAAGAGATGGCTAACTCGTTTACTATCAATCCAACATAAAGATACTAAGTTTCTGCTACATAAAGCCCAGTGTACTAGATGCAGCAGTTATGTAAAAATATTTTTAAACTGTTACTTCTTTCAAGAGGCATATAATAAAATGTCAGAAAGATGTATACAGAAATTACTATAACAGGTCTGGCCCAGTGGCTCAGGCCTGTAATCCCAGCACTTTGGGAGGCTGAGGCGGGTGGATCACTTGAGGTCAGGAGTTTGAGACCAGCCTGGCCAACATGATGAGACCCATCTCTACTAAAGATATAAAAATTTTTGCACATTAATTTTGTATCCTGAGACTTTGCTGAAGTTGCTTATCAGTTTAAGGAGATTTTGGGCTAGGATGATGGGGTTTTCTAAATATAAAATCATGTCATCTGCAAACAGGGACAATTTGACTTCTTCTTTTCCTAACTGAATACCCTTGATTTCTTTATCTTGCCTGATTGCCCTAGCCAGAACTTCCAACACTATGTTGAATAGGAGTGGTGAGAGAGGGCATCCCTGTCTTGTGCCAGTTTTCAAAGGGAATGCTTCCAGTTTTTGCCCATTCAGTATGATATTGGCTGTGGATTTGTCATAAATAGCTCTTACTATTTTGAGACACGTTCCATCAATACCGAATTTATTGAGCGTTTTTAGCATGAGGGGCGGTTGAATTTTGTCAAAGGCCTTTTCTGCATCTATTGAGATAATCATGTGGTTTTTGTCTTTGGTTTTGTTTATATGCTGGATTACGTTTATTGATTTGCGTATGTTGAACCAGCGTTGCATCCCAGGGATGAAGCTCACTTGATCATGGTGGATAAGCTTTTAGATGTGATGCTGGATTCAGTTTGCCAGTATTTTATTGAGGATTTTTGCATCGATGTTCATCAGGGATATTGATCTAAAATTCTCTCTTTTTGTCATGTCTCTGCCAGGCTTTGGTATCAGGATGATGTTGGCCTCATAAAATGGGTTAGGGAGGATTCCCTCTTTTTCTATTGATTGGAATAGTTTCAGAAGGAATGGTACCAGCTCCTCCTTGTACCTCTGGTAAAATTCAGCTGTGAATCCATCTGGTCCTGGACTTTTTTTGGTTGGTAGGCTATTAATTATTGCCTCAATTTCAAAGCCTGCTAGCATTCTTATACACCAGTAACAGACAAACAGAGAGCCAAATCATGAATGAACTTCCATTCACAATTGCTTCAAAGAGAATAAAATACCTAGGAATCCAACTTACAAGGGATGTAAAGGACCTCTTCAAGGAGAACTACAAACCACTGCTCAGTGAAATAAAAGAGGACACAAACAAATGGAAGAACATACCATGCTCATGGATAGGAAGAATCAATATCATGAAAGTGGCCATACTGCCCAAGGTAATTTATAGATTCAGTGCCATCCCCATCAAGCTACCAATGAGTTTCTTCACAGAATTGGAAAAAACTGCTTTAAAGTTCATATGGAACCAAAAAAGAGCTCACATTGCCAAGGCAATCCTAAGTCAAAAGAACAAAGCTGGAGGCATCATGCTACCTGACTTCAAACTATACTACAAGGCTACAGTAATCAAAACAGCATGGTACTGGTGCCAAAACAGAGATATAGACCAGTGGAACAGAACAGAGCCCTCAGAAATAATACCACACATCTACAGCCATCTGATCTTTGACAAACCTGACAAAAACAAGAAATGGGGAAAGGATTCCCTATTTAATAAATGGTGCTGGGAAAATTGGCTAGCCAGAAGTAGAAAGCTGAAACTGGATCCTTTCCTTACTCCTTATACGAAAATTAATTCAAGATGGATTAGAGACTTAAATGTTAGACCTAATACCATAAAAACCCTAGAAGAAAACCTAGGAAATACCATTCAGGACATAGGCATGTGCAAGGACTTCATGTCTAAAACACCAAAAGCAACAGCAACAAAAGCCAAAATTGACAAATGGGATCTCATTAAACTAAAGAGCTTCTGCACAGCAAAAGAAACTACCATCAGAGTGAACAGGCAACCTACAGAATGGGAGAAAATTTTTGGAATCTACTCATCTGATAAAGGGCTAATATCCAAAACCTACAAAGAACTCAAATTTACAAGAAAAAAAACAAACAACCCCATCAAAAAGTGGGCAAAGGATATGAACAGACATTTCTCAAAAGAAGACATGCATACAGCCTACAGACACATGAAAAAATGCTCAACATCACCGGCCATCAGAGAAATGCAAATCAAAACCACACTGAGATACCATCTCACACCAGTTAGAATGGCAATCATTAAAAAATCAGGAAACAACAGGTGCTGGAGAGGATGTGGAGAAATAGGAACACTTTTACACTGTTGGTGGGATTGTAAACTAGTTCAACCATTACGGAAAATAGTATGACGATTCCTCAAGGATCTAGAACTAGATGTACCATATGACCCAGCCATCCCATTACTGGGATATACCCAAAGGATTATAAGTCATGCTGCTATAAAGACACATGCATACGTGTTCATTGCAGCACTATTCACAGTAGCAAAGACTTGGAATCAGCCCAAATGTCCATCAGTGACAGACTGGATTAAGAAAATGTGGCACATATACACCATGGAATACTATGTAGCCATTAAAAAGGATGAGTTTGTGTCCTTTGTAGGGACATGGATGCAGCTGGAAACCATCATTCACAGCAAACTATCGCAAGAACAGAAAACCAAACACCGCATGTTCTCACTCATAGGTGGGAACTGAACAATGAGATCACTTGGACTCGGGAAGGGGAACATCACACATCGGGGCCTATTATGGGGAGGGGGGAGGGGGTAGGGATTGCATTGGGAGTTATACGTGATGTAAATGACGAGTTGATGGGTGCTGACGAGTTGATGGGTGCAGCACAGCACCATGGCACAAGTATACATATGTAACAAACCTGCACGTTATGCACATGTACCCTAGAACTTAAAGTATAATAATAAAAATAAAAATAAATAAATTAAGATATAAAAATTAGCTGGGCATGGTGGTGGGCGCCTGTAATCCCAGCTACTCAGGCGGCTGAGGCATGAGAATTGCTTGAACCTGGGAGGCAGAGGTTCCAGTGAGCCGAGATCATACCACTGCACTCCAGCCTGAGCAATAAAGCAAGACTCAGTCTCAAAAAATAAAAAAAAGCAATTACTACAATAAATTGCAATTTGTGCTAAGGGCTATAAAACAACAGGGAGCTATTCAACAGAGTTCAAGAGAGCGATCCCTTTCAACAGGAGTAATCAATAATAACATCAGAGAAGAGATGTCATCTGAGCTGACCCTCACAAAATAGACAGGATTTTCGTAACACAAAACAGGCAGAAAGGGCTTTCCAGGACAGGAAAACAAAATACAAAAAAGTGTTAATGATGCAAGAGGGAAAGGCAAAATGATTCACTTGGACAGGCACATAGGACAGTCATAAGACAGCAGAGACTGACAAAGTAGAAGAGGAAGGCTGGGGACAGATAGTAAAAATTCTTAAATGCTGAGTTCTGGAATAGGAACTTCATTTTTTGAGCAACTGGGAATAATCACTGAAGGTTTGTTAAAAGGCAGTGAGCTATAAGGGTTCGTCTGCTTATAATTAAATTTAATAGTATTGAGAATACGTAAGGAGATTGGGAGAGATCGATTGAAAGTTGGGAGGTATAAAAATAAGATAAGTATGTGAATTAAAGCACAATGTCTAAAATAAAGTAAACAATAAAAGGCAACATTATCAGCATTATCACCATCATCATCATCATTATTGTGACTACTATGGTAACAGCCTTGGTAATGAACAGAAAGAGGAGATTGTAAGACTATGGGAAGAAATAATATTTAGCATTTGATCACTAGTAACAAAAATAGGAAGCTGAGGAAGAGATGGTCATTTTTAAAAGAACATAAACGTTTTAGACATGCTAAGTTTGATCTCACAGAAAAAAAATGTGCAGCAGACAGTTGATCTTAGAGGACTGGAGCAAAAAGAGATGTGGCAACAAAAAAGAAGGAAGCTGTGAAGCTTGAATGAGATAACCTGAATATTCTTTATAAAATATAAGTGAGAAATGCTTAAAATGAGTGAGACAGAGGTTGAATTAGGGGCCACACAAGCATGGAAAAGTTTTAGAACAACCTAAATGGAAGACAGACAATGAATAACAAATATAACCTTAGACAGCAAAAAGAATCCACTGGAAGTTAAATAAATGAATTGAGACTAGATAATGGTTAACACAGAAATTACATGATTTTCTCTTGTAGTGGTCAAAAGTTTGGGAGAAGAGAGAAAGTAAACAGTAAAAGTGGCCTTAGACTAAGGAGTAGAATGGCAGACAGAACAGAAGTCTGATGGGGAAGAGATTATGAAATGCAAGGAAGAACATGATGCAATACATGACATGTGATCCAGACTAGGTAGCTTTCATGGAAAGAAGAGAGAATTGCTCCCCAAAATAGGGGGCTAAACAACTAAATGTCTCAAAAAGAACAAATATAGAAAGACAGGTAGACACTTACTGATAGGGGAGGTAATCAGTATGGCCATAGTTAAAGACAGCAAACCTCATCAAAAGTGTTCTGTGGGCTGGGTACTATGCTAGATGCTGAGGATAAAAAGCACAATCCCTGCTCTTGAAGAATGAATAATTTAGTGCAGGGATTGGCAAACCTTGTATGAAAGGGAAGACAGTAAATATTTTAGGCTTTGCAGTCCATGGGTCTCTGTTGCAACTAAGCAGCAACAACCAATATGCAAATGAATGAACATGACTATTTTCCAATAAAACATATCTTAGGGATTCATATAGTTTTCATGTGTCACAAGATTATCTTTATTTTGATTTTTCAACCACTTAAAAATGTAAAAAGTAAAAATAAAATTCCTTGTTTGCCAGCTCTATAAAAATAGATGGCAGGTTGTATTTGGCCCAGGGGCTGTCGTTTGCAGATCCCTGATGTAAGTGGGAAAGTCCGGAAAGAAAAGAGAGGAGCATCATACATGTACCTATCACTCACATATATTCTTAACAACTAGCAGTAAGCTCTGAGAGTGGACTTATTATTTACCTCTCTCTATCTCTTCTTTTCAGTCATGATTAAAAAAAAAAAATCTTTATGTTTTGTTTCTTACACCTAGTATGTTAAAACTGATACTTTCTCGTTACTGTTTAGAAATTTTCAATTTCACTAAAAAATATTCAGGCCCAATCTTAGTTTTATTTTCTTGAGTTTAAATCTTTATAACAAAAAAACCACACACTTCTTTCACATATGTATGACTTATTATGCTTTATGACAAATTGATGAATAAACATTAACTGATTTCCAGCCGTAAAAGATACCACCTAGAGGCAGAAATATATACTTCCTCAACTATCTCCAAGGTTTTTATTTCTATTGCTTCTTTTCACCATCTAATTTTGATGATTTTTTAAATAAAAATAAATGTTGAACAATAAAAATCTGCCTAATTTCCACTGTTGTAGAATGTGATGACTCTGCAGAAAATTTTCAAGAGCAGAAGAACCATGATGATAACTGTGGAAGTTGAGTGATGGGTTCGTGGGAGTTCTTTAAGGTACCTTTGAAATATTTCATACCAAAAAAGGTTTTAAAAATCCATCTCTGAGGCTATGCTGGAGAATGAAGTTTGACTGACTGTGGTGCTCATTACGTGTCTCAGCAGTGGCAGTCACAGAGTCCTACTCAAACAGCACTGTGAGGAAGGCTTACGGACAGGACTGGGTTGAGGGGAGGTGAGTGAGGCTGTGCTGAGATGAAGGACAGTTAAAAAAGCTAGGGGCATGTGCTAGAACCTCTTGAGTTTCCATTTTAACAACTATTCATAGTTTTTATGCTTAAATTATTTTGTTATTTTATTCCTAGTTTTTTGCCAACCCATTTTGATAGCAGGTTTATCAGAGTTCTATAACAGCATACAATTAATAGATGACAGCCTACTGTGAGAACAAATATATTTTAAATACACTATCAATAACACTGGCTTCAAAGACCTAAATTTTAAGGAAAGAGGGTGTCAGTTCATTCACATTTCACTCCTTTAATATCACAGGCCATGACTGCCACATTACACTTGTATCATATTTTAAACTGCAGGCCAGTATGGTAGATTATTTTTCCCCTTCTACCCCATTTTTTGCAGGGTTGCCATAGTTAAATAGGTATGATCCTTGGTTACTGAAAATAAAATGGAAGAATATACAAATACCATTAACATCAATTTAGTGGTTCTTAGTATTTCATAACTAATAATACATACTTCTGACATCAAGAATGATCTTTGGCTCTGTATTACATAACTTGGCATGAAAAACCAACCTGTGCTTTCCTCATGTATACCAAAGGTTCTTTAAGATGTTCAGGAGGTGCAGCAGGATGACTAGGTAAAGGAAACCTAGGAGCAAAAAGAGGCAGCTAAATATCACACATTACTCTCTTGGTTAGATATTACTTACCTCTGTAGTCCATGTTATAAACTGTTTTCCCAGTAACATTTCATTTTACATTCAAAATGTATTGTTTTTATTAAGAAAATAGGTTGATTTAGTCAACAAATACTTGGGCCGCTCTAGGTACTAAGTATAAGGTGGTGATTGAGATAACATTCTCTGTTCTCATGGACGTAACATTCTCATGAAGAAAGCCAATAATTACAAACACATACAAATAAAATAATATCAGATTGTAACAAGTGCCGTGAGAAAATGAAAGCAGGGTAATAAGATACAATAAATTTGGAGGTCAGTGAAGTCCCCTTAGGGGATTTTATATTTAAACCAAGACGTGAGTGTGAAGGAGCCAACCATGCAAAGATCTGGGGGAAGAATATTCCAAGCAGAGGGATGGCAAGCGCAAGAATTCTGAGGAGGTAATGCATGAAATATTTAAGGATCAGAAAAAGTCAGGATCACTGGAACATAATGACTGAAGTGCAGAGTGGTATGAAATCACAGATAGAAAAGGCAGTAGGAAGACATGATGGTTCAACGTTTATTTGGAGATTCCAATCCATTTCACAACGATATATAACTCCTCTTGAAATTAGTCATCAGACTTGTACCTACAGCAAAACAGTCATGTTCCAATAATCAAGAACCGCAGAGCTGAATTCTCAAGAAATTCCTGGTCCAAAGTGGAACAAAACAAAAGCATGTAAAAGGTTAATAATATTTCAAACCACTTGCATATGTCCTGGAGCCTACATGTAAAAGGCTAAACTGTGCATAGAAACATTGCTGGAATAGGGAAAGGCAATCTATCCCACCTAATCTATAAGGCAGTTTCACAAATTGATTGTTTCTGGCAAATTATTTTTCCAGTAAAATCTACATTTCAGGTACCTTCCCATTCACAAATGAAAAAAAAAGTTAAGTCTCTAGATACCTTGATATTTCTTGTGTTATATGTAAGATAGTTTTAAAACTATCTCACATTGTCCAATACACCATTTGCTTCCACTTTTAATGGTAATTATGTCTAAATTTAATAAAGCTTAGAAATTTAGGATTAAAATTTGAGAGAATTTACTGATGATCTTAATAGTTATTTAAATGATCAAAGACATGTATCCAAAATACAGATAACAAGAGGAGACAACTTGAAAGTCATTCTTATTAAGACCAAAATCAAGTTAGATATTTATTTTTTCAGAAACTTTTAATGACAACCTACTCAATGTAAAAAAGAGACAGAAGTGAACAAAACTGGCTAAAATATCTGCCCTCATGGAGCTTACATTTAGTAATATGCAGAGATAAGGATTGCCAGATAGGAAAAATGCACAGAAACTTATACAGCACACTTCACTCTATTTTTTTCTTGTCCCCCAAGTCTCCCTAAATACTTAAATGTTCTACCCACTGACAGTAAACTATTTTAGGCAACCATTATTCCTCGCCTACATTTATCCAGCAGGTTCCTAAGTGCTTCCAGACTATTTTCAATCTATTCACCAGTTTGCCTGGATGTTGGCCAGAAGTGATGTCTTCCTTATTCACCAGTAATTGTAATTCCAGCATCTAGCATAATGCCTGGTACATAGTAGATAACCAATATATTGCTGAATGGATAAAATGCAAATTTGATCATATTATTACTTTACTTACAATTTTAAATGGCACCCAAATGCTTTTAGGATCCAGTCTACAAAGTCTGAAGAGGCACAATCCTTTTTATAAATCTAGACTCGTCCTTAGCCATGCTCCCTTCACCTGCTACCACCCAACCATACAAACTTTTGAACATTTGCACCACACTCTTTTCCACTTCTAAATCTCTGAGCCTGCTATTCCCTTCTGCCTGAAGTGCTTTTCTTCTCTACTCTTTCCCCTGACAAACTCTAGCTTAGTTTTCTGATCTCAGCATGGATATTGCTTCCTTTGGGAAGCCACCATGGCAACCCCAAATCTAAGTTAAATGCCAGCCTTATGTGTTCCTTGTATTTCCCCAATCATTGCACTTATTTTACTGCACTGTAAATGCCTCTTTAAAGTCTTTATGCCCAACTGAGATGTAAGTTCCGGGAGACAAAGACTGTCCAGCCTGTTTATTATCAATAGCACCTGGCTCTGTGCACAAGAGCAAACATACAGTAGCATTTCAAACTAAGAGGGCAAAGAAGAACTGTATGTTTAGGACGTTTCAGAGGTACCCAGGTCTACTGCTTGAGCACTCTCCCAGTGAAAGCCATGAATGTGTATGAAGACTTATCCAAATTTGTGGTCTAGTGTAAAGTATCCTTTATCTAACATCCTTCCATTTTAGGCCCACTACTGTTTGACACTTGTAACTCTGTAAGGTATGGTAGACTTTTGCATGTATCTACTGTAACAGCAAACTATACGATATGTTTTTATAACATGCACATATAGAATAAGATTTTTAAGGTTTATTTACTTCTTTATGTTCTTTAAGGGAAAAATAATAGGTCATCTGATTTCTTATAAACTGCTCTGTACAAAGTACAATGAAGACTAAAACACAGAAATAAATTGATCTATTTTTCATTTTGCATGTAAAGATTGTCTTAAATATAGTAAGGCTAAGACTAATAATTGCACTGTTTCCTCAATTCAACAAATATTTGTCATGTATTAGCATTAGTAGGTGGCTCAATAACTATTTGCTGACTCAATGTCATTTATTTGATACTGTAGGAAATATGAAAGAAATGTAAGACACAATTTTTGTTCCAGAACATTTTAAATCCAGTTAAGAGATAAGACATAGACCTATGTGAGACGTAGTAAAACGCATGGGCTTTGGAATCATATAGTTGGAGGTTAAGCCCTAGCACTTCCATTTGTTAGCTATATGATGTTCAACAAGTTACTTAAGTGGTCTGCCATGGTTTGAATGTTTGTCCTTTCCAAAACTCATGTTAAAATTTGTGATTGTAACAGTATTCAGAGGTGGGATCTTTCAGAGGTGATTAGGCCATGAGCTTCACCGACATAGGTGGGACTGGTGACATTATAAAAGGGTGAGTTAAACCCCCTCTTGCCCTCTCACCTTCTGCCATGGGATGATGCAGCAAGAAGGCTCTCACCAGATGCCGGCACCTTGATATTGGACTTCCCAGCCTCCAGAACTGTGAGCCAATAAATTTCTATTCATTATAAATTACCCAATCTCAGGTATTCTGTTATAGTATCATGAGACAGACTAAAACATGGTTTAAGCCTCAGTTTTCTCTTCTGCAAAACGGTGATCATAATAAATTTTACTTCATAGGGTTGTAGTGAAGATTATATTGAATAAGCCAATGCATGTAAAGTGTTGGCACAAAATAAGCATTCAATCACTGTGAATTATCATTCATATAATACTAAATAGTTATTAACACAATAACAAATATATAACTGTTTTAAATGAATGGAAAAGATAATTAAAGTATGCAATCTGAAATGGAGAGTGCTAACCTAGACTAGTTGAAAATTTCATGTAAATAACAGAATACAGAAAATTTTCTAGTATATTTGTCAAATAAGAAACTGACTAAAATCTTTGTAATGCTTACTAAAACAAGTAAAATGAAGCGTACTGTTTTCAGGTATAGTCTGTATAGCTCGTGTGTTCTATACCTCTATTAGGCATAAGGATGTGTATTTTTTATCTCCCATTGTTTAATATTACCTAATGAATACTCATACTTTCCTTTTTGCTTTCCTTATTCATCCATCCAATGGTTGCTGCCAATGAAAAATGCAACAGAATACTCTAAGTCTTCTTTATTCTTTTGACTTATGTTATGGGAAATGTTTCTTTCCCACCCCTGATGTGCACTTCCATGTGAAAAGAGTTCCATTACTATAACATTCTTGGACTCTCTCTAAGGCTTAACTCAACACACCACAGAAGAGGTTTATGCCTTATTCAACTTTTAAATTTGAGAAGCATAAACTGAACATACTGCCCCTGATCCAATGCTATTTGACTGGAAGGTTAAATCTATTTAATTCTTGAGATCAGTTGAAAGACTAATTTTGCTCTCATACTAAGCTATGTCCTCCTACCTAGTCTTTATCAGTAATAAAAGTGTAATTTTGATATCCCATCTGCTTTTTTGTTTTATCTTGTTTCTTAATTTGTTCAGAACCCAAGCGAGGAATAAAAATAATATCACTGGACTCCTTAAAAAAATCCCAACGAGTTATTCAGAAAATATATACTTAAAGTTCTATTGTACAAAATGTCAACAATATGATAATGAATAAAACACAGTCCCTTCTATCAAGTAAAAGGGCAGTCTGTCACACAGAACAATTTTCAGTAATACTAGTAATATCACCTCAGATTGAGAATCCAGTGTTTGGAATTACACACAACAAGGCACCTTTAGTACATATTATAAATTTAAAACCTTACTTGTCATGATAAATGTCTATTCCTTTGGTGACTGCCAAAGGTACTGTCACAGTACTACTAAAGGTATGGTCACAGTCAACTTCAATTATTAGATAGCACTTATATCTAACATTATTTAAGACTTCAAATCCAACTGGGAAGATGGATTTGAGCAAAGAAGCAAATACTAATTTTTTTAAAAATTGTATCTAAAGCACATGCGCACAGGCGTTCATCTGAGTCTCTTCATTTTAGAAACAATTCTGGTAAGCTGCATTATGTCATTTCCCAGTTAAATGAACTGGAAAAGTCAAGTTGAAAATGGGAGTGTTAAACACTAGAGAAGGCTACAGACAGAAATACAGTGATAGCAGTAAAGGAAAAAAAAAGCAGACATGGGAACTCTATTAGACTTGGGAACTCTATTAGACTATGAGCTCTATGAGGGCAGAAATTGTGTTTATTGTTCTACACTATATGCTCAGTGCTTAGTATGGTGCTACCACATGGTAGGTATTCAATAAATAACTGACAAGTAACAGAACATTGAAGAAACTACAAAAGCTAACATTCTGGATTTACATTTTAAAATGGCAAACAGTTCTACACACCTTAATAGACCCTGATGTTAAATATAAATAAACAAAAACACAGATGTTCTTAATAATGACACCAATCTTGCCAAAGAACAAAAAAGATAATCATGTTTAGAATGGACAGTTTATAAAGACACAAAAAAAGAACGTCAGTAAGCTTCGGTTATCTGAAATATTAACTTTAGAGAAACATCTTATTCCCTAATTCCACTGGATAAATGAATTGTTAATATAAAATAATGGGTGGGGCCAGACGCAGTATCTCATATCTGTAATCCCAGCACTTTGGGAGGCCAATGCAGGTGGATCACTTGAGGTCAGGAGTTCGAGACTAGACTGGCCAACACGGTGAAACCCCATCTCTACTAAAAATACAAAAACTAGCCAGGTACTGTGGCAGGGGTCTGTAATCCCAGCAACTTGGGAGGCTGAGGCACAAGAATCACTTGAACCCAGGAGGCGGAGGTTGCAGTTAAGCCAAGATCATTGCACTGCACTTCAGCCTGGGTGACACAGTGAGACTCCATCTCAAAAAGAAAGAAAATTAAAAAAATAAAATAGTTGGTGGTTAAAAAAAAAAACGCACCTATTTCTTATTGTTTGTCAGGCAAGATGGTAGTAATTTTTAATTGTATTAACTTACTTGAAATGTTGTATAAATATTAATGATAATAATACAATAAGTATATATAACAATACTGGTTTTATTACTCACAAAGTAAATATAGCTAAACAAAACACTATTGCAAAATAGGTAGGAAAACTCACACACTCAGTTCACTATAAACAGCATTCTGAAGTTTCTTCTCCCAACCTGTTTTTTAAAAAAAGAATAAAATATATGAACATACTAGTTTTTAAATAAACATACATCATAATTAAATTTATCTCAACAAAACTTTGGCATCATATTTATTTGTGAAAGAACTTTGTCAACTGCCAATCCCTATATAAAGTGTTATTAAAGATTATTTCCTATATACTTACTATATCCCTTGGCTAACACTGAGCAGCAAAGTCACCAACATGATATTTTAAAATAATATTATTGCACCATTTTATCAAGTTGGGAGGAACATTTCCTTTTTCACTATCAAAGTGCTCAATGAATGTCAAAATCTTCGGATGTTGTACTACTAAAGCTGTAAGGAATGTGCCAAGGGAACAGCAAAAAACAGCCACCTGATGAAGACAGATGACAAGTATCTAGTTATAATTAACTTGTCAGCAAAGTCCTGGATGACAGAGGCAGATTATTGTGAGTTACCAATAGTCAGACCAGTTAGCTCAGCTTCTAACTATCCGGGACAACCACTTAACATCTCAGTTCCCATATGCAGATGCTGGACTAGGGAACCTCTCTCTCCTCTTGCTCTTTGAAAAGTTAGAATTTTCTTTTTATTTTCTGTGAAAGCATAAAAGGAAAAAAGTCACAACTGAAAAGTAAAATGAAAAATTATTTAACTAAGGAGATACTTAATACCTTAAGGATGTATTTATCCATCAGGATATTACCAGTAAGGCAAACAGTATTTAAAACAAACTAATGCAAAGGAGTCTTTCTGACAGAGTTCTTGAATTTTTGCACCATTTTGTTAAAATGTCTAATAGTTCTAATTCTCCCTAAATAGAAACCTATTTGGCCATAGTTTTCACAATTTTGAATGAGAAACTGGAAGGCTGGGGATAAAATATTATTTATTTTGCCTTGCAAGGGTATCCAAGGCACAGAATACAGTCATGGGTTCTTAGTTTCTGTTTCTGATTGGGCCAGTAAAGCTCTTTCCTCATCCCTCTTCTCTGCTTATCACTAGAGACAGAAACAAAAAACCATGGCTTCAGGCTGTTAAAAGCCTAAAACAAAACAAAACAGAATGACGACAACAAAGTAAGGTGGCTGTACAAGCTTGAGGGCTTAAAGAATTAGGAATAAATAAAACATTTTCTTATTTTGCCTTAAGTTATTAGGAAAAAATTACGAACCTGATATTTTAAAGAATTCCTTAATATCTTCTTTCAGTGATTCAAGTTTAATCTCAGGTCTCTGAAGACTGGCCTAATAATAATAATAATAATAATAAAGAAAGATAAGGAAGGAAAAGACATCCAAAGTAAATCATTTCAGTTGATATTTAGAACAAATGAAATGTTTAAAAAGGAGTGTCCAAAAATGTATACTATTTGAAAAATCCTCTTGAAGATAGAGCTTAGAACTATCTAGAATAGCTTGTAAGAAAGAAGACTTTCTCACTAACTCTTAAAGGATCTGTGATAGTATACTAAAGTCTACTAAAATTATAAAAACTTGGAGATTATGAGTCCTTATCATCTTTATCTAGGGTCTCAAGTTGGAAAAATACTCAGATTTTATAAATTCATTGCCTTGATATTATATTAAATATATATGGCACCTGTACCTAATGACTGAAAAAACAGTTGCATCCATGTAAATGGATCTTTGCATAGTGTCTTCCTCTTTGGATTGCTTTTCAATGTAAATGCATTGTGTATATTTGTAGAAAATACATAAAACTACTAGTTCATAAATGTGTATTATTAGTGTTTTACCTTCAAGTGCATTTTTCCTATTCTACTGGTTTTTCACACTGTAATTTTTACCAAAAAATAAAATTTTTCCTACTTGTAATGGCTTTGATTACTCTCAAAGTGTTGATGTTCCATCACCTAGCTCTGTCAAATTCTAGCAGCATACTTCTTCAGAAGGAATTTCTATTAGAGGATCTCAAATAGAGTATTTCAAACCTAAGAAATCAAAACTTGGTTTTATCCTCCACTCTCTGTCTTGTTCCTTCTCTTACATTTTTCAAATCTGCATCTATAAAATTACCATTTACCAAATCTTCCAAGTTAGAAACTTCAAATTTATTCTCAATTCCACACTAACTCTTCCATGATTCAATGCCTTTCTGGGAGATGGCACTGGTGGCAGTGAGATTTTTTTTAAAAACCTCCTCGATTTCCACATAAAAACAGACCAAGCAACTAGATAGCAAAGCCAAATCCCTTGCAAAATATTCACAACAAAATTAGATGATAAGCTATCCCCCAGAAATACAAGCAGCTGAGGATAAACCAACTGCCATAAGACCTGTAAGGTATCAACATCTGTACAGGAAGAAGCAGAAGAAACAATTGGCTATCTGATGTAGTGAAAACAAAAGAACCCCAAAGTAGTCAACAAACATACACTTGAACACATGATGAGCCAACTTTAGAGCAGAAGTTAAAACAGGGAGGGGTTTTGCCTAATCCAAATATAGCCAGGTGATATCTGAAGAGACTGGAGCAATCTAGTACCTATAAATTCTTAAAACTGACAAATCAAGGCTCCCTTTCCAAAGTCTGGAAATGTTGATAGAGTAATAAAAAAGGAGAATGATAGGGAGCTAACTCATTACCTTAAACAGTGGTAAATAATGAAAAAGGCATTTATGCTGCCTTTCCTATTGGCACTATACCACTGGATATCTACACAGTAAATGAGGGGAAATGACTCTGCAAAAGTATTCTAGCTAATAACTAAAATAGATATGACATAATTAGAATATCACAACTTTGCAATCCCCAAAGAATTACTAATTCTAGGCATTGAGCAAAAATAGCTACTAACATTGCAAAAGAGATAATCAGACATTATGTGGTTTTCAATGAAAGAAGACTCTACTGCTATTGTCAGGCCAAAGGGATAACACCGGAGTATCATGAAGCCTCTGGGTCCACCTGTTAACTTATAAGACGTACAAAGGACAGAGGAACATGTTGAGTTATACCATGAATTTGCAGTAAGAAAAATCTCCAGGCTATGGGAAATTCTAAGGTCAAACAGCCTCGTTCTTCAGCTGATAAACTGTAAGGAAAAACAAAGGAAGGAGAGAAAACCTATAGCTTTAAAAAAAAAAAAAAAAAAGACAAAGACATTTTAAAAATAGGCAGGACTAAACTACAGTGTCTAGAGATATATATTTGATTAATAAAATTATCAAGGAATGCAGAAAATATAAAAAATACTCAATGTCACTAATCACTAAAGAAATGCAAATCAAAACTGCAATGAGATACCATTTCACACCAGTCAGAATGGCTACAATTAAAAAGTCAAAAAATAACATGTCAGGAAGGCTGTAGAGAAAAGGGAAGGTTTACACACTGCTAGTGGGAATGTAAATTAGTTCAGTCATTGTGGAAAGCAGTCTGGAGATTTCTCAAAGAACTTAAAACAGAACTACCATTTGACCCAGCAATCCCAATTACTGGTATATATGCAAAGGAATATAAATCATTCTACTATAAAGACACATGCATGCCTATGTTCATTGCAGCACTATTCAGAATAGCAAAGAAATGGAATCAACCTAAATGCCCATCAACAGTAGATTGGATAAAGAAAATGTGGTACATATACAACATGGAGTACTACACAGCCATAAAAAACAACGAGATCATGTCTAGCAACATGGATGAAGCTGGAGGCCATTATCCTAAGTGAACTAAGAGCAGGGACAGAAAAACAAAACCCACATGTTCCCACTTATACATGGTAACTGAACATTGAGTACACGTGGACACAAAGAGGGAACAATAGACAGCAGGGCCTACTTGAGGGTAGAGGGTGGGAGGAGGATGAGGAATGGAACTACCTACTGGGTATTATACATACTATCTGGGTGATGAAATAATCTGTATACCAAACCCCCATGATAAACAATTAATCTATATAACAAACCTGCACATGTGCCCCTTAAACTAAAAGTTAAGAATAATAAAATATCTAACAGAACAGCTAAAAAAAAAAAGAAATGCAGAAAAGTGATTACCATAAATCTCATGTTATCAGAAATGGAGGGGTTTGTGATTGGGATGGGACAAATGGAGAGGTTTCCAGTGTGGCTGGCAAAGTTTCACTTATAGGGTGGTCATTACAAAGTCCTTCACTCCATAACAACACATTATAGATTTGTATCTATAATATAAATATAAATTTATATACTTATGGGCTAGAAAGGTTCAAAAAAGACAGGATCAAAGGTCCTCCCAATCTATACTTTCTCTCTATTTTAAAGTCCCACATTTAGTCTAAGACAAGTCTTCTTTCTCATTTGAATTACTGCAACAACCTCTAAATTGGGCTTCTTGTCACCTTACTTAAATTGTGACCACTTCCACCTGGCATTCTCAAAACTCCCTTACTCTATTTTTTCTTCTTTCTTAGCATTTGTCACCTTCTATTATACTGCACGATTAATTTATTTTCTATGTTTATTGGTATATCATCTATCTCATTACATTGGAAGTGGTAAGCTCCATTAGGGCAGACATTTCTGCCTTTTTTTACTGTCTGTATCCCAAGTGTTTTCTGTAAACCTAAGTTGTTTTCACATAGTAGGTGCTCAATAAATGTTTGTTGAATGAATGAACCAATTCTCCCTTTCCCAATCTATCTTCCAGCATTTCTTTCTAAAACATAAGTCTCTCCCAGCTGTGGCTCTTCACAGCTTACATAAGAAGTCTACATTTTTTAACATGGCATACTTGGTCCTTCACAATGTAGACCCAACTTATCTCTACAAATTCATCTCCTGCTGTTGCTCCACCAAGTTAACAACAACCTCTTCTCACACCTACTCCCCACACACATCTTAGCCACAGTAAACTATATTACTGATTTCCCAACTCTCAGTCCTTTAAGGGCTGTTCATATTTCCTCAGATGGAAGTGCTCTCTCACTACCTTGGCAAACACCCACTAGCTTCCAAGACATCCTTCAAATATCACCTCCTTTCCTTAGGCCAGGCAGCAAGGATAAAACATTATGTTCCTCTGTTTCAACAATTATCAGATTACAATGTAATTTTCAGCTCACCTATTCATCTTTCTGACTAGACTATAAGTTCGAAGGCAAGGAATGGGTCTTTATTTTTGCATCCCAAGTATCATCCTGGCATTAATTATTGTTTGACAAAATTATATTAACCAAACCACATTCTATTTTTTACCCAATTTCCTCCCCCGCAAAACAAGGAACTTGATAAAAATTATGGTTAAGTGAAGAGACTGTTTTCCAATATGTTACTCCTAGAAAAGACTTTTAAAAGCAGAAAAACCCTGGTAATTATTCAAATGCACTAAATTGAAAGTAAATAAGCTATCTTATACTAGCCTGCACTTGAAAATGATTCGGAGAGAAAACAATTTAAAGAATTTTTTAAAAACTGGTTGTTTTTTCTAAACACTTTCAATATTTTAAGGTTGCTAGACCTCCTAGATATACTTTGCACCCAAACTAATTATAAACATCTTGAAGTATTTGAGGATCAAAAGCAGGACAGTGATAACATGGTAAGGCACAGTGGTTCTCAAACATGATTTAGCAACAGAACCTATTTTGCAAATGAAATTGAAAACCTATTAGGAATCCTATATAAAACACATTGAAAATGATATTACCAAACAATAAGAACAATGAGCCTTTTCTTGTTTGCTAATGTTATGATTAACATTTAAAAGGTACAGCTTTATTCTGATATAGCCTCAATATCCAATTTCTGTATTTTGTTTTGGTGGTTCAGCATAGAGAAAAGTCCCGATCAAAGACATGTTTGCATTTTTAATAGACTTCCTGGTCATCTCAGCACACTCCCAAATTAAACTGATGTAGGAAATTGAAAGAAGCAGAGTTGGAAATTTTTATTTTGAGATAAATCCTAAAATTTACCACAAATACAAAATCAGACAAAGAGCTTCCAATACTGCTAAAATTACACATAATATGGTTTTACTACTACATGATGGGGTATGACAAGCTCACTTGCCTTACATCTCAGAAGTATACCATCACCAGGGGCCTGTGTTGAACAGAAGCACTTGTGCTTTGCCTGGCCAACCAACCCCAAACACAGTATACCCACTGCATTAAGGTTCATCACTTGAACAACATTCCATAAGCACACATGTGCAAGCTCAGATATTTTAAAGGACCGGTGTAGAATTATATCTTTATAATCAAGCATGCATTTGTAAGAAGTGTCCCAAACACATGACAAAAGATAAGAGAAACAGGTTCTATTCTGGGATCATCCAGAAACAAGTTAATCTGGAAACACAGTAGTGGATTATGTGCTAAGCACTTGATATTTAGTGCATCTGAAAGTGTTATTTCTTAGTATAATTTTTAATTAAATATTTTTAAGTGAATATAGCTTTTCAGAATCCTTAGGTATAATAGAACACAGTTTGAAAACCACTTGGGACTAAATGAGAGTAGGATTTGGCATCAAAAGATCTGGAATCACCTCTCAGTGTAATTTACTAGCTTGTTCAAGTCATTTAACCTCTCTGTATGGCTTTTCTTCTTTATTTAATAGGAAAAATAATACCTTAACTAAGTTATTATGAGTCTCAAATAGAAAAATGTTCAGTTATTTTTAGGCTGTAAAGTCCAATATAAATTAAAGTTGCTGTGCTATAAAATATAAGATGTCCCAGATGGCAATGGACTAAATATCTGTAAAACTGTCAGTGAGGTGGGTGAGGGGGGCTGGAAGTAGAGGCTTTTCAAATATCTATGACAAAAGTTAAGTCTTCTTTAAACAGAATGCCTCTCACTCACTTTAAGAGCTAGTGAAGAATATGCTCAAAAATATAATCTAGTGAGAAAGGGTACAGTACATTTGCAGTTATGGTCCTGCATGCATCCTTCATCCATTTAGTTATGCTGATTCTGACATCCTCCACCCTTCTGCACTCCTAGAAACACATGACCAAACCTCTCCCACTCACACACATACACAAATCTAGTTTCTTTCAATTCCTACTAGAATAGTCCTAATCCAAAGTACTGGCCACTAGCAATCTTAAATTTCTAATCTTGGTGAACAAAAAGAACTGGAGAAGCAAAGCAGCTAAAATAGCAGCTAGGCCAAAGAAGCTGCAAAGTAAGCTGAGGCTAACTCTCCATTAAGTACAAATGAAGGCATAGGAAGTTCTACAAAAAGGGTTCCAAGGATCCTTTAATTCCCTCTAAAGAGACCTCATCCTCCCCGCTTTTCACTATGCTATCGTGCTAATCCTGAACTTCATCATTCTGTGCCCCATGGAACTGTAGGGTTAGAAGTGATTACAGAATTCTTCTATGTTGACTAACCATTTAATGCTTGATTATCCGCTCCAAATGATTTTCTGGCTTCAAAACTCTAACTTTAAAACTGTACCTTTCTAACTTAGAAACTGTCTACATCCCTACTTTAGTCAATTCCATCTCTGAACTATTCTACTGGAAAATTCTTACTTACTGATTAATTCTCCTTAAGATTTACCATCACTACCCCCTCCCCTCCACCACTCCACCCTGGGGTCATAGAAATAAGCTTAACGTCTCCTCTGTGAGAGAGCTTCCAATTTGAAGATAGCTACTGTGTCTTCCCTGAAGGCTTCTCCTTTTAAGGCCACAATATATTCCCGGGTTCTTCAAGTTCTCTTCATACAACAGAGCCTTCTTACCACCCTGGCCATTCCTCTCTGAGCAAGGTCCAGTGCAACTTGTTCTCCATTGTGGTAGTTTCTTAACTGGCCTCTCTATTTCACTCACTCCACTAGACCACTGATATTCAAACTTTTCAATCTCAGGACCCTCTTAAAAATTACTGATGAGGAGCCAGTTATAGTGGCATACACCTGTGATCCCAGCTACTGGAGAGGCTGAAGCTAGAGGGTCACTGGAACCCAGCTCTTTGAGACCAACCTGGGCAACATAGTGAGACTGCATCTCAAAAACATTATTGAGAACCCAAGAATGCTTTGTTTATGTGGATGACATCTATTGATATTTGCACTGGAAATTAAAACAAAAACAATTAAAATATTTGTTTATTAGAATGGTAGTTTTTCAAAACATTAAACATAGAGTTCATACGATTCAGTAATTATTCCACTTTTGAGTATATAGCCAAAGAAATGAAAACAGATACTCAAACAGATACTTGTACACCAATGTTCATAGTAGCATCTCTTTTTTTTGTTTGTTTTTTGAGATGGAGTCTCCCTCTGTCACCCAGGCTGGAGTGCAGTGGTGCTGATCTCTGCTCACTGCAAGCTCCGCCTCCAGGGTTCACGCCATTCTCCTGCCTCAGCCTCCCAAGTAGCTGGGACTACAGGCACCCGCCACCACGCCCGGCTAATTTTTTTTTTTTTTTTTTCCCCAGTAGAGACAGGGTTTCACCGTGTTAGCCAGGATGGTCTTGATCTCCCAATCTTGTGATCCGCCCACCTTGGTCTCCCAAAGTGCTGGGATTACAGGCATGAGCCACCACACCAGGCCCATAGTAGCATTATTAACAATAGCCAGAGGTGGAAACAACCCAAATGTCTATAGATGGATAAATGGATAAACAAAAATCATATGTACATATATATTAGTACAATGGAATATTATTCAGCTCTTAAAAAGAAAATTCTGGCCTGGTGTGGTGGCTCACCCCTGTAATCCCAGCACTTTGGGAGGCCAAGGCGGGTGGATCACGAGGTCAAGAGACTGAGACCATCCTGGCTAACACAGTGAAACCCCGTCTCTACTAAAAATACAAAAAATTAGCCCGGCGTGGTGGCGGGCCCCTGTAGTCCCAGTTACTCAGGAGGCTGAGGCAGGAGAATGGTGTGAACCCAGGAGGCGGAGCTGGCAGTGAGCCGTGATGGCGCCACTGCACTCCAGCCTGGGTGACAGAGCAAAACTCCGTCTCAAAAAAAAAGAAAAAAGAAAAAGAAAAGAAAAAGAAAAGTCTGACACATGTTACAACATGGATGAACTTTCATGATATCAAGCTAAGTAAAATAAATCTGCCAAAAAAAAACCAGATACTGTATGATTCCACTTACATAAGGTACCTAGAGTGGTTAAATTCATAGAGATAGACCACAGAATGGTGGTTACTACAGGTTGAAGAGGGGGAGAATGTGGAGTTATTATTTATGGGTACAGAGTTTCAGTTTGGAATGATGAAAAAGTTTTGGAGATGGATGGTGAGGATGGCTGCACAACAAGGTGTATATACTTAATGACAATGAACTGTATACTTAATGATTAAAATGGTCATTTTTATGTTATGTATATCTTACCACAAAAAAAATCTGTTCAATTCATTTTAATATAACTATAATAAACTCATTGTATACTAACTTATTTTTATTTAAAGTAATTGTATTTTCAAAAATAAAACAGTGAGAAAACAGGGTTTTACATTTTTGCAAATCTCTTTTGATGTCTGTCTTAAAAGAAGACAGCTAGATTTTTTATTCTGCCATAGTTTTCAGTCTGTGGTACTGTGTTGTTTTGGTTGTTGTCCATGGAAAAAGGAAGAGTATTTTAATATTCTTTTTCAGATAAATGGGGATATTCTCCTTTGATAGTATACCAAAATTTATAAGCAGTAGTTTCCTAAAGATTAGTTTTGATGTAGAATCTGACCATCAATAAACTTTCCATACTTTATAACATAAAAATACATTGATCAGTCTTGCACTGTGACTTAATTTTTTACATATCATACATAATTTTGTAACATTATACACTGGTCTTTTCAAATATATTGGTTAACTAAGTTATAAAGTGAAAACATATCATTGAATAAAAAGTAATGTTCATTACTATCACCACGAATATGCAACTGGCACATAGGAAATGTTCAATAAATACAATGGAATATTATTCAGCCCTTAAAAGGAAAGAAAATTCCGACACACGCTACAACATGAATGAACTTTGAAGCCATCAAACTAAGTGAAATAAATTTTTTAAAAGACAGATACTGTATGTTTCCATTTGTATGAGGTACCTAGAGTAGTTAAATTCATAAGACAGGCCGTAGAACATGGTTACTACAGGTTGGTGGGAGCGGGGGAGAAGAAGAGTTATTACTTATTACTTATATATGCCTAGAGAGAGAGAGAGAGAGACATACACAATATATATAAAATACATAAACAAAAAGCTAAAACAGAAGTGATATTTTAAAAGGATATAATGTCCTTTCTCACATCAATCCCCAAAATATCCTTATCATGAGCTTAATAGTTTATACTTGTCTAATTTCTCTCAAGAGCCCATCCTACCACAGATGAGAAGCTCAATTAAAATATGTTGAATTACTACGTATCTTTATTTCTTCCTAATACTTTTGGTTCTTTCCAAAACTGTAGACCAGACCTGTTTCTGTAATCCTAGTCATCCCAGTGGACACACATTGTAGCCAGGAAAAAGATCTAGTTTCAAATGGAAAGTTCTGGCTCTGCAAAAGCTGACCATGCCTTATACTCAATCTGCGCTGTATAATTCCAGCCCTGCTCTGGTTTCTCTCACCTGAGGATGGATCCCTCACTGGTTTTCTTTTGCTGACATCTCCAAGCTGACCCCCTTCTCTTCCAGCACTGGCTGTCTTGTCCCCTATTCATCCGTATCTTTATTCTTAGCCTCCTTTCATGGTATACTTTATGCCTGAAAGTCTTCACTTCACATTTAGTAACCAATTTTCTACCTTTCATTTCAACTTGGTCTTACCTAATTCAACCCTACCTGACCTTCTATAAACAACTCAGTTTCCTCTAAAAGCTGAAATAAAACAATGAAGAGATGTACTTAAACAAAGTAAACCCACATTTTAGTATTTCTGTTATCCCTTACATACATATTTTCTATGGAGACAAGAACTTTCTTATTTTATAATCCTGTATACCATTATTTCTTTCTTTACTGTTTTAACTTTTCAGGATTAAAGGACAAACAGCAGCTAAAGTAGATATGGGTAAGTATGACAGCACTCCCTGGTTCACACCAAATGTAATCAGGGTTCTTGACTTATGACAACAACCTATTAGTTGCGTTATTCCTTCTCTCTTCAAAGCCTATTTTCTTTCAAGTTCCTTCCTTTTGCAATTCTATTATTTATAATGACAATGTGAGCAACAAAACATATTAAACACTTAATGGAATGAAAATAACATTTGGGGTATTACACAACATCCATTTTAAATACAAATAATGCATAATAACATGGCTGATCTGGTGCTAATCACTCCATTGTCTAGAAGATGAGTGAGCAAATTCTTTTTATTTATTTATTTATTTTGTTATTTTTGTAGAGACAGTCTTGCTCTGTCGCCCAGGCTGGAGTGCAGTGGCGCAATCTCAGTTCACTGCAACTTCTGCCTTGAACAAATCAAGGGTTCAAGCAATTCTCCTGCCTCAGCCTCCTAAGTAGCTGGGACTACAGACACACACCGCCACACCCAGCTAATTTCTTCTGTACTTTAGTAGAGACATTGTTTCACTGTGTTGCCCAGGCTGGCCTCCAACTCCTGAGCTCAGGCAACCCGCCCACCTCGGCCTCCCAAAGTGCTAGGATTACAGGCATGATCCACCACACCTGGCCAGCAAATTCAATTTTAAGATGCAGGTTGAATTCATAAATTACCTCAGAAAACAAAAATAGCCCTTTTCTAGAGAACACAAAATTCCACACTCTCTTTAACAAATTTCAACATATAAAGGGATACATTAAAATGCAGTCAACGTTTAAAAGAAGAGCTAATGGTGTGGGGTGGGGAAATCTAAAAATCATTTATATTTGGCTTTGAAATATTCTGTGTGATTTTATATTTCCAACTAAGTTGGGCCAACACTGCTCTAGCACTTTCTGGATATACCCAAACAGATAAAACGAAGGCAGTACAGAAGATGCTGGTGGCATGAAAATGTCCTCTTGATTAAATTTTAAAAGGCTTGTAACAAACCACCAGTTGTTTAAAAATATATTATTAAAGCTGATTGTAAAGTTGCCTTTAAAGAGTTATTTCTGTTAAATGTCAGTGCTAATGGATATAAACTAAGGCAAAGTTGGTATCACAGATTCTCTTACAAGTCCAAGATTACGTTATTTTAAAAGATCTATAAATACATTCTTTTAAAGTATGAATCTATAATATTATAGATCTGTCTAATAAATCTACATTGATTTTACAAATAGGCATATACATATAAAATATAGATCTTATTTTATCTTAAGAACCAGCCAAATACCTTTTTGAGTTTCTTGTGTAATCATCTCCTGACTCCTGCTTTATCCTTCTTTCTGTTCTTGCCCAACTTTCTATTTTGTCTATTTTCTAACTTTCTAATTTTCTATTTTTTCTATTTTTTCTTTCTATTCTTTCTATCCTTGCCCAACTTTATATTACTCCAAGGATTAACCTCCTGATGTTATATGTACAGATCCATAATCCTTTTTTGAAATCCTGAAGCCTGAAAAGCTTTGCAAACCAAGTCTTTTCAAAACTGAATTAGAGGCAAAATCTGTCCTGACTTGAACTCACGTGGTACAAAATTGGCAGAAGAATACTTAGGGCTGGGCGCAGTGGCTCACGCTTGTAATCCCAGCACTTCGGGAGGCCGAGGTGGGCGGATCATGAGGTCAGGAGGTCGAGACCATCCTGGCTAACATGGTGAAACCCCGTCTCTACTGAAAATACAAAAAATTAGCCAGGCATGGTGGTGGGTGCCTGTAGTCCCAGCTGCTCGGGGAGGCTGAGGCAGGAGAATGGCATGAACCCGGGAGGTGGAGCTTGCAGTGAGCCGAGATGGCGCCACTGCACTCCTGCCTGGGCAACAAAGCAAGACTCTGTCTCAAAAAAAAAGAAGAATATTTAGTCATTTATCATACATAGTGTAAAAATTCATGCATTTTGCTGCAGAAACGTTAGTGTATACAATTACAAGGTACTGCCAGATCCTGATAGGGATATTAAATAACAAAATATGCATGAATTACCTTTCTATAATTTAAAAAATAATATGAATTCCTTAATATCTGGTCCTTAGACTTTGCACAAGGGAATGTATGGACTGTATATACTTATTTGTAATACTATCATCTCTTCATGAGGGCAAAAAAGATTAAAATATGATTAAGAATGATTAATATCAACTAAATATTAATGCTACAATACAATAAATAGCAATGTCTTATGAAATGTAAAGTATATACAGATTTAAAATGCATGGCAAAATAACACACAAAGAAAGGGGTGAGTACATTGTTCTAAGTTCTAGCATTATATTACAGGAAAATAGTAAAAGTAATAATTTATGTAAAACTATAATCAGGAATAAGTGCTGTAACTCTAGTGTAGATACCTAAAGAAGAGTACAGCAAGTTAATGAAGAGGAAAATGTAATAAAGGATTTGAATAATCCAAAAGAATGCAGAAATGAGAGAAAACAATATGAAGTAGATCAAATAAGAAACAAATATTAATGTGAGTTATAAAACCATATAGATCAGTAAATTCATTAAATGTAAATAGACTAAATAATAAAATTAAAAGACTATTAAAAAAATACAAAGGCCAGGCGCAGTGGCAAACGCCTACAATCCCAGCACTTTGGGAGGCTGAGGCAGGAGGATTACCTGAGGTTAGGAGTTCCAGACTGCCTGGCCAACATGGTGAAACCCCGTCTCTACTAAAAAAAAAAAAAAAAAAAAAAAAAAAAAAAAAAAAGACTCTAGCTGTCAGTCTGGATTTTTAAGAAAACTATATGACGTCTTTACAAGATATACATTAAATACAGTCACAAAGAAGGTGAAAATAAAAGGATAGAAAAAGTCATACCATGCAACTGCTAACCAAAAGAAACCTGATGTAGCCATAGTAACACTATACAAAACAGACTTTAAGGCAAGAGCCTCACCAGAGATAAAGAAAGATACTTCATAACGATTCAGAGGTTAAACCAGCAGGAAAATATCATAAAATCAATCCACATATAACCACTAAAAATAGCCTTAAAATACATAAGCAAAAATCTGAAAGAATTAAAAAGAGAAACAGACTAATACACAATCATAGTGGGAGATTTTAACATATTTATTTTAGTAGCTGATGGAACAAACAAAAAAATTCAATAAGATTATAGAAGAGCTGAACAGCATAATTTCCAACTTGGCCTCAGTGACATATATAGGTAATCTAACCCAACAATGGCAATATAAACATTCTTTATGAGGTCACATGGAACATTCAGCAAAACTGACTATATTCTGGGCTATAAAGCAAGCCTTAGCAAATCAAGCAAATTAGCAAAGCAAGCTTCAGCCTAGAAATCAATAACAAAAATATTTTTTAAGGTATCTCAATTGCTTGGAAATTAAGCAATATACTTCAAAACAGCCCTTGAGTTAAATATTAGAAAAATTTTAGAAGATATTAGAAAACATTTTAAACAAAAGAATAATAAAAATATGACTCATTAGGACTGTGGAATGCCATCAAAGCAGTGCTCAGAAGAAAAATTATAACCTTGCATGCATGTTTTATAAAAGAGGAAAGACTTCATGTATGGCACAAGCTTCCAATTTAAGAAACTAGAAAAAAAACAGCAAATCAATCTCAAAAAAAAAAAACAGGAGGAAATTAATAATAAAGAACTGATCTGAAATTAAGAGAAAATTAGTAAACCCAAAAACTGGTTCATTGATGAGACTAATAAAATTAATAAACCTCTAGCAAAATTGTTCAAACACAGACACACACATACACACACACTAGTTACCATTATCAGAAATGGTAACAGATTTTTTTCAGATATTAAAAAGAAATAGAGGTTTATTATAAACAACTTTAGGCCAATAATTTATACAATTTAAATAAAAACAAATTCCTTGAAAAATGCAACCTATCAGAACAAACAATAGAAACATAGAAAATCCAAATACTTCTGTATCTATCAAAATGAAATCTGTATGAGCCGGGCATGGTGGCTCATGCCTGTAATCCCAGCACTATGGGAGGCCAAGGCAGTGGGTCATATGAGGCCAGGAGTTTGAGGCCAGCCTGGCCAACATGGCAAAAACCCATATCTACTAAAAATACAAAAATTAGCCAGGCGTGGTAGCATGCGCCTGTAATCCCAGCTACTCAGGAGGCTGAGGCAGGAGAATCACTTGAACCCAGGAGAGGGAGATTGCAGTGAACTGAGATCATGCCACTGCACTCCAGCTTGGGCAACAAAGTGAGATTCTCTCTCAAAAAAATTTTGAAAAATTAAAAATAAATAAATCTGTATTAAAAAATCTTGCTAATACAATACTGAAGTACAACAAAGTTGGAGAATTGACACCACCAACTTCAAGACTTACAAAGGTATGCAATCAAGCCAGTGTGGTATTGGTGAAAAAACAGACACACAGATCAATAGAACAGAATAGAGACCTAAAAATAGGTCCACATAAACATCACCAACTCATTTTTGACAAAGGAATAAAGGCAATTCAAGGATGAAAGACAGTCTTTTCAGGACATCCACATGCAAAGGAGAAGGGAGGAAGAGAAAGAGATGGTGGGTGGTGGGAGTGGGGGACAAGAAATGGAATCTAGAAACAGACTTAGACCTTTCACAAAAATTAACTCCAAATGAAGCATAGACCTAAATGTAACACATAGAAATATAAGATGTCTAGAAGATAACATAGGAAAAAATCTAGATGACCTTAGGGTTTAGCTATTAATTTCTAGACACAATACCAAATGCACAATCCATAAAAGAAAACAATTGATCAACTGGACTTTACTAACATTTAAAATTTCTGCTCTTAAAAAGATATTGAAGAAAATAAAAAGACTAGCCACAGATTGGAAGAAAATATTTGCAAACAATTATACCCAAACATACAAAAAATTCTTAAAACTCAATAAGAAAACAACCCAATTAAAAAATGGGCAAAAGATCTGAATAGACACCTAACCAAAGAAGACACACAGACGGCAAATAAACATAAAAGGATACTTAACATCATATGTCATTAGGGAATTGCAAATTAAAATAATAAGATATCACAACAAACATTAAGATGGCTAAAATCCAAAACAGTGATAGCACCAAGTGCTGGGGAGGATGTGGAGCAACCAGCACTCTCATTTCTTGCTGATGGGAATGTAAAATGGCACAGCCTCATTGGAAGACAGGTTGTCAGTTTCTGATGGTTAACCACTCTCTTACCACACAATCTATCAATTTCACTCTTTGGTATTTACCTAACATAGCTGAAAATTTATATCCATACAAAAACCTACATATGAAGGTTTATACCAGGTTTTCTTTGTTGTTGTTGTTCTGTTTTGTTTTGTTTGAGACAGAGTCTCGTTCTTTTGCCAGGCTGGAGTGCAGTTGTAGCAGGATTTTTTAGGGAATCAGAGAGCCCGAGGGGTTGAGGAGGATATTTATTATTTAGGTGCACCAGCCCAGTCGGATTAACATCCAAAGGACTGAGCCCTGAACAAAGAGTTAAGTTACCTTTTAAGCATTTCATGGGGTGGGAGAATATCTGTGCAGGTGGAAGCATATAACAAAAGCAAGAAACAAAGACAGTTATTCAATTAATTGAGACATGCACTACATCGTTTCTTACTTTTCAAGGAAAAACATATTTTACGGCTTGAGTTTATCTGTCTAGTGACCTTGCAGCTGCACAGCTAGAGAAACAGGGTCTTTACAATGCCCAAGAAAGGGAGAGATAAGGCTCACTAGTCACAGAAAAACGGGCAGTTAATTTTTAAAGGACTCCAGCTCTTTGTCTTTCTCGGGTGGAATTGGGTTTTCTTACATATAACTGAGTTTCTGCTTACACATTCTTTAATTTCTTTTAATTCCTGTTCCACAGTGGCGCGATCTCAGCTCACTATAGCAGTTTTATTCATAAGTGCTAAAATTTGTATGCAACCAAGATGTCTATCAATAAGTGAATGCATAAACAAACTGTGGTACATCCATACAATAAAATATTACTAAACAGAAAAAAAAATCAGCTATCAAGCCACAAAAAGACAGAGAGGAACACTAAATGAACATTGCTAAGTGAAAGATGCCAGTAAAATAACTACATACCATAGAATTCCAACTATATGATATTCTTAAAAGCAAAACTATAGAGACAGTAAAAAGTGGTTGCCAGAGTCTCAGGGGGAAGGAAGTAATGACCAGGTAAGCCACAGGGGATTTTTAGAACAGTGAAACTATTCTGTATGATACTGGAATTGTGAATACATAAATACAGGACATCATGTATTTGTCAAAACCCATAGTAACCATGTACAGTGTGAACACCTGGAATTCCAGCTACTTAGGAGACTGAGTCGGAAGGATCCCTTGAGCTCAGGAGCTTGAGACCAGCCAAGTGAGACAAACATAGCAAGACACCATCTCACAAAAAAAAAAAAAAAAAAAAACAGACCTGCAAGACAAAGAGTGAACCGTGAACCTTAATATAAACCATGAACTTTAGTTAATAATAATGTATCAATATTAGTTCAACTGAAACAAATGTATCACACTAATGCAATATTTGTTAATAATAGATGAGAACTGTGCAAAGGAGAGGGATAAATGGAAACTGTACTTTCTGCTCAATTTTTCTGTAAATGTAAAGTCTATTAATTTAAAAATATTCTCAAATAGAAAACTCCAGACATAGGCTTCGTTGAAGAATTCTTCCAAACATTTAAAAAATAACAAATCTCATAACACTCTTATGGCAAGTAGAAATTTTAAAAGGGAGGCAACATTTCCCTACTCATTTTATGAGGCCAGCATAACCTTGACATAAAACTTGACAAAGATGGTTACAAGAAAGGAAAATTACATACCAATCGTTTTCATGACAGTATATCATTCTTTATACACTATTTCTTGGAGTTCTGTTAGCTCCACTGTAGAAAGCTACTACAAAAGAGTGTCACCCCCAGCCTAATAATAAGAAAAACAGTACAATATTCAAAAATCATACATTTTGAACCCATCAGGAAACTGAAGCTATAAGACAACCAAGTGAATTAAATTCCAAGGAGTAACAAGCTCCTTCAAGGACAAATGGGATTCCAAACTACTTCACCTTTGGTAGAGCACAGAAAGAAAAGGAAGCTACTATACAAGAGAGTAAGAAGAAATGAACTAAAATGTTAACTATTATAGACAAGATGTGGGCTAGTGTGTCAGTTTGGAATAACTGGGAACCCAAAATGCAAGGGGAATTCACACATATTTGCATACTCTTTTCCATGGGTCTATGCCAGATGCCCACACAAAAGATTGAGAGCAGAAAGCTACAAAGAGCACTCTTCTGTGGCACAGCTGTGCAAAAAGAGATAGGCTGCCACTGCAGGACAAGCATAAAACTGTGCTACCTTGGCCAAACTCTCCTCTCATCTGAAGCAAAGGACAAAAAACACGGGAGAATGTTCAGAAACCCTCCCATTCTGAAGACAAGGCAGTAATTCATTGCTTTTGGGGGTGGGATAGATACAAAAACCCTCAACCTCATAGGAAAATAAGAAAACTCTTGGGCCTAGGATCCTACAACAATACAAAGCAGAGGTAAACTAGCACTAGGGCAGAGCAGGTATGGGTCTTTCACTCAATACTTACCACAGATACAAGGCAGAACTGGGCTGTCAAAGGGATAAGGGAATGGAGCATGCCAAAGCTGGGAAAGCTCCATACCCAAGGATAAAGCACATGGACTGAGTCAGAAGAACAGATGACTCCTGCACCTGCTGTGAGCCCAGGACTGAATAACAAACAACAGACTTCTGCTGGGGACAAGAGCACAGAGAGAGATCTCCCCCTGAGGAACAGGCAAGGAGAGACTGAAGAAAGTCAAGGGTGTAGTAGAAACAATGAGAAAAACTCTGTAGTACCCTAAGATCTATGCCAAGCACAAAGTAACAGCAGTCTGCTACTGGGTTTTCTTGTTGTTGCTGTTGTTGTTGTTTGTTTTTTTGAGATGGAGTCTCGCTCTGTCCCCTAGGCTGGAGGGCAGTGGAACGATCTCAGCTCACTGCAACCTCCACCTCTCGGGTTCAAGCAATTCTTCTGCCTCAGCTTCCCAAGTAGCTGGGATTACAGGCATGCACCACCACCCCTGGCTAATTTTTGTATTTCTAGTAGAGACAGGGTTTCATCATGTTGGCCAGGTTGGTCTCAAACTCCTGACCTTAAGTGATTTGCCCACCTCAGCCTCCTAACTACCACTAGTTTTAAAGGAATCTGAAGCCTGTGATATAGTGAAGGTAATGACAAGAATAACAAAACCCAAACCCAGCTTGAGCCTTGTCTATATTGACTGAAGCCCCTACACTCAGTAAGGATATAGAATACTGAAACAAAATTGTCTACTAGACCTAATTGAAAATTACGGAACAGAAACAGCAGAATAAGCATGCTTTTCAAGTACATACGAAACAAATAAGGTAAAACATATCCTGGATCCTAAAAGTAAGTAAGTTTAAAAGAGCTAAAATCATACATACTTTATTCTTGACCATAAGAGAATTAAACTAGAAATCAATCAAAGAAAGATACTGGTAAAGAACGCATTTATAAAAAACCCATGGGTTATTAGAACCCATAAAATCACAAGAGAATTTTTTAAAATTTTTAATTGGGTGAAAATGGCAATAAACTATATCCTAATTTATAGACACAAATAAACCAGTACACAGAAAGAAATTTACAGCATTAATTAGAAGAGAATAAAGATCTCAAATCAAAAATCTAAATTTCATCTAAATAGCTTAAAACATGCAAATTAAATCAAAAGCAAGCAGACAAAAATAATAAAGGAAAAAAATCAGAGCAACTGAAAACAGAAAAACCAAGAGCTTCTTCTTTGAAAGTATTAATTGATAAATCTCTAGCCAGATTAATTAGGGAAAAAAGAACACATGGCCAGGCACCCTGTGGCTCACGCCTGTAATCTCAGCACTTTGGGAGGCCGAGGCGGGCAGATCAAGGAGGTCAGGAGATCGAGACCATCCTGGCTAACATGGTGAAACCCCGACTCTATTAAAAATACAAAAAATTAGCTGGGCATGGTGGCAGGTGCCTGTAGTCCCACCTACTCAGGAGGCTCAGGCAGGAGAATGGTGTGAACCCAGGAGGTGGAGCTTGCAGTGAGCCAATCTCACACTACTGCACTCCACCCTGGGCGACAGAGCGAGATTCCATCTCAAAAAAAAAAAAAAAAAGAACACACATTACAATATAAGGAATGAAAGAGGGGTTATCACTACAAATCCTACAGACACTAAAAGGACTATAAGGGGATCACATAGACAATTTTATACCAGTAAATTTGTTAAAATAGATTAAGTGCAGCAACTTCTTGAAACATAAAAACTACAAAAGCTTACAGAAGAAGAAATAGATAACCTGAATGGCCTGCATATATTTTTAATTGAATTTTTTTAATTAAAAATGTGTCCATAAAGAAAACTCTAGGCACCAGTGACTTTGCTGGGAACTCTACCACATATTTAAAGAGAAAATAATATTAATTCTACATAAATTCTTCCAGAAAATAAGGAACACTTCCCAACTCATTTTATAAGATCATCATTACCTGATATCGAAAGCAGACAAGCAGACAAAGTGTTACAAGAAAAAAAAAAAAAAAAAACTACAAAGAAATATCTTTTTTTTTTTTTTTTTTTTTTTTTTGAGACAAGGTCTGGCTCTATCACCCAGGCTGGAGTGCAGTGGTGCAATCTGCTCACTGCAACCTCTGCCACCCAGGTTCAGGCCATCCTCCCAACTCAACCTCTCAAGTAGCTGGGACTACAGGTGTGCATTGCCACACTGGCTAATTTTTGTATTTTTTTTAGAGATAGGGTTTTGCCATGTTGCCCAGGCTGGTCTCAAACTCATGAGCTCAAGCATCTGCCCACCTTGGCCTCCCAAAGTGCTGGGATTACAGGCATGAGCCACCGTGCCCAGCCACAAACCAGTATCTTTCATAAATACAGTTAAAAAATTTCAGCAAAATGTTAGCAAATTGAGTCAAGAAATATATAAAAAGGATAATCCATCATAACCAAGTGGAATTTATCTCAGGAATGCAAAATTGGTGCAACATTCAAAACCAATCAGTATTACTCATCCTATCAACATGAGCAGGAAAAATAATATGGACATATCGACAGATATAAAAAAAGTATTTAACAAAGTTCAACATCCATTCATGATAAAACCCTCAGAAAACTAGGGATAGAATAGAGCTTCCTCAACCTGAAAAATAAAAAGCATCTGCAAAACATTGCACTGGAGGCATTATCCAGTACAATAAGTCAAGAAAAAGAAATAAAAGGCACACAGATTGGAAAGGAAAAAGTAAAACTGTCTTTAGTTCATTATGATACATGTACCTGGAAAATCTTAAGTAATCTAAGAAAACGTACTATAACCAATACATAAGTTTAGCAAGTTCTCAGGATACATAGTAAATAGATCAATATCAATTGCATTTCTGTATGTTAATAATAAACAATTAAAACTTGTCGCCATTTATAATAGCAGCAAAAATCATGAAATACTTAAGGGAAAAATCTTAACAAAGAGTGTACAATATTTCTGTGCTGAAACTACAAAACACTGCCAAGAGAAAATAAAAACAATATTAATAAATGAAAAGACAAACCATGTCCATGGGCCAGGAAATTTAATATTGCTAAAATCTAGATTCTCCCCAAATTGATCTACAGATTCAACATAATCCCAATCCAATTTTCAACAATTTTTGTAGTAATTTGTAAGCAGATTCTAAAATTTATATAGCAAAGCAAAGGACCTAGAATAGCCAAAATAATTTTGGGAAAAAAAGGAACAAATTTGGAGGACTTTGATCTCAAAGCTTACTATAAAGTTACAAAAAGCAAGATAGTGTGGTATTGTATGATGAACAAATAGATCAATGGAACAAAATAGAGAGCCAGAAATTGTGTGTGTGTCTGTGTGTGTGTGTGTGTGTGTGTGTGTGTGTGTAATTGATTTTCGACAAAGGTGCCAAGGAAATTAGCAGACCTGTCCCTTTTGGATAACAACCACGTAACTCTTCAGTCTTCATTCCTCCTCTGTACCCCACAAGCACTGCTCTAATCCCTCCAAATTGATCGCCACCCCTTTAGCCTCTGGGTGCAGGACAAGGGCTACAGGCAATGTTCTCCTCTACCTCCGGTCCTGTTCCTGCCCTGCTCCTTCACAACTTTAAACAATAATCTTCCCAGAAAGATCTCCCTGATAGCCTTGATCCCTCCCTCCCAAGCAATTCATTAATTGGTCCTCTAGTTTCAGTTGATTTGCCCTAATTGATTGAGGTACTACTCCTCACTGTGCAATTCTGACTCCAGCACTTTCTACCTGTGTATGCTTAGGATAGGTTTTTCAACAAATCAGTAATGGAAATACTGGATATCCACATGCAAAAAAAAAAAAAAAAAAAGGCTTACCTTGCACCATATACAATAACTAACTCAAAATGAATCACAGACCTAAATGTAGAAGCTAAAACTATAAAACTTCTAGAACAAACAAACATAGTAGAAACTTTTTTAAGACCTTGAGTTAGGCAAACACTTAGGTAGGGAACAAAAAACACAAATCATAAAACAATTGATAAAAATTTATGTCACCAAAATTAAGCGTTTTTCCCTTTCAAAGACCCAGTTAAGAAAATGAAAAGATAATCCACAGACTGGGCAGGGCGCGGTGGCTCATGTCTGTAATCCCAGCACTTTGGGAGCCAGAGTCAGGCAGATCACTTAAGATCAGGAGTTCGAGACCAGCCTGGCCAATATGGTGAAACCCCGTCTCTACTGAAAATACAAAAAATTAGCTGGGCGTGGTGGTGGATGCCTGTAACCCCAGCTATTCAGGAGGCAGAGGTTGCAGTGAGCCAAGAAATACCACTCCAGCCTGGGTGCAGAGGGAGACTCCATCTCCAAAAAAAGAAAATAATAACGACAGACTGGGAGGAAATATTTGCAAGACGCATATCTAATAAAGACTTACATCATAAAGAAAGAATCCTTACAACTCAACAATAAGAAGACAAACAATATGATTTTTTTTAATGGGAAGAAGATTTGAACAGAGTACCTCACCAAAAAATACATAAGCACATGAGAAAATGCTTAACATAATTAGTCATTAGGGAAATGCAATAAAAGCTACAATAAGATACTATTACACTTCTACTAGAGAAGTATAATTAATTAATAAAAATAAATAAAAGACTGGCAACATCAAGTGCTATCAAGGATGCAAAACAACTGGAACTCTCAGAACTGCTAGTGGGAATGGAAAATGATACAGCCACTTTGGAAAAGTGTGACCGTTTCTCATAGAATTAAACATTACACTTACCATACAACTCAGCAATTCCAACCCTAGGTATTTATCCAAGAAAAAAAGAAACAAATATCCAAGCAAAATCGTATACTAGAATGTATATAGCAGCTTCACTTATAATCTCTAAAAACAGAACGCAGTCCAAATGCCCTTCACACAATAATGGATAAACAAACCATTGTACATTCACTGAAATATTACTCAGCAATAAAAAGGAACAGAACTACTGAAATACCAACAAAATGGATGAATCTCAAAAGCATTGTGTTAAATGCCAGAAAGCAGGCACAAAATGTACAAACTGTATGATTTCATTCATGTGAGTCACAAAAAAGGTAAAGATCTCGATCAATCTGTGCATCCTCAGTGCCTAGCATGTTATAAAATATCCAAAAAAATGCTAGGTGGTGGACGGATAGACGAGGAATCATTGCAGGGAGGGTAAAGTGCAAGAAAGTGATATATTGACCACAAGGCAGAAAGGTACCTGGGGACCCAAGACCCCCCACAGGACGGAAAAAAGTGAGGGAAGGCGTGGTCCAAGCTACCTTCAGTGAGTCCAGCAGCTTAAAAAAAATAGACCCTGTAAATGACTGCAAGAATAGATAAATGAGTTGGTAAACCAAGCGCTTCTCTGGTCTGAAAAAAGGTGTGATGCGCCCCACCCTCCTTTATAAATCTATTAACTATGCCTGGGGCTGAGGCAGCAGAGCTTGCACCAGACAGGGAGGTGGGGGTTTTTTTGTTTGTTTTGTTTTGTTTTTGTTTTTTTTTTTTGTCTGTTTGTTTTTTGAGCACCAGAGCGGAGCTGGAGAGGTCAGAGGCGAGCTCTGGCTTGGGTGAGGAGGGTGAAGAAGAGACACCGCTGCGGCCCCGCCCGTCTCCATCCCTTCCCACTCGGCCTCACTTACCCAGGCCTGCCGTTCCAGCTGAGAGTACAAATTGGAGCCCTTGAGCTTTTGGACTATCTGGGCAATAATGAGAGAGAGGTCCGACTCCTCCTGCAACATTTCCCCTGCCCTAGCCCGCCAAGCCGCGGGGACAGGCCGCCGGCGCGGAGCGAACGGGCTACCGGGTCCCACTCAGGGCCAGTGACACTTCTCCGGGACCTTATTACACTGGGACTCCTCCAGCGGGCGTTACCAGGCAACTGACGAGCCGTGTGTCCGTCCCTCTCTGGTCCCCTCAGCGCCTGAAGGCCCCAGCATCTGCGTTCCGCCTGCGGAAAAAGACCGGGGCGGGGAGGACGCTTTTCACACCATTGTTCCTGCCTTGTCTATTTTGTCTATGTTGAAAGGCAGGAAAGCTCATTCCTTCGGAGCCACAGCGCCTCTGATGCACAAGGGGGACACGGAGAATTGTGCATTTTACTATATAAAGGATCATTTTCTTCCACCTCTCAATTTCTGCACAAACAGGACTGTGGCACGCAATGATACTGCGAATTACAACCAAGAATTGTTAGGCTCTGACACGAGCTGCGTGAACGTGTTACAGTTTCCGCCTCTGTAAAATAACACCCAGTTTGCAGGATGTTGTGATTTGCTGAGGTAAAAATCCTGAAGGTGCCTAGCACTGTACATAGCACTCCATTTTACTTCATTTTCTCTCGTTTCTATTCTCTAGAGTCTTACACCAGGAATAAGTAGACAATCTAGTCTCATCTAACAGCTACAAATTAACCAACAGGCATTCTTGGTAGGTTTTCTGCAAAGCATTAGGAATTCAAGGATGAATAAGACATTGTCTCAGTCTTACCATCTAGATTCATCCTCTTCCATATATTCATTTATTCAAGCATTTTTCATAATTCATTCAGCTTTCAACTTATAGAACGTTTACATAAAAGGGACTGTGTGGGCACAAAGGTTTAATAAAATATGGTTCTTGCCTTCAAGGAAATGCACAAAAGATTTTTAGCAGAACTAAAAGTAACTGATTTAAATTATTGAATGACATCCCCAAAGGCCAACTGCACCTCCCCTCCCCCCAAAAAAGCCCTAGTGAATAATACACACATTAGAATAACCTCACAAAAATAATCAAAATTAAGTTCAAATGTGTATATGCATATTGTAAGCAAAGCAAAAGTAGGATTTTAAGAAAACAGACTGAGATTGCTGCAAAAGCTACTCTAGACTAACTAGAAACAAAAGAGATCTCGTTCAATCAAATGCAGGTTCTAATTCAATAGGTCTCTGGTGAGAACCGGTAAACTGCATTTCTGACAAGTCCCATCAGATTGTGATACCGATGGTCCAAAGACTGCATTCTGAATAGCAAAGGACTAAAGCAGGAAATAATACGAATTAAAAGCGACTGGACCCGAGCCTCTATGCGCAACACTCTGACATTTATAACACCACCATCCAGAATACTGGGATGATAAGTACAAATTCTAAATAACTCGCTTGGTAAAGTTGGTTTATCAAACCAAGTTTAGAAAATGGCAGGCAGGAAAGAAACAAAGCACTTAAAGGCAATTAATAACAGACTCTCTAAAATGCAGTTTCTCTATAAAGCATTCTCTCACAACTCAGAATTTCTCAAAGCTGCAGATAAGTAGATATTGTCAACTCTTTATAGTCCTTCCGTCTCAACACTCCACCCATCCATGAATTCCCACCGCAAATCTCACTTTGAACAGAGAGAGAGAGAGACAGAGAGAGGAGAGAGAGCGCTACCATAACAGTTCCTTTGAGATTGAAAGAAGTGGAGTGATTAGTTGCCAAAGAGATAAAGATGCTTCAACTGAAAAGATTAGTAGAGCATTGAAGGGAAAGATGAAGCTGAAGAGCAGAAGAAAAGGCATAAATAGTGCCTAGAGTCATAAAACATTCTGGCTTCCTTCCTAGTATGTACCCTGGGATTGCATGAGTCTCTTTCCCTGTCAGAGTTTCATTGTCTTCTCTGTATCAAGAGTATAAAATACCCAACTAAGGAGATAGTATGAGGAACAAATGTTACAAGTATTAGACTCTTAATATATATTAATAAATTAAATATTGAAACAGTGATAATTAAATAAAACTAATGCCCAGTACTATTGACAAGGGAATGGAAAGTAATTAAATAAACATAGCAACATATGTGAAAGTGCCTAGAACAATTCCTTGCACAGATGGAGACTTAAATAATTTTGTTAAAGAAAAGAACAATTACAAGCGTAAAACAACAATTACAAAGTTTGGATTTTATTTTGAAAGCATGTCCAAGCAAAAAAAAAAAAACCCTTAATCCTAATATTTTTAAATTGTTTTTTACATATAGAAGCAGATGTGTCAGAGTATAATTTAATTACAGAATGCCCTCTGTTCTCTATTTCCAATTCGATTTAGCAAAACTTTTCAGAACACCTGCTCTAGGCAAGAAATGGCAAGGAATACAAAGATGATTAAGAAATGGTTCTTTCTCGCAAGGAATTTCAGTCCCAAAGGAATGATGTGACTGCTATACAGAGTTATAGTGGTAGATAGACTACTTCAATCTCCTGCCTGTGTGTCTGGAAATTTTATTACTTTAAAGTCATTGTCTCACAAGAAACTGAAGGTACAGATTACCATCTCCATCCCACAAGGCAGAACTTGGCCTTGAAAATCTGGTGGCACATATACACCGTGAAATACTATGCAGCCATAAAAAAGAATGAGTTCATGGCCTTTGCAGGGACATGGATGAAGCTGGAAACTATCATATCATTCTCAGCAAACTAACACAGGAACAGAAAACCAAACACCGCATGTTCTCACTCATAAGTGGGAGTCGAACCATGAGAACACATGGACACAGGGAAGGGAATATCACACACCAGGGCCTGTTGGGGGTGCGGGGGCAAGGGGAGGGAGAGGATTAGGACAAATACCTAATGCATGCAGGGCTTAAAACCTAGATGACAGGTTGATGGGTGCAGCAAACCACCATGGTACATGTATACCTATGTAACAAACCTACCATGTTCTGCACATGTATCCCAGAGCTTGAAGTATAATAAATAAATTTTTTAAAAAAGAGAATCCATCCTGGCTAACACGGTGAAACCCCGTCTCTACTAAAAAATACAAAAAAACTAGCCGGGCGAGGTGGCGGGCGCCTGTAGTCCCAGCTACTCGGGAGGCTGAGGCAGGAGAATGGCGTCAACCCGGGAGGCGGAGCTTGCAGTGAGCTGAGATCTGGCCACTGCACTCCAGCCTGGGTGACAGAGCGAGACTCCGTCTCAAAAAGAAAAAAATAAAACTAAAAAAAAGTTAAAAAAAATAATAATAAATAAAATCCTTACTGTACCCAAGGTGGGCAGAGAATGGGAAAACCCTCTATTTTTGACATTTCAGAGTGACTAACAGATGAATAGCAAGAGGGGGTGCAATTTTATCTGAGTACTTAAAACTATATAAACAGAGACAAAACTAAAATAGATGCAGAGGGAAATCTCAAAATTCTCTCAAATTTAGGACAGAGGTACTTCTGAGTCAACATGTGTAGGGCTCTGGTCCCAACCCTGCCTTTCTCATACCTGCTTGGTTTGACCTATTCTTCATATAATGCTGTGTCAGATTTTACTGGGGAAGGGCAGACGATGCATTTGAAAACCACTAACTAGTGGTATCACATGACAAGGTTGTGGAACATGTCGAAAACAACCTGCCAGCCTAACTCAAAATTGAAACAACCCTCAAGGGTATACTGAAACATATATTTACTGTATTCACACGAGAGTGGCTTGTATAAACTGTACCATCTACAGTGAAAAATACTTTCCACTGTTGTTTTAGAAAGAGACTGCTTTTAACATGCCATGTCTGCAGAATACATTCAACTGTATGTTGTCAGGAACTTCGAATAAATAAAAATCATGATGCATGTTGTGTGCATCACACATGTCACAGGCCTCACTGTCTCTGGGAACAAATGAGGTCATATTGATGTCAATTACCTGTCACTGGATAGTTAGCCCCATGTGCTGGCACAGGACCCCAGGCCCCTCTTCAGAGTCTCTTCACATTACTTCCAGGAGTCCTCAGGAAGTAATACATGTGTGCTTAAAAAGAAATTGGCTCATGATCTTCTGCTCTGCATGCCTTGGTGATGTCTGATGCCCTCAAGCCACTGTCCAGGGTGGTTTTCTGGGTGCTAACAAAGCACCAAAGATGTTTAAACCCCAAGGTTCACAAAGACCTTCATGGGGGGGAAAAAGCCACTTCTGCTTCTGATTGCCACCTCTCATTACAAAGGCAGTCATACTTCGTTTCTGAGTCTAGACTGAGCATCAGACTATGCTATCCTCCTCCACTTTACCATCTTCCATTCCTGTGGTCCCAGACAATTTTATGTCAATGGAGAGGACTGGGCTACTGGCTCTATGAGTAATCTCAGGGACCGTGTTGACCCTATGCAAAAGGGAAAACTTACAGGAGAAAACCTAACTGTGGTTTAAATAATAAGATCTCTATTATTACCAACAAGTCTGGAGGAGAGTCCCAAGGTTGGTTCAGTGTCTCACAAATGTCAAGTTTCTAAGCATTTTCCATCTTTTCCATTTTACCACCCTTAGCGTATTGACTTTCCCTCCCTGGCTTATGGCCACAGTCTCCAGATAGCTGCTGTAGTTTCAAGTATCTGTCCTACCTCTGTCTTGAAAGGCAGGAAAGAAGATGAAGTTGGAAGCCATCATTCTCAGCAAACTAACACAGGAACAGAAAACCAAACACCGCAAGTTCTTACTCATAAGTGGGAGTTGAACAATGAGAACACATGGACACAGCGAGGGGAACAACACACATTGGGGCCTGTTGTGGGGTGGGGGTTAGGGAAGGGAGAGCATTAGGACAAATACCTAATGCATGCAGGGCTTAAAACCTAGATGATGGGTTGATAGGTGCAGCAAACCACCATGGCACATGTATACCTATGTAACAAACGTGCACATTCTGCACAGGTATCCTGGAGCTTAAAGTAAAATTAAAAATAAAAGAAAGGCAGGAAAGAAGGGAGAAAAATTTTAAAAGTTCTCAATGACTATGTATACATTTCTGTTTGAGTAAAGACTATTTTTCCAAGAAGCTCCCAGGAAGACTTCCCCATATATCTTACTGCCTGAAGATTTGTCACATGATCATCCCTAGTTACAAGAAAGTCGGGCAAGAGTTGATCTGGTGTTTCATCCTCAATCCTGAAAGCGAGATGAAGGAGTAGAAGAATGTCTGGTTGCTTCTGCCATGATGTCCAAAATGACTTCCATCTGAGAGTGGTGCTGGGATATGAACCCCTGTGAATGATATTTGGGCCACAGAGAGACTGCTCAAGAGTTAGACAATATCCAGATTACTTACCATTCACAGAGTTGGTTGTGTGTGGTTTAGACTGAGAATCTAAATTATAGTACTTATTTAGGTGGCATTTGCTTAGTATCATGGTGACATTTTAAAAGGTAAACATAAATAAGGTTGACCCATTGCAAAATAAGGCCTGTGAGTAGCAGATTACATGACAGGAGCAGAACATTTGCAAATGTCATTGTAAAAAAAGACAAAAATTGATGACTTATGAAGAAAACAGCTTGCTCATAAATTGCTTTCAACTAAGGCCTCCCTATATCTGTAAGCCACTCTACTGGAATTTGAGATTATACCCTCTGTTGAGTTGTACAAAAGAAATGAACATCAGAAATAGTCTATTCTCTAATACAATCTGTACAACTTGGGGCAACAGAGGATTACTGATAAAAAGTGATGTTCTAGTTTCTCTAGGCACTTCCTCTAGGTTTCAGCTAACAGTAGAGCAGGATTCACTTGGCCTATTTTCTCCTCAATTCTCTGATCACTACTCTCTTCTCAGCTCCTCCAAACTACACCTAACACATACATAAGTGCACATGCGCTCTTTCGCTCGCTTTCTCTCTCTCTCTCTCTCTCACATTTCTGTGCCAGAATGTTTTCTTTTTCATGGTTCTGTCTTATTTTGGGCCTTCCTCCATTGCCACCTGCCTTTTGCCATCTTTTTTTTATCTTTTTTGTTCTTCCAGTTTTCTTGAAGGCCTAGCAATATGTACAAGACAAACATATGTAATAAGAATAGGACGGCTGCAATATTGGTCCTTGAGATCAAATTGAAGATTGCAGTTGGACCTGTCTCCATCCACTGTGGAAGTTAGCAAGTTGTCCATATGGACACAGATGGGAATCAGGATCAAGTTATAGGCCTGGAAATGTAAGAGGCCCAGTAATTTGGGAGCAGAGCCAACACGCAGGCACAGCAAGGAGCTCTACTGCATAACTGACAGGCCCACTATAGATGCCGTGAACAAGAAAGGGGAATAGGGCAGGGACCAAAAGCGTGTTACCAAGACTTAATCCTAAAACAAACTCCACGTAGTGGACAGAGCAAGACCATGGACCCTGGAACAAAGGGGATGTCTTAGCAAGGAGAATCCTTTTAAACAGGACACTGAATTAAGTGTTTGACACACAGGAGAAGAGAGAAGAAAAAAGACAAAGACTGCACTAAGACAATAGTTCCCATCTCAAAATTTCCTTATATTCTCATGCTTTATCTAAAACATTTATGAGACTGTGTATGTATTTCAAAATATGCCTGTGGTTATTATAGTATAAAAAGGTTTTAACAATGCAACATCCGGAAAATGAATGCACCATTTTCATCCTTGGTTTTCAGTATACTCCAGGCATACAGCTGTAGGCTCCCATGCAGTCTCTCACAAGTCCTAGTGACACTGAATCCAGTGGCCCACAGCCATACCCTTCTTGTTAACATGCCCTGTTGTGTCTTCCTTCCCTTCCCTGTCTCACTTCCCCACTCCCCTACCAGTGTTTCCTAGAATTACCCCTACCTAATATACTCTTTGTGCTCAAATTCTTATTTTATCATCTGCTTCTGGGGGAACCCAACCTGTCTAGTGCCTAATATGTTGCCTGGAAGGTAACAAGTATTGAAGATGTGCTGGTTGAAGAAAAGAAAACCCATTTCCAATTTTCCCCAGGAGGGGACTGTTTGGCTGGGTTCTTGCAACTTTACGCATGACTTTCCAGACCAGCAAAGTCTTCCAAGCCTTGCCCTGGAAACGAAAAATGACAAGAGAGGTGTATCACTCAAAATTCCCAAGATGAGTCGAACAAATAGAATGCGCGCGCACACACACACACACACACCCCCCACACAGAGAGAGAGAGAGAGGGAGGGACGGAGGGAGAACGAGAGAGAGAGAAGAGAGAGGAGAGAAATTTTAAGGATTTGGCTTATGTGACTGGGGAGGCTAGCAAGTCCAAAGTCTACAGAGCAGACCAGCAAGCTGAATGTTCAGTAAAAAAAAAGTTGATATTGCCATCTTGAATCTGAAATCCACAGGACAGACCAGCAGGCTGAAAACTCAGGCAGAATTTCTATGTTCCAGCTTTGAGGAAGAATTCCTTCTTCTCTAGAAAATCTCAGTTTTTGCTGTTAAGGCCCTTGACTGATTGGATGAGGCCCACCCACATTATGGAGGGTCATTTGTTTCACTTGAAGTCAACTGACTGTAAATGTTTTTCACATCTACAAAAATACCTTTATAGCAACACCTAGATTACTGTTTGACCAAACAACTGGGCGCCATAGCCTAGCCAAGTTCACACACAATATTAACCATCCCAACAGATACAACAGGTTCACGACACAGCCCTCTACCTGGTCATACCTGGCCCTCGTCCTGGTCATACCTTCATCCCAGAGTCTTATTTTACTGTGGCCCCTCTCTTCATCTCCCTGACATCTGGACTCTCTCTACAACACTTCCATGTTGATTTTCGGTTTGATGGGGCTCTGTGGCTCTCTGCCCTGCTGTGTTGTTCTTCTGTCTGTGACTTCTCTGCTGAATTGGACTCCACTCTTGGGGACTGACTTCTTGAGCAGGGTCCAAAGTCCCTTCCAGAATGCCCCCCGCAGGAATTTCAATCCAGTGGTTTGTTGTGTAGAGCCTCAAACAAAGTGTGAGATTCTTTCCAGATTCTCCAAACAAAATGAAGTTTAGTTCACGGAACTACACATAAAATATATGTCAGATAGCACTTTTGTTAAGGAAAAGGAAAGGTGGCAAAATGAAACTGCAGCGCCTGGGGAGAAGGGGAAGGGCAGCGGTGATTTACCACTGGCATTTTTGTCAGAGCATTTTTTAATGACGTTACTTACTGTCAAAGCATACTAGAAACACTTTAAAAGCACACCACTGACACATTACATCAGATAAATAAATGTTTCCATCTCAACTGACTCATTCGCTGGAACAACTTCACTTGACAATACAAATAAAGAAAGAGGACAGGAAATGTGGATGCTTAAAAAGTACATTTTTTGGTTTTCAGGGTGAGTAAAGATGTAACATTTTTAATAAATTTTAAGAATTATTTTTACGTTCCCGAAACAAGAACCATCAAAATTAGAACAAACTTGGAAGTCAAAAATTTCATCTCCTTTTGACAAGAGTGAAATGTGTTCTTTCCAAGGGTAAAATTAAGAGAATTGCTTTGTCATACAACAAGATGGAGGCAGAGTTCCAAGTTCAAAGCCAAATTTTCTGACAGTTTGCCGATTTTCTACTATCTTGGTGTGAATGACTTGTTACTGTGTCTTTTCTTTTCTTTTCTTAATTTCTTCCCCTTCCCCACACCCCACCCCCCCCTTCCCTGCACACACCCACAGAAAGAAACTAATGTATCTCATTTAACACTTGTAACACCTCACAAGGTAGTGGTTATTTTCTCTGATTTTTACAGACTAGAAAATGGACACCTGAAAGGTAGATAACTTGTCAAAAGTCACAATAAAGTCCAGAATAACAGCTGGGATTTGAATGCCACTTGTTCACATTTCTTCTCTGGGACAAATCGAGTAATTTTTGCCTCACAAATGTTCAGGTTTTGCTTTTCTCCAATAAGCCCAAGTGGCGATCAGATTGACAATTCCGAAGTTTTCAGAACTCCTCCTTTCTAACAATGACAATATTTAAATTCGGTAACTTCTATTGACTGAAAAGCTTATAAAGTATAAAAAAGGAGAGTATTTCCCTTTTTCCATTGTGCATTCTGCATATCTCTGTAAAAACTTCCTCTGGACATCCAATATCTTCCTCTACATTATTAATTTCTAGATATTAGAAGAATAATAAGATTTCATTACATCTTAGAGATGCAATCTTAAAAATGTCAGAAACATGATTAATAAGGAGAAAAGAATGTGGGACTTTGCAGCTTGATAATACTATTTTGAGCTATTCTTTTTGAAAAAATATAATATTTTCTCTAATAAATGGATAGACATAAGGGTCAGTTTTGCTATTTCTCACTTCAAAGATAATAATAAAATTCAGAGAATCGTTAGTTTTGTATCGGAGAGCAATTATTTCTTCAAGCTATTTCTTGATTTAAATAGGTCTTATTAGACTTTGAAGTACCTTTGCATTTATCCAAGAGACTATTATTTCCTTGGAAGGACAGTTATAAGTCCAACTTTTTTCTTTAGTAACTAAATGACCTTGTCAGAGAGACTGGGATATTGTTATGTTTAAAAAAATTATTTGGAGGAATCTGATTTAGACGTAAACGGGATACATTTCTAGGCTCTGCAAAGAGTGGAGATGATTCAAGCAGAAGGGTATAGTGATCATGAGCTTGGAGCTTATGGACAGGTAGACACAGGTTAGATGCTACTAGGATATAGATGCTTATCCCCTCCAAACCTCATGTTGAAATTTGATCCCCAGTGTTAGAGGTGGAGCCTAAATGGGGAGGTGTCTGGGTCTTGGCTCTGATCCTTCATGAGGAGATTAATACCCTCCCTTGGGGGTGAGTGAGTTCTCTCTTCATTGGTTCTCGTGAAAGTTGGTTGTTGCTTCCTCTGTTGCCATGTGATCTCTGCACATACCAGCTCCCCTTCATGAGGTCTTCACCAAAGGCAGATGCCCAATCTTGGACTTTCTAGCCATCAAAATTGTGAGTCAAATAAAACTTTTTTATTTTTTTATTTTTTATTTTTTTTAGGTGGAGTTTCATTATGTCGCCCAGGCTGGAGTGCAATGGTGTGATCTCGGCTCACTACAGCCTCTGCCTCCCAGGTTCACGTGATTCTCCCCACTCAGCCTCCTAAGTAGCTGGGATTACAGGAACCCATCATCATGCCCAGCTAATTTTTGTATTTTTGTAGAGAACAGAGTTTCACCATGTTGGCCAGGCTGGTCTCGAACTCCTGACTTCAGGTGATCCACCCGCCTTGGCCTCCCAAAGTGCTGGGATTATAGGTGTGAGCCACTGCGCCTGGTCTAATCTTTTTTTTTTTTTTTTTTTTTTTAAATAAATTACCCAGTCTCAGCTATTCTTTTATAGAAATGCAAAACAGAGGCAGAGACCCAAGATCTTACCAGTTGTGTGATCCTGGGTATTTTTCTAAGGCTCTTTACACCTCAGTTTTCTCTTATATAAGACGTGGATAATAATGCTTCCTGCCTTATAAGGTTATTAACAGAATTAAATAAAACACTGAGAGTCAAGTGCTTAGAAGCATGCCTGGTCCTTGGTAGGCCTCAGTGAATGTTTAAACCAGTGCTTCTCAAACTTTAGTGAGTATTAGAATCATCTAGAGAACTTGATAAAAATATGAAGACTAGGGGCCTAGTCTATTTCAATGAGCTTGAGACTTTGGACTCTATTAGATTTCTAAGTGGATACAGTGTCAATATCTAGGTGATACTCAGTATAGCAGAGAGATGTCATATAATCAGATGCTGCTGATCAAGTGTTCAATACAAAATAAAACAGCCCCTGTTAGATGAGGTCACTCCTTGTCCTGTGCCAGATGATAGGATTACCATGGAGAATCTTACCCTCACCTACTTGAAACCAAGCCTGAGACTACAGAAGCGGCACTGTGGCTGGCTCCCTGGTATCTCTTTTGCTTTGTCAACTTTTTTAGATTCCATCTTTGCATGAAATCATGTGGTATTTGTCTTCCTGTGCCTGGCTTATTCCCCTTAACATTATGTCCTCCAGGTACATCCATGTTGCCACAAGTGACAGGATTTCATTCGTTTTTATAGCTGAAGAATATTCCATTGTGTGTACATATACCAATGAGTAGAGTCTTCTCTGCCTTGCTTCCAGGTGACAAAATAAATTGTTCCCAGAAAAAACAAATATCTAGGTGATACTGATACACATCAAAGATTGAGAACTGCTGGTTTAAACAGCAACAATAAACACTTGTTCATCTTTTAAATATTCCAGGCATTTTGTTTAATGCCAAGGACACAAAGAAGAATGTATCAGTTAGGGCTCAGTTACAAAAAACAAAAACCACCCTAACTTTCTTAAACAGAAAGAAATTTGATCCAGACCACTAAACACAAGATAGTTGGAAAGTCTTGGGAGCTAGTTCTAGACTTGCTTTCCAAAAATAACTCTCAGAATCACACTGCCAAGGTGGCCCTCCAAGGCAGCTGCTATCTTCACCATGATCGGGGGGAGGAGGAGTCAGAAGACAGCCATCAAGAACTGCTGAGTTTGAGGATACACTGCCTTAGCTGCCATCTACTGATCAAGAGGCTACCTCAAGCACCGCAACTCTCTCAATACCCTCTGAACTGGGAACTGGACATTGCCATGCTGCTGCAGAAAAACACAGCACCTCCACAACTGTGCTTGTTCCAGCAACATCTGTAGCAGCTGAAGATGGCCTCTGCCTCTCTTCCACCTTTGAAATCTTACATGAGGTCATCTAATTGGGAGATTTAATTTATATTTGGAGACTGGAAGAAAACAATCTTTTAAATTGTATAGATGTTTAATATTTATTATTTGCACATAATAATTATACATATTTGTGGGGTACAGTGTGATGTTTCATTACATGTATGCATAACAAAGTGATACAACCCAGGTAGCTAGCACGTTCATCACCTCAAAGTTTTATCATTTTTTGTGGTGATAACTTTCAAGATCTTCTTTTTTAGCTGTTTTGAAATATACAATGCAAATGCCCATTAATCAACAAGTGGATAAAGAAACTATGATGGATAAAGTATGATGGATAAAGTATGATGGAATACTACTCAGCCATAAAAAGGAATGAATTAATGGCATTTGCAGCAACCTGTATGGGATTGGAGACTACTATTCTAAGTGAAGTAACTAAAAATGGAAAACCAAGCATTGTATGTTCTCACTCATAAGTGGGAGCTAAGCTGTCAGGATGCAAAGGTGTAAAAATGATACAATGGACTCAGGGAGAAAGGGTGGAAAGGGGGTAAGGGATAAAAGACTACAAATCGGGTTCAGTATATGCTGCTCGGGAGATGGGTGCCCCTAAATCTCACAAATTACCACTAAAGAATTTACTTATGCAACCAAATACCACCTGTTCCCCCAAAACCTATGAAAATAAAATTTTAAAAAAAGAAATATACAGTGCATTGTTATTTGCTATATAGTCACCTTACTATGCAATAGAAATCCAGAACTCTTTCTTCCTATGTATCTGTAAACTTTCCCCATTCTCTTAAGCCCCTGCCCTCCTTGGACTCTGGTAACCGCTATTCTACTCTCTAATTCTGCAAGGTCAACTTTTTTTAGATTCCACCTTTGCATCAAATCGTGTGGTATTTGTCTTTCTGTGCCTGGCTTATTCCCCTTAACATTATGTCCTCCAGGTACATCCATGTTGCCACAAGTGACAGGATTTCATTCGTTTTTATAGCTGAAGAATATTCCGTTGTGTGTACATATACCAAATTTTTTATTCATTCATCTACTGACAGACAATTAGGTTGATTCCATTTCTTGGCTGTTGTGAATAGTCATGCAGTAAACATGGGAGTGCAGATATCTGAAAGGGAACATTGTAAGCTCTCTGGCAGTACAGAACCAGGCGCAGGAAGGAGGTTGGAAGGGATTCTGAGTGTCAGTCTAACATATTCACCATAGATGATTGTGTTAGTCTGAAGGGCTGCCATAACAAAGTATCACAGCCTGGGTGGTTTCAGCAATGGAAATTTATTTCTCATAGTTCTGGAGGCTGGAAGTCTAAGATCGTGATGCTATCAGGCTTGGTTTCTCCTTAATCCTCTCTCCTTGCCTACAGACAGCTGCCTTCTTTATGTGTCCTCACATGACCTTTTTCCTGTGGACATGCATACTCCAGGTATCTCTTCTTATAAGGACACCATTCCTATTGGATTGGGGTCCCACTTTTATGAACTCATTTAACTTTAATTACTTCTTTAGAGGCTCTGTTTCCAAATAGTCATATTGGGGGTTGGGTCTTCAACGTATGAATCTTTGGAGGACAGAATTCAGTCCATAATAATGAGTAAGACAGACCTCTGCACTGGAAGAATTTGCCCCAGGAGCAAATGGATACAGTTGCAGGTGCTAAATGTCAAAAATGAAGTATCCAGACATTATGGTGAAAACAGCACACGATGTAGGTGAACCTTTGGTGATGAATTATATTTTTCTGTACAGAGCTTATAAGTAGAACTCTTTACCCTTATTAATTATTCTTTTCCATTATAGATGTAGGGTTCTAATACAAACTCAAGTGTTTAATAGTGAGGAAAAGAGATGGCACAAGACATACCTGTAGGTGGCTGCTGAAATTCTACACAAAATTCCACTCCTTTGACTTCACGCGTAACCCAGCACTCTGTTTATTAATTGAAAAATACATAACAAAAGGTAACGGTGTTGAACATTCAATGAGAAATACACTTACATTTATATCTCCTTTAGGCCTTATCTCAGAATTATCTAGACTTTACAACTACTATGGTCTGATTGTTTGCGTCTTGTTAAAATTCATATATTGAAATCTAACCCCCAAGGTAATGGTATTAAAAGATGGGGCCCATCCTGGCTAACACGGTGAAACCCCGTCTCTACTAAAAATACAAAAAATTTAGCAGGGCAAGGTGGTGGGCGCCTGTAGTCCCAGTTACTCGGGAGGCTGAGGCAGGAGAATGGCGTGAACCCAGGAGGCAGAGCTTGCAGAGAGCCAAGATCATGCCACTGCACCCCAGCCTGGGAGACAGTGAGCCTCCGTCTCAAAAAAATAAATAAATAAATAAAAAGATGGAGCCTTTGGGAGATGATTAGGTTATGAGGGCTCTGCCTTCAAGAATGAGATTAATACTATTATAAAAGAGGCTCCAGAGAGACATTGTCCTTATATCATGTGAGGATGCAGCTGGAAGTTCCCATCTATGAATCAGAAAGTGGGCGCTCGCCAGGAACCAAATCTGCTGGCACCTTGATCTTGGACTTCACAGCCTCCAGAACCATGAAAAATAAATTTCTGTTGTTTATAAATTACTAAATCTAACGTATTTTTGTTGTAGCAGTTTGCACTGAGTAAGCCAACAGCTGAGGAAACTAAGTGACTTACCACGGATCACATGGAAGAAAAATGGGAGAACTTGGATTTGAATCAGGGCCATCTATTTCCAATGACTCTTATTTATTGTGCCAGAAATTCTTATCCTCTGTCCTTCTGACTTGTCCAGGATTCTAACTCTTAAAGATCATTGCAGGAAGCATCCCAATCCTGCAGTTAAAACCCTGGGACCAATAGCTGACTTTTTTCCCTCAAATTTATTTCTACTTTTTAATCTTTTTGCTGTCCTTTGAATATTTACCTGTAAAATCATTTGGTGCTAATTTTATTTTTTACATCCTTTCATGCACTGACTCTGCTTATTTTATTCAGTTTTGGTTTTTGGTTATTCTTTTTTCCAATGTCTCTGTTTGTCTTAACACATATTTTTTGGGTATCTTTCATGTGCCATACTCTGTCCTAGACACTGGGGATTCAGCAGCAAATGGGATGGCCAAGGAAACTGATTTTATTGTGCTTATACCTCATGGAGGAAATGGACTGTAAACATATAACTGGATGTTTTTTTAAGGTGACCAGCTTTGATAACCGTGGTTGTTTTGAAGACAATTAAACATGATGATTAGGTAAAGGTGTCTGATATATGGGTTGATTGGTCAGGGCTTGTCTCTGAGGTCATAACATTCAACAAGTCTGGGCCAACCTACATTAAATTATTTTCATCATCCAAATAATACATACATAAGGTAGTTACTGCTTGTGTGAGCAAATAAAAAACAAAGGAAACAAAGCCCCAGATGCTGGCAATGAAAGGTTAAGTAGCTATGAGCAGTAAAGCACCTGAAGACCGATGAATAAATGTGAATAAAAACAGACCTTTCTCATTTGGTACAATCTCCTGCTTTAGTAGGTTTTTTTCTCCTGTTTTCAGGGCACCAGGTATTTCTTTGCAAATCTCCCAGACAGATGAGTGTGAATCCCTAAAACCAAAAGTGATGCGTGAATATTCCCTCCTAATAGTAATCAGTAGAGCTCAAGGCTTCATGCTCTAGAGACCCTGCCATTATACTGAAATTTTAAAAATGATTATCGTAATGAGCATTTACATATATAATACATCTCATTATGCTGACAGTATGCTGGCTTCTGATTAAAAGTTGCGGCTAGATTGCTTCAGCCCTTTCTTTCACATGATATTTTCCCTTCAACTAATTTTTGATTATATGAATTGTGCTATTTCATATCCAACTAAGCTATGTTCATTTATTAAGCTAGTAATCATGAAAATCTATGGCTTAAATTTTCAATTATAGTCCGTGTAGAAATAAATTGTTATTTGATGATAATATAGATTTGACTGGGTCCATGACTAGAAATCTAGATTGTAAAAAATTCAGGCAGTCATATGATATTTACAAATAGCTGTATGTTTGTCATTATGTGGCTAAAATACCCAGACAATTAACTGTTTGGTTTGGTTTTTTGGTTTTGGTTTTGTTTTTATTCAATTTTCCTCCAGATGATTCAGGGTGGATGCACCCAAGGAAATCTTTGAATTTTAAGTGCTCAATTTTCATGGCAAATTACAAACTTCTACAGTCAGCATGAGGCATCAGCTTTTCTCAGAAAGAATAGTTACTCTAAGGACTAGCATCTTGGTTTCTCTGTCGGTATTCTTAGGAATTCTTTGATCTTAATCTTGCCTGTAGCCTTTGCTCCTTAAAATGAGCTTCTGAATGTTAAACACAAAATGAAAATACCGAGGAAAACATTAAACAAATAGACGATTAAAATTTTAATAGCTTTATCATTCAGCTAAGTTTTTTCCTTCCTCGTGAGGCCAAGCAAAACAAAAGGGAGCTGAAAGGAAAAATCAAATTTTTAGAGACTAACATGTCATCTAAGATTGTTTCCTGTGATCTCATGAAGATTGGGAAAAGAACTGCTAAGTCTCCTGTCCTTTTCCAGAATGAAATTTATTCTGAAGGAATCATGCTGGTCAATATTCCCTAGGTTTGAAGCATATGGAATAAATGTCTTTCTAGAGCCACCAGAGGCTTCTGAGCTGATAGAATGGTGTCTTGTGATATGGCAGACAGAGACCTGGACTTGGATTAAGGGGATCAGGCTCTCATGTCAGCTCTGCTGCAAATCGGGGGTATAACCCTTTGGGTCTGTGTCTCATTTGAAAATATGATGTGGCTAGACAAGATGATCATTCAAGATCTTCCATCAAACATCTATGACGGGCCGGACGCAGTGGCTCACGCCTGTAATCCCAGCACTTTGGGAGGATGACAGGAGCCCAGGAATTTGAGACCAGCTTGGGCACAATGGCAAAACCACATCTCTACAAAACACACACACACACACACACACACACACACACAAAATTAGCTGAGTGTGGTAGCAGAGCTGTAGCCCCAGCTACTCAGGAGGCTGAGGTGAGTGGATCACTTGAGCCCAGGAGGTGAAGGCTGCAGTGAGCCACGATTGTGCCACTGTACTCCAGCTTGGGTGACAGAGCAAGACCCTATCTTAAAATAAAATAAAATAAACTCTACAATGCTGTAAAGCTAACAAGAAGTCCAGCAGCTCAACAATACCGTATTGTAAGAAAGGAGATATTTGCTGATGTGATGGAAGAATCCATTATTAAAAAGCATCAGTTGACTTTTTTAGTATTCTGCTATCTATTAAGTGTCACAAATATGATATAATTACAATATAAAAGATTAATGCATGTCTGGGCACAGTGGCTCATGCCTGGAGTCCCAGAACTTTGGGAGGTCAAGGCAGGTAGATCATGAGGTCAAGAGTTTGAGACCAACCTGGCCAACAGGGTTAAACCCTGTCTCTACTAAGAATACAAAAATTAGCTGGGCATGGTGGCACGTGCCTGAAATCCCAGCGACTCAGGAGGCTGAGGCAGGAGAATTGCTTGAATCTGGGATGCAGAGGTTGCAGTAAGCCAAGATCACACAAGTACACTCCAGCCTGGGAGACACAGCAAGACTCTGTCTTGGGGAAAAAAAAAAAAAAAGATTAATGCAAGTAATAATGAAATACTGATTAACCTAGGGACAGAAGGTAATGATTGTACAGATGAAAATAACAAGTTGATAGGCATTGGAGTAGTAACATCTCCTACGGCTCAGACGTAGTTCTGTTACCTTTACGGAGCAACAACAAAACTATACTATGCTCGGCCTGTGGGTCTAAATAACAACATATCTCAAGAGACTTTCTTGGTCAACTAAATGTTTAGTCTTCCAATTTTCAGTTTTCTTATTAAAGCGTTTGGATCTTGCGGCTCTGACTAATCAGAATGATTTAGAATTTCTTGTTCTCAATTTTCTTATCTATAAAATAAGGGGTTTCACCATAGTAACAGTAAGATTCCCTAAATCTCTAAAATTCTGAGATTTTATATTTTTGAATGGTTTGAAAATCTGGACTGAAAATTAAATTCAACCAGTCTAAGGAGTGTTTGCTATCAGCTATGCAGAGCTGGAAAGAGAAATACCTTGCCAGGAAGCAAAATGACTCCCTAAATATGAAATTATTTCAGGGATCTAAAATAAGACACTTTCAAGTGCTATGTTTTCCTTTCCCTCCAGAAAAATCTCTCCTGCTGCCTTACTTATAGAATTACAGATTCATCTGTTTAACTTATCTTCTGATAAAATACAAATGCCTCTGGAAAGGTCACACATTCAACATTATCATCCATTCTTTCCTTTGTTTGAATGATTTTTTTTTATTTGACTCTGTCTTCTTCCAAAAAGGATTTGAAGCTGCTTATTAGGAATGAGTTAAGCAAATGCATTTCTGAGATCAGATCTCATGAAAGCCCACAGGAGCCAGGGAAGAACGTAAGAAGAAGGACGCCACCAACGAGAAAAGCTCTATGTAAATTTCAAAGGGCTGTAAAAGTATTAGAGATCATTACCAATAACAGGAAAAGACTGGATGCTTAAAGATAAACCTGGCCTATTTCCCAGTGACTTCAACAGGTCAAATTGTTCTTCCTTCTTCTTATGGGGCTTAATGTTCCTTGTCTAATTCTTTGGACATTTTATTAAGCAGAAATCTATTCATAATTTGCTCTTTACCTTCCTCATGTTGTTTTCTTATTTCCTGAATGGAACAAAATTCTATTAGTCACAGTTCTGCCTCAAACCATATTTACAGTCTCATGATCTTCCCCACTTCCTGGAAATGCAAAGATCCTTTCTCTGTCTTTGCATAAATAGGTATCTATTAAGCTCAGGAAGGAAAAAATGACTTTAATTTTAAATGGCTCCCTCAACACTACCATACCTGATAGTAGCCCAATGGGGATAATTCTGGCATAATCAGCAAAGAAAAGTAAAAGCCCATTTTTCAAAGATACAAGTTTTAGCCACACATAAAAGCTTCCAGAAGTTTTTTAATGGGACTACAAAGATTACATACGGTTTAGGTCACAAGGACAACATAAACTTAAGAAAGGAAAAGGCAGTTTTGAACGATGAGAATTGTTCTGAAAACATCCCACGTTACTGGAAGACGCCAGTCCAAGAAGAAAATCTACCATGGGGCAGAGAGTGAAAAAGAGAAGCAGGCTTCTTGGTGTAGGAAGCTGGCCTTTTGGAGTAGCCTTTTTGACCCTGCTAATAGAACCTAATCTTTTATTTATTTATGTATTTATTTTAGACAGGGTCTCTCTCTGTCACCCAGTCTGGAGTGCAGTGGTGAGATCGTAGCTCACTGCAGCCTCAACCTTCTGGGCTCAAATGGTCCTCCCACCTCAGCTTCCCAAGTAGCTGGGACTATAGGCATGCGCCATCATGCCTAGGTGATTTCTAATGTTTTTGTAGATACAGAGTCTCACTATGTTGCCCAGACTGGTCTCAAATTCCTGGGCTTAAGTGATTCTCCCATCTAAGCCTCCCAAACTGCTGGGATTATAAGCATGAGCCACCCACCCAGTCTAGAACCTAATCTTGAGCACATAATTAAACTATTCTATTAAGAAACTTTTAAACCACTACGTAACTACTGACCTGAATTAGCAGTCTCCAAAACAGGACTGTAGGATCAGGATTAGATGTTCTATTTATATGCATTTATCTTACAAAAATGAAATTAGGTTTCATTATTGTATTAGTCTGTTCTCACGCTGCTAATAAAGACATACCCAAGACTGGGTAATTTATAAAGGAAAGAGGTTGAATGGATTCACAGTTCCACATGGCTGAGAGGCCTCACAATGATGGCAAGAAGGTGAATGAGGAGCAAAGTCAAATCTTACATGGCAGCAGGCAAGAGAGAGTGTGTGCAGGGGAACTCCCTTTAATAAAACCATCAGATCTTGTGAGACTTATTCACTATCACGAGAACAGCATGGGAAAGACCCACCCCCGTGATTCAGTTACCTCCCACCAGGTCCCTCCCACGACCCATGGGGAATTATGGGAGCTACAATTCAAGATAAGATTTGGGTAGGAACAATTGTTATTTACTAGAAGCGTGGTCCACACTCAGTCACCTATTCGCTAGCCGTGTTGCACACTCAGCATGGGAGGTGTACTGGTGGAAGAATCCCATGAGGAGCTGACAGTGGTAGCCACAAGTAATTCATTTTTGGCAGCTTGAGGCACATGGGTTTCAGTCAGGGGAAGTAGATCTACAGAGGTGTGCTCAAATTTCAATTAAATCAACCTTCTCAAGTGGAACAACAACAAAAGATGTTGCAGAGAAATCATAGACCAACTCTACCACGTTAATAATACAAGGAAGCACAGAAAATGGCAAATCTGTTATTATGTGACTACCTAGTACAAGCCCTTTATCAGTCACATGACAATTTGCAAAAGAATGCTGTACAGAAATATATGACTAGAAGTTGGCCAAAATTTCTCAAAAATATTAATGTCTATCTGAAATATAGGTTTATGTCCACTCTTACAAATGATAATCTTCATTGTAAATGTATCTTGTGGGTGAGATGTTAGTTATTGATAGTCTAGAAGCATCATAATTTGCAAGACCCTTAAAAGCTAAGCAGGCAAAGGTTATGGGGAGACAGCAGAGTAGGAACCACCAGAATCTATCATCCCACCTAGACAATAATTACACTGGCAGAATCTGTGCAAAATACATATTTTGGAACTCTAGAGTCTACTGAAGGCTTGCAAATTCCAGGTGAAGATTAGAACAGTAAATTACAGTCAATTTCAGCTCTTAGCTCAGAAGCAGCAATCCTACAGGGCGAAGTGGAAGAACACTGGACAATAACTTGAATCACTATAAAGAAATAAAGATCCCAAGAAAGATAAATACATGTGCAGTTATAAAAGGAAGTATTATTGTAACTTTTGTTTGTAATTCCACATATTGTTTTCTACATCATTTTGGAGGTGGCCAATGAAGTAAAAAAAATATTAGTTTATGTTTTAGGGCATACAATATAAAAAGATAACATCACAACATCAATAACTAAAAGAGATGGGAAAAGAGTTGTAAAGGAGCAGAGTGTTTGTATGTTATTGAAGTTAAGATGGTATACATTTGAATTAGAGCATTATAACTTGCAGATATTAAATATAATCCCCAAAGTAATGACAAAGAAAATAGATATAGGATGTACAAAAAGTGAAATGAGAAGGGAAGTAAAACATCTTACTACAAAAAAATACAACCAAACACAAAAAAAGATAGTATCGCAGAAAATGAGGGAAAAGAAAAGCTATAAGGCACATATAAACCAAACAAGAAAAGGACAGAAGTAAGTCCCTTCTTATCAGTAGTTACTTCAAATGTGAATGGATTAAATTCTCCAATCAAGAGATAGATTGGCTAAACGGATTTTTGAAAGATCCAAGTATATGCTGTCTACAGGAGACTCACTTTAGATACAAGGAAAGAAATAGATTGAAAATAAAAGGATAGAAAAAGATATTTCATGTAAATAGTAACCAAAAGGGGGTAAGTGTGGCTATACTTATATAAGACAAAATAGACTTCAGATCAAAAAATTTATAAGAGACAAAGAAGAGCACTACATGTTAGTAAAAGGTTCAATATAGTAAGAAGATGAAGCAACTATAAACATTTCTGTACCTAATAACAAACTATCAAAATATATGAAGCAAAAATGAACAGAATTGAAGGGAGAAATCAACAGTTTTGCAATAATAGTTGAAGATGTTAATAGCTTCCTGTCAAAAATGGACAGAACTGAAGGGAGAAATAGGCAGTTTTATAATAATAGTTGAGGATGTTAATAGCTTACTGTCAATAATGGATAGAACAACTAGACAGAATATAAGTAAAGAAATAGAGAATGGAACACATAATAAACCAACTAGATCTAACAGACATATACAGAACACTAACCAACAACCACAGAATACGCATTCTTCTCAAGTGCACGTAAGACATTTTTCAGGATACACCATATATTAGGACAAAAATTAAGTTTTAATAGATTTTAAATGATAGGTATCTAAAAAGTATGTTTTCCAACTATAAGTGAATGAAATCAGAAATTAGTAACAGAAGAAAAATGGGAAAACTTATATTATTCAAAATTGAACATCATACTTTTTTTGAGTTAAGGTCTCACTCTGTCACACAGCTGGAATACAGTGCAGTGACTTAATCATAGCTCACTGCAGCCTTGAACTCCTGGGCTCAAGCAATCCTGCCACCTCAGCCTCCTGAGTATTTAGGACCACTGGCACCTACCACCATGCCTGGTTATTTTTTTTTTTTCTTTTTGTAGAGATGGAGTCTTGCTATGTTGCCCAGGCTGGTCTCAAACTCCTGGCCTCAAGCAATCCTCCCAAAGTGCTGGAATTACAGGCATGAACCACTGCCCTGGCCAGCAACACACTCAAACAACTTATGGATTAAAGAGGAAATCACAAGGGAAAATTTTAAGTACTTAGTGATGAATGAAAACAAAAATATGGCATACCAAAACTATGGGACACAGAGAAAGTAGGGCTAAGGAGGAAATATATAGCTATAAACACTTATATTAAAAAGCAGAACTCAAATCAACAGCCTAACTTTACCACTTAAGGAGGCAGAAAAAAAATTAAACCCAAATCTAGAAGGAAGGAAATAAGAGTCATGCAGAGAGAAATTAAATAGAGAATAGAAAAACAATGGAGAAAATCAATAAAATCAAAGATGGGTTGTCTGAATAGATCAACAAAGTTGTCAGACCTTTAGCTAGGTTGACTAAGAAAAAAAAGGAGACTCAAATTACTAAAATCAGAAATGAAACCGGGGACTTTACTAATAATTCTATAGAAATAAAAAGGATTATATGAGCAACTGTATTATAACAAATTGAATAACCAAGATAAAATGGATGAATTCCTAGAAACACAAACCTACCAAGACCTAATCACAAAGAAATAGAAATCTGAACAGATCTATAATTAGTAAGGAGGTTAAATCAGTAATTTAGAAATATCCCACCAAAGAGAGCCCAGAACCTGATGGCTTTACTGGTGAATTCTATTAAACATTTAAAGAAGAGTTAACACCGATTCTTCTCAAACTTTTTCTTAAAATTAAAGACATGAAAACACTTCTTAATTCATCCTATGATGACAATAATGTCGAAGTCAGACAAAGATACTACAAGAAAACTACAGGCCAATATTTCTTATGAACATTGATGCAAAAATTCTCAACAGAATACCTGAAAATGGAACCCAGCAACATATTAAAAGAAATATATACCATGTCCAAGTGGAATGAGAAGATTGTTCAACATATGAAAGTTGATAAATGTAATACACCATATTACTAAAATGAAGGGGAAAAAACCCAAATGATTATCTCAATTGATGCAGAAAAAGAATTTGACAAAATTCAACATTCTTTCATGACAAAAACCCTCAACGAACTAGAAACAGAAGGAAATCACCTCAACATAATAAAAGTAGCATATGAAAAGTGTACAGTGAACATAACACTCAAAAATGAAGACCAAAAGCTTTTCCTCTAAGATCAGGCCTAAGACAAGGACATCTGCCTTCATCACTTCTATTCAATACAGTATTGAAAGTTCTAGCCAGAGCAATTAGGCAAGAAAAAGAAATAAAAAGCATCCATATTGACACTTCCTTTAAAATGAAGGGGGTGTGTGTGTATGTGTGTGTATGTGTGTGCGTGTGTGTATCTCTGATTTCATATTGGCCATTCTTCCATTAGATAAAGGAATATGTTTTTCCAGCCTGTTCTCCTCCTTTGAATGTTGTATGAAAAGAAAGTAAAAGTTACCAAAGCAAATTCAAGAAATTAAGAAGAAACAAAATTGTCTTCCTCAGATAAGAAAGTTAAGTCATCTTTGAGAACAATTTGGGTGGTCTGAACTGTCTGGAAGCATTTGTATAAGATTGGATTTGCCTGTTCCAATATTTGGTAGAACTAGCTATTAAAATCATTTTGACCTGGTGGTAGTTCTTAACTTTCCCCTTCTCTGTTTTCTCCTCTTCCTTCTTTTTTAGGGGTGGTAGAATAGAGTTTTATATAATTATAGATTCAGCATCTTTAATTATTATATGTCCCTTTGGTTTTCTATTTCTTCCTGACTCAGTTATGCAAAATCATATTTTCCTTGGAAATTGTTCATTTTATATAAATGTTCAAATTTATTTGTATAAAGTCCATATGATTCTTTTTATTATTTTGATATCTGCTTTATCTTAGTTTATCTTCCCTGTTTAATCTTAATATATTTATTTGTACTATCTCCTTTTTAATTTTTTAAAAATGTCCCCCAAGTATATCCATTGTATTAAACAAAATATTTGATTTGGTTGATTTTCTCTATTGTATTTAACAGAAAGAAAAACTTATTTCCAAAAAAAAAAAAAAAAAAAAAAGCATCCAAATTGGAAAGGAAGAAGTTAAATTATCTCCATTCACAGATAATATAATCTTATATGTAGAAAACTTTAAAGATTCCACAAAAAATTGTTAGAATAAACAAAACCAGCAAAGTACCTAGATACAAAGACAGCATACAAAATTAGTTGCATTTCTATACACTAACAATGAACAATCCAAAAAAGAAATTATGAAAACTATTCCATTAACAATAGCATCAAAAAATAAAATAGGAATTGACTTAACCAAGGAGATGAAAGAGTTGTACAGAGAAAACTACAAAACATTGCTAAAAGAAATTAGAAAAGACATAAATAAATGGAAATATATATCATGTTCACAGATTGGAAGACTTAATTTGTTAAGATGTCAATACTTTCCAAGTGATCTACCAGTACAATGCACTCCCTATCAGAATTTCAATGCTGTCTTTTGAAGAAGTAGAAAAACTCATCCTAAAATTCATATGGAATCTCCAAAGACCACAAATAGCTAAAACAATCTTGAAAAGGAAGAGCAATGTTGGAGAACTCACACTTCCTGGTTTCAAAACTTACTACAAAGTTGTAATAACCAAACTGTGTGACACTGGCATAAAAACAGATATATAGACCAATGGAAGAGATAGCCCAGAGATAAACCCTCCTGTACATGATCAAATAATTTTCAGACAAGTGTGCCAAGGCCATTCAATGGAGAAAGGACAATCTTTTCAACAAATGATGCTGGGATATCTGGATATCTACTTGCAAAAAGTGAAGCTGGACTCTTACCTAACACTATATATAAAAATTAACAAAAAATGAATTGAAGACTAAACATAATACGTAAAACTATAAAACTCTTAGAAGAAAGCATAGGACGTCATGAAATTGGATTTGGCAATGATTCCTTGGGTAAGGTACTAAAGGCATAGGAAATTTTAAAAAAACAGAAAATTGGACTTCATCAAAGTTTAAAAATGTTATGTGTCAAAAGACATTATCGGGTAAAAAGGCAACTCACAGAGTGGGAGAAAATATTTTCAAATCATATATCTGCTAAGGCATTAATATACAGACTATAGGGAGAACTCCTAAAACTCAACAACAAGAAATTTAAAAATGCAATTCAAAAATGGGCAAAGAACTTGAATAAACATTTCTCCAAAGAAGACATACGAATGACCAATAAGCCCATAAAAAGATACTTGACGTGACTAATAATTAGAGAAATGCAAATCAAAACTACAAAGAGACACCACCTCACACCCATTAGGACAGCTACTATCCTCCCCCACAAAACACACACACACACACACACACACAAATAATAAGTGTTGGTGAGAATGTACAGAAATTGGAAGCCCAGTGTGCTATCGGTGGGAATGCAAAACGGTACAGCTGTTGTAAAAAACAGTGTGGTTGTCTCTCAAAAGATTAAAATAGAATTACCATATGATTCATCAATTCAACTTATGGGTACATACCCAAAATAATGAAAGCAGAGTATCAAAGAGATATTTGTAAACCCTTGTTTCTGACAGCATTATTCACAGTAGCTAAAACATGAAAGCATCTCAAGTGTTCATTCGCAGATGAATGCATACATAAAATATGGTACCTACATACAGTAAAATATTACTTAATTTTAGAAGGGAAGGAAATCCTGACATATGCTAAACACGAGTGAAACTTGACATTATGCTAAGCAAAATAAGCCAATCACAAAAAGAAAAATACTGTATGGTTCCAACTATACGAGGTATTTAAGGTGGTCAAAATCATAGGGACAGAAAGTAAAATGGTAGTTGCCAGAGGCTAGGGGAGGAAAGAATGGGGAGTTATTATTTAATAGATATAGAGTTTGATTTTTACAAGGTGAAAAGAGTTCTGGAGATGGATGCCTGTGGTGATGGTTGCACAACAATATAATGTACTTATGCTGAACCATACACTTAAAAATGGTTAAAATGATAAATTTTATATGTGTTGTACCACAATAAAAAACCAACAAGGCAAAACCTTAACAACCCCAACCACTTTTCAGCAGTATTTAAAATCATGTGATATCAATCTAGTACTTTATAACATTTCACAAAATTGAATGATAAATATTTAGAATGGCCATATGAGATGTCTTAAAACTGAAACCAAGCAAGCCACACAGCACTGGAAGTAACACTCATTTTTCCCATGGTGGTGAAAACTGCTAAAACATTGCACTGAAAATAATACTGTTACAAACAAATACATTTTCATCTGTCATAAAATATTGTTGGAAGATATAAAAAAAAAAAAAAAACACCACTGCTATAAAATGGACCAAATTAGAATTGGCACAAGCTAATTGGTTTGGGAGGTTTATTATTCTGTTGGGGGGAAACACAGATATTGCCAGCATGCTTTACCTGACAGTTTGTAGCATTCTGTTTCAGTAATGAACGTAGGAAGGACTACTTTTGTGTGTGTGAACCTCTAAGGAAAGGCGTCCAGTAGAAGAATTCAATAGTGAATTCAGTAGAAAATGACTTTCATTTAAAAAGGAGAAAAAACATGCCACACTAACACATTTGTGTTACCTGTGTGATATGGTTTGGCCATGTCCCCACACAAATCTCATCTTTAATTGTGGCTTCCATAATTCCCATGTATTGTGGGAGGGACCTGTGGGAGATAATTGAATCATGAGAGTGGCTTCCCCTTTTGCTTGACTCTGATTTCCTCTTGTCTGCCGCCATAGAAGATGTGTCTTTCACCTTCCACCATGATTGTGAGGCCTCCTCAGCCATGCAAAACTGTGAGTCCATTGAACTTCTTTTTCTTTGTAAATTACCCAGTCTTGGGTATGTCTTTATCAGCAGTGTGAAAACATACTAATACACTGTGTTAGTGTAACTCCTGATAGGGCAAGAGCTTTGATGGGAATAAATGAACACATTTGAGGAAAGGCTACAAAAATAAATTCCTTTGGTGGAATTTGTATAAATATGCTTTATTGAGATGAGGTGTGATGACAAAATACTTGGGAACCTGTGGTGAACTAAATTATTGATCTCAGTTCTTTATTTTTCTGCTATAAAATTCCATACCCTTGACATAGACTCATGGTGGGTGGAGTGTTCTTACCACCCTTGACTTTTGGCTTAGTGTGGGACTCATTTTGGCCAATGGGATATTAGAGGCTGTTGCATGAGCAGAGGCTTGAAATATGCTTGCCAATTTGGCTTGGCTCTGCTCACTTCTGCAACTGTCATGAGAAGACTATTCCTTGGGTAACCATTAGCCTGATCTCTGGAATATGATGCATGCAGCAGGCCTGCCACCTGGCATCAATCCCAATCACCCACAGCTGGAAGCAGAGTTGCCCCAGACCTGTGAGCAAGAAATCATGCTTATGCCAGAGACCACTGAGAGCCTGTTTGTTATCATTGCAGCAACAGTAGGTTAACACAGTACCTCACATAAAATGTGGTTATCTCAAGGTAAGATCAAAGTCAAACATAAAGATCTTCTTCATTTTTCCTTTATGAAAAATATAAATACTGCAAGTTTGCTAGTCTTTTCTGTGATGACAAGTAAATGCCACTGGAATGCAACCTCAGTGGTTATTTTTAAGATAAGTAGAGTGGCTGGCAAGATGGCCAAATGGGAACAGCTCCAGTCTGCAGCTCCCAGAAAGATCAATGCAGAAGGCAGGTGATTTCTGCATTTCCAACCAAAGTACCCAGCTCATCTCATTGGGACTGGTTAGACAGTGGGTGCAGCCCACGGAGGGTGAGCTGAAGCAGGGTGGATTGTCTCCTCACCCGGGGAAGTGCAAAGGGTTGGGGAACTCCCTCCCCTAGCCAAGGGAAGCCATGAGGGATTGTGCCATGAGGAATAGTGCATTCCAGCCCAGATACTATGCTTTTCCCACAGTCTTCACAACCCACAGACCAGGAGATTCCCTAGGGTGCCTACGCCACCAGGTCCCTGGGTTTCAAGCACAAAACTGGGTGGCCATTTGGGTAGACACTGAGCTAACTTCAGGAGGTTTTTTTAAAACCCCAGTGGCATCTGGAGTGCCAGCAAGACAGAACCATTTACTCCCCTGGAAAGGAGGCTGAAGCCAGGGAGCCAAGTGGTCTAGCTCAGCAGACCCACCCTCACAGAGCCCAGCAAGCTAAGATCCACTGGCTTGAAATTCTCGCTACCAGCATGGTGGTCTGAAATCGACCTGGGACACTCGAGTTTGGTGGGTGGAGGGGCACCCACCATTACTGAGGTTTGAGTAGGCGATTTTCCCCTCGCAGTGTAAACGAAGCCACCAGGAAGTTTGAACTGGACAGAGCCCACCGCAAGTTGGAAAAGCCACTATAGCCAGACTGCCTCTCTAGATTCCTCCTCTCTGGGCAGGGCATCTCTGAAAGAAAGGCAGAAGCCCCAGTAGGGGACTTCTAGGTAAAACTCCCATCTCCCTGGGACAGAGCACCTGGGGGAAGGGGCGGCTGTGGGTGCAACTTCAGCAAAATTAAATGCTCCTGCCTGCCAGCTCTGAAGAGAGCAGCAGATCTCCCATCACAGCACTCGAGCTCTGCTAAGGGACAGACTGCCTCCTCAAGTGGGTACCTGACCCCCGTGGCTCCTGACTGGGAGATACCTCCTAGCAGGGGTCGACAGACACCTTATACAGGAGAGCTCCAGCTGGCATCTGGTGGGTTCTTCTCTGGGACAAAGCTTTCAGAAGAAGGAACAGGCAGCAATCTTTGCTGTTCTGCAGCCTCTGCTGGTGATACCCAGGCAAACAGGGTCTGGAGTGGAAGCCCAGCAAACTCCAGCAGACCTGCAGCAGAGGGGTCTGCCTGTTAGAAGGAAAACTAACAAACAGAAAGGAATAGCATCGACATCAACAAAAAGAATATCCATACAGAAACCCCATCCAATGGTCACCAACATCAAAGACCAAAGGAAAATAAATCCATGAAGATGAGGACAACCAGCGCAAAAAGGCTGAAAATTCTGAAAACCAGAATGCCTCTTCTCCTCCAAAGGATCACAACTCCTCACCAGCAAAGGAACAAAACTGGATGGAGAATGAGTTTGACAAATTCACAGAGGTAAGCTTCAGAAGGTGGGTAATAACAAACTCCTCTGAGCTAAAGGAGCATGTTCTAATTCAGTGCAAGGAAGCTAAGAACCTTGAAAAAAGCTTAGAGGAATTGCTAACTAGAATGACCAGTTTAGAGAAGAACATAAATGACCTGATGGAGCTGAAAAACACAGCATGAGAACTTGGTAAAGCATACACAAGTATCAATAACTGAATCGATCAAGTGGAAGAAAGGATATCAGATGTTGAAGATCAACTTAATGAAATACATTGTGAAGACAAGATTAGAGAAAAAAGAATGAAAAGGAATGAACAAAGCTTCCAAGAAATATGGGACTATGTGAAAAGACCAAACCTACATTTGACCGGTGTACCTGAAAGTGATGGGGAGAATGGAACCAACTTGGAAAACGCTCTTTAGGGTATTATTCTGGAGAACTTCCCCAGCCTAGCAAGAAAGGCCAACATTCAAATTCAGGAAATAACAGGGAACATCGCAAAGATACTCCTTGAGAAGAGCAACCCCAAGACACGTAATTGTCAGATTTACCAAGGTTAAAATGAAGGAAAAAATGTTAAGGGCAGCCAGAGAGAAAGGTCTGGTTACCCACAAAGGGAAGCCCATCAGACTAACAGCAGATCTCTCTGCAGAAACCCTACAAGCCAGAAGACAGTGGAGGCTAATATTCAACATTCTTAAAGAAAAGAATTTTCAACCCAGAATTTAATATCCAGCCAAATTAAGCTTCACAAGTGAAGGAAAAATAAAATCCTTTATAGACGAGCAAATGTTGAGAGATTTTGTCACCACCAGGCCTGCCTTACAAGAGCTCCTGAAGAAAGCACTAAATATGGAAAGGAAAAACTGCTACTAGCCACTGCAAAAACACACCAAATTGTAAAGATCATCAATACTATGAAGAAACTGCCTCAACTAACGGGCAAAATAATGAGCTAGCATCATAATGACAGGATCAAACTCACACATAACAATCTTAACCTTAAGTGTAAATGGGCTAAATGCCCCAATTAAAGGGCACAGACTGGCAAATTGGATAAAGAGTCAAGACCCATTGGTGTGCTGTATTCAGCAGACCCATCTCATGTGCAAAGACACACATAGGTTCAAAATAAAGGGATGGAGGAATATTTACCAAGCAAATACAAAGCAAAAAAAGCAGGGGTTGCAATCCTAGTCTCTGATAAAATAGACTTTAAACCAACAAAGATCAAAAGAGACAAAGAAGGCCATTACATAATGGTAAAGGGATCAATTCAACAAGAAGAGCTAACTATCCTAAATATATATGTACCCAATACAAGAGCTCCCAGATTCATAAAGCAAGTACTTAGAGACCTGTAAAGAGACTTAGACTCCCACACAATAATATTGGGAGACTTTAACACCCCACTGTCAATATTAGACAGATCAACGAGACAGAAAATTAACAAGGATATTCAGGACTTGAACTCAACTCTGGACCAAGCAGACCTAATAGACATCTACAGAACTCTCCACCCCAAATCAACAGAATATATATTCTTCTCAGCACCACATCACACTTATTCTAAAATTGACCACACAATTGGAAGTAAAACACTCCTCAGCAATGCAAAAGAACAGAAATCATAACAGTCTCTCAGACCACAGTGCACTCAAATTAGAACTCAGGATTAAGAAACTCACTCAAAACCACTCAACTGCATGGAAACTAAACAACTTGCTCCCAAATGACTACTGGGTAAATAATGAAATTAAGGCAGAAATAAATAAGTTATTTGAAACTAATGAGAACAAAGACACAATGTACCAGAATCTCTTGGACACAGCTAAAGCCATTTTTAGAGGGAAATTTATAGCACTAAATGCCCACGGAAGAAAGTGGGAAAGATCTAAAATCGACACCCTAATATCACAATTAAAAGAACTAGAGAAGCAAGAGCAAACACATTCAAAAGCTAGCAGAAGACAAGAAATAACTAAGATCAGAGCAGAACAGAAGGAGATAGAGACAAAAAAAAAAAAAAAAAAGCCCTTCAAAAACTCAATGAATCCAGGAGTTGGTTTTTTGAAATGATTAACAAAATAGACTGCTAGCCAGACTAATATAAAATAAAAGAGAGAAGAATCAAATAGACACAATAAAAAATGATAAAAGGGATATCACCATTGATCCCACAGAGAAACAAACTACCATCAGATAATACTATAAACACCTCTACACAAATAAACTAGAAAATCTAGAAGAAATGGATAAATTCCTGGACACATACACCCTCCCAAGACTAAACCAGGAAGAAGTCGAATCCCTGAATAGACCAATAACAAGTTCTGAAATTGAGGCAGTAATTAATAACCTACCAACCAAAAAGTTCAGGACCAGATGGATTCACAGGCAAATTCTACCAGAGATACAAAGAGGAGCTGGTACCATTCCTTCTGAAACTATTCCAAACAATCGAAAAAGAGGGACTCCAGCATCATCCTGATACCAAAACCTGGCAGAGACATAACATAAAAAGAAAATTTCAGGCCAATATTCCTGATGAACATCAATGTGAAAATCCTCAATAAAATACTGCCAAATTGAAATAAGCAGCACATCAAGTCAGCTTCATCCTTGGGATGCAAAGCTGGTTGAACATATGGAAATCAATAAACTTAATCCATCACAGAAACAGAACCAATCACAAAAACCACATGATTATCTCAATAGAAGCAGAAAAGGCCTTTGATAAAATTCAACACCCCTTCATGCTAAAAACTCTCAATAAACTAGGTATTGATGGAACATATCTCAAAATAATAAGAGGTATTTATGACAAACCCACAGCCAATATCATACTGAATGGGAAAAAGCTAGAAGCATTCTCTTTGAAAACCGGCACAAGACAAGGATGCTGTCTCTCACCATTCCTATTCAACATCGTATTGGAAGTTCTGGCCAGGGCAATCAGGCAAGAGACAGAAATAAATGCTATTCAAATAGAAAGAGAGGAAGTCAAATTGTCTCTGTTTGCAGATGACATGATTGTATATTTAGAAAACCCCATCGTCTCAACCCAAAATCTCCTTAAGCTGATAAGCAACTTCAGCAAGGTCTCAGGATACAAAATCAATGTGCAAAAATCACAAGCATTCCTATACATCAATAATAGACAAGCAGAGGGCCAAATCATGAGTGAACTCTCATTCACAATTGCTACAAAGATAATAAAATACCTAGGAATACAACTTACAAGGGATGTCAAGGACTGCTTCAAGGAGAACTACAAACCACTGCTCAAGGAAATAAGAGAGGACACAAATAAATGGAAGAACATTCCATACTCATGGATAGGAAAAATCAATATCATGAAAATGGCCACACTGCCCAAAGTAATTTATAGGCTCAATGCTATCCCCATCAAGCTACCATTGGCTTTCTTCACAGAATTAGAAAAAACTACTCTAAATTTCATATGGAACAAAAAAGAGCCTGTATATCCAAGACAATTCTAAGCAAAAAGAACAAAGCTGGAGGCATCATGCGACCTGACTTTAAACTATACTACAAGGCTACAGTAACCAAAACAGCATGGTTCTGGTACCAAAACAGATATATAGACCAATGGAACAGAACAGAGGCCTCAGAAATAATGCCACACATCTACAGCCATCTGATCTTTGATAAACCTGACAAAAACAAGCAATGGGGAAAGGATTCCCTATTTAATAAATGATGTTGGGAAAAACTGGCAAGCGATATTCAGAAAACTGAAACTGGACCCCTTCTTTACACCTTATACAAAAACAAACTCAAGATGGATTAAAGACTTAAATATAAGACCTAAAACCATAAAAGCCCTAGAAGAAAACCTAGGCAATACCATTCTGGACATAGGCACGGGCAAAGACTTCATTACTAAGACACCAAAAGCAATGGCAACAAAAGCAAAAACTGACAAATGGGATCTAAGTAAACTAAAGAGCTTCTGCACAGCAAAAGAAACTATCATCAGAGTGAACGGACAACCTACACAATGAGAGAAGATTTTTGCCATCTGTCCATTTGATAAAGGGCTAATATCCAGAATCTTCAAGGAACTTAAACAAATTTACAAGAAAACAACAAATAACCCCATCAAAAAGTGGGTGAAAGATATGAACAGACAATTCTCAAAAGAAGACATTTATGCAGCCAACAAACATATGAAAAAAAGCTCGTCATCACTGGTCATTAGAGAAATGCAAATGAAAACCACAATGAGATATCATCTCATGCCAGTTAGAATGACAATCATTAAAAAGTCCGGAAGCAACAGATGCTGGAGAGGATGTGGAGAAATAGGAACGCCTTTACACTGTTGGTGGGAATGTAAATTAGTTCAACCACTGTGGAAAACAGTGTGGCAATTCCTCAAGGATCTAGAACCAGAAATACTGTTTGATCCAGCAATCCTATTACTGGGTATATACTCAAAGGATTATAAATCATTCTACTATAAAGACGCATGCACATATATGTTTATTGCAGCACTATTCACAACAGCAAAGACTTGGAACCAACCCAAATGCCCATCAATGATAGACTGGATAAAGAAAATGTGGCACATATACACCATGGAACACTATGCAGCCATAAAAAAAAACGAGTTCATGTCCTTTGCAGGGACATGGATGAAGCTGGAAACCATCATTCTCAGCAAACTAACACAGGAACAGAAAACCAGACACCACATGTTCTCACTCATAAGCTGGAGCTGAACAATGAGAACACATGGACAGACAGAAGGGAACATCACACACTGGGGCCTGTTGGGGTAGGGGTGGGGCTAGAGGAGAGATAGCATTAGGAGAAATACCTAATGTAGATGATGGGTTGATAGATGCAGCAAACCACCATGTCACATGTATACCTATGTAACAAACCTGCACGTTCTGCCCATGTATCCCAGAACTTAAAGTATAATAATAATAAAAAGGTAAATACATTTAATTAATCCCTTCAATGTAAAGATGAATTTTAACAGTGAGTTTAAAAGTTGTTGTTTTTAAAATACATATTTAGAAATATAAATTAAAAGTCATGGCAAAAACCACAATTACTTTTGCACCAACCTAATATTTATATTATAGAGGAATCATTTTTAAATCAGTGTTGGAATTTTTCCACAATTATTTCATGATGCTGCTCCAAACAATTTATACTTCTCACCTGCAAACACAGCCACATCTACACACTTGAAAATTTTGGAAATTGAATTTTCTACTGCTTAAAAATTCTCAATTGAGCTTACGATCAGTATTTTTTGCTCTGCAAATTATCACTCAATAAAGAAGACTTTTTTTCTAAACAAAAAAATTCCAGTAGGTTTTAAACTCATTTGTTAAAAATATAGATATGAAACACCTTGCACTTAGGAAGAACAAATAATTGACATCAGGGAAGATGGAAATTTCCTCTGAATTTCAATAACAACTCTTGCATAATTGATAGGTGTGAGTGAAAAATGATTGTCGTGATCTTGGTAAGCAAAGCAAATAATATACTCCTTCTAGTTGGATCCACGTAGCTTTGTGAGGTATCTTTTTCAGCTGTGACAGACATAAAATCAATTATCAAAATAAGCTGCAATTAGAACCAGACTTTTGATTTCCCATAATAGAAAACATTAAATCGAGATTTTCAAAAATAGTGAAGCATATACTGTCAATTTGCTGCCACTAAAATTATAATTATTACTATTACTAATATAAAATAATAGCTATAAATAATATTTTGAGTACAAAAGTTTCATAAATATCATAAACAAAACTATTTTAAATATTTTATTTTTATGTTATCCTTTAAGAATATTCATATTTTTGCACAATTTCATAATGCACATAATGGTACATGCAAGCAACTTATAAATAAGTGAACATACTTGTATCCAGAATAAACCATCAAAAAGACATTACTGATAGGAATGGCACAATCAGAAAAGTTTCAAGAACACTCACCTAAAAAGATGCCTATTTTTCTTATATCCGTGGGCTCACACCTCTACCCTTCCTCTTCAACATCTTTAGTTTCCCTTGGTGCCTTCTCTGTTGCTATTCAAGCACGTACACCTCCATTCTGTCTTGAAATCAAACCCACAAGGGCATCCTTGCTTAATTCTGTAATCTCCTCTAGCTGAGATTCCTCCTTTATGTCACCAAATTTCTTGATCAAGTGGTCATCAAAACAGTAATGCCTGTTTTGCTTGAATAATTGCACTCCACTGCTTTTTTCCCTCACTGCCATTCTCAATATACACAAGCAAGCTCAGACCCTGTCCTTATGACCCTACAATATGACATTAGGCCTCTGAAACTGATAGTTTGGATGTTGCCACAGATCTTAATGCCAAATCCAAAAGTCTTTTGGGTCCTCCTTGTCCCCAAACAAATGTATTGTCCTTTAAGTTACTTTCAAAAAGTATATTAAAAAAAAAATCTTAGTCCCATTTTGCATTACTGAGGAAAATTTAGTTTCTTACCAAATATAGCTGAAAATTTCCAGATGAGTTGATGGCAGTTACCTCTCTCAAGATGATTATGCCAGACTGTTCCTTTGAGTACCTCCTGCCATCTTGACACTCTTTCCCAAGTATAGACACAGCCCCTTTCCTCATTCCCCATGACTCTGATAACACAAGTTTATTGTAAGGAATTATCACATAGGACAAGAAAAATTAATCATAATATCAGTCATAAGGAGGAGGTAATACTCTCTAACTCATTCCATGAGGCCAGCATTATCCTGATACCAAAATCTGGCAGAGACACAACCAAGAAGAAAACTTTAGGCCAATATCCTTGATGAACATAGATGCAAAAATCGTCAGCAAAATACTACTCAACCAAATCCAGCAGCACATCAAAAAGCTAATCCATCATGATTAAGTAGGCTTTATCCCTGGGATGCAAGGTTGGTTTAACAAATACAAATAAATAAATGTGATTCATCACTTAAATGAACTAAAAACAAAAACCACATGATTATCTCAACAGATGCAGAAAGGGCTTTCAATAAAATTCAACATCTCTTTAGGCTAAAAACCCTCAGCAAACTAGGCATTGGAAGAACATACCACAAAATAATAAGAGCCATCTATGACAAACCCACAACTAACATCATACTGAATGGGCAAAAGCTGGAAGCATTCCTCTTGAAAACCAGAACAAGACAAGGATGGCCTCTCCCACCACTCTTATTCAAGATAGTACTGGAACTCCTGGTCAGAGCAATTTGGTAAGATAAAGAAATAAAAGACATACAAATAAGAGGTGAGGTGTAAGGAAGGGATCCAGCTTCAGCTCTCTACTTATGGCTAGTCAGTTTTCCCAGCACCATTTATTAAATAGGAAATCCTTTCCCCATTTTTTGTTTTTGTCAGGTTTGTCAAAGATCAGATGGTTGCAGATGTGTGGTGTTATTTCTGAGGGCTCTGTTCTGTTCCATTGGTCTATATCTGACTTTTGGTACCAGTACCATGCTGTTTTGGTTACTGTAGCCTTATAGTGTAGTTTGAAGTCAGGTAGCATGATGCCTCCAGCTTTGTTCTTTTGACTTAGGATTGTCTTGGCAATGTGGGCTCTTTTTTGGTTCCATATGAACTTTAAAGGAGTTTTTTACAATTCTGTGAAGAAAGTCAATAGTAGCTTAATGGTGATGGCATTGAATCTATAAATTACCTAGGGTGGTATGGCCATTTTCATGATATTGATTCTTCCTATCCATGAGCATGGAATGTTCTTCCATTTGTTTGTGTCCTCTTTTATTTCACTGAGCAGTGGTTTGTAGTTCTTGAAGAGGTCCTTCACATCCCTTGTAAGTTGTATTCCTAGGTATTTTATTCTCTTTGAAGCAATTGTGAATGGGAGTTCATTCATGACTTGGCTCTCTGTTTGTCTGTTATTGGTGTATAAGAATGCTTGTGATTTTTGCACATTGATTTTGTATCCTGAGACTTTGCTGAAGTTGCTTAACAGCTTAAGGAGATTTTGGGCTGAGACAATGGGGTTTTCTAAATATATAATCATGTCATCTGCAAACAGGGACAATTTGACTTCTTCTTTTCCTAATTGAACACCCTTTATTTCTTTCTCTTGCCTGATTGCCCTGGCCACAACTTTCAACACTGTGTTGAATAGGAGTGGTGAGAGAGGGCATCCCTGTCTTGTGCCAGTTTTCAAAAGGAATGCTTCCAGTTTTTGCCCATTCAGTATGATATTGGCTGTGGGTTTGTCATAAACAGCTGTTATTATTTTGAGATACATTCCATCAATACCGAATTTATTGAGAGTTTTTAGCATGAAGGGCTGTTGAATTTTGTCAAAAGCCTTTTCTGCATCTATTGAGATAATCATGTGGTTTTTGTCTTTGGTTCTGTTTATATGCTGGATTATGTTTATTGATTTGCATATGTTGAACCAGCCTTGCATCCCAGGGATGAAGCCCACTTGATCATGGTGGATAAGCTTTTTGATGTGCTGCTGGATTCGGTTTGCCAGTATTTTATTGAGGATTTTTGCATCGATGTTCATCAGGGATATTGGTCTAAAATTCTCTTTTATTTTGTTGTGTCTCTGCCAGGCTTTGGTATCAGGATGATGTTGGCCTCATAAAATGAGTTAGGGAGGATTCCCTCTTTTTCTATTTGTTGGAATACTTTCAGAAGGAATGGTACCAGCTCCTCTTTGTACCTCTGGTAGAATTCGGCTGTGAATCCGTCTGGTCCTGGACTTTTTTTGGTTGGTAGGCTATTAATTACTGCCTCAATTTCAGAGCCTGTTATTGGTCTGTTCAAGGATTCAACTTCTTCCTGGGTTAGTCTTGGGAAAGTGTATGTGTCCAGGAATTTATCCATTTCTTCTAGGTTTTCTAGTTTATTTGCGTAGAGGTGTTTATAGTATTCTCTGATGGTAGTTTGTATTTCTGTGGGGTTGGTGGTGACATCCCCTTTATCATTTTTTATTGCATCTATTTGATTCTTCTCTCTTTTCTTCTTTATTATTCTTGCTAGCAGTGTATAAATTTTGTTGATCTTTTCAAAAAACCAGCTCCTGGATTCATTGATTTTTTGAGAGGTTTTTTGTGTCTCTATCTCCTTCAGTTCTGTGCTGATCTTAGTTATTTCTTGCCTTCTGCTAGCTTTTGAATGTGTTTGCTATTGCTTCTCTAGTTCTTTTAATTGTGATGTTAGGGTCTCAATTTTAGATCTTTCCTGTTGTTTCATGTGGGCATTTAGTGCTATAAATTTCCCTCTACATATTGCTTTACATGTGTCCCAGAGATTCTGGTATGTTGTATCTTTGTTCTCATTGGTTTCAAAGAACATCTTTATTTCCGCCTTCATTTCATTATGTACCCAGTAGTCATTTAGGAGCAGGTCGTTCCATTTCCATGTAGTTGAGTCATTTTGATTGAGTTTCTTAATCCTGAATTCTAGTTTGATTGCACTGTGGTCTGAGAGACAGTTTGTTATAATTTCTGTCCTTTTACATTTGCTGAGGAGTGTTTTACTTCCAACTATGTGGTCAATTTTGGAATAAGTGCCATGTGGTGCTGAGAAGAATGTATATTCTGTTGATTTGGGGTGGAGAGTTGTGTAGATGTCTATTAGGTCTGCTTGGTGCAGAGTTGAGCTCAATTCCTGGATATCCTTATTAACTTTCTGTCTCGCTAATCTGTCTAATCTTGACAGTGGGGTGTTAAAGTCTCCCATTATTATTGTATGGGAGTCTAGGTCTCTCTGTAAGTCTCTAAGGACTAGCTTTATGAATCTGGGAGCTCCTATATTGGGTGCATATATATTTAGGATAGTTAGCTCTTCTTGTTGGATTAATCCCTTTACCATTATGTAATGGCCTTCTTTGTCTCTTTTGATCTTTGATGGTTTAAAATCTGTTTTATCAGAGACTAGGATTGCAACCCGTGCCTTTTTTTGTTTTCGATTGCTTGGTAGATCTTCCTCCATCTCTTTATTTTGAGCCTATGTGTGTCTCTGCATGTGAGATGGGTATCCTGAATACAGCAAACTGATGCATCTTGACTCTTTATCCAATTTGCCAGTCTGTGTGTTTTAATTGGAGCATTTAGCCCATTTACATTTAAGATTAATTTTGTTATGTGTGAACTTGATCCTGTCATTATGATGTTAGCTGGTTATTTTGCTCATTAGTTGATGCAGTTTCTTCCTAGCATTGATAGTCTTTACATTTTGGCATGTTTTTGCAGTGACTGGTACTGGTTGTTCCTTTTTATGTTTAGTGCTTCCTTCAGAAGCTCTTGTATGGCAGGCCTGGTGGTGACAAAATCTCTCAGCATTTGCTTGTCTGTGAAGGATTTTATTTCTCCTTCACTTATGAAACTTAGTTTGGCTGGATATGAATGGATTAGAGACTTAAATGTTAGACCTAAAACCATAAAAACCCTAGAAGAAAACCTAGGTAATACCATTCAGGACATAGGCATGGGCAAGGATTTCATGTCTAAAACACCAAAAGCAATGGCAACAAAAGCCAAAATTGACAAATGGGATCTAATTAAACTAAAGAGCTTCTGATACAGCAAAAGAGACTACCATCAGAGTGAACAGGCAACCTACAGAATGGGAGAAAATTTTTGCAATCTACTCATCTGACGAAGGGCTAATATCCAGAACCTACAAAGAACTCAAATAAATTTACAAGAAAAAAAAACAAACAATCCCATCAAAAAGTGGGCAAAGGATATGAACAGACACTTCTCAAAAGAAGATATTTATGCAGCCAACAGACACATGAAAAAATGCTCATCATCACAGGCCATCAGAGAAATGCAAATCAAAACCACAATGAGATATCATCTCACACCAGTTAGAATGGCGATCATTAAAAAGTCAGGAAACAACAGGTGCTGGAGAGGATGTGGAGAAATAGAAACAGTTTTACACTGTTGGTGGTACTGTAAACTAGTTCAACTACTGTGGAAAACAATGTGGAGATTCTTCAAGGATCTAGAACTAGAAATACCATTTGGCCCAGCCATCCCATTACTGGGTATATACCCAAAGGATTATAAGTCATGCTGCTGTAAAGACACGTGCATATGTATGTTTATTGCAGCACTATTCACAACAGCAAAGACTTGGAATCCAAACAAATGTCCATCAGTGACAGACTGGATTAAGAAAATGTGGCACATATACACCATGGAATACTATGCAGCCATAAAAAAAGGATGAGTTTGTATCCTTTGTAGGGACATGGATGCAACTGGAAACCATCATTCTCAGCAAACTATCACAAGAACAGAAAACCAAACACCACATGTTCTCACTCATAGGTGGGAACTGAACAAAGAGAACACTTGGACACAGGAAGGGGAACATCACACACCGGGTCCTATTGTGGGGAGGGGGTAGCGGGGAGGGATAGCATTAGGAGATATACCTAATGTAAATGATGAGTTAATGGGTGCGGCACACCAACATGGCACATGTATACATATGTAACAAACCTGCATGTTGTGTACATGTACCCTAGAACTTAAAGTATAATAAAAAATAAATAAACAAAACAGTAAAACAAACAAACAAACAAACAAAAAAACTATAAAAACCCTAGAAGAAAATCTAGGCAATACCATTGAGGACACAGGCACAGGCAAAAATTTTATGATGAAAACATAAAAAGCAATTGCAACAAAAGCAAAAATTAACAAATGGGATCTAATTAAACTAAAGAGTTTTCTGCCCAGCAAAAGAAACTATCTTCAGAGTGAACAGACATCCTACAGAATGGGAGAAAATTTTTGCAGTCTATCCATTTGACAAAGGTCTAATATCCAGAATCTACAAGGATTGTAGAGTAAACTAATTTGAAAAAAAAAAAAAAAAGACCTCATTAAAAACTGGGCAAAAAACATGAACAGACACTTCTCAAAAGAAGACATTCATGTGGCTGAAAAACATATGGAAAAAAGCTCAACATCACTGATCATTAGAGAAATGCAAATAAAAAATGCAATGACATACCATCTCACACCAGTCAGAATGGCAATTATTAAAAAGTCAAGAAACAACAGATGCTGGTGCAGCTGTAGAGAAAGAGAAATGCTTTTATACTGTTGGTGGGAATGTAAATTAGTTCAGCCATTGTGGAAGACAGTGCGGTGATTCTTCAAAGATCTAGAAGCAGAAATAGCATTTGATCCAGCAATCCCATTACTGGGTATATATCCAAAAGAATATAAATCATTCTAGTATAAAGATACATGCACGTGTATGTTCATTGCAGCACTGTTCACAATAGCAAAGAAGTGGAATCAACCCAAATGCCCATCAATGATAGACTGGATAAAGAAAACATGGTACATATACACCATGGAATACTATGCAATCATAAAAAGGAATGAAACCATGTCCTTTGCAGGGACATTGATGGAACTGGAAGCCATTATCCTCAGCAAACTGATGCAGGAACAGAAAACCAAACACCACGTATTCTCACTTATAAGTGGGAGCCGAACAATGAGAATACATGGACACAGGGAGTGGAACAACATACACTGGGGCCTGTCAGGGTGGTGGGGGGAGGGAGAGCATTAGGATAAACAGCGAATGCATGTGGGGCTTAATACCTACGTGATGGGTTGATAGGTGCAGCAAACCACTGGAGCACACATTTACCTATGTAACAAATCTGCACATTCTGCACTTGTATCCTGGAACTTAAAATTAAATTACATTTTAAAAACAAAACAAAACAAAAAAACACTACCTATTGGGTGCTGTGCTTATTACCTGGGTGGTGAAATAATCTGCACACCAAACCCCCATGACATGCAATTTACCAATATAACAAACTTGTTCAACCCTAAAGTTCACTGGCTGTGTTCTTTCATGGTGGGCAAGCATAGAAGTGGGACAAGAGGGGGAATTTGATATTGGCTGTCTACCACCTGAGCCCTAGGCTAGCCATTATGTTGCAGAGGGCCCACTCCTCCATCAGTTTAAAGACTCCTTTCTAATATTCTCCCAAGTTCCAATGCATCGTCTTTAGCCCCATGCAAATGAACCTCAACTTCCAAAAGTCTCAGACAATCTCTGCCCCCACAAAGAAGACCATGCTTTTACCTCAGATAAAACAGTTTAGTTCAGTAGCTCTCAATCCTGACTACACATTAGAGTCACCTGGGGAGATTTTACAACATTCCAGTGATTGAGTTGCACCTGTGGAGAGCCTGATTTGTATGTTCTGAATTGGGGCCAGCATATGGCTTATATTTGAAAAGTTGTCCACGTGGTTTAATGTGCAGCGGAGTAAAGCAGTTCCAGCTTCCTTGCTCATTGTTTTAGGTTTTCCTTTCTAGTATAAGACTGCATTCTTTTACATAGCTAAAGACATAATCATTCCTTTCACCCACCAAAAGGGAATCCAAATTTATGATTTTTAACAAAGCAAATAACTAGAAGCTTTGACATTATTAATTTTCCTTAAAGGCTGCAAAGACCCTAGATCAAATATGTAGGCTGGGCTCAAGGCCAAGTGCTTAAGTTTATTCTATGTGGGGAGCTTTTCCTAATCCATAGAGGACCAGTCCCTATATGGGTCTGGGATCATGGTAGTGGGTTGAATCTCGACTCTCTTCTAGAACAAACCTGGGGAGATATGATTTTCAGATTTTTATTCTTTCCTGATTCACTGCAGCAAACATTGCCATCTCTTCATTTCATTGAAACTTTATCCTAACTTGGCCAGAATGATGCTCAATCAATCAGATCTCCCTCCTCATCTCTATTCTCTTGCCCAGTTTCATTTGGGCCCTCCCCAAGGCTCAGCAATTGGCTCTCAACTTTACCTCCTCTCCACACTTCCTCAAATAGGAAAGTCATGGTGAGATCTTTAGCAATTTCATCCACCCTTTATTCTAAGAATTGTGCTCAGTGCTGAGGATATGATGGAGAGTTTATACCAACATGGCCTTGACCTCAAAGGGCTTATACTCTAGTGGGAGGGGACAAACGTATTCATGAAAGGCAATTGTTACAAACACAGGTTGCCTTAAAAAAAGAGGGTGGGGGACAGATTTCTGTAAGAGCATATGTCAAAGGGACATGTCTATTTTGGGAGATTAAGGAAGCTCTGACATTTGAGCTGGGATCTGGAAGATGAGTAGGTGAAACTGGCAGGTGGAATGGCTTTGGGCCTCCCCAGTTGGTTGTTGAACTCCTTGAAGACAGACATTGGGTCCAGAACTTTTGTTGTACCCAACCTTCAGCGTCAAGCTTCAGAAGCTCGGCAAGTATCTACTGATGTAAAATTTTCCAAGTGGCAAAACATTTCTGAGGTGATTATCTATTGTTCTTGCCCATCTAGCACATCTCCTCTAGCTAGAGGAACAGACCCTCCCCTGCAATCAAATGATACCCCTCACCCCAATCCCTCAGCCATTTTCCTGTGGAAGACCATTGTCTCCCATGCCCTGGGCCATGGAGAATGGTTCCAGAATAGAAAAGTGACCAGGCGGGGCCCAGCACAGCTTTTCTCTGGGATTTCTCCATTTGGAGTTGAAGAGACAAGGAGATAAAAAATATGAAACTGAAGTAGCTGGTGGCCCCTCCCTCTTCCCTACCACATGGAGAAATCTCATCCTTTCTTTCTTTTTTTTTTTTTTTTTTTTGAGACAGAGTCTTGCTGAGTTGGAGTACAATGGTGTGATCTCGGCTCACTGCAACCTCTGCCTCCTGGGTTCCAGCAATTCTCCTGCCTCAACCTCCTAAGTAATTGAGATTACAGGTGCCCGCCACCACACTCAGCTAATTTTTGTAGTTTTAGTAGAGACGGGGTTTCACCATGTTGGCCAGGCCAGTCTCGAACTCCTGACCTCAGGTGATCTACCCGCTTAGGCCTCTCAAAGTGTCGTGCCTGGCAGAGAAATCTCATCTTTAACAAGTGAGAATAACAAAGAGAGATTAGAAAATACGTCATAAAGATGAAGTAGAGTTCTGAAGCACTGGGGCCCAGTTCCAATTCCAGATGCCTCTGGAGCTTCCATGATTCCTACAAGACTTGCTTTAATGTTGAGAGCTACCCCAGTTATAGGATTCATGGTTCTCTTAATTTCAGGCAATTTGAGGTGAGTTGAGATTCTGCCTTTTGCAACTGACAGAATCCTGATTGACTTGGCTCAACTCCTGTTCACAAACAGATTTTTTTTCTTACATTCTTAAAATTTGATTTTATTTTACTTTAAGTTCTGGGATACATGTGCAGAATGTGCAGGTTTGTTACACAGGTATACATGTGCCATGGTAATTTGCTGCACCTATCAACACATCTTCTAGGTTTTCAGCCCCACATGCATTAGATGTTTGTCCTAATGCTCTTTCTCTCCTTGTCCCCCACCCTGACAGGCCCTGGTGTGTGATATTCCCCTCCCTGTGTCCATGTGTTCTCATTGTTCAACGCCCACTTATGAGTCCGAACATGCAGTGTTTGCTTTTCTGTTCCTGTGTTAGTTTACTGAGGGTGATGGTTTCCAGCTTCATCCATGTCACTGCAAAGGATATGAACTCATTCTTTTTATGGCTGCATAATATTCCATGGTGTATAAGTGCCACATTTTCTTTATCCAGTCTATCATTGATGGCCATTTGGGTAGGTTCCAAGTCACAAACAAACTTTTGAGTGCTCTGACTTGTCTTTAATTAATAACCAAATGAGTGTCTGTGATTTATTATAAGCAAAATTAACAAAGGATATGGCACTGGAACTATAGAGACAAAAAAGAAGTGGGTACTGCTGTTATGACACAATCAATAGGGGGAGCACCCGAGAAGTAGTTACAAAACACTATGAAAAGGACAACGACAAAATTACATACAGGATGCAGTAATCTATGCTATTATAATTCCAATTTCATCTTGTCATTTATATGTTATGGAGAACTAGTATTTAAATGATGTTTGTCCTCTCACTATTGTAAGTGTGCAAGTGGAAGATATATTTTAAAATGCAATGAAGCTTTAAAAAAAAAAAACTGACAATTGACCTTTTTTGTTCAACTGTATGCCCACTGTGATGATTAATTTTAGGTATCAACTTGCCTGGATGAAGGAATACACAAATAGCTGATAAAGCATGATTTCTGAGTGTGTCTGTGAGGGTGTTTCTGGAAGAGACTGGCATTTGAATCAGTGGACTGAGTAAGGAAGATCTGCCCTCATCTACTGGAAATGGGCATCATCCAATTGGCTGATAGCCCAGATAGAATAAAAAGGCAGAGGAGAGGTGAATTCTCTTCTTCTCTTTTGGAGTTGATACACGTTAGAACTCCAGGTTCTCTGATCTTTGGACTGGACTCTGGTATTTGCACCAGTGGCCCCCTGGGGTTCTCAGGCCTTTGGCTTTGGACTGAGATTTACACCATCAGTTTCCCTGGTTCTGAGGCTTTCAGACTTGGAATGAGCCACACTTCCAGCTTCCCTCATACTCCGTCTTGCAGATGACCTATCATGGGATGTCTCAGCCTCTGTGACCATGAGAGTCAATTCCTCTAGTAAATTTTCTCTGATATATATAAGGCCATGCATTGCTTAATGATGGAGATACATCCTATGAAATGTGTCATTAGGCAATTCCGTTGTTTTGCAAACATCACAGAGTGTACTCACACAAACCTGGATGGGATAGCCTCCTACACTCCTACGCTAAATGGTATGGCCATTGCTCCTACGCTACAAACCTGTACAGCATGTCACAGTACTGAATATTACAGTACTAAATACTGTACTGTAGGCAGCTGTAACACAATGGTATTTGTGTATCTAAACATAGCTCAACATTGAAAAGATGCAGTAAAAATATGATATAAAAAGACTTAAAAATGATACACCTGCATAGAGCAGCTTTATTATAATCTTATTGAACCACTGTTGTATATGCAGGCCACATTGACTAAAACATCATTATGTGGTATACTATATATATTTACACACACACACATGTGTATGTATATATATGTGTATATATACATATATATGTAGTATTGGTTCTGTCTCTTTGGAGAATATTATCTAATACAACTATTTATAATTTTGAATCAAGCAGCCAATCACCATACCTTTTTCTTTGTTATGGAGTAAGAAATTATTTTAGAACAGGAAGGTTCAGGAAACATATTTGATGTAGAATGAATTTTTGTGCCACCCCAAAATATTCATAAGTTGAGACCCAATTCCCAATGTGATGGTATTGGGAGGTAGGACCCATCCTTCCCCCTTGGAACAGACTTGATCTTGGACTTCTGAGCCTTCGGCACTGTGAGAAACAAATTTCTATTGTTTATAAGCTACCCAGTTTGTGGTGTCTTTGTTATAGCAGCTTGAATGGACTAAGATAACATGGTTAGGGCAGGAAGTTGAGTAAACACATTGTTTCAACCCTTCCCTTCCTTTACCATGAATAGATTGGTTTTTCTGCTTTCTTCACACATTTTCAACCCTTTCAACCATTTTCCTTGACTCCTTCACGGGTTGGATCAAATCCTCTCTAAAACAGAATGAACTAGGATGCAAAGCTCTAATTCAAGATAAGACGAGCATCCTCCCTTTGCTTGTGATTCCCCTAGGGATGTGTTCAGTGCCAGGCTGGGTGTGCTAGATGGCACTGAGACAGACCAGGGGGATAATGAGAAGTGCACTCAGCCTCCTGAAGACTGTGTGGCCTGGGGCAATTAACCAGCCTCTGTGAATCTCAATTAGCTTATCAGTTAAAGGGAGATGTTAATATTACCTTCTCACAGGATTCCATAGTGCCTGTTGAGTAAGTGGCCAATGATTGCCAGCTTCCCTCTTTTTATGGTACTGGGTCCAGCATGGGTTGCATGCTAGCATGGATGTCATCCCTCCATCTGTCCTGGGCACAGGGAAGTTTTTTACAGCCTGAGACACGGCCATTTATATCCCCCCCACCCCAAATTATCTCATTTTTCCTTTTGAAGTTTGTTTTTACTTTCGATGGATTATTTTCTCTTTGGTAAAGGTGACTTTGAATTACATTTATTTTCCCCAATGTGTTAACGACAAGGCTCGGTGGAGTAATCAACAAGCAATATAAACAACTTTGAAAATGTTTTCATCCACATAATAAGAATTAAATCATGTTGACCTCTGTATCATAGGGCACCAATCAGCATGATTCTCCAGGGTGACTTTCAACCACCTGTCAGTCTACTTGTAGCTCATCTTGCTGATTTAATGAGGAAATCATTATCTGATTTTTATTAATTGCCTGAAGCAGTGCTAAGTAAGAGAGAGATGGAAACAGAGATAAACAGCGATGGAGATAGAGACCGAGAGAGATCCTGGAAGACCTGATCTTGCTTACAGAGAGACACTGGGAATACATACTCTTGAACAGGTCTTAAAGCAAGAAAAAAAAATCACCCAAATGAGTACCTGGCCAATAAAGTATTACATCAAAAAACAGAAAGGGGTTCAATCAAGGAAACTGAATTCAAGGATAATATAAACTGGGCACAGTGGCTCATGCCTACACTCCAGCACTTTGGGAGGTCAAGGTAGGAGGATTGCCTGAAGCCAGGAGTTTGAGACCAGCCAGGGCAACATAGGAAGATTCCATTTCTACAAATAATAATAATAATAATAATAATAATAATTTTAAAAACTAGTTGGGCATGGTGGCATGCACCTGTAGTCCTAGCTACCCTTGAGCCCAGGAGTTTGAGGTAGTAGTGAGCTATAATGGCACCACTGCACCCTAGCCTGGGCAACAGAGTGAGATCCTGTCTCAACAACAACAAAAAGATAATGTATTTAATCACCCTTTAGGGTGGGAGACAAGTTTGAGTATCCTAGCTCCAAGATACTACTTTAAGCCAGATCTTGTCTTTAACACAGGGGATATATGACTGAAAACAGAAACTCCCTGCCTTCATAGAGTCTACAATCTAGTGGGAAGTGAGAGACAAAAATATAATAACCCTATGAATGCATATATTACATGAGGTGGTCATTGGTTATTATGAAGAAAATAAAGCTAGGTGATAGAGTAAGCATGGGAATGGGGGGATTGTATTATTCTGAAACTAATAGTTGAGAAGACCTTTTCATGAAGTAATATTTGAGCAGAGATCTGAATGGAGTGAGATACCTGGCCACGCACGATATCTGTAAGAACACTTCTTAGGAAGAAGGAGCAGCAAGGGCAAAGGCCTGAGGCAGGAGAGGCTTGACATGTTTGCAAAATAGTAAGGAAGCCAGTGCGGCTACATCATGGGGGTCAGGGGAGGGAAAGAGTAGGAGACAAAGTCAGAGAGATGGCTGGGTGGCTGGGTGTCTAGGGCCTGGTAGGACATAGACTGGCTTTGGATCCTGTTTTGAGCGAGATGAGAGTAGTAATGGCAGAATGACCATTTAGGAGACTTTTGCAATGATACTGCTGAGAGGCAATGATGTGGAAAGCGGCAGAGGTGGAGGGAATGATCAGACCGTGGGTAATTTTGAAGGAAGAGCTGACAAAATCTACTGACAGACTAGATATGGAGTATGGAGAAAGCAAGGGGTCAAGAATGATTCAAATCATTTTGGTCTGAGCAACTGAAAAAATGAGTTAACAGTTACAGAGACAAAGAGGAACAAGTTTGAGGTTGGGGTTAGGGTAGGGTGAATAATCAAGAGTTTGGTTTCAACATATCAGGCAGGGCCAGGATCGGGGTAAAGCCAGTGAGGTACTCGCCTTAGACACAAAATACAAGAGGCCACCCAAAACTCAGTAACCGACATAAGTAATATTTGAATGTAATAGTTTTAAAAATCAAAGTTAATGTAAAAAAATTGATGTTGCACAAACTATGAAAATTTAAAATAAAGAAAGACTATGGTTGGTTTGTTTTATGACTCTATTATTGCACCACAGGAACAATCATTTCTATCAGCCTGAGCTTCCTGGGCCATGAGGCCATGAGATCTCCTCACTCTTGTGAGAACTGACAACGGCATGCTGATAGGTTAGGCAATACAAGGCTTCACATATAGTCTTTATTTTATTTTTTTAATGTAGAGCTTTATTGCCTTTTTCCACCTGGTTTCAAATACCTGAGGATATTTGGATAAGGGAATATAGGAGCTCTTGTGCCTTCTTTTGTCTCTGGCTCCAATATAGCCCAGAAGGGCACTGCGTCCAAGCAGGATTGTTGAATTTGGATAGAGTGTGGAGCGCAGGAGAAAAGTTAGAACAGGAGAGAGAAGGCAGGAGCATGGGCACATAAATGTGGTATTTAAGACCTGGTTGAGATCCGATGGAGGCAAAGCATGAGGACAGAGGAGATAAGAGGTCTGAAAAGAAAACCCTTGGGAGGAACATGAAGATTAAGGAGAAACCAGCAGATGTGATGAAGGAGCAGCCAGGAGAGAAAACCCAAGAGAGGGATGTCACAGAACTCAAGAGACAAGAGTATTTTAAGAAGTGGGTATAAAACTAGAGTTGACCCTTGAACCATACGGGCATTAGGGACGCCGCCGCACTGCACGGTAGAAAATCCTCATATAACCTTTGACTCCCCCAAAATTAATTACTAATAGCCTACTGTAGATCGGAAGTCTTACTGATAACATAAACAGTCAATTAACTCATTTTTGCATATGTATTATATACTGTATTGTTATAATAAAGTAAGCTAGAGGAAAGAAAATGTTATGAAGAAAATCACAAGGAAGAGAAAATGTATTTACTCTTTATTAAGTGGGAGTAGATCATCGTGAAGGTCTTCATCCTCATAGACTTCATGTTAAGAAGGCTGGGGAGGAGGAGGAAGAGGACAGCTTGGTCCTGCTGTCTCAGGGGTGGCAGAGGCAGAAGAGAATTTGAGTGTAAGTGGACTCATGCAGTTCAAACCTATTGTTCAAGGGTCAACTGTATACAGAGATACCATCTTTGATCTTTAAGATCAGTAAAGATCTTTAAAAGTTTTAATAAGCTTGCAGGGTGTTGAATGGCGGGCTCCCACAAAGATATGTCCATGTCCTAATCCCCAGAACATGTGAATGTTATCTTATAAGAATCTTGAGGCCAGGCATGTAATCTCAGCATTTTGGGAGGCTGAGGCAGAAGGATTGCTTGAAAGTAGGGCTTTAAGACCAACCTGGGCAGCATAGCGAGATCCTGTCTTTACGAAAACTTTAAAAATTAGCTGAGCCTGGTGGCTGAGGTGGAAGGATCCCTTGAGCCCCGGAGTCTGAGGCTGCAGTGGGCCCTCAGTCCAATGACCAGTGTCCTCGTTAGAGTGCACAGAGGGAGATTACACAGGGGAGGGCACAGCCATGTGAAGACAGAGAGAGATTGGAGTGACACAGCCACAAGCCCAAGAAGCCCAGGAATGATGACGGCTGCCAGGAGCTGGAAGGGGCAAACAAAGATTCCCCCTAGAATATCCAGTGTGAGTGTAGCCCTGCTCACACCTTAGTTTTGGACTTCTGGCCTCCAGAACTGTGAAAGAATCACTTTCTATTGTTTGAGGCCACCAATTTGTGGTAACTTGTTACAGCAGTCTCAGCAAACTAATATAAAACTCTATGATGAGAGTGTGGGGACACCAATTCTCTCACACACAACCACAGGGTGCTGAATTGGAGGGCAACCTCCTGGAGGGCAAGGTGGCAATAATAATCAAAATTTCACACAAGACATGTCATTTGAACCAGCAGTTCCAATTTCAGGAATGTATAGTTATACTCAACATGCCTATAAAAAAAATATGTATATTCAAGATTATTCACTGAAGCATTATTTATAACAAAAAACTGGAAGCAATCGAAACATACTAACCTTTATGTTACATGAGCTTGATTCTATAGGGTGCCATAAAAACGCTATTTTTCCTCTCATTATGGAGCCAGCTCTTTTCTGTCCTGGATAAAATTGTAAGCTACTCTCATAATTTTTTCTCCAGATGTTTAAGGTAATAAAAAGGCCTTTGGTCATTTTAATTACAAGATTGATCTTATTGTATTAGCCCAAATATCTAACGCAGAGTAATATTAAAATTGTCACATTCTTATTCTAATTAAGCTCTCGCCTCCTCACAACCTCACTGGCAATCTGCCTTGGGGGAGGAGGCATGGCTAGTTGCTGCTGCTTTTCTCTGCTAGTTCCTCTCCTGCAGGCCCCACACAGTCTACCTCTGACTTCTCCATGATTGGAGGGCTAGGTCTAAGGAGCAGCAAAGGCTTTAGCTGTTTGTCACAGATGGAATCTGACAATGGTAGGTGTCAGAGTGTATTAATCAGATTCACACTAATGTAATAACAATAACCCCAAATTAGAGTGACTTCGCAGTGAAAGTTTATTCTCACCCTTGTCACAGGCAACATGCATCAGTCTTTGAGTGGGAAAGAGGACACAGGACTCAGCTACACTCATTCAAAACCCAGCCTGTGGTGTCTTCCTGCTCTACTGTTGGTGGGGAAAGAGAAAAGGCATGGAGGATCCTGTAGAATGATCCACTTGAAGGCCAGGCCAGGTAGGAAGGCATCTGTCATCTCACTTCTGCCCATCCCCCATTGGCTGTCACTCAGTTATGTAGGCCCACCGAACTGCAAAGGCAGCTGGGAAATGTGGACTTTGTGTCTGGGAGTTGGAATGCATAGCATTGTCTCCACTGTACGGAGATTCCCAAAGCTGATTCTTTCTTATGTTAGGGTGCTTTCGGGGATTCTCCAAATACGCCCCTTGTGATTGTAGCTTCCTTAATGTGGAGAATTCCCCACTCTGGCTGGCTACTTATAATTCCTCCAAAGCCTGTAGGCATCTGACCATCCACTCCTTCTGCTGGGGTCACATTACCCTTCCAGAGAGTCAAGTGGAGTTCAGGCTGACCCCAAGCTGGATTCTCCTAATTTGTCTCCCAGGAGGCTCCCATCAGTGAGGTACAGCTTGCTGCCAGTACCGGCCTTTCTACTTTAACCACATCCAGCCACCTGCCTGCAGAATTTTTCAGAAGTGGAACAAATATAAATCCCTGTGTCTCTTTTACGCCATAGGGTACATGCCAAGCTCTCACATTTGGCTTGAGGTGGGAAGGCAGTCCTCTCCTCCCCATCATCATGGAAGGAAGACAGATGCAAACCATATGTGACTCTCTCTAAAGATCTTCAATCTCGACTCTGCAAATCGTTCACTGTGATGTCACATAACAGGTTTTTTGAAGTATCCTTTGTAAGTCTTGCATAGATAGAGTAGCACCTCATGTTGAAATGTGGAGATTCTGGACACGTTGCTTTACTTAAGGTGTTTTGTAAAGTTTTTTGTATCTTTTAAAAATGTAGTCCAATATGTCATTCTTTTGAAGGGGTTAAAAAAAATTCTTATTTTAGGCTGGGCGCAGTGGCTCATGCCTGTAATCCTAGCACTTTGGGAGGTTGAGGCAGGTGGATCACTTGAGGTCAAGAGTTCGAGACCAGCCTGGCCAACGTGGTGAAACTCCCGTCTCTACTAAAAATACAAAAATTAGCCAGGTGTGGGCCAGGCGCAGTGGCTCACGCCTATAATCCTAGCACTTTGGGAGGCCGAGGCCTGTAGATCACGAGGTCAGGAGATCAAGACCATCCTGGCTAACACGGTGAAACCCTGTCTCTACTAAAAATACAAAAAATTATCCGGGCATGGTGGCATGTGCCTGTAGTCCCAGCTACTCGGGAGCCTGAGGCAGGAGAATGGCATGAACCCTGGAGGCAGAGCTTGCAGTGAGCCGAGATCACACCACTGCACTCCAGCCAGGGCGACAGAGCGAGACTCCATCTCAAAAAAAAAATTTTTTTTTACTTAGCCGGGTGTGGTGGCAGGCGCCTGTAATCCCAGCTACGTGGGAGGCTGAGGCAAGAGAATTGTTTGAACCCAAGAGGTGGAGGTTGCAGTGAGCTGAGATCGCACCACTGCACTCCAACCTGGATGAAAGAGTGAGACTCCTTCTCAAAAAAAAAAAAAAAAAAAAAAATTCTTATTTTACTCCTGGTCTTAGAAACTTTGAGTCTCCTTCCAGTTCTCCCATTCCTAACTGGGCAGCTGTGGGCAGGTTATACAACAAGTTTGAGCCTCAGTTTCTTTATCAGTAAAATGAAGTAAGACTATGCAATTCACAGAGTTATTGTGGGAGTTCAGTGGAACATTGTTTATGAAAACACCTGGCATAGCACCATGCACAGACAGTTTAAAATGTTCCGTAAGAAAGATCTGCCTTCATTTCTATTCCAGAACAGAGATGTTCAACCTGTTTCCAAACTGCAAATGATTAAATAAAGTAACAGTTTTAAATTTATGTTTGCAATTAACAAATGACTTTAAAGAGTAGCTTGAAAAGAGGATGAATTTGCTGGAAATCTAGCCCAATCTTTCCCTTTCATGTTCTGTGTTGGATGCTTTTACTGTGTAGGCAGCATATTCGCTTATTTAAGGTAAACTAAGAGCCAGGAACAAAAGTGAGATTTAGATTTTACTTCATTTCAGCCACTTCCAAATCCAGTCCTGTATAAACATAACCAAAATGTAAACGTTGCCTACAGCTTTCTGGGAAGATCCTTTCTGAATATAAAGTATCCTGGGTAGACTAATAATGCATTCTGAAATAAAACAAAGAAAATATACCCAGCTTGCAACAGGCAATCATCTTCCTTGTCATTGTTTGGATAATACTTTGCCCTGACATAACCAGGGAGCCCTGTCAAGTCTGCATATGCGAGGACAGTGAAATGGGTGGTCCTGATGTGCTAAGCCAAACCCTGGTATATGCAGTTAATATAACAAAAATCCTAAGCCAAGCCTGAATGATGACTGGGACCTACTGAGTGGTTTCTTTCACACTGTTTTCCATACAAAGCATGTCCTTTTGCTGGGAAACTGGATGTGTTTGAAAAATGGGCAGCTCAGATAATGTCAGGGATGGGAATTTCAGCTGTTTCAGATTCCAGTGGCTTTTATCAGCTCCTATCCTGTGTCAGGGTACTGAAGTTCTGAACTAATTGAGAAATGAGACAAAAAGCCAGGTGCGGTGGCTTACGCCTGTAATCCCAACACTTTGCGGGGCAGAGGCGAGCGGATCACTTGAAGTCAGGCGTTTGAGACCAAACTGACCATATTGTGAAAGTCTGTCTCTACTAAAAATACAAAAATTAGCTGGGCATGGTGGCAGTTTTACAGAATCCCAGCTACTCCAGAGACTGAGGCAGGAGAATCGCTTGAACCCAGGAGGCAGAGGTTGCAGTGAGCCGAGATAGCACCACTGCCCTCCAGCTTGGGTGACAGACTGAGACTCTGTCTCAAAAAAATAAAATAAAATAAAATAGACAAAGGAGACAGGCAGATTGAGCCCAAGTATAGCCTTTATTGCTGATAAACACTAGCAACTGATGAGCATGGTGGCTCATGCCTGTACTCCCAGCACTTTGGGAGGCCCAGGAGGTCAGATCACCTGAGCCCAGGAGTTCAAGACCAGCCTAGGCTGCATGGCAAGACCACCCCTGTCTCTACAAAAAAATTTAAAAATTAGCCAGGCATGGTGTTACACACCTCTAGTTCCAGCTACTCAGGAGGCTAAGGTGGGAGAATCACCTGAACCCGAGAAGTTGGGACTGCAATGAGCCGTGATCATGCCCAGGTGACAGTGTGAAACCCTGTCTCAAAAAAAAAAAAAAAAAAAAAAGACTAGCAACATGTCTGCAGGTAGGTGGATTTCCTAATTCTGAACCACAGAATTAGATACACCTCCTCAGCCCTAGATGTCCCGAGACCACCACCCGCCTTCCCATTTAAGGGAGAAAGCCAATAAAATGAAGGTGTGGAGTAGCAGAGGGAGTGGGGGGAACTCAGCTGAGCATGCACAGTTAATTGTTCCCAGTTTACCAATCTGAGGCGTGCTTCTCTGGGGTGGAGAGAGGCCAGTTTTCTCAATCAGGGGAAGGAAACGGCAAGGGCGAGAAAGAAGCCTTGAGAGCACTGTGGTAGAACAAGAGATGACATACGTAAAGTATGTGAGCAGACACTCCAGCCACCCACCCTGCCTCCCAGGCCAGCCAAGGACTAAGCTTAGTAACAGGTCTCAGCTCCGGAATCCTCGGGCAGCTGCTACCAGTCTCCTGGAGCTGTCTGGTGAAGAGGAGCCTCTTTCTACCCTGGTGCTGGCTGCTTCCACTTACACAATCTCATTCGATCTTCCTAGCAACCTTACAGGGACAATGTAAGGAGCTTTCTTTAGCTACTATTTAGCTAGTGAGGAAAAAGAAACTCAGGCAGTTTA